>NC_137174.1:44800200-46280200 GCF_951804945.1 Podarcis cretensis | reverse complement strand
TCCGGATAGGGATGCAGCTGGGTCAAGTAGCAAGCAGTGCAACCTTTGACTGGACTTAACCATCCAGGGGTCCTTTACCTTTTACCTTGACCTTGCACCTCGGCCAAAGCAGATGGAAGGCATTCTGTGCCACTTGCTTGAAGTGTTTGAATGATCACTTGAATATTTCATCCTGGTTTCATGTGATGTGCGTTGCCACCATTCACAAGGTTTTTCCACTTTAAATACTATGGCCAACCCTATAGATAGTGTTGGAGAAGGTATTCTGGCACCTACTTAAGAATAGATAGTGGCTTATGCTTTCTCGTGACCAGAACACAGATGCAATCTCAAATATATCCTTCTAGGATATAGGCTGTCTTGCTACCATTTCCTCCATCATTCCAGTCATTTGATCGCCAGTGAAATGGATAAGACTGGGTTGAAGCCTTTATTGATTTAACTGATACTTTGTCAGTTTCTTTTGTTTTCATCAGTTGCTACTGCCCATGCACAGTAAAAGTGGAGGGAGAGAACATTTAAACACCCACACCCACACCCTGAAACCTCTCTCTGATCTGCTCCTTTATGGTGCAGTAGCAGCCATGACAATGGTGGCCAGGGAAAGGGGTGGAAGGTTGAAGTTTTCCCAGCCTCAGTGAAACAGATAAGGCTTTCCTATGACATTGTTAGTTTCACCAGAGTGGAGAAAAGGGGGATTTGAAGGAAATTTGATAAGGTTTCCCCTTTATCCTTCAATACAGAGAAGAGAGATTGAAGTGTGGAAAGTCATATTCACCCCATTCATTTAAATTACTTTGATACTATTTTAACAGTCACAGAGACTCATGGGAACTGTAGTATGAGTGCTGTGAACTGTAGCTCTGTGCAGTCAGACCCTTTACAAGCTACGGTTCCCAAGATTGCCTTGGGAAAAAGTCTTGACAAAGTGTTATAAGAGTGTTTTAAATGTATGGATGTGACTGATAAGAGCCATTTCCAAATGCGGACACCCTTGTGGACAAAACGGTGAACTAAATATATGCTTCAAATAGAATCCACCTGTTTGCAGGTGATGCACAAAAGGCAAGACAGTTGAAATGCAATGGCACAGCCACCTTCCTGTATCAATTGATTAACTTTAAAAGTCCAGTACAGTACAAAGACTATAGTCCTAAGATCACTCATTTAAACTTACACTGGGGAGGGATCAATGGCCATTGGCATCAATGGCAACTTCCTCCCAGGGGCAGTCTGTAGCATGTAGTGAACATATAGACCAAGTTGCGGAATTTTTGACTTGCACTTGTAAGTAAAAGTCCCAGCATACAGCTATACAGCTATATGCAACGCTATACACATCTACTTAGAAGTAAAACCCACTGAGTTCAATGGAACGGGATTGCAGTGTTTTTGCTTATATATATTCTCACCGTAACTGAATTATTATATTGCTCTGGGTAATTACTGACATTAGTTTTCCTGTAATGTTTGCTTGCTCCAATATAATTCCATTCTTTTCTTTGCGGTCAGATTAATCAGGTGCTTTTCTGAATAGACCTTCAGAGCAGTTGGCTGGAATGCCAAAAACATATTTAGCGTCTCTTCTTTGTATCCCATCACATTATCCCTGCCAGGATTTTAAAATTAAGGAAATAATGATCAATTTTAAATGAAAGTGAAATTATCTAAGCATTTTGCCTTATGAAATACTCTTAGTTTGAGGCCAATTCTCAGATGAGGTGGTTGACACAGATGAGGTAGCTGACATACTTGACAAAATCTACACCATCTCATCTTGAACTACTGAGGAAACCATAATTTGTGGCATATGGACAATTTCCTCTGGGCTAGAGCATACATGGAATCTCATGCTAAAAAGTAGAGAGTGGTACCTGGCTATGATAACCAAGAAAATGACTGTTGTTGCTTTCACTGACATATAAATATTGCAATGGCAGTCTACACTCTGAAATGACATCTTTAAAAGGTGTATTGTGTGAACAGGGTGTGCCCGTGTAGGCACAATTTCACACAGATCTCCACTGATGTCAGTGGATGTCAGACTCCTACTGTCACACACATCTGAAGTAGCCCAAGGGGAATAGAGCAACCTCAACCTTCCCTCACCCTAGTTGTGGTATGATTTGAACCAAGCTCAAGAAAAGAAGAAAGTGAATGTGCAGCCACTCTCAAGCCACCTTTATCCCCCCAGATATCTCCTCTTGGCTTAAACAGGCAGAAGAACTGCTTCTTAAATATAGTCGTGTTCATAAGCATCACTATTTCTGACCATGGAGGCAAAACATAGCCCTCATGGCTAGTAGCAGGGCTGGCCCAAGACACTTTGGCACCTAAGGTGAACCACAACATGCTCCCACAGCGATGGAAGAAGGGGTGAGTGAAGATCTACATTTGGAACAAGGGGAAGGGAAGATCTATATGGACAAAAATGTGAAGAGTCATATCAACCTTACCTGATTGTTGAAATGAGAATCCAAGATAATTGGTGGTGGGGGGGGGGGGCTGCTATAAAGCACCCCAGGTAGGTGGAGACCCCAGAGGGCAGCCCCCACCATTTCTTCCCTAGTGGTAGGAGGAGACCAGCAGCATCTCCTATTTGCCAAGAGATAGCTGTAGAGGCTGTCTGCAGAGGCCAGGGAGAGGGACTCTGCCAAGGAGCGGGCAGTGGCAGCAGGTGAATCATTCCTTGGAGGCCAGAGTTGCTGCCCCTCTGAATCCTGCTGCTTGAGGCGGTTGCTTCACTTTGCATCATAGGTTGGTGGGTCTTGGCTTGTAGCTATGTAATTCCACCATCCCTGTTCACTGACTGAGCTTAGGAGTGCCAAAAGGATTTTGGGGGGTTCAATATACTATATCTAGATAAAGAACAACAAAATGTTTAGAAGACATCTGAACACAGCCCTGTACTGGGAAGTTTTAAAATGGCTGATGTTTTATTATATTTTTATATTTTGCTGGAAGCCATCCAGAGTGGCTGGGGCAATCCAGCCAGATGGGCGGGGTATAAATAATAAAATTATTATTATTATATCTGGATTGGATCCCCTGCCACACTTGCAAAAAGAGGAAAAATACATAATATTTGCACACGATTGGCAAAATATGCAAATAAAATTAGGCCCCAGGCTCAAGTAATCAGTTGTTTGACAGTCAGCATGTCAATAGATGAAGCTATTTCCAAAGCAGCAAAAGCTTAACTTCTTGAATTTATGCCTGTCACACAGAAAGTCACAAGAACTCTGTTTTCCCCCCGTGCCAACCCTAAAGCATGGAAAGGAATCAGGTTTCATGAGTGGCAATTCAGTTATGTTGCTGCAGTCCTTTTATCAATTGATCTTTGGCTGCCAATACTACATTCAGTGCAAAACCAAGCATGATATGTCTTACAGTTGGCTGCATGTGTGTTTGTGTGAAAACAGATTTAAGATTTACAACAATCAAAGTTCAGGTGCCCTTGCTTGGATAAACTCAAGATTAAATTGTTAAAAAGCAAGCAGTGTATTCTATTTGTTGTGGTTATTTATTATTTATACCTCATAATAACGATAGCAATGTTATCAGCACAGGTCAAACAGCTACCCTTTCTTCCTTTCCTTTTCCTTTTCCCCCTTGAGCAAAATAGATTTGAACCTTTGACATGAATATGCCCATTTTAGTGATTTTGCCAGCAAACAACAGCAGCAACCACCCCTCCTAGTATAGTGGTACCTCGGGTACATACGCTTCAGGTTACAGACGCTTCAGGTTACAGACTCCGCTAACCCAGAAATAGTAGCTCGGGTTAAGAACTTTGCTTCAGGATGAGAACAGAAATCATGCTGTGGCGGCGCAGCAGCAGGAGGAGGCCCCATTAGCTAAAGTGATGCTTCAGGTTAAGAATAGTTTCAGGTTAAGAATGAACCTCCAGAACGAATTAAGTACTTAACCCGAGGTACCACTGTACTTCTGTTCCACTCCCTTGGATGAGGAAGCAGTTAAATACTCTTTCCCATCATGTTGCTACTGGAACCAACTTAGCAGTTCCCTCCTCCCAAAACTGCATTTTCCTAAACAACAACAACAACAACAAGCCTGAATAAGGCCACCAGGGATGGTTCTACCATTAAAGAGAGTGAGGGCAGCTGCTTTTGGGAAGGTCATGAAATGGGAACAATTTTTAGCAGCTTGGAGGTCCTTGTGGGAATCTCTCTTCCATGTGCCGAAATAACTTGCCTGGCCTCGGACGCTAATTATGCCCCATGACTTGGGGTCTGTGTCATTTGCTGCTCCACCTGAAGTTGTGTTGGGCCAGCCCTGGTGGCTATCTGTTTGCCTGAATACTACACCATATAGGCACAGGTGTCCAGTCTTAGTGCACTGAAGGCTAAAATAAGGAAATTCAAAAGGTGTGGGGAACCCCAGGTCTGAGGACCAAATGTGATCACCTAGACCTCTCTCCATGCCCCTCCCTCCAATGCTTTTGGCTGGCGTTTTTGTTAGTGTTCTTGGAGGCCTCTTGCTCGCCTGATGGAGGGTGCAGAGGATGGGGGATGCAGAGAGATGTGAGGGGTGCTTCTGACTTGTGTGTGGCTGCAATGGGGCTTGCTGTACAAAGGTAAGAGTTGTACCTGTTGCTCTGCCCAGTTATGTCTTGGCCATGCCCACCATTGGCATGCCGCTGTCAGAATGTTGCCACATGGCCCCCAGGCTGAAAAATGGTTTGCCAACCTTTTTAAAACTTTAACACACAGTATTATGGATAAATAGATACATGATTAACTTGTATTTGTAATTTTTATACAGTGATACCTCAGGTTACATATGCTTCAGGTTACACACTCCGCTAACCCAGAAATAATGCTTCAGGTTAAGAACTTTGCTTCAGGATAAGAACAGAAATTGTGCTTTGGCGGCACGGCGGCAGCAGGAGGCCCCATTAGCTAAAGTGGTGCTTCAGGTTAAGAACAGTTTCAGGTTAAGAATGGACCTCCAGAACAAATTAAGTACTTAACCCGAGGTACCACTGTATTTTGATTTTCTTGCCCCCTGCCAGTATGAATATTGTTACTGCACGAAAACAGAAACAGGTTTATTCTGGGAAGCTCCCCTGCCCTGCCACCTGATTTTATTTTGCAGCTCATGTTCACTTGTGTATCGTTGTGAAACATATATTTCCCCCCAAGGTTGCAAGGTTCCTATGTGAATCATCATGTTTCAACATTTCCATTTGCTTTATTCCATGATATGGTATTGATATATAATCATCCTGAACCTGTTAATGATATTTCATGTGCAGTAATGTCAAAGTATTCAATCAGTTGCATCATTACCTTTAATATTAAACATATTTAGTTTAGTCAGTCATAACAAAGCACATCTAGCAGTAAAGAATCCTTTTTTATTTTTATATTTCAATTTGTTTCAATTTCCTTCTGCACAACCTCTAAAATGTATCTTTTGTCATGATTTCCCAGTTATGTCTTTGGAATTTTACTTTAAAGGATAAAAATGGCTAATACTTGGGCTGAGTAAAACAGAAGATTTATTCCTCTAAAGTTCCTGGAAACTATTTTCAGTATCTCATTGCAAGCACTGAAACTTTTATTAAGGGTCCTAGAAATTAGGCAATGAACAGGGCAATTAGATTTTTGAGACCACCGTCCTGCCATAGCAGGATATAGTGCACCGATAGAAGACAGATCGGATATTAAACTGATACTGCATTTGATCTTGGTGGAAAGGAGGGGAAATTACTTAGAATGCAATAAAAATATATATTTAAAACTATTGTACATGGATTATTCCTGCAGTATAAAATGAAAACCAAAATGATCATAGGTTCAGTGTAGTCACCTTTCAAAGTTAACCCATATCACCTTTCTTTTCCTTAGATTTTATTTTCTGAAAACATCTCAGCTTTAAGGGCAGGGTGTCACAGCTGAGCGGGTATGCGGTCAACATGATGCCCTATGAAATGTTATAGTACGGTATGGCCTAATTTACTGGAATGGCCCTGGGAGGCACCCACAAACCTGAAAGTTGGTACTTTCTACTCTAAAAATCCAGCAGGCCCACAAATAATGGTGGTGAGTATGCTGACATGAAAGGGGTGTGGTATTGGTAAATCACACCTTCTTTTTCCTCAAAAATATATTAGGAGATAATGTAAAAGGGAGCCTCTGTGTGAATAGCCATTCACTTGAAGGCATACTCTCCAACATTTATCCGATGAAAATAGGGACGTTTTATAAGGATTCAGCTATACAGCTGAAAATAAAATATTTTAAGTGTGTTTTAAGTGCAATATACAATGTGACACTAGATGGTGATGGAAAATTCAATGTATAAAAAAAAGCTTTAAAAAAAGCATTTTCAGAATTTTTAAAAATATGTGTGTAGATTCCATCCTACTTAACAACAGCAGCAGCAGCAACAACAATTTTATTATTTATACCCCACCCATCTGAGTGGGTCACCCCAGCCGCTCTGGGCAGCTTCCAACATATATAAAAACATAATAAAACATTTAAAACCTTCCCTATACAGGGCTGCCTTCAGATGTCTTCTAAAGGTTGAATAGTTACTTATCTCTTGTCTTGGGGTTCACATAACTCCATACGCTCCAACATTTCTCCAATGAAAATGGTGATGTCCTAAGGACATTCCAGGATCAAATCAGAAACTGGAATGGCTTCTGCAAATCTGGCCCTGTCTCTGGTAAATAGGGACACTTGGAGGGTCTGTGGAGGCCTGGCATCAGATTCAGGCTACATGTGTGGTGTGGACTGGTTTCTCCTCCAATTTACTATTAGAGTGCCAGTGCAGCACATGAGCAGGGGATCAGCCTGAGAGCCTGTTTACGCATCACCACTCCATGTGGAAGACATCCAAACTGTTTCCTCATGCAGGGGGTGGGTAGGACACTGACACAGAATATGTCCCTATATTCCTCTGAGGAATGTTGGAGGGTACGACCATTTGGAAGACTATTACCACATAGGCTCACTGGAAGGACAGATCATGAAGCTGAGGCCCCAATACTTTGGCCACCTCATGAGAAGAGAAGATTCCCTGGAAAAGGAGAAGGGGACGACAGAGGACGAGATGGTTGGACAGTGTTCTCGAAGCTACCAGCATGTTTGACTAAACTGTGGGAGGCAGTGGAAGACAGGAGTGCCTGGCATGCTCTGGTCCATGGGGTCACGAAGAGTCGGACATGACTAAACAACAACAATTACCACATAGACCAGACCAATAATATGCAGAATGTCAGCTCTGCACATACTAAACGGCATGGGGATGCTGCATGTGATTGAGGTGATGCACACTTTGAGAAGGTCCTTTGTTCTCATAGCACACCAGTTGTGTGGATCGTAGCCATGTGGGGTTGCTGTTGGAGATCTCGACATGGATGCTGTAACAGTGCATAGGAGCCTAGGTGTTTAGGAAGCTGCCTTATACTGAATCAGACCATTGGTCCATCTAGCTCAGTACTGCCAACACCAATTGGCAGCGACCCTCCAGAGTTTCTGGCAGCAGTCTCTGCCAGCCGCGATGACTTTGCCTCAGTGAAAAGTGTTTCGTCTTCCACAAGTCAGAAAACACCCAGTGGTTTGCTGATTCTCTACCTTTTACAGCAATGACCTGTAGGATCAGCTTCCGAGAGGGTGATGATGGTGGGATGCTTAAGTTGGTCAGGGATTGGCAGAAAGTGGATTGCCAACTTGTGGAAGCAGAAGCACTTTCCTCAGAAGCAAAAGTTAAACATCATCTTGAATGCCAAGGAAAGGAAACATTTAAGATGAACAGATGTACAGTCGTACCTTGGTTCTCGGACGTAATCTGTTCCGGAAGTTTGTTCAACTTCCGAAACATTTGAAAACCAAGGCAGGGCTTCCTTTTGGCTGCAGGAGCTTCCTGAACTCAATTGGAAGCTGTGTCAGAGGTTCGGCTTCTGAAAAACATTCAAAAACCAAAACACTTACTTTCAGGTTTTTGGCGTTTCGGAGCCAAAATGTATGAGTACCAAGGCGTTCGAGAACCAAGGTACAACTGTATAATTTTTACATTGAATGAATTATACAGAAATATAATTGTTGAAAAACACAGGTGATTACCTGTTTTCTGTGTTCCAGAAATAAACTTAAAAAATGAAACAACAAATAAACCTGTGTCAGAACATACATATTCATACTACTTCTTAGAAATTTTTAGTTTGCATTTTCAGGAAAGTCAGAAAAGCTCTTTGCATCATTTCCCATCAATATTTCAATACTTTAAGGACTCCAGAAAGTAATCATTGTGTTGTATGCGTTCTAACAAGAAAAGAACAGATGCAAGTTTGGCGAATATTGAGTTTTAAACTTGTCCAGTAGTGATTTGTGGCTGTGTCATGGCAAATATTTTTCAGTGTCATTGCCTAAGCCAGCCCTGTCACTAGCGTGGTCATCTGGGGAATAGAAGGCCTAACACTCTGATCTCAGTATTAATGGGAGCTGTTGAGAGTGGCAAAGGTGATAAAGTATTGTTTAGTTATTGGTGCCATACTTTTGCTGCAGGATATTATTATAAAACGTTGTGATTTTTTTGTCAGACTTCAATCACACTTCTGATAACAATGCTTAGAAACTTATTGAGAAGAATTTTGAAATAATGGACTTAGAAAAAAAGAACGATTAATAGGCCTGTTGTAGCCTGAATCAAACAATGAGCTGCACAAAAAAATTCAGAAGGACATGTTATTTAGGCTGCAAACCTTTCTTCAGTTTTGCCTGCTTAAACCAACTGACTTCAGAGGGAGTTTGGTGCAGGACTGTAGCCTAATAACTGCTAAACATAATTATTTGGAAGTGAGTTCCATTGATTTTAATGGGATTGTGCCATGTTCCCAGGTAGAATGGACAAGTCTGTCAATTCTGTTTTCTCTCAGTTTCTTATTTTTTAGCTCACCACATTTCCACATCACTTTGCTTTTTTTATTAAGTGCTCATGAAAATTAATCAGCATTCGAATATGCATTTCTACTAATATACACATTTTTGTATACAGTTTTGCCTGGTATACACAGTTTGCGTTGGGGAGCTGCTTTAAGACAGTGTGTTCAATGCAGGAGAGACTGAACCAGTGCAAACAAACTGAGCAAAGGTGCATTGTGGGTTTTTTTAGGGGACATTTATTGTGGCTGCCATTGCAGGCATAATAGTAGCCAAGGGCACCACGTGGATGGCCACTGCCATACGAGATCCACAAGGTAAAGGGGGATCTGGCAATGTGTGGATTCCCTAGAGGACTCTCAATCCAATATGCACATTGGTTAGGACTGTGCAGATCATAGAAGCAAACTCCTAGGAGCCGATGTCCCTTCGCCCCCCATAAAATATTTTAGGCAGCCGTCCCCCACCCAGTTGATGGACATTGCCATTCAAATGTTGTGCATGCACCATGTCAAGTGATCAATTAGGGTGGGGCTTACCTACCCGCCCAATGTTTTATTGAGGTTGGTTTCCCTGGTACAGATTTAGTGATTCTGCATTAGCATTTGTTTTTACCAAATTCCCACCTAATCCCTATCCAAAACCCAGTTCCAGCATTGTGGAAGTCATGTGGTGGCAGCATTTCAGCGCTTCCTGGATGCTTGTCATAAGCAGCCCATGCAGAGTAGGTTACAGTAATTTAAACAAGGAATGCAAGGATTTCTTGAGTGACTAGTGTGGTGCCACAGGGTTCTGTCTTGGGCCTGGTCTTATTCAACATCTTTATCAACGACTTGATGGACTCAAGGGCATCCTGATCAAATTTGCAGATGACACCAAAAGAGGACAGGATCACACTTCAAAACGACCTTGACAGATTAGAATACTGGGCCAAAACAAACAAGATGAATTTTAACAGGGAGAAATGTAAAGTATTGCACTTGGGCAAAAAAAAATGAGAGGCACAAATACAAGATGGGTGACACCTGGCTTGAGAGCAGTACATGTGAAAAGCATCTAGGAGTCTTGGTTGACCACAAACTTGACATGAGCCAACAGTGTGACGCAGCAGCTAAAAAAGCCAATGCAATTCTGGGCTGCATCAATAGGAGTATAGCATCTAGATCAAGGGAAGTAATAGTGCCACTGTATTCTGCTCTGGTCAGACCTCACCTGGAGTACTGTGTCCAGTTCTGGGCACCACAGTTCAAGAAGGACACTGACAAACTGGAACGTGTCCAGAGGAGGGCAACCAAAATGGTCAAAGGCCTGGAAACGATGCCTTATGAGGAACGGCCAAGGGAGCTGGGCATGTTTAGCCTGGAGAAGAGCAGGTTAAGGGGTGATATGATAGCCATGTTCAAATATATAAAAGGATGTCACATAGAGGAGGGAGAAAGGTTGTTTTCTGCTGCTTCAGAGAAGCGGACACGGAGCAATGGATCCAAACTACAAGAAAGAAGATTCCACCTAAACATTAGGAAGAACTTCCTGACAGTAAGAGCTGTTCGACAGTGGAATTTGCTGCCAAGGAGTGTGGTGGAGTCTCCTTCTTTGGAGGTCTTTTAAGCAGAGGCTTGACAACTATATGTCAGGAGTGCTCTGATGGTGTTTCCTGCTTGGCAGGGGGTTGACTCGATGGCCCTTGTGGTCTCTTCCAACTCTATGATTCTATGATTCTATGATTCTTTAGGTTTCACTGCCCAGTGGCTTTTCTTTTCATTTCCGGGCATCTATGGGCATTCAGAGCAGGGAAGAGAGCATGACCCACTGGGTATAAAATGCATGTGACTCTTTTTTAATCATTGACTGATCATTACAAGGTGAAATAGAGATGTATGATTTAGAAAGCATTTCAACTATTTGGTTTGGCTAAATGGCACCCTAGCAAATACTTCTTGCCTCTCCATTGACAAGAAAGGAATATAAATCAATGAGTTTGTACATGACGCTCTCATGCCCAATAACAGCTGTAGTGAAATGTGCTTAAGTTATAATTAAAATAACCTTTCCAATTCATTTCTTTATTGATGGCAGAGATAACTAGATTTGAAGCTCTTCAATAAACACATTCAGTTTTAGATTTTTTTTTAATATATAAAAAAATCTAATGCTGCTTTATAGGAAGGGATCATAAAATTAGATTATGAAAGTTTATATAGCTTTTAAATATCAAGCTGTCAGAGCTTGTGCAGGTAAAATATTGTAACCGACGAATGGCAAAGAAAGAGAGTTTATATTGAAGTGAAGGTTTTCAAGTGAAATTCATACCAAGGAGAATATATAATGGAAGCAGGCTTTTTGCCTGCACTTTGGATCTCCTGACCTCCATTTCCAGTCAAGATTAGGTTGATAAAACTGACACAACCTCAATAAAACACTAACAATGGAACGAAGTAAATAGAAATCATATTAAGCAGCAGCAATATTGCATGAATTGAAACAAAAATTTAGGTATAATAGCCTTGGTGGGTTTTAATATTGTTTCCAATCACATCACAATATGAATCATATCACGGTGATTCTAAATAACATTTATCATCTTCAGATCTCCTTGCCTAGTAGACGTCTCACATTATTTGAGGGTGGCTTTTATTTTTCTCAAAAAGAGAGAGAGGGAGAGAGCCTCATACATAATTAAACATGTTGAAAGCTGGAGAGGTGAAATACCACAATACCATCAGAAGCCACCAAGTTTCTGCACCGTTTTCCATTAAATGTAACACTCCTGCGTTTATCGCTATTTTGCTACGTTTCAGAAATTAAATAAATAGGATCGTGCTATCGTATGGCACGATGATAATAATAATATAAAAGAGGCAGATAAGGAGAGATAGGAAATTAAGAATTGCTGGAGGAAGCTGGGAATGCTAATTGCAATATATTTGCTGAAAAATGAAAGACCATTTGGTCAAACTGTCTAGATTAAAAGGAGGGAAACCTCTGGCCTTCCCTACCCATTACATTTCTTTGGGGCCCTGGGTGCAGCTTAGAAAATAAATGAATTACTCTTCAGTCACCATGGATAAGGGCCTGTAAAAACAAACCAGGCTCAAGTGCAGTGTGTGGGGCTTGATATATGTATATATGCTTGAATTATAGCACCATCCCTACCTGCAGTAGCAGCTAGTTGAGTGGAGGCACCCACAATCTACCCAGACAGGGCTAAACTGGGAGAGAGTGGCAGCAAGATTGGAGCTGCAGGAATGCATTGGCAGAGCCATCTGCTGTCCCCACCAGTGTTGGTGAAGCCTCAACCTTGTCACTGCCCCAACAGCAGCCAAGTAACCTACAGCAGGCTTCCTCAACCTCAGCCCTCCAGATGTTTTGAGACTACAATTCCCATCATCCCTGACCACTGATCCTGCTAGCTAGGGATAATGGAAGTTGTAGGCCAAAAACATCTGGAGGGTCGAGGTTGAGGAAGCCTGACCTACAGCAGTGCTGGTGTTAGGAAGCTCTGAAGCTTCACCCCCAACTCACCACTACTGCCCACTTGCCTCCAATCCCAACACACCTAGCATCTAGGAGGGGGTGGGATTGGCTGGTTTTTAAATGGAGTACAAGAACATATCTATAAAAAGAAAAGGTCTGTACAGCATATGCACAGGGACATAGCTGGATATGGAAGCTCTCCTTGCTCCCGCCCCATGCAGTATTCTAGATTAGACTTCTACCCAGATGTTGTTGGACTATGACTCACATCATCCTCAGACAGCTTAGCCAAAGTTTGGGGATGATGGAAATGGTAATCCATTAACATGGGGTGGGGAGCCAAGGTTGAAGAAAGCTGGTCTAGATTGTCCTCACTGGAGCATATCTGTGTATGGATCATTTTTGCTGAATGACAACATGTGGCTGAACAAAGCTGGATATGAAAATGAAGCTTTAGGATTCTCCAGCTTTTCCAGTAATCATTGGAGACTGTATTTTCAGACTTATTTTGAATGTTTGCTAATTATCTTGTCAAACATCAACACGCACTGGTCAGTTTTGGAGGTTTGGCCAGTGATCAAATTCAATTTCAAATTTTCATGGTTGATTCATGAATATGGATAGGTAAAGGTAAAGGTACCCCTGCCCGTACGAGCCAGTCTTGACAGACTCTGGGGTTGTGCGCCCATCTCACTTAAGAGGCCAGGGGCCAGCGCTGTCCGGAGACACTTCCGGGTCACGTGGCCAGCGTGACATCGCTGCTCTGGCCAGAGCCAGAGCCAGAGCCGCACACGGAAACGCCGTTTACCTTCCCGCTGGTAAGTGGTCCCTATTTATCTACTTGCACCCGGAGGTGCTTTTGAACTGCTAGGTTGGCAGGCGCTGGGACCGAGCAGCGGGAGCGCACCCCGCCGCAGGGATTCGAACCGCCGACCTTTCGATCGGCAAGCCCTAGGCGCTGAGGCTTTAACCCACAGCGCCACCTGCGTCCCCCGTGAATATGGATACATTGCAACAATTATGACTGATTCTTACGTCTTATACATTCCCACATTTACTTTTCACATTGTTCAGGGATTATTGTGTCAAATCAGTTTCACATGGTGCATGTTTCTTTCAAATCAGACTTCCTTTAAATTCACAGGGGACGGACGGTAGAACCAAATTCAGAATCTTAGAAGTCAGTGGAATGCTAAGATCAGCACAAGAATTTCAGCTTGACCTTGCTTCCTTGCTCTCTGTACTCTTCTAGGCGCTCCCCAAGCCCCTCCTGCCAATTTGGGGGCCATGGGGCAGACAGGGAGCAAAGAAGGGGGCCCAAAATCCTGCCGTGCTGGTGGAAAAACTTGTACTGGCTTCCACTTTGAGGGCTCCTTAATCAAATCGGTCCCCTATCTTCTCCATGCCTATGATCCAAGTGGCAAAAGTGCAGTTTTGTTTTGTTTGCAGTGTAGTGAAAATAGGGTTCAAAGGATGCATGCCATGCAGTGGGTATCCTCTAAAGCTAATCTCCCTTTAGGACCCAGGCTGAAGTGAAAAAAAATGATGCACTGCTTGATTTCCTTCGGTCCCTTGAATTCTGTCATGAACTGGCAGAACACTGAGGAAGGGGAAGAGGATCCCAGCAAGGGATATCGCCAATACTGGTATACACCAGAACAAGCTGTAGATAAGGAAGGAAGGGCTGGGGACTTAGGAAGTACTCATGGGACATCAGAAAATGTCGAAGGGGCAGCTGCCATTTCACTGGAGGTGAACACCTCACCAGAACCAGAGGTGTCCCCGTCTCAGCGAACAGGGGGAGTCTGAGGCATTGGGAATGGCAGGAAGTGCACTTTAAGAGACAGGCAGGCGAGAGAACACAGTCTGGCTTACTATTTGATTAGGTGAAGATGATGAGACTCGTTAGGTCTGGAAGGAGGTTCGTGGCCTCTCAGCAGGATTTGGCTCAGGCAGGTGAGGATCACATGCTTCATTAAGAGGAGAGACACAGCTACTCTGCGGAACAAGCTCAGGTGCGTCAAGGAAGATTTGGAGGGAAAACAAGACTCCATGTCTGCTCAACTTTCACTGTCGCTGGGTCACAGCTTGGCTGTTTCAGGAGCTTCCCTGGACTGTGGTTTTAGAACTGATCTTAGGATTCCATCCCTGCATCTTCTTCAGAAATGGGAACTGGCCTTACGGTTTGACTTCAGACCTTCACTATTGCGTTGGACCTGAACCTGCATTTGACCATTGGACTGTCTGACTCCTCTCTAGTGTTGCCCTTGGGGCTGTATGCACTATTGGGACTTACCTCAGAGCACACCATTGCCTCTCAAGCCAGCAATCCTCTGCATGCATGGCCCTTTGTTGTTATAGTCCCTGACAGCATATATAAGTACTCATTCTCCTTAATAGTTTTTAGAGGGATTGGGAGTCGTGGGGGTCATTCTCAAATTCACCATTCTACTGTAGGAGTTAATGCACCTGAGTTTTTGCCCCTGAGGGTCAAATGCTAGTGCATATGGCTAGTGACGGACTGGTAGTGGGTGGGGCCATTAACATACCCACCTAGGGTTGCCGTATTTCAAACAGTGAAAATCTGGACAAAAAAGTTGTTGAGGTAAATTATTTCCCCCCCATACAGCTGATCAGCTACCAGTTGGGCAGTGTGGAAAAGATTGCGAGGCTACATCCAAAATATTCCACAACCACTATTACTTAAACTGCTTCGTATTTCAAAGGAAATCAGGTCCTGCTTTAAAGAGGGCACGTATTGCTGTGAGATCTGGAAAACCGACACCCTGTGTTGTGGGTGGGCACGAGTAGTCAGCCACAACACCTGCTTGGTAGGTCCCTCCTAGCTGGGTGCAATTTGGCCAATGGAACGCAGTCCAAATTGTTTGAGGGACCTATTTATACCCATGCACGTAACCCAGAGCTTCCTCTTTCGGCATGTGCATTTAGAACACCCACCCACCTCTCCCTACCTTTAGGGCTTTGCGCTTGACCTTGCTATGCCGTCATGTGCCATCTGTCGTTGGGACAGGGGCATGGCAGGAATTTCCCCCACTTGGATCATTGGCTGTTGCCATTTGGGTTTTGGCTGCCACGTAGCAAATCATCACAACTCGTGGATAGGCTCTGGTTCAGGTGATAGGGATGGAAGAACGCTCTCGCCATCCCTATATGAAGGGTATTCCGTTAAAGGAATCCAGGGACTCAATGGTTTGGTCAACCCCTGAGAGGGGGTTGTGCCCATGTCTGAGTCCAGGGGGACATTTGTGTGGCAGAGATAGCCTGTTCCCGGCTTTCTGCTTATTCAGGTGTTCACCCTTGGCTGACCTATGCTGGAACCCTGGGTCAGTTCTACCTGCATGGCAGGCAACTAGTCGAACCAGAGCCTATGCAACCAGTCACTTTCTGTAATCAATAAAGTTATGGCCTAAATTCTGCCAAAAACCAAAACTAAAATTTGAGTCAAGTGTGAATTTTTTTAGGGGGGAGGTTTCTGGGTCTGAACACGCAAATCTCCAAGCAGTTTACAACTGTGATAACATTCCCACAAATAGAAGTCAAATACGAAAAATAGAGTAAAAGCCATGTAACAGAACAGCGAAGATGAGTTTGTGTACCAAGTGTTGTTCTTTTTAGAATTACATGATGCTAAAGTTATTTTAAGAAGAATATTTACTGGCAGGGACTGGCAGGGCTCCAAGGGGTGTGTAGAGGAGGCAAGGGAGCTGGAAGAGGCAGGGTCGGTGATTTGTGGGGTTCCATGCCACCTGCAAGGCAGGAATTGGGGCTGTCAAAGGCAGAGCAGCAGTTGCAGGAAGGAACGGAAGGGGAGGAAGAGAAGTTCCTGAGAGAGTCGGGCTTTAGGATCTCTTCTGTCTACAAGGACAAAGAACTACATAAAATGCCAGGTGCAGCGGCAACTACTGTGCAGGAGAAGTTGCAGGGTGCTGGAGAACGTCCTGCCAGGAAAGGGGATTTAAGTTTGGGAACAGGTGTGATCATGCTGCTGCTCTAACGGTCCAGTTCAGTTCACAAGCCTGGGAAGAAGATGCCTAGCTAGCTACGTAGCAGGAGTGGTCTGTATATCCTGCGCACCTTGGGAGATGCTACAGCTTGCCCAATAAAGAATTGAACTACCACTTGGGCTGGGTGTGCTCAGGACATTTACCAATAAATGTTGATATCTTGGAGTAGTCTAAATCAGTTCTAGATATCTGATGTTTAAAAGTTGACATCAATTTACAATGACTTAATTTTTGTTTTATGATTCAAGACTGGTTTATATTTTAAGCCCCTAATTGTTCTTGGCTTTAGTATTCCCCCACCCCAGTTTTCCAGTTTCTTGTATCAAGAAACTTTGAACATTGATGAGCACTGTAAAAGCGCACATCAAAGTAGCATTAACTACAATAATCATACATCTGAGTCCTGTTTTTCATTTATAGATATGTCAAAGTAATATAACATGAAAGTTGTAAGAGAATTAAATGAACCACATCAGGTCATATGTGTATATCATTTAGCTACCTAGCTAACTATAATCCTGGCACTGGACATCTTGAATTTACCATATCTTGTCTATAGCTCAATGCAGGGAAATATCCTATTAAATAGACAATCAAATTTCATGTAAAGTAAGCTTCAGCATTAAACCTGTTCCTGCTATTTTATGTATAACTCTGTGTAGATATATTTTTTGCTACCAGAGCAAAACTGATTTGTATGATGGTTCCCCATCATGAAATCACTTGGAAGGTTGTGAGATAAAATGTCGCTTAGGATAATGTAATTGGCCTTAAGGTACAGGAGCTGAATTATTTTCAGTGATTTATAATCTGGAAATTAAAGACTCACTCATTTTCTAATTTAATTCCATCTTCAATGGAAAAATGTTCACTCTGAACTAAATTGGCGAGTAATGTTGCTAATTCAAATGCAGATGTAATTTCGATTCTGGTAGCAGTTTGCTGTGATTGACGAGTCCCCAATGGATCATTATGATTCTTATCTCCCAATCTCACAAATTCTCCAGCAGTTGTGATAATAACTTCAGCCAAGAAGAAAAAGGAGGGGAAAAAATAAATTCTCTGCTGTACTGTCAATTCAGACTTTGCATTTTTTCCCCTGACTTGGAATGGGGTTTATTTCAAATCTATTGCATGTAAGAGACAAATATGAAGCATCACTGCTAAATTATGTGCCATCATAAAGCTACAGTTTGATTGTTTGCTGATACTTGTCCAACATGCATTTAAATATACTTAAAATGTGCTTTACGACCTTCACTGTTAATTAGCTGGGACACAAAATTGCATTTACTGTAATTTACTAAGTGTAAAACTTGTGACATGGCCAGTGGATTAACTTTAATCATCCATATTTTTCCTTTTAAATATTTGTTACCTTAATGCTGAATTCATTAACTTTCTTCTTTAAGTACATCTTACATAGAGACTGAAATTATATTAAGCTAGTGAGTACCAATATGCATCCTCACAGATCCATCTGTGTAAGAAAGGACTGTGGGGAAGGCTGTAGCTCACATGCAGAATACATGCTTTGCACGCACAAATCCCAGATTCAGTTTGTGGCAAGTAGGAATGAGATGATTTCCATCTGAAACCCTGGAGAGCTACTACAAGTTGTTGTCGACAATTTGAAGCTAGATGGACCAATGGCTTAACCAGTGCTTAAGACAGGGGTTCCAAAGTCTGAGCTTTCATTTTTATTTTTTTTAAAAGCAAAAATCTAACTCTAATCTGCAAAATGTGCAGATATCTTTCTAAGTGATTTCTGTGAAATGAATAAGCCTGGCTGCTTTTACCTGCCAGTGTTTCTTGCCAATGAGTTAAGTTAGAGTGAGTTATAACTCCAGGCAATAGGAATCCCTAGGGTCCTAAAGACCTGCTGCTTCCCCTTCTCCTTTAATGCTCTTTTCCTGTTTGTCTTAATTTCTAGGCATAAATTCAACAGGTTAAGCCTTTTCTCATATGGAAACACACATAAGAAAAGCTTCACCAGGATCAAGCTCTCTCAGTGTTGTGCCATGCCATTTTCTGACTGGCACCCCAGAGCTCTCCATATTCAAAATATGCAGCCTGGTCCAAAAAGTTTGGCAACCCCTGCTTTAATGCATTGTTTCCAATTTACAGATCCCTGGCAGATCTCCTAACATAGGCCTCCCATAAGATTTCTAAAAATCTAGGGGATCAGACAAAGAGAGAGGATATGACAGAACAAAGGTTGGTAGAACTTTTGCAGTTTGTAAAACAAACTGGTAATGCGTTGGCAAACTGGAAGAGATCAAACTTTGCTCCTCTTCCTATAGAAGGCTTTTCTCCTGGTATTAAAGGCCCAGGGTTGTCAACTGTCCATTATTTTATAGGTCCAACCAATAAAACTGCATATTGAAAGGTAACTAGAAAAGCCTGTGAATTTCAGAGCCACCTGAGATACGGTAATATTTCCTTTTTTGGCTATTAAAGCAATTCCTACATCCCAATCTCCCTGCTAGGCAATATTCCATGTGGTTTCCATCTTCAAGGTTCCACACTAGGTGTGCAACTTGTTTCTGTAAGGCTCCATTGGTGCTTAGTCCACCTCCATTGCTCAAAAACTTTTTCATTTCAGATCCTGCAAAGGTCTACATACTAATTTTAAATTGCATCAATGTAGAGCCAGTAAACCCAGGTGTTAAATTAGTTTGGCTTTCACATTCTTACAGAACCAGGCTTTGCCCCCAGCTCAGTATAGTTTTCAAATACTGAGGCCCAGGCAGTTAATAAAATAGCTGAACCACACTTTCATTGTTGACCCCACAGGACTGATCCTCCAAAACAACAGTCTGATGAATACATTTACTCATTCACCTTTAGATTGCCCTTTAAGGGGGCTTTGGGAAAGGGCAAATGTAGGTTACTTGCCTACTTCATGATGCCAAACAAGCAAAATGGCTGAAAATGGAGAAGACAAGAAAACAGTGGTATTAATGATGATGGCTAGGCAGAGATGTATGTGTCAAGTGGGGGAAACAAAAGGAGTACACTGTCTCAGTCAGGGTAGACCTAAAAGAGAGTTGGGCAGTAGCAGAGGCTGATATACATTCTGAGTAGGGAGGGTGTAGGAATAATCTTAATTTGTTTATTTAGATTTCTACCCAGTACAGATAACCATGCTTTAATTTTATGATATTTGGTGGTTTATTACATCTCATTTGTGGAATGGGGGTTCAGAGCTGCTCTCCTGACAGTGGTGTGACTGCCACTTGCTGAGACAGTATTTGGGTGGCCAGGGCAGCAGTGTATTGAAGGTTGTGTGGGTGCACTGGAAGAAGCACCTGATTGGTTCCACTGGTGTCCCTGTCCATGCTTACCTCCATCCTGTTCCTGCACCTTCCTAATAAGCAGCAGTGATACCACTGCTCCAAAGATGGCCCCCCACCCTGCTGCTTCTGCATTTGCATATAAAACCATGCCTTGTTGTCTATTTTGGCAGGAACAAGGGATGTGTGCACTTTGTAATTTTAACTGTGGTTATTCTGCAAGACCTCATAATGACTCCACAGCATTTCACATTGACCTTTAGACTCTTGGAATATAACTCTGTAATGACCACTCAAAAGATAGATAATGTAACCGGAGCATGTAGCCCAAGCATGAAGAAAGATGGTGGCTGGAGAGGGGAGGGGCAGGGGTGGAGCGAAAACCCAGCTATTAAAATGGGGATTGTTTTATGAAATAGTGTTTCACAAGAACTGCCTATTTACCAGCAGATTCCTTTTATTTTGGGACGCGGGTGGCGCTGTGGTTTAAACCACTGCGCCGCTTGGACTTGCCAATCGGAAGATTGGCAGTTCGAGGCCCCACGATGGGGTGAGCTCCCGTTGTTCAGTCCCTGCTCCTGCCAACCTAGCAGTTCAAAAGCACATCAAAGTGCAAGTAGATAAAGAGGTACCACTCCGGCGGGAAGGTAAACGATGTTTCCGTGCGCTGCTCTGACTTCACCAGAAGCAGCTAAGTCATGCTGGCCACATGACCTAAAAAAACTGTTTGCAGAAGCGGACAAATGCCAGCTCTCTCAGCCTATAAAGTGAGATGAGTGCCATAACCCCAGAGTCATTTCTGACTGGACTTAACTGTCAGGGGTACCTTTACCTTTTCCTTTTATTTCTTCATTTATTTATTTAAGTAATTGGCAACTGGTTAGCAGCTCACTAGGTGAACAGAAGCCATGCAACCCCAAAAGAAAGAAAAGGAAACAGATATTACCTAAGAAGCACTTTATGATATTTTGAAAATGTCAGCTGGCAGTCCAGAAAGCTGGGTCTGTTTATTACAAAATGTGAATATTCACAATTTCAGTCAGTCAACACAAATACCAGTTAAGGGTCATCATAATGTTGTTCAGGGTACTAAATGAACTGACTATAAAAGTGTAACTGAAATGTGCTGTGTTTTCTAGATTTATTACACAATCATTTATTACCCATTTATAGATCACAGGGTTTTATGAAATTTCAATGAATAAGATTTATAATGTCCAAAAATTGCAGTTTCAAAAAGCTGTGTTGTAATTTCACCAAGGGCTCATACATACCTACCTTTTGCCCCATGCTTTCTAGGCACAAGTCTGCACTTCAAAGCTCTGGGTCTTAGAGCGCTTTTTTTGGCCCAACCACTCTCCATAGAGAAGCTTGTTCTTTAATGCAGAATTGGACAAATGACAAGTGGAGTTTTTTGCATTTGCTCTGATTCAGCATTAAAGAGTGGGTTTTTGCAGAGAAAGCACTAAACGCAGGGTGAACCTGTGCCTGGATGAGCTGGACTCTGAGGGCTTTCACTGAAATCTAGTTCATATCAGTGGGATTTCTCTGTATAATGTTTATAATGGATCCACTCCTTGATTCCAGCAACTATTCTAGAGTAGCCTTGTTGTGTACTTCAAGTTTTAAACTGAACTAGAAAGATGAATTATTGGAAGATGAACTAAAGACATGTTTTTGTTGTGTGTCTGTATGTGATATGGGACAGGGATGGGGAACTCGTAAACCCCCAAAAGTAATTGGACTCCCAACTCCCATCAACCCCAACTAGCCTCTCTAATGGTCAAGGATGATGGGATGTAACACTCCCAATATCAGATCCACTCATATGATATCATGTCATGTCATATGACAGTGTGTGTTAGCTAAAGCTAGTTGAACTACGAGTTGCATTCGGCATAAATTCAATTTGGTGCCAAATTCAAACCACACGGGTGCTGAAAGCAAACCACACCATTCAGGACCTCAAATCAGGACCCTTGATTATGTTTCTTACACATGCTAGAGTTTGATACTGGAGTGTTACGTAATGATAGTTTATTGAAAACTGGCATCTTAGGGCCACACACAACAGTCAAAAATAAATTGCTTCAGCTTTGCAACTGCTGAAGTGCTATTCTATCCCCCAAGAAGGCTTTGCCTACTTAACTTCTACCTGGGAGGCTGCTGTTGCAGGACCAGTAAAAGCAGCTGGCAACAGCCCTATCTTTAAACAGCTTTCCCATTGTGTGGTACGTTGAGTTGGAACTTTGCCAAAGTTTTTAAATCATACATGCAAAGCACCCTTCATACCATAGCCACGCGGGACTTGGTTTCAACAGAGCGTAGATAGATTTGGTTGCAGTTCATGAATGTTTTGGACTAGTTTCAGTTAGGGAACAGGGAGAAATTTGTTCAGTTCACAACCTACCTAATTTCCAGACCAGCACCTGTACTGAAATGGAGCCATCTTTTGAATTTTTGCACTTTTTATATAATTTTGCAATGCAGTTCTCCAAACAAGTGTACAAAAAGTATATACTAGGGGAAAGTGCGTCCTTTAATTAAAACTAGTGTACAAAAATGCATTGTATCATGGGGAAATTGCTTGTAAATATGTATATATTGGGAAAGAATACACACACAAAGCACTGTGAGAAACTAAAAATGGCAGACTCCTCCATTCCTAGTCTCAGTGAAGTTCTGCTAATGTTGATGGTACTATTTCTCTACTGTGTCAAGAGAGGCTCGAGAGGCAGAGATTTAAGTCAACAGCATTCATAGATCCACTTGGTGTCCGTGGACAAGTCCCCTTAGCATCAGTTCTATACAACAGCAAAATAATAAACAGTTACCTACCCCACAGGGTTGCTGTGAAGGCAAACAAAATATCATAAATTAAAACATGCAATGTCATATTGAGAATGAGCCTCCAAATGAAAGTGACCCCAATTTATGCAGATAATTTTGAAAGCATCATTGGAAAATAGCAAAGTCCTTTGTCTGCTTAAATCAACCATTGATTGATTTATATGTGTGTCTGTCTGTCTGTCTGTCTGTGAAATCTAGGAAATTGTATTCCTGTGTAGCATGCATATGTAGAAGCGGCAGGGAGGCCGGTGTGGGGTGGTCACCCTAGTGGGGCCAATCCAGCAGTCCTGCCAATGTCAAGCTTCCCACTGCTTCACCCCTCCCTCTCCTGGTAACCTGCAGGTCAATGCCAGGTAAGCTCTAGCGTCCCACCCTGCCAACCACTTCACTGTGTAGGTATCCTAAAAATGAGGTGTGTAGATAACAACTAGTAAAAAACAAACCAATGGCTAGCATTGGCCGACATTTTAGTTCAATGAAGTAGGAAGCCACAGTCAACTCCTTTTAATGCAGAACTAAAGAAATAACATGCGCTGGATTATGGAGAAAGCTAGAGAGTTCCAGAAAGACACCTACTTCTGCTTCATTGACTATGCAAAAGCCTTTGACTGTGTCGACCACAGCAAACTATGGCAAGTTCTTAAAGAAATGGGAGTGCCTGATCACCTCATCTGTCTCCTGAGAAATCTCTATGTGGGACAAGAAGCTACAGTTAGAACTGGATATGGAACAACTGATTGGTTCAAAATTGGGAAAGGAGTACAGCAAGGCTGTATATTGTCTCCTTGCTTATTTAACTTATATGCAGAATTCATCATGCGAAAGGCTGGGCTGGATGAATCCCAAGCTGGAATTAAGATCGCCGGAAGAAATATCAACAACCTCAGATATGCAGATGACACAACCTTGATGGCGGAAAGTGAGGAGAAATTAAAGAACCTTTTAATGAGGGTGAAAGAGGAGAGCGCAAAATATGGTCTGAAGCTCAACATCAAAAAAACGAAGATCATGGCTACTGGTCCCATCACCTCCTGGCAAATAAAAGGGGAAGAAATGGAGGCAGTGAGAGATTTTACTTTCTTGGGCTCCATGATCACTGCAGATGGTGACAGCAGTCATGAAATTAAAAGACGCCTGCTCCTTGGGAGAAAGGCGATGGCAAACCTAGACAGCATATTAAAAAGCAGAGACATCACCTTGCCAACAAAGCTCCGTATAGTTAAAGCCATGGTTTTCCCAGTAGTAATGTATGGAAGTGAGAGCTGAACCATAAAGAAGGCTGATCGCCGAAGAATTGATGCTTTTGAATTATGGTGCTGGAGGAGACTCTTGAGAGTCCCATGGACTGCAAGAAGATCAAACACATCCATTCTTAAGGAAATTAGCCCTGGGTGCTCACTGGAAGGACAGATCGTGAAGCCGAGGCTCCAATACTTTGGCCACCTCATGAGAAGAGAAGACTCTCTGGAAAAGACCCTGATGTTGGGAAAGATGGAGGGCACAAGGAGAAAGGGACGATAAAGGACGAGATGGTTGGACAGTGTTCTTGAAGCGACAAACATGAGTCTGATCAAGCTGCGGGAGGCAGTGGAAGATAGGGGTGCCTGGCGTGCTCTGGTCCATGGGGTCACGAAGAGTCGGACACGACTAAACAACTAAACAACAACAAAGAAATAACTTGAATTCAACTACAGATGTGTTGGACAAAACATGGGAATGGAAGCACAAAAGTTTCCTAGTTTACTTATTAGTACAATATGTAATTGGATGGAAACAGCTAGACTCAAAAATTTGTCTTACCATAATGACTCTAGTTTTTTAAAGATCGAAAATGAATCTGACTAGAAAATACCATTAAACTACCAACTTGGTTAAAATTTAAAGGGTAATTCACATATAATGCTTTTATTTAATAGCCCAATTTACAAAACGTCTAAAATTAATGCAGATCTTTTCAGGACAAAATCAGCTGTAACTGCACCAACTAATTTTTGCTCATTTGAACTGAATTATTAATAAGTGAGAAATATACCATATGTTCCCCAAAGAGCTGGATACATTTATTTCAAATAAAATTGCTGTGTTTGGTGGAATATAAGAGGTTTAAATGCTTTCGAAGAAATGGGTTACTTATATACTGATTTAATAGAGTATAAATCAGGCTGCATAATTAGGGACACAGCTGGTTCCTAACCTAAAGCTGGCAGCTTTTGTTGGTTAAGTTCCTTTATCACCTGCATGGCTTTAATCAGCAATAATTTGTTCTTCTTGTAGAGTAATACAAGTTAATCAATAATGCTGCTGTTAGTACTATTCTGGAAAATGGGGTTTTATGGCAGGTTTAGGCTAAACTGGTCATACATTTTTATTTTATTTACTTATTTGGCTTGCCTTCATTTTCTGAGTCAGTTCAGCCATTTATGACTTTGGATTATAGCTATGAATTAAAGTGCATGATGTCTTGACAGTGTATTCTGTATAAGGAAATATATCTGGATGGAAGGTTTCTTTAACCTCTCCATATATACAGACTTTGAGTGCATTTGTTTTCCAAGCTGTTTGGCTGGTTCAGTTATGGCCTGTGGCAACATAGCCGACTATCTTTGACATAAAAAGCAGAGCTAGTCTCCATTTGTCTCCACGTAGATTGTAGACCACCATTTTGAGGTGTGAGTGAGCAGGATTTTAAGTGTACATCTTAGATGACTGTTGCAATGTTGCATCATCAATTGGTCCAACAGTGGCTCACCAGGCGGAATGGAGTCATAGCAATGGCCTCCTAGCAGCAGCATGACTGCCACCTATAGGGAGGTGGTGGTGAAAATATCAGGACCACCAACAGAGCCAATCCATTGCTCTCACTAGTGCACAGCCCCAACCTTATGGCTGCCTTTCCCCTCCCAATAAGTGACATTGATGCTGCTATCGGGACCAGTGCCAGATTTAAGTATAAGCTAAACAAGCTATAGCTTAGGGCCCCACTCTCTTGCCCCCCCAAATATACTTCTTCTTAATTGTATTTCAGTTCAACAAATACTTTGATAAAATACAGTGGTACCTCAGGTTACAGATGCTTCGGGTTACAGACGCTTCAGGTTACAGACTCTGCTAACCCAGAAATAGTTCCTCGGGTTAAGAACTTTGCTTCGGGATGAGAACAGAAATCGTGCATCGGCAGTGCGGCGGCAGCGGGAGGTCCCATTAGCTAAAGTGGTGCTTCAGGTTAAGAACAGTTTCAGGTTAAGAACGGACCTCCAGAACGAATTAAGTTCTTAACCAGAAGTACCACTGTACATATTTTGTTATGTGCAAATGGCTTTAGATACCTATTAGGTCCATAAATTACAATATAGCATATATTCAACACAAAAACCAGCAACAATTGCTTGCTGACAAAGGACAGCTGGACATATAAAGGGCCCGATTACCTTCAGTAGCCTTAGGGCCTCATCAAACCGAAATCCGGCCCTGATTGGGACGCTACTGTTATAGCTCCCGATGTTTTCACCAGATATATAAGAATATTCTACATCTCTTAAGGCCTGTCCTACTCTAATGCTTTGTCCTGGTTGTGGTGGGTCACAGCCGCAAAGCGAAACAGGGTCCTGTGCTGCTTCGCGAGGCTGGGATCATTCCAGCTTCGCAAAGTTAGGTTCCTTTCTGGTCAGGTGGTCATCTCTTTGGATATTGATTTTTCTTTCCATGTCAATCCTGTTCTGTTCGTGTATTCTTTTACTGGGCAATCTATTACTGTGTGTTAGCTTTTTGACACTGTTCAGTGTACCAGCTCTTTTCTTACCCTAGTTGTATGGGGTGCTTCTTATCTATATCAACTTGAGTTCGCAACTCCTGTTTTCTCTGTCCTGGTTTACTGTTACTGATAAGTTTAGGTTTAAAATTTAATAAAAACTTGGATTAAAAAGTAAGCATTTTCCCATAGGAATGTACCAAGTAATTAATGTCTTTTTCAGAGACCTTGTTTCTCTCTCCCCCCCCCCCCCACCTTCTGAGGTACAGTAGGTGATTACTTGGAACAGTAAATCAAGTTACTGGAGGGTAGCTCTTAAGCACTGGCACCAAAATTGTGTTTTGTTCTTAATTATTGTTGGACTTCCAGCACCTGGCAAAGTTAGTTTTGTTCTAGAGAATGCTTCAGGAGAGACTTAAATTCTCTTCTAGATTTCTGCTGCTGAATAAACTGAGCCTGCTATTCTTTATTTGTTTAGCATTTTCCCTGCCATTTTTGCAATAAGTGTTTTCATCTGCATTGTGCCTCTTTTTGATATATTGTCAGCTGCCTTTGGGAGTATTTTTTCATGGGGAAGTTTAGAAGTATTTTATTATATCTGATAATAACTTATTAGAGCATTCTGTTTGGAAATGTCCTAGTCAAATAATTTAAACTCTCAGCACTAGCCTATACATGTCCATGCATAAGTAATTCTCATTGAGTTCAATGGGGCCTACAGCCAAGTAATTAGCTTGTTTTGTAGAAAAGACCAACCATATTTTGTGACCATCTTGCTCTGTTCTTGTGGCCTAGCTTCAGAAGCTTTCCAGAGGCCAAGTATAGAAAGATAAGTGCAAAAGTTAATATGATCTTATGAAGTGGATGTCAGCACCATAGCAGGTACTTCAAAAAGAAATCTCACAAAAGAATGATTCGAGGGATGGTTACAGAGGTCAGAGTTCATGAGATCTTTCTGTGGTTTGGGGCTTTAAAAGTATATTCTTCACTGTGCAGAGGTAACTGTCTCATTTTTGCTTTGTTAGCTTAGCTTATTTTCACTTAAAATATATCTATCTTCCTATGTCACTGAGCTGAACTAAGCCAGAATCATACTTTATCTACAGAAGAAACAGGAGCACCACCTAAAGTGCAGATCTCATATACACACTTAACTAGGTTTTAGTTGAACAAAGCTATGTCTATTTATCTAAACAGAAAGCTAATATTAGTTTGGTGAAGCTGTTAAAAATTCAGTGCTCTGGAACACAAGACTGGTGACACTCCACTCTACCCTTACTAAATAAGTCTTCAAAAAGAAAATATCTGATATCAATGCATTGTACTCAGTAGATTTTTTTGTATGTCAAATAGCTGATTGTAGATTCAAAATGAGTAAACAAAAATATAGGTAGATGGATAGAACTTCTCTTGGGCATCCAAGAGAGGATTCAAACAGCCCAAAAAGCATGTGGCTTTAGAATAAATGGAACTGTACCATCTCAGGCAGTAGCCTGGCAAGAACTATAGGTTTAAATATGGCTCCAAGTTTAAAAGTTGCCAAACATGGTTACCCAGTTAATGGAAATGTTGTGCTAAAACCTCCCTTCCTTCCACATGAAGGGCGTTTTGACACTTGGGAGCATTCAAATATGTTCTGAATTGACAGTGATACAGTCCTGAAAGAACTATCCTTTCTACCATATAAATGTTTGAATCCTGTGCCAAAGCAAAATAGCTCACCACAGGTACTCACTAAGGAAGACATGGCAAATGTCTATGAGGGCTAAAATTGCATATCAAAGAACACCCAACAACACAACAATTCACCGAGAGGTGAATGGGAAAATCAGTGACAATATTCTCCTCCATTTTCCTCGAACCAAAATAACAAATCTTAGAGGCCTCCCTCCCTTTCGTTCACCTAAGATAAATTATTTCACATACTTAAGTTAAATCACTTGGCAGAGGGATCTAAAAATTGTATAATTCTAAATCATGTTTACAATTCCTATCAAACATCAAATAAATACCAAAGAGGAGGGAAATGCAAAGATGAAACAACAGAAACTATCTGATACAGTCTCCTTACTGAATAATGAAGGTTGTCTCTGAGCTTGCAATAAATACAATGTAGTGTTTACATCAGTGTAGGAGGAAACCTCTGGCTGAAATGAAGAATGGCATATGTGCAGAAGCAACTCACTGGGCTGGGAGAAGCAGATACACTTGCTTTCTAGCAGGTGGGCTTGCAGCTGCTTACCATGGGGGAAGGAATAGGGAGGAGTGCGGTGGTGGGGAGATCAGTGTGCTGCAAAGCACCAACGGAGCCAATCCAGCCCTCCTGCCATTGCAGTTCGTGCACTATGCCAATCTCCCTGCCACATTTTCCTTCTTCCTCCCGGTAGGCAAAAGTGACCCACCTGCCAACGAGCTAGCAGAGTGGCTCCTCACCCACAACTTGTAAGCCAGCCCTGCATACATGATGCATCTCAAATAGAAATTCATTATTAGTATATGCTCTGAAGATTAGTGGTATGTCTGCAAACCTTGAGGATCCCCCAAGCCAGCTGATATCTCACTCTTGTGTTTAGGTGGTGCTGTTTTGACTACATAAGTAATGGCACTCATTGGAGATGAAGGGAATGATGGTGAGATGGTGGTGGTGAGGGTCATCTTCATGCCAAACCTAAGGAGACAAGCTCTGAGATTCAATGTGGAATCCTCCCCTTTAACTAGTATGGAAAACACTGTCAAGACATTAACTCACAGCAAGAAGTGAATTCTGGGAGACAATTGGCTTTCCTGCTGGACTTGAAGTTATTTTGTATCACATTAACTGATACAATGATGGCAAGGAAAGTTTTGTTTTTGGATAAGTTCTTAAGGGATTAGTACAGTTTACAGTTACTGAAATCAAAGAGAATTTTACAACATATTGTTTTCTCTCTCATTTGACTGCTGTTCTTGAAACCAGCATCTGGACCACCATAGCCCTCTGTGATGCATATCTGCAATAATGGAGAATGGAAATTAGAGTTGGCTGAGTGGGATGCTCAGAGGTTTCCTTCTTCTATGCTTCTATAGCTTTTCACATGAGTTACCACTTTAGGGCAGCAGTTCTGTACCCACTTACTAGGAACTAGTATGGGACTTACTTTGGAGGCCACATGTGCCATAAAAAGCTTTTCCTGTGTAAAATAAAACCTCATGTTTGTAGTGTCAGTTACAATTTGGGTGGCCAGATGCAAATGATGACAGGGCTCTTTCACCTTTATCAGCCAAATAGAGGAGGGAGATCCAGCAAATGTAGTTTGCATGACAAACCTTCTACACAGCTAGGTGCTGGAGTCCTGTCTGGCCATTCTAGTTTCAATTGAAAATCCAAGCAATAAGTCTGGCCTAAATTTTGCATTGGATGAAACAGAGATGGGATGCATGCTTATAAACAAAATATACCCATTTTTTCTCTCCCTTCAGTGAACTTTGATCTCTGCATGAAAGGTCAGCCATCTGCATTTTATTCCAATCTTTCCCATATCCCCATTTACTTAATTAATGCATCATTTCCCAGCCAGCCACTTTATAAAAGGCTCATATGAAAGCATGGTGGCATAAGAGGGCTGTCAGTCTTTGGTTATGGTCCTGTAGGTCTAATTCAAGAATTAAATAACTGTCTTTTCTAAAAGTCATTACATGATTTATTGGAAAATTGGTGGAAACAGCCCTTGGGGGGTTGTGCTCCAATTCTGGTTTTAAAAGAGTGGCTGCTAGCTATGACTATTTGATTTCCTCATAACCTACTGAATAGTATTGCCTGTTTCTATGCTAATTAAATGTTTGAAATTCATTTTCTTATGGATTACATGCATTCAGTTAAGTCTTTTTCTCATGCCCTAAGATAATGCCTATTTTGATGTTTTGCTTGTATGTGCTAAATTAAATGCTTCTCCTAAGCTATCAAAGCTCCTGCTTCAGCAAAATTGTAGGGCTGGTTTTTCAGTTGTCCAGCGTTTCTTCAGGAAACTGGGGGCCAAGAATTACAACTGTGGTAAATCATGTTGCATGAATGAGAAGTAATCTGTGATTTCTCTAGGGTGTTTTGGCCTGCCTTTAAACATGAGACGAATATTCAGAAGACCATAAAGGACCCTTAAGATATTTAGACATAAATACATGTCACTGCCAATGAATTCATTATTTCTGAAAAGTATATTTCTCTAAATATTGTCTGTTATTGGCATTTTCTGATTTTTAAGAAATCACATTCTTCTAAGGTACAAACGATTGAATGATGTATAAAAGAGTTCGTTTTAGATGACATGTTAGTCTAATCAGTACTTATGACAATAGTCCTTAAACACATTTACTTGGGAGTAAGCCCTACTGAATGCCATGGTGCTTACTTCTGAATCCCATGTACATGACTGAACTGCTCATATGTTCAGTGGTGATATATTATTGTTGTACTGAGTCCCGTATATTCCACCCCATAACAAAGCTAGCTAATGCAGAATGTATGGAAATATTTTCTTATTATATAAAAAATGTGTGTCACCACAAATTCCAAAAGGGACAGAAATAAAATTCCAAATGGCTACTGGGGCTGATGGGAATTGGGGTACAGAACATCTGTGGGGTCCAAGGTTCTTCATCTCGGAAACTGACAATGACGACAATGAACTGTATGTCAGATGGTGGCTGGACAGAGACCAGACCAGATCAGCCTAAGTGAGCCAGCAGGACTTAGGGGAAGAGGAGATGACTTTTCCAAGTACCCTGTTCCCAAGCTATTTAAGGTATATGGTTCTTTCCTATCAACCAAAATCATCTGTAAGGATTTCAATATAGAAAGGACTAAGAATGGAAGAATACCCAGAGAGATGGAAAAGGGCCTGCCTGATAAAAGAATATTGTAGGATGCGGGTGATTGATTTTGTATACATGTTGAAACAGTCCACTTTATAAAAACTATACTAGGTACACTGGCAACTCCTAATGTAGGAGGAATTAAAAATGGACAAGACAAATCAGGGAAGAAGATGAACCTTTCTGGCTGTTAGTAATAATGGTTGGGACATGCTCGGAATATGCATAATCATACATTTCTGCAACCTTGAAATGAATGACTCCATTATTGCCCAGAGCTGTATGCATACATTTTCAGGACAAATACTGTTGAAGATATTGTAGTTTAGAATAACTACTGGCTACATTTTTATATTCTAGTTTCTGACCAGGAAGAGTAGAATTTGTTTGGCAGGGGATCAAGGTGGGGGTCAAATCATAATATTTTGTGTCCAGTAAGTTAATTGAGAATGTAGGGCAGGATTCAATTAAAAAATTGGGCAAGCAAAATGACTTCTGCTTGTGCAAAGGAACTTTTCCCTGTTTCTTCCCCTGTACCCCCTAAAGTTTCCCACAACCCTCCATAGTAGATTTGTGGAATGTTTGGGGGAAGGTGGGGTGAAAAATTACACAAGTGTAAGTTATTCCACTGAAACCATTATTTAGTTGAAAACCACCCAAAATAATGATTTGACCTATTAAGTTAAGTTAAGTTAAGTTAAGAGATGCAGATTCTACAGATGGAAAGCTTGTGTGTGTGTGTTGTTGTTGTTGTTGTTGAACTAAACCATCCCATGATGGATTAAATAGTTCAATACTTGGTTCAGTCTCTGAGAACTTGGCTATCTCTGAAGTCGAAAATGATACTTTATGCAGGTCAGTGTTATTCCTGTGCATCTGTTACAAAAATGAAAATGAAGAATTAAGGGGAATCTTTTATTGTAAATTGATCTTTTTTTATTTATGCCCAGCTCTCCTAAGTCTGGTTATACTGAGGTAACACACCATGAGGCCTTGCCTTCCAATTTCCTGGCTTTTGTGGTTTTCTGTTTGTTTGTGGGGTATTTTTTAAAAAACCTCAATGTTATTGAAATCTGTGGTTTTGTATTTAATATTATTAAACCCCTCATCAATGGAAAGCTTGTAATTGGTTACAGTGAATGGGTGATTAAAGATAAAGTGCAACCATGATTGCAAAACTATTGCTAGCTTTGCAGATGACAATAATTATGTTGCTTGCAGTGTTTGAAAATATTGCCTAAATCTCTTTCCCACATGTTGTTTGTGATGGAAAACAATTAGATAAAGGATTCTTTTTTTCCAGGATGCCTCGGATTCAGATTGGCTTGATGAATAGTCTTTATGCTGGCCCCAAAGCATTTGTTCCAAGCAAATTATATGTCATTGTGAATCCAAAAGGTCTGCTTCACAATGTTTATTGGGATAAATTAAATATTCTAAAGATGGTAAACAGGAGGCCTCAATAATGATTTGGTGCTGTATAATTTAAACTGAAAAGGATGTCACAGTTAGAAAGATGGGGATGAAGCAAACAACACTCCTTGCATTGTGTTTCCAACACAAGAGCTACAATAGGGAAATTTAATTTGATACTGATCTACATGAGGCAAACATGGTAGCAGTTTCAAATGCTTCTTTGCAAGTGACAGATTTAGAATTGCAAATTTCAACCAATACCCCACCTGATTTGTTATTTGACTATTAAGGCCCAAGCCCACTTCCCAGGAATTCCCTTAGAAAGTGGTGAGGTTTATTTCCACCGACATCAATGAAAACACAGATGGATCATATTGTTTTAAACTGTGTAGGTTGTTAATAATCACATGCCAAATGGCCATGGCTGTAATCCAGAAGCCTGAAAATAGACAGGGCTTGAATTGTTGGCTGCAAAAGAGGGAGTTACATACGTACAAGTAACTCTTTTGCCAGCCAGTTTCAATGGTCATCCTAGTACATTACATTCTACTCTCTGTGTGTCTATATCTGCCTGCCTGTCTATCCAGCCATGATTTGCATCCTGAGTTGATTTCTACGTATGGGTTGATCCCACTTGTGGAACGGAACAGGTATAAGTGTCTGCTTTGGGGCTGAGTGAGAATCTTTTCTTGTGAACTTTATTGGTGCAGGAAACAAGTCGTCTTCTTGTTGCCTACTCTGCAGCTTGGGGAAGGAGGATTGTTGGCTAGGGTGGCATGTGATTTAAACAGACTGGTCATAACTGGCAGGATAGTGTGGGAAAGAGCAAGAATAATAGAGCATTGGTGAGTGCTCTGAAGCATTTTTATGTTATGATGACTTGAACCCATGGGTTGAGGCAAACACAGAGTGCCAGTATGGTGTAGTGGTTAAGAGTGGTAGTCTCGTAATCTGGTAAACTGGGTTCGTGTCTCCACCCCTCCACATGCAGCTGCTGGGTGACCTTAGGCAAGTCACACTTCTCTGAAGTCTCTCAGCCTCACTCACCTCACAGAGTGTTTGTTGTGGGGGAGGAAGGGAAAGGAGAATGTCAGCCGCTTTGGTACTCCTTCAGGTAGTGATAAAGCGGGATATCAAGTCCAAACTCTTCTTCTTCATCATCTGACAGTTAATGGCGGGAAGGCGGGGAGAGAGAGTGAGTCAGAAGAGCCTCCCTTGACACCTAAAGGTGTGGCCGGCTTGGTTGGGGGCAGGTAGTAATATTGTCTCCAATCCAGAGGTCAATTTTGTCTAGCCACCAACTGCCACTCAAATTTAGAAATGTCAAGGAGGAGGTGCTGTTGCTGTGTAGCCTTTTCTCAGCCTCAGAGATTACCTTAATGGTGAATTATATTATGTGATTTAAAACATCCTTGATTACTGTATCAATTACACCAGGGGTGGCCAACTCCCAAGAGACTGTGATCTACTCACAGAGTTAAAAACTGGCAGTGATCTACCACAGACATCCAGTGATCTACCAGTGGATCATGATCTACCTTTTGGATGTGCCTGAATTACACCGATTAAAGCGTTCATGCCTGCCTCAGATCTTAGAAGAAATCTCTATGAAACTCAGAACACTCACATTTCTAGAAACTTTTCCTCAGTGCCAACATTAACACTGATAACTGAAAGCCTGATCCTATGAACAAGTTTTTGATGCCATGGCATAAACGAGGCATTAAGAGTGCCAGTCAATCTTTTTATGTATTTTATGGACCCAATAATAAGTTTCCAATTGGTGCATTTAGCATTTGTGGGTACTGCTTTGTAAAACAAAGAAAGTATTCCTTGATGGTAGGTTTTTCTTAAACAGCAGGTGGTCAAAGCAAAGGCGGCTTGCACTGTGTTTGAACAATTAACCATCCTTTTACCCAAATAAACCATTAAAATCCTTTCTACATGAACAACTCTTTATTAATTCCTGTATTTAATTTTACTACCAAGGATCGACAAGCTGCAGATGTATAGCTCGAAATGGAAATGTTAAAAGGTGTAAAGGAAATTACAGGCAAATCTATGTTTATTTGTGAAGAAGCCATTCTTTTCTAATGACACAGTTTGCATGCGTCTGCTGTTCATAAGGCGAGGGGAGGGTCAGGGCAGATAAAACATAACAGGCTCATTGAATGAAAAACAAATATTTATTTTCCTCTTTTATCTCTTAGGGGCTTCATTTGCATTAAAACTGCAGTGTTTCTAAAGGCTATTAGGGGAGCTAAGGCTTAGTGCAGTCGGCAGCTGATTCAGATTATATCTTATAGATGTTATTGTTTTTTACAAATTCTTTGACAAATGAAAACAAAAACAGTGAAATGTAACTGGCCTGACATTTTGTGTGGAACGCTGTGCTTTTTCATTTATGGGAAACTTTTTTTAAAAAAACCCTATATATTCTTAGCTTTTTTAAAAAACTGACAAGCAGCACAGTCCTATTACCCTTTTAGTTTAATAAGACTTATTCCCAAGTAAGTGTGACTGTGTACAGCTGAAGTATAGCATTCCCTCTACTGAACTTCATCCCAAGTGTGCGTTTTATCAATAATCAGATTGCACCTGAATTTCTACACACCTCTCCATACTTTTAGCTTTCTGTCAGCACAGCTGTTACAGGAATTGACCTCAAATTCCTCAATGCATACACATGCTCAGTGGTGGCCATGGCGCTATGGTCTAAACCACTGAGCCTCTTGGGCTTGCTGATTGGAAGGTCAGTGGTTCGAATCCATGTGAAGGTGATGAGCTCCCATTGCTGTCTCCCAGCTTCGGCCAACCTAGCAATTCAGAAACATACCAGTGCAAGTAGATAAATAGGTACCACTGCGGCCGGAAGGTAAACAGCATTTCCATGCACTCTGGCACTTGTCATGGTCCTCCATGTGCCAGTAGTGGTTTAGTCATGCTGGCCCCATGACCCAGAATAAGTATTTTTATTTTAGATTTTGTAGCGATTTATGTTGGAAATTGTTTCATTTTGCATTTTTGTAATGCATTTTTAAATGTTTTATTTATTGTTTATGGCTACGTTTGTTATATTGTAGCTATGTATTTGTTTCATGTTGTAAGCCACCTCGAGCATGGGTTGAGCTGTGGAAAGGCATACAAATAAAATTATGTATGTATGTATGTATGTATGTATGTATGTGACATTTCTAATTTTGAACCTGAAGATAAATAATCTTAATTCATTTTATTTCATTTTACGTAACCTGATCCAAACAGTGCCCATGTGGGTAGTGTGCAATCAATAGCTTTCCAAATAGTGACCAACAAAAACGTTTATGATAACATTTGATATCTGTCACATTATGGCAAGTTCTGTTTGTTTCTCTTATATCATTGCTATTTACCTACCTTGCCACTTTGAGGATGCAAAGTGCTTTCCAGCACAATGTATCCTATTCATTCAGTCAATAGATCTTTAAATCAGCAATCAGGCAGTTGATGCAAAGAGACAGTAACTAGCCCAAGGCCACCTTTGGTTGGACTTCATATCAATAGATTAGGTATAGACACCTGGCAGTCTGAAAATTCATTCCCAACTGGACTCCAGCATGTTGCCCCCATTCTCTTTATTATGTACTTTAGTGGCAATTTTGGGCAGCCTTTCTGAGGGCTAGTACAGGAAAGATAATTTATTGGTGATCATTAATTCATTAACAACCCTTTTCATATTGCTGGCTTAGTGAAAGTCAATACAGAGGCACTGGGTGCCGTAATCAAAAATGTGTTCGGGGCTTGATCAGTTATTTCTCAATCCATGAATTTACTACCTGGCTACTTGGCTGTAACAATTAAGGTACGGACATAGCTTTATGGGTGAATGTTGCACCAGCATTGTAGCCCCTAGTCTGATGAGTTTTTAGAACAGAGAGTTCTAAATTTCATTTTCAAATATATAGCATCTTTGAATCAAATGTTTCCACCAGCTTCACCATGCATATACTGTGCATCAATAGTATCAATATTATAGCTTAAAAACTGCTATTTCAATTTCTACCGACATAAGGCATAGGCTTTTCATAGCTTATTAGCTTTTGCTCCTGAAATTATATATTGAAAATTCTTAACACCATTTTACACCTGTCTTTTTGAACTTGTATCTGTTTTTCTGTGAGATAGCTCTATTTATAACCTTGGAGACGTGGCTAATTATGTTATTTGAATTTCAACTGGTTGTTTCTCTTCCTGCCACCCTCTCTGTGTTTAATCTGCATGTCAATTAACTAATTATTCAAAGGACACAATCAAACAGATGGCTGGTGATTGTTTTTGCCCTGTGTGGAATGTGACATCACATTACATCAAAGAACATCCTTAACAAAATAGTAGGTTGCCTAGTTGTGAGGTCATTACATTTGTCTGCTGATTCACTGTCCCCCACCCTCACCCCTCCCAACATCATCAGAGACTTCCCTACCAGCTAAGGGATTGAAGAAACATTTGTTTCTAACACGGTTGGTCTAGATAAATTGCATGTTTCAGTATTCACGTCAAAGACAAGTCAGTGCATTTAATAAACAATAGAAATTATTTTTAAAAAATTTTTAAATTTTGTAGAGGTATGAATGGAAAAAATGTTTTTCTAAATAAATATTAACTTTAATAGTGGCTTTTCTTTTCTTTTCTTTTCTTTTTGCTGCCTTAGTTGTTCAGAAGTTCTGGCCTAAAACGCTATGACTTTCAAACTATTTGGTTAGCACTGTGGGTTAAAGCCTCAGCGCCTAGGACTTGCCTATCGAAAGGTCGGCGGTTCGAATCCCTGCGGCGGGGTGCGCTCCCGCTGCTCGGTCCCAGCGCCTGCCAACCTAGCAGTTTGAAAGCACCTCCGGGTGCAAGTAGATAAATAGGGACCGCTTACCAGCGGGAAGGTAAACGGCGTTTCTGTGTGCGACTCTGGCTCGCCAGAGCAGCGATGTCACGCTGGCCACGTGACCCGGAAGTGTCTCCGGACAGCGCTGGCCCCTGGCCTCTTAAGTGAGATGGGCGCACAACCCCAGAGTCTGTCAAGACTGGCCCGTATGGGCAGGGGTACCTTTACCTTTAATGCAAAATACAGCTAGCCCCTCTAACCTTGCTAAAAGTTACAAGAGAATAGTTCTGATGCATACAACATAGTTTATGGTATGGTAGCAAAATGTATATAATGAGATTGATTGATTGATTGTATTTAGAAACAATGCAATCATTAAAACGACTTGCAACTCAAGGGACATTTTAGGCAACTGCATAAGCCTGTTAGCATAAAAAAGTCTTCAGGACATGCCTGAAGGTTAAAAAAAAGGGTGCTTGCTGAATCTCTGCAGAGATTTGAAATGGGTACACATGCATTTTTGCCCAAAGAAACAGGCTACTGAGCATGCTCAATTACTACGCAGAAAAGGACAGGAAGGCTTGGTTTATATGCTCTCTGTTGGTTTTGCAAAGTATTTTTCTGCACTTAATAATGAGGATAATAGCATGGATTACACCCCTCCCTTGTTCTCTGGCCAAAGACAGAAGCCAGAATATGTTTTCAACCAGTTCTTTAGGCTCAGCTAAATAAAAAGTCAAAGCTGGGTGTTTTGCTTTGTTTTGTGGTGATGAGGGGGAAGCAGTTTCCTTCTCTTGCTAACAGAGAAGGACAGACTGGTCTTAGCATTCTCATGATGCTGCTCTTGGAAGCCACTTTGGTCTCCTGACCCATGGCAAAGGCCAGAATGAGCTATTTTTCCACTCTGAAAAAGAAATAAATGATATATAAAGATTTCTGGGCATCTTATGCTTACATATCATGCCCTAGTGCAAAAGGAATGGGGGTGCAAAGTAATATTGAATACAAAAATATTGTTATGATGTGGCCTTCAGAGACAAGGATGTGGACCACACAGAACAGACTCTAAAAATGTAACTTTCCCCCCATCAGTCTTTTTATTTTTAAAGTTAGTTTAAAATCAAGACCATCATTCACTATTATTTTCAATAGAAAAATGCTACAGAGTTTGCTTTTTCATTCATAAAGTAAACTATATGATTGAACCATCCTAATATTACATATACTGGAATAATGAATAAAAGTAACCTTTACAAAAACGGGTTCTTGGCAGCCAGATAAATTCCATACTCCTGGTGGAGCCAAGGAACAAGATATGAGCCCACCTGTACAAAGAACGCCTAGCTGGCATTTTGTTTAATCCCCAGGGCGTTCTCTTTTGTGTTTTAGCCATCTGAAGTGCACACCTGCTTTTTTTGTTCCTTAAAACTAGTCAGTTTTGACTTTGCTGATTAAAAGGACAGCATCAAAATAACAATTTAATGGTGAAATGTTTGAATAATTCGTACAACTTTTCCATTGCATCTGAAAGAGACAAAGTATAAAAAGGGAAGAGGACTAAAGTAGTGAAGCATAACCAGTGTTTATTATAGAATGACCCTAGAAAGACCAGGACTCTGGCCATATGTGTTCTATACTTTTAAAGCACCTTAACAGTCATGGCTTTCCCCAAAGAATCATAGGAACTGTAATTTCCAGAGTAGTTTAACAATCAATCCCTCTTTTGAGGGAACCCTGGGAATTGTAGCTCTGTGAGGGGAATAGAGGTCTCCTAAGAACTCTCGGCACCTGTAACCAACCATGGTTCCCAGGATGTATTTTTTGGTGGGGGGAGAGTAGCAATGGCTGTTTAAAGTGGTAAAAGAGTGTTTGGTGCAAATGTGGCCATAACCTTGCTGGCATCTGTCTGTCTTGAGAGACAACTGCGTGCACCTCCAGGGGCAAAATCAAACCACTGAGTTATCAACAACGAAGTGACCTCCCAGATGACAAGACCCCAGTCTTGGCCTCGCTGATGTGGAACAAAGTAAAGCAAAACAATATGTTTGGCACCAGTTTGGGTGCAGGAGTTGCTGGAAGGAGGCATACAAGGCACCAGCCAACTATCTTAGAGACTCCACTCCAGATTTGTGCTGGGTTTATTGCTTAGCCTTTTCTTCTCCTAAAGGTGTCCCACAAGGCAGCAGAGGTTTAAAACCAGAGTTTTCCTTCTCCTAGAGGGGCTATCTTCCCAGGTTGACACGCCCCATCTGTCCATCCTTTCCCTCTATAGCACGTGCAGAAACTGCATTCTTGACCATAAGGCCCACTATTGGTCTCTCCTGCTCAATCTGCCAAAGCCCCTCTTTGCATGCAGGGGAAGCCTCTAACTCACTGAGGGTTTGAGACCCACCCGCTACCCTCACCTGGTTTAGCCAGGAGTGCTGCAGATTGCAGACAAGTGCTGAGGTGATTTGTAGAATGACAGAAAGGTTATTCATAAAGGGAACACACCCCAACCACCTCAAAAGTAAGGTAGGTTTATTAAGAATCCTGGACTCCAGGATTTCACCAATGTTTTCTTCCCTTGTCAGCGAACGGTCAAATCTGATAGGGTCATGGCACCATCACAATCCAAGAAATGATTTCTCGTTTGTTATTTTACTCAAAAATAAATGAAATAGAGGGGGAAATGCTGCTGACAGAACAGCAAGGGAGACGTAGAAGAGTCTGTGAACAGTACTGAACTGAGTGGGATGGAAGGGAGATTCAGCTCCCCCCAAATCAGTTATAAGTGCAGCATTACAGTTATGCACCCTTTCCTGTTTTATCAAGATGTGATTTCCTCCCAGCCACAGAAAAGTGAAGTTTGTTTGATGTTCATTCGTTATGCTCTGATTTGCAGTACTTAATTGCACTCCTCTAAACTGACTAGCAAATCTATATTCTACTGTAATTACCTGAATGTAAAAAATTTAGGCAATATCTATCTTGCTCAGAGCAGTCATTGCAAAAGAGGCAGTGGAAACACAAACAGCATTAAAGGGATTGTCTTTCAGCTTTCTCTTTTTGCCCCTGTTGGTTCTTAGCATCTCCAGGGCATGACCGCATAGTGGGTATATGTCACAGACACATTTATCATGTGATTACAGCTTTTTAGATCAATTTCTGTGCAATGATTACATAGTATTTTGTGCTCTTCAAGTTCCCAGATGGGATCCAGAGATTTAGGGACAGAAGATATTATCAAAGGTATTATGGATAGATGAGTTTAATTTAGTCACAAAAGCCTTTTCTGTCAACAAATAACAACTTGAAGTGGGAAAGAGAATTCAAAGTTTTAAATATGTGGAGCTAGCATAGAAGAATAGATGTTTTGTTGCCTATTTTGCTGTGCAGCAGTTGCAAACAAGATGAACTGTTGATGTGGAATACCTTTTTGATGTAGCAGGAGGCTAAAATGACTAAGATTAGAGTAAGGAGCCTATTTAAATGAAACTACACCTGTTCTCAAAACTATGTCTTTACATTTGATAGTCAGCTACAGTACTTAAAGGTTTCAATGTATGAATAAGTAACCCTGGGGGCAGTGACCTAGAAACTTCCCTTCAATTAAAATTAACAGAGGGCTTTTCTTTACCATACTTGAGTACTGCCCATCCATAACCTGGTACATCCATAATCTTTATTAATTAGTTGCATTATATGGCCACTTCTTTCCAGTCACTGTCCAGGACATGCAAGGGCATTTATGCCTAGGTTGTTCTCATTTACCAGGTCTCTTCTTGATCTGCAAATATCCTGATTAGAGTAGCTTTTCCTTATCAAACAAGATTTGTCATACCAGAGGCTCTTAAGTTGAGGCAGCAATTGTTCACCATACGTAAAGCAAATTAATAGCAGCCCTAATCCATAGAAAATATGTTGTATTTTAAGTCCCATTAATTTCTAAAACACTCAGTATTTATTATGTCAGTAAGACTTAAGCAGGACTGGCACCACTATCTCCTTGGCTTAGAAACAGGACAATCAATAGAAGAATTGGGGTTACAATTTGAAAAAACCAATATTATTTGTAGGTTCTGAAAACATAGCCTACTGGCATTGTCACACTCCTGGAACTATTCTCTATATGGTTAGAATTGCCACACAGAACATTTTAAAGTGGAGACTGTAAGAGTAGTTATCTTTCTCCACGCTAGGAAGGTGGTGGTGATAGAAATTTCCCTCTGTCCTGTTATTGGATTCTGACTCCTTGGGAAAGTCAACACTGAACTTCAAGAACTTCTTGGCTCACAAAGCATTCTCCTTTGGCTACTAAAGGAAAACTGGGATAAATGAGCCATATATCCAAGCCAGCAAGACAGTTCCTAAGTTCTGATATTGTAGGCAAGTTTCCGGATACATTGCTATCACCAGATGTTTTTTGTTTTGTTTTTAATATACTCAGAGTTAGGATTCTTCCTAGTATGTTGTGTACATTATGTGACTTTTTATCTTCCTGACTCTATTAAGGGGTTCAATTTATAAACTTCATTGATTCTACCAAGGTTCTGATTTACAGCAGTGTAACCTGAGAGGAGAATAAGGTCTACAACAGTTTATGCAAAAGCAAATAGCCCAGGTGGGTTGCAGAGAAGATGCGAAATGAAAAATGAGTGGCATTATTTTCATTGCACCATGCAGTCTGTTTCCCAACCAGCCAATACTTAAATCAATAAGTGGTACTCTTATTATTTATTAAAAGGGTTATCTGAATGGTCCAAAAGTGAACCCTAGACTGTAATTACTACAAGCCAGTGAGTGGAAGTAAATAAAGGACAGAATGATAAAGGGAAGCATCCTCCAACTTCTGTACTTCCCACAACTACAAGAGAAATAATAAGTGCAACCAAAGCTCATGTATCCCCGCCCCAAAGTGTGTCCAAACTGACCAAAGTAAGGCCCACTGCTAAGTACTGATGCCCATACTAAAAGGACTTCATTCCTGTCTACCATTGCAACCTTTAAAATTGTTATATTCATGGAGTTAATAAATCCATATGCACAGATGCCAAACTGTATATTAACAAATATGGGGCTGTTGTTATTTTGAGAGCACTATGGCCTGGGTAGAAGAGAGATGCTTTGTTCTCCCACTTCCAGGAGATAAGAAAACAAGTACTGGAGTTATAAGGTTATGGGCGTTCATTTGAGTCCCAAGTTTTGATAAGTTCATGATCAATGCTTCAAAGCATGTACCGGTAGTAACTATCCCAAGATAAGCAATAAATTGCTTATTTGCAAGATTGCAAAACTGCTTCATCAAATACACCTTCAAAGTGCACACAGAATCAGAAAGCGGCTAACTTTGACAGATTTTGTGATATTTAAAATCACATTAGGGAGAACTGATTCTGATAGAAGGAAGTACCAGTAAAATATGCATGAGTGATTGGGAGGGGTGAAACTGTGAAGCTCCTTTGTTTTTGTCAGAATTCAGTGCCGGTCAGAGGTATGTGCCTATCTCTCCAGGCACCGGCTGAATTCTTTTGACCTCCCTCCGGCGACTCCCGGCAGGAAATACACACGAGGTCCGTTCCGGCGATTTTCCTCAGGCTGTGAGAAAAACACACCAACTGCTTCTCTTCCTCCCTGCTCTCCAGCATATCCCCAGGGAGGGGAATCAGACACAGACAGAAATGAATCTACATTGCTTTTATTCCTGTCTTTCACTTCAGTACAGAGAAAACATGTCTGCTCTCTTCAACAAACAGAGAGAAACTCCAAACTCCACCCATGTACATCCTGTACAGGTCATATGACACACACACTGAGCTAACATCCGGTGCTCAGTACAGAATGGACTGCCCCTTTGTTTCCATGGCAACAGTCACAAACTTCCTGTTTGGCTTTCCAGCCACAAGCAGCTGACTTGGCTGCTATAGCCTTTGCTTGCTGCTGCATTGCTGCTTTAGAATAACATACTCCCCCTAAAGTATCAATGCGTGCAGCGAGCAAAGCGTCATCCAGAGAAGAAAACAAACAGTTGTTATACTTATAACACTCCCCTGTTGTTTCAGTTCCACCCTTGGAACTACCCGCCACTGGTTTTACCAATGTACCTCTCTGGTTGTGTGACTTCCAAGGAATGAGTGCTTCTGCATTACCTTGGTTAGCAACTCTCTGTTGTGCCTTTGTCTCTGACTCAGACACAGCTTCAATTTGACCTTGGTCGTTTACAACAGCAACACATGCTATAGCTAGGTTGGCAAACTCTTTTGAATACCTCCTGGGTGGTACACCCTTCGTTGCTCTCTCAGACCTACGTAAGAGGTGCTGCTCTCCCTTGCTTTCTGGTTCAGCCTCTGAACTCTCTGAAGAACCAGTACTAAGCTTAATCAGTGGTTCATCCTCCTCTTCTGAGGGTCTAGTCATTACGTGAGATTTCCTCTCAATGACTGTGACAACTGAGCTGTCTGAGCTATCGCTGTCATCATCAGTACTACTGAACTCAATAAGATCAAACTCATCATCATCATCATCAGACTCATCATCATCTCCTGTGGGAAATGTGTGAACAATCACTCTCTCCTGTTCAGGAGCACTCTCTAGGAATTTTGTGAGAATCACCTGACCAGATTCAGACAAAATTACTCTGTAGAGACCCTTTTCATAACCCACAAAAATGCCTCTGGCATTCTTTACTCCACCCGGAGCTTCTGTTCTCACATGAGACCCAAAAACCTTGAAATGGGCAACAGAAGGTTTTCTGTGGAACAGTTTCTCAAAAGGAGAACATCCCACGTCTTTTGAAACCTTTCTCAACCACGTGTAACAATATGACATTAGCGACTCAGCCCAGTACTCATGTGGCAGATGTGAACTAAGCAATTGAGCATGCATTCCCTTTTGCAATTCTTTGTTCACTCTAACACAGACACATCTGTTCCAAGCTTCTTCGGAACTAGCAATTTTGTGTCTTATCCCTTTCTTCTTCAGGAACCTCTGGAAATCCTGCAAAAGAAAAATTGGCTTCTCATCTGTGCAAAGACAATCTATGTCAGCATCATGCATATTTTTAACCTTGTCACAAAACTCTTTAAACCTTTCTAAGGCTTCTTTCGGTCTCTCCAAAAGATAAATCCAGACAAAACCTGTAAAAGAATCAACACATATTAGGTAATACTTTGCATTGCCTCTAGATGGTGCTAAAGGACCAATCACATCAGCATACACCCGCTGAAATGCCTTGTCAACCCTCGAGGTGACCTGCTTGGTGTTCTTCTTGGCTACACCTGCAAAAGAAATCATGTTAGAATCATAAGAATTACATTCCATGTAATCACTTTGATCAAAAGTCAACAAATACAGTCCATCTTTCTCTTTGGCAGAAAGATACAACTCTCCATCTTTGTAGATCTCGCAGTGTTGATCATCATAGGACAGTTTTAGTCCCTTCTTGGCAATCTGCGAAACGCTGAGCAGATTGTACTTCAACTCTGGAACCAAATAAACATTGTTTATAGTCAAGTTCAGACTTTTAAGATACACAGTCCCAATTCCGGTGGCTTCCAGCTCTTGACCGTTGGCTTGTTGTACAACGAAGCTTTGCTTCTTAAACGACGAAAACAAATCCCTGCGATGGGTCATGTGAACCGTCGCTCCCGTGTCTAAAACGAAAGAATTCCCCACTTGTGGTGTGGCTTTTAGGGACATCAAAGCCTTTGCAGGCTTCGCCTGTGACTTGGCATGACTTCTGCCTGACGCCTCAGACTTCGTGGAGCTTCCCTTGGCTCCTTTGTTCTGACGTGGCTTCTTGCAGTACCGCTGAAGATGCCCAGTCTGTCCACAATTGAAACATCGGACAACGTTCATAGCTACAGCGTCTCCTCCAGTAGCTACAGCAGTGGGGGTGTCTGAACTCCGTTCTTCCCTGCCCCTGTCCTTGACCTCCAGTGCAGCAAGTCTGTCATGTTCACAAAGAACCACGGCAAAGACCCTGTCCGACGTTAGATCTTGCGCTGGGAGAGACCCCAGCTGACTGGCAACCGTTTTGTACGTCCGATTCAGGCTGTTGATCACCATGAAGCAAAACACTTCCTCATCCAGATGGAAATTGCGTTCCACCATCTGCTGACGCAGAAATTTCATTTCCGTCAGGTGCGCTTGAACATCTCCATCAGGCGCAAGCCTCAGGTTAGTCAGCTTTTCAAAATACAGCAACGCTGAAGAACCTGCATCTCTCTGATGTGTCCTTCTCAGCGTGTCCCAAACATCTTTCGCGTGCTCTAAATCTTGTATATGAATAAGCTGAGAGTCTGACACGCACAGAATTATAGCGGTTCTGGCCTTCACATCCTGTGACTCCCAAGGACGCGTTGGTGCTGCAGGGATGGGGTTCTCAATCACCCCAAACAGTCTCTGATTCTGCAGCAAGGCCTTCATCTTAATAGACCAAGATGCATAATTGTCACTGGTCAAGAGGGGTGGAGAAGGCAGGCTTCCCTTCTTGACATCCATTTTGAGTCCTTGCATTGACTCTCAAACACAAGCCTCTAAAATCCAATAGCTGGCTTGTTTACACTCTGTGCACCTGGCAGCAATAACACTGGCCGCTTGGAAAGTCCCCTTCCAACAGTTCCTTAGTAAGGGCCTAGTCTAAACACGAGCTGTTTTAGCCTCTCTGGGCATAGCCTGACTTCCAGCCCTTATCTTGAAACTGGCCTGCGTTGCTAAGCAACCACATTCCTTTCCTTGGACAGGAAAAACCACAGGAATGTTTGGAATGCAGACTCTTCTCTCTCGGAGCTGTTTTTCCCAAACGTTGCTCCCATGAAGCAGAGAATTAATCCATCTGCATTCACACTCTTAAGCCCGAAAATCTCATACCTGGGCTCCGTAGCTTGGCTTTCAGCTTCTTCTGGTCAGCTTCTAGCTGCAGAGAATCAGCCTCCATCTCAGGCTTCCATGGAGAGGGATGAAAATAGCAGCTCTGCTCCTATTTCTGCAGACTTCCATGAATCGTAGTAACCATCCTCTGCTACCATTGTCAGAATTCAGTGCCGGTCAGAGGTATGTGCCTATCTCTCCAGGCACCGGCTGAATTCTTTTGACCTCCCTCCGGCGACTCCCGGCAGGAAATACACACGAGGTCCGTTCCGGCGATTTTCCTCAGGCTGTGAGAAAAACACACCAACTGCTTCTCTTCCTCCCTGCTCTCCAGCATATCCCCAGGGAGGGGAATCAGACACAGACAGAAATGAATCTACATTGCTTTTATTCCTGTCTTTCACTTCAGTACAGAGAAAACATGTCTGCTCTCTTCAACAAACAGAGAGAAACTCCAAACTCCACCCATGTACATCCTGTACAGGTCATATGACACACACACTGAGCTAACATCCGGTGCTCAGTACAGAATGGACTGCCCCTTTGTTTCCATGGCAACAGTCACAAACTTCCTGTTTGGCTTTCCAGCCACAAGCAGCTGACTTGGCTGCTATAGCCTTTGCTTGCTGCTGCATTGCTGCTTTAGAATAACAGTTTTTGCTATTGGATGTTGCATGTTGCTTAAGTAATCTTGTTATATTTATAGTATATGTGGTTTTTGTATGTCCTTATATCTTTGTTTTGCTATGTTGTTATGAAATTGTTTCTGTAGTAGTTGTTTGCAGTGCATCCGTTTCTTTGTAAGCTGCTTTGAGCATGGTTTTTGTGTGGAAAAGTGGCATACAAATAAAATGATGGAATGAATTAATTTTTGGTATAATGTGCAAACCAAAAACACATGCATCTTCCCCTTAGAGATTCATGAGTTCCGCATGAAAGTGTATATGCCACAACTTTGCCCATTACTGGAAGTGTGTCTCTATTGGAGCACTTTTCAGTTAAGCTCATTATTAGAATGCTAATTATCTGCATCTTCAACAGTGTGTTCCTATGCATCTCTATTAGGAAGTAAGCCTCATTTTGTTCAGTGAGGTTTACTTCCAAGTATGTATGCATAGGATTGCAGTCATCAAAAATAATTTTGTTTCCCCGGTACTAATCTATATTAATTCTATGTATATATAATTCTCAAACATATTCAGATTTCTTATTATCCAAATATATTGTTTGGCATTGCAAATAGTTGTGTAAGACTGGTTTCACATGTGACAGGTACAGAATCTGAAGTTAAATTCTTGGAGTGCTTATAGCAAGGCATTTCTGCTTTCTTTAGTGGTGTCCCTTAGCTTTAAATGGCCAGGCAATTTATTTTTCAAAGAACACCAGTTGAAGTTTCCTTAAAAAGAACTGGTGTTCTGTACTTAATAACCTATTAACTCCCTGGATTATGCAGCGTGATCCAATGATGGATAAGGTAAGTATAGTTTAACAGCCATTCTTAAACAACCTGGAGTGCCATTAATTTTGTTATAGGACAGATTCATTTGAAATGTCAGGACTTGCTGTACCAGACCTAAAATTGTATTTTCAAACCAATTTTAACAAATTGTATTTCACTCCTGACACAAAATTCATTTACTTGGCTTTGATTGCAATTTTTATTGTAATTGTATCAAATTGAATAAGAACATTATATCCATTCAATGCAAGCTAAAGCAGCCTATAAGGGTGTTACGTCAGTTCTTTCTCTGTTTTAGAGACAGCTTGAGTTCTACCTTGGACTGTATATCCAAGTACCCCCCAGTTGTGATTTCTAGTCAAATGAATAAAATATGACTGTTCAGAATAATAATTCTTTAAAAACACCAAAATAATTGTCAAGAAAAGCAAATGTAACATTATAAGTTGGCAATTAAACCCACAATTGTAGTTGAAAGACTTTTTTCCTCCTCAGAGGTTGAAGGTGTCAAGATCCTTACATGAGGAGAATCTGTATCAAGCTGAACTTCATCCACATCTTATTATTAGAGTTCTCATGGCTCCCACAACTGCACAAGGATTGCACAAGCATCGCAGAAATGTCCATGAGCTAACAGCTCTTTTTTGGTCCCTATAGCTGTAACTAGGTATATTCCATATCCCCAAAATGGCAGGCTGACAGGTGAGAAGCATACAAATAGGAAGCTAGCCTATTAAGAAACCGTACCTTAAGAAATAACGTTCTAGGTAGCACAATGATTCTTTCCCCATTTGGGGCCTACAGTGTTTCAGAGAAACCACCACACAAAGAAGGATAGATATAGATATAGATATATAGATATAGATATAGATATATATACTTTGTCTGAACACACCCAGAATTCCTGGAATTATCATAAGTGTCCTACCTTGTGTTGAGAACAATGGGAAAATGCTTTAACCTAAGGTATTCTGCCCTTAGGAGGCAACACCTGGGGCCCTGCAGTTTGGAGTGCTCCTTTTAAGAGTTCCAGCCTGCCATACCCTCTTCCAGAAAATACTATTCCATTTCCTCCTGCCCACCTGATGCTACTTTTGTTCTTCTGCAAATCTTGTGGTACATCCCAGCTTGCTGATACCAAGCCATGTATGGTATCCTACATGGGGCTGCTCTGGCTGAAGGTGGGATATATAAGCTTTATAAACAATGACATAATAATAAGTATTCTCAGGCAGAGAATGATATTGAGATTAGCATATAGGCCTCTGCTTTGTTGAGAGCAGAGATGGGCAACACTGCTGAAAGCATTGTGCAGGTCCGATAATATTAAGGCAGCCGTGTGCCCTAATCTATAGAGGGCAGCCCTTTGTTTGGGCTGGCCCCAGCCTAATCTAAAGGTGAAAAACCATAGGAAGAGAGAACAGGGGCCCTGAAGTTGCTCATTAACAAAGGTGGATTGAGCAGTCATACAGGTCACCTGGTCACAGATTTCCCCACTATAGTGAGATGTACAGGCAGCAACCGATTTGCACAGGGGTTACGTTCTGGGCTCCCACATGCACCAGCGGGACCCGCTTAAGCCTGCCCCGACCCATCCTACCCTGTTCTCTCTCACCCCCCCCCCCTGTTCTCCCCCTTTTGTGATGTTTTTGGGTCACTTCTGGGTTCGGTACGGTGCATGTGGTCATGGCCATGCACATATGAGACATACCTAAAACAGTCACTGCCTGTATTGCATTTCCATTTAAATGAGCATGCATATTTCTAAATTTTTATTTATATGCATTTATATGCATATGCAAATTGGATGGAAATCTGTGTCCTACTTTGTCCACTTTTTTGGGTGCCACATTAGAAGCCCTCCTAGACAACATTTCTTTGGTGAAAACTTGAATGGGCATTCAGACCTCAAATGTAAATATCCAAACTAGCTTGAATTTCCATATCAAAAACTGCATGTATCCCAGCAGTCCATAAAAACGTATTTGTTGTGCTTTGAGATGACCCTGAAGTTTTAAAAGGCAGTTATCTTATATCTAGCTTAAGAAATTTTTTTGGTACAGAAGTTGGAAATGAATTGGGCTTTAAACTCCCGTGCCCCCCTCCCCTCCACAAACCCTCATGTTGGTAGATACTAGTATTAATTTGGCTTTTCCTGCTTCATCAGACACAAAATAAATTTGTCAGGTCAAACATTGTAGATCTAATCTCATTGTGAACTGAAACACAGAGTAGCTCGCATTGCCACCAGGGTATAGCCTAGCTTACGGTGACCCCACCATGAACTGGAGGGGAAAGAGGGATCGCCAGCAGGTGCAGTCTGACAGAACTCAATGTCGCATTCAAGTTTACTCTTTGTACCATTCTGAGAACTGCAGGATTGTGTTTTGAACCCAATACCCCAGGGCTTTCTCTTGCATTCTCACAATTACATGTGCATTGGGGAGGAGGGGAGGAGGGTGGGGGAGAAGAAAAAGGAAGGAATTCTTCCATGGCATGGTAGGTTCGGTCAAGGGCAGTTCAGATTAAAGCCTGTGATTGGCGCAGGTTAAAGAGTGGGAAAGCCAACAAAATAAAAGCTAGACCCATCCTGTTTAATAGAAACAAATTGCTCTCCACTTCCCAGTGACACAGATAGGAGACCATTTGTACCTGCTGCCCTTTGTTGAGAACAACAGAAAGGAAATGTACTCGTCCTAAGCAGGATAAAATTCTTTTTTGTTATAGTTGGCTACCTCAGTCCACCGAACAAGCGCAGCGGTTAAGTAGTTGAGCTTCCTTGTACATTTGTTTGATTAAAGGTCTGCAACACTGGCTCAGGTAGAAACAGCTCAGCTGCACAAAACCACAATGAATGGAGGGCTTGTTAGAGAGCAGTCAGTGAGACATGGCAGAGCTGCTTTCTGAATTAGCCCTGAATAGGAGCTTGTTGTTTTGCTTGTTCTCTTTAGTACAGAAGCACAAAACTGTACATTTTAAATTACATGAGATCTTGGGATTTGTTTGCCTTTTTCTATTGGAATATAACAACAACAACAACAACAACAACAACAACAACAACAACAACAACAACAACAACGTTAAGCTCAGTCATACTATGGAAGCAAATATCCTTTGGGTGCCCTGATTACCAGTTAACACCAACATCTGTAAAGGTCAGCTTGGAGTATGTTAGAACGTAGTTGTGAATGAACTAAATTGAAGATTTTTAACATTGCTCTTTAATGAGAAGAACAACAAACAAAAAAGGATTAATTTGTGAAGGCAGCATTTAGTATTTCCATTTATATCTAAATGATGATACTGAGTGACATTCACACTGTGATACCACTATAAATAGTTTTGGCTTCCCCTGGAGAATTCTGGGACCTTTAGGGTGCTGAGAGTTGTTTGGAGTCTCCTGTTATTTATTTATTGCATTTGGTTGCTTTTTTTTACCACAGCAAGTCAAAGTGACTCACATCCTCCACCCATGCATGAGCATCCTTGCTGGATTGTGGGGGAATCTAGACACATACTTCAAAAGTTGTGAAAATTCATATATATATGAATATATATATATGTGTGTGTATATATATATATATGTGTGTGTGTACAATGACTTCTGTTTGTGCAACAGAATTTCTTATCACTCTCTTGTTCCAGTTCTGGCTCCCAATTTGCTCCAGAGGGTTGGAAAACTCCCTAGAAGAGATTTAAGGGATGTGGGGGCTGGGGGCTGGGAGGAGAATGAGGGGAAGTTGCAGGAATGGGATGACTTGACTGGAAGCACTCCTATGTATGGAACATTCATTTTGTGTTTAAATATATTTAACTAATTTGTTGCACTAGCAGAATTCTGTTCCAGGAGTCCCACTAGTACAATAAGACTTTCCCCTCTCTCCTCTCCCACAGATGTCCTGCACACTCTACAAAATTGCTCTGGAGCATTGGGGGGAAATCCCAGAGCAGATTTAGGGGAGGAGAAACTTCCATTGCACAAGCTAAATATTTGCACTGACCTAACCTTAACCTTAAGGGACGCAGGTGGCGCTGTGGGTTAAAGCCTCAGCGCCTAGGGCTTGCCGATCGAAAGGTCGGCGGTTCGAATCCCTGCGGCGGGGTGCGCTCCCGCTGCTCGGTCCCAGCGCCTGCCAACCTAGCAGTTCGAAAGCACCTCCGGGTGCAAGTAGATAAATAGGGACCGCTTACCAGCGGGAAGGTAAACGGTGTTTCCGTGTGCGGCTCTGGCTCTGGCCAGAGCAGCGATGTCACGCTGGCCACGTGACCCGGAAGTGTCTCCGGACAGCGCTGGCCCCTGGCCTCTTAAGTGAGATGGGCGCACAACCCCAGAGTCTGTCAAGACTGGCCTGTACGGGCAGGGGTACCTTTACCTTTACCTTTTAACCTTAACCTTAGCACTACGATGACTACAACATAATATAGTGGTGGTGTAGAAACTCTGCTTTTGTCCATAAATGGCAAATGTACTGTAATGTTAGACTGCCAAAACACAGATGTGTGGAAATTAAATGCATTTTCCCAGCATAAACTTATTGCAATTTATTTCTTTTTTGAAAATATCATTAGTCCTTTTCAGTTTACATTCAGATTGATTACCTTTCAAGTGGTACTCATCTGACTTATTTTTTACTGCATTTTTTTTTGCACAGTGAAATGGCCACCGGCAGTGCTTTTTTCTTCTTCAGGGGGCACTCAAGGGTATGCAGTACCAGCACGCACCTATTTTTCTAGGGGGGGGGAGCATTGGTCATCTGAATATAAAGCAACATGGTAGTGCACGTTTTATGCAAGCAAGAAAACACCCTTTTTGCTATACACAGGATGCCGTTTTAGCTGTAACGGCACAAGCCATCATTTGCACTGTATAAAGCAGCTACATTGAATGAGGTGGTTATAGCACATAGATGGTGCAAGACAAAACAACCTTGTGTGATGAGCTGCTCCCATTATACAAATTTTATTCTTTTATCTGTACATGAGTGAAATTTATACAAGGAGGTGCTTATCTTTTGATAGGTTTGAGATTCTGAACAATGGGCATTTAATTTATTTTTTATTTCTTTCACCTCTATTGCTGAAGTATTATTATTCTTATTATTAAAGAACCATTTAAAAAATGTTCCAAATGCAAAGAGCAAAATGACATACTCTGGGGGGAAAACAAGTAGGAGAAGTTTGTGGGTCTTGTTTTTTCCTCAGGTTTTGGCCATTTCTTTGTAAGTGTGTCATCAAGCACATTTATGAAAGTGAGAAAAAAATCCATCAATTACAAACCAGATTTGTGAAAGGACGAGGTGGTGGGAGGGAACACTCTCTTTCTCCACTTGTAATCAATGTGCATTCTGGGCTCTCTTCACATTTGCTCAAATTGATCTGCACTACAATATCTTCACAGCAGCCTATTTTTAATTGGAATACAATGTTTCCTTAATTAAGCGGGGCACATAAATGATGTCATTTGGTTTAACTCAGCAATGGATAATTTGTTATTAAATCCCTTAATGGCTAGTGTTGGCGTCTCTGTCGTTACTTGTTTCTTTTCTCAATCTTGATTATCATAGGTCCATTAAAAATGTCTAAAAAACCTTTTCCTCATTAATCCTTTCAGGGAAAGGCCGCTGGTACCAGATTAAGTAGAGCTTGCATCTGAAACTATTCTCTTCTGTATGACACATAGTAAGTGGTCGGTAATCCACATCTTAATCTCCTTGTTGCATGGCTTGGTTTATCGTAATTGATATCCCTGTGACTCTTGCAAACTCCTATTGTATTACCTTGAAAGTCCAGCTCCTCTTCCTGTTCCCCCGCCCTCCCCACTGGAATGTTTGAAAAAAGCAGCCTTGAAGTTGACCAGAGTCTTTTAAGAAGCTATTCTTAAGGGGTGGGTGGCTGGGTGCTTTTTAAATGTGCAATCATATATATATATTTTAAAAATATCATGATTTATTTTTCTCTCTCTTGAACATACTACCCAAAAATGAACTCAGTGTTTTGGGTTTTATTGAGCCACCAAAGAATGCAATCACTTCTTTTAAAAACTTTCTTGTACTTCATAATTGTCTCAGACAATGGTCTCATATTTGTGGGTAAGCCTGTTGTTCAAGGTAAGCTTTTGTGTACTGTTTATTATAGTTTGTTTATATGCCTCTTTTCTGAACAGTTCAAGAGACTTACTTCATGATAAAACTACAATTAGCAGCAGCATAAGAACCAACTCCTGGGGGCCACGGGAGCTTCGGCCCCCAGAATAAAATATTTGAGGGGGCCAGGCCCCACAAAGTTGATGGGCATTCCCATTCAAATGGTGTGTGTGCACTGCATCATGTGATCGAATATGTGGGGTGGGGCTTACCTGGGCCCCCACAATATTTTATTCAAGTTGACAGCCCTGGGCAGCAGCATAAAAACAGCTGCAGATGACAATATTGAGAACAATATCACCACCCAAAAAAGCCTGTTGGAAGAGGGCTTGCATCTCTTCTGAAAAACCATCAAAGAAGTAACTTTGCTAGTTTGTACAAAACTCAAAACCCTCAACATCCTCAAAGCGGTTTACAAAAAGATAAAACAATAAAATCAAGAAAAATGGACAAAACTTTAAAAGATACAAACATTTAAAATACCAAAACAGACAAAAATTCACATCAGCATTTCTAAGTATCTGGGTCGGCTTTTACCTAAACAATATTGTTTTTAGCAGGTGCCAAAAAGAATACAGTGAAGGTGCCTGGTTAATATCAATAGGCAGGGGAAATTACTATAATTGACAAATATGGGGAAATTGCTATCAATTTCTGCCAGCCACCATCTGAACTTGCTGCAAAGATGGGTGGCAGCAAGGTCTGGTTCTTCATTTTGTAAGTGGGCTCATATGGGGGAAACCAGTCCTGAAGTAATGAGAATCCCAAACTCTGCAAAACTTTAAAAGTTTGAAGAAGCATCTTACATTAGTCATAGGGCTGAATCTAGAGGAACTGCCTTGGATGAAGTAGTTTGCTGAACTGGAAGAAGTACTTTCCTCAGATGAAGCAATCTCCTCTGAATTTTAGTTTTCAGTTCAATTCACCATAAATTTATTTATTTAAGGCTTCCAGATCCTATGGATATCAGCTTAGAAGTAAGGACCAATGATTCTTACTCCCAGATATGCTCTCTCTACATGTCTGCTCTCCCTCACCAGAGACTATGGAAGGGGGACTTTACAATGGGACATGTTCAGGTAATTGTTACTGCTCTCAGTTCTGGATAGAGCCTAACAGCCCAATCCTATTCACAGGTATACCAGAAAAGTAGCCTTTAAAGGTCTAATCCCAGAACTGGCAATAATGTAGGTGCAGACATTCCTGCTCATTACCTTAGTTACAGTGCAGTAATACACATGGATTGAGAGCTACTCACCTTGCTAGCTCAAACCTATACTTATAGGCTTTGCCAAGCTGAAGGAATAAGGCCATTTTGAGCCTCAGCTTTTTGAGTTTCTGAAGGTTTTTATAATAACTGACCACCTTGATTTGTGTTCCAGCACTTTAAAGTTCACATATTTCTTATTTGAACTTTGCTAGGTGCAGTAATTTTATTCTCACTCAGGCTGGATTGGATCTGCTTATTCAGAGCTCATTAATTACAGGAAACCGGGCTGCAGCTCACATATCCTCTTCCACATCTTCCCCTTAGGCTAGTCAATTTATCTGACATTTAATGAGGAGTTTTAGATTTTTGCAAGTTATCAGAAGTGGGGCTTGAGTGTGTTAGCTTGAGAATTCTAAATAAATGGTCTACTCTCAGACTTGTTTGAGGGCAAAGCATCTTGTCAAATTAAGGATATCTCTATTATTTTTACCTCTCCTAATAGTACTGTGAAAGGACAATAAGACTTGATTCCCCCCTTATGCCTATATCAATAGCTTATTTGTGTTTATTATTGTCTGAAATGAAAAGTGACTTTTAGTTATGGGTTTCAGTGTGCTTATCTTTCTCTCTTAAGTAAGTACTGATGATAATTGGGAATGGTTTCAGAGTAGTGTAGCCATTTTGGTTTCCCAAAAGCACAGCCGTCATACTTTTTCTAATGAGAAGAACAGTATAATTGGTAGTGCTCATCATTTGATCTATCTAGGTTAGCACAGATCAATTATAAACTGCTTTTAATGGTCTTACTCCCAGAAGCTGCCTAACAATGAGTTAGGACTTTTTTTGTGCAATGAGCTATCAATTTCAGTGGCAAATGTATTTTTTCAGCAGAGATGACAGTCAGTGACAAATCATATTAAGGGCCTTTCTCATTGGTTATTGAGCATAATGGCTGCTGATACTTTAAATAGAGTCAAATATGTTGTACATAATCACTTTAAGCCAGCAGTTTCTCATATGTGCCTGCAGAATTTTTGTGCCTTGCATGGACTGGGATTGTATTCAGCATTTGCTGACAAAATATAGGTATTTCTGAATATAGGTGTTTCCGAATAACAACAGCAACAATATAACCCCACTTTACCCATCTCCTCTGGTAGAAAGTGTGATTCACATAAATATATAGTGAGGTTGCAGTTCTGTATCCAGTTACTTAGGAGCAAGTCCTGTTTAAACCAATGGTACTTACTTCTGCATAGATATATAGAATTGTGTTGCTAATCACATCTGAATCCATCTGAAGGCAAATTAAAACACAGTCTTGGTTGGCAGAGTAGGCTGGCATCACTTACTTGATCTCCCATCACTGCTGTTTCTGTGGCATATCTGTGGCAAGGTCAGTGTGGGGCAAACCAGTGGGTGAAGGCAATCCAGTGTACCTCCCAGTACATTCATGTCACACCGTCCTCACCCCCATGTCACAAAACCATATGCAAAGCCCTGAACTTTCCACTTTATTTAATTATACTATATCCTGATGGTTATAATTGCCAAAATAGAGTAAATATCAAATAACACATTTTTGTCCCTGGTACAGAGTACCAAAATACTTGTGAGGTATGGTAAAGATTAGGATTGTATTCAACTGAATAGTTGCACAACCAGAAGGAAGCAGAACGATGTCTGCTTGTACAATGGGACTTTCTACCATTCCTCCCCAGGTGTCCTCCTCAACTCTGATCCAGAGGTCTGGAAGAAGCCCCAGAACAGTACACAGAAGGAGGAGACAGGAGATAATTCCCTGAATTATCTCCGAATGTTTGTGTTAATGGAACAATCTCCATAGTGCTACCTTGAATACAACCCTAGCTTTCCATGCATTGACTCATCTATACCTCTAGATTGTGGTTAATGTGAAGTGAATAGAGAAGAGAATTTGTATAAACACCAGCCATTGTGCACATTCACCAAACAGCCTGTGGAGAATGAGCAAAACTGAACAGTATAAAGAGTGGATTTTGCATATTGCTCAATCAAAATGCATAGTCTCCAACTGGGGAATGTGCACAGCTTGGTTGCTTAAACACATACATTGCAGATTTAATATGTTGCCTGTTGCCTGCTCACTATGCAAATTCATCGGTTGGACTCTAAAGTGCACTCACTGACCTATACATGAAATCTCTCCTACCCCACTTGAAAGTTGCACATTTCCCAAGGTGTTCAGTTTATGTGCACAGCCACTACTATTTAATAATATTCTCTGGTTAACACTACTCCACAGAAAAATGGGTATTCTAGAATACCACACACACACACACAGCCCCCCAAGTCAAGAATCATTAAGACTATAAAGGACACAGTTTTGCTTCAAAAATTTACAGTGCCATCCTATGCATGTCTGTCCAGAAGTAAATTTCTTTTGATTTAATGGAACTTACCCAGGAAGTATGCATAGCAAGAATCACCAAACTAGCATCCTCTAGATGTTGTTGGACTCCAACTCCCATCAGCCTCGGGTCAGGATTGATGTGAGTTGTTGTCTACAGCATGGCGAGCATCACACTGGAAATTCCTGATAAACCGGTATATAGGTCTATATCATTAGACTTGTATATTCAGCTCCATTGAATTCAAGGCTCTCTCTCTTCTTCTGGAGGTTGCTAGGCGGAAGAGGCGGAAGAGGGTGACTGCTAACAAAGAAAAAGAAAAAGAAAATAATATGGAGATACTGTCTTGATGAAATGCAAGACATTACCTGTAATGCTATTTGTTCATTAGACACACTTTGAATTTTCAGTGAGCTTGTCTTGCAGATGTTGTAAATGGACCATCCAGCATTTGCCCAGTTAAAAGGTGACAACTCTAGAATGCCATAAGATCTTTGGTTGTGGGGAGTGCAGAATGATATACAGTGGTACCTCGGGTTACAGACACTTCAGGTTGCAGACTTCGCTAACCCAGAAATAGTACCTCGGGTTAAGAACTTTGCTTCAGGATGAGAACAGAAATCGTGCAGCGGCGGTGCAGCAGCAGCAGGAGGCCCCATTAGCTAAAGTGGTACCTCAGGTTAAGAACAGTTTCAGGTTAAGAACGGACTTCCGGAACAAATTAAGTTCATAACCAGAGGTACCACTGTAGATACATGAATTCAAGGTGTGCTATTCTAATTTGGGGGGGGGGGAATGAATGAGAATTTCATTGTTGCCTTCAATTTAATAGTATAGAATTAAGAACCTATATTATAAAGCCAGAAGTTTTACCTTAAATGCAATGAATATATCTAAGGTTGCAATCTTTTGCACACTTAAATGAGAGTAAGTTCCGCAACAGTGGTGTAAACATACGTAGGATTATTTTATAAAATGGTGCTTGTTGTAAGATAGTCTACAAGACAGCATGTCTTCTTAGCTCTCTTGTTTCCTGGGACAAAATAGCAGATGAAACTCTTAAAGAGCCCAGAACAATTTAATTTGCAAGAACTGTTATTTTATCTCTTCTATCAAATGTTTCTTTCAGTGATCGTGGCTGTACATATTCTTTATACCACACATAAGATTTTAATGTGCAGCACATAAGATTGTTGCACAGATTTTTCACAGCATTAATTTTATGGTTAGGCCTGCTCAAAAGAATGTTCCTGCTTGCCTACATTTTATTGAAGCTTGCTCACTTAACAAGGGGGGGGGGAAGCTGCATAAAACCTAATTACACATAGATAATTCATACAAATTCCTGACAAACTAGATTGACTTAAGCTAGCACAGAAACCCATCTTGATCAGGGGGGATGCGAATTTCCCCCCATGGATATTCATTATAGCACAGGTTTTGCCACCATGGAGTATAAGAATGGTCAAAAATGGACTGTAAGTGTGTGAGTCAAATGCACCATTATTAAAACAGTGAAGAATCTTATGGTACTCTAAATAAGGGTGATTTCCAATGTTACTCAGAGGAAGCACATTGGAATCCTACTTTGAGTACGACTTAGTTTGATATCACCCTAGGAAATTTACTAAGGCATAAGTTAATTTTGTTAGTTTTTAAGGTGCCAGTTTTTTTTTGTTTTTTTTTTGCTATAATAAGCTTTCATGACCATGCCATTGAAGTTTGAAACCCTGTCACTTTTGCCCAACAGTGGGATTCAATATGCAGGCTATATTGTGTGTAGGCTTGCTTGAAAAATATGTGTGTGGAATTCCTCAATATTATACTTTTCCACAGATGAGTTCATTTTAAACATATATTTATTTTATTTAAGACCATAGTGGAAACCAGCATCTCAAAAACCATGGGTGGTATTCAGCTAAGTTTTACTTAGAATGGATCCACTAAAATTAATCGATTAGTAATGCTCATTAATTTTCATTAGTCTTCTCTCAGTAAAGCTTAGTTGACTAACACCCCATATATTTCAAAAAGCTTAACCAAACAGCTGTATTTTTGTTTGGGTGTATTTTCAGCATTTTGACACATTTTTACAATTGACTCAGTTTTCACCTTCTTTAATTAGTTTTTTGGGGGGGCAGTGGTGTGTTGAATCACATGACCTGAACTATAGAGGTTTAATCTTGATCAGTTCAATTTGCCATTTCCTCGTATTTCAATTGGCTTGTTTGTTCCACACATCTAAAAAGGGCAAAACTTCAGAGAGGATTTTATGTTCAGATTTTGCCATTTTGGACCAGTGACATTTATTAGCTATTAATAATGCTGTGAATCTTGAGTACAGCTGTCATAAATCACAACTTTCTCATGTTATAACCAGCACTTTGTTCCAAATATGTGTAACCTTCACAGTGCTGGATCTTATAAAAATGCACACATGTACTTGAAGACAGTGAACTAAATGGATATTCAGCTTGTGTCACCAGGTGTAACTACAAAGAGGATACTTATTTACCTCAGGTCAGGTCCTGTAATTCTTTTTAGCTGACAAATCATGCCTTTGAGCAGGCAGGGATATGGGTAATCTTACCTGCACGTTCATATTGATCAGGTTTCTTCATTTCAAGCAACAGAAGGATGTCCAACATTACAGCTTAGTTTGGCTAGTTTTTATTTACACCCTAATGGCGGCTCAGATAAACTTTTTTCTCTTTTGCTGAGCAATGGAGCCTTGCCAAGTATTGTAATAAACAGGGAATTATTGAAAGTTATCCACTGCGGTGCTAGGTCATTTCAGATGAAGGGATCAGTCAGAATTTCATAAAGTATTTATTTAACTGCCAAAAGAATTCCCAACCTCCCTTTCATGTATGTCCGAATTGATGCTAAGTTTCCGAGACAAGGCTGCGATTGTGGCTGTCACCAAACAATGACATATTTCTTTTCTTCTCTTAAATTCTCTGTATCATTCTCTATAAGAGGGCAATTTGTCTGTCATGCAGCTAAAACAGGGCCCAATCACTGCCCTCATTAAACTGACAGCACAGTTATTAGCAGTAAACGAAGCCAACGGGCAATGAATTTAGCCACTGTTTTATGGCGAGCGCCAGTGAGATTTTTTCAGTAATTAATTTGATAAATATATTAATTATGAATTGAGTTGACAGTACAATCAGATTGTCAGCCATCCAGACAGGCTCTTGTGATAAGTAGCTTTGTGATGAAGTGGTCGAATTTCAGTACCTGTCATCCTCCAGTGTCAGTTTCTTATCTCTGTCCTAGCCATTCACTCTGTAATTTCCTGTGTGTTGTAATTAAATGGTGGCTTTCTGATTGGAAGTGACTCCTCAGTCTTAATCTCTCGTTCTCTCAGAATATATTGTTTTCTCTTTTTCCCCCCTCAGTCCTTTGTTTCAGCAGCTTTTAATGTTAGAAGAGGATCTTTCTTCATATTTATATATTTGTTGTGATGCCAGCATTTTTTCTCCATTTTTCTTTGTAAATTGCCTTCCAAAGTTTTGCTGAGGTTCGACAAAAGCAACTGCAAATCCCTTCTGCTTGTGTTTATGGTACAACCACTTCTTCAAAGCCCAAGTTAAAAAAACAAAAACAAAAATCCCATGAAACATACCCTTTTAGATCTCAGCTCCATTTCTTGGTATGTTTTAAAAGAGTTGAAGAAGACATGGGGGCACTATATTTTAGACAGCAAAGGGTCATTGTGGGTACTTCTTGCCAGATTATTTTTTTTTTTACACAAAATGGAATTAATTAGGAACAGAGCCTGAGGTTATCTAGCTTCGGAGATACATGTCAAGATAAAATATATCAGAAACACTTCTTTAATAATTTAATAAGGCAGTTGAGATGTGGTAGCAACCTAAGGATTTCTTTTCTTCTTAATTTGTTTCTCTTTTTTGGCTGTTGTTCAGTCATTGCAAATTTAAACATGAGAGACGAATAAGGAAGAATATTATCAACAGCATTATTATTTACATACTAAAACTCAGAGGAGGCGGAAGCAGTGTCCAATGATATTCACTACCTGTCATTAGAGACCAATGTTTCCCAGCCTTGAGTTTCCAGCTGTTTTTGGACTACAGCTCCTATCATCCCTAGCTAGCAGGACCAGTGGTCAGGGATGACTGGAATTGTAGTCTAAAAGCAGCTGGAGACCCAAGTTTGAGAAACAGTGTCCGTCCTTGAACTAGAGGGAACCATGGCTTGACTCAGGGTAAGGTAAGTTTCCTTTGCCTCTGTTTTCTAACTTCCATACCTGTAGGCAGAATTGGTTATGGCAGCTAGACCATGTGATCCTGCTGATTATGTAGCACAGTTCACATAGCACGACACTGCTTGCAACATAAGTTTCAAAAGCATGTTGCAATGTGGCATGAAGGCTATTTTATTCATTTATTTGATTTTGACCCCTGATTTTCTGCTGGGCATTACATTGGCTATATTCTAATAGCATATAAACCCCATGTGGAATCTAAATTGCTACTTTTAGTCATACTATAAGACGTTGAGAGACCCAGTGGGATATTGGGGTGTTGTTATTGTCTTTGAACAACACAGGCTTCCTTTGAAAGTGCTGGAGATTTCTTTGCTATGTGGTGTGAAGGACAGGAGTTCAAAGTACACAGGTCCGAAGCCCCTTTGGATATGCAGAACTATGTGTCCAGTTGTTTAGATGCTGTTCATAACAAACAAATAATTGTACAAGCAAATACCTGTCCACCAGCTTTCCCAACTCCTATCCAAGTACCAAAGAGAAAAACTTCTTAGCATGTTAACACCTGCCTGTCCACTCTGCTCTGCTATATTTGTGCCAATCAGATACTTCCAAAAAGGAGGAGGAGGAAGAGAAGGAGAGAGAGAGAGATAATCTCATCCCTCAAACAACAACAAAGGTAAGACGGGGGAGGGGAGATCAAAGAATAATCTTGTTGTGCAAATACTTCAGATGCCCCCCCAAAGCAATTGAACAAAAGAAGTAACAATTATTTGGTTTCCTTTCTGCATTCCTGTGTTTCCATTAAGATCCTTAGCAACAGCAAACATTAAACAGAAGCATACTCAGGCTTTGCCTTTTTACTTCGGCCTGCATCTCACCTGGCATCCTGTAACATTAATACTGAAGACAGTACTGAGAGTTTTGTAGAGATTCGAGCAAGGAAAATGCTTCTGTTTGAAATTGTTGATGCCTTGCAAGCTCCAAGGGAACACTATGGAGCTTTTGTGCATCTGTCAAACATCGCCGCTTATTACAGAAGAAGGAATGAAAAATATGCAGAATGCTTTGATGTTAATATCAACTTGAACTCCTGCGGTATCTGACTAGTTGATACTCTTGTTTTCATTCTCAGTAAAGCTTTAACGGAGGGTTGAAGAAGAGTTTTGTTAACTGTATAATAGGCTCCGGATTCAAATATATTTGTTATTTCTTACATTTACTTTTTCTTTTTTCTGCTGTCATGAAATGCATAGGATGACATATACTGTAATGTATATAATTACATCTAATATAAACCCCAGACGTGGAGCTGTAAAACTAGTTTACATAAGAACATAAGCAGAGCTGGTTGCATGAGGCCAGTGGTCCAGCTTCCTTTTCTCAGTGCCCATCCAGATGTCCATGGGGACCTCAGTGCAACAGCACTTTCCCCTTTGGTGGTTTCCAGCAAGCGGTAACCAGAAGCATCCTGCCTCTGACAGGGGAGGGAAAGCGTAGCCATCATGGTTAGTAGCCACTCATAGCCTTAACTTTCATGAATTTGTCTAATCCTCTTTTAAGTTAGTGGCCATCACTGCTGTCACTGGGAGCAAATTTCATAGTTTAGTTATACATTGTGTGAAGAAGTACTTTAGTTGGTCTGTCCTGAATCCTCTAACACTCAGCTTCATTGTATGTCCCCTAATTCTAGTGCTATGAGAGAGGAAGAAAAATATTTCTCTCTCCTCTTTCTCCACACAATGTGCAATTGGGTGCTCTTCTATCATGTCCCTTCTTACTCACCCTTTCTCTTTGGTTTTTCCTTTGGTCAGTCAGCATGGCCAGGTAGAAATTTTTAGTGCTGGTTGTTTTGTATGTTTTAATTGATGCGCACACACACACGGAGTTATTTTTTTCTGGTGGAATGCTCCAGAATGAAGTACTCAAGCCTTTACTCTGGTAAAAATGGTGCCCCCTTGTGGGGCTTGCTTTAAATAAAAGAAGTTGGGAAGGAAGTTATGGCCCTAACTGGCTTCAGTGGGGCTATAAGGACTGGGATCGTGGCATTATAACTATAGCAGACTAGAAAATTATGTAACAATTAAATTGCTATTTAAATATGAAGAAGAGGTGGATGTTGCTGTGGTAAAAATTCAGTTTAGGTACGTGGTGCTGCATTTTCTCAGAGGGAAGAGCAAATCTCTTGATTGAGAGACATCATTCAGTTTCCCAAAATGCTCCAGAGCAACATCATGTCAGGCAGTCTGTTGCTAGGCATGGAGGCACAGGGCAGGTGTCAGTGCTGGTGTGGGAGCACTGATCATAGTTCAATGCTTCCAGCAGTTGCCCAAATATGACAGTTGCTAACTGAAAGGCATCCCAACCTCTGAATAGTTGGAAGTACAGTTAAACGGCAGCTGAATCTCAGTCTTAAACCTTGGAATATTCAGTTGGCAAACTTTCCACTCTGCAATCCCAGATAAAATATCCCATTAACACAATGCTGCAGCCCTGGTAAGGCTATAGAATATAGAGTAACCTTAAAGTACTAGCATGTGAGAATAAACACCAGCTTTTGTACTTCCAAATGGGCCTGGAGCTCCTTCTCTGTTCAAGTCCCAGAGCTGGAGAGGAACAAATCTGTCACAGTGCTATAACAAGCACTTCACTCCGCATAACTGATGCTTGCACTAAGGCTGAAAACCAGGGTAGACTTTCTTCCTTCACTTGCATGCCAGGGAAAAAAAAATCTGTAAACCAGAAGGTCAATTTCTTGAAATGAATCCCTGCTTCCTGAATACTGAGCTCCCAGGTATTTAGCTACAAACCTGTTTAATGGATCATTTCCAATTTTTCAACAAGTCTGTAGAATGACTTCCGCACTGAAGTGTGTCTCACACACCCTTATATTATATTAGATGCCATGTAAAACCCCAGCTTTTTGTTGGACTTTCAGAGAAAGGCTACCTGTAAGTCTTTTTTTTAAAAAAAACCAACAACAACCAACCCTCCACCTATGTATTATCTTTTATATTACCCTTATTTTTGAAGAGTGGTAAAGGAATCTCTTGAATAAACAAATGGGCATTTTTCATTGGAGCTGGCTTGGTCCATGTAGCAATTAAAGGAACAGAGAGAGAGAAAATTCAACGTGGTTCTATGATTGCTGTTTTACAGGAACTTTGTCTCCATTGACAGACTTTTTCTCCTGTTCTGGCCAAATAGTGATAATCTTTGTTATATTGTTCTGCAGACAAGCATAGCATTAATCAAACTAAACACAACTGAACATTGTTTCTTTACAATAGAAAAGTCTTTAACTTGAAGTCTAGAGCATTCCAAATATAGTTTAGTTAACAGTGTTTGTTCAAAAAGAAAATAAGACAAACAGAAAGGCTTTAATTTGCATACAAAACTAGTCAGGGAAACAGTTGTTAAAAAAAAGAATACTGGCATTGCATGATCTTGTTGAGCTATTATTGATGACAGTTAACAGTAAAAGTTTTCTCTGTAAGTAATAATTTGCTAATAAGCTACCAATTCCAACCAGGCCACCTTTTCATTTTGTGTCCCATAAAAGATGTTGCAAATTATTTTTCCAAAAAACATCACTCAAATGTTAAATCAAAAATTTGCAAGCCCTTGCATGAACTAAGCCTGAAGTTCATATTTGTAGCAAAACATAACTGCAGGCCAGTTTCCTGATTGTTTTCAAACAAAGGTAAGAAATGTTCCTGCAGTTGGCAGTAACACATAACTACATCTGCCAACATAGCTAGGTGCAAATATTGAATGTTAAAACTTTAATAAGAATTTGCTCAGACAAGTTTTGTGCTGTTGCTGGTAAAGGTGAAGGTAAAGGGACCCCTGACCTTAGAGATCCAGTCGCGGACGACTCTGGGGTTGCGGCGCTCAACCCGCTCTATGAACCGAGGAAGCCGGTGTTTGTCCGCAGCTTCTGGGTCATGTGGCCGGCATGACTAAGCCGCTTCTGGCGAACCAGAGCAGTGCACAGAAACGGAGTTTACCTTTCCGCCAGAGCGGTACCTATTTATCTACTTGCACTTTAATGTGCTTTCGAACTGCTAGGTTGGCAGGAGCAGGGACTGAGCAATGGGAGCTCACCCGATTGCAGGGATTTGAACCGCCGACCTTCTGATCGGCAAGCCCTAGGCTCTGTGGTTTAGACCACAGCGCCACCTGCATCCCATCGCTGTTGCTGGTAAAGAAGGACAAATAATAAAGTCTTTCATAGTAAACAGGAAGAGGCATCATTCACAAAAAAATTCTAGCTATATTTTTGAACTTCATGTCTTTCCATGAACTTTAATGTGTCTGTCTATCATCTTTCTATCTAATATTAGTTCATTTTGTTACCCTGAAGAAAAAAATCATTACATATATACATGTCTTCATCTGTCTGTCTCAAGAGACAATGGGGTGCACCTCCAGGGGTGAAGTTTAACCAAAGTGCTTGCTGTGGCAGCAGAGGCAAGTAATTCACAACTGCTGCCTCCCTTGAGTGAAGTTCATTCATTGATCTGGTAGGGCGGCAGTGAAGCTCAGGCACTGTAGGCACACCAGTGGAGCCAATCTTATGCTCCTATTGTTGCGTTCAGGGTGCCCTGATTTTGCTACCCACAGGGCCTCCATCTTGTCAGGAATTAGTCTCAGTATAGTGGCCCTCATCTAGCCTACCACTGTGTCCAAACATTGGCCTAGAACTTGTGCAACAGCATCTGATTCAGGTGTTAGAGAAATAGACTTGAAGGTCATCAGCGTATTGATGATATTATGCTCCAAATCCCCTCTGATTGTCCCCAAACAGCTTCATATAGATGTTAAGTAGCACTGAGGACAAAATGGTACCTTGCAGCACTGTACAATACAACTGTGGGGCTAAAAAAAGATCACACAATGCTGATAAAAAGCCAATGGTATGAAGCATGAAAACCAAGGCATTCTGGGAAACCTGACAGAGGATTGTGCAAGATGGGATTTTAAAGGCAAGAAACATGAGTTATGAGAAGGCACACTATAAGCATTCTATGTGAAGTAAACCTCACATACCTAAGGAGAAATAACTCATGAGACCCTAAAGAGGATGGTATTAAGGCTAAAATGGTTACTTCGCCCTCCCTTAGTGTACATTGATAATTACAACATTAAATAGACTTGTGGCTCCAAAAGAGTGTAAAATTTGTGGTTGGTCAGAGCTCAGGTCAATGATCAGTATGAGACTGGCACCAACAAATGCACTTGATAATTTGTTACCCATCCTTCTAAATATTATTTGGCTCTGGGTTATCAAAATCTAGCACATGGAAACATCTTGCCAGAATCTGTGATGCTATTTGCACCAGTCTCACTTAAAGGTGTAGAAATCTGGCAAGGGAAGGTGTCTTGCTTTGATCGTTTACTCTCCCTAGTTCAGTGATAATAAAAGTAATTTGTTGCCTTACATTACGTGTCTCATCAAGTCCAGGGACAGCAAATCTAGTTATGTAAGATGCAAAATTCTAGTACTACCTAAATAGGACAATAATATTCACTATGATCTTGGATTTTGTTTTTTGTTTTTGCTAATATGTTTTTTTTGCAGGGGATCTGCCATTGCTGAATTTTCTATCCCTTTAATTAGTAGCATAATCTGGCAATTTCTCTCCCCATTGCCATCATTTGAAGCATATATCCCCACTTCACCAAACTGCTTTTTAAGACTATCTTGTCACTTCAGCTAATAACCCAATTATTACTCATTTAAGTTCAAACTTTCTTTAAATGATAGACAAAAATGCAGTGTCTCTGGTTTTGTTATGATCTTCTTCTTCTTTTTTTTTTTTTTTTTTTGCTCAGTTTGCAAATTCTAGATGTAAGTATAGAGATAGTACAACTGCTTCATTTGTTCCTGCTGAGCATGTGCTGATACCAAATGTTGAAAAACATGCCTGGGAGGCAATAAATAATGAATTATGGTGGACAATTAGACCTCTGGATTCCTCTGTGATCCACCTCTGGACCTCCAGTTTTCACTCTGGCTCTGCCCTCTGCTTCTACAAAAGCATCCAGGATATTTAAAAACATGGGCTGACATATTTCATCTTCTTGATCATGATTAAATCAGGTTTAAGGATAGTGTGAGAAGCCCACACAAGCTGGCTAGAAGGGAAGAGTCCTCATGAGCCAGTGATCCTTGCAGTGATCTCTTACACTAAGAGATGAAGAGGCAGGGGAAAAGGTTTGTGAAATAACCCAGTGACATTTGGAGAGAGGGCCTGAGTCCTTGGGAAAGAAACACCACAGGGGTGCAGAAGTGAGACACTGTTTAGGGCAGGCATGGCCAAACCTGGCTCTCCAGCTGTTTTGGGACTACAACTCCCTCCATCCCTAGCTAACAGGACCAGTGGTCAGGGATGATGGGAATTGTAGTCCCAAAACTGCTGGAGGGCAAAGTTTGGCCATGCCTGTTTTAGGGGGATCTGGTAAATTTAGAGGATGAGCCTCAACACTTCTTGTTGTAATTTTGAGAAATGCTACATGAAGACATCTTGATTGACAGACTTTCCCTCACATAGGTGGATAGATAGAACTTTATTGTGCACAACTTTAAAAACAAGCAATAAGCTGCTCAACATGCAGACAGGTTCCTTGAGGCCCTTGGCTGCAAGCAGCCTGAAAATGTTGTAATTCAAGGTTACGGTTGTTCTTGAAGCCAAACATTGCCTTTTAATAGTTCCCAGTTGAAAGGCCTTCTGTCACTAACTTGCTACATTCCCTCTGCACGTGTGTCCACACGGGCATTCGTAATTGTCCGGTTTCTCAAATGTACTCTACCTTTTAAACTCACCAGGCCTCGTTGCTTGTCTTACCTGCTGTAGAACACAAAGAATGGAGCCAGAGTGGGTGGAGGTGATGACAGTGGTGTTTTATCTGAGAATCTCTGTGGGGATAAGGTTGCATGGTTTGCAATTAGACAACCAGGTACTGTGGCATGGTACATCATTTCCTTCAGCAGGTTATCATTTTGAAAAAATCAGAAACCTTTTAATATACAGTATAGGTAGCTGAATCTATTGTGCCTCCCCCCACCCCCACCCCCTTTAGCCAGCTTAAAAGATTGGACATGATAGCATTTAACTCTTTAGACAGAAACAAGGACTTAAATTAAGCTTCTTTTAGGCCCTGCTGCATATATACCTTGTAGCACTGATATATGCAATCTGCTCAGCAAGGCAAGTGCTTTAGGTATTACTTAACCTGCTTGATTTGGAGAAAGTCATCTGGATTCATGACACAGTGCTTGAGTAAGATGCTTTGATTAGGGTCACTGCGTATATTAGTACACACAGCCTCTCAGATTGGTATTTTTGTCCTTCAGCATGTTTTCAGCCAAGGAGTTCAGGACTGCATGCACTGTCTCCCCTCCATACACAAACACACAAATGCTATCATTTGAATAGCCCTGTGAGATAGGCTAGGCTGAGAGATAGAAACTGGCCCATGGTCACCCAGTGAACATGGAGTTTATCATCTATTGCCACCAGCATGTCCCTATGAAGATAAAACACCACCACTAATATCTTTGTTAAACAAACGCATCAGCATTTAAGTGTGAATGCACACATCTCTTGTATGCAATTTTGCTAAGTGCACACATTTCTGCAATCAGCTACTCTTAGTATAATGCATCTGCATATGTTATTTTCACTAATGTATGCATTTCTATTCACACTTTAGTTTTTTAGTCAGCTGGTTGAAGTACTGCACTGCAAATTTCAGAGAAATGCGAATTTTAAAGGATGATTACAATTCACTTTGCCTATTGTTTCAGGAAGTGTGAATTGAGTAGATTTGCCTTTATGTGAAAACTGAACTGCATTTCTGCCTCATCGCTTTGCCTGACTACTGGCTGGGACTGGTGGGATGTATAGTCCAAAACATATGGAGGGCACCAGGTTAGGAAGACTGGCTTAGAGGGAAACAGAAATAAGACAGACGTCTGTGTCTGTGCAAGTGCAGAATCCTAAAAGGAGGACCAGGGTAGTCATCTCATTTACCTTGATGGTGGTGTTTGGGCTGCAATCAGTTCACACAGTAGAAAGTGTGTTAAGACAGAGACTTTGTACCCTTCACTAATTGACATCAAAATGTCAATTTTGTGTCCGGTGGAGGTGGGGGACCAGAGGAGTAACCCAGGAGAGGGGACCAGTGATATTTGGGGTTTGGCACCACCCACAAGGCAGTAACCTGGACGGAGTTGGGGGGAGGAAGAGTCAGGGTAGTCCAAGAAGGAGGAAAGCACATAGTGTGACAGAAGAAGAGGCTGTTCTGGTGACTGTTGAGTCAGTAGACTCCCCATCTTTCCCCTTCCTGCTGTCTCCTAGAACCAGGAAGGGCTTGAAGTGGGAAGAGTAGTGGTGACTTCCATGCAGGGGAAGTCTCAGGTTACAAGTATGCAACCCATCAGAGGAAGGTATATAAGCTGGCAGAACGGTGGGGTTTCTCTGTTGCTGCAACCACTCTTCAGCGCATAGATCTGAGGGCAGCTTCCTTTATGGCTAGAAGCATCCTTGAGTGCATGTGAATCCACAGCACCATGGGTGTTGCTGTAAGTGCTTCTTTTGTCAGTAAAGTCTTAGCTATCAGACATGTGTCTTCCTTAGCTGGGGTGCGCCAGGACAAGGCTGTTACCCAGGGTTGCTGCTTCCTTTTGTAAGGAGGCACAGCCGAGACTGTGCTGTCTTTATGACATTTGATTTGTTTACACATATATACAACCTGAGCCTATGATGAACTGGTTCACAGCATTAACACCCCCAAACGGTCTTGTTTCTCCCATAGCCACAGGCTTAGATTCAAACAGAAATTGAACATTACTCTCAAACTGTACTCTGACACTCTCCCTGGTTTGCTGCTCTACTTCTAGATCACATTACTCCTACTTTCAATTCTCTGGCTCTCTGGCTTTTTCTGTTGAGGGCCCCTCCCACCTATTTGCCATTTCACACTGAGCCCCTTAATCCCCCTTAATGTCTCATCACCCAGGCTATCAACCCACCAGAGGCTAGCCTGGCTCTTCCAAGAATTAGAAGCCTTTATTAAATTCTAACATTTGCTGGCTCCAGGGATTAGAGGGGTCTCTGCATAAAACCTGGTTCCTGCCACCCCAAACTCAAAACAGTCCATTATCACCCAGAACTACTATGCCACTTCAGAATAAAACAAACATGAACCAGTGTCATCTATTCACATGCCACTTTGAATTCATTGCCATTAATGACTTCGGCCCCATTTAAATAAACCAAATTCCCATTTGAAATCAAGCAGAAACATCTTTTAAATCAAGTGCAGCCCAACATAAATCATGCAAATAAGCAATTGCAAATAACATAACCAGAATATGTATGTAAATACAACTTGCCTTCTACAGGCATATATTGCTGCTATTGCAGTGTATGTTTTCACTTAGTCTTGCCCCAGATATCTACCAGTAAAATACCAGTAAAATTTCATTTTAGCAGGATTTCATAAATTCATCTGGTAGGAACATAGGGCAGATCTAGTGGAGACATCTGCTAATGCAGGGTACGGGACCTTTTTTGGTTTGGCAGGCCCAATGTTTATCTCTCCCACACTGGTGAGCCCACTTTGACACCTGGGTGGGACCACCTCCCTTTCAATCATCTGACACACTATTGACAGCAGGCGCTTGAGAGGTGGGTTGCCCTGCTCACCTGACAAAATTGGCCCTCTGAATAAAGCAGGATTGAATTCCCTCATGTCAGCTGATGTGTGAAGATTTCAGGCAAGCTTTCTGAAGGAGTGGCCTTCTGTACTTCACACGACTTCACATATGATGTCAGATCATATGGTGGGTGTGGTTTCAGAAAAAAATGTCCCATGGGCCAAACAGGGAGGCCCACAAGCCAGAGGTTTGCCACATCTACATGAATGGAATTTTCTCCTATTCCCTCTTCCTGCTGTAGCTTCTTTATGTCTCAGAATTGCCCCCTGGGGGGAGTTCTATTTCCTTCCAGAACAGTGTAGAAGGTAGCATGGGGGAAGCTTCAGTGCTAACACAGGATTAGAGAAATTCCTCTTCCATCAGTGGATGCTTCTGCTGGTTCAAAAGCTGTTCCATGAATGGGATAGCAGCATTAGATTTCACCCATTACAGTCATCCGTTGGTTATCTATTTTCACGTTTTCTGTATGGTATCATACAGAAAAACATACCATCCACATCATTCCATATTTGTTTTACATGATCCAGCCCATGGGGACATGATGACAAAAATATCCTGATACATTTGTGCTTCCACAGAATGCCTCAGGATTCAAAGCCAGACTCTTGTGCAAAAATAAAAAAATAAAAAAAACACTGTCTGAATTCTGCCTCTCTGGATATCTTTGATCTTAGTGCAATTTTTGTCTCGAGTGCTGGATGTGTCTTATCTCCTGTTTATCTGACTTCCTGTCAATTATGTCTGCTGTACCTGTCTATTGTAGGCTTTGTTTTTGAGATGCTATTCTTTGGTTGGTGCTTGAGTTACACTACTGCTGCATAAAGCATGATGGATTGATGACATTGTATCCAACACTCATCATGGATGTCAGAGTCGTATCTTGTCTTGCGTGCATGCTTATTGAATAAAATGGAATCTCACTCATTTAACCGTAGAAAGAATACAAAGCTAAGTGAAGCACTCTGTCTCCTTTTAAAATCCATTTAACAGAATTACACCTTAGCAAACAATGGCTTTTAAAAGAAAACATTTTCATCTATATCGAAAGTGCCCTACTGATTCCTAACGAAAGCTATGCTATTTCTACATAGCAAAGTCAGAACCTCTAAATCACATTGATGGGATTTAACTCAAATTTCAGGGGTTATTTTATTTTTTTTTTGGTGGTAATCTAACTCGTTTCCAGTCTTTAATAGGATAAAAGGGCTTCCCCCCCCTTTTTAAAAAAGAAATATATCGTATATACTTGTGTCAGTGAGTGTGCAACAATGAAGAAGCCATTTCTTTCAGGTTTTTTAATCTCTTCAGAGAGTGAAAGTAGTATTTGCTGAAATAAAAGCACATTTTGCCAGAAATGTGATGCTAATCCTCTTAGTTTTAATGGTTTTGAAATGGTTTGTATAAGAAGGTAAACAGTGTAGTTGATTAATAGGAAGGAAGTCAATTGGCCATGTAGCAAATGTTATATGCTGCACCGTACAATAGCTCTTTATTTATACAAAGCGAGAAAACAGACGGGTCTCCTTTTTATGTTCTTATTTGAAAACTGATACATTGCCTTATACTGTACGGTTCATAAGCGTTTGATTCTACTATCCACAAAAAAGGCAAATGGTGCACATTTCAAATAGAAGTCAAAGTCAAACAAATACCACTGATAACTGGTGTCATATCAATGTCTTATCTTCTCTTTCTATTGAAAATATTCAGATAATAATGAGGTGCTTCACATTTAAAAGTCTTAAATCTTCAAAAGCTCTAGGCCTAGATGGTCTTGATATGGGCTTATTAAACTCGCCGAGAGAAAAAGAGAGAGAGAACAAACACCATGGTTATCAGTGTCATTTAACCTTTTAATAGCCAGAAAGAATTTTCTTATGTGATTTGTTAACCCGTGTTGTCCTTGTAAAACTCTGGGGACATTACAGCATCCCTCTCTTCTTCTCATTCTGCTGCACAATGTAGACTTAAACCAAACATAATTTTCTTAATCATTTACATGTGCTGTAAGAACGCAGGCCAGTGTTTTGCATGTGTTGACAGCAAAAACACAGTTATCTTAACTTGGCTGCATGAAACAATGGAGCCATCTATAATAAGAATAAATGTTAACAGATGCATTCTGCCAGTTGAATTCTATCACCCAATGACGAGCTTTATTTATTAGCACGCTTAAAATATTTATATACTACCTATTATGAAAACATATCAGGGAGGTTTACAGTAAAAGTCATTAAAAATACAATAACAGCAATAAAGTAAATCCGGTAGCATTAACAGTCAGCGCAAGGTGTAACTTAAAAAATATGTTAAATTGCCGGCATTAGTAGCCAACCATGGCCTGAATAAACAGGTAAGTTTTCATCCTGCAAGTTTAATAAACAATAATAATGGTGATGAGCCAAAACTGCTGGCAGTGCAATGGAAGTACTGAAGATGTAATGGAAGTGTGAAGAATTTGAAGGTCTGAGAAATAACACAGTGGGTAACCTTAAAGAGAAGTGGTCTTTTTGGAGAGAAAAACAGAAGGGTCCCTACTCCTAGTACTGGCATCATTACAATCTGTCAAGAGTGCGTGCAGGAGCCAGGCCCTGTGACCAGTAGCACTTCGCAGGACAGGGGCCTTCCTAAGTTTGTTCAGGGGAGGCAAGTCGCAGCCACACAGGTGAGGCCGATTGGTAACTCACAGCACCTGGTGGCAAGAGCTGGGAAGGGATATAAGGTCATCATTTCCCTTTGGCTCTTTGCCACAGCAACATGTTCCCTGCCTTGGACTCCTTGACTCCTTGCTTCTTGATCCTCGGACCCTTGATTTCATGACTCCTTGCTTCTTGATCCTCAGACCCTTGACTTTGTGACTCCTTGCTTCCTAACCCTTGGACTCTTGGGTTCCTGACTTCTAGACTCTTGTTCCTGTTCCCACCCTGCCATCTTGCCCCCAGTCCCGATGTCCTCAGCCAGGACTTTGACACTATCTGGGTGAAACTGGAATGGGCCAGGACACAGGCAAGATCAGGGCCCCATGGAAACACCAGCAGGAGCCTCAGATTGGATTCCCCACAGCATCTGAGCAGCCACATCACTGCCACCGCATTACTGCCACTCTGATCCGCCCAGCACCACGAGATGCAGTGATGCCAGTGTTTGGAGGGCAGTCTTGCGGCTTTGCCTCATCCCACTGACCATTACTGGAATCAAAGCAAGGGGCATAAAATTCTCTGAGCAGAATGTTTACCCCAACTCAATGAGGAGTTGACTACAAAGATTAGTCAGGAGCTGACTAAGGCCACCTTGTGGGTTCATGTCAGCAGCAAGCTCTGAAAATGTAATTTCATGATTCACAGTACATTTGCTTAACTACTATGGTGCATTAGCACAATGCTGCTGTCATCCCCATAGTACTGCTAGGCTTTGGGATTGAGAGACAATCACTTGCCTAGAACCAGTCAGTACACTTCAGGGATAAGGTGAGATTTAGGCCAAGGCATGGGTGCCAACTTGAATAAAATATTGGGAGGGGGGTAGGTAAGCTCTGCCTCACATAATAGATCCCAGGACACACCATACAAACCCCATTTGAATGGCAATACCTATCAACTGGGGGGTGGTGCCTCAAATATTTTTTATTGGAGGGGGGCAAGGGGCCTCAGCCCCTAGGAGTTGGCTCCTACGGGTTGAGGATTGTGTGACTCCTCTTCAACATGTTGCGATAGCTTCACTGTAAGTATAGTCTGCTGGGTTATGCAAATCAATTCCATTCAAATATATATTTCTGCTTTTAGTATAGGCACAAGAATCCTTGACCCTCAGCACAACTGATGTTAAGGCTGCAGTCCTGGCGTCCAATGAGTAGGGAGTAAGTCCCATCAATTTTAGAGATATATTTTTGTGTAAACATACTTAGTCCTGCATGAAAAAGTGTTAAAGATATTTGTGCGGATGTTACAACAGCTGTCATTTTGTTTCATGGGAGTTTCGTTGCACCACTTTACTCTGAGCATTTTTTTTTTTATGTGCCATTCCTACAGACCTGAACTATGCAGGTGTTTGCCCTACACTTGACATTTTTGAGCCAAAGAGCATCTCGAATGACTAAGCAGTGATCCATTTAAACTCTGTGTCATGTGGGGTTTGGAGTGGTCTTTGAATTCAAGGAGAGCAAAAGCTAATCCTTCCATTTCTTCACCCACCGTTCTAAGACATAAGTTCAGTCAATTCTTTCTAGAGAACAATAATATTTAACTTAGGCATACATTATTTTAAATAGCCAGAGACCCCATGGGCACTCTAGTTAGTAAAGAGGGCTAGAGATCTCTAGCAGAAGTCTCACCATGACCATTATCAAACTGTGATTTCCAGCATTTGGGAGAGAGGGAAGGAGGGAGGTGTAGAGCCATGAAATGGTATAAAATTGATGCAAGTTTACAGAGTGGCTGTTCCAGACTAAGCCTGCATACACACTAGACATTTAAGGCACATTTGAAACAACCCACCTCCACTAAGAATCCTAGACTGTGTGGTTTACCCCTCACAGAGCTACAGTTACCAGAACCCTTAACAAACGACACTACCCAGGATTCTTTGGAAGGTGTGCTTAGTTACCTGGTGCATATGAAAATGAGAATGAAAATGAGAATTTGCCATCACAGTTGTGAGATGTCTTGTACTTCAGATGGCTGTGTGCCATCAGGCAATCAGTGAGCCTCATGTGTTGCATTTTCTCATCTGGGGGGTTTCTCACATCCCTTCAACTCAGGTATTTATTTGGACCCTGTGGGGATGGATAGGAATAGTGTCCCTTTTGAGCATTAAGATGCTTGTGAAAGCAATGGTGGAACATCCAGGCATTTGAGCTGTGACTGCATTATGTTGACAAGTGATTAGTGCCAAATACACACATCACCACGATGATGGGGTCCTCGTTGCTGGGAATGAGAAACAAAGATATATGACCTTATGATTGACATATAGGCTTAACCCATTACTGGAAGGAGACCCATGGAAGAGGACTTTCCCATCCTGTCCTCCTCACTGCAGCCCCCTGTGCACCAGTCTGGGAATCCTAAATGCCATTGAATAGGGCTCAGGAGGATTTTCTATGAACAAAATGCCAGTTGTACAAGTTGCTTTTGTCAAATATCTCATGCTGTTCAGAAGGGCTTTCTAACCCTCTGAAGTGACTTTTGGGGGGACACAGGGGGTTGCACCTGGAAGTTAGGGATAGGAAAGTATCTTTCTGTGAGCTTCCTTTCACTCCTGCATCTCAGGATCAAAAAGTCCATGGTGACTTTCCTGCTTCATGAAAGTTGAAAACCTCACAAATACCTCCAAAATATATAAGAGAACGCTAGTAGTCTTAGCATATTTGCACATCAATGATATTAGGAACTAAGGTTTAGAGACCCTGGAAACTACATTTAGGTTACTCAATAGGAATCTGCTTCAGAGCCTTCATAGCAGAGATGTTTCAGATATGCTACCCATTCCATGCATAGGACTAGCTAAGTAAACCACTGGGTATAGCTATGGCATCGCTATGACCTCCTTCCTGCAAAATCCTTAGTGGCTGTTGGAGAAAATAGTGGATGGTCTGATTCAGGAATGGGTTTATGAGAATTATTAGCTCATGACCTGTTAATCATAGAGGATACCATGGAAAACCACTTGGGGAAGAGGATGGGATGTGCTGCACATAACATTTGCTTCTGAGTTGCTGTGCTGCACCTCAACTCACTCTTAGAACAATGGCCCCAACCATGATCTGGGCCCATAACGGAGCTCTCTATATCTGTTTACTATGAGCAATTGGTAATTCAGCCAGGAAGTAAAAGTGGCCCACCATGCCCTTAACAGGCGGTGTTCTGTTGGATTGGTTTGCAGTGCAATCAACTAATTAAAAATATGAAGGACAAATCCCTACAAGCTTACTGAAGCTTGGCTGCAAGTCAAGTATCCTCATTCTGTAATTTCAACCAAACAGTGAAGTAACTGAAGGGTTTTCTAGCACTCAAGTTTCCTGTCATCTCTCCCCTGTTTCCTGAAATGCAATGAACTTTCTGCTGGATAGTAAGTCACTTGTCTTATTTCCTTAGGTGAAAATCATTCTGCTCGTCTTCAATGTATATTTGAATAGCCTCTTCCTGTGTGAAAGGCTTCTGGGTCCTCCTTTAGGCATGAACAGCATCAAGTGGCATTCAGGGCTACTTATCTTGCTCACCTGCCAATTAGCTATAAATTGTAAGAAGCATTGTACACACACAAAAAGCTGGATTGGTTTCAGCTTTAATTACTAAAAAAATAAAAAAATAAAAATCAGTATAGTATTGCATCCTCCAACAAAAAATATAGGATCCAAATCCTTAATCCTCTTTGAAGTTGCTCTTAAAGATATATCCCATTGATTATTTTAATGCAGGTGATGATCCTCAGAGAAAGAGAAATCTCTAAGCTCAGATAAGGTGGGAAATATGTTTGATGGTTCTGTTCTAGCTTGTTAAAATGGCCTACTAAGAACGTCACCCCCAACTTATAACGTGCACTTTTATGGTTCTGTCTTAAATGGTAGGCAATAAAGTATAATCATTTTGAAATTACATTAATGAATTGTCAGCTTAATATACACTCACTGATTAGATGCCATTCATTATGAATCTCTTTGAAAATATTTGACTGCAGAGAGCTGGGGAGCTGGAAAATATACACTACAATTTATGTGACAGGTTTTGGCCTTGTGGTAGACAGAGTTGTGTATGCCCTCAAATTATGCATGAAACAAATACTGTTTGCTGGGGTTTGGCTGAATTAGCTGATTTTGCAATAGGAGGCTAGCAGCTGCAAAAAATGGAGGCTTACTTGTTTGTAGAGATTGTCACTAGCATTGCAAGTAGTATTGCAATAAACACATCAAAAGGGAGAACAGAGTGATCAGAAGAAGGCCAAAAAGTCAGCTTGCCATCAGAACAAGTTTGACTTTGTAATAATGGGCTGGCTGGTGGCTGGCTGACAAATTAATGAGAATATCCAAACAAGTCAGAACTACTGAGGCTCACCTGCCCTTTGTTTTTAGTAGCATGTTCAGTGTCCTAAACCTGAGCCAAAATGGAGAATGAATTTCCCTGGTCATTTCTGCACTCCCGAACCCTTGAAAATGAGCCAAGATTTGGTTTAGTTCTATTGTGCTGTGTATCACTAGTTCTTTGTGACACGGTAATTTGGATGAGATGGCAATCTGTTCGGAGCATTTTGTGCAAACTGTCTTTGGGTTGCCCGGAAAATAATTTGGGCTTTTGCAGCATTCCAGTAGAATGCTTGACAATTAAAAAAAATTAATACTGTGCCATATGAACCCTTGAAAAGTGGTCGCTTGCCAAACCCTCCTAGTCTTTCTCTTTCCCAAGTTAATAAACAATAAATAAAATTAAGCTTTAACTTTGGGGAAAGAGAGTGGGTAGCAGATGGTAGAGGGTCCCCTTCAACTTAGGAGAAATACCACAGGACCCCTCCTGTAAATTATGTGTAGAGTATCATTTATTGCCAGGAATCATGGGGCTTGTAGGAAATACACCTGCAAGGCCACTTCTGTGTCCATGAGAATTTTCCATTGCCTGTTACCCACTCTTCCCCAAAGAATCTCTCTCTCTCTCTCTCTCTATCTCTCTAGCTGGGAGAACATGGTGGCAGGGGAGGCCATCCCATCCCTAAAATTGAGCTAGAAGATCGAGCCTTTTGAATTGCAAGATACATGGAAACTATAAAATGCTTGATATTCAGACGTTCAGACATCAGTACAGACATTGAGGAGAAGCACACACTGGACCCTTCTCCTTCACTTCCAGTCTTTCTGTGTTAAGTGGGAAGGTCCAAAGGGGGATTGTAAACATATTTGATTACAGTCCTCCCTGTGGTTGGGTACCCTGCAGGGGTTCAATGCTGTCCTGTTGTAACTTTTTGACAGTAAGGTTTAGGTGCAGTGGGCTGAGCATGGAGAGCCCACCATGGATACAATTAGTGAACAGCTGGAAAGGGCTTGGGTAAGCAGTTGTTAAGACTAGCCACAGTTTAAGGTTCAAACGTGGGTCACCATGCCTTTTCTTTGAAGCATTGGAATAGCCAACTGGATTCTTTTTGCATTTTGATACTACGTACTGACTTTTTACTTGTGATATTATGACTGCAATTTGTGCGAGCCTCTTAAATATTTTGCTGTGCTAAGTAGTATATAAAATGAATGAATGAAATGAGATGTCTTGCTATTCAATTTCTGTATTTTTGCGTGTTGTTGTCAATGTGCTCTGTACTTTGTGTTAGTGCTCCACACCTATGCATACACACATCAGTATGCATGATTGCTGCAGTAAAATAACAATAATCAAGTTGTTGTTGCTTTGCAGCACTTGATCTTGCATCATCACCATCTGTTTTACTTGTGTGGGGAGGTTAAATATTTTGCTATTCAAACTTACAAACCCAAAGCACTCATTGGCTTGAGACTAAAAGCAAAATGTCAGAAAGACTTACCATTGACCTTCACTCATGCATTGTTGGCTCACTTGTATAACATCCTTGGTGAAAGATTACAGCATAGAAAATAATCTCCTTCTAAAGGACACCGCTCCTGGCTCCTTACAATCACTAATTCATACGGCAATAGCTGCTCATTGATGGCGATGCATGCATGCATACATAGGGGACCTGTGGTAAGAGGAACTCGCTGAAAGAAGGGGATTAAAATGTTAGCCTTGCCTAGTACACTCTTGAGTGGTTGGAGGTTGCCCTCTACAGACTGATTACAGTGATGCATGCAAAACTGAGAAGGAAGTTAGCAGAATTCCCATCTCATTTTACTCCTACATTGTTTGCTGTGACTTATGAGAACATAAGCTCCAGAAGCAACACATGAGAGTCTTTCCTGGATGCGTGATTGTTTTTGGCATCCAATATGGGAGAGACATGTTTTCTTGCATTTGGAGCAGATGAGGGTGTCCTGTTGTTGTGCTGCTGCAGATGCACCATGGTGTTTCTTCTTTCTGCATTCCTTCTAGTGGTCACTGCTGTGGATGCTCAACCTGTCAGTCTCCAGGTCCTGTAGACAAGGGATTCCCACACAGCAGGGTGGATGTTGCTAGCCTTCATCTCTCTTTTGCAAACATCTTTGTAACGCAGAGTTGGTCTACTGACAGGCCTGGTGCCTGAAGCCAGCTCCCCACAGCTCCTTGGAGATCCTGCCATCTTCTATTTTGTGGACCATGACCAAGATAACATAGACATCTCTGAGACAGGAGTGTGAACACGCTAGAAATGTGCACTTGGCAGAGAGACCTTTTTGTTTGAGACTCTGTTCTGCCATGTGATGCTCAAATTTGCCCTTGTTAGGTCTGCTTGGCAAGTCAAATATGAATGTTGATTTGAGTGTGACTAAGCACAAGCTTAGGGAAAGAGCACCAAGCATGGCAGGATGTAAATAACCATCCAAAAATCAAAAAGAGTTACTCAGAAAAAGATGGGGCTTTTTTTTACACTCAGGAGAGGAGCTGACTTGCACCTTGAGCTAGAGAGTAAAAGCTAAAGGGACCCCTGACCATTAGGTCCAGTTGCAGACGACTCTGGGGTTGCGGCGCTCATCTCGCTTTATTGGCCAAGGAGCCAGCGTACAGCTTCCGGGTCATGTGGCCAGCATGACTAAGCCGCTTCTGGCGAACCAGAGCAGCACACGGAAACGCCGTTTACCTTCCCGCCGAAGACCTATGCACAATAAATCAAACAAAAAGAATGTTATTCCGTATGTTCTTCCATATAAGGAAGAAAGAGTAACCATGGCTTTTCTCTACCAATACCCTGAGATCTTTTGCACTGGGAATACACCAAGCAAAGAGCTTCTTGCATCATGTTCAGACATATGCCCAATGCCCAAAGGTTTTTGCATCCACTTAGCACTGGGATATATACTGTATTTTTCGCTCTATAAGACGCACATCACCAGACCATAAGACGCACCTAGTTTTTGGAGGAGGAAAACAAGAAGAAAAATATTCTGAATCTCAGAAGCCAGAACAACAAGAGGGATAGCTGTTCTGGCTTCTGAGATAGCTGTGCAGCCTGCATTCGCTCCATAAGATGCACACATATTTCCCCTTACCTTTTAGGAGGGAAAAAGTGAGTCTTATAGAGCAAAAAATACAGTATGTGATTGTATTTTAAAATTGAAAGTTTTTTTTTAATGTTTAAACTATATTTTAAATTGCTGCAACCCAGCATGTGGCCTTAGGGTGAAGGGAAAGTAATAAATAAAAATAAAAACCAACTAAAAAAACAAGAATAATAATCAAACATTAATCCTTGGGAATAATTCTGTGAAGTTTAAAAGACAGCCTATTTTTCTGTGGGGTTTAAAAAATAAATTTAAAAAATTGGTCCCAGTAAGGGTATTATGGTAACACAATAATAAGGTAGGGTTGCCATATTTCAAAAAATGAAAATCTGGACACAAAGTTGTTGCGCTTGTTTTTGCCGAGCTTTTTTTGAAAATGAAATTAGGTAAAATCTATGCTTCATAAGTCCAAATTTATCTGGACATTTTAAGCAATTATCACTTGGATGCTTATTACGAGGGGCGGATGCCGGCTGTGCCTGGAAAATTCTGGACATAGGGCAACTCTGTAATAAAGGTATTATGGCACAATTCCTTTTTGGGTGTTTTTATAATGGGCCACCTCGGCTGCCTCCATGTTGTATGTGTGTGTCTACACTGGACCTCTAATTTTTATTTTATTTTTTTATTTTTGCAGAGACCAGAACAATTATAAAAATATTAGAAATATGCACACAATGTGAATACACAGTCCAGCTCTATTTTTAATATGTAGATGCTATGAAAACTTGTGTTTTAAGCAATTTGTTAACATATGTCCCCAAACATGGTCTATGAGTAAGGTGTGGCATAATCTAAGTGCATTTATTCAAGCATAAGTTCCCCTGCAATAGTCCTATATCCTCTTACCTGGAAGTAGGTAAAGGCAGTGCGGGGACGCATGGGTACGCATGCCCCCAAACATTTTGTGAATCTAAGCTTGGCCTAATTGAGGGGCAGTATTTCAATATGAGTAGGAAAATGAGACTACCCTTAAACATTTATAAAGAAAAAAAGCACTGGGTAAAGGTAAAAGTAAAAGTTAAGGACCCCTAGACAGTTTAGTCCAGTCAAATTTGACTATTGGGTACAGCGCTCATCTCGCTTTCAGGCCGAGGGAGCCGGTGTTTGTCTGCTTCCTGGGTCATGTGGCCAGCATGACTAAACCACTTCTGGCACATGAAACACTGTGACGAGTGCCAGAGCACATGGAAACAACGTTTAACTCCCCACCGCAGCAGTACCTATTTATCTACTCACGCTGGTATGCTTTCGAATTGCTAGATTGTCAGGAGCTGGGACAAAGCAACAGGAGCTTACACCATCATGCTGATTTGACCTGCCAACCTTATGATCGGCAAGCCCAAGAGGCTCGGTGGTTTAGACCACAGTGCCAACCACTCACTGGAACTTCTGAGTAGACAGTATAAGATTGTGCTGCATTCCCTAATGGGAACATTTAGGATTGACTAAACCAGGAGCAGACAGGATGATGGCCTCCAGATATTTTGGACCATAATTCCCATCAACGCAACCAGCATGGTCAGGGGTGATAGAAGCTGCAGTCCACAACTTCTGGAAGGTTCCAACCATGTTGTTCATCCCTGATCTAAACAACATGGGGCTTACTTAATTAGGGCATTAACCTCATTTAATTTAGTTGGAAGTATCTCTTAGGATTACACTGCATTTGAGCTTTTTATTTCTCTCTTTTTAAAAACCTCATAATACCTGCCATCTTTCTCTGAGGTCTTGAACAAATGCACACTCAATGTTGGGACTCCCCTGGAATGCATGTTGCAACTTCGTGGAATGTTAGTAATAAGACCATTCAGTATTTGAGATAGTTCTGTAATTGCAGCTTCATTCTGAACAGAGCTTTGATAGTAGTAAAGAATTCATTTAATCCCAATCACCAATAAGATGAAACCCAGAAATGAAGGTACTAATGTGCTTATAATTATTACAGTATGCACTGTGATGATAAATATGAGGATGACACTTCAGCTCAGTGGTATGCTTTTATTTAATGGGCTAATACGCAACATAGTTGTAGGATTCCGCTGTCCACATACATTGTGTATGTTATGTAGTGAAGTTTCACCCTGGGCCAGCAGGGGGATACTGTATATAGTTTTCACTCAGGTCTGTAGATAGTTTTCCCTCAGGTCCACGTCAGTTATTTTAGGCGGGAACTCTGGGCTGTTGTTGTTACAATGTTGACAGCCGGCTGCCTATAAAAGCAGGCCGGCTGAGCTGTTTGCAGGCAGTTCTATTCCAGCTTACAAGAATAAAGAGCTACTTGGAGAAATCGCTGTGTCGTCTGCTATGTCAACCCACAACTTAACAGTGTATTAAATCATTAAATAAAAACATACCATTGAGCCGCAGTGTCATCCTCATATTCAGTCATTCTCAGAGTTCCTGCCAAAGTGTTTAATCACAAATAATAATAACAGTGCAGTTAATTTGTCTTGCAGACACAATTTATTTCCATTTCTGATGTCGTAGTCCTTCCATTCAATCTGCCTCTTTATGCAGATAGGGAAACTTTGGCCCTCCAGATGTGGTTGGACTAGAACTCCCATCAGTTCAAGTCAGCATGGCCAATGGGCTGGATGATGGAAGTTGTAGTCCAACAACATCTGAAAGGCCACAACATATACCATACTCCAGTGCTTTTTTTCTTTTAGAAAAAATGTTTAGGGGTAATCTCATTTTGACTTAAGTAAATCACCGGGAAAGGAAATGAACCCGCCATCGGAGGTGGTAACAACGAAACTGACCAATCACCATGCTAGATTCCAACTCCTACTTCACACATTAAATGCTCACTTCCGTCTGAAACTCAGGAAATACTGGAACAGGAAATGAGGCCACCATTGGAGGTAGCAATGGAACTGACGGTTCACTGTGCTATTCAACGGAATTGACGATCGTCATCAATTGACGATTTTTAAAAGTTTCTTTTCCCATTAGATTCACAAAATGTTTAGGGGTATGCATACCCCCCCCCCAGAAAAAGCCTGTCATACTCTATTATTATTATTATTATTATTAGTAGTAGTAGTAGTAGTAGTAAATTTATATTCTGTCTTTCTCCCAAACTAGGATTTGTGTGTTTTCCATATTAGGAATTGCAAGTGTGTGTGTGTGTGTGTGTGAGTGAGAGAGAGAGAGAGAGAGAGAGAGAGAGAGAGAAAGAGAGAGAGAGAGAGAGAGAGAGAGAGAGAGAGAGAGAGAGAGAGAGACTAGAGGGGAGCAGAGCATTATGTCTGCTAAAATAACAATATCATGTAAATTGGATGTGCCGTCTGCAGGCTCTGGCAGCTGTCTCTCACTCTGACCCTTTACTAGCCTGACCATTTTCTCCCTTGTCCTATATTTTGCCCATATGCTGGAATTTGAGACAACATTCACCATTTACTAAGTATAAGAAATGGTTTTAATGCCTCACACTGACACCTGAATCCTATCAATTTTTCTCTGTTTCATTCCTACCAGTAAGCCAGCCAATTGGCTTGTGCAAGCAATTCAGGGGAAGAAATGTAATCGAGGTTCCTCTTTTCAGAAAGGTACTTCTGTCCAATTGTTTTTATCTCGAGAATACAGCTCTGAGGTCTGTTTCAAAAGATGTCCTTCAGCAGGCGGCATGAATTGCAAAATCAGTCACACAAATGGCCCACCATATATAAAATAACCAATATATCAAGTGAGCTGGAGCCAAGCAGCAGTTAAAATAACTACTAGATCACAAACACTAAGCTCACAATGCAGCTCAACAGACAGATACATTCTGGAAATGAAAAAGCGCAAGCTCTTTGCGTGTGTGTTTTAAAAGTTTGATTTATAATAACGCTTCATTTTTTATTCAAGATATGAAACATTCTGAAAAGCACATGCTAAAAATTGGAAAAAGATTGCCATAAATGTATAAAATCCAAAGTAACTATAAAATGGATGGGGAGATATTTTTGTCTCTAATGGCATACATGCTGCAGCTAAATAGAGTTTGTATTATGCAACACACCCAGCAAATGCCTTTCTATATAAGCACATGTAACCCCCAGTTATATCACATGAGCATCCTCATTTTACATGGGACAAAGTATAATAATGTTTATTCAGTAAACGTTCTTTATGTTGACTTTATACTGCTCTCCGATCAGTGCAGCTGTATGTTGGAAGATTCAAGGCAGATTTTTTAAAAAGTACTTCTTCATGCAGCACATAGGTAAACTAGGGAACTCTCTCCCACAAGAGGCAGTGATGGCCACCAAGGTAACAATGATCAAATCTACTGATGATGCTTCATTTTGAGGGAAGGTCGGTGGTTCGAATCCCTGCGACGGGGTGAGCTCCCGTTGCTTGGTCCCTGCTCCTGCCAACCTAGCAGTTCGAAAGCATGTCAAAGTGCAAGTAGATAAATAGGTACCGCTCCGGCGGGAAGGTAAACAGCGTTTCCGTGCACTGCTCTGGTTCACCAGAAGTGGCTTAGTCATGCTGGCCACATGACCCAGAAGCTGTCTGCAGACAAACGCTGGCTCCCTCAGCTTATAGAGCAAGATGAGTGCGCAACTTCACAGTCGTCCGCGACTGGACCTAACGGTCATGGGTCCCTTTACCTTTACCAATGATTCAAAGTTGGGGAGGGATAGCCAACACCAAAGAAGACAATATCAAGATTCAAATTATCTTCTTCCGAGTAGCCGCAAGAGGATCAATTATGTAAGTTTTTTTTGTGTCTTTAAGAATTGGTCCTTAAATTTGACTGCTTTCTTTTTTCTTCCTTTGACAGTCTCAGGGTCCCCTACAAGGCCTTTGCCTCTAGAGGGTGCTGGAGTCCAGACTTCCAAAAAGCTCATTTAAAATAAACTGATGCCATTACCCACTGAGCCACAGTGAGGACTCTCCTTTACATATTTAACAGTTTAAACTAGCTCTTCCCAACCCAGGCATTTTGGACTGCAACTCCCATCAAACCTGACCACTAACCAAAACAAGCGGCTATTTGATAAGGAATTAAGTGATAATGTTTCTGTTTCCTAACTTAACCTATATCCCCTCTTCGCAGCTAGTCTTCTCTTTCTCTCATTCCTTCAACCCCTTTTTTCAGTTGTCGTTTTCAACCATGCTTCCCACCTCCCACTCTCTCTGATTCTGCTCCGACTTTAGTTGTTTATTAAAGGGCATTTTATTCCAGTAGGATTTCATTGTCGGTGGCAAATAATGCTTTTACGCTTGGTTTTGACTGCTGTTTCTGGTTCTTTCATGGTGTTGTTTCTATGTTATTTTAAATTTATGCTGCCCGGAGTGGTGCTTTTGCATCTGAAGAATGGGCTACAGGTGTTTTAACAAAAATAAATTCAAAGTGCTTCCACTCGTTCTTTGAAATTGAGGGAGTCATTGGTCCATTTAGCTCGGCATTGTCAGTTTTGACTGGCAACAGCTCCCCAGTGGTCTTCCCTAGTCCTACCTGGGTATGCCGGGGTCTGAGTTTGTGCATACAAGGGGTGTGCTATGTCACTTTGCTATGGTACTATTGTCATAGCTTTTGTATCCTGTTAGATTGTGAGCCTGCGTGCAGCTGACTACGTGTATTATTTTTCCATCTCCGTGCAGCGCCTTAGGAAACGTCAAGCATTCTGTAAATGCTTGGCAGGGCTGGCCCAGGACATTTTTGCCACTAGAGGAAAACAGAGAAGACCACCCTCCACCACAGCTTCCACCTGCTCCATGCACCCTCCATGCACCCACCTTCTGTGTGGTGCATGCACGGTGGCAGCACCAAGAGAGTGGCAGCTGGCAAGCACAGGAGGTGATGAGCAGGGCCACTGTTCCTTGTTGCCCAGTGCCTGCTGCCCCAAGGTCACTGCTTCACCTCGCCTCATGGGTGGCCCAGCCCTGTAAATGAAGGTCAGAGGTTCTTTGAGGGGGGAATTTGGGGTGCCCTCAAAGCCTCGCTTCACAGACGGCATAGTAGGTCCTTTCCTCTTTTACACCAGAGTTCAGGCACCGCCCCTTATCAGTGGATCCTGCAACAGCAGTATCAACTCCTTCCTGGTCCTAAAAGTACTCAGAACTGCAGGTGATTTCTTATACTCAGAGCACCCCCTGGTGGGGAACTTACTCAAATAATTCTATTTCACCTTTTCATCAAAGGATTCCTGGTCTGTTAGTTTTGTTCTATAATAATAATAATAATAATAATTTATTATTTGTACCCCGCCCATCTGGCTGGGTCTCCCCAGCCACTCTGGGCGGCTTCCATAAAAACCAAAAATACACTAAAATATCACAGATTAAAAACTTCCCTGAACAGGGCTGCCTTAAGATGTCTTCTGAATGTCAGGTAGTTATTTATTGCTTTGACATCTGATGGGAGGGCGTTCCACAGGGCAGGCGCCACGACCAAGAAGGCCCTCTGCCTGGTTCCCTGTAGCTTTGCTTCTCGCAATGAGGGAACCGCCAGAAGGCCCTCGGCACTGGACCTCAGCGTCCGGGCAGAACGATGGAGGTGGAGACGCTCCTTCAGGTATACTGGGCCGAGGCCGTTTAGGGCTTTAAAGGTCAACACCAGCACTTTGAATTGTGCTCGGAAACGTACTGGGAGCCAATGTAGGTCTTTCAAGACCGGTGTTATGTGGTCTCGGCGGCCGCCCCCAGTCACCAGTCTAGCTGCCGCATTCTGGATTAGTTGTAGTTTCCGAGTCACCTTCAAAGGTAGCCCCACGTAGAGCGCATTGCAGTAGTCCAAGCGGGAGATAACTAGAGCATGCACCACTCTGGCGAGACAGTCCGCAGGCAGGTAGGGTCTCAGCCTGCGTACCAGTGCTTTTTTCTGGGGGGACGCAGGGATACACATACCCCTAAACATTTTGTGAATCTTTGTACTTTAGTCTGTTTACTGTATTTATTTTTCCCAATTGAACTATAAAATGGTGATTTTCTTGAGTCAAAATGAGAGTATCCCTAAACATATTTTTCATAGAAAAAAAGCACTGGTTCTATATAGTTCTTCTCCTCAATCCCCTGAAACACTACCCAAACCAAAATACAGTACTTCTCTGAACTTTGAAATGTAGTTCTTCATCCAAATAATATTTACAAAAATGCTTACTGGGGCAAAATGTACACAAAAATGCATACTGTTACAAAGGTTGCACGTCACCCCCAATCTCTGCCGAGTGGTGCGCAAGACCCCAGGGGGTTCTAGGCACTCATCCAGGGTTGTGTTTCCTTTGAGGATGAAGATGCTGTGAAGACTGTCATATCTTTTAAGGAATATGGTTCAATTGCACATACTTACAACTGCAGCTTACATGGACGAGGGTGCAAATCTTTCAGCATTGTCATCTCAAGAGGGGCTCGTTCCCCACAGCAGTGCAGCATTGGAGTCCCAGGCATCTTGCATGCTATCCCCATGACTCTTTTCCAGCCTGCCAGTATGGTTCTAGCCTGGCCAAAAGCTCACAGAGGTATCCCTTTGCTCTCCTTCCTCTTCCCCCCAGCATACTTTGCAAAACGCAACACCTCCCCTTCCATCCGCTTGCCCCCCCTCAAAACTCTAATTTCAATCCCACACAATTTTTACTGTGACATCACACCACACCCTGTCACCTTGGCAAGCCTTGTTTTGCATGAACCCAAATACCTTATTAGACCTGGTCGTTGTTTTATAATTCTTGAATGCCGGCAGAGGGGAGGGGGCAGTTTTGAGTAGACACACAAGTGATCCTGTTGAAGCCTTTGTCTCACTGTGCAACTCTTATATATGTCAAGCTCTTGAAATGAATGCCCCACAAGTGCCCCCTCTAGTACTGCGGAGTCCATTCTGTACCTTGGTATATCAAGGAACTAAGGGTGACAGAGCAGGCAAGAGGTTGATGGTGGAACGGTTGCAAGCACTCTTGAAGAAACTGATTAACTTCATCCATTTCAGTCTGTGTTGTACCTGGTTATGCAACTGAATCAGTCTCCTGCGTGTGAGTGTCTGAGGGCCCTGCTCCTTCTTGCCACTCACCATCTGGCCTGGGGCGGGGCCTGAAGCCTCACAGGGACTGCTGCGCTCTGCTGCCCAGGAGGACTCTCCTGCGTGTGAGTGTCTGAGGGCCCTGCTCCTTCTTGCCACTCACCATCTGGCCTGGGGTGGGGCCTGAAGCCTCATAAGGACTGCTGCACTCCGCTGCCCAGGAGGACTCTCCTGTGTGAGTGTATGGGGCCCTGCTCCTTCCTGCCACTTACCACCTGGCCCAGGGCAGGGCCTGACGGGCCTCACTAGGACAGTTGCTGTTACTGCTGGAGGGGTGCAGAGTGCTTTTAAAATGTTTTAAAAATTTTATTTTGATTTTTTTGTATGTGGGGGGTGGGGGTGGGGTGGATGTTTATTGGGCCTGGGAATTTGTTTGATTTTATGTTTTTGTAATTTTTATTGTTTTTTGTTTGTATTGTTTTATTTGTGTTGTTGTTGTTGTTGTTGTTGTTGTTTTTGTTGTTTTGTTGTTCTTTTTTAAAAGTGTTATTTTGTTCTTAAGGGGAGGGGTCAGGGCTGCTGGGGAGTTGGTCCCAGCCAACAAAATGGCTGGGACATGTTTCACAGGGGGGAATGCACTGGGACAACCGATCTCAGTGATCACGGGTAGGAGGAGGAGTTACGCTAAGACCAGACCATGTCATTACAGAGGAGGCAGGTTTAGTCGTTGTCTGAGGACTATCCCTGCCTCCGGGTCTGGTCCTGACCGGATGGATACTAGAATCAGCAAGGGATACCCACATGACCTGAAGGTGCTGCTGTGCAATGCCAGGTCAATGATTCATAAGACCACTGCCATCCATGACTTGATCATGGATGGAGGACTTGACCTGGCATGTGTAACAGAGACTTGGTTGGATGAAGCAGATGGGCCTGTCCTTGCCGCTTCTTGTCCACCAGGTTTCTCTTACGCACAGCAACCCAGGTCATGTGGGCGGGGAGGGGGGGTTGCAGTGATTTTTAGGAAGTCATTAGTTTGCACCAGGCGTCCTATTGGGAAGACCCAATTTTCCGAGTGCATGTTCTGTAAGTTGGGCAATAGGGGCAGTACAGGATTCCTTTTGGTGTACCGACCTCCCCGCTGCACCAAGGATTCCCTGCCCGAGCTGCTTCAGGTCGTGGCGGATGTTCTCCTGGAGACACCTAGCTTGGTTGTCCTAGGGGATTTTAACATCCATGCCGACACGACCTTACAAGGGGCCGCTCGGGACTTCGTGGAAAGCATGGCCTCCATGGGGCTGTCCCTGAATAAGTCTGGCCCAACCCATAGCCGCGGACATGCCTTGGACCTGGTGGTGATCTGACACTAACTAAAAGCGAAACGAAAGAAGTGCCATGGTCAGATCACTTCCTGGTGCAACTGGACTTCTCTGCGACCCATCCCCTCTGCAGGGAGGTGGGACCGATTCGGATGGTCCGCCCCCGCCACTTAATGGATCCAAATGGTTTCCAGAGAGTGGTAGGGGATGCTTTATCCCATGTTGATGGCCTTTCAGCCGATTCCCTGGTGGCCCGCTGGAATGTGGAGTTAACCAGGGCTATTGACTGTTTGGCTCCGAAGCGCCCTCTCCGATTTCATGGAGCCCGGAGAGCCCCGTGGTTTTCCACGGATCTGAGGGCAATGAAACAATCGTTGAGACGGCTAGAGCGCCGGTGGCGGATAACTCATTCCGAATCTGACCGGACACAGGTTAGAGCTCAACGTCGAGCCTACCAAGTGGCGATAGCGACGGCGAAGAAGACTTTCTTCACCGCCTCTATTGCATCTGCAGAAAACAGCAGCAGGAGACTCTTTCAGGTGGTTCACAATTTAGCGGAACCACCTGTAACATCGGGGCCCAGTACGGGCCACATGATCTCCTGCAATGATTTTGCAAATTTTTTTGCAGATAAAATTGCTCAGATTCGGGAAGAAGTAGACTCCACCGTGGGAGCAGGGCCAGGGCGGGAGAGTGCTAGAGTCCTGTCTGGTCAAGTTGTGTGGGATCAATTCCAATCTGTTACCTCCGAGGATGTGGACAGGCTGCTTGGACGAGTGAAGCCAGCCACCTGTCTCCTGGATCCTTGCCCATCCTGGCTTATAAAAGCTAGCCGGGAAGGACTGGGCGATGGGCTTCGTGGGGTGGTGAATGCTTCCCTCCGTGAGGGAGCCTTCCCAGACCCACTGAAAGAGGCGGTTATTAAACCGCTTCTTAAAAAACCATCTTTAGATGCGGCCACGATGGCCAATTATCGCCCAGTCTCAAACCTTCCATTCTTGAGCAAGGTGATTGAGCGAGTGGTTGCTGAACAACTCCAGGCACGCCTGGAAGAAGCGGACCATTTGGATCCCTTCCAGTCGGGATTCAGGCCTCATCATGGGACTGAAACTGCCTTGGTCGCACTGGTTGATCTCCGGCGGGCTAGGGACAAAGGTGAGAGCTGTTTCCTAGTTCTGCTGGATCTCTCAGCGGCGTTTGATACCATCGACCATAACATCCTTCTGGACCGTCTTGAGGGGCTGGGAGCTGGGGGCACTGTTATACAGTGGTTCCGCTCCTTCCTCCTGGGCCGTGTTCAGAAAGTGGTGGTGGGGGATGAGTGTTCAGACCCCTGGGCTCTCACTTGTGGGGTGCCTCAGGGTTCTGTCCTCTCCCCCATGCTTTTCAACATTTACATGCAGCCACTGGGAGAGATCATCAGGAGGTTTGGGCTGGGTGTTCATCAGTATGCAGATGATACCCAGCTCTACCTCTCTTTTAAATCAGAACCAGTGAAGGCGGTGAAGGTCCTGTGTGAGTGTCTGGAAGCGGTTGGAGGATGGATGGCGGCTAACAGATTGAGGTTGAATCCTGACAAGACAGAAGTACTGTTTTTGGGGGACAGGAGGCAGGCAGGTGTGGAGGATTCCCTGGTCCTGAATGGGGTAACTGTGCCCCTGAAGGACCAGGTGCGCAGCCTGGGAGTCATTTTGGACTCACAGCTGTCCATGGAGGCACAGGTCAAATCTGTATCCAGGGCAGCTGTTTACCAGCTCCATCTGGTACGTAGGCTGAGACCCTATCTGCCTGCAGACTGTCTCGCCAGAGTGGTACATGCTCTGGTTATCTCCCGCTTGGACTACTGCAATGCGCTCTACGTGGGGCTACCTTTGAAGGTGACCCGGAAACTACAACTAATCCAGAATGCGGCAGCTAGACTGGTGACTGGGAGCGGCCGCCGAGACCATATAACACCGGTCTTGAAAGACCTACATTGGCTCCCAGTACATTTCCGAGCACAATTCAAAGTGTTGGTGCTGACCTTTAAAGCCCTAAATGGCCTCGGTCCAGTATATCTGAAGGAGCGTCTCCTCCCCCATCGTTCTGCCCGGACACTGAGGTCCAGCTCCGAGGGCCTTCTGGCGGTTCCCTCACTGCGAGAGGTCAAGTTACAGGGAACCAGGCAGAGGGCCTTCTCGGTAGTGGCGCCCACCCTGTGGAATGCCCTCCCATCAGATGTCAAAGCAATAAACAACTACCTGACATTCAGAAGACATCTGAAGGCAGCCTTGTTCAGGGAAGTTTTTAATATGTGACATTTTAGTGTATTTTTCATCCTTGTTGGAAGCCGCCCAGAGTGGCTGGGGAAACCCAGCCAGATGGGCGGGGTACAAATAATAAATTATTATTATTATTATTATTATTATTATTATTATTATTATTATTATTGGCTGCCCTGATGTATGACCTTTATCAGAAGAATGCAGGGGGAGCATATTTGTTCTTGATCTCTCAGCGGCTTTCAATACCTACTGGCCATGCTATCCTCCTGAGCTGACTTGGCTTGTTGGGTATTGGAGGCACAGCTTTCCAGTGATTTCAATATTATCTCCAGAGTTGGTTTCAGAGAATAGCGTTGGGTGATTTGTCTTTCAGCCACTGCTGGCTGTGCTGTGGAGTGTTGCAGGGTAACACCTTGCCATCAATGCTATTTAACATCTAAAGGAAGCTATTAAGAGATTTGGAGTGAGGTGTTATCAGTATGCCAATATGGTCCAGCTTCATTTCTCAGTAGCATCAGAATCAGGAGAAGGTATGGAAGACCCTGACCAGCGTCAGGGCTAGATGAGGGCCATCAAACTGAATTAGAATCTGGCAAGAAAGAGGTGCTGTGAGTGAGTAGGTTCTGACTCATATACTTGGTCAGTTGCCTGCTTTGTTTGGAGTTGTAGTCCCCTTGGAAGAGCAGGCTCATAGCCTGACCACTCTTGTAATCTCCATGATAGATTACTGCAATGCACTCTATATGGGGCTGCCCTTGAGTTTGTCTGGGAAGCTGCAGCTAGTGCCTAATCTGCTCACTGAAGCAGATTATCACCATCACGTTATGATGCAGCTGAGTGAATTGCACTAGCTGCCAATTAGCTATTGGGCTAAGTTCAAGTTATTGGTGCTTTAACCCAACTAGTATCTCTACTGGACTTGCCATCATCTTTAGCACATTAAATTGTTTTAAATTGTTTGCATGTATGACATTGCTTTTTAATTGTTTTTATTATTTTTATTATTTTTATTTTTTTATAATAATTTTTATTAATTTTCCAGTTTTAAAACAAAACAACCACAACAACATAAAAACATCAACAAATACAAACAAACACACAAATATAAGTTCTTAACCTCATTTTCATAAGCCTCCTTTCTCGGACTTCCCCATACCTCACCCTTTTTACATCCTTATTTTACCATTTTTCAGCAACCATTTTAGCCAATTAAATTTAAATTTGTTATCTTTCTCAATTTCACCTTAAATCATCAAACATTTTCGGCTGTAATTCTGCATCTTCCTTCCCCTTGACATTTTAACACTCATCAATATTGTAACAGTTCTTAAGATAAGCTTTAAATTTCTTCCAATCTTCCTCCACCGTCTCTTTCTCTTGGTCGCGGATTCTGCCAGTCATTTCTGCCAATCCCATAAAGTCAATCACTTACGTCTGCCATTCTTCCAGTGTGGGGAGTTCTTGTGTCTTCCAATACTTTGCTAGAAGGATCCTTGCTGCTGTAGTGGCGTACATAAAAAAAGTCCTATCCTTCCTTGACACCAATTGGCCGACCATGCCCAAGAGAAATGCCTCTGGTTTATTATGAAAAGTACATTTAAGTACATAATTGTTTTTACATGTGGACTTGTTTTTTATTGCTGCTGTTTCTTCTGTGAAATTACTTTCAGGTATCAATCCATAAATGGAATCAAATAAATATATAGATGTATTATGGTATCAGGGTTCATGGACTATGAAAGTTTATGCCGCGTTCAAATGTGTTCATCTTTAGGGTACCACAAATCTCCTTGTTTCTTCACCATGACAGAGCATGTCCCCTCTGGACACTGTATTTCTAATGTAAAGCATCTACCGGCAACAATAATTCCTTTAAAAAAGATTACATTAAATGAATAAATAACAGAGACTGGATTTTGCCAAATGTAAACTACACCTTCAAAACAAGGAAGAGAGATGATAGCTCTTTCGGCTGCTTCTTTTGCCTAAACTGAGTCACAGGATCTCCCACAGAGTGTGGTACATGCAATTGAAATTTGTTTCAATACAAAAACTAAACAAAAAAGTAGGTTTATTTTTAAAAGCTTAGTTTATCTCTTCCCCCAAGTCACCAACTCTTAAGATAAAAAGTATTGAAATGATGCAATGCATACACCCACCAGGTGGTGCTTTTGGTCCATGAATGAAGCACTGCCTTCCTTTTATTATCAAACCGCAACTGTGGAAGATGTATCAGTAGCATTACTAAATGGAAGTCTCTCTTATTTTAAAAGAAGCCAAACATCCCAATGGTGGTCTGCAACCAAGTTAATATTTTCTTGGTCTGAAAACAATAACAAATCAATGTCATGCACAGTTAAAAACAAACCAAAGTTAATGAAATTAGCAGTTCATGTTGGTATCAACAGATTGGGGAATTATAATTCCTGGTCTCTGCAGGTAAGGCTGCAATTCTGTGCTCCTTCATCCGGACACTATACCTCTGTTGATGCAGCCTAGAATAGCATTAGCATTTTCTGCTACTGCACCATACTGCTGATTCGTGTTAAACTTGCTGTCCGCTAAGACCCCTAGATCCTTTCCACATGTACCATGGGCAAGCCAGGTGTCCCCCAGCTTCTTCATACCTTACAATTGTCCCTACTGAAATTCATTTTGTTAGTTTTGGCCCAGCTCTCCAATTTGTCAAGGTCACCTTGAATCTTGATTCTGTCTTCCATGGCATTAAGCTTCCCAGTTTGGTATCATCTGCAAATCTGATGAGCATCCCCTCAATTCCTTCTTGCATGTCACTTATAAAGTCATTGAATAACAATGGGACCAAAACAGAACCCTGCAGTCCCCTTCTTGTCACTTTTCTCCAGGGTGATGAGGAACCATTGGGTTTGGTCAGTCAACTAGCTACAAATCCACCTAACAGTTACCTTGTCCAGCCCACATTTTACCAGGTTTTGCACAAAAATATCAGGGGATACTTTGTCAAAAGCCTTACTGAAATCAAAATATATTACATCCACAGCATTCTTCTGATCCACCAAGCTTGTAACTCTGTCAAAAAAAGAAATGAGATTCGACTTGCATGACTTGTTTTTGAGAAACCCATGCTGGGTCTTATTAATCAGCATCCTTTTCTAAGTGCTCCCAGACTGACTGTTTAGGACCTTTTTTAGATTTGTCTTCCTTGTTTCCCATACTCTGTACATTAGCATAGTGACAACTGAAACCAGGAGTCATTCCCTCCAGGTGCTTCCGTCTTGTAGTTTTCTGCCCTGTAGCAGCTTTTAATGCCACCACCTCAGTTTCCTGTGTATCAATGAAGCTATTATCCCCAGTACCAGGTGTTCTCCTGTCATTTGTAATATTGTCTCCCTCCTCCTCAGGATCTAATTTAAAGCTCTCCTGATCAAGTTCACAGACTCTTAGCAAACACATTCTTGCCAACTGCTGTGAGGTACAACCCATCTCTTGCCAGAAGTCCTTCCTCAAGGAAGCAGAGACCGTGGTCCAAGAAGCCAAACCTTTCCTGACAGCAACACCTGTACAGCCAATGGTTTACTTCCAGTATTTTCCTCTCTCTCTCTGGGCTACATCCTTCAACAGATTAAAAAAAAAATCCAGATAAATGTGGAAATGGAACAGAATAGATCTGTGGATGGAACACAGATTCACATAAGAAGAAATATTTCTTTTTCTTTGTATTTACGTGAAAAATTCATTGTTAACTATTTTTATTTTTTCACCCAGAAAACACTGTGTTTACACATGGAGTGTGTCATTTGAGCCAGATGTAAATAGATAAGTACAATAGACCTGATTAGCATTGTTGTCCAATAAACTATTGTCACAATCCACAAATATCTATCATATCTCTCTATTATCTATCTATCTATCTATCTATCTATCTATCTATCTATCTATCATCTATCTATCTATCGATCTATCATCACTAAAATAAAAATAAAGTGACAAGTATTTAGCTGGCATTTCACTAGGTGGTGCTCTTTCTTCACTCTAAGTCATTGTTTCAGTCATGGAGATTGTCTGCTGGAAATGGTTCTTTGGATTATAATATGAAGCTGCTCAGTACTTTTGCCTTGATTTGTTGAAAACAATCTACATGGAGAAACAAGCCTGAGCTTTAGAGCCCTTTCCTTTTAGATCCAATGGGATGCTGCCAGGCAAATTTTGCAAACTTTATTGAACGACATAAGAAACATGAATACAGTGAAATGAAGGGGAGGGATAATTCCATGAAAATGTCAGCCTACAGACTCACTTTTCATTCTCATATAGAGTTAGCATGTGCTATATCAGGCATGGTCAAACTCGGCCCTTCAGATGTTTTGGGACTACAACCAGATGTTTTGGGACTACAACTCCCATCATCCCTGACCGCTGGTCCTGTTAGCTAGGGATGATGGGAGTTGTAGTCCTAAAACATCTGGAGGGCGAGTTTGACTATGCCTGTACACTCATACCTTGGGTTAAAGTAGCTTCAGGTTGAGCGTTTTCGGGTTGTATTCCACAGCGACGCGGAAGTAAGGAAATTACATCATACGCATGCGCAGAAGCGGCCAATCGCAACCCGCACACGCGCAGACACGGGTTGCGTTCCGCTCAGGATGCAAATGGGGCTCCGGAACGGATCCCGTTCACATCCAGAGGTACCACTGTACTAGCTGATGTGAAGGGGAATTATTCTGCTTAGTGCTGGGTCCCCACTTAGTGCTTCAAAGGCTCCTGACAACCAGCTCGTTGGGAGCTGCACTAAACAGCTTTGGGCAAGCCCTACCCTTTTGATCAAGCCCTGCCTTTACCTATGACTTGCCCAAAATGGCCCCATGGGCCAAATGGGGAAGTTTGGCTCTCAGCCAGAGGTTTCCCCACTCCTGATCTTAGAGCCACAAAAATTCACAACAGGAGCTGTCAGTGGCAGACTTTGGGCTCTCAGATTTCAGCCGCACCCTGTGTAACATGAAAATGTTGTGCCCCCTGCCTCTCTCACTCTCTTCTACATCATTGCTGTGATGCCCCCTGCAGCGTGGCACTGAGTGTGGCCAGACTGGTTGCACTACCCTAAAGTTGCCTCTGACCCCATAAAAGTTTGAAGGAAGTTTTGAAAGCAACTTGTAAATGTGTTTTAACATAATTTAAAATGAATACCACAACCTTGGCAGAGCTTGGAACATATAACCACAAGCAGTATCCTGGTAGCAAATATGACCCCAAATTAACAAACGTTTGCCTTTTATTTAAGCTGCTTACCATCTCTTACTTGGCTTTGACCATAATATTATCCCTGTTGTGTTCCACCACCAACACACATATAGCATTTTGCGCAATCCTTGCTTAATATTACTTGATTTTCATTCGTAAAAACAATGCATAGTTTGTACATTTGAATGTAGCTCTAACATAGTAAATAGCTACCTAGTCCCAGCCAACAGTACCAGTCCTGCTGCTCTGGGGATAACAGACCACATCCATCAATGCAGCACTGAACTCAATGTGCAAGTTGAAGTGACACTTGACTTCATAGGGTATCAGCGTGGCTGCAGCCTTTCCTTCTTCATACAATATCTTGGACTGGGAGAACTATCTATAAATGTCCATTACATTTTCCTTTCTTCTGTTCCTGTCAAGATCTTACCCCCATTCCATCCCTTAATGTTCTTGCATTTTAAATTTGATATGCAGCCATTAAAACTTCAGTCAAATAAGTGATTCTCCTTTACATTTAGCAGCAATTTGAATTAGCTTTCTGTTCTTTACCTCTTTGGTAACATTATGTTCTTTCCTGCCAGAAACTGTACCTGAGTGAGCTATAATACAGCGAGTCTTTCAAAGGATCAGGTTTTTACATAGCAAATGCATGTTCATTTGCCCAGGATTCAGTTGTGTGAATATCCAAATGCAGCCTAAAATGGTACAGGCAGCCTACACGCAGGTTTATTTCAACCCAGACCCAGATTCAAAACTGTTCCCCCACAAGCCTTGCTAAGTCTTTTGTGTTTCTGATATTGGACGTTTCCCTGCAATTGTTTCCAAAGACCATGTTGATGTCTGCCAAGCAGACACTCCAGGGAACTTTACTCAGCTGCTTTCAATGGCCCAATAGAGTACAACAGTCAATGCCAGGTGCAAAAATGATGTTTGCCACTAGCCAGCTGTAAGCTTAGAATTGGGGTCCTTACCTTATTACCACTGCAGAGCCAGACATCTCCAGCTCTGCACACCTTCATACATCTATGCTTTATAGAAAATGGACTTTGTTTTTCAAAGGCTCCATGTTTTCTGCAGTAGACATTCCTAGCTCAATAACTGTCAATCTTACAATCTTACAAATTCTGGGGTCTTCCAGGGATCCCCAGCCATGTATGAAGATGTATGGCTGCCTATATCTCTGGGCTAGCTCAGTCGGTAGAGCATGTGACTTTTAATCTCAGGGTTGTGGGTCCGAGTCACACACTTCTGTCCTTCTCTGTATATGGCTATCTTTGAAAATAGATAGGTCTGCTACTAGGGGAGGAAAAAGTAAACTGCCATCAGTTTTTTAATCTAAAAAGCTTTAGTTCCCCCTCAGACCATTTCCTTCACAAACAGAAGATCACATTTATTCTTACTGCATTTGCCACACACACAAAGATGAAGTAGAAGCAGGCTGGCTAGCTAGCTAGCTGCCATTGTGTATTAATCGTGCATGCCTTTCCCCATCCGTAACAACAATAGGTATTTGTTAAACCAGCTTAGAAGTGCAGCATTTGACATGCTGGAAGGAAAGGTTTGCCAGTCACTTTGGCTTACAGATTTTATTGCTGGTGGCAAGAGTTCTTTTGTTTGCACAGATACGTCCATCTTAATTCTCTGCTTTCACATCGGAAAGTCATCAGAGTGAAGAGCAAGTTCTTCAAATGGATGACAATTTCCCCAGCTGCTTGGTTTTGTTTTGTTTTTAAACCCCTTTATATCTATATCATTAATTTATTATTAAATTGCCCTCCCTCCCTAAGGAAGCCAGAGCAGCAAACAGATCAGCGTTAAAATAATACATTGGGGGGGGGGGGAGAGAGAATTAAAAAAAAAACAAACTTATTAAAAATATCTAAACATTGAATGACTGAAAACAACCACACAATATCATAGCTAAGAATTTCAAGGTTGCCAGGATATTTCAACCACCAATGTTTTAAAATTCATCCTGAAATAATAATGAAGGAGAAAGATGCTCCTTGCCAGGGAGAGCATTCCAAAAATGGGTAACCACCACCAAAAAGGCCCTGTCACAGGTCAACGCCAACTGGGCAGCACTGGTTGATTTTGGGGAACAAACACAACAACACCCCACAGAGTATGGTTAACCACTGCAATCTAACAACGCAGACAAGAAAAGTCAAGCTATGCTAGCTTGACTCCCAGTGCTCTCTCATACCCCAATCAATGTAAGCTCTGGACAGGTCAACACCTTGCCTTTCTGATTTCTCTACTGGTAAAGAACTACATGGGTGTAGGGTGGGATGTGACGAACCCTTTCCAGCCAAAGAGTCACATTTCCTCATGGTGAAAGTTCCAAGGATCACATACCATTAGTGAGCAGGACCAAAGATAAAAGTGAGCGAAGCTGTCTTGCATTCCAGTCACAAAAAGCTGGCACTTTCTACACATGTACCCACATACTGAGGTCTCCATTCAGGCAAGCAGTAAGCATTATAACAGTTCAAGAATGCATTCCATCCAGGCAAAAACACCTTAGGAGCGCACAGAGCACAGACACTGAGGGTGTGGCCTGCGGAGAAGAGTGTGACCCTGGGAGTGGAGCATGGCCTAGAGAGAACCCCAGGCACCAAACAGAAAGCCTTTGTAGACTGCATTCAGATCCTGGACCTGAGGTTCCTTACCTTGATGTGGAGTTTCCCCTAATCTGCACTCCTGTAATTGACTAGGGATGGGCGTGTCTAATTATTTCCAGTTCGTGTCTCTTTGGCATGTGTTCATTCATAATTCTGCCCCATCTCATTTCTGCATTTTAAAAAACTAGTCAACATGAAAATCTACCGTACTTTTTAAAGATGGCTTTAAAATGTATTAATATGCAAACATATTTTGATCCCTTTTTGAGTTGAGATCTGCTTTGGAACATTCAGGAAGTGTAAAATTTATTCATTAAAAAAAAAAATTATACCCCACCTTTTACTCCAAAGAACTCAAGTGTACATGGTTGTCCCCTTCCTCATTTAATCCCCACAATAAACCTGTGAAGTAGGTTAGGCTGAGACGCAGTGTCTGGTCCAAGGTCACCCAGTGCGCTTCATGGCAGAGTAGGTATTTGAACCCTGGCCTCCCAGGTCCTAGTTGGACACTCTAACCATTACATCACACTGGCTCTGAGAGGAGAACTAAGTTCTGATGTGCACAGTAATCTAAAAGGGGCAGATTGGTGAAATTCATATGGGAATTCTCAGATATTAAATTCATCAAGTATCCTAGCTATTGACATCTTGCGATCCAGTATTACATTTTAAAATAATTTCTAGCAAAAGAATCCAGACAAGCTAGTCAGCATGGCTTCATTTGCAAACACCCTTTCTCTGCTAGGAAATGGATGACAGTCCCCCCCTCCCCCACAATTAATTGTCAGTACACAGAAATGCTTCAATCCTGGAGCCATACATCACATTTTCAATGCAGATTCTAGGTGCTGCAGAGTTGAAATGTGTGCCTCGACAGCTTTCACATCACTCATTTTTCCCCGTCTTAAGTTCATTAGAAGATTCTTAAAGGATTTTGTGAATGAACAAATACAGAAATTATATGATGACTGGACATCCAGTGAAGAATCTGGGTGACACATCACGGCCCTGTCTGTGGAGGATAAAATACAAAATGTACAATTGTCCTGCACTTATGAATTGATAGCACACTGGGCTGAGTGCTGACAGCGATGACAAATAGCGTTTCCAGAAGCAGTGAGAGCTGTTTCTTTGTGTATTAATAAGCTGCAAGGCTGAGGCTAAAGAAAGGGACGAGGCTGGAGAACTGTAATGGGGGGGGGGAGGGAATACACTTCATCAGACAGAGATGAATGGTGGTTAAAGTTTGACAAAACAGTGCAAATTTAATATTTTTTAAATTTAATATACATTTTAATATAAGATTGAATTTATATTTTTTATCAAGTTGCTTATATGACACTGGAAGGGGGCTAGGGTTGCATATATGCCCTTCCAGAAAATTGGTTTGCCCATCTTTCCATCAGAGTAAGCTACCCTGGATGTTGCTAGACTACATCTCTCATCATCCCTGATGAGCAGAAATCCAGTGAGTGAATGCTTTCAGCACTGCTTTTCCCTCAGGGATGCATTAGAAGCAACAAATTTCCAAATCCACAGAACATACCCAAGAAGCCTCTGTAGCCCCAGTCTCCTCCTCCTCCTGATTTAAGGCAGAGCAACTTTCCTTTGGACAGCTGAGCTAAAGGTAGTGAGGGTCTGTTATTTCTGCAAGAAGTTATCGCTTCCCTTGCATATTGGAATGTGTGGAATAGCCAATGTAGTTTCTCCAGAGGTTATTGGACTGCAGCTCCCATCTTCCTTGAACATTGGCAATGCTATCTGGCGCTGGTGGGAGTTGTAGTCCCACAACATTTGAAGGGCACCACGTTGGCTACAACTGAATGTTTAGAATGGATATGTGTTTTGAATGGTGTGTGTGTGTGTGTGTGTGTGTGTGTTGCACTGAAATTACATTCCCAAACCATTTATCTTGGAAGTAAGTCAATTAATTTTCAATTGAGTATGCCCAGGGCTGTAGGAATCACTGTTAAGGTAAAGGGACACCTGACGGTTAGGTCCAGTCGTGGCCAACTCTGGGGTTGCGGCGCTGATCTCGCTTTATTGGCCGAGGGAGCCGGCGTACAGCTTCCGGGTCATGTGGCCAGCATGACTAAGCTGCTTCTAGCGAACCAGAGCAGCGCCCGGAAACGCCGTTTACCTTCCTGCCGGAACTGTACCTATTTATCTACTTGCACTGTGATGTGCTTTCGAACTGCTAGGTTGGCAGGAGAAGGGACCGAGCAACAGGAGCTCCACCCCGTTGCGGGAATTCGAACCGCCGACTTTCTGATCAGCAAGTCCTAGGCTCTGTGGTTTAACCCACAGTGCCACCCACATCCCTGGAAGAATCACTGTTAAGTCCCTTAAAATGCATAGTACTGATATATATTTCCCTTGGCACATTCTCATTGAGCAGTTACTTTCCAATATTGAGACAGACAGAGAGGAGGCATGCATTCCTTTGCCATTCCACATACTCCAAGATGATATAAAATATTTTGCTTTTCTTACACTTCCTCAGCCACCTGCTGCAGAATTTTAATTTTTACTTGTCAGGCACCGCTCATGAAGCAGCATGAGTTCCAGGTGAGCTTTCTGATAGGCGTTGTAAAGTCATGAATGCAAACAAGGGAAGGAGCCAGCAGAGTGTCTATAAAAGCAAGCTAAGAACATGCAAGGAAAGGAAGCTGCCTGTGCTTTAACAGAAGGTGTAAGAAAGGTCTTGCTTTACTTGCGCACCTTTGCTCCATTCTTGTCTTCTTTAGTGCACCTCTTTAGTCTAAGCTTTGGCTGGTCACTGCCAGTCACTGTTACCTGATCCACATATCCTGAGTACCTGTGGGAAACAATTTTGGTCTTGCACTGCTGAAATTTGAAAGTCCAAAGCCTGCCCCTGTTGCGTGGTGAGGAGGAACACAGAACTTGAACGCAACGAGAAAACTCAGCATGCTTTCCGGTAAGCATATGTTATTAAAAAAGCACCCTAGACCTTCCACAGTTTTTCCATTGCCAAATAATGCCTGGGCTTGAGTGTGTTATGTATGGGGATCCAAAGAGAAGGGAATGAATGTTGTGGAATCATCTCTCTTAATGTCTCCAGTTAGTAGGTAACCAAATGAGTACCTGTTAGCTGCTGGAGAGCAGTTGACTGCCCTCAACTGCATAAGAGCACCCACTTCTACAAGCTTGCCCTGGAATTAGTTCCTTTGGAGAATCCATTCACCAGCTGCTAGGGATGAACAGAGGCATTGTGCTTCATTCTCCTCTGTATTTGCTGTGTGCAGCCCTGTTTCCATTCTGCTGCAGTTCATCTTCCACCTAAAAGTATGTTATTCACCTTGCTGTCTACCATGATGAAATTGGGGGGTGGGGTGGGGAGACACAAATTGTCAATTATGTTTTATTTGCAGGCAGAAAGCAGCAGCAACGCTGCCCGGGGCTGATGGGGGTTATAGCCCAAAACTTCAGGAGGGCACCGGAGTGTCAGAGGCTGGGGAAAAAACAACCCACTAATTCAGAAGTGGAAGCAATTTTGCTTGCTATTTATGTGACAATCTGTACAAAGGAATATCAAAGAGACTGACATGCTTTAGTGTCATGAGGCTGTTATGAATAATCGCCACTTCGCCAATCATCAGAGAAAAAGCAGACGAAACTGAAAAGATTTCATTGTGGATGTGAAAGTAATAACTCTTCCAATAACCATTAAAAAAAAAAAAAAGACCATTAGGAGCATAGCCATTTTAACCATCTCAGAATCCGACTTCTAAAACAGCCCAAATCTGAGCCCTAAAATTTGGAGTCTCAAATGTCATTCTTTTGGAGGATACAATAAATTATTCCCTCTCAGAAGAATCTTGTTAAATTTTTGCAAGTTGTCTGGCACTGCTGTCTCTTTTCATTTATCCATAAAATATGTAATTTTCCTCTTTCAGTTTGCTTTACTCAGTCTTACTCCTTTGTTAATTACAAAGCCAAGTAAGGGGGACACACACACACACACACACACACACACACACACACAAAGAGAGAGAGAGAGTACCTGGCATATTAGCTGCAGAATATTTTCAAAGAGTTATTTGGGGTTTGGGTCCTGCTCATCATGCCATGGTGAGGAAAAGTAACATAGCAGATTGCCACTAACAATGCAACCTGTCATGAAGAGAATTTGGAATTGGAGGAGACACCAACTGCAATGATACCAATTTGTGGGAGGGGACACAAGCACACCTCTATTTGTTGCAATACTCAAGAGCTCCCAATTGTAACATTCACACATAGTTTCTAACTAGATGGCCAGACTAGTAGCACCAAGGGATGGATGTAGTTCAGTGGTAGTGGAAGCTTCACATTGGTCCTTGGGCTGCTGCAGAGTCTCACCCTGAAATGGCCCGGTCCTCAGATTTCTTATACTCTTCATGGCTCTTGTTGTTCAGCCCTCTGAGCCTCTTCCCTCTTTGATGGCATCAGGACAAAACAGTTTCATTTCAGGATGCCTTCGCACCACAAATGCTTCTCCAATTTTCTTTTCTGATGTTTTAATCTGTTTTAAATCCTGCACCACTGTATGTTTTGTTTGTTCTTTGCACACTGCTTTGAGACACATGTGAAAAGCAGGATATAAATTCTTTAAATAGAAAATTATTTTTACAGGGATCTTATGAGGATGCTGTTGTCCTTTCTGAAAGCCCACTGTCCTGATCATGCAGTTTCAGCTAAGCCAATCATGCCTTATCTATTTGAAACTTCCAAGGAAGTTTGCTCGCCTCTAAATCATTTTGGAATATGGTCAGCTCCATTGCTTTCTCAGAGACAAAATCCTGTTTATCTGAGGTAGCCATCAGTCGCTCTCACCTTATTGTTTTCTCTCAGTAGTTTAAGCAGAGCCAGCATCCACATATTCATTAGTAATTGATCATTGATTACAATACATTGGGGAATTAGACTATCCATAAATTGCTTATAATTGATTACAGTACATTTGAGAATTAAAAATAGAAACAATAATAATATATGACCATGCAATCAAAAGGGCGGAAAATCCCATTGAAATATGATTTTATCTGGTGGTGTTTGTAAATAGGCAATTGTTCGTTGTATTTCTATACCCCATTTAGAATCTTATAATTGCATTCAGTTCATTTGATCCTGATTTTTCATTTTTTATTTGACTATATTATCAAAAGCTCCTTGTGTTGAACTTATATTATTTTCTTGTTTGTTAATGTTTTTTTTTCCTTTGTGTAGTTTTGGGGTGTGTGTGTGGGTGTTTGTGTGAATGAAGCTTTATCATAAAGCACTTGAGGTATATTAAAAGGTTCAAAGCTAAACACCCATTAAAGATATATGAAGACATGAGCACATTGTATTCACAAAACTTTCATGAAGACTCGCATGAGAGATTGACAGCTGAGTTCCCTGGGCTTAGGTAAAGGTAAAGGTACCCCTGCCTTGACAGACTCTGGGGTTGTGCGCCCATCTCACTTAAGAGGCCAGGGGCCAGCGCTGTCCGGAGACACTTCCGGGTCACGTGGCCAGCGTGACATCGCTGCTCTGGCGAGCCAGAGCCGCACACGGAAACGCCGTTTACCTTCCCGCTGGTAAGCGGTCCCTATTTATCTACTTGCACCCGGAGGTGCTTTCGAACTGCTAGGTTGGCAGGCGCTGGGACCGAGCAGCGGGAGCGCACCCCGCCGCAGGGATTCGAACCGCCGACCTGTCGATCGGCAAGTCCTAGGCGCTGAGGCTTTAACCCACAGCGCCACCTGCGTCCCTGGGCTTACTCCTTGGTAAATGGGCACTGGAGTGCAGCCTGACATTACTGGTGTGTGTGTGTGTGTGTGTGTGTCATGTTCTTCACACTGTGGGAAAGATAAAATCTTTCTCACACATAATGAATAATGGCAAAAAATCACACTGAATAATGAAAATGAATAATTTGGCAAGAACCAACATCCAGCAAACTAACTTTTAAATACTTTTGAATATCAAATCATGAATATCAATCCAGGGATAGTAGAATAAATACCATTAAAAGGAAGTTTTGCAGCTCATGAAGTTGTAATGTTTTTTTGTTTGTTTTTAAGGGACAGTGCATTGACCGTAGCATAAAAGAGTAAGCACTGGGGGCCCAGTTAAACTAGAAAGGAATGCTGAAACTTCACATCAGCGCATGAGAGTGATGACTCATGTTTGGTCTTTCAGGTCTCTGTAGTTCGCAATTACAACCAGCAATGTGTTAAGCTTCTGCTCTTGGATTTGAGATACCGTCGCAATGGAAAGACGCCATGCTTTCATTAATGATGAGTTAAGCTGGGATGGGAAGCTCATCTAGCAAGCATGGCACATCCTTCCTTCCCCCTAGCCACCACCGGCCAAGTCTGACAGGTAGGCAAGGCTGCCCTCCGGACAATCATCTGCCATCATCAGGGGGCTCACCTTTGTTCTGCTTGCAAGAGGTTTCATTGATGGCAGCCACACCTTTACATGCCTCACATCTGATATCACATACGATTTTACCTTTCCATAGTAGACTAATTTCTAGATACACTCACACACCTCCCCGCTCTCCACTCAGGCAGGCAAGAGTCAATATCAGAGTGTGAGGGCACAGTCCAGTCAGTAGAAACACTGTTGGAGGGGGCAAGCAAGGCTAGTGAAGGGTGTGACCTGGGAATAAAGGGGGAGGGGGTTGTACAGCCAAGGGAGAGCCTCAAGGGTAAATAAGAGGGGTCTAGAAAGCCTCATTTGGCCTCTGGAATTAAGGTTCCCAACCCTTGTCTTAAGTGTGTTATCCTTCATGGAGAGCACGTGTTGTGGTGGGGGCTATCAAGACACCCACTGTTGCTGGGCGGGAAAGAGGTTGGCCACCATTATCACTGAGCTCTTCTTGTTGCTGGGGAGATTTATATGTTGCCATTTTGTGATTGACAGCCATAGCATTTAAATACCCTGCGCGCAGCATTCAGCTTCCTCTTTTTCGCTGCACGCATCGGATCACCCGCCCTCCCTCCCTGTCTTCAGGGTTGTTCACTTGACCTTGCTATGCCTGTCATGGGGTCATCTGCTTATGGGGCAGGGGCCCAGTAGGAATTTTGTCCATTTGGCTGATAGGTTGGTGCCATTTGGTTTTTGCCTACTGCGTAGCAAATCGTCACAACTTGTAGGGTTGCGGTTAGGCATTGGTTTCATGAATTGGTTGGTGGAGGGGTATGGATTGGCTGTGCCTGCCCCTCCAAATGCTGCTGCTGCAAGGGTATTCTGTTAAAAGAATCCAGGGGCTCGCCATGCTTTTGTCTGAATCCCTGCCAAGGGGCTAGGGCCACGCAAGAGCCCCTGGGGGCATTTGGGGAGAGGTGAGGCATGGTACCCAGCTCCATCTCTCTCCCCAAAATGTTTTCCCTTTCTGACTTTGCAGGCGTGCAAATGTCAGTCTGTCCCCATATCCCCATACGGCGTCAGATAGTCACAACCAATGCCTAAGCAACCACTCACATTCTTGTAATTTTAATAAAGTTGTGGCCAAAATTATGCCAAAAACCTTAAACTAAAATTATGTGTCAATTGTGTTTATTGGGGGGGGTGTCTTGGAGACCTTGACACACAAAGACTCTCCTCCCTGAAAGAGAGGGGAGTGGTTGTGGACGGGAGCCCGAGCACCGCTCCTAGCAGGGGGCGTTGCCCCCTGCCTCCAGCTCACCTGGCTGGCACTCACGCCCCCCCCGGTGGCTGTCCAACCAGGTGCCATGGGGGGGGCGTGTCCAGCAGCCTTTATGCTGCAGTGCCAGCCTCCCCCCCGGCCTCATTTCTCTTTGTGATAAGGCGGACCATCAACGGATCTTACTTGCCTGGGTATAGAGCTTGACACAGCAGCTCAATCCGCCCGCCTGCCAGTGGGGAATATGGTTGCCCTTAAGGAAACAATTCGTCAAACCCTTCCTGAAATAATAATAATAATAATAATAATAATAATAAAAAGTCGCTCTTAGACAGGTCCAGTCCTTGCTAGATCATTTCAACTTCGCATGTAGAGTAGTTTCACCAGGCCGCCCATTTCGCTCCCGCTTAGCCAGGTTGTCAGCGGGCCTCAAGCATCCGCACCATAGAGTAAGACTTCTCAAGTCGGTCAAGGCGGATTTTGAGATGGGGATCAGATTTCTGGAACACCACAACGGAGTCTCCCTATGGCTGGAAATCCTTAATTTAGCCTCTGATTTCCAGGCCCACTCCAATGCGCCTTCTGTGCCCGCCTAGCCAGGCTGTCAGTGGTCTTAGACACCCGCACCACGGGGTCTGCTTCCCCAGGTCGGTCAAGGCAGATCTGGAGGTATGGACGACTTTTCTGTAGAACTACAATGGGGTATCTCTATGGCAGGATGTCTTGAATCTGTCATCAGACTTCCAGGTCCAATCGGACGCGGCTGGGTCCTTAGGCTTTGGCTTGTACTTCAAGGGGCGCTGGTGTGCACTACGATGGCCGACGGCATGGCAAGGTCAGGCCATCACGCGGGATCTCACCTTTCTTGAGTTCTTTCCAATAGTGGTGGCCGTTCACATCTGGACGGAAGATTTTCGAGATCACCGCGTGTGCTTCTGGACCGACAACCTGGTGGTTGTGAACATTCTAGCCAGGCAGTCATCTCGGTCTGAGAGGATCTCCTCCCTTTTGCGGGCATTCGTCCTCCGGTGCCTTGAGTACAACATAATACTTAAAGCCAAATTCGTACCCGGAGCCAATAATGACATAGCCGATGCCTTGTCTCGATTTCCGATACCTCGCTTCCGGTTGCTTGCACCTGGAGCACAACTGTTGCCTTTCCGGAGCACCTGTGGAACGTGGGAGACGCTAAGTGATACAGGGAGTATTGGCGTCCGTGGCACCCTCCACTCTCAGGTCCTACAAGAAGGCCTGGTGTGATTTCCTTGGTTTCAGGTCTGGGTTATCTGGGCTCTCACATGACGTACCTCCTACCACTGACGCTGTCTTGCAGTACCTTTCCCATCTCTATGATCTGGGACGTGCTCCTAAAACCTTAAATATTCACGTAGCCGCCATCAGCTTCTTTTTAAAAGCTACATTTGCTCATGACCCGGGTAGCGACTTCTTGATCCATAGAGCCATTGAGGGTTGGGGCAGGTTACAACCTCACAGGGCCGAGGGCCGTAAGCCGATTTCTTCCGAGTTGTTATCACAGATACACATAAAACTCAGGTCAATTTGCTACGCTATCGCCTTTTTGGCACGCTTAGAGTTGGTGAGGTGGTGTTTGAAGTTAGTGCACGAGGTTCAACACGCGGCCTCCTGTGCGAGGACGTGCAGTTGTCCGATTCTAACATGACAGTGCGTATATGTCAGTCCAAGACTGATCAGGCTAGTAAAGGTGTCCTAGTTAAGCTCACGGCGTCGGCACAGCAGGGCCCATGCTCGGTAGAGGACACTAGGCGGTACCTCTACCTCAGACCGCCCAGCCCGGGTCCGTTTCTGGTCCATGAAGATGGGTCACCCTTGTTGAGGCATCAATTCACCAGAGTACTTCGCAAGGCTATTGAGGCTTGTGGTCTATCCTCCCAGGAGTACGCTGCACATTCATTTAGGATTGGCGCTGCAACCACGGCCTGGGTTGCACCTGGGGCTACTGGCGGACAGGATCGATCAAAGAAATGGGCCGGTGGGAAATCCAATGCTTATAAGTCTAATATGCGACTTGCAGCTTTACCCTACTTATCCGCCTTTTCTTTTCTGTCTTTTAACCCCAGCTATGCTCAGGAGAAGCGTGTGGATTTGCGGCCACAGTATAGTTCATTGGGCCCGCGTACAAGCGGTGAGCTGCGGCCTTGCACACAATCTTGGCCTTCCACATGGTGTTCGAGTTTCCTGGTTTTCGACAAGAGGCATGTGTTGGGAGGAGCTTATGCCATTGCTGTGGGAGAAAGTAGCCAAGTTCGGCCCTCCCGACATCCTTGCAATTCATTTGGGGAGAATGACCTCGCTAACAGAAGGAGTGTGGACTTGTTGTGGAGCATAAAAAGAGACTTGAATGCATTTGCAGCCTTGTGTCCCAGAACAACGGTGTTCTGGTCCTCCTTCTTGAAAAGAACTGTTTGGTATGGCCATTATAAGAACCAGGAAACTCGTAAATCGGGCGGTAGCCCGTTGGGTGCGCTTTATGTATGGCCGAGTCATTTATCATGACCGTATCCGGATCGGCGACCAAGCTTCATACCGGAATGACGGCATCCACTTATCGGATCTGGGGAACGACATTTGGTTAGCTAGTGTCAGCAAAAGCATCTGGGATTGGTTGCAGCTTTGAAGGTATTGGCGGCGAGCCTTTAGCTCGGGTGGCGGTTAGGCATTGGAATAATGTGTTGTGGTGTGTCGAAGTGCTAGGTGTGGCCATCGCCTATGCCTTCAATTTCTAGGGGTATTCCGTTAATGGAATCTGGCGGTCGTGTATTCCGTCCGAAGCCTGCTTGGCGGGAGGCCATGGCACGACCCTCGGTGACATCAGGGGTGAGCCTATAGTTGGATTAGCATCAACAGGTGATGAACCCCTGGTGAATAAACCCACTTGTTTCGCGATCCAATGCCTAAGCCAATACCTTTTCATTGCTGTAATCAATAAAGTTGTGGCCTTTTCTAGCCCATTAACCTTATATCACGTGTCTCTGTGTCTTCATTTTACTTCGCGGGGGTCGGGTCCTCGAACCACAAATGCATATTACAGTCAAGTGTAAGTGGCAACTTTCTTTTTCAGTTAGCAGTCTGTTACATGTAATTCATAGGAGGAAGAGAAAATTTATTGGTAGCATTTATCATTATCACCACTACCACCATCGTCTATTAGCTGCTTAACTTGTAAAAATGATTCAAAGCAACTTACAAAAGATGCCCCCTTTCACTCTGCTGAATACTTACATCTTAAAAAGGAATAAAATCTCACCACGATATGTAAGAGTTCTTTGCAAAGTGGCCTCTCCAAACAGCTTCTGTTTCCATTTTAAACATTAACATTATATATATATATATATATATATATATATATATATATATACACACACCAAAAAAAAAAAAAAACACGCACACACACATACTGATAGAAAGAAAGAATTAAAAATTGCAGGTAACTTGAAACATTCCAGATAGACCTGCAACCTGAGATGGTCTTGTTTGAGGGAATTAAAATCACTGTTTTCTTGATGTTAGCAGACAGCGAGTATGCAGTCTGTGGCTATTTATAACTCACAAACAAGCAGACAGCTAATATAGCCAAGAGCAAGTGGTAACAGAGTAATATAATTCTATTAGCCAACATAGGCAGGCATGTTGTCTGATCTAGCCATGTGTAGATGTGTTTTTATCATCCATATGTTAAAAACAACCCAGAATCCTTTTAATGTGAACATTAAATTATACCATTCCAAAGACAGTGAGTCCCTGCAAGGGCTACAGGATGGCAGTGGTCTGAGCAATAGTTAGGGGAAGCCCTGAGATTATTATATATGACCTTGATTTGCTTATTTGTTTTTAAAAGCCACACACCACCTATGGTGCATTTACTCACTAGGATTATTGTGTTAGTTAATGCCAATGCTAGCACTTCTGTCCCCCTTGCTAACAATCCTTTTGCTTGTTGTGTTATGGAACTGTGGCATTTTGTATCAATACTACTCTCTCCATGACAAACATACATATATGTTCTGTACTGACCCAAAATAATTCTTGGTGTTTCTAAAAGGATGAATAATTAACTGAACATATCCCGTTGGTTGCGCTGGTCGATGATCTCCAGCGGGCTAGGGACAAAGATGAGAGCTGTTTCCTAGTTCTGCTGGATCTCTCAGCAGCTTTTGATACCATCAACCATAACATCCTTCTGGACCGTCTAGAGGGGCTGGGAGCTGGGGGCACTGTTATACAGTGGTTCCGCTCCTTCCTCCTGAGCCGTGTCCAGAAAGTGGTGGTGGGGGGGATGAGTGTTCAGACTCCTGGGCTCTCACTTGTGGGGTGTCTCAGGGTTCCGTCCTCCCCCCCCCATGCTTTTTAACATCTACACGAAGCCGCTAGGAGAGATCATCAGGGGGTTTGGACTGGGTGTCCATCAATATGCGGATGATGCCAAGCTGTACCTCTCTTTTAAATCAGAACCAGTGAAGGCAGTGAAGGTCCTGTGTGAGTGTCTGGGGGCAGTTGGAGGATGGATGGCAGCTAATGGATTAAGGTTGAATCCTGACAAGACAGAAGTACTGGGACAGGGCATGGTCTGGTCTGGAGGATTCCCTGATCCTGAATGGGGTAACTGTGCCCTTGAAGGACCAGGTGCACAGCCTGGGAGTCATTTTGGACTCACAGCTGTCCATGGAGGCACAGGTTAATTCTGTGTCCAGGACAGCTGTCTACCCTACCTGCCCACAGACTGTCTTGCCAGAGTGGTGCATGCTCTAGTTATCTCAAGCTTGGACTACTGCAATGCACTTTACCTTTGAAGGTGACTCAGAAACTGCAATTAATCCAAAATGCAGCACCTAGACTGGTGACTGGGAGTGGCCGCTGTAGACCATATAACACCCGTCCTGAAAGATCTTCATTGGCTCCCAGTACATTTCTGAGCACAATTCAAAATGTTGATGCTGACCTTTAATGCCCTAAATGGCCTTGGTCCTGTATACCTGAAGGAGCGTCTCCACCCCCATCGTCTAGCCTGGACACTGAGGTCTAGCACCCAGGGTCTTCTCGGTAGTGGTGCCTGCCCTGTGGAACACCGTCCCAGCAGATGTCAAGGCAATAAGCAACTATTTTACTTTTAAAAGACAACTGAAGGTGGCCCTGTTTAGGGAAGTTTTTAATGTTTGATGCTGTATTGTTTTTAATATTCAGTTGGAAGCCACCCAGAGTAGCTGGGGAGGCCCAGCCAGATGGGCGGGGTATAAATAATGAATTATTATTATTATATTATTATTATTATATTATTACTCCCCATAATTATGGAGCAGAAGTGTCATTCAATATATCCTGGCCCTTATCCTCAGATTTTAACAGTTCTGTCTGAATCTCTGTCTCCGAGGCGAGCATCGTCAAGCAATTTCATATTCATTGATGAGGAAGGTGAACATCAATATGTAATATATTTACAGCAATTTTTTTTAAGGGTTAATTGTACCAGCCCAAATACCACTTTCAGGTGGTGAAGAGAAATTTGCTTGTTTTCCCAGAACAAATCATTTCTGGCTCTGTGGAGGAAAATAGCTGCTTGTCAATGCTATACGCCCACGCGACAAGGAGATGAAATTGGCGCCTGAATTCTGCAGCACGGCAGATATTTCCATTCATTACAAACAGAACAGCTGTTTAAATGTAGGGTGTTAATAAGATCAGCAATGCAATTATTAGCTGCTGATCATGGCCTGATCCAATGCCTCTCAGTGCCTCTAGAACTTCAGGAGCAGTAGCACAACTGTGTATGTGAACTGAGGACTAATCTAGTGTGTTCTGTGATGTGTTTGCAGCTTCCACCATATCTTGGAATGGTTGGTTTTGCTTCTAGGCTATTGAACTTGGGCAGCTAGCAAGGATAGTGCCTGTAGGACTCTATGCCAAAGGCAGTGATCCTGCACGGTGCAGCTCGCTATTGCTCAGAAACATACCCTCCAAGTGTCTCTGTATTCCAGGGACAGTCCCAGAATTATGAAAGCCATCCTGGTTTCTGATTTGATCCCAGAATGTTCCTATTTTCCCTTCCAGCACTGCTGCCGTCCAGTGATGAAGCTGCATGCTCTGGCACCGGGGGCCAAGAGCAGGTGTGGGCGTGACTGGCATGCGTCCCGGGGTGTGTGGTGTCCACCCAGGGGTCCGGCCGGTGGGGGGGTGGCACATGTTGGGGGCAGCTGCAATGGTACCCCACTCCCCGATGGTCTGCAGGCAGTGCGCTCCCTCTGGCCCCCCGTTCCTCCACCAGTGCTGCCGTCGAGCTCAGGGAGGAGGATGAGCGACAATGGTGGTGGCTGCTGCAGTGGTGAGGGAGCATCTCATCGTCTCTCCATGGCCACCACTGCCAGCATCCTCCTTTGGGCAGCTTGTAGCAGCTGCTGGAGAGCGGATGAGGAGGAGAGGGTCTGCTGATGCCCAGCCCTGTGTGACGTGCTGACTCTGAGGGGCAGGCGGAGGGCAGGGACACCCTGGGTGGGAAGAAAGGGCGAGCAGAATGGAACGCAATGAGTCTTGCTTTTAAACAAAAAACGCTTTGTGCATTCGTGTTTAATCTTGCCCCTTTCTAAAATTTATTTATTGGTGTGTGTTTTTCTTTTTATAAATCTACCAAAGAATAAAATTAAATAAAATAAAATCGGGATTAAGGGGTTTTCTCAGGACAGTCGAGGATGTTGTGTGCTGTATATCTCCTTCCTTGCTCATCCAGTGATTAATCCTTGACTTGATTGTTCACTTTTCATGTTGGGGGGGAAACATGTATTCAAGGTGATTCACAGTCATAACTATGTGCAAATAATGCAATACAATGAAAACACAGGGAGACTATTGGAAACATTAATAAAAAATTAAGGCCATTAGCAGCCAGATGCAAGACTTATGCTAATATAATGGGATCACGAATGAATGGATTTATCAGTTTTGCATGTCAATAGGGCTACTATACAATGCAAGTGGGTAAATTTAATGCTTTTTCAGTCTGAGCAAGCATTTGCATTCCTAGAAATAAAAGTTTCACCCAGAACAATGGCCCAATTCACTGGTAATAGCTAAACCCCATTTGCAAAGAAATGGAAAGTAAAAAAGGGATCTAAACAAACTTCAGATGGAACAATTTAAAATTGGCAAGCGAGCAAATTGGCATAAAAGCCCCTAGAGAAGCCATGCTGCCTTCTTTAATTAAAAGATAATTAAGAATTATGATTAATTATTTGAAAAGATCGCTTGCATTTTCTGTCTCTTTGGATGAACGTCAACTGAAATATACAAAAGGTGATGAGGAGGTTTGCCTTTTCTGTATTCAGCAAGATTTCATCTGGCAAATGATAGATTATGGCTGGAGAAAAGAATGCATAAGAGAAGCTAACCCATCACGCCTGTCAATTGTCAGCTGTATTTTCATAGTCAGGATTCTTGCACATGTCCAAACTGCACATGCTTTCACCATCATATGATGCATTCACCATATGATCTATTCTTCAAACACAGTACACTTTTGTTTTAATATACTGGGTGTTTTGAATTCAACTACTTTAACAATGGTAAATTCTGAAACCTTCATTCCAATCAGTTTCCATGATTTGGAATTATTTATTGAAACCAATGATACTGCTCCCAAGTACACCTGTCATTCAGGATTGTGGGAAGAACTATAAAGACAAACCTAAATGCAGACAAATGTCCAAGTGTGAGAGGTTAAAATCTTTACATTGAAAATAAAGCACTTAAGGGAATGAAGTATATGCTTGATCTTTGTGAGAAAGGGATGTTGGACTGGAAAGTCATTTGGCTCTTCTTATGTTCTTGACACCCAGATTCATTTTTAATACTACTTGTGCATTGCTTGAGAAACTTTGAGTCAAAATGTGCTCATCTAAGCTGGCTATTTTATACAGATATGAAAACAGTCTGTTTTAGGTAATGCTGCTTGTGCAGAAGCAACCCATTCAACTAACTGTTGTTTCCCCAGTCTGGGGAAAAGGTGGGATATCAACAACAACAACAACAACACAACAATCACAACACTTGGCTAGCTTATAATTATAATGCAGGCATGGGCAAACGCTGGACAGCAGCCCAGATGTATACCCTCAAGATGACTGAGATTGCAGCTCTGAGATCCCCTTTACTTGGGATTAAGCTCCATTGAGCTCAATGGGGCTTGCTTAATTGGAGCACCACCTCGCCTGGCATTGCCCCATAAAGTGTTTTTCAAAACAGTTGTTTTGAACAGACACAATTCACTGTCTGCAGACTAACTGGCATTTCCCTGTTCAGTCAAGCATTCAGGCAAGCTGCTGCTGCAGCATGACTCATTTCCCCCTCTCTTGGTTGGATCCCGTGTACTCTCTGGCCAGCGCAAACACAGAACATCACGGCAGTGCAATACAGCTATCACTGAGTTGCTTTGAGTGCCTCAACTGATGGCACAGACGAGAAGAAACCTATTAAGATGATGCCAGCTTGAAAGAACTGCAGTCATTTAAAAGCAACAATCAATGCAAATATGTCATATAGGATGGTACAATAATTGTTTCTGGAAAGCAATCTGAGAGAGGAGAAATGTGGCCAAACTTGGAAAAGGGGGGAATTTTAGATGCCTTTTCACTTCCACAGGGCCTCTTCTCTTCATATTTTTGTTTCTAGTCCCACCCAGCATGGCCTGTTTGTAAGGCTGCCTTCTTCCTGGGCTGGCACCAGGCAATTAAACAGCATGGGCTTCCCAGTGCATCTTTGAATATATGCTCATTATAGCCAAAAATAGGAGGAGGATTGGGTAAGGTTGCTAGATGCCAATATTCAGAAGCCAGTGTGTGCATTTCAAAGAAAGCAAAACAAAACTGCACCTTGGCAGAGACGCAGCATGCACAAAACTGCTGATGGCCAAAAAGGAGCCTAATTTGCAATATTTGATTGGCCGTTCAGTTTGTTCAATTGCTGACTTCTTCCCTCCTGCAAATAATAATAATAGTAGTAATTTTTTTTGGCAAGCTTTTAGATGTAAACTTGCTGAGCTAATCCACATCTAATTAGAGACTTTAAATAAAATGCTCCTATAAAGTGGTGCTGGAACCAGAACTGCTACCTCATTGTATATTCCTCTCCCCTTCTTCCCTCCCCCCCCCCCAATTTTTGTCCACAAAGAGTTTCATTTATTTACTGTATTGCTGAATGTTGCACAATTTGGCATTTTCATGATCATTCAGACAAGGGGCTGCCTCAATTTATCCATATGCAAGACAAGGTCAGACCACCACTCTCTGGACATTACTTGGTTTTGAAAATAATTGGGCCTATTGTTCCAATGTGAGATACATACATAGGATGATCAGTGATGCATTGCCGTAAAAAAAATTGCCCTCTGCCACAGCCTCTTCCTGCTCACTAAACCCTGTTACCTGAATTTGCAGGGATGCCAGTTGAAAAATCTGTTTAGTGGACACAGAGCTTGGGTTCAAAGGGAGTAACTACATGCAAAACCAAAATATGAGTTTGCCCTTTAAAATGTAGTTTAAGAAATCAAATTACAATGGTGGTTGTTGAATTCTTAGTTACTTTTTTTGCTGTAAAGAAATGCAGTAAATAAAAAGCTGCATTTATTCAATTTCTGCCTGTCAAGCAGTTCTGAAAGGCACCTCAGTTCTGCTGGAGTGCAAAGAAGGAGGAGAGTGATTGTTCTGAGGAATACTATGGCATTGCTGGGTTCTTGTTTGTTTATCTTCTATACCATGCCTGGGCAAAAATGAATGCAGTAGTGACAGCCTGTGATGCTAAGTCTTACCAGTTCAGCCCTGTTATCTCTTTCTGAGTGATAAGTGAAGGTTCTGGTATATCATTATATGTGTTTCTTGACAAGTATGGAAGATAAACTACATATATATCAACATTAATCTCCCCCACACCTTAACAGAGCCATCTGCTTGCATGCTGGAAATGCGTATTTACTATAATTATCGCTTTGCATGTTGCACTAGTTAAATCAGGAATGGGTATAAAATCATATTTCATTTACATGAGAGGCGGTGTGAGTACTTTAATCATCACCCAACAGCCAGAATTCAGCCTGAGCAAGAACATAAATATGAAATTACTTCAGAAATACATTTCTCTACACATTGTAACTTAGCTTCCAAAGGATATTGATCATATTCTGATGATTTCCCTTTTGAGTAATCCAGTAACAAATGGTATACATGTTACTGACCAATCTAATAGCTTTAAGCTCAAGAAGAGCTGTAATTGACAGTGTGTCCGAGAACATAAGCAAACACTTGCGGAATCACACCAGTGGTCAATCCTGTCCAACATCCAGATGCCTATGGGAAGCCAAAAAGCAGGATCTGAGAGAAGCACACTGTGTCCACCCTGCCTCCCAAAATGGAGGTAGAACACAGACATTGTGACTGGTAACAACTGATAGCCTTATCCTCCAAGTATTTGTCTAATTCTCTTTTAAAGCCATCTAAGTTAGTGACCCTTGCAACTTCTGGGAGCAAATAATATACGGTAGTTTAACTAGGCACTGTATGAACCCTCCTTTCCTTCCTTCCAACATTCAGCTTCATTGGACGTCCACAGGTTCTTGTGCTAATGAGGGAGAAAAATATTTCTCACTCCCCTTTCTCCACACTATGCATAATTTTATATAGCACCATCATGTCTCTTCTTGCTCACCTTTTCCACAATTCTCCTTTCCTCATGGGGAGTCACTCCACCCCCTTGATCCTTTTGGCTGCCTCTTTCTGAACCTTTCCAGCTCATCAATATCCTTTTTGAGGTGAGGCAACCAGAAATGTCCACAGTATTCCAAGTGCAGCCACACCATGGACTTGTATAATGGCATTATGATATTGGTAGTTTTATTTTTCAGTTCCTTTTCAGAATGGGTTTTGCCATTTTTCACGTTTGCCACACATTGCTGTCATCAAGCTATACACTACAACCCCAAAGTCTTGTTCCTTGTCAGTCTCTACCAGTTCAGACCCAGAGAGTGTATATGTGAAATTTAGATTTATTTATTTTTGCCCCAGCATGCATCGCTTTTCACGTGTTTGTATTGCATTTTAAATTTTACTGCTGGTTCATCCAGTTTGAGGACATACTTTGGGAGCTGTTCACAGTCTTTTTGTTTTGTTTTAATAAACCTGAATGATTTGGTATCATCAGCAAACTTGGTTACCTCACTGCTTACCCTTAACTTTAAATCATTGATGGACAAGTTAAAAAGCACAGGCCCCTCTACCAATCCTTGGGAGACTTCAATTTATACATACTGTACTACCTTGGGATAACTGTCCACTCATTCCTATTAATTGCTTCCTGTTCCTTAACCAGTTACTGATCCAAAAGAGGATCTCTCCTCTTATCCTGTGATTGCTAAGCTTACTCTGGAGTTTTTGGTGAGATACTTCATCAAAAGCATTTTCTAAGTCTAAATACACAGTGTTAGCTGGCTCACATCTATCTAGCTTTATGTTTGTTGATACTCTCAACTCAAAGTTCCTGTGACAGGTCTTACTCTAGCAGAAGTCATGCTGTTTCCACTTCTGTAAGCCTTCTTGTTCTGTGTGCATGGTAATTTTGCCCCTGACAATGCTTCCCACCAGTTTCCTAGGACTGTTTTGCTGCAACAGAAAATTAGGAAACTGCTCTAATTTTATTGCAAAGCTGAAATCCACTGTTTTGTCTTCTGCGATACAAAACTGACCAGGCTTGCTTGAGGGGCTGTGAGAACTGCCCTAAAGGTGCAGGTTAAATCGAGGTTCCAAAACACACAGGAAACTTCCATGGGTACAACTGACCTCTTTACTGACTTCCAACTTGTGCAAATGGGCTACAGAAGGGCAGAGCTAGCAAGCTCATCCCTGCTGCTCATGTGGCAATGTACCCATGTACATAATGCCTGAATAGGGCAACTGTCTCTTAACAACCTCCCTTGACCTGTGGGGTTGTATGTGAGTAGGAAATATTTGCCCCAAGTAGGGCTTGTCCTATGTAGCGTGATAATATCTTTGAAAGAAAATTGAAAGTGGGTGGCCTATGTGTTAGTTCTTTGAGTAAAGCTCTTTCCCATTGTGTGGCAACTATTTCAAGTATGAAAGCCTTCTTTTGTATGGGGTTACCGAAACCATGGTTGAAATCACCCCAGCTATTTGTTGTTGTTGTTGTTTAGTCGTTTAGTCGTGTCCGACTCTTCGTGACCCCATGGACCAGAGAACGCCAGGCACTTCTGTCTTCCACTGCCTCCTGCAGTTTGGTCAAACTCATGCTGGTAGCTTCGAGAACACCATCCAACCATCTTGTCCTCTGTCGTCCCCTTCTCCTTGTGCCCTCCATCTTTCCCAACATCAGGGTCTTTTCCAGGGAGTCTTCTCTTCTCATCAGGTGGCCAAAGTATTGGAGCCTCAGCTTCATGATCTGTCCTTCCAGTGAGCACTCAGGGCTGATTTCCTTAAGAATGGAGAGGTTTGATCTTCTTGCAGTCCATGGGACTCTCAAGAGTCTCCTCCAGCACCATAATTCAAAAGCATCAATTCTTCGGCGATCAGCCTTCTTTATGGTCCAGCTTTCACTTCCATACATCACTACTGGGAAAACCATAGCTTTTACTATACGGACCTTTGTTGGCAAGGTGATGTCTCTATTTTTTAAGATGCTGTCTGGGTTTGTCATTGCTTTTCTCCCAAGAAGCAGGCGTCTTTTAATTTCATGGCTGCTGTCACCATCTGCAGTGATCATGGAGCCCAAGAAAGTAAAATCTCTCACTACCTCCATTTCTTCCCCTTCTATTTGCCAGGAGGTGATGGGACCAGTGGCCATGATCTTCGTTTTTTTGATGTTGAGCTTCAGACCATATTTTGCGCTCTGCTCTTTCACCCTCAATAAAAGGTTCTTTAATTCCTCCTCACTTTCTGCCATCAAGGTTGTGTCATCTGCATATCTGAGGTTGTTGATATTTCTTCCAGCAATCTTAATTCCGGCTAGGGATTCATCCAGCTCAGCCTTTCGCATGATGAATTCTGCATATAAGTTAAATAAGCAGGGAGACAATATACAGCCTTGTCGTACTCCTTTCCCAATTTTGAACCAATCAGTTGTTCCATATCCAGTTCTAACTGTAGCTTCTTGTCCTACATAGAGATTTCTCAGGAGACAGATGAGGCGATCAGGCACTCCCATTTCTTTAAGAACTTGCCATAGTTTGCTGTGGTTGACACAGTCAAAGGCTTTTGCATAGTCAATGAAGCAGAAGTAGATGTCTTTCTGGAACTCTCTAGCTTTCTCCATAATCCAGCGCATGTTTGCGATTTGGTCTCTGGTTCCTCTGCCTCTTCTAAATCCAGCTTGCACTTCTGGGAGTTCTCGGTCCACATACTGCTTGAGCCTTCCTTGTAGAATTTTAAGCATAACCTTGCTAGCGTGAGAAATTAGTGCAATTGTGCGGTAGTTGGAGCATTCTTTGGCACTGCCCTTCTTTGGGATTGGGATGTAGACTGATCTTCTCCAATCCTCTGGCCACTGCTGAGTTTTCCAAACTTGCTGGCATATTGAGTGTAATACCTTAACAGCATCATCTTTTAAAGTTTTAAATAGTTCACCTGGAATACCATCACTTCCACTGGCCTTGTTATTTGCAGTGCTTTCTAAGGCCCATTTGACTTCACTCTCCAGGATGTCTGGCTCAAGGTCAGCAACCACACTACCTGGGTGTACGAGCCATCCATATCTTTCTGGTATAATTCCTCTGTGTATTCTTGCCACCTCTTCTTGATGTCTTCTGCTTCTGTTAGATCCTTACCACTTTTGTCCTTTATTATGGTAATCTTTGTACGAAATGTTCCTTTCATATCTCCAATTTTCTTGAACAGATCTCTGGTTCTTCCCATTCTGTTGTTTTCCTCTATTTCTTTGCATTGCTCGTTTAAGAAAGCCTTCTTGTCTCTCCTTGCTATTTTTTGGAAATCTGCATTCAATTTCCTGTATCTTACACTATCTCCCTTGCATTTTGCTTGCCTTCTCTCCCCCACTATTTGTAAGGCCTCGTTGGACAGCCACTTTGCTTTCTTGCATTTCTTTTTCATTGGGATGGTTTTCGTTGCTGCCTCCTGTATAATGTTGCGAGCCTTCATCCATAGTTCTTCAGGCACTCTGTCCTCATCCATAGTTCTTCAGGCACTCTGTCCAGCAAATCTAAATCCCTAAACCTGTTCCTCACTTCCACTGTGTATTCATAAGGGATTTGGTTTAGATTGTATCCTATCGGCCCAGTGGTTTTTCCTACTTTCTTCAGTTTAAGCTTGAATTTTGCTATAAGAAGCTGATGATCTGAGCCACAGTCAGCTCCAGGTCTTGTTTTTGCTGACTGTATAGAGCTTCTCCATCTTTGGCTGCAGAGAATATAATCAATCTGATTTTGATGCTGCCCATCTGGTGATGTCCATGTGTAGAGTCGTCTCTTGTGTTGTTGGAAAAGCGTGTTTGTGATGACCAGCTTGTTCTCTTGACAGAACTCTATTAGTCTTTGCCCTGCTTCGTTTTGATCTCCAAGGCCAAACTTGCCAGTTGTTCCTTTTATCTCTTGATTCCCTACTTTAGCATTCCAATCCCCTATAATGAGAAGAACATCCTTCTTTGGCGTCACTTCTATAAGGTCTTGTAAGTCTTCATAGAATTGGTCAATTTCAGTTTCTTCAGCACCAGTAGTTGGTGCATAAACTTGGATTATTGTGATGTTAAAAGGTTTGCCTTGGATTCGTATCGAGATCATTCTATCATTTTTGAGATTGCATCCCAGTACAGCTTTCGCAACTCTTTTGTTGACTATGAGGGCCACTCCATTTCTTTTACTGGTTTCTTGCCCACAGTAGTAGATATGATAGTCATCCAAACTGAATTTGCCCATTCCCGTCCATTTTAGTTCACTGATGCCCAGGATATCAATATTTATTCTTGCCATCTCATTTTTGACCACATCCAACTTACCCAGGTTCATGGTTCTTACATTCCAGGTTGCAATATTTTTCTTTACAGCATTGGACTTTCCTTTCGCTTCCAGGCATATCCGCAACTGAGTGTCCTTTCGTCTTTGGCCCAGCTGCTTCATCAGCTCTGGATCTACTTGTACTTGTCCTCCGCTCTTCCCCAGTAGCATGTTGGACGCCTTCTGACCTGAGGGGCTCATCTTCCAGCGTCATAACTTTTATATGCCTGTTGTCTTTGTCCATGGAGTTTTCTTGGCAGGGATACTGGAGTGGCTTGCCGGTTCCTCCTCCAGGTGGATCACGTTTGGTCAAAACTCTCCACTACGACCTGTTCATCTTGGGTGCCCTGCTCGGCATAGTTCATAGCTTCTCTGAGTTATTCAAGCCCCTTCGCCACAGCAAGGCAGTGATCCATGAAGGGGCACCCCAGCTATACAGGGAGCCATTTCACACTGTTCTTGTGGATTTCAATAGGCCTCGCATGAAATAACTTCTGTGTGGACTGTTGCAGTGGCTGGTGCCCATTGAGACTGGTAGGGCAGAAGCTAGATTGACTAATAGCTGGTGGCGCCAGAGCCAACTCACTCTAATCTTGTCCCAGTCCTACCTTTGGCTTAATTCTACAAGGGCAACACTGAGACTATGGAGGAGGAAGCTGACAGGCAATGCCATCCCCTGGACTGTTTGTAAGCAAGAAGGCAGGTAGTTGGGAGCTTGCTGATGGCAGACTGAGGTTGGTGAGGCAGTACCCCATTCACCCAAATGGCTTGTCCCCCACTGGTAGATTGTGCCCTAATTGTTTCCCGCCCCCCGGCTGAAATTCTCATTACACCTTGAAAATACCTGGTAAACAATCATGAGGGATGTAAGCCCTTGATCTGCCTACTTTCACATTTTTGGTTATTCTTCTGCTAGCACCCCGGGTATCTGAGAAAATGTGAGTGACCAGCATGGAAGAGCAGAACACCCACTGTGTGGAAATGAGACAGATTTAATGAGCAAGTGACACATTCCAATTCGTCTCCTCCGGTAGTCAGCAATCAAACATTTTTTTATTTTTTTATGTGTAGCTTCAGTGAAATCCAGCAGATCGAATGCTTAGTAAGATCTCAGCAGCTCCTAATTAAGATCTTTCCGTCACAGCATGTAAAATGTCAAGTACCAGAAGACATAGGATTAATAAATTATTTTTAGTGGCAATTTGGCTCATGCCTTCAGAATTTCTAACTGGGCCTTAATAAGCTGAATGCTATCGTGTTGCAGGGAGGCTGCTCTGAACTGAGTGCAAGTTCTGAGTAGTCTCAAAACTTGCAGGAATAGTTTATTCCTTCATTTCCTTTCAGTACTGCTGGCACATTGTGAAAATGCGTAGGGCACTTTTAATCATTTAGGAATGGAAATGTAGGAAGCTTAATTAAGCCACTGGTCCATCTAGCTCAGTATTGCCTACCTTGACTGGCAACAGTTCTCCATGATTTCAAATCTCTCCCAGCCCCACCTGGAGATGCCTGGGATTGAACCTGGCACCTCCTCCATGGAAAACATATGCTCTGCCACTGAACTACAGCCCTTCAATACCCATTCTTCAATCAATAGTAAATTTTAAAACCTTGATGGAAGACTTTTTGCAGAGGGTGGGGCAGGTGGGGTGTGACTTTTTCCCTGCTTCTTGATCTCTTGATAGCTTTCGACCGTGGTATCCTTCTGGACCAGCACCAGGGAATGGTAGGTGGGAGTTCCAGCCCTACCTTTGGGACTCAGTCCAGAAAGTAGCATTGGATGAGTGAGTTTTGGTCCATTGATGGCTATGTTATGGGGTGCAGCAGGGCAAGATCTCAAACCCAGTTCTATTAACAAATTATATTAAGCTGCTGAGAGCAGTCGCAGGGAGGCATTGAAGCCACCAACGTGGATGGCTTTACAAAGGATTAGACAAAGGATTACAAAGGATTAGGATAAGTCTGCTCACCCCTTTAGGTGTGGTGGCATTGCAGGATGGCAGAGGCTCCACTGGGGCCCTGACAAGGGAGCCATGGCTTCAGTGCCCTTCCGGATAGGCGGTGGGGGCATAAGCCCCCGTCGCCTATCAGGAGCTGGATCCTAGCCTGCACCCTGCTTTGGCCAATGAGCATGCAGGCTGGGACTTGGGCTGTGCCGAGGACGGAGCCGACAGAGTGGGAAGTCTTCCCTCAGAACCACCCCATGGCCATTTCAGCACCCTGCACCTGGGGCACTACCAGTTTGTAGCCACAGTGGCTATGCTCTGCCTCCATGGGCACTGCAGGAGGGGGAAAGTGCTCTGTACTGAGGCCCAGCTTGCAGGTTTCCCACAGATATTTGAGTAGCCACTGTGAGAACAGGTTGCTGGACTAGATGGGCCTCTGGACTGATCCAACAGGCTTCTTCTTATGTTCCAATTTGTATTTCTGAGTCCAGAAATATGAACGCCTAACATTGATTTGAAGTAACTATTTTATAAATATTTGTGGCATGGAAAATTGTGGTGCAGTATACAGGAGTGCAGGGACGCATGTGGCGCTGCGGTCTAAACCACAGAGCCTAGGGCTTGCTGATCAGAAGGTCGGCGGTTCGAATCCCCACGATGGGGTGAGTTCCCATTGTTTGATCCCAGCTCCTGCCCACCTAGTAGTTCGAAAGCACGTCAAAGTGCAAGTAGATAAATAGGTACTGCTCTGGTGGGAAGGTAAACCATGTTTCTGTGCACTGCTGTGGTTCGCCAAAAGCAGCTTAGTCATGCTGGCCACATGACCTGGAAGCTGTCTGTGGACAAATGCCAGCTCCCTCGGCCTATAAAGCGAGATGAGCGTGCAACCCCAGAGTCGTCCGCAACTGGACCTAACAGTCAGGGGTACCTTTACCTTTATACATGAGTGCACATGAAAATGTTATTGTTGATAACCAAATCCACATGGATTTTGTAGATAAGAATTGCAAAAAAGAAATGATCAGTAATCTAATGTCCTGGTTACAGATCTTTTCCTCAAAATGCCATATGTATTTTTGAGTGGAAGAAAAAGAAACTTTCATTAAGGCTACAATGTTACTAAATCTCAATGAGCTCAGTAGGGATTATTTATGAGAGCAGACATATATAGGATTTCACCACATGAATAAATTCCAAGATTTTAAAAAAAAACTGAGTTTTTCTTCCTAGAATTGTAGGAATCTGATATATAAATGTAAAGTCTGAAATTGGGATTAGATAGAAAAGGACATGGTCTCAATTGGAATACATGCTCGGTCAACTGCTGTACGTCACCCCAATTAAATATAAGAATAATCTTGTTCTTTCTGTGGGCTGTGGTTTTCCCAAGTATGGAAATCCCCATCTTGTTTCTCCCAAAATTAAACCACTGCCTCACCACATAATTTGTTTGGTCAGATAGAAACTGTTCTGTCATGAGGTGCTCTTGCCTTTTAGTAGAGGAAATGGGGATCTTTCGAGTAATTGCAATCTTCAGCCAGACTTACCAGGAAAGGTAAGTCTCTTCCACTTACTTGTTGTCTGTCTTGGCAAAGATTATCACATCTAAAATCACCTTCCTTTTTATTATTTAAGAAAGAATGTGGCCTGCCCAATTAAAACAGTGTTCTAACCTGAAAAGAGTTGGCCTATTTAACCTCACTCATATCAACCATTTCCTAAGGAGTCGTGGAGAAAAATATTCCACTGCTTCCAGTCTGAAGATGCATAACTGGTCTTGTAATTCAATACTTCAAAATCAATTTGCAGTAACCTCAGAATGAAAGGTTCAAAATGTGAGAAAGAAAATGAATAGCTTTTCTTGAGCGCTGTCATACTCATTAATGGAAAGTGGGGACAGAACATCAGATGAACTGTCTCGTTGACTAAGCTAGGCATTGGAAGGAAAGTTGCATAAGTGAGAACAGCGATAGACATGTGGCTGGCCACATGTCCTAATTTCAGAACACAGTCCTCTGTTGAGGGGCTGTCTATTCCAAGCCTAGGTTTAAAATAAGGACCTATAGGAAGGGAGAAAACAAGGGCCTTAGAGTTGCTCATCAACAATTACTACCTGGACAGCAGACTAAGCAGGTGTGCAGGTCACCTGCTCACTATGGTAACATGTATTGGATGATATTTAAGTTAATCATACTCAGAGTAGACCCACTGCAATCAATGGACTAAAATCCATTTGTTTCCATGGGTCTACGCCAAGTATGACTTGCGTGGTGGACATAACCCACTCTGTTGCTATTATGTTGTAGAAATTTACATATAATCTACATATAAATTTACATGTGGCCACACTAGTTGACATTCAGGCCCAGCTCCAGAGTTTGCTGAAGAGCAGGGAACTAGGAAAAGAGATGGGATAGCAATGGCAGGTGGCTCGCAGGTACATACAAGTTGCGTGGATAACACTGGTCAACAACAAATTTGTTGTCTGCATTTTTTCAGTTGATTTAGGACGAATCTGATGTGCTGAATCCAAAAATCACATTGGTTTTGCTCAATCAGGTCAAATTTTTGAGCTATGGTCACATGTCTTTTTTTACGTTTTTGTTCACATGTACACTTGTGTGGAGCATTTTAGAAGAAGTTGGTGGGGGTAATATGCCATGTCGAAGAATTGTTTTGATTGGAAATGATTATTTTAATGACAAGAAGTATTCAGGTCCGATAGTTCTGGGTGATTATGTCGAAAAGAGATCAGTTTGAAGTCATAAAGCCTCCATTTTTTCTTGGAAGAGAAGGACTTGGTGTACTGTGCAGATATTGCGCAGCTTCTGCTCAAGCTTGGAGTGCCACAGTACGAACCCAAAGATTGGAGACTGTTCATTGACAGCAGCAAGCGATCACTGAAATGTGTTCTGCTACACAACAGCAACCAGTTTGCCTCTATACCCCTAGCTCACTCGAGTACACTGAAGGAGAACTATGAAGTGGTGAAGTATGTGCTGGAGAAAATTGGTTATGATCAGCATAAGTGGTTTATTTGTGTTGACCTGAAGATGCTGAACTTTTTGTTGGGGCAACAGTCTGGCTTCACCTAGTACCTGTGGAGTTTGGAACAGACAGGGTTAAAACTCCGTGGTGCCCTGCATCTGGGAGGGGCCTGAAGCAGGGCTGTACGTCACAGGCTTTGTCTGTGAGAGTTACTTTCAGTTCTACCGAGAGACGCTGAGAGACACAGCTCAACGGTCAGGCTGTGTCTGTGTGCTTTTTGGAAGCACGGAGGAATGCCTTTGGAATGGCGGAAGTTTCTGACGGGAAAAAGACTGATTTATGGCTTGTAAATAAACGCTTCTAGAGATAAGAACCGATCTGTCTTTTGGACTTGATTTATCCCTTTCTTACACGGACTCAGGACCGCTGCATTACTCTGCTAGGCCAGCTCAGAGCTTCCAGGGATACAGAGCTGCACTGGGAAGCTTGCTGGACCCAGGATTTATATCCAATATCCGCAAAGTACCCATGTTTTCTGTGCATGTGGGATAGTAGGGACCGTGCTCAGCATTACACGAAGAAGGATTGGCCTGTGTGGGAGGAATTGGTGCCTTGCAAAAAAAGGAACGTCATCAATGACCCTCTGGTGGACAGAGACAGAATACTCTTCCCACCGCTGCACATCAAGCTTGGCTTAATCAAGCAGTTCTCCAAGGCTCTGGACAAGGATGGTGACTGCTTCACTTACTTGTGCTAGGCTTTTCCAGGATTGACCATGGAGAAGTTGAAAGCTGGCATCTTTGATGGTCCTCAGATCCCTCAGCTCATCAGAGATCCAGAGTTCATAAACTCAATGAACGAAGTGGAACTGGAAGCATGGAAGGCATTTTTTCTGGTAGTGAAGAACTTTCTTGGCAACAATAAGGCCAGAAACTACGCAGAACTTGTCAACAACATGCTGACTGCTTTCAGAAACCTGGGCTGCAACATGAGCGTCAAGATTCACTACCTATTTTCACATATGGACCGATTTCCTGAGAACCTGGGTTCAATGAGTAACGAGCAAGGGGAGAGATTCCATCAGGACATGAAAGAGATGGAGACCAGGTATCAGGGTCGCTGGGATGCAGTCATGATGGCTGACTACTGTTGGACTCTGAAGAGAGACCTCCCTGCCACTGAGCATTCCAGGAGTTCCAAGAAACGGAAGTTCAAGCCCTGAAGTTTGAAAAATGGTGAAGCAACATGCAATTTACGTGTACTTACCTTTATCAATGCCCACCATTCAGTTTACAATAAACCTGACCTGATGGAGAGAAACAGATGCCATTTCCTGATTCATCAGTGCAAAAATACCCTAAATCAGTTGTAGAAATCTAGACAACATTCAGAAAGTAAAAAAAATTGTTGCCCAGTGTAATTGGGCTTCAGGTTTTTGCCTTGCCATTGCCTTCACCAAATAGATCATCTGCACAGTGAAGTTATATCTACAAGCAGTCCCAGTTCAATATGGCCAATCAATTGCAGAGAAATGGGATCATATCCCATATGCTGGTATTCAAATAGGAAGGAGTTGTACCATTTGTCTATCTCTAAAAAACAAAACAAACCCATGCATAAACACCCAAATCTGCCACTCCCTTATATTTACTGCCTAAAGCAGCACACTTAATTTTTTTAATTTTTTTTTAATACAGAAACAGAAAGGAAAATCAACACAGCCCACAATCCCCTTCCCTCCACTCCCCAGTTGTAGAACTTTCATGTCAATCTCAACATACAACTTAAAGGTCTGGCGACTTCCATTTTCCTGGTTCCTTTCTTTTTCTATTACATTGTGTATTCCAGGTTTTTTTTAGTCTTCAAAGTTCTTTCTCTGTTAATTTCTGTTAACTTCCATTCTGCTGGATTTACTCAAAACCTGCTAGGGTATTTACTTGTTTATACTGGTTCTTAAAATATTCAATAAACATTTTCCAATCCTCCTGATATTCTTTGTCATCTATTTCTCTTACCCTTTTTGTTATACCTGCCAATTCTGCATATTCAAGCATTTTAAACTGCCACTCTTCCTTTGTGGGTACCGTACTTATTCTCCACCTTTGTGCCAATAAGACTTTAGCTGCAGTGGTGGCATATAATAATAATTTTCTTTTGTTTTTTAGGGACCTCTGTTGTTAACATCCCCAAGAGGAATGCCTCAGGCTTTTTTTTTGGGGGGGGAGGGTTTTTTTTAAAAAAATAATTAAACAATTCATTATAAATTATTTCCCAGAATTCCCTGATTACTTTGCAGGACCACAACATACAGAAAAAGGATCCCTTTACTTCCTTGCATTTCTAACATTTACCTTTTTCTTTTTAAAACATTTTCACTAGTTTGGCAGGTGCTAAATACCATCTGTGGCTCATTTTCATTGTATTTTCCTGCAATGCACAACATGCCACAAATTTCATATTTGCTATCCATAAATTCTCCCACAGCTAAGCAGAACACTTTATCTTATCTCATGCAAGGTTAAAAAAAGCTACACTAAACACAAACTTTTAAAAGGGAGGCATCAATAGTACCCCCAAGATCCAGCTGAGGATGGATGGAAATGCATTTGTTGAAGACTTCTCATATAGAGGATTGCCTGTGTGGAATTGCCTGTGTGGAAAATTCCACATCTCAGGTATGACTAGTTATGACCTGAAATGGCTCTTGTTATCATTCCTTTTTTTCCAAAAAAATAAAATGTAAATAGTCGCAAGAGTAGATGCCTTCATTTCACTCAGGAGATGCACTGTTACAAACAGAGTACACTATCTAAATTGATTAGTTAATTTCCATCCAGATCCCTAGGCATTTAGGTATTGTCTTCATTGCAGAATGAAGTATTTAAGTGCCATCTGCTAAGAAGCTGAACTAGTATAATCTGCATAACATGAATTGTTGTAATAATGAAAGGCAGTTCATTAAAATTACCTTTTAATTAAGAGACTGGTAGCCGGTGTTCTTTATGTTACAGTGGTTTAGAAGAAAGAATTCTCTTGATCTTGCTATAATCTAAAATTAATAACAGGTTTTTGAAAAAAGACACACACAAAATATGACAGGATGTGCAGTATCACTGAGTAAAGGAAGCTGCCGCTGTTATTCTGTGGAGAGCTGATTTACTTCAAGTGAACCAATGCATTAAAAGTGCTATTTAATGAACAGCTCATTGTTAATAAGCAGATACTTATGCAGATTGTATTTGCTTTGTTTCTTTGGGCCCACCTTTCGGAGATGCTGGCCTACTGACTACAAGTGGTGTTCTGAAAATGATAGCTCCAGTTCAGAATTGCATTAATTAATTCTCACATTCACTGTGCTCCTGGAACAGCAATGCCAAAGGGAATCCCTCAAACCTTTCCTTCCACTAACAGCTGCTCTGCAATTTCTGCCACTGTGTTTTGCAGACTAGCTTCCTGCGACAGCGAGTAATTCTGACACCTTGGGCACCAGTTGTATCATCAGATGATTCAGAGGATTTTAAGAGTGCTAAGGCCTCTCTGCGACCCTCTGAAGGCTCTGGCCAAGAACTGGAGGAACCACTGTTCACCATAGGCCACTTTTCTCCTAAAAAAGAGGAGGAGAGCACTGAAGACTTACGTCTAATTCGCAAGTCTGAAAGAATATACATCCTCTCTCTGTGAGACAGAGAACCAACTGGGACAAAGAAACAGGAAACCAGTAACATCAACATCCATAGCCCGTCTCCTGTGAGACTTCCAACAGTCTGGAATGTAAACAGAGTCTTGTGACTCCAAATACTGCACAGTGGCTCAACAGAAACCTAACGCTTGTATGGTTTTCCCTTTTCTTTTTTGAAGCACAATTAGAAATATTGATTCCAGCCCTATTATTTAGAGGTGATCCAGCCCAGTAAACCAGAAGACCAGGCTTCCCAGCCTAGCTGATGACCTTGTTGGGTGGTTGGGAAAAGAGATCTGGGATTGCAGCCAATAACAACTTTCTTCTCCTCCTGCCAACTAAAACAATTCTCACATGTGATGTGCAGAAGCAACTAGAGATGGGTGAATCTGTCAATCTAAGTTTTTCATTTTTCCATTCTTAAATTCAGTATTCCATATCAGTTTGCAATTTAAAAAAAGTCCTCATGAAAATGATCAGCATTTTAGTGTGAAATTATCCTAATATACACAGATTTGTATCCAATTGTGTCCAACGTGCACATTTCACTAAATATAATGCAGTTTTGTTTCCCAGTTTCATTAATATACACATTTTTGTGAACACTTTACTTTTGTATATGAATTTTGGTACCCATATCCTGGCTGGAGAACTGCATTGCAAAATTCAGGGCAAATTTTGAAAGATGGTTGTGTCTTAGTTCTTGTATTGTTTTGGGAAGTGCAAAAGAGGGAAGCTTATCTTTAAATGTGAAGTGAATCAAATTTCTCCCCCATACATACAGAAAATGATTGTATAGCATCTTTTTCTCCTAGATTTTCCACCGCAGCCTATTATAGCGCTACTTACTCTAGAGCAGAATAGGCCTTTCTTCTTACCAGACTCTTTGCAAGAGGACATAGATTGCAAAGATCATAAGAATTGGAGTGTGCAGTGAATTCAGATGAATCCTAAATTGAAACAGGCTGCTTTCGACAGTTTGGGGGGCTAGTTTGAGCTGAAGAAGAATCTCTCTAAAGTGCCCCAAACTGAAGCTGAGACCTCCAAAGTGATTTGGGGCAGTTTGCTGATTTGGATGTTAGAAAGTGTACACAGTTTTTCTGCATATCCCCCCAAACACACCATATAATGAAAATGCCAGGGTGGGAAGAGGGGGCAGAGACAGCTCTTTTTGTGACCCGGCAGGTCTACCTTTCCTTTTCCAGGGCTCTCCAATCACAATGCTATGTGGAAGGGATGTCTAAGTAATGTATCACCTGGTTCTTATCTTTTCTGTGCCCTTGGTTGTTCTGCTGGTAGTGCTTGCTTGGAAATGCTGGACATTCAAGTCCTTCTGCTTCTGTGTCACATGCCCACACATCCATTCCTGTCAAATTAGCTTGGCATTTTGTTTATGTGACTTTTGGTGCCAACTGAGGAGAACATCAGCCTGAAGCTGCTTTCTTCCCCTTCCCATTCATTGCAACTGCCTAGCCCTTGCACCTATTGTTCTAAAAATAAAATAAAAAGCAAATTACCTTCCCAGTAGCACTTCTACAATACATGCCATTTTCATAATAAAATTGTTGGTCACAAAGATACCAGAAGAGAATCAAATCCCTTTTAGAAATTCCCCCTAAAAGCAACTTTAAAGGCCAAAGACACACATACAGCGATCTAATTGACTGTAATTTGGAAGGTTTCTTACTTTGAATTTATGGTATTTTTATACAAATTGCCCATAAAATACAGTTTTAACATCTCCCAAACTTTAAAGGCTGCTAAGGCTGCAACTATCCTGTGAAAATTGGTGGGATTCATCCCACAGAAAAGGCTAGTATTCCTGCAAAGTTGTACAATTTCATATTTAAAAATAATAACTTTAAAGGTGTGAAGCACAAACACTTTGGGATATTTTGTCTGTAATTTGACAGCCTTTACCACTCAGAATGGGCTAATGTGCCAACAAATGTCACCCATTACTGTGAAGCAGAAAAGGAAAGTTATAGTTCACCCCCACAGTGAATGAGGAAGGCATGAAGCTTTATTTATTTTTTTGAATTTGGAACAAATCATTTCTCATTGGCACTTTTTAAGATTTGTTACATCTGTACTCTAAGAAGACAAAAACATTTAATCCGGCATAAGGTTTCATGGCAAGAAAGGAGCAGGGTTCTCTAGTTGCTTGAAATGCAGTTTATTCCAGGCCTGACAGATTTTGGAACAAAATCCTTTTCTCATGGACACATTTTTAGCTCATAAGCAAGACAAGGATACCTTCCACACCTGGTTGTTTAAAGGGATAAAAACTAAGATGGCTCATGGCACTTCTTGTCATCCTTAAAATGAGGCTTTTGTGAGTCTCTAGGACAAGGTTAGCCAATGTGTGCCCTCCAGGAATTATGGAACATAACTCCCATCATCCTTGACTATTGTCCATGCTGGCTGGGACTGATGGGAACTGCAGCCTGCCACATCTGGAGAGCACCACATTGACTGCCTCTACTTTAGAGGAAAGGGTTTTTATCAGGCTTCCTCAACCTCGGCCCTTCAGATGTTTTTGGCCTACAACTCCCATGATCCCTAGCTAGCAGGACCAGTGGTCAGGGATGCTGGGAACTGTAGTCTCAAATCATCTGGCGGGCTGAGGTTGAGGAAGCCTGGTTTTTATGGTTGTGAGGAGGTATTCGTAATTATCTTAGAAGTATTCCCCCTCATATTTCTGCCAAAATTGGGTGGCTCTCAATCCAAGCAGAAAGAGTCAGCCCATACCTTTCACTGTCCAACTAACCCTGCAAAGTAGGTTCCCAGTCCTCTCCCCTCCCCTCTTCCCCTGTCTTCAGTAGTTTCAGGTATAAGAGGAGGTGGGAGCTTTTAAAGGTCCAGGTTTGATCTCTGAACTGAGAGCTTGCGGTCCAATTCAAAGGGAAAGGAGACTTCAAAGCTGTGATGTTTGGAATGAAAGGACTCGTTATATTCTGTTTCATACTGTGAAGTAAAGGACATTTCTCAAATAAAGGTCATCTGGCAACTTTATGGTAGAGCAAGGGCACAGAAAAATATCCCCCATTTTGGACATACAAACATGGTTGCAATGGCTGTACTATCTCTTTTTTCATTTTAAAATTGAGTTGAGTTTTTTTAAATCACCCCAGTCACCCAAGAAGTGGAATACCACACACAGTCTCTTCCAACAACCCTGTTAAGTAGATTAGGCTGAGAAGCCCAAGGTGACCCAGTGAGATTTATAGCCAAATTAACATTTGAACCCAGGTCATGTCCAGTATCAATGCACCATGCTGTTGAGAAAGATCGTGAAGCTGAGGCTTCAACACTTTGGCCACCTCATGAGAAGAGAAGACTCCCTGGAAAAGACCCTGATGTTGGGAAAGATTGAGGGCACAAGGAGAAGGGGACGACAGAGGATGAGATGGTTGGACAGTGTTCTCGAAGCTATGAACATGAGTTTGACCAAACTGTGGGAGGCAGTGGAAAACAGAAGTGCCTGGTGTGCTCTGGTCCATGGGGTCATGAAGAGTCGGACACAACTAAATGACTAAACAACAACAAATTGAGAAATATAGCAATCTGGATACCAAGTCTTTTGAGGAACAGTTGAAAATCCTGCAGGAAGATAACAGGGAAAGCAGCCTCGAAATAATATCAGAAGAGCTGTCATGTGGAAGATGGTGCAGGCTTGTTTCTGTAGAAGGGAGATGTAAAGAGTAGACATTTCAAGGAAGCAGATTGCAGCTAAACATTAGCAGAACTTTCCTGGACAGCCATCTGCCAGATCTTGCTTTACTTGCAATATTCCTGCGTTGAGAAGCTAGTTGGACTAGGGTGACCTTCAAGATTCTTCCCAGCTCTAAGATTCTATGATTTTACCTATATGTAAAATAAAATATCCAATGCAAAGACATAAAGGATGCCAGAAGTACCAGTATGATGTGTGTATTTAGGGAGAGGGCGTTGTCCTTTAAAAGGTGGTTCCTATTACAAAGTACAAGCAACCTCAGACATTGCTTTGCTAAGGAATTCTAAGAAACCCAAAAAGTCAGAGCAGTTTTGAAAGCTTTGGTCTTGATTCAAAATGGTGTACAGTTGAATCCAAACATTGATGAAAATCTGCTCTTTGATCTCAGGACCCATCATGCAAAATTTGGTTATGATATCTGAAGCATAGGGGGCAGACAGTCCAAATGCATAGAGAACAGGAAAAAATGAACAACTTTCCAAAAAATATAGTGGAATATATCCTTACTTAACATTCTCTTTGGAATAGAGTTCCTATGAAAGATTAATAAACAGCGTACACCTACACAACACACACACACACACACACACACACACACACACGTTACCTTGAGTCCATGACATCCTAACACTGGCAGGAACAAAATAATCTGGATAATAAAATGTTAATGTATTATTATTAGGTTATTTAGCTCTGAACTCAGAACTTGCTGCAGATAGTAAACAAGCCTTTTTATTCAATTAGTAAGTATAAAGCACACAAAACAGATGTGATAATTCAGTTAAATAAAACACTTTTGATTAACCCACCCACATACATAATTACACTTTAGGAAGTTAGTTCATGTTAATGAATAGCAAAGCCCTTTGTTTCTTCAATGACTGCAGTTCAGACGCTTTGTTTTTGATTTATATTATTGTATCCTGCCCTGGGAATACTCTGCAACGAAGGTTGAGTTAAAAATATATCAAAGAAATGAAATGAACAAATAAAATAAATTCTTTACAAAAGGATATACACAAAGAACAATACAAATGCTAACCATAATCTCAAATAGAACCAGTCATTGACATGGAAAATGCATAAAAGGTGACCTTTACCATTACATTATGTGAAGGTGTAAAATACATTCCAGAGATACGTTGATTATGAATATGCTAATAGTATTCAGAAGTAAATGCTCGCACATCTGACTAGTTTTTTTCAGCCCTGGGTAATGAAAAAAATTGCTGCATTGAGGATTGCTAGTGTTTATGGTTTCAGCAACTGTTTCGCGTGGTGGGACATGAGATGAAGAACCTCCCTTCCAGCACTGACATCACTGCTGTTTACCCAGACAGGGCTGGAATGGGGAAACAGCCAGGTCAGATGGACTGGTTGGACTGCCATCACTAATAAAGCACCTCCACCAGTGCACCCACGCAGTCCTAACCTCTTATCCTGTTTGGGTAAGCAGCACCAGTGCTGGTGTCAGGTGCAGGGGTTCCATAACTCCATACCACTACTGACCACTGAGAACATACAAGGTCCTTCCTTCCTTCCTTCCTTCCTTCCTTCCTTCCTTCCTTCCTTCCTGGTTTCCAGAACCACATGTATCTCAGCGCCTGGCACCACCAGAGTAGAAGAGTGAGCCATGGGAACAGAACTCTAGCTGCCCTGTCCAATATGTCTGTGGTTTTTCTGCTTGTGGTCTATTACTGTGCAGACACTAAGAAATTACTGAGGGGTCCAGGGTGTGTGTGCTCAGCTTCTAGTGTTCAGTATGGGTAAAAGAGAAAGGTACCCTTTATTGGGAGATGGGGAAAGCGCACATTCCACCCAAAGGAATATGTCATTCTACAAGGCATTCTACAGGAGCTCAGAGATGTTCGGTCCGGTGTGGCAGAAGCTTCAAAACAAAAACATGTCCTCTAAATACAGCATCTCATTGAAATGGAAGCATGGCAGTGAACCATGCCATCCGAGCATTGCAGCAAAAATGAAGAAATGGCATTTATGTGACAGAATAAATGGATGATTTCCCAAATGCCAGCTGCACAATGGGGACAGAGACAGCTCCTTCTGTATGACACACAATTCGAAAGCACAAGTGGTAATACTCAGTTTGTCTCCAATTCCTTCCTAAGCTCCTAGAGCAATATTTTCTTAAGGATTAACTGTTCCTGAAAGAGTTGCTCTGGTACACTCTTAATCAGCATCAAGCTGTCATGCTTATTTTTCACCTCTGTGCTTTCTCCTGAAATGGGCATTGTTGCAGCCCCCCCCCCACCAATAAATAGCATATACCATGTTCACCATCTCTTCCCATGATGAAGATACACAGATAAGGAGGGATGAAATGCTTGTGCAAATTAACATTGAAAAAGGACCCTGCTTTGCTCAGTTCAGTGGAGTGCCATGCAGACAGAGTGTGATACAGCATACTATAGGTGGAAATTGTTTTCAGAGTGGAAAGAAAATGAATTTGGAGCCTGAAATTCTGCATACCAAATGACAGGAGAAACACCATCTGTGAGGGAGGCTGTTACTAGTGCCTTTCAAATGAGAAGTGATATCCCTGAACCCTGAGTCTATAAACAGAGAAGATCAGACACTTTTTTTTTTAAGTGTGTGTGTGTGTGTGTGTGTGTGTGTGCCCACACACATCCTTCTGGCTCTCTTCCTTTTGAATCAATGCAAATCTTAAGCAAACAACCTTACAGTTTAACTTCTAACACACCTCACAACTGTGGCAAAGGAGGAATATAAAATAAGGCATGTATTTCAGGGTGAGGAGTGTGGGGCAATGGGGATAGGGAAAGGGATTGCAGGGAAACTGTGCTGTTAATGATGGTAATTAGTCTTAATCACTTTCTAGGTAAAAAATTAAGTGGGCTTATCACCATCAGACTCAAGCCAAGGTGTCTGTCCATATATCTGAGTAAGAATCCTCTTGCCTCTCTGTGCATACAGGTATATTATGTCCTGAATAAGATGTAATAGCAAGCCATTGTTTGTTGTTAAATGCATGAACTGGCCCAAGTCTTAGGCTTGCACCTAGCTGAGAAGGAGTGGATAATAATAATAATAATAATAATAATAATAATAATAATAATAATAAATTTTTTGTGGTTTGTAGTTGGGTCCAAATATGGAAAATGGTGTTTGGACAAGTCATTAGCCAGGCTTAGACACAGCAACAAACCCTAGCATGTTAACAAGCCAGATTATCAATCAGGATCTGATATCCTGGTATGTTATGAAACATTTATTGTAAAGCAAGGGTGAGGAACCTTGTTGTTGTGGACCTCCAGACCTGTCTATCTGCTCCTTGGGACTTTCCCCAGGTTGCAGCCCATTGCCAGGCCTATACCAGTCTTGCTACTGTATATGACTTCCTTGAGTGCTTTTGTCTGGCTGAAGTGCATCTTTGTGCTGTGTTAATGCCTCTTGCTGGACTGGATGCAGAGTTGGGGATTGTGTGTCAAGGCCCCCCCCCCCATTTGATGAATAAGACACGGGGCCACCAGTATTTTAGGTTAATGGGCTAATAAAGACCACAACTTTATTGGTTACAGACTGTGAGTGGTATTGGCTTAGGCATTGGACCCGAACCGACTATATTTGACTCCTGCCTGCCATGCAGGGAGTCTCATAAGGGTTAATCACCAATACGGGGAGCCCTGTTGATGTACATCAACTCGGATCTCCCCTCAGGGTCACAGGTGAGGTCGTGCCATGGCCCTAGCTTCTACCTGGGCTTCGGACAGGAACCATGACCCCTGGATTCCTTTAACGGAACACCCTTAAAGGGGAGGGGCAGGTGATGGCCACAACCTCCCCTTCCATCAACCAAGCTTTTCCAATGCCTAACCACCACATGAGCCAAATGGCTCACCACCAACTACCCTCACAACTGCAAACAACACCTAATGCCCTCAATAACATCAGCCAGCCAAACATCATCTCCATGATCGGAAAGATGAACACCATAACCATGGTACAAATTCTCTGTACAAAATGTGATGTCAGGGTGTGCAATCACATGGCCATTTAGCATTAGCACTTTCTGTGCCACCGCTCGATTCACAAGCTTCCTGGCCTTGTTGATGGCAGCTGGGCGGAGACTGCCATACACGCCTCTCCAGCAGACGACTAAATCAAAGTCATGTTAGGGTATGAGGTCACCAACTTATCCAAGTCCTTATTTATATTCCATGTCAAGTCCAAGCCTTTCCCAAAGGCCAAGTCATTCTCCCCCAGCTGCATGATCAGAGGGTTGGGAGGGCTAAGCAAAGCTGCTCTAGCTCTCACTGCTGGCAAAAATTCTTCCCATCGCATTCCACGCCTAGAGATCCAGGAAACTCTGATGTCTTCAGGCAATCCTAGCCTACCTCCCAAACCGCTGATAATGGCGTGCGCACAAGCCCAGTGGACAATGCTGTGGAGGACTTCCGGGTTAGCGCCTCTGGCAATGGCGGAGCTCCTCCGATCGGGAGGAACCGGCTCTGTGAAAAACAGGGTCTGACTGCCATGGCGACGGCAGAGACCCTTAGAAATCACAGACGGGAGAAGTCTGTGAACCTGGGATTCGGCTGGCACTTTCAGCGCCCACCTACTCGTGGGGAGACCCGGTATCGGGAATCCGGAGCGACGTGGGGTGAGAGGCGCGGTGCTTTGAATCGACCGCTTATTTCACGGAGCGAAGCCGCATTGCCGCTGTCGGAGAGCGCTGACTTTTTTGCTGTGGACAATTGGATTCTAAACAACAACCCGTGAGTAGAACGGGAAATTGAGATTTTAAATAATTTAATTTGGCACCGAACGGGGAAGGTCTAAACAGGAAGTCCACCTTCCCTTTCTGTAAATAGACTGAAGCAAAGTAGTTATTAACTAAGGTTTTGGAAAGTCTCACGTAAAGGACTAAAACTCCACAGATTGAAACCATCAATTCTGACCAAGTGAACTTGCAGGAGAAGGTGGAAAATTAAAGATTGAAGCATCACGTCTCTGAACCTGGGAACAGTTTGCAAAAAGTCCATCGAAGGTAAACAGGACAAATTTGACAGCTAGCTTTAACTTGACAGCTAGCTTTAATTTGACAGCTGGCATTAATTTGACAGCTAGCTTTAAAAGAAAGACATTGTTTCTATTGTCTGCTTCTGCACTTAAAAAGAAGAAAACTGGGAACTGTTATTAATTTACTTTTGGAATTGTGCTGGAAAGGATTGATACAAATTGAGACTGTTTCCCTCTAGAGGGAGTTTTGGGACATTGTTACAAGTGTGCAGCTGCAAAATTGGTCTGAAGATAAGGACTGTGAGAAACTAGTTTTGACCTTGAATATCTTAAGAATGTCGGTAAAGGAAGAAGTAGCGTCTGCTCTGAATAGGACAATTTATCTGTTGGAAAAGCTGCATAAACAGATAGATGTTATGGCTACTAATATTGATATCTTGGGAACAAAAGTGGGCAGCAGCATAGAAGTCAACAAGAACCCGGCACAAGAATCTTTCTTAACTGAACAAACTGATGAATTAGAGAAGGGGAAAGTTGCTGTTGTTGAATATAAAGCAAAATATGGGGGAGCCTTAACCCTAAAGAGGCAAATGGAGGATTACAACTTGAGGCCTTATATGACTGTAATTAGGAGAAGCCAGTTTTTGAAGATGGGTGCCTGGCCTGATCTGGAAAAGGAAAAGTGGAGAGATCCCTTTATGCAGGGATCAAATGTCTTTTGGAATATGAATTTGAGCCAGGAGGAGATTGGAGCTTCGGGGGCCTTTGGACTTGGAAGAATTGTGAAACAAGGTTTGGAATACTTTATGGGTCCTAGCTTTAATTATGGAAACCTGGCAGACTTGTCAAGAAGGAATATAAGCATCGCTGGGTTGGAGCTCCCCTGAGATCTGCTTTTTAGCACCAAAGATTATCAAGAAGATCGGCAGAAGGGAAATGAAGAAGAGTTAAGAGCCTCGGATATCAGATCTCCAGGTTGATGGACGCTGGGAGGTTGATGGAACTGACGACAGGGGCCGGGACTGGGGAGGGGAGACGGAGGTAAGAAATTGGGAATTTAAAGTGTATATAAGGAGATTAAAAAAAAATAAAAAATTAATGAGAAATGGAAAAATCGTGGAATGAAATTTTTATGACCCTAGGGGAAATGTCTTAAGAGATTAAGTTCAATATATTAGTTTTAATGAGAAACAAGATTAAGTTGGAATGAAGTAATGTGGTTTTAGCAGAAATGATATAAAGGATTAGGTTAAAATTGATTTATTAATTGGTGAAAGACGAGAATTACAGTATATTAAGATAAATTATTAGGATAAAAACAAAGGAAAGGATTTGCTGAAACATCTAATTGAACTAGAATACAAAAAAGGGAGGTGTGAGGAGGTCAAGGAAATAAGTAAAGGAAAGAAAGCTATGTAAAGGTCTGATCTGTTTTTGGTTTTTTTAATTGTTTGTTTGTATTTCTTATGTTTTTTGTTTTCTTTTTCTTTTTTATTGTTCTTTTTTGTAATTTTCAAAATTTGAATAAATATTATATATATATATATATATATATATATATATATATATATGACAATGCTGTGACCACAGATCCAAATGCAAAGCCCAAAAGTGCCTAAAAGTAAATAAGTAACGAGTGGTTAGAAGGCAACAATGGCCAATTACATATTCTTGCGTAAAATAGAGACACTTGGAGGTTCTGGAATCACATAATTGTAGAGTTGGAAGGGACCTTGAGTCCATCTAGTCCAGCCCCCTACAATGCATGGATATGCAGCTGTCCCAAACGGGGATTGAACCTGCAACCTTGGCGTTATCAGCACCATGGCAGAGTGCAAGGCTGGCCCGCAATCCTTCCCTCCTGTGAAGGAGACCAGCTTTGCAGAAACTTCTGGCTCCAACCTGTCTTCCACTACTGTGACCCACATTGGGGAAATTTTGTTTCTTTATGCAACTCATATTTTGCTGGTTAAGTTCCAAACATATTTCAAGAATTCATTCATTACAGAAGGGCAAAAGTCATTGGATCCTTTACAGAAATTTCAAACCATGTTGGCTGTAGCAACTGTTTGCAGAGCAGTTCTGTTGGCCTTCAAAGCACCTCCTGTGGCAGCTGGTCTCTTTCTGTCCCTTGAGTGATTGTTTAGGATAGTAAATGCCAACTGTATTAAAAGCCGAAGTTGTGATATATCACTTTTCTCCACTTCATGTTTTCATTTGCCTTCAGTATTTCTGTCAATTAATACAATACCATCCTGGGGGAAAGTTATTTTCTAGAGTTTCTGTTCCTTATCTCTATCTTCAAAGCACAATTCTGTCAGGAGAAGAAGAAAATAACAATGAGTGAATTAAAAAAAAAACCAGAGAGCACTGACATTTGTCAAGATAGCTAGGGAAAGTTTTCTTAGACCATTGTAAAGTTTGGGCACGCTAAAGGAACAGGCTGTCTGCTGTGAATAATGGTACTAGCAGACAATAGTTAATCATTCTTTGCAGAGAAGTAGATGTTTTAGAATATGTGCAGAAACTAATGTCTGTCTTTTTGAAACTGTGAAATACAGATTCCTAGTCCCAGTCCTAAGCAAACTGACTGAAATTCAGACCTAAAACAAGCCCTTAAGGTGGGAGCTTGGTTCTTTGAATTGAAACTTGATGGACTGAAAGTGTCTTCACACTCTGAAAGTCAAGTAATGTTTTCCCTGTACAGCCCATCTTTATAGCTACATTTCCATACGTTCCCAACATTTGGTATCCATCTTGCAACTCCAGCATAATTTTTGCCAATTGTCAATTTTGTCACCTATCTAGAGAAACAATATGGTGTGTGTCATATGGCTAATCATTTTTGTGGTAAGAGTCAATGAACTAGTTCAGATGTAACAAACCATGGTTTGTTCGACCAGAAGTAAGCTATTTTTCTGCATGCTTCTTCCTTCCCCATCTTTGGAATGATTTTCCCTCCCACCCCCTTTTCTAATTCATTTTCTCACATGCCTTAATAAAATACTTCCAGGTTTGTTAAACCACCGTGCTCTGGCACATCAGGCAGCTGTGATTTGAACAATTCCTACAAATCAAGGTATCAAACCATGGTTTTATCCTGGTTTGATATCCTAGTTAGTAGGGTGCTCTCTAAACATAGGGTGGGATTCAACTCATCAGCCCCATCAGCAAAAACTCTGCACAAGGATTTCTGCTTGTGCAACAGGACCTTCCCCTCTCTTAACCCTCTTCCCTCGAACTCCCAAAAAATGACTGGGAGGGGTGTCAGGATAACCCCTAGAACAGTGCACAGGGGAAGGAGAGGAGAGCTCTTCCATTTGGCAAGCTGAATTGAACTAGGCTGCTATTTGGTGAATTGTCCTCACAATATTCAAGTGGCAAAATGTTAATCTTGTAAAAGAAATCCAGAGTAAGTTACATACAAATTGCCACAGTCAAAAAAACCCTTCCAATTTAGTTCTAGTCTCCTACCAATTTCCTCAGGTCCGTAGCTTAGTGGGAGAAGAATGGGTATTGAAGGGCTGTTGTGCAGTGACAGAGCATCTGTTTTGCCTGCAGAAGGCTCCAAGTTCAACATTTCCAGGTAGGGCTGGAAGAGACCCTGGAGATTTGTTGCCAGTGCCAATAATACTAGCTAGATGCACCTTTGGTATAAGGCAGCTACTCATGTTCCAGTGCAGTATACCACTGTGATTCTCTAATTTAATCCCACTCCAGTCCAACCCCTGATTCTTCCTAATTGTGCAAGAGGAGAATCTTTTTCTTGAAGGAGCATCTCCACCCCCATCATTCAGCCCGGGCACTAAGGTTCAGCTCTGAGGGCCTTCTGGCAGTTCCCTCACTGCAAGAAGCGAAGTTACAGGGAACCAGGCAGAGGGCCTTCTCAGTAGTGGCGCCCGCCCTGTGGAATACCCTCCCATCAGATGTCAATGAAATAAACAACTATCTGACTTTTTGAAGACATCTGAAGGCAGCCCTGTTTAGGGAAGTTTTTAATGTTTGATGTTTTATTGTGTTCTTAGTATCTTGTTGGAAGCCGCCCAGAGTGGCTGGGGAGACCCAGCCAGATGGGTGTGGTATAAGTAATAAATTATTATTATTATTATTATTATTATTATTATTATTATTATTATTATTTTCATTTTAACAACTCTCTGAGGACTCAGCTATACAGCTGCAAATAAAACATTTTGAGTGTGTTTTATGTGCCACATACAATTTGACACTAGGGGGCAATGGTGAGCCTTATGGAAAATTCAATATATGTTTAAAAAAAACGCTTTAAAAAAAGCAGTTTCAGAAATTTTTTTTATATGGGTGTAGATTCCACCTGAGAAGACATGACAATTGTAGTAAATATTCTTAAGAAGGTATTAAAAGCTCAATTTAGCTAATTTCAAGATATGCACTCTTCTGTTCATCTAAACAATATCCAACACAGCTTCCAGCAGTGAAAGCCATTGACATGACACTCAGGAAAGTCTCACAGCAAGTAATCTTATTCATTAATGGATAAAATGATAAAGGTATGATCTGTAAAATTGCCAAGTAGACAAAAGAGAAGGCTTTGCTGAGAAGGACTATATAAGGAAGGGATACATCATTATGTTCCAGAGGCAGGTACATGTTTGTATCAAAATAAAAATGTGTGAGAAACATATAGGGAGCTTCTGTTGTTCTGCTCATCCTTTCAGTTGATGCCTAGGCGATACCCATGTTTGTCTACAGAGAACCCACATCTGTAGGTCATTGGTACATAGTCTCTGCATTTGGTGGTCTTTCGACAATATTTATCACAATCCAGTCTTCCTAATGATTCCTGTCACATCTGCCCATCAAGTAAGGTAAAGGTAAAGGGACCCCTGACCATTAGGTCCAGTCACGGACGACTCTGGGTTTGCGTGCTCATCTCGCTCTATAGGCTGAGGGAGCTGGCGTACAGCTTCCAGGTCATGTGGCCAGCATGACGAAGCTGCTTCTGACGAACCAGAGCAGACTGGACCACTGTATTCCATGCTTTACTAACCTCCAGATTGGATTATTGCAATGCACTTGGAAACTTCCAACAGATGCAAAATGCAGCAGCCAGATTTCTGGCTGGAGTTCCATTTAGAACCCACATAACTCTGATTGAAAACAGCTATCTTGGTCGCCAGTTTGTTTCAAGGTGCTCACATTAGCTTCTAAAGTCCTAAAAGACTTAGGTGCTGAATATCTGAAAGACTGTATCCTTCCCCACAGACACTCCGGGGAGTTAATATCAGCAGAGGGGAGACCTCTTCTTAGTTCTTAGTTCAATCACCCTCATATGTCTGGTGGGGGTGGGGAGGGGTGGAGCAGCTCTGGAGAGGGCATTTTCTGTGGCAGCCCCTAATTTGTGCAATTCCCTCTCCACAGAGGTGATTCTGCCACCTTCATTATGTAGTTTTCATCCCTGGCATCCAACACCTGAGATAAATATATTTAGGACTTGCCCTATTCTCTTGATTGTAATATATTTTAATTGATTTTAATACTGTGTTTTAAAACTGTTGTAATCTGTCCTGATGAATGGCAGATGAGAAATTTAAATCATCACCATCACTCTTGGGGGTGATTCCCCCTCCTTTTTAATAGGCTGACATTCAAGCCATGTTACAATGTGAAGGAATTCATCAAGTACCTAGTGGGATTTAAAATATAGCATGGGACACTATATGTTCCCTCCTAATTACAGGGGTCTGTATGTTATGCAGATCTGCTCTAAAGTAAATAACGCAGAATCCGCTTTGTTTCAGTGATCTTCTCTCCTGTATTTTTCAATCAGACGGTGCTTAAAGAATTATCGGGCTATAAAACTGGATGGGCACCTCTTTTTGATGATGCATGCCTTGTTTAAAAACATTATTTTTTCAGGCTGAAACGTGGGACATTGCTTTTTTCAGTCCATGGAGCGTTTGTGCTCTGTAAAATGTCATTCAAATCAAAACACTGGTTTCAGATGCCTCATAACTCAGTGGAAAAATGTGAACGCAGCCAGGATTCTGAGTTTCTGAAAAATGTTTGCCTTGGATCTGCTTACTGCTAATGGAAGGAGGCTACTTCTACAATTACACGCTCTATAAGTCGCTACAGACAGATTCTAGTTTAAATATGGGCAAACTACAGACTCATTTAATCACCACATTTAAGCATAATAACATCCTGACGGGCTGATCTGTCCCTCCTCTTTGGATATGGCTTCTGTAACATTTGCAAGGCTAAGTAAACAGATTTCTAAATTCTGTTCTAATGTTCCACGGTCCAACGCCTAGCTATTGCATACACACACACACACCAGTTCAAGAATTTAAACTTTGCTACTTGCCTAAAAAAGCAGCAAAACCACAAATATTTTTTTTTCCTCCTGGAACAAAGGGTTCTTGAGCTTCCACACAGGACTTTAAAATCATGTCAGCTGTAATTCTCAAGGCCACAGAAACAATATAGGATTTTTAGCATTAATTGCTTGGACAGCCATAGATCAAGCCTTGCAGTAAAGGAATGGATAGATTGGTGGTAGTATCTTGAAGTAGCAATGCAATCCAAAGGCATGGCAAAAAAAGGAAAATTGATTGGCAGGAAGGAGGAAAGAATCAATTACAGATAATAGTTCTTTGTTACAAACTTCTTAAAATGACCAGCTAGAATGGAAAGCAGTCATGAAGAGGAGAAGCCAAAAGTTTCTGGTCTTCCTGGTGGGTCTGTAATGAGCCTCCTTTCCTTCTGTTCCTGATCTATGGCTTTTGCTAGAGAACAGCTGATCAAGAGAGGTCCCTGATGCAACCGAGGGGGATAGTGGTCTTCCTTAGCTCCTCTCCCAATGGAATGACTGATCCTTCAGGTTTAAGTTAAAAGTTGTGTACATCGCTCCCAAGAATTTTGGCAAATGCTCTAGAGTTCGGTGACGACTCTATAACAGGTGGGTCCTTTTCCATTTCCTTTAAAGTCTGTGGAACCACCCACTACAAAATGTGCTCTCACAAAACCATGCAATTTACCTCTCCTGCCTAGGTCAACCCTGTCCCCGTGCCACACACAAACTGATAGGCTACTGATGGAAACTGTAGTCTGAAAACATCTGGAAAGCTCCAGGTTGGCTATCTCTATATTTCATCGTACTACCAATAGCTACTAACCAGGATCACTATGTTCTTCCTCCACTGTCTGAATACCAGTTGCTGGGGAATACAAGTAGGGAGCCTGGAATGTCATAATGGAAGATATGACAAATTTGTCATGCAAAAGCAAAAGGCAAAATTAGTACATGAGACTGGTATGGCAGAAATGACACTTATGGGACCAAACGTAAAGGCGTATTAATTGATCTAAAACTCTGCTGGTCATTTCAGAGGTGAAGCTGAGTCAATGATCTCCCCTCCTGCAATGTTCAGACTGTGGGTTCCTATGTTTATATGGAGCTAGAAGAGGGAGGTTTATCAGCATCCCAATAATTTCAGAAGTACAACAAATACTTACAAATATATAGAAAGGGGGAGACCCCCACCCCACCCCCAAAAATAGGGCAACAAGAATTTAATGTGCTCAGTGGAAACTGAATGCTGACTAACTGGAGGAAGAGGAGAGAAACAGGTAATGGGTTGTAGGTGGAATGAAGTGGCTGGAACCCTGAGCAGGCAGACTCTATGCTGCAACATTTTGTTGCAGGTGCCCCTTGTAGTGGTCTAAACTGAATCACTGCAAGATACATTTAATATTACACGTGTCTTATGCAATGTGTATGTGCTGTTTATTACTGCCACTGCTTTTATCCTCCTCCCTCTCTCTTTCCCTCTTAGTCACAAAGGAAGTCACCGTGTAATGCAAATGATAAATATAGCAACACATAGAAAAGAAGGAGCACAACACAGATTAGTCATTTCCCCCCATTGTGGCTATTTTAAGAATGACTGCGTGGATTGCCTCCCCCATTTTTGTTTTGTTTTGCAATGTATTGCTCTAATCCTGCCCACATTTGTGCCTGCATCAGCTCCATTTCTTTTTGTGGGCTTTATCCATCCATAGCTCTGGGGTGGGAACTGTAGCCTTGGCATGGTCATTTGTGGAGATTTTCAGGCACAATTAAAGTGTTTAGAAGAGCAAAGTTCTCCCTTAGGAGCCCAACAGTTCCACATTTCTACTGTGAACTGTGACTCTTTGAAGTGCTCTAAGGCTGACCTATTTGTCCAATTGGCATTTCCTCTTGATCTTTCTATTGCTTTGAAGTAACACACACACACACACACACACACACACACCCCACCTCAGTTGTCATTTGGTCTTAATTGAAAAGGACCTAGAGCCAAACCCATTTCTGTCTCACTGCATATTCTGTAATATATGTACAGGCACCAAGCGTTTTAACCATATTCATGTAGAGCATTCCTCTCCTCCTTTCACTCGTTAATGGTTTTTTTAAAAAAAGAAAATAATTATTTTAAATGATCTCTATACTTTGGGAAAACAAAAAAATACAGAAAACAACAATGACACAGAATTCCAAAATAAATGTGATGGATAGAATATCTCTTCGGTGGCTTTCTGACATCTTGGCTCATAGCCAAGCTCACATGACAGTTTTCATTTCCCATCTAGGCATGTGAAATGGAAAAGATTTAAATTGTTTTCCAGGTGGTGGCTGCAGCTAAGAGTCCAGAATAAATAAAACATGGATGTTAAAATAGGCTGTTTCCAATATAACACTGGATTCACTCTTTTACCTGAATTTAAACAAGGTATAATGGTGGTTGTGTCGCAGGTCGGAACAGCGAAAGGCTGTACATAACACTCAAATACGGGGTTAGGGAATCTTCAGCCCATAGGCCAAATTTGGCTTGAAATGGGTCCCAATTCAGCCCATGAAATCATTACCTGCAAACTATGGCTACCTGTCCCACAGCTGATGTCAGGTGCAGGGCAGAGAGATATGCCTGGATTGGCTGCATGTCAGAGTTTCCTGTGGGGAACCAATCCCATCCTTCCATCCCTGATGGGCATGACTTCAAGCCTGCTGGATTGGCTGTGTGACTGAGTGGGGAAACTTGATTGTGCAGCCAATGCCTGCAAAAAAGTACTTCGTCAGCCCCCATGCTTAGAAGGCAAAGCTCTTCTGCTGCAGTTCTCAAGCACCTGGCAACCAGCTGGCTTTGCGGCATTTTGGAAGTGCTGCACAAGGCACTTTGACCTGTTTAGGTAGGGTTAAGGGTGGGTGAAGACATATAGGGACCTGGTCCACAGAGCCAAAACATTTCCCCACCCTTGCTTTAATTGTAGATATTCCTTTCTGGAATAGTGGGAAGAGTAAAATGAAACACTTTAGCTTCTAGGAAGGAGAGCTCACCATTTCTGGCCCCCGCTCCTTTCCCCTGGAATAAATCCCATTGAACACAGTGGGATTTACTTCTGAGTCAACATACGTAGGAATGCATTACACATGACTCTATGGGGATAATAATTCTGGCCTAACTCACAGAGCTATTAGCTAAGGATTACTGTGATAATCTTTTGGAAGCTCCGTGAAGACTCAAGAAGGGCTAAATCTTATTATTGCTGTATCGTCCTGTCCATTGCAAGCTCTTTTGTGGACTGCAGTGTGCTTAGAATGCTGCATCTTAAAAGTCATCCATGTCCTACCTGCTCGCATATCCACAGAGTGTGCCACCTTGAAGAGTCGGTTGGATCCTGCAGTGGTGTGTAAATGCACTTGAAGAAATGGTGCTGCTCACCCTTCCTATATCACTATCATGACCTCTTGGCTCTTGGATCATGCATTTGCATAGTGGCTGTTTAACTCCACTCTATTCATTTGCACAGCTGCTTTATCTGCACTGCTTCTTTGTGACCTTCTTCGCATGCAACATTAACCAAAGCTTAGTGCAACCATGCAGGCTTGCGGAAAGGAAACCATGACCCTTTGCTCTTCCTGTGGTTATTCTGTTGCTGTGCTATCCTGAGCCAAGCCATGGTTTGGCTTAACATGTCATCTGACCTCAGGCTGGTGGTTCAGCTCTCCCAGACATACCATGAGCTGTGAACCATAGGGCTAATTTTTGCTGATGACAGATTTTAAACCCTGGGCCTATGTTTTGGGTATTCCCATTTGGAGATGACCAAAATGTTGAGGAAATCCAACAACATTTGTGACTCACAAATTATTATTATTTATTTTGACCTCAGTGTTTGAAATGTGGACTTTGAAACTGGACTTCTCCTTTAAACTGTGAAGGCTATGTGTTTGTCATTGCTGAGGGTGGGTGGGTTTCCTAATAAGCTGAATGAATAACTGAAATAAGTACATACACAAAAAGGATTTACTGAAAGTCATTGCAAGGCAGTTGGCAGGTACTCCGAAATACTGAGTCATGTTGCATGCCAACTCTGTCCACACAAATGCAAATATCTACAACATCTACAATCACTCATATTGTCAGAAAATTTCCATCTTCTGCCCTACCCTTTCCACCTCCATTTTCTTCCCTAAGATCAGGGAGAGCATGCCTTGTGGTTGCCTTTGTGTAGAGGGTGCATGATTTGCTCCTACACCTGGGAAGAGGGGAAGTGACATCCTGCTGTCTCTGTGACACTCTTGTCTCTTAGTTCCTGTCCCTTTCCTTATAAGGAGAGTTGGGTTTTACAAGTGCTATCTCCCTGTGGGCTCAAAATTCCTCTCTTGGGAACTGACTGTATCCAGACAATCATACTGACATTTATTTAGCACAAAAGCAAGAACTTTTTATCATAACCTTGCGCTGCAATTTAAATTCACTTATCTCTATAGTTATAAGGAATATACAGTGTCAGATAACAACTACCCCCATGATCGTCTGGAATGGGAGGGGGATGAGTAAAGGTTAGAAGAGGTAAAATTATAGCACTTTCCAGATACAATGTGTTCAAAAACTCAGATAATTTAGGTGTCAATTTTAAAGGCTCCTTGTCAAAAGCTTCTCTTGTACTTTTCTCTGATTAGAATCATGATTGGTGAGTTTCCCTTGGTTCAGTCTGGAATATGAGCTTCATTTGGATCAGACCTAAATTGTTTCATTTTAAGCTCCCTCCCACTCCAATCTCCACGTCATGTAGACTTCCTGATCAACGCTATTTTTCTAGAAAAAAAAGGTGCTGGAACCATGAATGCCTCCCTTGTTCTCTTATAATGGCAATGGTGCCCAGCTGAGAAGTGCTGGATATGAGTTCTGGCAGAAAACACCCCCTGCTCCTGATATCAGAATTAAGAGGAAAGACAGAGGCTTATCCTGCCTAATCCCCTCATTTGCCCTGGCTGAGTGGGAGCACTTAGGGTCTTTGCAAATGTGCAGTTGATTAATTAGTAAGAGCAATCAATCAAAGAAACCATTTCATTGACTAAAATCTCAAGGTACGTTGACTAAAAACTTGTGGCATGTTACAAATTTGGTCATAGACTAAAATTTCAAGTTACAAGAAAGGAGATTCCAACTAAGCATCATGACAAACTTTCTGATGGTAAGAGGTGGAATGAACTCATTCGAAAAGTGGTGGACTCTCCTTCATTGGAGGTTTTTAAGCATCTGTCATGAATGCTTTAGTTAAGATTCCTGCATTGCAGGGGTTGGAATATATGACCCCCAGGGTCCTTTCCAACTCTATAACTCCATAAAACAATGCTCCCAATTGATCTGGTATCCATATTTTTTTTTGGGGGGGGGTGTAATCAATTATTTCTAATGTGCTGACATAAAGGGTTAATTCCAGTTTTGTTGGCAGGCTGCTGACAGAGATAATTACATGGTGATTGATGATAGCTAGATGATAGCTAGTCTTGGTTCAAGTCACTCTGGAAAAAAAGAGCGAACACAGGATTAACCTCTGGTGCTCTGAAAAGGCTGTTTTCTGTGTCAAGAGACCAGGAAGCTCTCAGCTCCTAGGAATTCTGATGGGGTTAAGGGACTTGTGAATTGAGGAATTAACATCACTCCCAAATACCACATAAGAGCCCTGATGGGCATGGTATCTCCAAAAAGCCCCCTTTTCTTAATTATTTCTGAGACAGTTATAATTTATAACTGGGAGAGATTTATCTGTCAGCCGGTGGAAATTTACATTCAGTGCATGAGCTGATTTCTGGCTTCAAGAAGAAGGGAATGGAAGTTGATCATTAAAGGGTTGAAGGCAGAACAAGAAGCATCCTTTGATGGTTTCAGTCAAGAAAGTTTTATATCAACATGGGAGTTCTGTGTATTAAGAAAATTTATTTTATTTTTGTTTTGTTTGCTTGATGAAAGTGTTGTTTAAAAATCAAAAGAAACTCTGCCACTCACAATGAGAATGGTATGTGTTTATTTTTAAAAGATATAATGCTGTGACGATCTAAAGGCGGTGATGGGAGATGTAATGAGACTGAATTGTTAATAAGATCGAAAACATTCTATAGGGCAAGTATATCTTTGGACATTCCACTCTCTGTTGGCATCCTTCAGCAAATATTTGATGAGCAAATAAAATGGATTGAATCAAAGTTAGATCTAATGGAGAATGAAAGTAAACCAGAGACAAATGAACTGAAAAGTGGAATCAAAGATTATACAGAGGCTCTGGAGAATAATATGGATAAAGGACGGGCAGAACCAGAAAGTGAAAAGTGCAGAGTTGGAAGGAACAGATGGTGAAATGGAAAAGTCATTCACACAGATGTTTGGAAAAATGAAACAGCCAAATGGTGGTGTTGTGATTCTGGAGGAGTGGATTGAATTGGGGAGATGGCACAAATAGCACTGAGAGAGAAAGGGCGCTGTATACAACTTGGAGTGTATTCAGAGGAAAAAGCTATGAAATCTCTGGCTCTTTTCTTGGAAAAAGAATGGAAGAAGTGTAAATGGAAGAGATAATTTATTAGAGAAGGAGAGAAAACCATGGCAAGCACAACAGCAAATAGGAATGGAAGATACAGAACTGGGTGAGAAGTAATGGATACATAATAAGAGAATAACCAAGGAATACTATCTCAATATAAGATCACAGTGGAGAGACTCTTATATGGATGAAAATGGAAGAATTGATTATTTTTTAATATGGAGGAATGGCTGCTAGAGTTATGGGAGGCAAAGTTGATATGTTTGATTAGAGGAAAAACCATTGCTGACATTTATTAATAACAATCATTAGAGAACCCCTTTTGGACTTTTTTTGTGAAGAGGGAAATGAACAAATTTGAGACTTCTGGATCTGAAGATTGGGAAAATGTTCTACGTTCTGTTAAGCAATATTTGGATGTCACCCTAGAGTGATTTTTTTTGAATAATTATTTAAATGTAACAGAGATGGAAAACCGGCAGTCCATTCCCCCCCCTCTTCTCTTCTCTTCTCTTCTCTTCTCTTCTCTTCTCTTCTCTTCTCTTTCCTTCTTCTTTTTTCTTCTCTTTCTTTTTTCTTTGGTGTCCTCTGCTCTGGGCCTTTATTTGGGTCCAAGGATTACATGCACAAGAAGGTGGTAGGTGGAAGGACCCTGAGTGAGAGGCAGGGAAGGGAAGGGAAGATCTCCCAGGTGAGAGACTGGAAGGGTTCACCACTTTCTGTGTGTGACAGGGGTTAAGCTTTAATAAAATCTTATGGGGGGAAACATACAGATGATTGGGATTTTGCACGTGCACACACACACAACTAATGACAGTCTGCAGCTATGTAATTCACATTCAGAAAAAATATACTTATTTCTACATTGTGGAAATCCCTATATTTCCATTACTAACTCTATAAATATTGGGCACTTAAGAGAAATCTTGATAGCTGCATTGTGTGGAGAGAAATTGTGTGCGTGTGTATACCATTGAAAGAATGTGCCTGAAGTGGCTGTGTATGCACATAATGCAACTGAAAATGAACACAGTTCAACACCTAATTGGTCATATGGAATAAAGCTCAGAAAGTGTTCAGAAAAACTGTCCAAAGGAAAGAGCAGTGCCTTCCGCCCCCACAGATCCACCCACAGACAATTTCCTAGTCAAAGATTTGTGTGGGCTGCTGCTGCTGCTGCTGCTGCTGGATGGATTTGATTTTCGAGTCTACTCTAAAAGCTATATAAAAAAAGAAGAAAAAACCAGAAAGGGCAGAGCATCTAGAGACAGCAACTGTATATACTGAAAAAGCTGGAGTTCCTATAATTCATGAAACAAAGCAAGACTTACTTAACTAAACCTGGGTATTAGTATACTTATGTGGGAGAATGAGTAATAAGGTCAATACTAGCTATTGCATTACTGTCCTTTCTGCCTTGGGGGCAGGTGGGCTGAGGGGTTTTTGGCTCTTTGTGTGAGGAGAGCCATCACTGCTCTCATTCTTAAGACAAGGACAGAAGCTTCAAGAGAGTCGTGCATTTTATTATTTTTGAAACAATGGTTGCATCCAGCTTTCGGCTAAAGCTTTTCTGTGGTCATCTAGAAACGTGTGTTTCATATAGCCCACCCTCCACCAGCTCCTTTTTTCTGCTACTCTGCTCAAACGTACAAAAACCTTCACCCAATCCACAGATTTCACTATCCAGGCTTGCTACTTCTCTTTTTTCACTAGTCTGTAATCAAATGCATGGAAGCCAGAGCAGGTTCGTGCATACTGTTGCTACCCACAACCTTGCCCCTCCATCAGCTCTGTGTGCCCAAAAGTTCTATATGTGTGTATATAAATGATGCTTATAAGCCGAGTATGTTTTCACTCATTCGCTGCATATGGTTTCAGAATGTGTGAAGGGGATTTCGCACACCTACATACAACTTCCTGCTCCCTCACCACAGAAACCCCTCTCCCCACTCTCTCACACAAAATACAATATTTCACACAAGGGCTATTATACTCCCATTTACTCTGCATCCAGTGCATGCCCACCACTGGTTCGGAAAGTGGTGTGCACACAACATTAGGCAAAATCTGCATCCTCCACACAGCATTGCTTCCTATTAAATACTGCATTATGATGCATTATCCACCCCCCCCCCAAAAAGGAGCTTTAATCTGAATTGAAAAAAGAATGACCTTGCTGCATTTTAACCCAGTGCACAGCCATATAATGACAACAAGCACTCCCATGGCACCACCATGGCTTTCTTTGTGGTAATTGAGGATAGTTATTACATATTGATGGTTCAGCTGATAGAGCATGAGGTGCTCAGGGTCATGGTTTGGAGTCCCACACTGAGCAAAAGGATTCCTGTATTGCGAGGGGTTGGACTAGATGAACCTTGTGGTCCCTTACAACTCTATAGTTTGGTGATTCTGTGAAGATTCCATTCTCTGTCAGCTTCTGCCCTTTCCCCCATCTCACAGACATTTTTGCCTGGATGTGCTCTCATTAGCCTATCAATATATCAAAAGCAGAATTCCCTATTATTTCTCCTAAACCTTCCTGATATTGCTGGCCTATCTCTCCACACCTGTCTTTGCACAACCGTGGAAAACAGGGAGGATATTTAGATTCAGGTGGATCTGGAGAATTTACTGCTCTGATTTGCTCAAAAACAAAGCTCTGCCGCACAATGTGATATGAGACAAACCTGAATATGATTCAGGCATAGTTAATTGGCAGGCACCTGTTTCAAGTAGAGAGCTCCAACTTTCAGAGTAAATGTAGGCTGGTGATTTTGGGAGAAGAAACTAGACAATGTACACATAATTTACTCCTTTGAAATTCTGAATGTTTAAAACCATTATGAACTGGAGGAGGCATCCAGCATTTTCACCTCCATACCAGTTCATTAATAGGAGCTGAAGTCTTGCCCAATAGCACAGATACCTGAAGAAGCTGTGAAAGTTGCAAAATCTGGAGTCTGCAAGTTTTTAAAAATCAAGATGATAGTTCCTTGTGGCTGCAAAAAATGTTATGGACCACAAAGTATTTACTAGAGTGTGAGTCAACAGGAGACTTTCAACAGGACTTCCAGAAGTGTGGATGGTGGAGGCTAGAAAGCAACCCTATATCCTCTTTCCTTCCCCAATGTTTTTGATGTTCCCCTCACCTTATGCACTTGTATCTTCCTTTTCTTCTCTTCCCTCAAACATGACGTTCTTTTATCTCCTCCATAACCACAGTCCTTCACAAAAGATGCTGATTTCTGTGAAACCATTCATACATGCAAATAAAGCAAATACATATTAATCTGCATGTATATAAGAGGACTGTAAATGGATTCTCTTTATTTCAGACTTTGGGCTGGGCTGGGGAGTTACAAAGAAAGTATATTTATTCTCTGAATATTTGTGTTTTCTTTCTTTCATTCTCTAAAGGAGTCTGATAAAACTTTCAAATTCACATAATAGAAATCCTGTAAACATAAATGAATAAGATAAAATAACACCATCCTCCGGAGCCAAGCTAGTCAACATAAATAAAAGAAGAATCATTCCTGTTAAGGATGCACTGAAATATATTTTTAAAAAATATAAAAAAGGCTGAAAGATGGGGCTTTAGCATCTGTTGTTTGAAAAGTAACTGCTAAAGATATCAAATGGATGGGTGGGATTTTTTTTCAGACTTCCAAGATCCCCAGATATCAGGGGGATATCATCTGAGGGATGCAAAGGGGAAAAGGGAAAAGAAGCTGGTATGTCAATCACACCAGCAAATCACCAGCAGTGTGCATGCTTTAATCCATTAATGGGGGATTTATCTGTGATCATAAAAGCAGGTTAGTCAGCCTGGAAGTGTGTAGGTGGGAGGGGGAGAGGGAGAGCGTGAAGAGAGCAAGAGAGAGACAGTGGAAAAGAGGTAAAGAGAATAAATATACTGGTTGAATTGCTGGGAAGCTTAGGACCAATAATCAGGGATCTCGGATGAAACTGCTCCTGTGAACATCCTGCTTTCTTTAGAAGGAGACCGTGGCTTGGTGCTGCTGAGATACATATTTTTTAAAACCCTCCTCATAGTTTGATAGGCATTCCCAATGCTTTTTGTGCATGTCTCTAAAAAGCGTTGACGTGGAAAGAAGCAGCAGCAGTAGCAGCAGCAGCAGCAGCAGAGAGGAAAAAACTGCAGCTCTTCTAAAAATACTGAGGGCATGCAGGAGTGTGAGCAGGCTGGGGAGGAGGAGGAGGGTGTGAGAGTGCCTCACACCATGTTTTCTGGATGCCAGCTGGGTGCAGTTTTGGAAATGTTCCTCCTGTGAATGGAGGCACCATGAACATTTGGGAAGTGATCCTGGCTTTCTTGATTGTGGTACTCATCCTTGTCTCACTGCTGTCCAACGTGCTGGTGCTGATCTGCTTTCTGTACAGCGCAGATATCCGCAAGCAAGTCCCAGGATTGTTTATCCTCAACCTGACCTTCTGCAACTTGTTGATGACTGTTTTGAACATGCCCCTGACCCTGGCTGGGATCATTTACAAGAAGCCGCCTGGAGGAGACCAGCTCTGCCACATCGTGGGTTTTTTAGAGACTTTCTTGACCACCAGCTCCATGCTGAGCATGGCAGCTCTAAGCATAGACAGGTGGATAGCGGTGGTGTTTCCTCTCAACTACCATTCCAAGATGCGTTACAAAGATGCTGCTCTTATACTGAGCTATACATGGTTGCATTCAGTTTCTTTTCCTATAGTGGCAACTTCTCTTTCTTGGGTGGGTTTCCATCACCTTTATGCCTCCTGCACCCTCTACAACAAGAAACTGGAGGACAGGACAGAGTTTGTGGTTTTCACAGGGGTCTTTCATTCTCTCAGCTTCCTCCTCTCCCTCGTAGTCTTGTGTTTCACATATCTAAAAGTGCTGAAGGTGGCACGCTTTCACTGTAAAAGGATTGACGTGATCACTATGCAGACCCTCGTGCTGCTGGTGGACATCCATCCCAGGTAAGGAGATACCTGTGTCCTTGACTGCCAAGGGCACACACTTCTGAGGATACCTGCAGAGAGGCAAGATTATGTTTATTATCAGACTCAATTGCCATCCATCTGTAATTTTTTTTTTTAATGTAGCACTTGCCTAATTCTAATCTGCATGCTTATATTCTCAGGTCTCCTTGTAGCTACAAAATTAATTGCCAATTATATCCTGCAAAGAGCAAAATATGTCATCTAGGAATCCTTGGCTGTGTTTGAGGGCTATAGTGGAATCAAAAGGTTTGCATGTGCATACATGTCCTTTCAGGTAGTGTTCTTGAATCTTTGCTGTTTTCACTTACCATGAACAGATTCATCATGCCTGTTCATTAAAGTTAATCAGTAACGTCCATGGGTGTTTGATGAACTGGTTCAGGCTGAAATTCCTTGTGTTCCTTAAAACTGCAGTGGGGAGATAGCACACTGAATACCATTCTGCTTTCTGTGACTTTGTGAATGTCACTTTGGAGTCAATAACTTTATTTTCCTTGAAGGAAGGATGCCCAGAGAAATAATATTTCCAAAAGAAGCATGAGCAACCAACTAGGTACAAATACATCCAAAATAGCATTGAGATTCAAATTAGTACTGACAAGCAAAGGAGACTTGAGACTTGTTCGAGAGACCTTAAATCAACCCATATTTTCTAGGTATGGGAGTCTCAAGACAAGGGAGGGGAGAGGAAGCAAGCAATGACTAGGATGGGGAGGGATAACTAGGGGGAGGTACAAAAGGGAATGTCACAGAGAATGAAGAAGAAATATAACCAGGGGATCTTTGTAGTGGAGGTTTAGATATCAGATGTGAGAAGATTTGACAGGTGGAATGTTATTTGACTGACTTTGCTAGAGTAGATTTTGCTTGTGGGAGATGAAGGTACAACGAGTTTGTTGAGATTTTCAGTTGGGGGAGAAAAAAAGAAGGGAGAAGTGTAACCAAGTATGTGACAGGGAGAAAAAAGGATTCTGGTGTGAGTGGGAATGCATGGATGTGGGGGGTGGGGGAAAAACCTCACCGGAAGAATATAGGAAAGAGAGATGGGTTTAATGAAGGTCCCAGCTACGCAGCTACTCATAATTTTTCTCTCTGTCTCCCCCACCCCCCTCTCTGTATCTATACATTGATGAGGCAATAGTAATGCAGTGTGGTGGCTTCCTAAAAAGGCTGAGTTAAATTTCGATCATTTAGAACCTGTGGAAGACAGGAACAAAGTAATGTAGCTGCCTATCTTTTCCCTTCACTGTGAGTAATAGCAGCTGGTCAAGGGAGAGGAGGCGGGGAGGCAAGGACTTGATGGGAATATATATAATTTTGCATGCTATTTTCTTTTCTTTTTATTTCATAAAATTTACATACCACTTGATTGTGCAAAAAAAAACCCTCAAAGCAGTGCGCAATAAGTTGAAACAATAAAACTATCACTAAAAAAAGAATACAGCCATAATTTGAAGCATACAGAAAGTTGAAACCAGAATACAGTAGTCTATTTTTTAAAAAATAAGCTCATACAAACTTTTGAAACATCTGAATAAGCTTGCCTAAATAAGAATTTCTTCAGCAGGCATTGAAAAGTATACAGTGAAGGTATAGAGAAAGTGAATAGAGATAAGTATTTATCCTTATTTCATAATACTAGAACCCAGAGTCATCCACTAAACAAGAATTATGGGAGATTTGGCATGGACAGATGGAAGTACTTCTTCAACTAGCACGTGGTTCAACTATCACATGAAGTAGGCAAGTCCACTAACTTAGATTTGCTTTAAAGGGGGATTCAGCAAATTGTTGGAGGATAAAACTACCAAGGGCTCCTAGTCGTAATGGCTATATTATCATGTCTCTGGATACCAGGAGCTGGTAATCAGGAGTGCACAGAGAGCAACTGTGCTCATTTTCAACTTTGGGCTACTGAAGGGCATCTGGTTGGCATCTGTAAGAAACAGAATGCTGGGACCAGAGAGGCTTTTGATCTGATCTAGCAGGATTCTTCATGTTCATATATAAAAATAATATTAATAATGGAATCAGTGTGGTCTCAAGAAAGGGAAAAAAAGGAAAAAAGTGCACAGTCAGATGAAAGAAATAGAAGGTAATAGTATTCACATAACACTTTAGAGCTCAAAAGTCTTCAAAACATTACTTCATAACCTTAATATCAGCCTAGTAAGGCAGACCAGCATAATCACTCCTATATCCCCTGGTTGCGTGGCAGTGGTTTACCTAAGTCTGTGTACAGTGGTACCTCTGTTAAGAACTTAATTTGTTCTGGAGGTCTGTTCTTAACCTGAAACCATTCTTAACCTGAGGTACCACTTTAGCTAATGGGGCCTCCCACTGCCGTTGCGCCTCCGCCACACAATTTCTGTTCTCATCCTGAGGTAAAGTTCTCAACCCGAGGTACTACTTCCGGGTTAGCATAGTCTGTAACCTGAAGCGTCTGTAACCCGAGCTGTCTGTAACCTGAGGTACCACTGTAGTGAGTTTGTGACAGAGATGAGATGCAAACTGGGAGTTGCTTCATCCATATCCCAATATCTTATGGCCCATCTATGCATGGCATTGCAGACCAGTGAATGGATTCAAATTTACTTGGAAATAGCTGTGGGGGCTTAAAAGGGCAGAGGTGAGATACAAACGCTGTAGCACAGCAGGGGGTAGTTGTATCCATCCCTTCAGGGTCATTTCTCCAGTTTAAATCACTATTAGCCTCACTGAGGGAGAGGGAATGAAAGCTACAAATTAATATGAGCACCTGTCTTCACTGTGGCTAAAAGCAGTTGCCAATTTAAATCAGGACAATAGCATGTTTCAACTAACCATAGGACAAACTGCAATTTGCCTGGATTCAGAAATAGCACATAGGTGCAGCTAGTCTAAAGTAGAAGTGTAAGCTTCTAAATCCGCCCCCTCTGGCTGCACTAGAGGAAGAGAGGAGCTTATTTTTTAGTAAATGCATATCAGATTGTACTTTTTAAAGAGCTGATATCGAATATTTATCAAATACATTCACTGATATTTGACATATATTTCATTTAGCTTGAAAATAAATCCGGGTGTTCTGTGACCAGTCAGTATCAAAACAGCAAATGGATAGAGCAAAGTGCTAAATAATCAAGTCTCTGAAAAACCAAATCATTCCTTATGCTAATTTCCTAGTGGATCTTATTTTTACATGGATAATGGGAGTTTATTTTTGAAGTGTAGCATTCAGCTCAAAGTGTGATTTCTGGTAACCATGGTTAATTCCAGGTGTTATAAATTTTATATTCCTTCTCTTGTTAATATGGGAGGCTAATATGCACTATATCACCGTAAAAGTCCTTAATTATAGTCTTTCTGTAATACCAGACTCCCTGCATACCACCTAAGGTAAGTTGTAAATCCTTCCCAAAAGTCGTTTTTATAAAGGAAACATTGACCAAATTTGTGCAGCCAGAATGAATGATGTTATGCCAGATGTCAGGATATGTCTCCCCCTGCCCCGCCTCCAGAATTGGTTGTACATCATGGTGCAAAGTCATTTACAAGCCTTTTGTTTAGGGCTATGCAGCAACCGGCAGTTGAGCAATGTTAAGTAGGAAGATGCCTTATGGTGCCTTAAATTGGAATGGCCAAAGGAGTTCCGCTCAGTATGACTGGGAGGCATATGGAAGGACTGAGGCAGATCTAGGTTCACTCAACACTTCTGTCTCCCACTCTTTGGTTTATGATCAGAGGGAAATGGAAGAAAACTGATCCTTCTGACTTTCCAAACTCAGATCTCTCTCACTTGTAGCTTTGCAGCTAAGCTCGACGGCATCACCTTATCAAAAACTCCTGTATCAACCCTTTCCAGCCTAGTGTCCATCAGACATTAGGGACTACAACTCCCATCATCCCTGCCCAGTGGCCACGCTGGTTGGGGCTGAAGGGTGTTGGCACCAGATGAGTGAAGCCTTACTTATGGTCTTCCTCAGCAGATGAGTGAAGCCTTACTTATGGTCTTCCTCAGCCATAGCATGGGGTCTTTAGTGATCACATTCAGGATAAGCAGGTTAGTTGTCCTCTGAATGCATGACTCCATAGCCCACGCTGCATAAAAGTCAACAAAGCCACAGTGCTCATCAGTGTGTATGGGCCCACGTACACAAGTCTTAGATGATTATGCCCTTATTTTTGCTTTCCAATACTCACTTCATCAAGCTAGCAAGTTTGGACAGGTGGGGTTTAAATGGACTTGGGTTGTCTCCAGTGCTTTTTTTTTTTTTTTTGCTTTTTTTAAAAGAAGTTTAGGGTTACTCTCATTTTCCTACTCATATTGAAATACTGCTCCTCAATGAGGCCAAACTTAGATTCACAAAATGTTTAGGGGTATGTGTACCCCCAGAAAAAAGCACTAGTTGTCTCCACCTTCTGTACCCCCTCCACATTATGAAGCTTAAATCAAAGCTGATCGGTAGGACTAACCTTCTTTGTTATGTGGTGGCATAAATGCCACTGAAATCCATATGTTTTTCATAACTAATCATATTTCACAGCATTTCTGTGCCTCTTAGGCACATTTTCAGTCCACACCTAGAAGGGAAGTGAGAACAAAGTATATAAATGAGATAACTGAGAAATAAAAAAACCCCTTATGGATTTAGGTTTTGCAAAGGTTGGATTGGATCATTGACATTTTGCAGTATAATGCAGACTTCCTTCTCCATATGATTTGGGAGGCGTTCAATAACACTATCTAAAGTTTGTTCAAACGGGAGCTTTGATTTCACAGGAACATGCAGACACAGAACTGTATAGACAACTAATTATAAGGATTATACATAAGGAACACCATGAATTCAGATAAACATGGTTTTGAACAGTAGAAGTTCTGCAGTATTTAAATAAAGCAGTAGTTTGAATCTATTAGATTTGCATCTGAGCAAAATCTGACGGTGTGGGGAAGCCCACTTGTGAGGGTCCTCCATGAGTGGTGGGCATCTACTCCCCCTGGAATTTGTTTCCATCTGGTCTTTTACACACACACACACACACACACACACACACACACACAATCTTATGGAGTAACTCAATTTGGCTAATCTGTTAGATTTTGCATTTTCTTTCTTCTTTTTTCAAAGAAATCTAAGCGGGAGAACCTGTTTGAGCTAGACTTTACCTACCCTCTTATTTTGCCCCTGCAGATGCTTTGTACCCCAACGCTAAGGGGTACAAACTTAGGGGTGGGTAGAAAGAATGGAAGAAAGCAGGAGATAGCCTTTCCAAGCCTTCAGAATGGTTCAAGGATAAAAGATCCTGGGCTCTTCCAATTTGTCTGGAAAAGAACTTGGGTAATGTTGAAAAGCAGCGAGCTTCAGAGAAGGGCTGTGGCTCAATAGTAGAGGACATGTTTTGCTTATGAATAGATCCTAGGTTCAATTTCGTGATGTGTCTGTATAGGGTTGGGAAAGTCTGTTACCTGAAAGCTTCTTCCGATGGTTGGGGAAACTTCTTCCCATCTTGGTTGGCCACTGTAAGAAGAGAGTGCTGGACTAAATGGGTCTTTGGACTGATGCAGCAGGTTCTTGTTATGTTCCTATGTTCTTATTTATCTATTTATTTTATTTCTTACCACCCTTATTTTATTTCTTACCTCCCAGATCAGGTTACAAAAATAAAATATATCATTATAAAAGAAATAAGGAAATAAAACTGTTACAAAACAAGAAAAGTATAGAAACAATTAAAAACAGTTCCATACCAAAAAAAAAAAATCTATATGTAAGAATAATAATAAATAATAAGCAAACACACAAACAAACAAACAAAATAATCCATATGTATAAACAAGCAAAAATAGTTCCAATGTAGCTGTAAATATTACTTTATAAAACTTCATTAGGTGCCCAGAGAATTTATGCTGGAGATGTAATGCTAGAGCTGCGTACGAAACTCAGAATTTTCTTGATAGAAGTAGTTCATGAAACAGAAGCAATTACTCGTTATCTCCTGCGAATGAACTTTCTAGCTGGCCAAATGAGAAGTTGAGGATTTAGTTTTACCAGAAGACAGAGAACTAAATTCATTCATGATATGAAACAGAGAACTAACAGTTGATCTGAACGCTGTGAAAATGCTTTTTTAAAAAACGTTTTGAAAAATACATTGAATTTTCCATAGCTCACTTTCACCATCTAGTGTCACATTTGTACACTGCACTTTACAACACATCTAAGACGTTGTATTTGCTGCTGTGTAGCTGAGTCCTGGGTCTGAGGCACTTGCCCAGAGGCACCAATGAAAGCCTTCATGGGTGTGGTTCCTGTGTTAAACAATCTCTCATACATAAAAGCTAGCTGAAGACACAGCAGCCACATGCAGACTTTACCATGTATACACTCACTTTTGTTCAACGAGGCACTTTCATTACACCTGATGAAATTCTTTGTGCTACGCAACTATGAAAGGCACAGGAGCCTTGTCTTGCTTTCCACCAGCAGTTTATAAGCTGTCTTAAAGGGCAGGCCCACAGAGAGCACATTACAGTAGTTCTAACTGGGTGTTGAAGCCAATTGCACAATATTTAGACATGTTATGCCCGGCCACTAAGGGTTCTTGCGAGGAAAACACCTGCAAAGACTTGGCTATCCAATTAACACTTGTGTGGTTTTCTTTTTCTTTTTCTAGTTATGTTTACGGCACTGCCAAAATACAGGCATTTTGTGCAGCTTGAGCAGAGCAAAAGGAAAGAAATGTCACATATTAACAAGATTATGTTCTCTAGCCAGTCTAAGGAGCAAAACATGGATGCTAATTGCCATGATCTTGTAACCTCCTTCTTGAACTAACTTCATTTATCGGAGTTTTCAGTGTGCTCCGGCTAGCCAAGTGACCTCAGCTGCCACAACAGCTCTTCTGCATTTTGTACTTCCTATTTTAGACAGAAAAAAAGAAATCTGTGGCCATCTCAAAGGTTTGTTTTATTTTTTGTTACACAAACCTATTGGTCCAAGAGATGATAGCATCTTAAACTATTCCAGGCCTAAAAAGGAAAGTCTATGAACCTTACCCCCCTTTGCACATTTACGCAGCATAGATTTCAAGGAGATGCAGGAAAAAATGAAAATGGTTGCATCGCTCTTTAGAGAGGTGCAGAACAACCCTAACCCCTGATCTGTGCGGCTGCTTGGAGTTAGTTGAGGGCACCTTCACAGCGTTCTACTGGTGTAGGGATGGGAGCTGCTGCACTCACTAAAAGTGCATTGGAGATCATGCAATCTCTGGTCTTTCTCATAAGAAGTCATAAGCCTGCTGGATCAGGCATAGGTTGGCATGGCATTGAGGCCAGGATTGGTTCATCATTCCACAAAACCCACATTGATGGGTCCGCTAGGCTTGCACCACCCCAAACCCATTCCATTGGAGTTGGCCAGTGCTGAACCTTGCCAAAGGTAAAGGTAAAGGGACCCCCGACCATTAGGTCCAGTCGTGACCGACTCTGGGGTTGCGGTGCTCATCTCGCTTTATTGGCCAAGGGAGCCGGCGTACAGTTTTAGGGTCATGTGGCCAGCATGACTAAGCCGCTTCTGGAGAACCAGAGCAGTGCACAGAAACGCCATTTACCTTCCCGCCAGAGACCAATTTATTTACTTGCACTTTGACATGCTTTTGAACTGCTAGGTTGGCAGAAGCAGGGACCGAGCAACGGGAGCTCACTCCGTCGCAGGGATTCGAACCGCCGACCTTCTGATTGGCAAGTCCTAGGCTCTGTGGTTTAACCCACAGCGCCACCCACGTTCCATTGGAGTTGGCCAGTGCTGAACCTTGCCAAAAAAGCAAGGTCTCACTGGGCGACCAAGGTGCAGATTCCAACCAGGTAGATACGCCAAACCAAGCATGGAGGTGCCAATCAGGTTGAGAGGGAAAACAAATCCTTTCTGGCCCTGACAACCGGCAACCCAAAATTGTTCTGGGAAGACTCTAGCTCGAGGGGAGGTGGGCAGGAAGCTCTCAAGGCAACATGGCCCTGAGCACCAGAGGAAGCAGGCTTATATAGTCTTCCCCTTCCTTTTGCAAGGGCTCATGGGACAGCTATTTTTCCCATGAGTCCATTGCACGGGCAAGATACTCGCAAATAAGGCAGCTTGGCAAGATCTATGCTTAGATTCCTCAGAATATGAACCACTATATCCTATATGAACCGCCCAGTCAATATTGCAGGCACACATTTGCTTTGAACAAATATTTTTGCTATGGACAAAATAGTAAATAGCAAACCAAATCATCTATGCAGGCATGTCCCTTTCAGGAGCAATATATACATGTTTACAGGAGTCATATTCTGAAACAGGTAACGCCTGGGTCATCTGCTCTGCATCTCATAATTTACGCAAAATTAACAAGTCTGTTCCAGCTCATTCCAAGAAAAGCTACGTCAATCAGGCAAAATGTGATCTGTTAAATTATCTATTGCATGGAGACTGGCTTGGGAATAATAAGCATAGCATATATATTTTTTCTACCTCTTTCCATCAATGTGCATCATCAATGTGCATCATCAGTCATGTAGACATTTCTTGATTTAATCAGCGGAGTAAGATTTTGGCCCTACACATTGCCCAGACATATGTTGCAAGTGTCCACAATCTTCCTGCAAACCTACTCAAAATGTACTGAGATCCAATTCTGAAAGGAGCAGCTTGGGGGCAGCAATCTATTATGACATCACACCTAAAGAAATGACTAATGTAATACGTGTGACTGATTTAAAGAGTTGCATTTAACCCTATTTAAATGTCAAAGGCAACCTGAACTAAGAGGCTTGTTTCTCTTCAGCTACCTTTCTACTCTGCGTACAGAAATAGCACTGATTTCAGCCAAGTGTTTTATCAGGACATCATGGCTATTTTAAGACCCTAATAGCTTTTCACATGGCTGAAAACAGCCCAGAATTGGCTCAACTCTGGACCACCTCAGGCCAATTACATGCCATGTATATTCAATATTCCTGCACCAAATGTAGCAACATAGAAATCATATACACTATTCAATCTCCAATGTGTTTTTGCCCCTCATGGCTCTTCAAATAACATCCCAAAGAAAAAAGTCAGACATGGTAGTGTTCATTTAGCAATTATTAACAGAAATATTAAATGAAAGCATTAAAAAACCCAGTTCATTTGGACAGCACAATAATATATGATCATTTATTATTTAAGTATTCAAAATCCACAGTGCTCTGCTCACAGCCAAGTCTCTTCTTTTGTCAGGCCTGTGCAATTTCTAACCTATCAACCTGGCCATGGCCTTCCAGCTGAGGGGAGCTGGATAAATGTTCAGATTTTGCAGACTGCAAAGCAAGCATGTAGGCAAGGACAGCACAAAATACGGCTGGTTGGGGTTATGGTCTCCACATCTTTAACCCCTAAACCTCATTCAATACTTTGCGTTAAGGTCAAAATTCATGTGACGTTAAATGTGTGTGAGTTTTTAAAGTGCATGTTTTTATTCTTTAAATAGCAGTCATGAGATGAGGGGAGGAGAACCACAGTATGTAGGCCAGGTCGATTTATCCCTTTCCCTCGATGCAAAGGTACCGTCATTGCATACCCTCCAACATTCCTCAGATAAAAATAGGGACATTTCTCCCTCATTCCTGCAACTGACTCTCCTCATCCCACCATTTTTTCTCTCCCCCACCTTACAGAGCATTTGTACCACCACCACACCAATGGGAAACAACACACCACTCCAAGAAAACCCCTTAATCCCGATTTTTATTTTATTTTATCCTATGGTAGATTTACAAAAAGAAAAACACATACCAATAAATAAACTTTAGAAAGGGGAAAGTTTACAAAGGATTTTTAAAAAAATAAATAGATGAATAAATAAAGACTCCTTGTGCTACACTCCCCTTTCTTCCTGCCCAGGGCAAACCTGCTCTCTGCCTGCACCTCAGAGCTGGCCAGCAGCAGAGCAAGCCAATCGGGCGCCTGGGGCGGCGTGTGTGCCCTGCGCCCAGGTGTGGGGCCAGCCAACGCAGGGCACACTGCAGGGCCTCCAAGGAGTCTGCCTGCCTCCTCCCAGCTACCCTACAGCTGACGAGGAGGCAGCAGGTGGACCGTTTTGTCCAAGAGAGAAGGTGGGCAGCTTGTAGCCACCACTTCTTCTGCCACTGGCTCATCCTCCTCCTTGAGCTTGGAGGTGGCACTGGCAGGGGGAATAGGGACATTCCATGGCCAAATCAGAAGCCAGGATGCCTTTCATGATTCTGGGATTGTCCCTGGAAAATAGGGACACTTGGAGAGTATGCCAATTCCCCCTCATACCAATTAAATAAGTTACTAGGCTGGGAAGGAAGCATCTCTTGTCACCAGTACCGAATTTAGATACATTTTCTGTTGGATTAACCCAAGTTAATTTTGAAAGTCCACTATGCAATGCCCACAAGGATTCTTGTGGCATCCTTCTATCTGGATCTTGAGCTCCCCGGCTGAAATTATTTGAGTTACATCAGATTCAGATTTCAAAACTCTTTCACCTATGTTGTTAATTGAATTGCAACTATAAGAATGTATTAATAATTTTCCAAAATATGATCTTTTCCTTAGTATGTCAAATGTTCAGTTTACTTACCAGAAGCCTGCTTATTGAAAAGGTATAGTTTGAAAGCATTGGTTTATATTAAGAGATGAATATGTTACTGCTCAAAAGATTCTCCTATCTGAGTTAGGTGAAAATTTTCCCCAAACTACCGTAATCTACAGAAGGGCTTGTGTCAATGCATTTTCTATGTCCCAGCTGAGTGTCACATTTTAAAAGAGCATTGAATTCCTCTAATCTAAAGCAAATAATCATTTCACTACAAATCCATGAGGCTACTTGCCATAGTAGTTGGCAAAATTAGGCCCCAATCCATCACAAAGGCGGATTGCCTAGGCAGGCACAATCTGTGGCCCAGTGAAATAATTAAGGTGGGATGCAGGGTTGGGTAAAAATCAGGCCAAATCTTTATGACTATGGTAGAAACCAGAGTTGGCATGGCAGTAGGGCGAGGATCCTGTTCCTCATTCCACCAGCCATTGCTAATGGAATGACACTCTGTCAGGGAGGTACCTAGCCCCCCTCCATGTTAATAACCCAGCACTGAGCCCCGGCGTGGTGCAAGGCAAGCATCCAGGGTCTCACTGGGCAACCAGGGTGGGGCATGCTATTGCTAATCCTCCCCCTGGGCTTCTTGTGGAGGAGCCCTCTACTATGCTTACAGGCATGTCTTCTACACACACCTGCACACCCCAACCTTTCCCCCATGCAGGCCAGCAAGAGGCATTATCAGAGTTCAAGGACACATTCCAGAAAGGCAAACACATTTGGGGCACCAAGCAGAGCCAATGAATGGTGTAGCTTGGGAAGAATTCCAAGGATGAGACAGAGAATTCTGGAGGGTTATAGTCAGCTTTCAGGTTTGGTTTTCCCCACCCCTGACTCAGCAAGGCCATGTGAGCTACTTTGCTCCCCCTCAGCCCCTTTTACTGTGTCAGCGCTCTTTGTTTTTGTGCATCTTCAGGCAAACGCCTGAGCATGGCTTCTAAGTCAAGGTGATGAAATGCTGTTTGAAATGATAATTTGCATTCATGTTTTTATGTCAAAAAACAGTGTAAGAGAGCGATGCCTAGAAGAACAGAAGAGGCGGAGACAACGAGCAACCAAGAAGATCAGTACATTTATTGGCACTTTTATACTCTGTTTTGCACCATATGTAATCACAAGGTAGGTTTAAGCTAGTCTTTTCTCATTTCTATCTGCAGCACACTCCTGTTATTTGTATCAGCAGACAATTAAACTTCTGCTTGTCAAAATTATGCTAAGCATTTTTCACTGTGCTGAGAAGCATTGCCATCTTAGGCGCCTGCATTTTATGGTCCCAACTGTGGCCAAAGATTTGGTAGTGGAAAGGATCAAATCCAGCATCCCAGTGGGAAAGTCTTTGATATGGATTAAGGAGAATACAGTTAGACTCTCATCAAAGAAGATCACATAGAATTCAGAATGTTGTCCGCACATTTCAGTGGGTATGTTGTGCTGTGTGATGCAGAGCAGATGTTCTGGGACACATGGTGGCTACTTTAAATTAATGTACACAGATGTGCCAAGTTTACAGCAAGCATTTGAATGAAGGGACTGCCAGCATTTTCTGAGTCCTGGTCCTTATTATCAAAATGACATCCTCCATGCATAAGGGGGAGATATCATCAGTTTTAAAGAAACTCCAAGTTTTGCCAAAGTACAAAAACAGCCCAAAATGTGCGTAATAGTGACAGAATACTAATGACTTGTTCCACGGTGTATGATGGATGGATGGACAAAAAGCTCAATGGGAGTGGTAACGCAAGAGAATATACTGAACAGGAGAAGAGCTTACTGCATGGGTTTTCATTCAGGATCCACGGTATCTGATTACTATGAGGTAGAAAAATGTAATCCCAACACATTTTTCTTTAAAAAAAACACCCATGAAGAGAAAAGACTGTTTGGGCCATTTAATTCTGATAATATCCAAGAGCCCTTTGAATTTTGTCATTTACTGTATCTACTTTCTTCCACAATGTTTCTTGGCCCCCTTCAGCTATAACTGGTGATACCCCTTTTTTTGCACACCACCCCAACATTTAGAAGCCATTGTGGAATAACATTTGAGGTTGCCTCTCTATATTCTTAAGATGCATCAGTCTTATGAGAAAGGTTCATCACAAACAGGTCATATCACAGTTTTTCAGACCTGGAGCTACAAAACCAGTATTGCTGTTCACAGCTTATTCCTGATTAATAAGTGCTAGAAGATGCACAACAATGTTAATTTTGAATGACAATTGTAAAATAAATAAATAATAGATATTATGACATTCCTTGTTGAATTATGAACATTTTTGCATCCAGTATCAGAGAGGTTCACAGAAACCCCGGCTTTGTTGCTATGTTGCAGGCAAGAAGCAAAAAAAAAAAACCCTCTGCATTTATAAACCTCACTCAAAATTGGCCTGGTGGAAATGAATTATTGAAATGTGGATTACTGTGCTTCAGAAGCAACATAAGAGGGAATGAGCTAAAAGGCTATGTTAGCTTCTCTGAACATTTGGAATGTGTTGATTTATTTTTGACCAAGCGCTTCCTGGAAAAAATGATAATATCTTGGCACCCATTAAACTTGGAGTGGGATTAACAGCAGTGTTCAGTGCCCTGATAAAAGTCAAGACTGTAGGAAGCTTGTCACTCACCTTTCTTCCACTTCCATTTTTTTTTTAGTAGCTGGATACTCAGAAGTGCTTATTAAATAAAAATCAAATACTTGGAGGGGGGATGTAGTTCAGCAATACAGCATGTGCTTGTCTGGTTGAAAGCGCTTTGGGTTGCCTTGGGCAAGATAAGGCAGCTAACACTTTTAATAAACAATTTAATAAATAATAATGCTTTGTACCCAAGAGGACCTAGATTCAGTCCTTGGTATCTTCAGGTTGGGCTAAGAAAGACCCCTGTCTGAGACCCTAAACAGCTACTGACAGTCAGTGTAGGCAGTATAGACAATGCTGAGTTAGATGAACTCACAGTCTGACTCAATATATGTTTAATATGTCCACATTCAAGATCCATTGATTCTAGCATGAAAGACTTCCCGCCCGCCCCTGTGCAATCCATTGTTAAATGTCAGTGTTAGAAGTGCTTATTAAATAAGTGTTTATTAAATGTCAGCTACTTTTAAGTTTACGTGTAAGTTGCTACTAGGTAGTGTTACTGTTAGTGAAATCCAATACATATATGCAGTGCCATTTTTCTAGAAAAAGAGGTACCAGAACTCACCAACAATGCTTCCCTTGTTCTCTTATAATGGAAATGGTGGTCACCTGAGAGGTGCCAGAACTGAGGACTCAGCTATACAGCTGCAAATAAAACGTTTTAAGTGTGTTGTAAACTGCAGCATACAAATGTGACACTAGATGGCGATGGTGAGTTATGGCAATTTCAATGTATTTTTCAAAATGTTTTTTTTAAAAAGCATTTTTAAAAGCCCTACCTGGAGATGCCAGGGACTAAACTTTAAACCTTCTGCATGCTAGGCAAATTCTCTGCCATTGAGCAATGAACCTTCCCCAAAACTACTATTAGCTGAAAAACTGCTTTAAAAACTGTTTGTATGGATGTATGGGGGAAATAGGGATATTTCACAATTCAACTGGAGTCATTCAGCTGGAGTCATACAGGATCAACTGCATCAGAATATGGATGGAAATGTGCATTTTGATGTGCATCTGAACATACACCCGACTGAAAACAATGTAGGATGAATAAAGCCTGCTTACCAATTCCAACGTGTGTGTGTGTGGCAGTTGTGGCCCAGTGTGGCCGCAGGTATGTCAGAGCGGCATCTGCTTGCCCTCACAAGACCTGACAGCCCACGAAACTCCTCCACTGGTTGCATGGGAGGGCAGGCCCCACCGTGAAACTTTAAAATTTTAATTGCCCAACTGCACACAAGTTTAGGGGTGGGAAGGTCAGGGCAGACCTGGGAGAAGCCTCCCCAAACCTGGCTTCATTCAGCCCCATTTCATTAACCCCTGTTTCATTGGTCAAAGTTTCAGGATACCCGGTTAAAAGAGTCCAGGGGGATGGATACTGTCCAAATGCCCAGACAAGGGCTAATGGGCCATAGCACTCCCCAAATTTGCATTCCAGAGGGATTACCCAGAATTGATTAGCACCATAGGGATTGACCCTGAAGGAAAATCACCCAACAAGTGGGTTAGCTGGTTCAGGATATACACCCAATGCTTATGCCAAAACCTACTGGTATCTGTAATTAACAATGTTGGGGCCATTTTGATCCCATGCTTGTGATCCCTTGTCATTATTTCTCCTTATTTCTCATTCCCTCTCCCCATCCTGATGGCCTGGGCACATTGTGCCTGGTTCCGTAAATGACACCTCCATTTGGATAAGCATCTAATAGAAGTCCATGAGCATGTGCTTTTGCACGTAGAACTAATTATCTCAATTAGAGTGCAATTAGATAAATTATATCCAGTGGGATATAAGACACAGACACAATTTAAAAATAAAAACATTATCAGTTGTATTTCCAAGTGTTGTATGGTATGAAAATTTGAGGGGAAAGGAAGGGCACTCAAGGAAATGTAGTAATAAGTTTCTAAACTCCCCCTCCCCTTTGAAGGCCATTTCTTCTCGATGTTCTTTTATAAAAGGTTAGTTGGAATTCATAACATTGATTGATAGCAAGTAAGATATAAACCACTTTGCATCTTAGTGTTTCAGGGTATTCACAGAGCTTTCATCAACTTCCATCAGAATATCAATAACTCTACCTTTCGAGCGGGGAAAGTATTCAGATAGCAATGAGAGTATGAATTATGCTTTTTCCTACATTGTGACTTCCTTAACCTATTCAGTGAAAGCCTTTCTAGAAAAAAAACCACAGAATGGCCTGCATAAATTGAAATGCTTCTTAATGGAGATCTTACACACAAGAGTGGCACTCATAGCATGTGACAGAAAAATCCCATCTGGAACCTGACAGAAAGTAATTATAAGAAAGTGGAACTAATTGTTCACTTTAAAATCAATAGTATACCATTACCTTCAAATGTTCCCCTTGGGTAACAGTGCCTATAAATAAGCTCAGCTCCTGCGTCCATTCTGATTTACCTCTGCACTAGCAGTAATGGTGTGCAAGGGGACTAGTGTTCACCTAGGGCATGACTCTTCCCTACACAGGTGCAACATCTATGTGGGGGAAGGATCCACAAGGGTTCAAAAGTGTCCTGTTTTCTTCTCTCCTCCCCACTCTCAGTTTATATTAAGATGACAAGATAGGGGGGAAAGCATCAGGCTCCCACCCCTTAAATACTTGTGAAGAAGAAGAAATTGAACAGGCGTACCTTGCCATACCAACTATTAAAACAGCAGAACCCTGTCCTTGTTTGTATATGGTCACTGTAGTTTATGTAGGCAAGTGCACACTCCAGCAGTTCACTAGGTCAGCCCAGGATAGAGAACATTGTCCAGTTCAGAAGGTCCTCAGAATTATTCCTTGAGTGACATATATATGTTCACAGAGACAACATTGATATGGGGATTTTTCAGGAAGTATTAGGAGGTGGGGGGTTTCAAATACCTGCTTCCCCAGAGGTCCTGAAGCCAATCCTGAAAATTGCATATGGATAACCAGTTTCAAAATGCCATTTCTGAAATTCACTGCTCTTCATGCTAGCTTGCCTTTTCAGAGACAAGCAAAACCTCCCCCCCCCCCATCTCCAACAGAAATTGTTTTGTTTTAGTCTCATTTTTATTATATGTCTTTGGTATCTTGTATAGTGTTTTAATTAACTGAAGCTGTCTTGGTTTTACAAAGATAAGCAGCATATTTTAAATGAATAATAAATGTGCTCCTTCACATGAGAATTATTTCAAATGCAATTGAGTCAGCTATACCCATTTCTCTGGATAATCTTTTTTTCTTGAAATAAGGAAAGGTACATTTATAGAGATGGCTGCAACTATCTCCCGTAAAATGTCCAGGCCCCAGTATGGTTTTCCTCTGCAATTGTGTACTTGAGTAGATACAGAGACAATAAGCACAATTTGTTTGTATGTGCTAACTATATCATGTTGGTGATATAGGTATTCAGATATAAAAGTATGGGTGGTTTTTTTGTTTTTTGTATCTGTACATATACAGTCAAGTTAACTAAATGGAAACCTCTATGTCAGCTTTCCACAACCTCATGTCCTCCAGTTGTTGAGTCCCATCAAAACCCAGACAGTATGGCAAATAGTCAGGGATTAAGGGAATTGTAGTCCAAAGCATCCAGAGGGCACCATGTTGGGGGTGTCTCCTGTATTTTCAGAAGCAATTTAGCTAGACTGGTGACTGGGAGTGGCTGCCGAGACCATATAACACCAGTCCTGAAAGACCTACATTGGCTCCCAGTACGTTTCCAAGCACAATTCAAAGTGTTGGTGCTGACCCTTAAGCCCTAAAATAACCTTGGCCCAGTACACCTGAAGGAGCATCTCCACCCCATCATTCAACCCGGACATCGAGGTCCAGCTCCGAGGGCCTTCTGGTGGTTCCCTCCCTGAGAGAAGTGAGGTTACAGGGAACCAGGCAAAGGGCTTTCTCGGTATCGGCACCCTCCCTGTGGAACGCCCTGCCATCAGATGTCAAGGCAATAAACCACTATCTGACTTATAGAAGACATATGAAGGCAGCCTTGTTTAGGGAAATCTTTAAATAGCAGGCATTGTTGATCTTTTATTGTGCTTTTCATATAGTTTTGGAAGCCGCCCAGAGTGGCTGGAGAGGCCCATCCAGACGAGCGGGGTATAAGTAGTATATTATTATTATTATTATTATTATTATTATTATTACTATTATTAACCAGATGCTGTGGACAAGCAATAACTATGGACAATTGTAGTATTCTCAGAGGCTTTAATGCTAGTGGGAATAGAATGTTTGGATTTTGGTCTAATTAGGAGGTTCTAGTCCTTGATATGTTTATCTGACAATCATATTTACTCTTTTCTTGACAGACTGGTAGAATTATCATCCATAGTCCCCATCAACGCACACTGGGGAGTTATTTCCAAGTGTCTGGCTTATAGCAAAGCTGTTTCAGATCCCTTTGTGTACTCTTTGTTACGACACCAGTACAAGAAGACATGGAAGGACATAATAAACAAGATGCTGAAAAGGAGCTCAATAAATTCATCAGCCCTCACAAGTGAATCACAGAGTCGAAACATTTTGCAAGCAACTGATTGAAGAGCTGAGGTTAAACTATTTATTCAATGTAGCCTAATACTGGAACAGTCGAGGAACAATAGCTGGTGCCATTAGGATGATCAGCTGACAATATTTTGGAAAGCCTGCCTTTTAAGTCTTCAGCAACTTAGGTAACGAATTTCATAGCAAAGTTGGCTGCCTTTTAGTACTGATATCTTTAGTACTGATAGTATCTTGTTTGCAAAGATCCCCACCAATTTCACAAAATGTGTGGGAAAAGCAACATTCTAACCTCAAGGGGGTTTAGATATGGATAATGATAAGAGATTGTGTTTACATATTTCCCCACCACCACCCAAACAAACAAAAAACTGGATAATATTTGTGCCAGTTTTGATGTGTGGCAGCAAATTGACATCTGTGACCATGCCAACTATATGATCAGGTGAAGACAATCACTCCTAGTTTTTCCTGAGATTGCCCCTACTTAGTCACACATACCTAATTACACATAAACCTGTTAAAATAAAACTCTTAGGCTGCAATCCTATACACACTTACCTGGGAGTAAGTCCCACTGAACATAATAGGATTTATTTCCGAGTAGTAGTACATAGGATTGCAATGTTGGTGTTTCATCCACACCCTCTAGGTTTGCACTGGTTTTCTATGTGCAGAAGGAAACTACTATTGAGTGTTTACATTTGTCAAATGACGCTCTTGCCTGTGGTAGGCTGCAGAACAATTGCTTTCATACATCAAAAGAGACACAGCTTTGTGACTCTTAATTTCAGCTACTGATTGCACTGCTTCCAGTCTGCAGACTTATGGGTCTTGGTGACCCACCATTCAAATGGTTGACCACCAATAGATTAGACGATATAGTCCATAGTCTGCATCTGTTTGGGGAGAAATGGGATATACTTGCAGAAGGAGTAGAAGTCTTTTCACAAGACACTTCTGATGCTCCTCAGTTATGTGTTAACAAAACTATAACAAAACAGTAGGAAGCTGTGTCTCATTTTGCCCAAAATGTTTCCATGTTGTAATGGTTTTCTGACTGTGAAAATACCTAAAGTGTTGTTGCATTTAAAGTGTCAGTGTCTAATGTCCGCAGTGCTCTGGCTTGCGTAGGCTGCTGGCAGTCTAGAATGTAATGCTCTTCACAATGCAATAGCTAACTTTGTTTTCTGTCTGATCGTGACGCCCTGGTTGGTTGCTTCAAGAACGTGTACAGAAATGTTGCATAGGTTTCCTTAATCAATGCTCAGAACTAGATATAAGTGTTTGCACAGATGCCATAAGGATAGGATTAGCTAAATCTATTTTTTTTAAAGGAAGAAAGACTTATGTAAGAAGTTTGTTTGTTTGTTTGTTTTTTAAATGCTTGTTATAAAAATAATAAGTATGACACTTATAGCCAAATTTATTTTTTTGAAAAATCTCTGGAAATATTTTGTTTCCAGTGAACGCAGTACTTCAAAACTAAAGAATGCTGGGAATTACTTTTCTAAAAGTTAGTTTCTAAAATAGAAACTCAGTTTCGAGAAATGTAGAAGGAAAAGGGATCATTCAGGCATCAGCCCCATCTTCTCTTTCCTCTTGTGCATAGTTTGCTTTTAGTGTGAGAATCCCCTTAATTACTGATCCCACTCCTGTACACATATTGCTGTGTGTACCCAGTGGTGTGTATAAAGAAGGGACTGGGTCAGGCCTCAGATGAAATAAAAACACTACGCCTAAAAAAAGCCTCTGTTTACCTTCTATGCCTTCTGTAACCATGATGGACAATTTAATTTAAAGCAAGCAAATAACACCCACCCTACAAAAATGCTATAGGATTTGTAAGAGAGTTTCCCTTCCATTTTCTAGTTCTGTTGTTTTTGTTTAGTACCCATATTTCCTATTGATTTTTTCAAGCATTAGCGTACAAGGGACTTCTCTGTCAAAGATGCATAGGCTACTTGCCTTTATGCTTTGTGCTGAGTTGGAAGGAAGAAAATCATTTTCTCTTAGAATTAGACAAACGGCAATTGTGTGGGCTATTTTTTCTTAATCCATAATTGATTGCAAGGGAGATGCTAAGTATATTCTTCAGTGGCATTGTGGGTGTGGGTGTGGGTGTGTGCGCACACACACACACACACACACACACACAAACTGTACATATGAATGTCCTGATCTGAACTGATGCACCTACATAATTTCCATGAACGTTTATGAATTTTTCTCCAAAATGCATCGGTCAACTGCTGAACTCTGATCTGAAAAATGTTGCCTCAATCCACAACTCCTACAAACTGCAGTGCTCAAAGAAGCGTTTGCAAACATGAATTGCCCCATTTAATGGCATAATGATCTTCTTCTTCCTTTGAAATGAATTGTGAGAACAATGGCAGTGCTGTGGATGGAAGTGTTTTCTTGTGGTCACTTTCAAAGCTGTTCAATTAATTACCAACTGTAAGCTGAATTCATATCTCTGAGCCTGTCATGGGGATATCTCCAGCTTCAATGAAAGTAAGTAAGAGGATGGTTGCAAATGAAGAATTGATTTCATTGGTGTTATAAGTTGCTTCTAATGCTAAACTGCTAAAGATACTAGTAACAAGATTTCTTAAATGTTCTCTTGCAACCAACTTAGTATTTAATCAAAACAAGTACTGCCTACTGTTCATTTAATATTCCACCATGTAAATCCTGTTTTTCTTTCAGTATTTGTTTGGCATACTTACCACTTCATAATTATATGGTTTTATATATTTGACCTACAAGGCCATCTTCCAGTGATTCATACAAAAGTAGCTTCACTGATTATTTTGACGCTGTAGCTTATTAATAGCAATCAGTACAAACCAAAAAGTCATATAGAAGTAGGGGAAAGCCCAAGGATAGTACTTTTGAGCAAATCATTTTTGCTGTGGTAGGTTCCAGATAATAATCGAAGAATCCAGTCCTGTATTTACTTCTCTGTAGACATACATAGGATTACACTGCAAAACCTATTTGGTTCCAACAATCTGCCACACTACAATTTCTTGAGAGACATACTTCCTCCTCCTCTTCCTCCTTCTTCGTCTCCTCCTCCTCGAATTTACCCTTTGTGCCACTCACCCAAATTGTCTGCTACCAAGATCAAAGGATAATAACATTAAATAGGCCAATCATTTCCCCAGGCTTTGCCTGTTATAACATTAGGATCTGGTTTACAAATCTTCAAATCTGGCATAGTGAAAAACTTAAAAGTGAATAAAGATATGAGATTCAAGAAATAATATTGGGAATTTTTGATCCAGCTAAAGTGAAGCCCTTTCAGGGCCCATTTAATGATATCCCAGTGAAATCAAAATGACATTAGAAGTGTATCACTTAGGCCGGATCCTAGTTTGTGTACTTTCTGTATTCCAGAAAACTAACATTTTGCTTTGGTTTTAGTTTTTTTTTTATGAATTGCATGTATACCTAAGAAAAGATAGCATGTGGCAAACAAAACACTGCTGAAACACTGCCCCTAAACTATTTTTCAAGCTCACAACACTGAAAATGTTTATTCTGGTTGGGGTCTACAGATAAATATAAAGGAAGAATAGGGTTTTGTCAGCCAGACCCTCAGCACTGAAAATATGAGACCTACACTGGGAGGAGATGTATGACTGATACTATGTTTTGTTAAGCTTATTGGGATAGAATTGTTGCTTATTAATGCCTCAGTTCAGAATCCTGTATGTATACCACTGTACATATAAAGCTGTTAACTGTGCCCCTTTAATTTCATGGGGTGGGGACTAAATTCATGGGTTAAAAGAAGGGCCTATTCAGAGCCGTTTCTTCTACTGAAACAGAAAGTCAGCCTTTGGAGTAAAACAAAAAGCATCTTAACACATAAGAAAACATTTGATTTTAGCACATGGTTTTGGTCCATGTGTAAAGCTTGGTAGCAGCACCTAGAAGGAGTGGCTTTTATGTTTACCCATGAACAAATCCCAATGAGTTAAAATAGCTTATGGAGAGAAAGTCTCACATACGATTGTTTTCTGAGCTGTGGCATTCACAGCTAAGTACAGGATCTCAAGCCAAGCCAAAACTAACTTTGGCTGAACTGTAAGACGTTGAACTAGGTGGTATAAAAATGCTTCCTAAATTGTGCAAAGTCAAATGGTTGTATCCAACTAAGTTCTACTCTGAGTACATCCACGGAAATTAATGGGCGTAAGTTACTTATATCAATTAACTTCTATGGGTATACTCTGAGCAGAGCTTAGTTGAATACAATCCCCACATTCCCTTAATGTTTTAACCATGTTATTTGTTTGTGATCAGCTGAGTATTCCAAAATGTTTGTTGCTACTGCTAACACTGACCTCAGAGAAACCGGATCCAAAAATTGATCGCAGTTAATTTAATCAATGATTTTTGAATCATATCCAGAATATAAATATATTAGCTGGGTTTCATTTTTGTTAAAGTCCTGGTGGCCAAAGAAAACAAGGGGAAGAATCACAAAAACTGGGCCTTCATGGATAATGGCATGCCGATGGAACTCCTGGTTCATGTACAGCATTATAGCCATGTCAGGGAGTGGTGAACTTCATCCTCTGTTATGTGATGTCATCACCCTCTTCAATTGCATTGTCCAGGATCTGTCATTTGGAGTTCTGTATTCTGACGAACCATCATGCTCTGATTCTTTACTGGAGGACCTTCTATCTGAGGTGAGATGATTTACAAATAATTGAAAGACTTCTCAGAGAACGGAAAAGAACCTATGGGTGTGTTTACACTCAGACTTAATAACATGATGTCATACCCTCCATAATGATAATTTTACTATTTATACCCCACACACCTTACTGGGTTGACTCAGCCACTCTGGGCAACTTCCAACATATATATATATAAAATTAATCGTTTTTTAAAAAAACTTCCCTATACAGGACTGCTTGGGGTTCAGATAACTTCATACCCTCCAACATTTCTTCAATGAAAATAGGGACATCCTAATAAAAAGTGGGGCATTCCTTGATCAAACCAAAAACCGGGATGGCTTCTCTCAATCAAGGACATTCCTGGAAAACAGGGACACTTGGAGGGCCTGTGATGTCTTCTTGCATCTGTGTGGCCACTTTGAAGTCGCACAAATGTGCTCTAGTGTCCTGCCAATGGCTCGTGCTTGTAGGAGTTCAACATGCACTTATATCTGCCTGTCCTCCATAGGAGGTGACTATGTCTATAAGACAAATCCAAGCATGCCATTGGCATGGCAAAAGCTATTCTCTGAGCCCACAAAACTCATATGTATATATAGGAGAGAGAGAGAGAGAGAGAGAGAGAGAGAGATTAAAATATATATATAAGACACATAAGCAAACTCTCAAAAACAAAAAACAAAAAATTAAAGATCCCTATCTCAAGGAACTTTGAAACTAAGCATAAATTAAATTTTTACTGTAGTGGACACACACCAGGCATAGGATGCAGGAAATTCCTAACAGAGTGATCCTTTGGCATGGATTCACCTTAAGAGTGATAAAAGGTAGAAGGAATAGAAACATTTTTCTATTCAATCATATGTTGGTTGAATGTGTTATTTTGAGCAGTATATCTCCCTTGTAGCTTGTAGCTCTTTCAGGGTACATGTCTCTGTCAATTACCCCTGTAGGTAATGTCCCCCCATTTCTCCTCCCAAAATGTATTGGTCGAAATGCACATCCCTGGCTTCTGCTTACAGTCTGTATTTCCACATTGTGGAAGACCATTATGATTTTGAGGAGATAGTGCCCAGCAATAGCCCCTCTCATGAGCAGCTAATGCCTTAAGATCTTGTGGTACTTGGATCTTTATGAAGCTAATTCTGTTTGTTTCCTGTTATTCTATATAATAGTAGTTTCTTACAGCTGGTTATGTTGAGATGGCACCATGAGGATATTTTAGTCTTTCAGATAGGTTTCATACAGTATTAGATGTTGTTTACGTTATCTGTCTCCCAAGAACAAAGTAGCTTTTATCTTGGGTGAGAACAGAGGTGTCACCCAAACCCCACATGTGAATGTTAGCTGTGGCTTACATAACCCCAATAATATATAAGTCCCAAGAGAACACCAGTTGGTTGAGTTCCTATGCGAGGCTATCTGGATACTGGCCACCAGCTCAGCCTCAAGAGTCATGTCCATTGCTGACTGACATCCCAAACCACCAGAGGGCCTTAAGATAATGGCAACTCTTTGTAGATTTATTTGGGCTGTTTAATAAAATATTTAACCTTCACCCCATTTGTGTGTTGATTCTGTTCTGAATCCCCAAAGAGCCTCTGCCTCTTTGGCAGAATATAGTCAAACAGAGAAAACATTGGAGACAAGTATACCAAGGCCCATTAAATGAGTAAATTGGCCATTAGGGCATCAGACATACCAGCCTCTATGTGGTTTGTCTTCATGACACATAATATTGCATGCATGCAGTTGGCACTGTGGTCTAAATCACTGAGCCTCTTGGACTTGCTGATCAGAAGGTTGGTGGTTTGAATCTGCACAATGGGGTGAGCTCCTGTTGCTCTGTCCCAGCTCCTGCCTAGCAGTTCAAAAGCACGCCAGTGCAAGTAGATAAATAGGTACCGCTGTGATGGGAAAGTAAACAGCGTTTCTGTGCGCTCTGGTTTCCGTCACTGTGTTCCATTGCACCAGAAGCAGTTTAGTCATGCTGGCCACATGACCCGGAAAGCTGTCTGTGGACAAATGCCGGCTCCCTTGGCCTGAAAGCGAGATGAGCGCTGCAAGCCCATAGTCACCTTTGACTGGACTTAACTGTCCAGGGGTCCTTTACCTTTACCTTACCTTAGACTTCCCTGCACCATGTGAACTAAATGCCAGGACCTGTAAGTTCATGAACTGATACATAAAGATATGTGCACATTTTATGAAAATTTTGTACATTGTATGTAAATTGATTTATTGTTATATTAATGCCAGTTACATCGATTAGTTAGACTGAACTATTTTAATAATGCACAACACATGACACAAAGTAGATAACAGCCTGTAATATGTAATCTTGTTATCTGTTACCACATTGTGCAGTTAACACATTTTGGGCATCCATTGCTGCATCTTGCATGCAATGTGTAAATAGATCTGGATATTAGCCCCTAGCAACCTTGCAGCTTTAAGAAAAACACACTGATGAGATATTTGAATATTCATGTCTTAATTCTATAGTCAAACTCAATTAGGTGTGTACTTTCCTAGTTGTGTTTTTCAAATTAAGCTGTGGGTGAATATTGTGCATTAATATGTTAAAAAACCAGAATCAGATATATCTTCTAACTCCAGTAGATTTCTAGCTGAGCTATGTAAGCATACCATTTCAGGCTGGGGTGGGTGGTTAAGTATTTGAATGCTCCCCTTTTAAAACAACAGGACCCATTTCCTGTGAATGGATAGGAATTTTCTTAAAGAGTTCGCACATGCGAGTAGGTGCTTGCAACCAAGGTTTTGACTCATAACACCTTTGTACACAACATTTCCCAAATTCATCAGCAACTCATGGGAGAATAGCCTTCCTCTATCTGCTGGTCTCATTTTTAAGAATTCACTTTCCTCCAGTACTGACTCCCCAATCAACACCCTTCATATTTCCCTTCAACCATAGAGCCCACTTTCCACCCAAAGATTTTAATCACAAATCCCACTCTTTTATTTCCTCTTCTATCCCAGCTCTCTCCATCTCTTCCATCTTACCTTTCCACATGGTATCTCTTTGTCTTTCTGTTTGTTTCTCATTCCTTCCCTTCATGTCCTTTCTGATGTGTACACCACTGATGGCAAAGCTTTTCAGGAGCAATGTGTTATAAGATGTCTCTGTCCATGTTTCTTGTAGTGTGGCTCATTGGCTTATTAACACAAGTTAAAGTTACTTAAGAAAATATATGGTTTTATTATTTATACCTATATCCAGAGCTTGAATCGTATAAGTTTGTGGTGTGTTGTCTTGGCTTTTCTATTCAAGTGGTCACTGGGTAATTTCTAATGAGCACATCATGAGCTCTGCAAGTACATTGGAATTTCCAACCAACACAAAATACCCTGGATAAAGTAATCATGCTGCTGTTCCATGCCTACAATGTTTTGTAGGGTCTAAAAATTCTTCTAGTGATACAGGATCAAGGTGTTTTTGCTTTTGCTTCCTGGATGGTGCAGATAACAAATGGTGATTAAGCATTTAAGTTTTCATTTTTTGAAAATACTTTGGCTTTCCTTGATAGTTACTAGAAAAATAGGAGGACAATAACCTCGGCCAAATATTCAGAAACCAATGGGATTTTAGTCAACTTTGCTTATGCAATATTTAGTATTGTATTGACAGTCAAACAGAAGACATAGAAGATGAAATATAAAAAAATCTCTTTTCAATGCTGTAAGTCAGTGACACTGATTCTGTGATCAACTGTAGCTGAGCTTTAATAAGATTACCCATAATATTTAGAGTACTTGTAAGCAATGTGTTTGGAGGATCAGGAGATAATTCCTTTGGGATAACTGAATATTTAAGCCCATATGAGTGGGCTAAACAGAATAATAATTCAGCCTTAACTGTCCCTTGTTCAATATATGATTAATATAATTTGTGTTAGTCTCAATATTTTTTATGTTATATGTTCATTGATGGACGGGTGTGTGGAAGGAAAGAGCAGGGTGAAGCTTTTTTTAGCCGCTCTAGACTTTTTAAAAGATATATATAAGTGTGATTTTCTGTTCACCATAATAATTGTTGAGTACATGTAAATTCTTGTTTATGGATTTTGTATGTTATAAAATTATTTTTAAAGAGAGAGAGAAAGGCTAATGAGCTATAATATTTGTGACCATTTGTCATGAGTATGTCTATATTTATGCAGCAGGTTGTCATCCTAACGGGCCATGGTTGTATTGTATTGAAAAGCAGATACACAGGTGATATTATAACATGAGTCTGATGCCATGCATGCCAGTGCAAGTAACTCTGTGTAGTAAAACAGACATGTTATTGCACATAGCTACTGTATACCCAAAGGCTCGAGTCAATATGTTGACGTACTGACAAAAAAATTATGTGAAAAAGTTTGTTTTGTCAATGTTCTTGTTGGGGTGCTAGAAAAATATTGCCGTTCTTCATAGAGTTTAAAGCCATCTGTGTTTGAAGGGAAGGGGATTCATCCCCCAAATGTGCAAACATTAAAAGCATAAAAACCTTTCTGGTTTCACTGGAACATTTCAATAATGAAAAAAACTAAAAAAAGAGAATGGCCAATTAAGTGGAATTACTATATTCACTTTGCTAAATGTACTAGCATCTATTATATTTTCTGCCATTGATAGATTTATTGATTCTGGTTCACAGCTTCCTGAAATCAGCAGAAAGCCTCCTGTTAATATGTTTGCCAAGCACATTTATTTGGAGCATTTGCAGCCAAAATCTTGGCATTGTACCTTGGTAAATATAAACGCTAGGACCTAGTTTTGGAGAAAACATAGAAAGGCAAAAGCAATTTCTTAGAGCAGGCATGGGGAACCTGGGGCCCTCCAGATGTTGCTGGACTCCCTGTCCCATCATCCCTGACCATTAGACATGCTGGCTGGGGCTGATGAGAGTTGGAGTCCAACAGCACCTGTAGGGCCACAGGCTTCCTAAGCTTGTACTAGAACTTCAGTCATGCCAGGTAGGTAGTATTCCTCCATGTAGTGCCCTCTAAATGTTTTGGACTCTCTCATTGGCACCAGCTAGCAGGGCAAATGGCTAGGAATGATATGAGTTGTGGTCGAAAACATCTGGAGGGCTCCAGGTTAAGTAAGAGCTGTGTGAGCCATTTCTGGGGTAGTAGTGGATCTCTCAATTCCCAGACCACACTCCCTGCTCCATAAGCTGTTGGATGCTCCAGTTTGGGAATGACAGGTAAAAATTAAAGATGCAAGCCCTCATCAGACAACTGCCTGCCTCACAGGTCCAGTGAGCACACCTGCTGACCCCCACAGGGCTTCTACTTGCCTAGAAGAGCCCTTTTCAGAGACTCTTTGCACCTAGACCCCCCTTTCCCACTCCCGTCAGACACACAGCTCCTGGGGCCATGGAGAGTGCACATGAGTAGCAGGCCCAAACCCAGCTAGGGAAGGGTGATAGCTCCGTGAAGAGCATCTGCTTTGCATGCAGAAGGGAATGTCTCTGGTCTAAAACCCTGGAGAGCCGCTGTCAGTCAGCATACCTAACACTAATCTAGTTGAACTAACAGGCTGGCTGAGTATAAGGCTGTTTCCTATGTTCCATTCCCCCGTCTTGTGTTAAGTGAATGCATGGAAGAGATTTTATGGAAAGGGCTATAGTGAATTGGCTCTTGTGGTTCTGGCATATGCTACACATCATCATGATAGCATAATGTCATGTAGATGGCATGACTGTGGACTCAAAAAATTGAATAAAACCCAAGCCTATCCCTCTTTAAGTGGACTTCATTGTGTAAGCTCTGGGGTACAAATATTGCAAGGATTGGAATTTGGATTCCAACTCACGTCCAACCCCAGCATGGCAAATGGGTACTGAAAGGGAGATGGAATCCAATAACATCTATAGGGCCTGCTCTATAAGCTTCAATGGCTAGGAAAGACTATAGGAGTGGATTCTGTTTAGGAGGTAACTGGCTTCAGAATGGCACATTTTTCTGTATCACGTCAGTGGTAGACATAAAGAGATCCTAAGTGGTCAGACCTTAATGAAATCATTGTACTGTTATGAAGTTGTCCTTCATAATAACCACAAAGTAAATTGGTGCACAACTGCTAGAGCAGAACAAAGTGAGCTTCCCTGTAGGAAAACGTTAATTGATCACAAATTGCCTTGAAAGTAAAGGGGGTGGGGATAATGGATCGGTGCCTTGATTTGCAAACTGTATTTATAAATCTAAGGCATTTTCTTCTATGGCTATTTTTGTAAAGACCATTTCAGGGTGAAATACTCATATCCTTGTGAGTTATGTATCACTCTTAGAATTCTCAAAGGAATGTAACATTTAATATTTATTCTAGTGATATTTGATATATATTGTCCCAGACAAATACAATTCTATTTCACTGAAAGCTTTCATGCCTAGGATTTAAGATCCCACTTTATGTGTTACTAATACCCTGGTACTCATTCATTTATTCATTCATTCATTCAGCCTTTATTGGCATAATTAATACTCTAGTACAGGCATGGCCAAACTTGGCCGTCCAGCTGTTTTGGGACTACAATTCCCATCATCCCTGACCACTGGTCCTTTTAGCTAGGGATGAAGGGAGTTGTAGTCCCAAAACAGCTGGAGGGCCAAGTTTAGCCATGCCTGCTCTAGTATTTTCTTCTTTTTCTGCAAGTGTGAGTGTCAATGGTATAAATGGTATAAGGAATCTTGAAGCTAATTTACATGCCATTTTCATGGGGTGAGGTGTTGGCTCCTAGGCAAGTGGTGAGCAGCAGCATATCCTCCAGGAAGTTGTTGCAGAGCAAAAGGCAGGACAAGGCTCTGAAAGAAGTGTCCAAACATTAGAGATCCATCAGTGGAATGTGGCCTTTATTTGGACTTCCTCTGTCAATCACTCAACTAGACCAATAATACCTTTTATGACAACCTAGCATTTATCACAGCTTGTCAATAATGAAATTAAGTGATCAATTTCTCAGTGGTTTGGAAATGAAAATGAGTTCAGAAACTATTGGGAACCAAACATGGCAAATTCCAAGGATGTACAGAAACAGAAGGTGGTTGAAGGGGAGGATGCAACTTTGAGGTCCACTCCCCCCCGCCCACTTCACTGCTGTATCTTTCAAATCCCATGAGATTACATTTCTCAGTTCCATTCTTACATTTAAACCTATAAACCTATAAAGTTTGAGAAACCATAACTATTCGGCATAGTTCTGCATATCAAGGGAACAGCATTTATGGGAGCCTACCTCACATGATAAAAAAATTCTGGTTGCAGAACTAAAGTTATGGGTTGGAATCAGACTTCGCCTTCTTCAGGCAGAAAGATTCCTTCCATCAATGAAACAGTTTATGAGCCAGCAGGACCAATGGTCTGGAACTGTGCAGGAGGTAGCAGTGTGGACTGTAGTAGAGTTTCTCTCACCACCCTGCACCAGTTGAAGAGTCTGTCTGAGTTGAATTCTGCTCTGGGGATGCTGCTCTTGGAGGAAGAAAAGTCTAGATGCAACTCATTTTCAGGTATTGGCCAAACAGCTTATGCCAACATTATTTCTCCTATTCTTCTGTATTTCAGATATATAGAATCTTCTGCATAAATAGATTTCCATTATCATCCTTATTTTGATTTCCAGTCATTCTTGGATTCCACAATGATAAGAAGTGATTGTTTTGTACATTTACCTGATTATGTATTTTTTAAAAAATAAATCAATAAGGGGCCTGTGTTGCCTGTTTTGTTTACAATGGCTTGTGTTGTGTGAAGGCATATCAACTGTTGTATGATATTTTTCTTATGTAAAATTCATGCTGAAAAGACCATATAAATGTATGTATGTGTATGTGTGTGTATTGGGATTTTGTTAAACTCTACTGGTATAAAAATGTGGTTCTAACTACATGAACTTCTGTGATAAATTTTTATCATAAAAGTTTACATTAGAAATCAACAACCATGCTGGCTCAGTTTATATCATTATTAATTAACCATTAGAACACAATTGCAAATATGAAATGATTGATAGATCAGACCTGTCTGATGACTGACAGTCATCACTGATGTCATATTAAGGGCCAGACTCAATGTGAGATCAAGCACATAATTACCCCTTGGCATTTGTTTTTTAAGCAGCCACTATGCTTAAAACTGGCCTCTTTTGTTTTGAATAAATAAATACAGACTCGGGGGGGGGGGCGATGTGGCACTGTTTACTACAGACAAAACCTTCATGAGCAAAGAACAGCTCAGCGGGAGGGGGGGTTGATTCTGGGCTGGAAACTAGTGGTAGACCAAAATCCCACCTTCATTTTCATGTGATCATTTGCTCTCCTGTAATCCCACTATCTAAGGTGCCTTCAGTGGTTTTCAAAGTGGTGGAAGAATACATTTATAATCATTTTTCATGGGTGAATTTTTCTGGGGGTGGATGGAGTAAAATACTGAAAAAGGGGGAAAGTTAATTTCTCACTCAAAACGAGAGGGATAGTGCCTGTTCATTTTAGCTCTTATCTCAGGTTCTACTAACACCACTTGTGTTGAAACTGTGAACTATGATTTATTTCTCCACCCTATAGAGAACCACATCTTCCTGAGTATCTCTTGCTGTGTGAGATCTGGCACAGGAAGTGGAACTATTTTTTTTTTTTTTACTCCCCCTTTGGTATAAAAAATGCAATACTAAACTGGGGGAACCTAATTCAAATTGGGATGACAGCAGAAGGGAGGGCATGGTTAATATTTTCCTCTCCAGCTACTATTTGAGGTAGATGAAATGACTAATTGCAAAATGACTAATTGGTAGCTGGCACCTTGGGAACCATCAGCATCTATGGGAGAAGATCGTTAACAAGCATCTTTCCACACTTTGTTTATTTTCTCATTTCACTGTAGTAAGCAAACAAAACAGCTTCCAATTACTGTGGGCAGAACACTAAACAGCTGGCTTTCACCAAATATCTCCCAAATGTCACAACTCTAAAAGGAAAGTGGCTGGCATATGAAGCTCTCTGATACTGTGTAAACTGAAGAAGGTTTTTTCCCCACCAGAGTTCACTACCAGCAGCTGGGAGAGAGAGAGTGGTTGCATTCACATCAGATTGCTCACCATGGGGACCAGTGTCTCCTTCTCCTGCTTCTGCTTGCAATGTCATTTAGATAAGGGATGGTGTCAGAGCTTGGCATCACTGGGCACCTCTTAAGTTCCACCTCTCTGCATGGGGCCCACAACAGATCACCCCCACACACACACACACACCTAGGCCCCTAATGCTCCTCCTGTTTGTTATTGCTACCTGTTTATATGTCTACATCTCTTGCCAAAGCTTTCAATTTATGCATCCAGTATGTCTATCAAGGAATCCATTCATCATGATGTTTCTTCCATCCCTATCTAGGTAGCCCAGGCAGCTGCTCATTCTTGAAAGCAGCCAACTTTCCCCCAAATTTTGCTTAGCAGCATCTAAACCACTGTTCTCCAAACCTGGGTCTCCAGATGTTATTGGACTATAAATCTCATAAACTCTAGCCATTTTAGCCAATGCTTGGGGGTGATGGGAGTTATAGTCCAACAACATCTTGAGCAAGCAAGGTTGAAAAACACTGATATAGCTGTCCAATGAATATTCCAGAGTCTTTAAAAATCCAAAGCTCGCAATGTCAAGAATAGTGCAATAAGTTAAGAAAGAAACTCAGGCACGACAATCAGATTTATGCGCAACTTGAGTGGAAATCAGTCTGAAGGGAAGGAGAGATTAACCACCACCCCAAACACACACTCTCTCACACAGTTCTGCATCCCCCCACCCCAGTTCAAAACCATTTGTATTTCTTTTCATTTATTCATATTTTCTTGGCAGCCAAGCTGTAACGATAGAGAACATTAGAGGATGGAAATCAAAATTAATTATGTGGCAGTAAACAAAAGCTTATTCATGTTTAGCACTTTGTCAGCAGACAGAAATGATGCTTGAGAGGAAAACGGGATTAAAATATATTAACCATTCTGCTTGTCACAAAATATAAGTGCCTTTGACAAGCGAGAGACATTCAGGAGGTGTTTCCTAACGAAATATGATAAAAGAATGGCCGCACTGGAAGACAGAGGAGGCCTTTGAAGAGGCAAATAAATCCTCACATGGCCCACAACCATGCTGATTCAGTGTTAATAGGTGAAGGGAGCTATCCTATGCTCCTTGGAAGGGTGGTTGCCAAAATATACATTTTTTGTTTATTTCATAAAAAAATTATATACCCCTTGATTGTGAGAAAACCTCAAAGCAGTTTATAAAAGGTAAAACAATAAAAATTTCAATAAGAAGAATTAACACCAATAAGACTTCAAAAAGTTAAAATAATGATAAATTCAATATAGATTGAAACTTTCCTAAACTTTCTAAATATCTGGATAGGCTTGTCTGAACAAAGGCAGGGAAGTTCAGGGAAGTTTTTAATGTATGACATATTAGTGTATTTTTGGTCTTTGTGGAAGCCGCCCAGAGTGGCTGGGGAAACCCAGCCAGATGGGCGGGGTACAAATAATAAATTATTATTATTATTATTATTATTATTATTATTATTATTATTATTTCTAGCAGGTGCCCAAAAGAGTACAGCAAATGTGCCAGCCCAATATCAATGGGCAAGTATTTCCATTGTTTCTGTTCTTGAACTACCACTCTCATCATCCCTGATGGGAGATGTGGTCCAGCAAAGCCTCTCCTCCTACAAGAGGGGAGGCGTTGTGGGCGGGACACGATTTCTGCGTCGCACAGGGGGCGTTACGCCCCCTGCCCCACTCACCTGGCTGGCGCACCACGCCCACAGGTAAGCGCCCAACCGGGCGGCTTGGAGGGGGCGTGGTTTGCAGTTTAACTTACTGCTGCGCCAGCCATTCCGCCTCATTTTCCGCCTTCTCGTCGCGAGTCAATACCTTCTCACTTGCTGTAATCAATAAAGTTGTGGCCTTTTCTTGCCCATTAACCTTATACTCTGTGTCTGTGTGTCTTCATCGCACAAAGCGGGGATCGGGTCCTCGAACCACAACATCTGGGGACCCAGCTTTGAAAAACTGTGCTCTAGAGTGGCTGTTACTGGAGTGCTGGTTCTGGATGTGGGGAGGAAAGGTCCAAATTCCAGCTTTGTTATGAAGTCTGACATCCGATTTGACCAATCTTGAACAATTTAATTGGAAGACTTCCAAGCTGTTCATTTTCAATATATTTTACCTAATTGAATCTTCTTTAATTCTCAGTCTGTCACTTGATAGAGATAACATCTCCCCTTTTCATTTCATTTTGCCTTTTGTATCTTCCTGGTAAAACATTACTGTCACTGAACCTGCCATCGCTTATGTAAATTTCAATACTGACAAAGGATTTCCTGGTGAATATTCATATAGATGCCATCATTAAAGCGTACTTAAGCTTTTGCAAGTTAATTCTGCAGAGGGTTTTGGTTTTTCCCCCATTTGCATTTGCATGTAATGCATTTAGTTATGATGGATCCCATTCCTTCCTAATTAAAGCTGCTATTCCAAAGTATTCTTCAGTTTCTGCCTTGGGGTGATATTTTTCTTTTCTGTATTATATCTAATTTCTATTCAGTGCTAAAGATTACATCTTCTGGCTTTCATAGCAGATCACACTATCATCTGGCTGTAATCCAATCTCTAATGAAAGCAATGGCAAATCTGCAGGGACTTTAGCTAAGCTTTGATTTTACTCTACAGAGAGCCATGTTTAATAAGGCTCTTTAAATTTTTCTCTTTGCCAGTGAGAGCTAGATCTTTTAAACTTTTCACTTTTCCCAGACTGGAAAGGAAAGGAGATGTAGCCAATCAAGTTAGGTAAACAGGCTCACAGCCATGAACATCTGCAATCATTAACAGTGCGAACATGGGGATGTGTATTAACCACATCCATGGCTTTGAATAAAACCAACTTTGAATGGAAGCAAGCCACTTCATGTATGGCCATGATCATGATCAAACAGCAAAGCCTTGAAATTTCAGATGGTGCGACTTTCAAGGGACCTAAAGAATGTACTCTCAAAACTGCAGGCCTTTTATTTAAATATTATGTTGAACCCTAGTATGGTGGGGCACAAGATCTTATCCACCTCCATCCTCTTTGTGCAGTCATCAGGATGCTTGGAATACTGTGCACATGTAAGGACAGTGCATGCACTCCTGAAGCTCTGCTAGGCATATGACTGTGCTGAGCAAGGGCTTATGTGAGCATGGCAGAGGAAGTGAACAGCATCATAACTTGAACAACAACAAAAATGACATCTTTGGCATCAAAAAGATAAGAAAGATGGTGTGAGGACAATAATATCTGAAGCATCATGGCAGAGCAAGCCCTGTCTCTAGGTACCACCCTTCTCTCACATAGGCAGTTGGAGGGAGAAGGCTTTCACCCTATCTTAATTTTCAATATTCATTAATAACATTTGTAGGTTGTCCTGGACTTCCATTAAAAGAGCAGCATCCAAATGTGATTGATAAACTGCGAGAATTATGATAACCTGAGATCTATGGAAGGAAAAATACATTTATTGAAGCTCTTTGGTTTCCCATTTCATTCTGAAATGTTGTGAATGTTAATTAAAGTATTTCTGTGGTTAACCTGGAAATTACACCACATGCTGCACATGCATTCAGCAGGCACTCTGAACAGTCCTTGTGTGTATTTCTGGGACATTATATTGCTTTGTTTTATTTTTAAAAGGTGCAATTATGCTCTTTAGGGCATCATTTGTCATTTTGCTATGGCTACTGGTGAGTCACTTTCTCTTTAGACACCTGCCTCCTAGGTGTGTGATTATAATAATCTGAAGCTCGAAAACTTGTTGAGCATAATCACTTTGTTAGGTTTTATTCAGTCAAAATCACAGTCTTGCTTTTGTGTCAGATAGCTTTTGCATAACCATTTTCTGCCACTGAAAATGTTAACACCAATCACAACCTGGACTTTCCAGACAAACACAATCTTTGCCTTCTTGTTTTTACTGTTCCTTTCAAAAATAAGGGGGGGGGCACCTTACTGAGGCAGGCACGTTGTGCATGGAAATATCCTCTAAGACTCAATAGAGCCTTGTTTCTTTTTCTTCCTAACTCAGCATCTGCACATGGGTACTTCAAATCATCCTGGTACATTTCTGATCTCATCAGTGGTCCGTGATAAGACCTGGCTTTCTTTCAGGTGATGGTAATGTTACACAGTTGCAATGCGTTGTTGGTTTTGTAATGTTGGGGCTACAAAAATCACAAGCTGTTAATATTTCTCATCAATGTATCCTTATAGGAAGTGGTCTCTTTGGGATATGTAGGGGTTTACGTATCAGGATAATAAAGGTATCACAGGAATGAGTTGGTACCAGTAACAGAATACTGCTGAAAATGCAGCACACAGTCCAAAATAACACCGATTTGGGTAAGACAACCTCTGGTAAGTCATTTTTCTGTTTCGTTGTACCCTAAATTTTGAACTGCACACTGTTTTGGATAGAATACACTAGCAAGAACCTCGAGTTTTTTTTTATTCTGCAGTTTTCACATCTTTGTAAAGCAGTGAATTCCACCCACCACAGATAAAAGCCCTGTTCACATCTACATGATTACTTACTTCAGTAAAGCTAAGTCAAGAGCCCTTGATCTGCCAGCGGTTGTTGATGGTCTTTCAACATATTTAATTTCAACCTCTGATTCACCTCTTGAAAGTTTAAACAAATCAGAGGGTAATTGAAAGTGTAGCCCTCAGCATCCCAAGTGTTTTAAAAAGTTTCCCAATTAGGGGGGGACGGGGTTTGCTGTCAACATGGCTCAGCATGCAATGTTTCTTTAAAAAAATAAAAAATCCCAGGCAAGGTCACAATCTAAATATCCATCTACATAGGCATATACTCTTTAGAGATAAGGCTTCCATTAGGGCTGAGCAGACTGAAGACAGGATGCTTTCTGAAACATTTACACCACCTTTGAAAGCCACCCCTTTCTACAATTCATTTGGGAGGCCTTTTTCCACTAGGGTTGGGAAAGCAGAGCTCTGACTGACTCCAGCTGCAAAAACTGAGGCTTTGGGACTAGGGTTTTGTTTAGAGGGTTTTGTATGCGGGGGGGGGGGGGGGGTGGACTGTTGTTATAATTTTTAATATATTTTAGATTTTATAATGAAATATGTGGAAATTGTTTGATTTGGTTGTGTATTTTTTGATGTTTTATTGTTTATTACTATTGGTTATGCAGTTCGAAAGCACGTCAAAGTGCAAGTAGATAAATAGGTACCACTCCGGCAGGAAGGTAAACGGCATTTCCGTGCACTGCTCTGGTTCTCCAGAAGCGGCTTAGTCATGCTGGCCACATGACTCGGAAGCTGTATGCCGGCTCCCTCGGCCAGTAAAGCGAAATGAGCGCCGCAACCCCAGAGTCGGTCACAACTGGTCCCTTTACCTTTACCTTTAAATATGTATTTTGTCATATGGTAAGCTGCCTTGAGCAAGGCTGTATAATGATGGAAAGGCAGTGTACAGATAAAATTATGTAGGCACGTTAAAAGGAAGGGTAAAAGTCTTCGTAACATGGTTCCCTTCAAATAGCTTCTGAGAGTGAGAAGAACAACACCTTCTATTTCTGAACTGGCTTTGTGATATAATGTAGCCAAAAATGACTGGTAATATAGTGTTACCACAAAGCCAGTTCAGAATGAGAGCTGGAAGCCTTGCTCCCACTTTGAACTGACTTTGTGTTTTTGTCATATACCCATATCTGATTGGCTTTTTGATGATAGTGATATCATCCCCTGTAGTGGTGTGTGTGGTGAGGTGGAGTCTCCATTCCAGCAGAGGTGTCACTGTTGCTCGCCTGGATGGGCCAAGACTAGGCAGTGGTAAGGTTGGGGCAGCACAGGTACACTCTTGGCACCAATCCAGCACTCACTCCAACTGTGCAGCTGCAACCTGTCATCACCCCACTGCATCCAGGTAGGAAGTATGCTGTGAGTTTCCTGTTTGACTATTGTGCATGGCTCTGACACTATAATTTGTCATGAAAGTGCAAAAGAAGAGGCCAGGCATAGGGTAGAGGCAGCTTATAAAGTTGACGGTGTGCCCCAATGCCAATGTAGGCCTCTTGTGAAAGAGCAAAGGGGGTTGTAATGTTCATCCATGAAGGCTTATACAGAAGAATCATCCCTGCCAAAATGCAGCACCAAAATTGCCACCAAGAGAGATGGAGAGCTTCATAAACAATGGCAATCAAAATAAAGAGAAGGGAGTCTGGAATGCACATTTCAGTTCCTTCAAACCCATCTTTCATGCCACAGATATTGGATGCTTAAACGTTTGTCATGGCCCCAACTTTTGCTTTTTCAATGGACTGAAAATCTGTGTCCTGAGCAGCTGCGTAATAGACAAAAATTCACAATTGAAGCTTTTCGTAACTTACATATATAAAGACTGCCTGTTGCTTTATGCTGGTGTCAAAAACTGCCAAACTCTTGACATTATATGGTGTGGTGCAAGTGGTCCTAATTGGCAAAGGCAGTTTTAGAAATATATTCCAAAGGGGTTCCCAGAAATAAATGCACTTTTCAGATTTCCAGGTCATCCTACAATACCATATTACAGAAAGCAGAAAAGTCACTGGATTGCACTGCACAATCTGCAGAAAGCCACCCCCTTGCTTGTGACCTTCTAAAAATAGAGCTGTATGTTTCAATTAGAAGCTAGTGATAAAACACGACAGCATTCTGCACCTCATCGTGTGGTGTGAGCTTGCTTTGAATGTAGGGCAGGGAAGCAGAAAACCAACACTGAAATCACCTGTAATCACCACTTGAAAATCGACACAGGATCTTTAACAATTAAAGTTTGAAAGCGACAAATAAAAATAGCCTGTTTAAACCCCTTGGAAGGAGTAGACTGCATAATAATTGATTGCATGTTCATTTTTAGAAGATTGACCTTTCCTTCCAGTTGTGTGATGTGGAGATTTGCTTTCAGTACTTTAGCTATCATTTGCCTTTGTTTATTCCATTAAAGAAAAAAAGGGGGGAAAGGGCGGGGGGGGGGAGCCTCTTCTCTGCCCAGCATGGAATATCACTGCTGATCTCATTTGGTGTCTTCTAATAATTGCAGGTTTTAAGCAAGCTGGAGACATCAACTTTCGCAAGAATTAAGCATGCAGTGAAAAGGAACAAGGGGGGGAAATGAGTGGGAGTATGGTAATTGCATCTCTCTAAAGGCAGGCAAAGTGAAACAGAGCAGCAGATGGTGTCGACATCTAAAAGAAAATACAACATGGACAAATGTAGACAATAGAAAAGGAAATTATGAGATTTTTTAAAAAAACAAAAAAATCCCCACAAGCCATGGTTCTACAGGGCAACAAAGGCTTTCTAAAGGGCACTAAGAGGTGGAAATGATTACATACACAAGATCATTGCACTGGCATCGTTGTAGAAGTTAGGGTAGTGAATGGAGGGGAGGAGTCTGCTCTGACTCCACAAACATTTTTGCAGGTTTGTAAGAAGCGCTCCCGCAAACTGCGGGAGGCAGTGGAAGACAAGAGTTCCTGGCATGCTCTGCTCCATGGGGTCATGAAGAGTTGGACACGACTAAATGACTAAACAACAACAACAAGAAGCACTGTGACAGAGGATTTTTTTAAAAAAATCCAGTAAATTCCCTTTGCTCTGTCTTCTCTATTATTTAATAGGCTACAAACCTGCTCTTGCTTCCAGTCCTATTCAGCAGAGGATAAACGTCTGAACCTGAACTACGCAGACAGTGGATAATTGGGTAAATTGTGTACCTGGACTTTGCCAATTCATCCTGCAAGAGGAGAACTGTATCATCTGAACAGTTTCCCATATAGCTAGCTAGGTAGATGCTATATCTATATAAAGCCTCTGCTGCAGTCAGGCAAAAACCTTGCAAGAGAGTGTAGGAAATGGCAGTGGTCTGGGCAGTGTCCAAAGAGGGGCAGAGAGAGCTCTATGGAAGCCACATTCAGTGGGCAGGCCAGAGATTCTCCTCCCACCTCCCCAGAATTAGCAGATTCAAGGAGTGGGACCTTCTGATTTCCAGTGCTGCAGTTAAGGAATTCCCTGCTTTTGGTCAGGTTTTGAAACTTTTTATTGCCATAGGTATTTGGCGTTGGAGATTTCTCTCGTGGTTAAAATAGTTTGGCACTAGTTTTAATGCCTCTCTCTGGGCTTATCCAAACTTTCTTTTGTTTCATGTTTCTATATTGCAGCTTAAAGCAACTGGAGGCATAAAAGCTGACTCCTTCTGGAATAAAGCATTGTTCAGACCCATAGATTGTTATTCAAAACTTTACTTGCAGAACTTCCTTCAAAACAGAACAAAAACATCAAAGATACATCCAAATAATTCCATGCAATATATTGTGTATGTCCAGCACAAGCTCAGCATCTTATAAGAAATAAAATATAATTTTGAACAGACCTAGAAGCAAAGGTCTGTCTCTCTTTACAGCCTCCATTTTGCCTGGAGCTGTATTCACTCTCTGGACAGGGTCTTTTACATATTCTTACTCTCACAGTGTAAAGACAGCTCCCTTTCGAAATGGAGATTTGCAACCAAATACCCACATCACATGTTCAAAGGTAAACATTCAGTTTTAGAGCAGATAACATTTACAGTTCATTATCAACCAATTAAAGCTCAGAACCCTTTAGTATGCTGCCATGGAAAAACCCCCATGTTAGCAATACGCGTTTAGCCATTCTCCATTTCAGTGTCAATTAAACAATTATACTTAATATTCTAGGCACAGGTCAGCACTTTAAAGCTCTGTATCTGAGCCCATCACCTTTTTTGGGTGCTTTTCCTATGAAAACCCGCTATCACAGAATTGGAGTAAACGGCAAACCACATAAAACTTGAATTGCTGTTTGTTCCGATTCAGTGTTAAAGAGTGGGTTTTCTTGGGGGAAGGTGGTGTGGCCAAAAGGGGGGGGGGGCTCAGACACAGAGCTGACCTGTACCTACAAAGCATAGGCAAAAGGAAAGTGTGAAAGAGTCTCCTCCCGCTATATATATTTCTAGTTTGATTTGTACTGTTCTTGTATATTAATATATTAGTGTTGTTTAGATTGCATTCTGGTTTGGGTAGATTTGTAGAAAATGGGGTAGAAATTAATGAATAAATAAAGTTCCTTAATGGGGCAATTCTATAACATTCCACTGAAGATGGTTTATTCCTGACACAGGTGCACATCTCTGAGGGTTTTTTCTTCACTGCTCTGCTTAAGCACCCCAGCACAACATACCCCAGCTTCTCTGTAAAGGAATGGCTTTCAAGGGAGCTGATCAAATTTACAGCCCAGATTTAAAATATTTCATGTTAGACTTCATCTAGAACATAGCATAGGGCACCACTGTATTTTCAATGAACTTTTCAGGTATCATCAATAATAAAGACTACATTTCTTCAGGCTGAAAGTGTACTTCTGAATACAACATTAAATATGAAGAAGCAGATGCTGTACTTGAGATTTGCTAACAGTTACACCACACATTTCCTGTTGCTGTTGCTGCTGTTGTCATCATTATTAATTTCATGTATGAATTACTTTCCATGAAGTATCCCAAACAATATACAAAGGGCTGTTATTTACCAATGGCAATCATTTCACAATGCTGTATTGATTAGTTGCGTTTGAGTTTATTTTCAGTAATCATGATTTAGAGACAGCTATGCAAACAGGTCATTCCAGGGTGTTTTGGTTATAACCTCTTAGCACTTATTTCTGATTATCTGCTGTGTTTCTCAATGAACAATAGTCCACAAATCAGATAGCAACGCTGCTGTTGAAGCCATACTTTTCACCTCCCAATGATGGCAGAGGTGAGGGAAGAGCCTTGCTTTTGCCAAGTCGCTAATATCCGCAACATCTTCTGTTTCCCCTCTTTGAATGGAGAGTTATCTGCGAATTACTAGCAGAGTACATTAGCCTTGCACGTTGCTTCACTGCGCACAGTGAGCATGGAGGGGAAGGAAGACTGCACCTTCTGGCCACACCTCCAACTTTGCCTACCAGCTTCACCCACATCTGAAAAGGAGAGACTGTGCATGGGCACATATTATTATCACACTAGAGGCTGCTGCCCCTGTTCACTTGCCAACCCCATCTACCCACCAACCCCTTCCTTGGCTACCTGTCTCCCTTTATGCCTGACCAAACCTCCCTCCCTTGATACCTCACCCAAAAGAACCTGTCTTATCACCTCACCCAAAACATTTACCACCTTGCTGAAAATCCTCTCTTCTTCCTTTGCACCTCACTCCCCAAAAGCCCAGCCCGTCACATGATCTCATCCCTGCCCCATTTTCTTAGCTGATGCAGATTCCCCAGCCTTGCAGTAAAGTGAGGTTGCCATGATGAAATCCAAGAAGCGATACATCAAGGTTTATTGAGAAAATAATGTTTAAAGTTATATTTCTCCAGTGTAACTGTTGTCTGTTTTATATATATATAAAATACAGCCCTGACATTTGTCTGCAACATCTTTATTCCACATGCCACTGAAAAAAAAATATCCTTGTTTAATATACGGAATAAGCAATATCTACTCTAGTTGTGCAGTCATTTTGTCTTCCCAGATAATAGCTCTCCTCATACAATCAACAGTTTTGTCCCTGATTACATTTTTATTCTGTGGAAAAGTAAGTGTTGGGAGTTTATATTTAGGCATGGATGAAGAAGGATTTTTTTCATAATCTATTTCATATTTCACACAGCACATTAATTATTTTAGCTACTGACTTAATTAACAGTGGCAATTTCCACCCGTATCTCATAGTTGGATAGTTTCTTTACCACATCTAACAGGAAGTTTCAGATAACCAGGTGTCAAGTAAGATGTAAGTCACCATCAGACTGCCTAGATGTTCTGCAACATTCAGCATAAGTAATAACTGAGAGAAAAAAATACCCGTTACCCACTTGTCATTTTTGAGAAACAAAGATTCAGGTTATTATCATCCTATTGTCCTTTACAGCACTGAACATGAAATATCACTGTTGCTTTATGAATATACTGCTTATTGGCCAAACCACAAGCACTATTTGCTTTTAATTAAGTTTCATCTGCTTGTGATAATTTAATGGGCCCAAGAGCACTGCCCCATTCCACTTACTCTGCACTCGGCTCCCACCTGTGGCTCCTAGAAGCTGTTACCATGCAACAGCGGCCACACCCAGGAACTGCTTCGACTGAACGACTAAACCAGGTGAGGAGAGCCGATGGGTGTCAAGCCCTCGTTGAGTTAAGGACCTCCCCTGCATGCAAAGATATGCTCTGGCAGATTGAGCAGACGAAACCAATAGTAGGTCCAATGGTCAAGAAGGTGGTTTCTGCATGTGCTGTAGAGGTAAGTGACTGGCAGATGGGGCTTATCGACCAGGGAAGGTAGCCCATCTAGGCCATGCCTCTAAACTTCAATGGGCCTACTCTGAGTAAAACCAGCATTGGCCACAAGTCAATGTATCTCACCGTGAACAGAGGGTGAGGGGTCATGAAAGCCAGCCCTACCCCAAATATCCCCAGGGGCTCTATCACTGCCTGTTCCACCCCCAACTAGGAAGATCTGAAGGGGTGCATTTGAGTGAACGTACTTTCAGGACTCCCACAAGTAAGCTTGATAATGCAGGATTTCCAATTGTGGGGAGGCTTGTATATGTGTTCCCACAAACTGTTAGAATCTTCCTTCATATCTTTCCACACAATATGAAATCATAGAATTGTAGAGTTGGAAGGGACCTCCGGGGCTACCTCAACTGCCTGCAGTGCAGGAATCACAGCGAAGGGGAAGGCTGGATAAAGATAAGGAAATGGGGGGTGGGGCCAGAGCTTAAATTTTCTGTTCCATGAACACTTGGTATGCTCTCTTCAGGATCAGTCCTTCCTAGTGCAAAACATGTTTACTAGGAAGTAAGTGTCACTGTTTTCAAATGCCTGGGGTTCAGGTGGGTTCAAATATGCAAATTTCTCCACAAAAGACTTACTGTGCTTCTCATTAAATCTGAGTTGATTAGCTCTGATCCTGATGCAATTATATAAAAAATGTTTTCCCAGGACTGTATTAAGTAAAGGTAAAGGTAAAGGTACCCCTGCCCGTACGGGCCAGTCTTGACAGACGCTGGGGTTGTGCGCCCATCTCACTTAAGAGGCCAGGGGCCAGCGCTGTCCGGAGACACTTCCGGGTCACGTGGCCAGCGTGACATCGCTGCTCTGGCGAGCCAGAGCCGCACACGGAAACGCCGTTTACCTTCCCACTGGTAAGCGGTCCCTATTTATCTACTTGCACCCGGAGGTGCTTTCGAACTGCTAGGTTGGCAGGCGCTGGGACCGAGCAGCGGGAGCACACCCCGCCGCAGGGATTCGAACCGCCGACCTTTCGATCGGCAAGTCCTAGGCGCTGAGGCTTTAACCCACAGCGCCACCTGCGTCCCTAGGACTGTATTAGAAGTACAAATATTGTTTATTCTCAGCAAAAAAATTCAATTAAGAGAAGAACACAGCACATTCCAATTATATAATACCTCAGGCTTCCTATGACTCACTCAAACCTATTGGCTCCAAGTATACTGATGGGTTTAATGAAGCATAACAACGTAAGCAAGAGTAGATGAGATGCCACAGCGGTCACATCTAAATGCTTTGTGGATTCCCTATAGTCTTTACACTGGCAGTTCACATTAACTGATTCTCAAACCATAGTCTAGAATCTAGATTACCTGCAAATATAGCAGATCTGTTTTGAATCAGAGCTTAATGTATGCAGTCAAAGTGCAGGAATAAAATGCAGGCAATTCATCCACAGAAAAAGATTCTGGAAATTACTGGCAATTTGAAAGGAATATTCCACTTTAAAAATTGGAATGTTAAGTACTTTACAGATAATTTGACTTTAATGCCTGGGGTTTAAGCATATTCACAAACTGAACTTCTTGACTTACATCAAACTATTGGTCCTGGCTTTCCATGGGTTCCTTATTGTGTTCACCATGGGAGGCAGTTGAGGAAAAGAACGAGGAGATAATCCTGTCCCTGGTGCTGCTGGTGATGAACTAGGGTATCTGTTGCCAAGTCATACCTCTCCTCCAGAGTAAATTGGCTGTGCCGGAAGGCCTCTAGGGGTGAGACATTGGAGTGGATGCAACTTCTTCCTTAAGATTCACTCCCAGGCTATCCCTGAGGCCTTACCTAGTAGCAGATGGTGTGATGGGGCTGCCCTCACCTGACCAGGGCACAGAATTGCTACCGCTTACTGAGAAGAAGCAGAGGACCAAGTTGGTAGGGAGGTCAGTGCAGTGCACACACACAAGTGGAGCCCAACCAGTATTTCTGCTGCTGTGTTTGCACTGTGCTAACCTCGCCAATGGCCATCCCCTTGCCTCTCTTTCCTGATAAGCAGCAGAAATTCAGCCACCTGGAGGTCAGGTAAGTCCCACCGCCCCACCATGCTGTCCACTACTGGCCTTATCTAGAATTCTAGCATTGGAGTAATTGACTTCTCCGCCCAACCATGTTTGTCATTTCTATGGACAAAGGTTAGCACCACTGGTTGGTGGGACTTTGGTTGCCATTCATCAGTTTTGGGAGACAATGGCAAAGTGCTACTTCAGGGCTGAAGTCAAACTGTTGAAGAGCTACAGTACCTGCTGTGGCTGTAGAGACCGATATGTGAGAGACATGTTTTGCTGCAGTTGTGGTAGATGAAGGCATCCAGTTGTGCTCTCTGCACCCCTCCCAGCACTCAGTGATCCTCTAGACACTGCTGTGGCTGCACGACTTGGCTGATGGGGCTAGAAAGGAATTTTATGTGCACTCATGAGCCAGCTTCTAAAGATTTTTTTACCATAGATCACTTGAAAATTGTTGTGCATTGGGCTGGATGCTGGATGGTTTTTAATTGTATTTGCATTGCTTCTTATAATAGAATCATAGAATTGTATGGTTGGAAAGGGACCAAAGGGTCATCTAGTCCACCCCCGTGCAATTCAAGAATCACAGCTAAATAATCCCTGGCAGGTGGTCATTCAACCTCTGTTTAAAAAGCTCCAGTGAATGAAAGTCCCACTACCTTCCAAAGTAGTCTGTTCCACTGTCAAACAACTCTTACCATCAGAAAGTTGTTCCTAAAGTACTCCACAAAGTGGCACTAGGCAGAGAGAGCAAATATAGACTTATTTTGTATGTAGGAGTAAGGAAAGGAGGAAAAGGCCCCTTTTGTGAGGTGAAAAATTGAAAGAGCCTCTGAGGTTTGGCCTACGTAGCAAAAGGGATGCCACTTTCAGTAAAAATAATAATTGAAAGTTCACCCATTAGTGTAAATAGGGTGTCATCCTCTAGAGTCCCAGTTTTCAATTCCCCCTGCTTATCTTGAGTCAGCGGATGAGGTAAAACTGAAAACAGTCTTAGATTTACAGAACACAAACATACCTTTCCTTCAGCAAGAGCCATCAACAGATTCACAGTAGATCTAGCCATTCTAGCAGATCAGAGCAACAAGCAGAAGTGGATTAAGCAGCCACTTGTAGATAAATCAAAATTCGCACACCACACTCTTCTATAAATATCTAATTCAAAACCTAGAGTGACGTCAAGCAATAATACATCCTGACAAATGCTAGTCAATTCAGGTGACGAAGTATATGCCTGAATGAGAGCAAGTCTTTGGACATTTTGAATTTTTGACTCATAGCTGAACCGCCACAAGATTGCATTAAACGTGATGGATTCACTGCCTCTGGGCACAGTTTTATTGCTCAGAAACTCTCTTGCTGTGTCAAAGCAAAGTGGAACAATCCTATTCCAGATTCCAGCCTTTTCATGAAATATCAATACAATAATTTACATTATGTACAGAACAAAACTGTGCCTTAAGTCCCTAATCCTGAGAACTGAGATCCACTTAACAAAAGCATTGTCTTATTCTGCCAGGGCTTCAGAATGATTCATATATGACAAAAACTACACAAAAAGCACCTACCCACATGGGTACTTCATAAGACAGTATTGTACTTAAAAGATTTAAACTCTATGCTTTGGTCTACATTAGGATTGCCATATCCCAAGAAATGAAAATCCAGACACAGATGTTGTTGAGCTTTCTTGGCAAAATTACAAAAAATTATGTTTTTCAGCTATTGGGGGTGGGGGTGGGGGACGACCAAAGTGACATTACCGACATGGGTTGCCATATATCTGGATTTTCCAAAACATTTTGCCGATTTCCAACAGGACACTGCTTCCAACTGCAGTATTCTGGGTATGTCTAGGAAATTCTGGAAATTCTGGCACCTTCATTACATATCTTTAGGTGCCAGGAGAAAATGTTTCTCTATAACCAGGCCTTTGGCTGATTATCATTCCATGTCCTTTTAAATGTGCTTGTGGGAATGGGTTTATCGGTTTGTTTTTATTTTATAATGTATTTTGTATTCCCATTTTGTTTGTTTTTTCAGTTGTGAACTGTGCTGAGATCTTCGGATGAAGGGCGATATACAAATTTAAAAAATAATAATGGTGATGCAGGAGAGATCCAAGACCCAAACAAATATGAGGGATTTGCACAGTCATGCAGTCAAATTTTTTTTCAGGGGGGAGAGATGTACTTCCCACTTCTGACCACATGTTTAATTACCACAACAACCATTCCAATCTTCTGCAATTCATTGGTCAGTGCCCAGCAGTTCCTCTATCTGCTCCTCCTGTGCCAAATCTCTTCTGGTTCACAGGACATGCCACTTGCTACTTGGTTGTTAGAGGAGAGATTAAAATTAAGCCATCATGAACAGTCTTCTGGGAGAGCATGGTGGCTGTTCCTTAGCAACCCACCATTTTTTCTGTCCTGCTGCCTCCTTAGAAGGTGGCAGTTCTGCTCTGTATCAGTCATGTGAGCATGCTTTCTCGGACAAGCAGAGGGCTTAGGGAGAGAGATATGGAGTGTTGGGAACATTTTCACTATATGCACTACTGGAAGTTAGGATTGACAACTGACCAGGAGGTAGGAACAGTGCTTGATAGTACCCTGATGTGGCCAGGGGATTATGTTACACTCTCATTAAAGGCACAGCTATGGATGCCAGTTGAAAAGCCGGCAACCCCAGTGAGAAGTCAGTGGGACTAGGGGAAGTTTCATGCATATAATGAGTTGTTGAGAAGGCTGGGGGAGAAGATCTCCCCAGGTGGACCTGCTGTGATCCAAGGCTGTCTCAACCTGCTCCAGCCAACCCATGGATTGACCCAAACCTGTCTGATTTCATTTGGGATCTGGGATCCCAATTCACAGCCCTAATAGATGCCATCCATTATGGAGAGCACAGTTATTTTGTATAAAGATAATCCTTTTGGGATGGCATCGTCACTCAGTGGTCCAGCACATACACAAGGTCCCAGCAGGGGTGTAGTTTGGTAACCTTTGGTAATATGGTGCCCTGAGCAAGGCTAAAATTTGGCAACCCAAATGGATTTTCTCCATTATGGATCTTCTCAATTTTGTACCCCCTTCCCCACACAACCCTATATCCAGCACTGGTTCTAGATTCAATCCCTGGTATCTTCAGTTAAAAGGAGTAGGTAGCTGGTGATGTGAAGTCCTGCAAAGCCACAACTAGTCAGCAGCAGACAACATTGGTGTTGCTTGACAAAAATACTCACCTGGTATAAGGTATGTTCACCATGCAGTAATATATGAAAGGGAAGACAATCCTTTTTTTAAGCTTCCCGTTTCCTTGTAATCTAAAGGGAAAGAAATGGAATTTGTATATATGTGCCCTACATAATCAATGCTTTGTGCTGGTATCATGATGCACACATACACACAGCAGAGGTTGGATGCCCATCTGTCATAGATGCTTTCGTTGAGATTCCTGCACGGCGAGGGGTTGGAATAGATGCCCCTTAGGATCCCTTCCACCTCTACAATTTTGTGATCCTATGACATACATGCACACATTCTTCAGCCTCATTACCTGTAAGCAAGCACTATCATCAGTTGGCTGCAGCGTGAAGATTTGCAGTGGTTGGAATGTACGTGCTGCTTGCTTTTAATGAGACTTAGTCACTCTGCACATTTTGTGGCTTCTGTTCATCACAGAGGATATGTTGGTTAGTGTTAATAAATTGAACATAACAAGTATGTTGCACATCCACTGTCAATTTCCTACTTGCAGCAGTTTTATTTTCTTTAGTTCTGAATGTGACTGAGACAATCATTATTATTTTTTTACACGTCTCACAAGTATATACTGAGTAAGACAACCACTGCAATTAAAAATCATATCGGTTAACAAACAGTGTACAGTAGTACCTCGGGTTACAGACGCTTCAGGTTACAGACGCTTCAGGTTACAGACTCCGCCAACCCAGAAATAGTACCTCGGGTTAAGAACTTGGCTTCAGGATGAGAACAGAAATCACACGGAGGGGGCGCAGCGGCAGCAGGAGGCCCCATTAGCTAAAGTGGTACCTCAGGTTAAGAACAGTTTCAGGTTAATAATGGACCTCCAGAATGAATTAAGTTCTTAACCCGAGGTACCACTGTACTTAGGAGGGCTCAGTAAAGTCTTGTTGCCATGCATGATTCTATATGTGACACAACTGGCTTATTTTCAGACATAAGAGAAGAGTTGAGGTTCTGCCATTGAATGGCATAATAATGTTCAAACCCTATATAACTGATACAAGCTTACATCAAGTTACACAAGTTGAAGAAAATGTCCAGTACTGACTGGTTGGTTGTTTTACAAGCTGATCTCATTCATTTATAAAGACAGTAGCAACACACCGTTTTCACATACATTATCCTTATATCTCTGCAAGGCAGGTAAATACTGTTATTTCTGTGTTGCAGGTGTGATGCAGAGATGAAAAAGAATCAATTTTCTAAGCTCACCTGTTGAGTTCATGGCAGCGATGTCTTGATTCAGGGCCCAGTTGCTGTGCTCCAAACCTCCTCATCTTTCTGGCCCATCACAATCTAACTATAAAGAAGCCTGCTTTTCAATCATTTTAACTAGTTTATGTCCCGCAAATCACTAGGAGGATACTCAAGCTACTATTAATGTTAGAGAATGGAAGTTTCCCTGGTATTCTATCTGCTAAAGATTTCTCCTTCTCACTTGTCCAGTGAACCTGGAAGTAGCAAGAATATGGAACACTAGTTTAAAGATGATGTTAACTTTATAGTGAGACCAAATATTGAGGTCACTTTTAACACATTTGCAAGGGTGGTGCATTTGTTAAATATTCAACAACAGTATGGTGACTGGTGATGGGTAAGAAGTGAAGCTCAGTGGTCACTTTTGCAGAGCTATTTGCCCACCAAGCTGTTGCCTTCATGACATCATGCTGAAATCTGTTCCAACATGGCCCCAAGTTGGACTGATCTGGCACCACAAAGGTGGTATCTGAAATAACTCTTGAAAGAACCCACCCCGATCTAATGTTTCATTCCTCCATGAAAAATGGGCACCATTTTAATTGCTTTTGCTTTAGACATCTTTGTTCACTTTTGCATTTTGTTTGTTGGATTAATGACAGAACAGGTGCAACAGATAGTATCTTGGACAGAATCTGAATTCTGTCTCCCAGCTTAAAAGTATTTCAGTGCTGAATCTTGAAGTCTCATTTCCAACCCCAAACCCAATCCTTGTATTCACAGAATCTTTAGTTCAATGGTTTCAAGGAAGTACATGGTCTGAGGTTGTGTATTTGTGAAATTTCTTCTGGTTATAAAGCCTCTCCTCTGGGTCAGAGGATACATGCAATTGTTACGCATCAGATCTTTTTAGAAGACAATATTTTATTCCACATTTTTCAGATGAGAATATAAATCTAACATTAAGTAGTGGAATCCCAAGATATTCTATAATAAAAGCTCCCTAATTAGAATACTGTCAGACAGGGTTGATATTACATTCTACTACGGGAGTAGGTCTCAGTTTAGATGCAGAGCATGATAGCATAATTTGTTACACTGTAGAAAGTTGTCTATACTGCTGGCGCCTCTGCCTTGCTCGCTGTCTATTCCGCCGAAGTGACAGACTAATGGGCTGTTTCCCAAATTTCTCCATGATCTCTTTGATTCGGGCCAAGTTGGTTTTGCTGATGGTAAAGTCACACCGGGTCGCACCCATGTCATAACCCACAGCACAGTTTTTGGTGGCAGCAGTATAGCCCTCCGCTTTTGCAGTGACGACGTATTCTCCAGGGTTTAGAAGGCGCCAATAATCTCCATCGCTTGCTGTTGAAGAAGGAAAGAATAAATATTGCGATACATTTTTGTTTAGCCTATTTAGTATCAAGGAGCTTATCCATCCTTGCACGTGAAATTATTGCTCTAGGATGGGGATTTGGGGATTGGTATAGGAAAAAACTTTATTATCTCCAAGACTGGTCGCTTGTAACCTTGGGGATTTAGCTACCATTTTCATGTTCTATTTATATAGGCTTGAGATATTCAATTTATTGTTTCCAATTTGTAATGCTGGGGAGTCCAGTCTATATTTTGTACCAGTCCACCTAGGTTTGCAACAGTTTCAGTCAAAGTTTCACCCAATAGCTTTAGAACCAAGACTGGGGCAGCTAGGGACATGGATCTTTGGTGTGGTTTTCCTCATGTTTGTTTGAGTTTGTTTTAAATAAATAATTTTGGTCACCGTCCTTTGTGCCAAGACTACATCTTCCAATAGTTTTCCTTCCCCAAACCTTCCCCAAGGAAGTTCTAACCAGCCTTTAGGAACCATTTTCATGGAAAGAACACTGGAGACTTATGGCATCTTTCTAATAACCTGAAAATATACAGGTTGAAGAATAACTTAAGGCTTGCAGATACTAACACACAGGTAGTGTGAGCAAAACAGCAACATCATTCCCTCAAAATCAACCTCCACAATGCAACAGAAAGGATGAAGAGCAGTATACAAGTTATAATAAAAATTAAAAAAAAAAACCATTTCCTACTCCACTGTTAGCAATGGAGGAGTAGCTAGATAGAACTGGATGTCACTGATCAGTAGTTCTGGAGATTCATTTTTCCAAAAGTCAAGAAAAACCGGGTTCTGTTTGAAGAATCCGAAGAAACAAAGGAAAGATTCAATGCTCTGCACTGCATTTCATTTGATAATAGATTCTTGCATCCTTCAATAGGGAAATGTAGAAGAAGACTCTGTATGATTAGTAAAAATGTGAATTAAGGTAAAGGTAAAGGTAAAGGTACCCCTGCCCGTACGGGCCAGTCTTGACAGACTCTGGGCTTGTGTGCCCATCTCACTCAAGAGGCCGAGGGCCAGCGCTGTCCGGAGACACTTCCGGGTCACGTGGCCAGCGTGACATCGCTGCTCTGGCGAGCCAGAGCCGCACACGGAAACGCCGTTTACCTTCCCGCCAGTAAGCGGTCCCTATTTATCTACTTGCACCCGGGGGTGCTTTCGAACTGCTAGGTTGGCAGGCGCTGGGACCGAACAGCGGGAGCGCACCCCGCCGCGGGGATTCGAACCGCCGACCTTTCGATCAGCAAGCCCTAGGCGCTGAGGCTTTTACCCACAGCGCCACCCGCGCTGTGGGTAAAAATGTGAATTGCCATCATGTAATACTGGGTGTGTTCGCATTACCACTTATTCCACATCCAGTGCACTCCCACTGCTAGTTTTTAAAGCTGCATTCACACAACTTTAACCACAATCATATAGACCCTGTAGTTTATCAACAACAACTGCTGTCTGATGTACTTTTCCTCTCAAACCAGATTCAATCTGACTAGAAAACCTAAGCTGCAGTCGCTTTGTATTGACAGCTGCTACACATGCGCAAACAGCAGCTTCACGAATAGGAGTTCCAGGGGGGTTGCAGGGGCAGGGAAGCCAAAAAGGTCAGGTGCATCAGGAGAAGACTTCCCTGCCCCCTCTTTGATGTAAACAACACCATGCAAATGCAGCTTGAAATTCAGCGGGGGGAGGGGGGGAGGACTTTGCTGTCTTATAAGCCACTGATGTGAACATAGCCACCATTACAGTGTTTATGTCTCATTCCATCCTTCCACAATAGTGATTCTGCTGCCTGGGAAACTAAAGCGTATGATTAAACTTTGTTTCAAACCCATTGATTCCAATGAGACTCAATTGGCTGAAATCTAAATATTGTGAATTGGGCTGCTAATTAGCATGCTGGGAATTTGTTGTGGATCACAGCAACACACATACACACACGGGGGTTCTTTTGGGGTGGAGTTAGTACAGTATATGCATGATTTAACTACTATGAGCTTTGCGGTATAAGAGAATGTTAACTGTTAGAAAATAAGATAAATTATTGCGTATGAGGACCTTATCTGTGCATCCTGCAGAGTCTCCTTTATTTTTCTGAGTGCATAATAGGGACACAGGAAGCTACCTTATACTGGGTCTGACTGTGGGTTCAGCTATCTCAGTATTGTCTACAGTCTGGCAGTGGCTTTCCAGGGTTTTAGGCCACAACATTTTCTCCAGTCCCTATCTGAAGACGCCTGGGATCAAACCTTTGACATTCTGCATTCTACTGAGCTGCCTTTTCTCTCAATACTTAATACAAGCTGCACTTCTTCTGGTGGGGTTGCCATCAAAATACTAGCTTACAAGGGAAAGAGGTAGGCAAATATTTGAACATATTTTCAAGTTTCCTATAAACAATTCCTATGAAGAATGTAGAAAGTCTCTTGCAGTTGACATTTCTTGCACGATGCAGGGCATTTCGAAAGGTAAATTGCCTGCACTTTGTTTTGAAGTATTGTCAGCATGCTGAATCTGGGTTATTCCCTGTGAAGCCAGTGACTTCTCCCGCAGATTACCTGTAGCCCGCTGAGAGCCTTTCTCCATGTTTCTGAGCATGTAATGCTACATAAAAACATAAATACACAAAACAGCTCCCTGTTTTCACACTAATGCAAAATGACACCGTTACTATTATTTGTCTTGCCCATGGGTAACTTACAATGCCCTGAAATACTATACTAAAAAGACAAGTTACATTAATGGAATGCATGTTGATCATTGTTGGGCTGGTACTGCTCATATTTAAGAGGATATGAATTGTGCCCCAGAAGATAAGTGGGTCATGAGTAGCACAAACAAACAAAAAAGCTTAAGCCTAACCTAACCAGCAAATATCCAAGGTAACTTCTCTACCACTTCCTGTGAGCAGCTGAGAGTTGAGACTAAACCATCTATACTATAGCAGTGAACCTGAAAGACCTTGGCAAATTATACTAAATTGTTGAAATGCGATAGAACACACAGAGCAGGCTGATTGGTATTCAGCTCACCTGACTTTTCATACTGACCCTCAAAACCTATTTGCTTAAGAATGGCACACAGCAAGCAGGTAAACATTCCAAACAAAGCTTGCCCAAATATTTGATACCTGAAGTACAGGGGTTTTGTTTCCAGATTAAAACTGGAGGCACATGTCAGTCTTCCACTTGGAAAATATTCTAGGTATTTTTTTGATCTGCAACAACTGGCAAACGTTCTGCCTCCACCCCCAGTTTCTCTCAGTAGGTTAGTTATTCTGCCCTCTGTTATTTTTCTAGTCTGGGCTTGAGGAGGAGACTTTGCTTTCTGGGGAACAGTGATGCTTCTGAGATAGTGATATACATAGCAACTGTAAATATAGGCTGCCTCAGGGAATGTTCGACTTTTTCCCTTGCTATGGTGTCACAAGCTATACACTGTCCAAAGTAGGGTGTCAAGAAAGCCTGGTTTTGCTGTTCACTGAATTCAATGGGTTCTACTTCTAAGTAGACATACATAGGATTGCACTGTAAAGATATACTTCATTTTTTAAAACAACAACAAACAAGCAAAACCTGATTTTTCAAGACAGTAGATAACTGACATGCATACTTAGACAAGTTATTTTATGCCATTTGACATAAAATATGGGTCCATCATGCAGCAGCCTTGGCCCTGTATACCTGGAGTGTCTCCACCCACATCATTCTGCCCAGACACTGAGGTCAAGCTCCAAGGGTATTCAGGTGGTTCTCTCACTGGAAGAAGTGAAGTTACAGGGAACCAGACAGAGGGCCTTCTCAGCACTGGCACCCACCAGCTTCCCAATCAGATGTAAAAGAGATTAACAACTACACCACTTTCTGAACGCATCTGCAGGAATCCCTGTTCTTTGATGTTTGATGTTTTGCTGTGCTTTTATTATGTTGGAAGCTGCCTGGAGTGGTTGGGGCAACCCAGTCAAATGGGCAAGGTAATAATAATAATAATAATAATAATAATAATAATAATAATTATTATTATTATTATTATTATTATTATTATTATTATTATTATTGTATACCACCCTTCATCCATAGTTCTCAGGGTGGTTCCCAACATAAAAATACAAGATAAAAACAAAACAAAATCCATAACAAAAATAGGAACTAGAATAAACCAATACCTCCCCCCATTGTGATGTTAAGTGGGCAGCTCCACCAACATGACAAATTTAGACCACAATAATGCTGTGCAGATGTTGTACCAAAGCCCATGCTCAACTCAACAAATTGCCTCATTAATAAAGTTGCCAGCTAATTAACTTGGCATTGTGTGTTCCAGCCCTCCTCTTCCGACACAGAGGCATGCAATTACCTGTGCGAATGTCGTGGTTAACGCCTTCTACAGAAATAATAGCATTTGGAATCCCCTTGCCATGTAGATCCCTCACCATGCCTTTAATGCCTCGGTGCACCTGTCAGTAGAAGCGAGTACATGGAAGTGAAAAATTAGGCATTGACAGAAAAAGAGAAGACATGCCAGTCATGATGAACCAAATGATGTCAGCTAAATCATAGAGAATGGTATTTTTGCATGATATATATGCTGTTCCAAAACTATGAAATTCACGTCAGGCCAAAAGCCTCTTAGAAACAAGAAACAAGTAAAGTGATGAATGTCAGAGGTGCCCATGAATGATATTTTACTGTAAGTTTATGAATGAGATCATTTTCTATCAGTATTGGGTGGTGCCATATTTCCAGCATCAAACATGACATGGATCTTGTGGGATATATTCAGTTGGTATTTATTGACTGTGTGTGTTTATGCTTTTTTCTCCTTCAAAATATGACACCTTAAACCCTACAAATGTTATTAAAATGATATCTACTAAAGCACATAAAAATAATTCCCAAAAGTGTATTTAGCACAAACACACACAAACTTGAAAAAAAGACCATAGCTCAGAAGCAGAGCAATTGTTTTGCATGCAGAAGCTCTCAGATACAATCCATGGCATCTCCCAGTAGGGCTGGGAAGGCCCATCCCCAACCGAAATCCCAAAGAGCTGCTGCCAATGGAATGACTTGATGTAAGCCAACTTCCTATGTTCCTAAACTCCTCCCATAGCAAGGAATTACCTCACCTCGAATGCCCATAAAATCTTTGTTTTAAAACCTTCAGCGAAGGCCTCAGATGGAACGTGATAGGCAAGTTGTTCCACGGCCTTGGTACCATGACCCAAAAGACAGTGTGTCCTTCTTTCACACAGTCCTCCTCCCCTGGAGATCTCACATGGCATGACACAACCACTCTTTATGGCAGGTGAAATGCCACAAAGCCTTTAGCACCTGCACACAGCAACTTGGTTGGCATGATACGCATATCGTTCAAGATCCTTCCCATGGCCTCTTGAGCATGCTGTTGGATGGATAGGAGATGGCTATAGCAAGATTGCATTAAATAATCCAAGCACACAACATGACCTGTGCACCTGGTGGCCATGGGTATTTGTATCATTTATATAAGAAGGGTGAGGGTTACGTGTAGATGGGCAAAAAGATAAAAGCAGTGCAGATACGTCAAGTGAGGGAAAGAAAAAGAGGAAGGCAAAGTGAATGCCGAGGACACATGCATAGGTGCATAGAGTCTCACAGAATTTTCAGCAGTCATTGCTTATCCAAATGTACTTTGCATCTCATCCAAATCCACATTTAATAGCATAAGGAGAAAATTAAAGACCCTGTATTTTGTTTACATTTAGTAACATGTTCCGGTGGCATGAGATTCATGGAGATGGCAACATGTACGTATGTCTATTTCTGACACGTACGTATGTCTCTGTCTACTTCTCTCAGAAAGAGACACATACATTACCAATACTATATTGCAGTTATTTCTGTTCTAAGATAGGGAAATGGTGGCGCATGTTTTTCAAAAGCAACGTTGAAAGCTCTAAGTCTTGGATCCAGTGGTGCCATCTTGCTCACGTATCAGACTTCTGCTTGTGCAATGTAACTATCTCCTCAACCCTGCAGCTTCCGAACACCTTCTAAATATGCTCTGAAGCTGATTCTGGGGACACACCGGGGGTGGAGAGGAAGTGGAATTCCCATTGCATGAGTGGAGCTCCATTTGCACATCACTGGACACAACCTCAAGTTTCACGGGGGAGGCCCCACAGAAGTAATTTGTTTTGACTTTTCGGAACGTGATGTGCCAGATGTATACCTTTCTGTTCTGAGTTAGTGGAGCATGACCCAGATTTTGACTCAACTGCCAGTGTCTTTGGAAAGACTTTGCATTCTGCTCTCCCCCTTGATAAACTCATAGGCAAGTAATGGAAAACAGTGTTGTGGTAACCAGATGTAAAACACCCCAATTAAAGAAAAGGAATTCACTTGGAACAAAACCAGTTTTGAATCAGCCCAAGTGTTCTTATTTCATACCTGCTCCATGAAAACAATAAGGGACTCCCTGTTATTTTCCCACTCTTCAGGTAATTCACTTTCGTGGGGATATTTATCACAGCCAACATATATGGATAGTTCAAAACAATTTGTATGTAGGTAGCTGAAGTCATTTATACCTGTCAATGCAATGAAAATAAAAAATAAAAATAATGTAATAAAAAAATAAAATACAGCTTTTATTTAATCTAGGAACTAGACACAATCATTTTAAATAATTAAATTTTCCTAATAGTTGTGCTAAAATAGATTCGATAAAAAAGCTTTTATGGAAATGCATGCATTTTGTAATGATATCAATAATTTAATTAAAATGAACTCATAAAACATTCTGCCAGTAAAATGTGGAGATTTATATTCATTTTTAAAAATATAACAGACATCTTGAAATTTAGCCTGGCCTTGTATTCTGTCGGGGTTTCAGAATCTGGATGGACTTCCAGGAACTTTTTAGAAAGTCATGAATTTTAAGATGGCAATGTTACAAAAGTCTTTAGTTTCAAAAGTCTTGACATGCATGTGATTAAATTGTAAATATTATTACTTTCTCATCCAAAGAGGATAATGTCAGGCCACCACAACTTAGTCTGCAGGTCATCAGGATAATGTTAAATGGTTGGTAAAAAAAAAAAAGTGCATTGTTCCAGAAACACTTGCTACTGTCAAACTGAAATTAATTTATAAATATTATTCACAAAAATGCAACTAAATTGCTGATGCCAAAGGTATGTGTACTATTCCTTAAACAGTTGTTACTGTATCTGGGAAATTCATTTATTATTATTATTTTGCATGCATATATATATATGTAGTTTTGTCTCTTTATTTCTCTTAGTGGGAATAGGAATACTTTGTTCGTGAGCAAACTGAATTTCAAATTATATGGCAAGTTTTAAGCTTATAGATGAATTTTAATTGTTTTAATTCATTTACTTTATAATGACCAAATATAGAAGAACATGGATGGAACTAAGTAAAAAGAGGGTGGGGGGCAGGAATCTATTACTATACAGCTGCTACCGAACACTTAATGAGCCTGAAAACACCTTCTGGTTTCTCTGTAGGAGGATTATGTAATGCAGATGTTAAGCTTGTCGATAGGGAAAGATTAAAATATCACAGTGTCAGGTTCTGCTGGTATGCTAAAGCTTTTCTCCTTCCCAATTAAGAGTAAGAAACATTTTTACTCAGTCTGAATTAATATTTTTCCAAAGATGCTTTATCTACAAAGTTTCATTCAGTTTTTTAGCCTGTCCTAACCCAGAGATAGGTGCACGGGTGGCGCTGTGGGTTAAATCACAGAGCCTAGGACTTGCCGATCAGAAGGTCGGCAGTTTGAATCCCCGCGATGGGGTGAGCTCCCGTTGCTCGGTCCCAGCTCCTGCCAACATGGTAGTTCGAAAGCATGTCAAAGTGCAAGTAGATAAATAGGTACCGCTCCGGCGGGAAGGTAAACATTGTTTCCATGTACTGCTCTGGTTTGCCAGAAGTGGCTTAGTCATGCTGTCCACATGACCCGAAAGCTGTACAGCAGCTCCCTCGGCCAATAAAGCGAGATGAGCGCTGCAACCCCACAGTCGGCCACAACTGGACCTAATGGTCAGGGGTCCCTTTACCTTTCTCATCCAGAGATGGGGCACCTCTGACCCTCCCAGTGTTGTTGGACTACATCCCCTATCATCCCTGACCATCCTAGACCAACTTGATGGGAGTTGAAGTCTACCAACATCTAGAGCAGGGTTCCCCAAAACCTCAGTTTCCAGCTGTTTTGGAATACAACTCCCATCATCCCTACCTAGCAGGACCAGTGGTCAGGGATGATGGGAACTGTAGTCCAAAACAGAGGGAGACCCAAGTTTGGGAAACCTGATCCAGTGGCAGAGCAAGCTGCATGGGCAGCTTGGATAAACATTACTGCTAAGAAGATCATAATTAAAATGTAGCAGGAATTCTGCGAAGTACTGTAATAGAGTCAGATATTTATTGAACACATGCTGTGTAAAAGCTGCTCTCATTCAATTAACACCTTTTAGCTAATTCCACTTTATGTTCATTAATCTGAGACAATTCCTCTTGTATGTCAAGAGTAAGTAGATGGAATTTTAAGTCAATATTTGAGAATCATCATCACGCAATGATCCAAAACTTATCATTGCATTAGGATGCTTATTATTATTATTATTATTATTATTATTATTATTATTATTAAAAAACCATCAGAGTATAATATAGCTGTAAAAAATGAATTTGATGAACTAAATCCAAAGCAATAATTGCTGCTAAGAAACCAGGTAGTACTTATTTTTGTGGTTAAAGCCCTAGCATTCTGGATCAATTCATTATCAAGTTTGCACAGCACTTTAAAAAATGAAAGTCATCAATTAATGAAGCAGTCAATTCTGAATTTAAAATGCATATTGTATGGGGGGGAATAGGACATGTATTGGGCCAACTTATTCAAATGTGTGTTTTTTATGCTGTACCACAAACATATGAAACTATCTCCATTTCCTGAGTTCAAAGAGTTTTTGCAGACAGCAAAAGAAATATTCTGCATGCTGGCATGTGAATCATTATGTCCAGGCCAAGATTAACTTCATGTGGTCCAATGCAAATATTATAAAATTAGCTTCCAAGTTGTGCACTGTTTGTTCAGTGAAAGCGCAGCTTGTAGCAACGAAACAGGCCAACAAAAGGACTGCAGGAACTGTTATCCTTATTACTGCTAAAGAGAAAATGCTATGGAGCCATTCATTACTCTGTGCCCAACACACACAATTCGCTTGAGGTGTTTTTAGCTTGTTTTTACCAAGGTTCATCTTGATGAGATTCATGCCAAGCAAATGTTCAAGCAGGAGCTTTGAAAGCAACTGAGATCTTGCCCACCCTGAATCCTCTACTTTGCACACAATATCCATGGAAGCCAGTTAGTAGTCTCATGGGCTTCTAATTGGGTACCCAACTGATCTGTAGGCAAAGGCATAACAGAACATCTCTTCTCTCTTTCGCTGTTAGGCGGAAACAAGAGAGTTGGATGTGACTGATCATTTCTGGTCTCCGAGTACATCACAAGGACACTCCAGGAGAGCACAAGGGATGGAAAGGCCTTTATACCCAACACAGAAGCATTCTTCTCCCACTCATATCCCAAAATATATTAAATGCCTTCCAGAATGATGATGCCGTTAGAATTCATCAATATATTATTCTTTTCTTAACATAAGATAACTGAATATTTATTTACCGATAGCAAAAGCAGGTGCATATGTGCAGCTAGTTGTTGGGTGCATGATTTTCAATGTACTGTCAGGTTTCAAGAAGAGAGTTTTCTTCCCAGACTTGTATGTGTTAATTATATCATTTAATGCTTTAAACACCAAATTCCTCCACTGCAAGGCAAGATTATATTGGGCAAAAGATTCCTGCATTGATTGGTGACCTTCAGGGTCCCTTCCAACGCTACAGTTCTATGATTCTATAATACACTTGTACCCTGGAACTCGGACGTTTTGGCTCCCGAATGGCCCAAACCTGGAAGTGATTGTTCCAGTTTGTGAACATTCTTTTGAAACCCGAACATCTGACAGGGCTTCTGCAGCTTCTGAATGGCTGCAGGAGCTTCCTGCAGCCAATCAGAAGCTGCAATTTGGTTTTCAAACTTTGGAAGTCGAAACAGACTTCCAGAACGGATTCCATTCAACTTCCAAGGTATGACTGTAATTAGAGAAGAAATAAACTGCAGTAGTGTACACCTAAGGCAAATAGCTTCTGATCCCTGAATATATGGCTTATCAACTAGGTACTTAGCTATATATTACATTAATTGCAAGGTTTGCGGCCATATGTAGGAAACGTTTTAAAAATAATAATCATCATCATCCTAGGTGCATCCTCCTCCTTGATTTCTTTTTTTTTTTCTGGGTCCATTTATTTTATTTCACAATATTTTAAAGGCACTTTTCTGGAGAAGCCTACTGAAAGCGGTTTATAACATTTAAAAGCCTCACAATGAGTGAACAATAAAAAGTCTATTTATAAGCAAGCCTGCAAGAAGCCACCCAGAGTGACTGGGGCAACCCAGGCAGAGGGGCGGGGTATTAACAACAACAACATCTTTTATTATTATTATTATTAATTTTTTAGAAAAATTTTCTTTTACAGATTTAAATGACACAATCATATCCACTAAAATGCCAAATTCTTTTGGACTTCCCCCCGCTCCCTCCACAATCCTCATAATTTTATATTTATTTCACATTTCCTTTATAATTGTATTGCCAGTTAATAAATCTTTACAACTCTTATCCCTCTCACAATACCCTTTCTCATCACAAAGCCTCTTTAAATCCAACTAGCGTTGTCTGTTCATCACAAATATTTTCCAGATAAATCGTAAACTTTCTCCAGTCCTGTGTGAACTTGTGATCTTTCTGGTATCTAATTTTTCCTGTTAATTTATCTAGTTCAGCAAAGTCCATCAATTTCCGTCTCCATTCTTCCAATGTTGGTAATTCTTCTTGTTTCCATTTTTGAGCCATTAAAATTCTTGCCGCAGTCACCGCATATTGAAAGAGTTTATAATCACTTCTATTAATTTCTCTTCCTGTAATTCCTAACAAGAAGGCTTCTGGTTTCTTCACAAACGTGTATTTAAACATCCTTTTCAACTCATTATATATCATTTCCCAGAAGCCTTTTACTTTCTTACACTCCCACCACATATGGTAAAATGTCCCTTCCTTCTCCTTACACTTCCAACATTTGTTACATGTCTTATACATTTTTGCTAATTTTGCGGGAGTGATATACCATCTGTATACCATTTTCATAATATTTTCCTTTATCGTCATACATGCAGTGAATTTCATATTTTCCTTCCACACCTTCTCCCAATCTGCTAACTGTATATTATAACCAAAATCCCTGGCCCAGTGTATCATAACTGATTTAACTTCTTCGTCCTTTGTTTGCCATTCCAGTAACATTTTATACATTTTTGACAGTACCTTGTAATCATTATTAATTATTTCTTTCTGAAATCTAGACTCTCCTTCAATATATTTCCTCTCCTCCTCCTTGATTTCTATCAGGACAGGAGCAAGTAATGATGGGAGATTTGACTCTTCCATCTTCTACAATGATCCAGTTGGAAATTAGTCCCACACCATAAGTAGTGGTTGAGAAACATCAACAACTTCCCATTGTCGCAAATGGGACCCTTTTTTATAGATAATTGCAGCATTTGCCACTGCAAATGGGGAAAATATTCCATTGGGATTGTGGTTAAGGAGAAAAGGATTAAACATCACCCTCTCTACATGGCAGTTGTGATGGAAAATGAGCCCCCGCACCTTGAATGAACCTTGCGACTTGGTTGCAAGTCACACGGTTAACATGTAGCCAAGCCCTTAGTTTCATATCAATTGCCGGTTGCTTAAACAGATGCGTAGTCCCTACTCTATTAAATCGCTTTGACAGGTACCATTTAAATTTGTTGCACTATAAAGGCAGAGTAGTATGCACAGCTGTTGAGATCAGCAACAGAAACCAAAACCCCCGTGGTGAAAATCTGACAGCTCTTCATCAATCCAGGATGCATTGTAAAACACAAAGAGGAAAAGTTAGTAAAGTATTGTTTCTGCGCTGCGTAGGTGGGTGACAGCCATTCAATTTAAGTTAAGGTGCTAGAACAAATAGTACAGGCGGCCTTCTTTATTTTTGAAAGTTTAGGGGTGTTCTGCTTTACAGACACTTACTTCCTGCAACAGTATGCCATGAAGCTCCATTTACAGTCCCGTCTTCCTTCTGGAAGTCCTCCGTATGGCACACTCTCCGGCGAGCGTCTGTCATCAGCCGATGGGTGGAGGCATAAGAATATGCCAGCCACCTAAAAACATGGTCATCTGGGGTAGGCGTGTGCTCCTGGGTTTTCCACGTCGACCGGACCATATCATAGGGGTAGGCAACAACAAGTTCTCCACCTTGTAAGTTGCCACCAAGCACAAAAGGGTTTTTCTCCATCCAGGCAATCACTGCTCGTGTTTCAACTGCTACCTGGGAAGTGAAGGAAGAAAAATAAAATCAGTTCAAGAGGTATGAGAAACTCATCTTGGAACAATTGCCACATTTATTTATTTTTTAAACCAAAGGCATTTTTAAACAAATGGCAGCCATTTCTAGCACATCTACAGAAGAAGAAAGTAGTCCCAGTTTAAACACTGTAGTTTCTTGGCCCATTGAGGGGTGTAAATGGGAGAGGTATGGATGGGAGAGAGTCCCAAGGGCCAGATAGGGAAACATGGATGGCCACATTTGACCTGCTTTAAACCATTTCAAACACAGAAGGTGAGTTTCCTTCCCAGTAGCACTGATCCTACTCACTGTAGCATTTTCAGACAGGTACCATTCTGGTATTGGTATGTGATGATTTGGGACCTTTCTCATAACCCTTTTACGATCTTCAGATTCCCAAAGCAGAGTATTTAAGTCAGGGAAGTTATTGTTGATGTCAATGCCATCTTGAGTCCATCTTCCTAAAGACCAGCCTCCTAATTCTGAACCCTGTAACAAATTAGGTTAGGTTGTATTATAGTGACAAAGTCTGTGTGCCTTTCTTATAGTAATAACACAAGTCTCCTGAATGCCTACGATTATGGCAGAGCTGCAGCGTTTTCAGGACCTTGGTGTATTCCCCTTTTCTAGAAAGCTCACATTCCTCTAAAAAAATTGTTATGGCACTCCTGTTTCCTTTGTAAAATGTATCCCACTGCATGGCTTATGGCCAAAGATTGTGGTTTGCTGAGTGGAGATTTATAAAAGCTGGAAGTGAATAATATACAGAGAAAATGCTAATTAATTTGTAGAAAGAATCAGTGCTGAGCCATAATTTTTTAAAAAATTACTCTGGTGCAATAAAGCATTGTTTATATACAGCTTCAGTTATTAACTTAATTGCAAGCAGGAGAAGAAATAAATTCAATATCACTTAACTGCAAAAATCTCTCTAAAGACTCTTTATTGCTTCTCCTGACCACTCTTTTAAATTGCACAATATGCCACCAAGGCACTTTTAGGTCTTAAGAAATGTTGGTGCTTTGATCAAGATGTCACGTTAAGTGAATTACTGGAAGAAAGGCAAGTCAAGGAGGTAATATCAAATCAGAGCCGAAACAAAATCTCTCAAAGTTTCAGGGTGTTCGTATTTTGAAAACTGAATTTTGGTGTGGACATTCTACCTTAAAATATGATGCTGGAAATTCGGGTTCTAAATCTGGCGCCAGAAATCACACATTCTGCTTATTTAAATAAAGTCATAATATAACATTAACCAAGTTCTGTTGCATGCCACCTATCATATACTGTAAAGTGCTGCTGCCAGTATTTTTGCTTGCATTGCACTCCCTTAAAACGTTATCAGAATGGCATTGAATTTGACTGCCCATGAACAGGATGAAGAAAGGTGAGGGTGGAGAACATTTCAACTCAACCCCGTTTATGACCACTATTGCGTATTCTTTTAGTATCCATACTCTCATACTTCTTGAAACTGTATCAACATGAATTACATATTATTCTAATATCTTCCATTTAATTTTTTTCATGTAATCCTACCAAATACCAGGAAACAATCTTCTGACTCAAAACTCCAACTGAAAGTTCTGCAATGCCCATGTTTATATGCCTCAAAAGGCAGCATATGTCTTTTTTATTAATCGATCAGCTGCACCCCAGCACAGTTCTTCCTTACCACTTCGTAGGCCTTTTCATATCCGTCTGGGTTGATTGAAGGTAGAAGGTGGATTCTGGTATCCTTAATGAGGCGTACAATACGTGGGTTCCCAGCCAGATATTCCTGGCACATAAACTGCATTAACAAAAGCAGTAACTCGCGTCCAAGCACCTCATTCCCATGAGCCCCTGCCATGTACCGAAATTCTGGCTCACCTGTTCAAAAAACAAAGGAAGATGTGAGCACACCAAAAAACAGAATCCAACTAAGGTAATGGGATTTGGAGGGTCTCGCACAGAAGGAAGACACAACAAAACTTGGTATATTCCAGCATATCATTCATGCCTCTTCAATACCATACGATAGGCCAAGAAACTTCATGGCCAAGAAACAAATCCAGTCCCTAATAGTTTTATAACCAGCAAAGCTATGTTTCCAAGGAAACTTTGTCTCCCAAGCGTATCTCGGTGACTTTTCTTTAAATGTGCAATGGAGGCAAAGGGGTCTCTTTAATTCCCTCTCCTGAGCTTTGGACAGTAGGAGAGAAGCTTTAGCAGAGTCATCCCTTATTACATATATCAGCTGCTCTTTCCAATGCACAAAGAGAGATCTGTCAATTTTGATTTCCCTCAGCTTCACATTTTCTCAATCTTAAACTCAGTTCTCCATATTTCCCTATCAGTTTGCGATTATTATTGCAAATTTCAGCGCAAATTAGCAAAAATTTCTTCTAGGGTAATTGTCTCTGTATACATTTGTCCCCAATATGCAATTTTTTGCAAAACAATTTCTCCCAATATGCTTTTTGTGTTATTTTCCTAAATATATGCATTTTTATGCACACTTTTAGTTTATGCACTTTTGTACAGATTACTTGGCTAGAGAACTGAACTGCAAAATTCAGAGAATCGCAAATTTCAAAGGCTGGCTGTGTTTTGGTTGGCATATTGTTTCACAAAGGGCAAACTGGGTGGGTTCACCTTTAAATGCAAACTGAATCAGGTTTCTCACCCACCCCTATGCACAAGGCAGGGAAATTTCTGTGTGGTAAAAATTGAGCCCACTAAAGCCTCCGCTGCTCTTCACATGGAGGAACAGGCTAAAGAGCTGTTCGTTGGTAAGTCAATTGGCAGACAGTGTTGCTGCCTTGCACAGTCAAAATCATTGCTGACTAGGACCACAAACTCTTTCTCTCCACATTTATGTATTCCCCCTACATGATTATGCAATTTGAACCACCACAAAGCACACAAATACTGGGGCAAATGTTTTCTTCTTACATCACTGTAACAATTTGGTTACTAATAACTACCTCATTATCATTAATAGTTTTTTAATTATAGTACAATATGGCCAGCAAACATTCATAATCTAGATTTTATTTATTAGTCTACAAAACTGCCAAGTTACCTTATACAGTGTGTGTGTGTCTGCATATATGCACAGAAAATTCATTAAAATATGTGATCATCTCAAACCATGAAGTCAAATACATCCATATTCATGAATATATGTGTGTGCATATATAATAGAATTTCTCAGTTCAGAGCGCTAAACTTGAAAAAATCACATTAAGCAACCATCTCTCTCTTTTCTCTCTCTCTCTGATGATACAAGTTCTCTATGAAAAATATTGGGAGGGGCGAGGAAAGGCTAGGATACTTTAATCAGTTGGTGTAGCCATATTTGAAATATCAGTCCTGTCAATGGTAATACTGTTTTGGCTAGGCTGGGAGAGAGAACACAGGTAAATGCTTTTGCTTCCAAGAGTGGAACCACAAGTCATTTTCTTGTTACAGGACTGTTGTCTACACAGGAGACAAATACACCAACATTACTACTTTTCACATATTTGATATACCTTTGTTCAAAGGCAGAACGAAACATGATGTTATTCAAAAAAATAGCCCTTCTATGCTGATCTGTTTTCAATCAAAAGCAGAAATTGGGGTGGGGTGGCTCAGAACCATAAACTGGTAGGGTGGTGTTTAACACCATGGTTCTGATCAAAATCTGGTAGCCCCATATTTGCTATATGCAATTAGAGGGAAGCTCCCATTGGGACCATGCAACATAAAAGTGTAACATTAAGAAGGCCCTCGGATACACAGAAATTGTTAACCAGATTGTCTGCTAGCTCTTGCTGTCTATTCTGACAATGACTGCCAGTGCATACTTTTCATCATTAAAGTTGGCTCCATTTTTTTTATTGCAAAAGAAGAATATATGATTAGCATAAAGGAGTTTGATCCCACTCTTTGGATGGCTTCTATTTATATTCCTCTTCTTCTCTAATTAGAAGAAGTATAATCAAAATTCCTCCCACATGTACTCAACACCATGACTGCTTGTAAGCACATGCCTCCATTGCGAAGTGCTGCAGACATGTGGAATGTTAAAAATTTAAACATTCTAAACCACTTCATCCACCAGTCCGCCAGCCGGGATTTTATCTGGTCAGAATATATCGTCCTAACCAACTTCGTGTTCTCCTGGGTTGTCTGAGATTTCAACAGCATACAGCTTTAGCCCTTGGTGGCTTTTCCCAATATTGTAAATTCTTGTGATATTTGGACACATCTCATTCACCACTTTCATCAGCTGTAAAATAATCAAAGAAAGAAAGACATTTGTACAAATTAACGAGAGGTGTGATATAGATAAAAGCGTGTACCTCACCCCATGATTGTTTCCATGTTGTAAGACGTGGGGACAATGAGTATCACAGATAGCACTTGACAGGGATGGGAATCTAGTAGCCCTACAGATGCTGAGAGACTCTGTTGCCCAACATCCTTGACTATAAGCCATGTTGGCTGAGGCTGATGGGAGCTGGAATTCAACTTAATCTGAGAGGGGTGCGGGTTCCCCAGAGCTTGAGGCAGTATGCAGTTTAAAAAATCGCCCTCTGGTGTAGGATTGTGTTTAATGTCTATGAAAATGAAATAATTATGTAAAAGGGAGGAATAGTCTAATAAGAAGGATGCAGGGTTTTTAACGTTATTCAAGAAACTTTGTGCTTAATTAATCATACAGGTGCTGCTTTGGGGCTTCCCATAGTGATAACAGAATTCTGGACTAGATGGGCTATTGGCCTGATCCAGCCAGCTCTTCTCATGTTCTCTTACCACTTTTTCTGGGTTGATTCTTAGCTAATAGACTAAATATGTGGTTGGTTGGGCTGTGTGTATAGTATATACAACAGTTTCCACCATGTGTGTACTCCATAGAACAATTTCTCCAGTTTGAAAATGTACCCACAGGGCCAAAATGTAGGTGACATTTTGACATGGGATATATATAGATATATGATGTTTAAATTAGCTGACAATAGCAATTGTTTGGTCTTATGGTAAAATGACTTTTCCTCCCCCCCCCCCCGAAATGCAGTAAATAAGAGAAAGCATTTTTTTGCCCTATTTCCCTCTCGTTTCCAAAGCTGTGGAGTACAAATTGCATATTTGGCAATGTGATATGTTAATGCCTGCCTCCCCCCTCCACCTTTTGCTTGTGTTTGCAGAAACAGAGAAGCCTCTGATAATATGCAGTCAAAGCTATTAACAACAAGAAGACTATAAATCATGCCCAGAGTAAATTTGCTAATAGACAATTATTATGAGTTGTATGCAGCAATTATTTCTTCTATTAACTTTCTGGCAAAAAAGCTGCATAAATTCCCTCAGAGAACCCATTAGTTTCAATCTCAGCTCATGCAGTGCCCAAGGCTGCAGAAGGATTTTGAGAGCAAATCTAAGCCAGTTGTCGCAACCTTTGAGGAGAATGTAGTGCTGTGGGGCCAATTTATGACGAATTCTCTTTCAGGTTGTTGACTAGGTCCTTAGCCAGACTCATTCCATATATTTATCTCTTTCTCTTTCAAGAAGCCCAGCATTATCTGTTACAAACCATATGAGACTAATGCAGAGATCATTTCGATATCTCTTCCCTGCAACATGCAGCACATGCTGACATTCAATTGTGGTCGCAAAACACAGCATGGCTTCTCTTGGCTCAGGGTTTCTTTTTCATTTTTGTTATGACAATTTGTTTAGATATACAGTGGGAAACTGTTTGGTGTCCACCCCCCACATTTCATTGCTTCCTGGAACCTGCACACAGACTATAACAAGTCTATGAAACAGACCTACTAAACCTATATTCACAATTGCCTGGAAGTAAGTAGCTGTGGGTTAAACCACAGAGCCTAGGACTTGCCGATCAGAAGGTAATCCCCATGACGGGGTGAGCTCCCGTTGCTCAGTCCTGCTCCTGCCAACCTAGCAGTTCAAAAGCACCTCAAAGTGCAAGTAGATAAATAGGTACCACTCCGGCGGGAAGGTAAACGGCGTTTCCGTGCGCTGCTCTGGTTCGCCAGAAGCGGCTTAGTCATGCTGGCCACATGACCCGGAAGCTGTACGCCAGCTCCCTTGGCCGATAAAGCGAGATGAGCGCCACAACCCCAGAGTCGGTCATGACTGGACCTAATGGTCAGGGGTCCCTTTACCTTTACTAAGTACATTGAACAATAGCAAACTATTGAGTTTGCTTCCGAGCACACATTTGAAGAAATCTCTGGCCCTCTAAATGTTGTTGGACTCCCACATCCATCAACCCCAGCCAGCATGGTCAGGGATGATGGCAGCTGTGGTCCGACAACATCTGGAGAGCCATAGGTTCTCTATCCCTGATGGATAGGATTGCACTGTAAGGTAGTTTTTGAAGGCTGGTTGAGACATTTTGATAATAACTAATATAATAAGTAAAATAAAATATCACATAGCCAAAAGTGATTATGTAGCATTAATCTTGCATCATATTGAGTATATGATCCTAGAATGGCTGGTATCACCCATGTGATCAAAGAAGAAAGAAAAGGACCCAATTATTTTCTTTCTTTTTTGAGAGGTGGCGGTGGGAATGGCACCTAGACATCAGCAAAAGGAAAATCAATGCTAGCAAGCGACAAAGGTCAACATTAAGTCAATTGTGGGACATATTTTAGCCCCTTTGAGATATCTAGTTCTGCCCTAAAAATCGAAACAAGCAAATATTACCTCTAAACACACACATTTCTTAGAATTAGCAAATCACTTTTTGATTACACTGTAGCTAATATTTGGATTGTGCAGAATCAATATCAGTGAAAAGAGACAACTAAATGCTGCTTAATGGCCCAATTATAACAATACTCTCCAAAGGCTCAGTGATCAGAGAAGCAGAGAATGTGGAAGGCTCTGATGAAGGATTTTGCTCTCCACTGACCAGTTAAGCTGCTGCTACCATTTAATCACATATCTTTTTGCTCATTATATAAGACCAGAGGAAATAATTTTCTCCTGCTTTAAGCTATTAGTTTTCCCCAAATATATTTCAAACCTGACCAACCTGTCTTTGCACAATTAGGATCTAAAATGCATTTAACTTTATTGTTCTTGACACTAATTATGCCAATTGCATTTCTACTCATCTAATCTGTCTGCTGAAAATATAGGCCATGAAATCTCTTGTGAGCGCAGTATGTGACTCAGTACACAATTGCTCAATAAAAAATGAATGATGACTCATTCAGTATAAATACGCTGAAGATTCAGCACACTAAAAATGATTCACATACTTCTTGTCCAAACATATTACCTTTATATATTTGAAGAAAAAGATAGGAAGAAATATCTTTAACACATTCTACACCTACATCTGTGGTGATATAAATCTGTCCACAGTGCCATGTGCTTGAAGCTAAAGGAGCATAATTATAGCTGGTAGGTCTAAACTTAGACTGGCAGGGATTAATGCCTATGTGAATCTTGGTCATTTGTGTGGCACAAGCCTTCTGTTGCCAGTCACAGTACCTGTCAACTCTGGATGAAATACTGTTCACGTCTACAGTGGTATAAAATTATAGCTATAGAATTGTAAGGCTGGAACCTTCCTGAAGTACATTTGCCTAAGATGCTCCACACATTAACCCAAATCCATGCCACAAATTCACATAAATGGTCAACATTGTGTTGTATTACAAGGAGAGAAGGCATAGATGAATCAGTCCTTTTCTGATCTATTTCATGTGTTCATCCAAAGTATGTTCCATCATGTTTTTGCATTAATTTGCTACTTAAAAGAACTACATGAAAATACAGGTGTTAATGTATATATTTCTCTCATACGTTGATTTTTATTTATTTGTTTATTTATTTTCTGGAGCCAATAACTACATCAGAACATTTGGGTAGTGTGAAGTCCAATGGATAGCTATGTTCTTGGGATGTGGGACATACAGGAAGTCCCATCCACTCCAAAATAATACTTCTGATTGTAGGCCCTTCTTTAATACTCATCAGTGGAGCAAATGTTCTTAATGGGCTTATGTGGAGCACAAGGGTCTACATCTAAGTGGTTTTGGTGCCAGCAGACTTTCCTTTTATCTCATACAAGTGGGATGAATATCCCCCATTCACATGTGCAGAACCAACCTGACAAAAGTCTTTCAGATAGAACAGTTTCAAAAATTTTGTGGAGTGAGGAGAGTTCTCCACTTGTGGAGGTGAGGACTTGTGTTCTTGTCTTCAACCACTTACGCAAAGTGCCTCAGCCCAGTTCAATCTCTGCCTTTCTCTCTCGTTCACATACACTAAGACGCATGGCATTCTGGAGGGTCCTTTAACCCACATTCTGCTCATGGAAGTCTAGATCCATGCATAGGTATCCAACCCAAAGTTCACAACTGAGGAATCTGCAAGCACGCATAGCTTTTTTCTTCTTAAACAAGTAATTACCTCACACTCCAGCCATAATGCAAAAAATTAAATTATTTGGACAGACGCAGTATGAATCTCTATATGAATATAAGTAAATTTCAGTGGGATAAGATTCAGCAGAAATAGTTTTTATGTAGCATGCTCTGAAACCCACATATTGTTTCAGAACATGCTGAATTTGAAAAGTGATTCAGGTGGTGATGGCCTATTATTGCAGTGCTAATGATCCAGTCTTTTAAAGGTCACCACACAAAGACATTTGCACCAGAACCTCTATTTGTTGTGTCCTACCTGCCTCATTTCTTTGTAGTTGTGGTGCTTAAAATCAAGGTTGTCTGTTGTTGTCATTTCATTTCTTCTGTGGTAATAATTATTTGGGTCTATGATAAAAAAAAAACCCAGGAGGGTACAATGAAGAACCATAAAACAATTTAAAAGTAAAATACTTTTAATCTAAAATTGGGGTCCCCGATGCAACTCTCAGACACCCATATTGCCACCCCCTCTAAAACTGAACTCTACCATGGTACCCTTGAAACCCACTAAAACCCCCTCCCTTTCCATTTCTTTGTTTTTAAAAAAATATCCAGACATTTTAGCTTGAGGAGATGTTAGTTGATGGCAGATACCAATGGGGATATCAGAGAAGGGTTGCCTACTTTATTGTCTGTGGTGTACTTATTTTGACGGGGATATAAGTGTTTTGCCTGCTTTTTTGGGGGGAGGGAAGGGTATATAAGCATCATCAGTTTCTCTTCTGTGAAATGGGTACCTGAATCCAAATGTGTACCAGGCCCAAAAAGGCTGAGGGTTTTTTTAAAACAAAAAGCAAACAAAACAAAAATGGAGAACCTGTTGCCCACAGGCCCCTTGGAGCAAGCAATTTGACCCGCAGGGCCTTTTCCTCCAGAATAGGCTCACCTGTTAATCAGCTGGTATTACTTACGAGAACTGCTGATTTGGGGGCAGGGGGGAGGTTGAATTCTGCATTGACTTTCCAAGAGTGAATAGGCACCTTCAGCCAATGCAGCAGTCAAGACATGCACTGGAGAATTCCCCAAGTACCATTTCAGAAGAAGTGCCAACTTGGCCCTGCAACCGTGAGTGCCTGACCCCTTCATGGGGAATTTTGTGGGTGCTTGGGCACCCAGGGCCCCAGGGAGTTGGCACTTATGCACTTCAATGTGGTTACGGAGGAGGAACAGATGCTAGTAGTCATCTTCTGATCTTCTGATTCAGACAAGTAGCAGGCTGTGTGACTATATTGTTATGGAGACCACAGCTTGCCCAAGACCACCCAGTGAGTCCTGAGCTAAAGTACGATCTGGATTTATGTTGCTATCTGCTACATTACCAAGTGCCTACAGGTGCATAATGATTCTCATTCTGCAAAAAATGTCATCCTGCCTTGAAGCTACCAATTCTATGACATATTCATAAATAAATAAATGTGTGTGCTCAAAGACATTTCCTTCTCTGCTTATATCAAGATACTTTCTTTTTTGAAAGTAATTTCCGGGTGGTTCCCTCCCCCCTCTTTTTTTTCTTTGTGTTCAATTTGTGAGAGAACTAGAAATAAAAGTACATTGATCCCTTTCAGGCAATTGCAAATCTCTGTATGTCATTCTGTATCCATCTGCACAGCAATATTCTGGAAACCAGAGAAGAATCTGAAGAGCTTTATCTTCCTCCTCTGAGCCTTCATTACCTTCCTCTTCAGTCTGTGCCTGTCATATTTCCTCTTTCCTTTTTGAAGACCGTTTTGCTGATTCTCCACTGCAGGGACTATGAACTGGTTGAAGGACACCCCGCCCCCCCAAGAAACCTCGAACATTAATTGCCTGCTTTTAACTAGTTCTGTGATTCACTAAGGAATTCCAGAAAACTTTCTGGGGATTCTGGGGCTATTCAATAAGGATGTTTCATTAACCTTATCCCAGAGTAATACAGAAGAATTATTATGTGCTCTGAAAAAACATATCCAGCACATCCCCTGAACTAAGGGAGACAGGCAGGATGCTTGCCATCAGGCACAGTTGTTTTAATAAATAATTCAGACAATTCCCACTGGAACTGGTCCAGGAACTTTGCTATTATGCCAAGCCTGGTCTTAAGCTTGTCACGTACCTGGGAGAGGGCAGCCTAGGATTTCCAGCCTCATGCAGATGCTTCCATCTTCATACCACGTCCTAGGGTTTATCCGAATGTAACGTGCAACAAGAGGTACTGGCAGCTCATTGAGGACTGGGATCTCCTTTTCACTGTTGCCTTCAAAAATCTATTTCAGCATACAAGTAAGTGAGCATCGTTAGTCACAACACCAGGAATAAGTCAAAAGGTTTTCTCCCTCTTTCATAACACTGGGACTTCTGGACATCCAATGAAGCTGCGTGTTGGAATTTTCAAGACGGATAAAAGGAAGTACTTCTTCACACAACACATAGTTAAACTATAGAACTGTCTCCCATGGCAGACAGTGATGACCATCAATTTGGATGGCTTTAAAGTAAGGTAAAGGTAAAGGGACCCCTGACCATTAGGTTCAGTCGTGGCCGACTCTGGGGTTGCAGCACTCATCTCGCTTTATTGGCCGAGGGAGCTGGCGTACAGCTTCCGGGTCATGTGGCCAGCATGACTAAGCCGCTTCTGGTGAACCAGAGCAGTGCATGGAAACACCGTTTACCTTCCCGCCAGAGCGGTATCTATTTATCTGCTTGCACTTTGACATGCTTCTGAACTGCTAGGTTGGCAGGAGCAGGGAGCGAGCAACGGGAGCTCACCCCATCGCGGGGATTCGAACCGCTGATCATCTGATCAGCAAGTCCTAGGCTCTGTGGTTTAACCCACAGCACCACCCGAGAAGGCAGCTATTGATGGCTACTAACCACAATGGCTATGTTCTGCTTCCACCGATGGAGGCAGTAATGCTTCTCAATGTCGGCTGGTGGAAATCACAGCAGGGGAGAGTGTTCTTGTGCTCAAATCCTGCTTGCTGGTTTCCTACAGGCCACTGTTAGAACAGGATGCTGGACTTAGATGGGCCACTGGCATGATCCAGCAGACTCATCTTATGTTCTTATCATTAAATCTGGCCAAACAGAATGAAGAAACCAGAAGCACAGGATATGTAACTGGAATCCAGTATCAACTATCTATCAGATATGCCTTTTGCCAATTTCAGTTATTCTGCTCATGAGAACTTGACAAGAAAAGCCTCCACTGAAATTGAGGGAGTGTTACCCTTGAGACATTTTATCAAAATGGAGCTGTGATAAACAAGTGTGATGGGAAAAAAATATTATGTTTTGCAATACTAACCATGTCTCCAGAACCATTTTTGACAGTGATCCATGCATGGCTGTCATTGCTCACCATGACTTTGTAAGATGTTACCCAGTCACTCCTAGAAAGAATCAAAATATTTTCTTTGTTAAAAAATGAATATTGATTTTCTGACTCACACAATATTCTAGTAAAATAAATCCAAACAAGGGAAGTTATAGAAATGTAAATTTAGCAGATAATGCAAGAAAACCTAAGCTTATGAGAAGCATGGAGTAAGAAAAGTAAATGTGAACAAATTCCTCAAGGAAGTTCTCATGATGAAGCACCTTCAACATAAATGGGAGCTATACAAGAGTGCTTGCAGAGTTTAAATTCATTTCAGTGGGAGAACTCCCTGGAGAAATTTTGCCCATTCTTGTTTCTCATCTTTTCCTTTATCTTTACTGCAATAAAAATTATGCATGTCAACATAAAGTATATAACTCTGCTTACTTATATATTAATGGCTTGCAGATGAAGTGTTGATGTGTTCAATGAGTTGTTCATTGGAACATGGTCTTGCTTGAACACTATTTGAATTTAATGGTGCTAAACTTTAAATGAACTACATTTAAAGATCCACAGGATCAAAATTGCTTTTCCAAATCAGATAAAAATGCATCAAGTCCATCATTCTGTTTTCGAACGACACCCTGCTCCCAATCAAATGGAACGGGAAAGGTCCATGATTAGGTCTTCCAAAATCTTTTTCTTTAGATAAAAGCAACAGGGGTGGGGTGGGGTTTGAACTGAATCAATGTTCTTTCCTTCATCCACCATTTCCCTTATTTTAAAGCTCTATTCAGGCATTATGACCACAAATAAGTAGATTCCCCACATGGTGTAGAACACACCTCAACTCATAGAGGGCAGCCGCCAATGCAATCATCCCCATTTACACATTTCCCCATACCCAGTAAAGGCTCAGAGGCATATTTATATCCCGTCATTCCTTTCCAAGGAGCCCTGGGTAGTAAACATATATGCCATTTACTTATATGTGCATCTCTCATCTACACTGCAAAAGTGAGATGGTCCTGGGCTACTAAGGTTTGGCTGCTATTTTACATTTGTATAGCACATAGCCATATCACCCCTTGCAGTTCCATGGGAAAGGAATCACTAACAAAAACAAATTCCGTACACTCGGAAATGAATGTGAACCTTTTTGCAATGCAATTTGCAGGTGGTAGAGCCCCTGATGCAAATTGGAACCATAGTAGAATGCAATGAGTTAAAGTCCCCTACCTATCGATTGTGTACCCGCCACCCACCCACACTGACAGTCTCTGGAAACAAAAGCAAAATATCTTGTTCACTCAAGGTCAGAACTATGCCATCTAATTTGTCTCTCATTGTACTATGACCCTTAGGTTCTTGAGGGGCAGGTAGTAAGGATAAATGATATAAAATTAATCTAAGTTTTGAACGTAAATATGTTCTCCGTTTTCTATTGTGTGACAGAGTTTGGTCTCTTTCTTGACGATCACATTGGACTAACATAGCAAGATTGATCCCACTTAAATGAATAGGTAACGTCACCATTATTTCAACAATCTGGTATTTAAAAAAGAAATCTGCTGAAGATACTCAGGGGGGAAACAGATTTGTGGATTATGTTTGTATTTAAAAGCTGGAATCCGAGGGTTTTTTATACACTGGTTTAATGCTTGTCACACAATCTTTTGACATCAATAGCCCCAAAGCCCTTTAAACAGTTTCCTAATCTTCTATCTGTTTAGAAATCTCTAAGGGTAGAACTTTGATAGGGTATTAGCTCAGGGGGAGAAACAGAGTGGCGTCTCAAGTCTTTCTAGATGTAAAGTGATACAAAACAATGCAAGTACGAGCAATTTCAAAGCTTCATACAAGTTCAGTAACTAATCTCACTTTGTGTCTCCTTCCCTGCTCCCCAACCACATTAATGAAAATTATTGTCCTACCTGATCCTACCGCAAAGGTGAATATTGCTTTGGAGGCAATATTCCATCTAGCAGTGTTAGAGAAGAGGAACCCAAGCCAAATGCCAATTAAAGAGAAAACCAGTGGAAGAGTGCAAAGGAGAAAAGAAAAAGCAGACAAATCCCTTATCCTAAACATTCAAAATATCACCACTAATGCAGCACTACTGAATTTGTTAATGAATGAAATTCCCTAAAAAGTTAAAAGCAGGGCAACTGGAATTTTTAAAACTCTATAAGCAGTGGCCAGTCCAGATTTTTAGTTTGCCTTATATAAGAATTCATCACAATGGTATCAGTTCAGTGCAACTTAGAACTACCAGGAACATATAAAAAGCATCTGGCCATGTTGTTCATCAGTCTTAGGTATGTCTATTTTGGAGTCAGGCATCCTCAGAATAATAGTTCTGAAGGAAGTCCTGCTGAGTTTGATGGGACCTACTCCTAAATGGGACGCGGGCGGTGCTGTGGGTTAAACCACAGAGCCTAGGACTTGCCGATCAGAAGGTCGGCGGTTCAAATCCATCTGAACTAGGATGAGGGACTTCAGCTGGTATAGCCTCAACTGAACCAAGCTTTGTCCACCTCAGCCCGAGATCTGCTTATTCCAAACTTGCCCATCCTGGTGGATCTTGGGTTTGGCTTATGGTTAAAAATGTAGTTTGTGAAGTACAGTACAATACATATACACACAGTGAAGTACATCAAACTGTGTACAGATTCCCCCCCCCCCGCCCCCGCCCCCCAAATCTTCCTTTTTTGGGCAGAGAAATTGTGAAGACAATTTTACTGATTTTCTCGGGGGGGGGGGAGATAATTTCTCCAACAATTTATCAGGGGTGGGATTTACCATTAGGACAGCTTTTTCCTCCTCCTTGGTTTTTCATTTTCTGTTTATTTCTGTTGCATCTTCTGACAGTGGTAGCAAGAAGTACTGTGTTGGCATTCTCCATAATAAGCAACGTCTTGGATCTTCCACAATGCTCTAGGACCTAATGTCATCCATAGGCATTTGGGAGAGGTTGCAGAGAAACATGGTGGAGAATATTCAGAGAAAAAATTCTTTCTTTATTGAGGGGGAGGTAGAAAAATAAATAAATCATTTGAATGTTTTGAGGGGGTGGGATGTATTTTGAGAGGTTTTGACCCAGCTCTGATTGCAACAGTCTTCTATATCAAAAATAGCTCACCCATGTTTATGTAAATAAGCTGCAATAAATAAAATCTGAAAGAGATTTTTCCTGTAATTTTCAAAAATGAAAGAGGTTTTTTAATCACAGAAAATATGCTGAGGGGCTGAACTAAATTATTTCAAAACTACTATATGCCTTTAGCATGCAAAATTAGGGCTATGCATCCCATTTATGGCTATATAAAAATATAGGAGGGAAAATCAACCATCTGCATAAGAATAATGAATTCATTATCAAGGCTATTTTTGAACATAGAACAGACAGTTCAAATCTGAATTTTTAAAAGCTTAAAAAACAAATATATTTCATGCAAGCATGAACTTTCATAATTCTGCACAAAAAGCTGAATCTAAAAAGAAAAAAATTATTTAAATATTTAGCTATTTGACCAATTGGGGTCATTTGGAATCCTGTTTGATTCAGATACTTGGTATGAATAATGTTCTATTTTCCGTTTGAGTCCCTTTTTTGTCAGTTGGCTTAGCTTCAGTACATAGGAACAAAAGGAGCTGTCTGACACTGTGTCATACCAATGGTCTCTCTACCTCAGTAATATCCACACAGACTGGCAGTGAGTTTCCACCCTACCAGGAGATCCCAGGGATTGAACCTGTGCTGTTGACATGATCATTCCCAAGAGTCCTCTCTGGTGTCGCAGAACCCACACTTGAGACAATGAAGCAAACTGGGAGACAACTGGAACTCAGGTGGTGGAAAATTCACACCAAAGCCGGCTGAACACTTGTTAGGCTACATAATTCTGCCTACCAAATGACAGGGAAGATGGCAAAGGAGAACTACTTTGCTATTGTTTTGCATCCTCAAAGAGTTGTTTTGGGCAGTCACGGTGGTAGATGGGCGTCTGGTGTACTCACAGGCATGCTGTGACCAGTTTGCATGGCACTTTGACAAGAAAGTCATTAAATTCCATGTTGCCTCAAATGCTGTGGCTGTCAAATGCAGCAACTTCCTATACCTTCTGGAAAACAGCTCTGGTGGAGAGGGTTTTCAGAATCATAGGATATGCACAAGAGGAGGACTAATACCCTTCCCTGCATACTGCAGTTCCCATCCGAGTTGCCCCCTTTCCCCACAGCTGCTATTTTTAAAATAAGAAACAAACACATTAAATGCTGTCATGCACTTGATACAATATTCTGAACACAATCACATCCACTACTGGCCTACCCCCTAGAAAAGGCAGGGTTCCAGATCACATAGGCACAACACACACCTGTATAGTTTGTACACCTTTAGACCTTATGATGAGCATGCATGAGGTCATGATCCTGCTTCTTGTTCCTCTGTGTGTGCTCACAATAACTTCTCAACAAGGCCTTCATTTGAAAACATGGGAAGTTTCAATGTTGGAATTTCCAGAGATGAATACCCAAGCAAAGCTCCTGCTTTCATGAGTTTGTCAGACTAACTCTAATCCCCAAAGTACTTAAAGGATTTGTCCCTATCACCACATAACCTCATACTTCAATGCAATTCAACATGATTGGCAGTTTCTCTTCAACAGAGGGTCAAGTCTCGAATAGCAATATTGGAGATTATTCATTGGGGAAGTTCAGGGAAATGCTCTTCGCAATATATGCAGCACCTGCAGATAGAATTCGCCTTTCATCGCCGCAGAAACCCAATTTAACTACATTACACAAAGCCATAAAGAATGAATGGAAATTCTAAATAGTCAAAAGAACAGGCTTTCACCTTAATCATAACCTTCCTAACATTTACAACTAGAATGCTTTGAAGCAAATCAAACTCAAAGACCAGGTTGAGATTTTCTCTCTCTAATACTTTAATTTGGTAGTTGTCTCCTGTGCACAGCCAAATGACAAGAAAAAGGTATAAAGTTAAAGGTACCCCTGACTGTTAGGTCCAGTCACGGATGACTCTGGGGTTGCGGCACTCATCTCGCTTTACTGGCCGAGGGAGCCGACGTTTGCCCACAGACAGTTTTTCCTGGTCATGTGGCCAGCATGACTAAGCCGCTTCTGGCGAAACCAGAGCAGCACATGAAAACACTGTTTACCTTCCCGCCTGAGTGGTACCTATTTATTTACTTGCACTTTGACGTTCTTTTGAACTGCTAGGTTGGCAGGAGCTGGGACCGAACAACGGGAGCACACCCCGTCGTGGGGATTTGAACCGCCAACCTTCTGATCAGCAAGCCCTAGGCTCTGTGGTTTAAACCACAGTGCAACCCGCATCCCTATAGTATAAAGGTACAGGTAAAGGTAGCCCTGACCGTTAGGTCCAGTCGCGGATGACTCTGGGGTTGCGCGCTCATCTCGCTCTGTAGGCTGAGGGATTTAAATAAATTTGTGCCTGAAATGAAGTTGGTCCTCTTGGACAATTGTGTTTTGCTTTGTTGTTGTTTTTTTAAAAAGCAAAGGGGACACCCAACTTATTTTTCTAGTTGCACATAAAATTAAGGAAAAGGGCACATATGGTTAGGGTGCCAAGAAGGGAGCCTCAGGGCACTATGGTGCCCAAGGGCACCATGTTAGAGACCTGAGACTTAGTAAATCTTCAAGGCAGGGTTGGTAATCCCTTCCAACTTTAAAATGCATTCATTTCTGGAAGCCAGGTTGCATGTCTGGTTCTCATTGGTGCCTTTTTTTTATTTTTCTAGCCAGCCTCCTCAGGTTTAACCTCCTGCTGGAAAGGCTTTTTGGCATGTGGCCAGTATTGATGTCTGTTAGCAGCTTCGTGGAGCCACCAGCAAGCATTGAGTATCTGACTGGGAAATGAATGCCTCTTATAAAAGAATGTAGCTATCCTTTGGCAAAGTGCCATTGCTGGAAAGACAATAGAAACTCTGTGTGTGTGTGTGTGCGCGCGCGCACACATACACATAGAATTTCTTAAATGCATTTTCTTAAGTTTTCAAGTAAACACATTTATTTGAAGAAAGAAAGAAAAGAAAGAAGAAGGGAAGAGAGGAAGGAAGGAGAGAGAGAGAGGGAGAGAGAGAAGGAAGGAAGGAAGGAAGGAAGGAAAGAAAGAAAGAAAGAAAGCAATTGCTGCATAATGTACAATATTTTGATGGCATCCAGTTTTCTTTCCAATGTTGCAGCATTGAATAACCTATAGAACAACCTCATCCCAAAGCCAACCAGGTAGTCAGTATTTAAACAATAAGTGTCCAATTATCTCTGAGGCTCAGGAGCAGCTGGCCATGGGAAGGGAGGGAAGGGTTGCACAAATGTCCTCCTGACAGCAGGATGGACAGGGCAGGACCAAGGGAGGGTCAAGGTTGGAGCTGTGCAGGCACACTGCCAGAGCCAGTCCAGTAATACTGCACAGTCCCATGCCTTGCCCATTCTTTGACTGCACCATCCCCATAAGCTATAAACAATCACAGGCAGCATGCCTGTGATTGTTTATAGATTCTGTTCTTGCAACACAGGGAGTTTCCTTTGTTCCATCCCCATAAGCAGCAGTGATGCAGCTGCTGGAAAGGCAGCTCCCCTGTGCCAGCTCTAGCATGCCACTTCCAGGCAGATTTTTTTTTTTTAAGAGCAGCCAGTGTGCAAAATATGAGCACTGAATTAAATCCACCACTGAATTATGGTGAAAATAAAGCCCTCAGCACTCAAGTCGAATGAAGTAATACTTTGGCTGTTGCAATGCTTTATGTCTTGTTGTTTAGTCATTTAGTCATGTCCAACTCTTCATGACCCCATGGGCCAGAGCACGCCGGGCACTCCTGTCTTCCACTGCCTCCCGCAGTTTGGTCAGACTCATGTTTGTAGCTTCGAGAACACTGTCCAACCATCTCATCCTCTGTCGTCCCCTTCTCCTTGTGCCCTCCATCTTTCCCAACATCAGGGTCTTTTCTTTTTTTTTTTAAATAATATTTATTAAAGATTTTCAAAAAAAGAAAAACATCCAAATTTAAAACCTTATTTTCATTGGCTTCTTTCCAGGACTTCCCCTCCCCTCCCCCTCTTGTATTCCAGTTCTTTCAAATAGATTCAACAAATTCTTACCCCAAATTTTAAAATTATTATCATTGGCCCAATTTAAAAAATATTTTCCCATCCCCTAAAATCGACCTGTTCACTTCCACGAGTTCCCCTCTTTAATATGCAATACAGATTAAGATAAACAGAAAAATAGAAAAAAGAATAAAATGTAATTTAACACCCTTTGGATTCCAAATTTCCCTCCCCCCCTTCCCGGTTGCATTCCCAATGTCCGTCACTGTCTACTGTCATCCTGGAGCTCCCACATCTAAACCACAGTCCTTCACCAATCCGCTTTGCCGTCTTTTTATTAGTCTTTGCCGTCTTTTGGTCATCTTTGATTTCACATGTCCGATCTTGGAGGGAGTCTATCTTCCAACTTTATCCAGTTCTTGTTATTCTTGTTGTTCTTATTGTTCTCTCTCCTCCTCTTTTTTTTTTTCCCTGCTCTCCTGCAGAAATGTTCTAATTCCAAAAAGTTTCTAATTCCTCTGCAGAGGCTTTGTTATTCAGGAACAAAACATTACGTCAAGTCCCTTCCATTCTTCAATAGATAAATCTATTGTCTCCTTTAGTGTGTAGACCTCTGTAGACATCAGGGTCTTTTCCAGGGAGTCTTCTCTTCTCATCAGGTGGCCAAAGTATTGGAGCCTCAGCTTCACGATCTGTCCTTCCAGTGAGCACTCAGGGCTGATTTCCTTCAGAATGGAGAGGTTTGATCTTCTTGCAGTCCATGGGACTCTCAAGAGTCTCCTCCAGCACCATAATTCAAAAGCATCAATTCTTCGGCGATCAGCCTTCTTTATGGTCTAGCTCTTACTTCCATACATCACTACTGGGAAAACCATAGCTTTAGCTATACGGACCTTTGTTGGCAAGGTGATGTCTCTGCTTTTTAAGATGCTGTCTAGGTTTGTCATTGCTTTTCTCCGAAGAAGCAGGTGTCTTTTAATTTTGTGAGTGCTGTCACCATCTGCAGCGATCATGGAACCCAAGAAAGTAAAATCTCTCACTGCCTCCATTTTTTCCGCTTCTATATACCAGGAGGTGATGGGGCCAGTGGCCATGATCTTAGGTTTTTTTGATATTGAGCTTCAGACCATATTTTGCACTCTCCTCTTTATGTCTACTGTTGCACAAATACATCCCTAAAGGGGAAAAGCAGAAGCACCACACAGACAAGGCCAGTAAAAGCTCTTCATACTTAGGTAATAACCCCAGCATAGGTGGTGATGAATAGTTTCAGCTCTTAATTAAAACTGTTAGCTGGTATGTGTGTTATGTCAATAGTTGTCCCCCCCCCCAACTTTCTCATAAACTGGTATTCAGAAGAATACTGCCTCTGACCATGGAGGCAGAACATAGCCTCTTAAATGGCTTATAGCTCCTTTAACAATTGGATGTCAGGCATGGTGTTTTAACAGGACATTTAACTACATCTCAGGGAAAATGTTTCCTGACATGTGGCTGTTGAAGGCAAGCCAGCATACAACATAATTCTCCAGGTCTAATCAGGAAGATTTCCCATTATTGTTCATTAGTCTGAATTAAATTAGCTTCATTTTAATCAGCACTCTATAGACCATAAGTGTTTTTGTTTAAGCATCTTAAATTAGTATTTTGATTGAGGCTACAATGCTAAACATACTTACTTGAAATAAAACTGAAATCAGCAACTTGCATCTGAGAAAATATGTTTTGGGTGAGTGCAATAATAGGAAAGAAAACTCTAATCTATGCTTGGAAAGTTATAATATGTGAAACAAAGCTGCTTTCCCCAGCCAAATATATAGTTTTGCTCCTCCCGGCCCAACACACACATTAGAGTGAAGACATGAGGCAGAGTTATGGTTATAAAGTGTCTTGACTGTGTGGTGGGCTGGATGAGGGCCAATAAACTGAAACCAAATCCTGTCAAGAAAGAGGTCCTGTAGGTGAGTGGTTCCAAAGTCTAGTATATAAGCCGATTACCCATTCTGGAGGGGGTTACACTCCCTCTGAAGGGATAAGTACATAGTTTGGGAGTAATCCACAACCCACTGTTTACCTTGTATGCTCAAGTGGCCTCAGGGGCTAGAGATGCTTTTTACCAGCTTCGGCTGATATGCAAGCGATGAGCATTCCTGGAAAGAGATAGCTTGTCTAACAGTGGCCCATGCACAGGCAACCTTGACAATGGATTATTTCTATGTACTCTATGTTGGGCTACCTTTATGTCCAGAAGCTGCAGCTAGTGCAGAACTGGGCAATGCCACTTGTGGCTGACGCTGCCTTCTGTCAGCACGTGACACTGGTGCTGAGGAAACTGCACTGGCTGCCAATATGCCACCAGACCAAGTTCAGGATTCTGTTGTTGGTACACAGAAACCTAAAGTAATTAAGAGCAACATTCTCTCTTTCCCTGCTCAATCACTATGGTCATCTCTGCAGGCCCTCCTTCTGGTACTGCATGTGGCAGAGATTTCCTCTGTGACTTTTTGCCCTAGAGCCTTAAGTGCAGTGGCACCTGAGCTGTTTAACATGCCTTCCCTGAAAAATAAGGCACCAATGACCAGGACTTTCCATTGTATGCTAAAATATTTTTCTTTCTTTCTGTCGCATTCCTAGAAAGAGGAGTCTATTCCCTGATAGGAATTTGTTGTCAGATTTTTTTAAAAAAGGAAAGAAAATGTTTTTTAATTTTAGTTTTATTTCTTGGTACACTTATATTCCAACTTCCTTCCAAGGGGCTCAAGGTGGGATACATCATTCTCCCTCTCCTTGTTTTATCCTCCAAAAAATCCTGTGAGGTAGGTTAGGCTGAGAGTTGGTGACCACAGCACCACATTTTCTGCATTTTGATGTAGGTTAATCTATTTTTTTTTTTTTTGGTGGTATGATAGCTCTAAATATTTCCTGGTTTGTACATATTTCAAATAAATCTAAAGGGGCCATGCACACTAACTTGGTGATCTGCACCAAACATTGACAAATGTAACTATCCTGAAAGAAGATATAGGAACAGCCTCTCTGCTTTCTGTCTGAACAATACCGCCCTGGCCCAGATTGAAGAGAGCCAATCCATGCCTTTCATCACTTACTCACCAAAAGGAGTCCCCCACTGGTTGAGTTGATCTGTATTTAGGGGCACAAGGGCTCCAGCACCCAAAGGGCACACTCTTCCCACATCCTCTTGCACCAGCTGGCAATGAGAAGTAGGTTAGGTGACTGCCCCTTCACCTTCCAGGTGCTTCAGGACAGCCATAGTCAATGCCAGGAATGATGGGAGCTGTGGTCTATCCCTGCACTAGAGAAACATTCATTCCCCACCTCTGCACAAAATGAATGTCTCTTTTAAAATGCCATTGGGCGCGGAGAAAAAAAATATAACCAATTCCCAGGAATGTTTGTGTTACCAAACCCTAACAAATTCTTGTGGAAGGATAACACAAACAACTTCTGAGCACTTAATATCATGGATGTCTTCGCTTTTTTGGTACTCATGCTCCAGAGCAGGAGTCATAATAAATAACCACTTGCACTGACATGACAGATCTTAACAGCTCTGCTTGACAGTAAGCAACAACATCTGCTCTGGGGAAACGGTTAGAATATATCATCCAGACCTTTCTCTTGACTTTGTTTTAGTTTCACTGGAGCAGGCTCACAAGATAAGGGTATAGTGCACGACTCTTCAACTCAACAGCAAAGGCAACTAGCTTTGAAAGTGCATTGACAGCATTAATAGTAATAACATTAGATGAAAATGGTAATCTGATTCTTGGCCTAGCAAAAAGTCAGGAAGATCTGTGTGATGCTTGCTAGCAAATGCTAACTAGATAGTGCTAAGCACTTGAGGGCTTATCCTAAAAGCCACAAGATTGTACACAAACACCACACTATGAAAATGTTTCTCAAAAAGAAGAAGAAGAAGAGTTTGGATTTGATATTCACTCCCTTTAAGGAGTCTCAAAGCGGCTAACATTCTCCTTTCCCTTCCTCCCCCACAACAAACACTCTGTGAGGTGAGTGGGGCTGAGAGACTTCAAAGAAGTGTAACTGGCCCAAGTTCACCCAGCAGCTGCATGTGGAGGAGCGGAGACGAGAACCCGGTTCCCCAGATTACGAGACTACCGCTCTTAACCACTACACCACATCCCAATTGCTACAAGTAGTGCCTGCCTTCTAAAACAGGAAAGCAAGCCGTGATCATGCCTAGAGCAGGCTGGTAGAAGCAGTTTGGCTACAGACTCAGGATCTTTTGTTTACTGGGATTCCAGGCTTGTTCCATAAATACATGGCAGGTAGGAACTTCATTGTGTGGCCTGAATTATCCACATCAGAAAAGCAGTGAGGTAAAAGTTTGCAGAAGAATAAGAGTTAAACATGAATTGAAATCTTTTTTTCTGTGTATACAAACTCGATTAACTAAGGGTGAAGTCAGCTGTATCATAAAAGGTAGGCTCAGTGAACTGTAAGCACAGTTCACCACTGAACAGATGGACAGACTCACCAGCCAATCGAACAGTGGTTCAGAGAAAGATCTTGCCCTTCCCTGCCCATCTTTCTACTTACTCTTTTGCTTACCAATGCTCCTGCTGCCTCCTCCTTCTCTTTCTACAGCAACAGGGAAAGGTCCAGCGCCCTGAAGTCAGATGCCTACAATGGAGCCAACACTGCCTTCCTCCCATTTGAAGCACCTGGCAGTGGTGCGCTTCACTACAGGGGTCACCAATGTGAGGCCCATGGTTGCACATGCAGCCACAGACACCTTTCCTCTGCCCTTCACCAACTGAAATAAGACCTGGAAGAGGAATTCTGTTGTAGCCAGTAGCAAAAGAGGTGTGTGTGACTGAGTGAGTGAGTGAGTGAGTGAGTGAAGGTGCTTTTGTGTTTGTGTGGTGCCCATGAAAGTTTACTTACTGCAAATGCAGCCTAAAATTACGGTGACAACCACATTGTCAGAATATTAATTAATATTAATTAAATGTACTTTCCCAAAGAGACAGAGCAGTGGTGGGCAATCTCCAGCCAAGAGGCTAAATTAGCCCTGTCTGTCCTTCCTATTTCTCTCAAGTTAAGCTCCAGTCAACATGAGTGAAAGAGAATAATCAGTCCCAACTTAGCAACCTGCCAAGAGCATTTGCTAACAAATCCCAGAAGCCAGAGTTGGGGAATTTCTGTACATGATGGGAAGTAGTGTTGGTTGTTTTAAAATATTGTCTTTCCCTTGCACATTACGAACAAGGCTTATTTCTCTTGTGTATTATGTTGGTATCATTATTATGCACGCTATAGACTTTTTATTAGGTTTGCGAATCTGTCAATTTCAGTTTCTCTCAGTTTATTGCTGCATCAGCTTGTGATTCCCACTCCCACCCCCATTTAAAAAGTCCTTGGGAATATTTACCAGCATTTTCATTTCTCCTAATATCCACATTTTTGTTTGCAATTTTGCCTAATACACACATTTTTGCAAAGCCATTCTTTCTAAAGCAATTCATTTTCTGTGTTATTTTCACTTTATGCATTTTAATGCAAACCTTACCTTAATACAGTATAAGGATTTCTGTACACATTACTTGGTGAGAGAACTGCATTGCAACATTCAGAGAAGTGTGAATTTCGAATGATGGCAGTATTTCAATTTGCATCTTGCTCCAGAAAGTATGAATGTGGTAGATTTGCCTTTATAGGTTCTGAATCTAATTTCTCCTCCAGCCCTGTTTTTATATAGCACAAAACTATCACCCAAATTTCTGGGTTTTCCGTAGAAAGTCAGAAAGAATCCATGCACTTACAGCCAGAGAGAATTCCTTCCTTGCGTGATAACTCCTGTGAACTTTGTTAGCCTCCGAGCATCGACTTCAATCCACTGGTATGGATCATTTCGTCCTGCACACCAAGCACCATCATAAAAATCATTTTCATTAACACCTGCCTGAAAAGAAGGCAAAGCTGTCTTTATAAATATAAATAGATACATTTCGAATTGTTGTTGTTGTTTTTAAAAAATACACAAAAAATGAGAACATGAAAATATTGTTTACTTTCACTTCATTTTTTGTCAAGACTGATAAGTCAAGGCTGGGAACATGGAGCCATGTTTAAGACAGTTGTCAAGACTGGAGAGTTAGAACTGCCTTTTTCTCACATTTTTCAAAGTTAAATTCAGTTTTCTGTATTTTCTCAGCAACTCACTTTTTTAAAAAAAAAGCGGGGGAAGGAAAGTCCTGATTAAAATCTGTCAGTATTTTAGTGCTAATTTATCCCAATAAACACATTTTTGTACACATTATACACATTTTTGCAAGAATTCTCCTTTCCCTAGACACACATTTCTGCCTATCTTTTCCGTCTAATGAGTTAGCAGTAAAAGCCCCATGCTATACCCTTAGACTTAAAAGAATCAGAACAACAATAATAAATTTGTGGGATGCAAAACAGAAATGAGAACAGAATTATGTAAGCTGGTCAATACATTCTTCAGATGGCTTGGACTACAATTCCATCATCCCTGACCAGTGGCCATACTGGCTGGGGCTGATGGAAGATATAGTTCAACAACACATAGTAAAGGGCACCAGGTTGAAGAAGGCTGAGGCACAGGCAGCTATCATGCACTATGGATGGTGCATCTCTGTTTACCTGGAGCTCTTTTAATCTAATGTTGTATTGGACAATTATGCAAAAAACTAGGCATCTTTGGAGTGCTTAGAGGATCCCTGCAAATCTAAAGCATGCAGAGCTGTTGCTACCATGCATTGTGCAATATCCTGAGCTTTCTTAACAATAAACTAGAGTCTGCCCCCCCCAAAAAAAATACCTCTTCATTGACCCACAATCCCAGTCTATCCATAGCTAGACTGGTGACTGGGAGAGGCCGCCGAGACCACATAACATCGGTCTTGAAAGACCAACATTGGGTGGACTTCCGGTCGGCGCCAGCGCTTAATGGCGGTCCTCCCTTCGAGCTCCGGAGGAGGACGGCTTCACGAGTTCGGGTCTGACCGCTACGGCGAAGCGGGGACCCTCAAAAATCACAGGCGCAGAAGCCTGTGAGCAAGGAGACTCGGTGGGCACCATTTGCGCCCCCCTTTACTGCAAAAGAGCCTTTTTAAAGGCTCCGGAGCGGCATCGGGTGTGCGTGCGGTGCTGAGAGTCGCTACCCAGCCCGTGGAGTGAAGCCGCGTCGCCATGAGCGGAGAGCGCCGATTCCTTCCTGAAATTTGGAACTGAATTTGAATACCCGTAAGTAGGATTGAAAGGCTTATTGGGATTTACAAAATATTTCCGAAATTTGGCCGAAAACGGGAAAGGTAAAAATTAAGGAAGTCTGCCTTCCCCGGACTGCATGACAGCTAAAGCAACGAAACTACAAAGCTGAAATTGGACGAAAAATTAATTTGAAAGTTGTTTAACCTGGACATTGAACTTGAACCTCCCCCTAGCAGGCAGGAGTAAGGGGGAAGAGAGGTGGACTTTGTTTAACCTGCATGGGGGAAAAAAGCAAAGGGAAAAAAGTTTTCTGCAGTCTTAGACTCTTGGAACGGACTGCCTGAGTAAGGCACCGAGGTGAACTGTCATTTGAGATTTGTTACAAAGTTACAAAGTTGGGACTCTATTTGTTATAAGTTCGGGACTCTATTGAAACTATTGACTGACAGCTTGGATACATTGGAAGATTGTTGCTAATAACTTTTTTCGGGGACTTTCTGTTCCTTTGTTCTTCTGCTTATTGGATACTTTGGATTACCCCCTCTAGAGGGCTGAGGGGAAACAGTTGCAAAACAGGCTGTAAAGAACAAGTCAGTGGATTTTTCCATTTAAAAGCTGCTCCTGTGGGAACGACCTTGGGACATGAGTGGCCCAGCAGATGAGATAACAACAAGAGCTAAAAGTAAAATTGCACAAAAGAAAAGGGGCTCAATATCAAGTATACTGCCGGCAGGTGCAGCCGGGCAGGAAAAAGCTACAAATATATCTATGGATCCAGTGACACAAGCATTAGTTAAAATAAGTGAATCTTTAGAAGCCTTGACAAAGCAGAGTACAGAAAATACTAAACAGCTGACAGAACTTTCAACAAAACTAGACCTGAACACTAAAAGTATTACATCTAATACAGAGAGTATAAATAAATTGATTGAAGAAAATTCTACAATTCGAAAAATTGCTGAAGAAGCTAAAATTACTGCAGAAACTACACAGGAAAAATTAGTACCAGTTTGTAAAAAGTTGAATGAACATGAGGCGACCTTGTCTTTGTGGGAATTACAGAGGAAGGAGAGAAATCTGAGATTGAGACTAGTCCCTGAAAGTGAAAAGGACAACTTGGTGGACTTCCTCACAAAAGAGTTTTCGGAATTCTGGCAGGTAAACCTGGAGGAAGAAGAATTTAAGATAACAGCTGCCTTCAGACTGGGTAAGAGGCAAAACAGAAAGACTCCAAGGGATTGTCTGATACCTTAAGATCTAAAGAGGAAAGAGATAAAATATTAAATCTACACTATCAAAGAACTTTAGAGATTGAAGACGCTTATGTGCAAATTTACAAGGACATCCCTAAATACATTTTGGAGGCAAGAACTCATTATAAGGACTTGGTTTACCTGCTGAAAAAGAACAATTTACCTTTCAGGTGGGAGTTTCCACAAGGTTTGTCCTTTAACTACAAAGGAAAGAAAGTAAAAATAAGAACAGTGCAAGACAAAGAACAATTTTTGGAAAGAAATGAGGAGGATCTCCAGAAGGGAGTGGTGGAACTGACATCAGAAGCAGATATCCTGAATTTAACATTTGGACTTAAACCACCGACAGAGGAAGAACAACTGCAGGGAGCAGTTGGAGGAGTAACCAATTAAACAACAAGATGGCTCTGCAATTTCTAAGCTGGAATTGTAATGGATTGAACCTTCCCAGAAAAAGGCGTGAGGTTTTTCATATTTTGAAAAGAGAACAATTGGACTTGATTTGTTTACAAGAAACCCACGTGACTAGGGCACATAGAAAATTGCTTATAAATAAAAGATTGGGACAGGAATTTATTTCATCAGATAAAGTTAAGAAAAGAGGAGTGGTGATCTATGCAAAGGAAAAGCTGGCTCCAAAGCTGATTTTTAAAGATGAACAAGGAAGATTTCTGGCAATTGAAATACAGGTCCAAGGGGGAAAAATTCTTGACAGTCGGAATTTATGCACCAAATGAAGGGAAGGCAGAATTTTTTAAGAAGTTGCATGAGATTCTAATGGACTATTTGGATTACAATGTAATTATGATGGGAGATATGAATGGCGTGGTTTCTACAAATATGGATAAAGCACAAAGACAGGTGGTCTCTAAGGATGGGAGATTACCAAAGACTTTTTTTGAAATGATTGAAAATATGGACTTGATTGACATTTGGAGAACAAGGAACCCTCTTGAGAGAGAGGCAACCTTCTTCTCCGAAGCAAAAATGACATGGACAAGAATTGACCAAATATGGGTTACTAGTGGGATGGCTCCAAAGATAAAAAAAGTAGAAATCTGCTCAAAGACTTGCTCCGACCATAATGCCCTAAAGATGGAGATGAAATTGACAACAGCTGGTTCCTTCAGATGGAGAATGAATGACACCCTATTTAGAGATGAGGAGATTTACAAAAAGGCCCAAAAAACTTTGAAAGACTACTTTGAGATAAATCTGAAGACAGAGGTGGAGAAAAGAGTAATTTGGGATGCAAGCAAGGCCGTGATGCGAGGTTTCCTAATACAACAGAATTCTTTAAAGAGGAAGAAACAAAATGAGAAGAAAGATAAGATCTTGGAAAAGATAAAAGAAGGTGAAAAGAAACTGAGGTCAAAACCAAAGTCTCATGAGATTTTGAGAGAAATTAAGTTTTACCAGATGCAGTATATGGAACTGATGAATCAAGAGATAGAATGGAAAATTAAGCAAATGAGACAAAGGACATTTGAATCAGCAGATAAATGTGGGAAACTTCTAGCATGGCAATTGAAGAAGAGACAAAAATTGAACACAGTCACAAATTTGGAGGTGGAAGGAAAGAACATTTATAAACCAAATGAGATTAGTAATTGTTTTCAGAGTTATTTCAGAAGACTGTATGCACGAGGGCCGGAGAAAGAAGGAGAAATAGATGATTTTCTTAAGAAATATGGATTACAAAAAATTTCACAACAAAGTACAATGGTTTTGAATGAGAAAATAACAGAACAAGAAATAGAGGGTGCCATTCAAAATATGCAACTCGGGAAATCTCCAGGACCAGATGGGTTGACTTCCAGATATTACAAAGCTTTGAAGGAATGGTTAGTACAACCACTGAAGGAGGTCTGTAATGAAATTTTAGAGGGGGAAAAGGCACCCGAATCGTGGAAAGAAGCATTTATTACGCTTATACCGAAAACTGAGACTGAAAAGAATCAGATTAAGAACTACCGCCCTATATCATTACTTAATGTGGATTACAAAATATTTGCTGACATTTTGGCAAAAAGACTGAAGAAGGTGTTGGTGGAAGAGATTCATAAGGACCAGGCTGGCTTTCTCCCAGGGAGACATTTGTCAGACAACGTGAGAAATATAATAGACATTATGGAAATGTTAGAAGTTAACATTAACACGAAGGCAGTATTAATATTTGTGGATGCGGAGAAAGCTTTTGACAATATTTCCTGGAGTTTTATGAAGAAGAATCTCCATGGGATGGGGGTAGGTCAAGGTTTTGAAAATGGTATAGGTGCAATATATTCTGAACAAAAAGCAAAGTTAATTGTAAATAATGTGGTTACTGAAGAACTTACTATAGAAAAAGGGACACGACAGGGGTGCCCAATATCCCCATTACTTTTTATATCTGTCTTGGAAGTTTTGTTAAATATGATTAGGGGGGACCAGCTGGTTAAAGGAATTCAGGTCGGAGCTAAACAATATAAACTGAGGGCCTTCGCAGATGACTTAGTATTGACTTTACAAGAGCCAGACACTAGTACGAAAAGAGTTTTAGAACTAATTCAAGTTTTTGGTCAGGTAGCAGGATTCAAGCTGAATAAGCAAAAAACTAAAGTCTTGGAGAAAAAATTAACAATTGCAGAAAAAGAGAGGTTTCAAAGTGAGACTGGATTAACGGTGGCAAAGAAAGTGAAATATTTAGGGATTAGCATGACATCTAAGAATGTGAATCTATTTAAAGACAATTACGATAAATGTTGGACAGAAGTAAAGAAAGATCTAGAAATATGGTCAAATTTGAAACTTTCCTTGTTAGGCCGAATTGCTGTTATTAAGATGAATGTATTGCCTAGAATGCTATTTTTGTTTCAGACATTACAGGTTGTAGACAAAATGGACTGTTTCAAGAAGTGGCAGAAAGATATATCTAAATTTGTCTGGCAGGGCAAAAAGCCCAGAATAAAATTTAAGATATTAACTGACGCAAAAGATAGAGGGGGGTTTGCCCTGCCGGACTTAAGACTATACTATGAATCGGCAGCTTTCTGCTGGTTGAAAGATTGGCTACTTCTTGAGAATACAGACATTTTGGATTTGGAAGGATTTGATAATAGATTCGGTTGGCATGCATATATATGGTATGACAAGGTAAAAATTCACAAAGGATTCAAAAATCATATTGTTAGGAAAGCTCTGTACAATGTTTGGATTCGATATAAGGATCTGTTGGAAAACAAAACCCCTAGGTGGCTTTCACCAATGGAAGCTAAGGCGGTGAAAAAACTTAATATGGAATCTAAATGGCCAAGATATGGTGAAATTTTAGAGCAAGACAGTGGGAAAATTAAATTACAGAGTTTTGAGAAATTGAAGTCTAAAGTAAGAGATTGGCTTCATTACCATCAAATAATGGAGGTGTTTAAACAAGACAGGAAAATTGGCTTCCAGATGGAGAGATCAAAACTAGAAACAGAACTGTTAGAACCCAATACTAAGAACTTATCAAGAATGTATAACCTGCTGTTGAAGTGGAACACACTAGATGAGATAGTTAAATCAGCTATGATTAAGTGGGCACAAGACATTGGTCACGACATTATGTTTGCTGACTGGGAACAGTTATGGACCACCGGTATAAAATTTACGGCATGTAATGCCTTAAGAGAAAATATTATGAAAATGATTTATAGGTGGTACATGACCCCGGTCAAGCTTGCAAAAAATTATCATTTGCCCAATAACAAATGTTGGAAATGTAATGCGACTGAAGGTACCTTCTACCACCTTTGGTGGACTTGTCCGAGGATTAAGGCCTTTTGGGAAATGATTTATAATGAAATTAAGAAGGTACTTAAATGTACTTTTCATAAGAAACCAGAGGCATTTCTCCTGGGCATGGTCGGCCAATTGGTGCCAAGGAAGGATAGAATGTTTTTTATGTACGCTACCACAGCAGCAAGGATTCTTTTAGCAAAGTATTGGAAGACACAAGAACTACCTATGCTGGAAGAATGGCAGACGAAGGTGATTGACTATATGGGATTGGCGGAGATGACTGGCAGAATCCGTGACCAAGAAAAAGAGACGGTGGAAGAAGACTGGAAGAAATTCAAAGTATATCTTAAGAACTGCTGTAAAATTAATGAATGTTAAAATGTCAAGGGAAAGGAAAATATAGAATTAAAGCTGTAACTGATAAAGTATGAGAAGAAACTAAAATAAGAAGATGTTATTAATTGATTGACGTGAGGGGTTGTTAAAAAAAGTTTAAAACAGGGATGCAGAAAAGGGGAGGTAAGGGGAAGTCTGGGAAGGAAGGTTTATGAAAAAGAGGTTTTGAAATTATACATGTTTATATGTTTTTGTTTGTCTTTTTGTGTGTGTTGTTTTGTTTTTAATCTGTGTTGAAAAATCAATAAAAAATTATTATAAAAAAAAAAATGAAAGACCAACATTGACTTCCTGACAGTAAGAGCTGTTTGACAGTGGAATTTGCTGCCAAGGAGTGTGGTGGAGTCTCCTTCTTTGGAGGTCTTTAAGCAGAGGCTTGACAACCATATGTCAGGAGTGCTCTGATGGTGTTTCCTGCTTGGCAGGGGGTTGGACTCGATGGCCCTTGTGGTCTCTTCCAACTCTATGATTCTATGATTCTATGATTCTACATTTTGGGGCACAATTCAAAGTGTTGGTGCTCACTTTTAAAGCCCTAAACGGCCTCGGTCCAGTATACCTGAAGGAGCGTCTTCACCCCAATCATTCGGCCCGGACATTGAGGTCCAGCGCCGAGGGCCTTCTGGCAGTTCCCTCATTCCGAGAAGCCAAGTTACAGGGAACCAGGCAGAGGTCCTTCTCGGTAGTGGCACCCGCCCTGTGGAACACCCTCCCACCAGATGTCAAAGAGAAAAACAACTACCAGACTTTTAGAAGACATCTGAAGGCAGCGCTGTTTAGGGAAGCTTTTAATGTTTAATAGACTATTGTATTTTAATATTCTGTTGGAAGCCGCCCAGAGTGGCTGGGGAAAACCAGCCAGATGGGCAGGGTATAAATAATAAATTATCATCATCATCATCATCATCATCATCATCATCATCTCTGCATGGCTCAAGGTGTCATCAAAACCACAATGCTCCTCTGATAGGCAGGACAGTTCTAAAGGAAGCTTAAAGCAAGAAGTTTAAAGCATTGCACAATCTCTGATGGCATGGAATTGTGATGATTGAAACAATCCCAATTAGCTCCTCAGATGATTTGATGCAGGGGTTTTCAGGTGCTACCAAGCTTCTAATCAAGCCAGATGACTTTGCTCCACAAACACTCAGCAAAATTACACGTTTCTTGCTGTCATCGTCAATATAATTAGCAAAGAAGAACTAAGGATGTCTCTCAGCATACTGCAACTGGTCCTCCTAATCAGCCAACTCAGTGGCTCACTCTCCCTTCTTCGTACGTATATTGGGTATCTGGCATCTGGGGACAACATCCATACATATGACTAAGTGGGCTCTGGGAGCACATGAAATCTGGTGTCACAATACATTTGCTGGCCTTTAATGTGCTACCAGGCTCTTTGTTCTTTTTACAAATGCTGTGTATTTGATTTTAAATTTTGCTGACAATCATAGAGTGAAAGACTTAAAGATGGTTTCCTTTATGTACACAAGTTTACTGTACATTGTAATCATGTTTATGCGATTAGTTTGAGTGATTTCTTCTTTGGGCAATATTATTACACTTTTCCTAAGCTTCTAAAATAGCAGCTATCATAAAGTGGCAAAACTGGCAAGGACAAACCTAAGGGAATGGAAAATCTAGAAATGCCCCCCCCCCCCAGTTTGAAGTGACTTGGAAATGATTGATTTGAGACCAGAATGATCTTAAATGGAAAGGATAAAGAAAAGAGTAGAAAAAAAACCTCCCATTGACACAAACTGTCAGTCATGGTACACCACATGAATTATGAGATCAGAATTATGAGATTAGCACCTGGTTATCTGGCTGCCACATAGCAGGAAAAGTGGGACTCTAGCATTACCGGGCATGCCCATTACAGATAAAGTTATATCACAGAAAATAGGCAATGTCTGAACAGGAAAAGCCAAACAGATAAACTCAAATGATTAAACACTGCCATGGATTAAACACTGCTCCTGAGTGATGGGATTTAATATATATATATATAGAGAGAGAGAGAGAGAGAAACTGATAAAACTAGAAGTCAGAAGCAACAGAGACTGCTGAACAGAGACTGGATGAAATCTCTATCCTATGGGAAATGATAGTGTTGTGGCTAATGGCTTTCAAAAAGACACATGAATTTTGACCACACACAGGTGAAGTCTAGGATGTGAATGTTTCAGTAGGCTTTGATTTGAGGATCCGCATTCTAAAAAGTGACTTAAAGCTGAGATGTCCACATGACGGTGGAGTTAACCCACCCACAGGTGGAGTTAACCCACCTGTAGCTTATTACAGCATATGTGGGCTATATAAAGTCTCGAAGTTTTTATCAGTAGCTATATTGGTATTGCCATTATTATGGGAGTACACTTTGGAACCAGAAAACCTGTATAACTTTAAATCTCATGCCAAGAGCAATTAAAAAAATAATTCCCCAATATCATTCTAATAATAGCCTCATTATAACAGTACCAGATTTATAGAGTTGGAAGGGACCCTGAGGATCATCTAGTCCAGCCCCCTGCAATGCAGGAATATGCAGCTGTCCCTTATGGGGATCGAACCTGTGACCTTGGTGTTAAACAGCACCATGATCTAACCAACTGAGCTATCCAACCATTTTTTATCCAATTAGTATAATTAATAATGTCAATTATTCAAATGTCAAATTATACAATTTAATTAAACTGACCCCCTCATATACTAGAGTTGATGAGTTCATTCTTCTACATTTTTTCTGCATTCCAAAATTTTAATAATTCCATTCCATTACATTCAGATTGGAACAGCTACAATCTTGTGATTTCAATTCATGTTGGTATAATAGGTAATTTATGAAGTTTCAATTGAGGAACTTTAGCTGTAATCCTTATTCTTTCCTGTGTGTGACAATTTTTTTCATGATGTTTTCCCATCCATATATAATGTTGTATCCTTTACTCTCACAGCTGGTAGACTCCTTTCCTCCCTGCCGTTCATTTATGGCCATTTATCTCAAACACATTCCTTTGTGGATAATGGAGGTTAGGGATTTTGCTCTATATTTTCAAAGAATAGCATTTCTTCCCCCCTTCCCTCTCAGTTCCTTTCTCTCACACACACAGTTCCAGTTTTGTTAAAATCCATACAATATTCCAATTTTCTCCATCCTCACTTGTGCAGATATTATTTAATAAAACTTGCCTTCTGGGGGGCATTCTGTCATATCATAAATGTCAAGAAAACCCTTAAGTAAGCAAACCATGGGCTCCCCTCCCCACATCGTCTCTTTCACCAAATGAAATCCGCTCTCAATCCAAACCTTTCATATCCTTGTAGCTGGGTTGTTTTTGCAGTTTCTTATCTCATTGTCTCTGGCACGTGCCTGTAGTTTACTCCAATTAAAGTCCAATTAACAGGATAACCTGTGCTTCCAAGAACGGGAGCAGGCTGGGGGTGAGGGTTGTGGCAGCCAGAGTGCTCCTTGCACCCAGTGCCTCTGCCTGCCCTCACATTCCATGGGGAATTGAGTGCCAGACCACTAGGCAAACTGCGGGTGAGAGACTGGTTCCTCTTCCAACCCTATCATTATCTGATTATCTCCATCTGTCTCTCTCCCATGTTAGTAGGAGAAACTCTGTTCTTAGCACACCGGAAACAGGAAGCCAAGAGCAACTTGCTTAACTTTTGTAAACCTCCCTGCTGATAGTTTCCAAATTCATTTTTTATCATCTGTGTTAAATTTTCTTTTGGACATTAATGCCAGAACATTCAGAGTAAAGAAACAAAATTAACTAGCATATATTCTTTAAAACAAACAAAACATGTTAGCCATCAGTATGGTCAAAATCTGTAAGTGTCCTTTGGGGGAAATTGCAGAGTACAGTGGTGCCTCGCAAGACGAAATTAATCCGTTCCGTGAGGCTCTTCGTATAGCGGTTTTTTCGTCTTGCGAAGCAAGCCCATTGACAGCTTAGCAGATTAGCGCTATTAACGGTTTAGCGGCTTTTAGCGGATCAGCTGATAAGCGGCTTAGGGCTTAGGAAAAGGGGGGGGGAGGGAAAAAAACCCGCAGGAACTCGCAAGGCATTTTCGTCTTGCGAAGCAAGCCCATAGGGAAATTCGTTTTGCGAAGCGCCTCCAAAACGGAAAACCCTTTCGTCTAGTGGGTTTTCCGTCTTACAAGGCGTTCGTCTTGCGGGGCACCACTGTAATCCCATCCTCTTGACCCGTTGGAAAGGTGAACTTACCTGAATATTTAGCCGTGCTCTGTGGGCCCCAAGGCCATATCGCTTTACAGTAGAAGCATGGAGCTGGAAGTCAGTAATTTTTAATGTTTCAAGACCAAGTGGAGGGCAACCTGGAAAGCAAGGATTTATATCTTAAGTTGAGAAAACTATATTTGATTGTGTATATGCACAGGTTATATGTGTATAAATATAAACACATTTTCTGACAAATGCATCTCAGAGATAGATAGATAGATAAATTAGTTCTACAACTTCATATTTTTTTTTTTGATTTCAATTTAGCAAGCTGCCATACATCCCAGGTTACTGTTTTTAATTAAAACCAATTATCAAGTCCTTCATCCTTCTTTCCCTTTTCCTTTTCCTTTGAAACGAACTTAGTCATATCTATCCAGATTTAGACTGAAAAATGTTTTCCACAGCCCAAACATTTCAAGTTCTTCCACTCACAATCTCCCTTCCTGGGGCTTTTGGGCCAACTGAGGAAGTGAAAAGCAAGACTGCAAATCATAGTTCTTTAATCTTTGTTTCTAGTTCATCCACTTCCAACTATTAAGTTAGCATTTAGTCAACATACCAGTAGAATAATATCTGTGTTCAAAGTAACCACGGCATCCTGATTCCTCTAAGGTCAATTGCCAGGAGTTAGTAATGATTTAGAACTATGTTGTCTTCAGTCTAAAAAGCTATTTAAAATCCATAGCAATGTCTTTATTAGTCCCATATGAGGACACGACCTCTCAGCTGTCCACTTGAAAAGCACAAAGTTTTCCAAAGAAAGGGTTGAGCCCTTGAGTAGATATAAACATGCTGGAGATACAAAGGACACAGTTTGAAACAGTTTGAAACAAAGTTGGTGTAATGATAACAGAGGTTTTCTCCCATTTTATTATCCGTAATTTATTCACAATTGTCTCATGGCACCACTGCAGCCACATTATTGCACCCTTCTGCAAATGAAACCACTTGCAGAATGATCTGTATTAATTTGGCTGGATTTAGAAAACAACTCTCATCTGACCCATACACATGGAGGAGACCGAGGAGGCAGTGCCTTGCCTGCTCACCTGTCACACCTGTCCTACCTTCAGTGTTCCAGGATGTCCACACAGGGCACTAATGTCTTAATAGCTCTGGTGTAAGTAAAATCCAATATACAATGAATTGTGTGGTGGATCACCAGTTTTTTCTGAAATAACTGAACATGCGAAACCGAATGGAGGATTTTATGGTCCTTCATGCAGAGACGTCCTGGGATGTTGTCACTGCTGTCTCTACAGATTCAGGACAGGTGTCAACCAGCCCAGCATCATAGAGGTTGCTACATAAAGCATCCTGGGTGAAACAGTGGAAGGATGAATCAATTGGTGTTTCCTAAGAAGTAACAAATGACTGGAGATGTTTTCTTGACTAGGCCATTTATCTGTATGGTAGTGTCTACTCTGTAAGCGGTGATGCAAGAGAAGAAAGAAAGCAGTTGGAACACTGACCCTAGTGCTGACCTCTGGACTCCTCACTGTTCAAAGAAGTGGGGAGCACTCAACTGTTATGTTGCTGAAGTAGAGTCAGAGATGTTTCTCAGTGGTATGATCCTCCCATGTTATTTTGGTAGCATATGCATTGATGTTGGGCTATAACATGGCTCTTTCATATGTCAGCGTTGTCTGTAAGAAGAAAGCACATGGCTTCTGATTCTGAATGTTACCAGAGTGGTGTTGGACTGGACCTCCAAATGTACATAAGAGCATAAGGCCAAGGGACTATCCAATCCAGTACAGCATCTTGCTCCCCTCCTGGCCAACCAGATGCCTATGGGAAGCCCACAAGCAATACCTGAGCCCAAGAGCATCTTCCCCATTTGCAATTCCCATATTGTCTCCAACAGTGGAGGGAGATTGTAGCCAGCACTGCAACTCTGGCAACATACTGATGGGGCTTCATATTCCTAAACCTACATTTCCAAAAATCTACTACTGACCCTCTCTTCTTTGAGGAAAAACTTGTTAACATAATCTCGTTAAAAACAAACTGCAGTATAAACCCAGGGTTATGATTATTTAAAGATTTCTACCCCTATCAGAGCAATATGATGGGGCTGAAGTGCCCCTCTCTGGGGCAGCTCTATGGGAATAAATCTGTTGCCAATGATATTCCCACATGAGGTAATGGCCAAAACAAGGCAATCCATGGCCATGCTGTTACCAGCGCTAGATCAAAAGTCCCCTGTGCTCACAGATTGGACCCTGCCGTCCCTCAGTAACCTAGCCTGCTGCTGGCAATACTTAGCTTCTCTCCCACTGGTGTCAATCGGATGGGAAACTATTGGGTTAAAAAAAATACCTGCTGAAATAAATAAGCAGTAAAACCACCACCTCAACTCCCGCCCTGACCAGATTTAGATGGCATAACAGGGAATTTGTTTGTTTGTTTGTTTGTTTGTTTGTTTACTAGTCCGCCCTTCCTGCCCAAACAAAGACAAACAATTTAAAAAAAAAAAAACACAGTTAACTTATAATTGCTCTGTAAGCTCTTCAGATAAGAAAAACAGAATTGATTCAACCTGCTGAGTAAAAATGTGCAATGCCACACAAGGGATAGAAGCTGGATGGTGCCAGAAAAATGATCATGAGTATCTTTTTCTTTCTTTTTTTGCAGATTTCTGCTATTCAGTGTCTTTCACATTCATAAAGTGATAGAAATTCAAAAGTCAGCTTTGTATTTCAGTGACATTTTTTACTCTCTGCAAGAACTCCATCATGATTATCTGACTAGGTCTGCCAATATTAAATCCAATGTTAGTAAAGCTTTTATGTTGATGTAATTAACTACTTGATCTTTGATACTGAACAGAAGAAAATGCAATTGACATTAACAGCAATGAGTAAAGATGTGAACAAGTTACAGAGAGTGAGGAAAATCTAATATTGGCCATCTCTGCTAAGTACAGATGTGAAGTTTTAATAGTATGCATTGTTTTTGACAGGAGAGGTCTGAATGTTGTATCATGTCTAGAAAAAAATACAACGCAGTGTTCAGCCTTCTGTTCTCAAGCATGAAGCCAAACTTTGGATTTGTAGATGTGCAGAAATGTGCCATATTCATTGATCTAAATTTGATTGTTACCAAATTTACAAATAAAAAAGAGAGGGGGAACTGGATTTAGTTTTGGAGACATGGCTCTGATTCAGAGCAGAAAATATTTAAACATACGAACACTGCAGATAGACCTGAATAATATCTGAGTTTTTAGGCTTTTCTTCCAGCCTTATGCTAAAACATGGTCCAAAATTAGTTTCTGCAGGCATGGCTAAGCTGACATATTTTCATAGATATCAGGAAGGAAAACATGGACAAGATTTCTTGATAAAATTAACAGAACATTATTGACTATACTAAAAGATAGGGTTCATTACCAGAATTGAGTTACGGATTAGAACTGTATTTGTGCTATTGTGAATTTCCCTGGAATCAGTGGTGAAGGGAAGAATAGAAATGTTTTAAGTAAATAAATAAACAAATAATATCAGCAGCATCACTTTTCTTGTAAAATACAAGAAGCTGTACATAAATGTACATGTCCCTGATTGCAAACCCTCATCCTACACCGTTTCCTTCCTGCAGTCTATCCTTATCCATTTCCTTTGCCTTTCCTGAAACCTCTCACTCTATTCTCATCACTATCACACACACAAAAAAGTGATGGACTCAAAAGGTTGACTTGCAATGCATCTGAATCTTGCCATGTGACCCACAGGATTTTATCAGTATTGAAAACAATAGATGCACCGTTTTCTGCCGTGAAGCTTTTTTGAGTTGAATATATGGTTTGATCACTTGGTGTTGTTAAACATTGCCGTAGACAGGCTTTGTGGAGGTTGGATGAGACTGAACAACATACTTCATACAATTGAAATAATTCTGTTTTATTTATAGCTGCAGACAATTGATAGGGGGCGGAGGATAAATTGCAGCTATATTCTGCCACCTTGAGGATGGATCCACTTATATGATATTTCCACATTTGTCCCTAATTTATACCAGATGCTTGGTATATTAATCTAGAGTTTTGAGGGCTTAAATTCCGAACATGGAATTTTGGGCATCTTGAATACCCCTTACAAGTCACCAGCAAAGAATCAAGTTCTAACATTTTCACACTTAGCCATTGTCGACTTTTGGAATGATGTTTTGCGTATTATGGGCCAGAGTTAAAACCTTAATTTGTTTCTTATATTTTTAAAGCAACAGCCAAATATCAGCATTGGAAATAAAGAGAAATTGATCTCTGTGTGCAGTTTTATCTTTCTTAAGCCACAAGGAGACCCTGTTTAACATATCCTCATTAGAACACCTTCAATTTGGCCTAATCCTAACTTTTGCCTTTAAGTAAGGTGAGCGGACATGGCACACCAGGAAAAAATACCCTCCTTCCCTACAGACCCTTCTTGGGTGAAGATTAGGTGAGGAGGCCCTCCTTCACCATCAGAAGTATGGGAGAGAGGGCATTCTCTGTGAACGCCCTAAACTGTCTTTTTTACATTGTTTTAATCTGTCCTGGGACCTTATGGTGAAGAAATTTAAAACAACCACAAAAGTGTGAGAAGTACTTGAGAAAATTGAAACCTCTGAGACTCTTGAGGTAATCAGGGCTGGCCTAAGACATTTGCTACCTGAGGCAGAACAACAAATGGCAGTCTTGCTGCCCACCATCACACACAAGTCAAGGTCCATAATACCTAAGGCCAGCCAAATTATTTTGGTATCTAAGACTGGGAGTAAAAAACTGTTTTTCTTTTTCCTGGAAGTAAAAATGCAACAACAATAAACCATTTGCTAGCCTTAATGACATCCACAATGAGCTGCCTGCAGTTTCTAAGAGTTGAATGAATGAATACATAATAATGAATAATGAATGAATACACATAAATCATTTTGTATGCCACCTTTCCACAGCTCAAATCATGCTCAAGGAGGGTTACAACATGAAAATAATATATAAATTGGCAACGTAACAAAAATAGCCGTAAACAATCATTAGAAAATACACAACCAAACTGAACTACTTCCACATAAATCACAGCAAGATTTAAAATAAAAATACAAAGATGCCAAAAGAAAAAAAAACCCAACAGCAACAACCCCCGCCCAACAAAAAACAGCAACAATGCCAAACAATACCCCAGCCCAAGAGTGTGTTCAGCAGCAGCTTTTGTAGCTGTAGTCAGTCAGGGCCCTGCCCTCCTAAGCCTGGAAGGTTTTCCAGGACACATAGCCTTAAGTACTGCTTGATACCTTTTGTCCCTGCCTGATCACTGAGGGCCTTGGGTAGTCATTATTCGTGGATTCCTTTGGCTCAGGTTTATGGTAGGGCTGCCATACATCCGGATTGTCCCAGACATTGCTGGGATTTCAAAGGCAGAATTGAGGCATGGGGAGAATTTTTTTTTTTTTTTTGGGGGGGGGGGAGAAAAGCTCAACAACTTTGGTGGTGGTTTCATAAGAAAAAGCTCATCAGCTTTCAGTTTACGGCTCACATCAACCAGCAGTCATGTGTTTAGTGTTGTAGGCTAACTTCTTTGGAACTTCCAGCTGAGATCAGAAGGGCCCCCTCCCTGTTGAACTTCAGGTGCTTGATGAAGACTTTTTTATTATCGCAGACATTTTAGCTAAGCTTTCCTGATTTTATGGTTAGTTTAAACCAGGGGTCAGCAAACTTTCAGCAGGGGGCTGGTCCACTGTCCCTCAGACCTTGTGGGGGGCTGGAGTATATTTTGAAAAATAATAATGAATTAATTCCTGTGCTCCACAAATAACCCAGAAAAACATTTTAAATAAAAGGGCACATTCTACTCATGTAAAAACACACTGATTCCTGGACTGTCTGCAGGCTGGATTTAGAAGGCGATCGGGCTGGATCCTTAGTTTGCCCTAGTTCCTTAGTGGGCCTTAGTTTGCTCACCCATGGCTTAAATTGATTTTTTCCTTTGTATCTCTTTAGTGACCTCAGTGTACACTGCTTTGAAACAATGGTATAAGTGGCATGTATAAATTGCTGAAATAAATAAAATTAAATAAAAATATTTCTGAAACAGCCACACTCTGGAAGCCTTTCCCTAGAAAAGCACAAATGTGAATTTTCAAAAGCGGGATGGGCCCCCCTCAGCTCTCCGTTGTCTTTGGAATTTCATAGGTCTTCACTTATGCCTTTTAAGAGCTTAATGATATCGTTCCCTTTTCTGAAACCAGCTGCATCATGTTGCTTTCACAGAGACAGATCAGAATGCTTCAGCTTGTTGGAAATATTTTTGGAGTTCAGTATCAGTATTGGGGGTAATGCCCTCTCCTCCCACTGAACATTTCGTCATTCTTTGCACGATAGCAAAAGAACAGGGAGATAATTATCAATGTGGTCCCTCTACTCCAAACATGGAATTGTTGAACCAAACATTTTGGATATTTAGAAAGGCTGAATTGTTTATTCATCAGTCTCCAAAGGAGTGCTCCTTTGCACTTCTGGGTTCCAGCTGGCTGTGTGGCTGCCAACTTTTTTTGTTTTTAAAAAGCACATTTAACGTTGAGCTTCTGTTATTTTGGCAGGGTTGAAAGTGGGAATTTCTAGTAAATCTGTTCTCATGAGATTTCCCCTCCAAGTTTTCAGACTGAAGAGGTTCAGTTAAGCTTTAGATAACATACAACAGGATATCTTTGAAACGGGTATGTTTGAAACTACTGCTGCTGCCTTATCTTGTTTTAAGCAATATAATTTTATGATGCTCATAAAATGAATGCTGTATATATATCAAAGACCCTGTGGACATCCTGTTTTCAAACTGTTCTAATGATTAAAAACATAGCTTGAAAAGAGGTTGCTTTCCTGTTTGCACACACGGTAACCCAATACCAAAATGCAGGTAAATTATTATCATGTTCCTCGAAGTATATTGCTGTGATGTGTATCTCTAAAGCAGTAATGTAATGGAGCATCAGTATATTTATTAAAAAAACAAGAATCAGAAGGGATTCTTTGAGCAGAGAAATTGCAGGTGGTAAGAAAGATACTGTGGGTAGATACAATGTGTGGCTGAGTAGTTACAGTGCTAGACTAGGAGCTGGGTGACCAGGGTTCAAATGCCCATCAACCATGAAACTCACTGGGAGACCTTGGGCCAGTCATGATCTCACACTAACCTACCTCACAGAATTGTTGTAAAGATAAAATGGGGAGAAGAAGAACCAGGTTACACCACTATGAGCTCCTTGGAGGAGCAGAACACCTTCAGTGGTGGCCAAACTCGGCCCTCCAGCTGTGTTGGGACTACATTTCCCATCACCCCTGACCACTGGTCCTGTTAGCTAGGGATGATGGGAGTTGTAGTCCCAAAACAGCTGGAGGGCTGAGTTTGGCCACCACTGACTAAATGATAAATATGGAGTAGAGAAATGTTAGGAAAGGATGGGGTAAGCAGCCCCTTCCCTAATAACTTTTCTTGTTTAAAAAGAAGCCCCCTCTTGAAACTGTTTTGCTTTCAAAATAAAGCACAAGGACTCCATTACAAATCTTTTCATGTACTATTATTTAGAATTCTTTTCTGAAATCTCTATGCTTGAAGGAATTATATCACCGAAGCCAGAATTCTGATATAAGAGCCCCTATGTCCTCCTCACTAGGAAGCCATTTGCTCTTAAGTCAACAGTAGGAAGTAAGTCTGATTTTGTTGTGGCTCACTCCCTAGTGCATGTATTTCAGGATCATAGCCTAAGCCTTGGAACAAATTGACAGCAATAGCTATGCCACTAACAAGGCCCTGGTTATAATAATGCAATTGGAGCTCTTGAGACCTTCCTGGGTTGGGCCCTCGCAGCTGACCTAAATTTCCAACTTCCAGTTTTTGAAAAAAATCCAAGTCTCTAGCCCTTGCAGAACCAGAGATGGGAAATGCTTTAGATCAGAGTGAACTTGACAACATTTCCAGCACAATCATTTTGCGTTTCCATACTGGCATGCAACACAAAAAAACTACAGTGCAATCTGATCCTGTGGAACAGAGGACATCCCTAGGAACACACTCATACAAAGAGAGTTCATATATGCAGCCTAACCTTAGGAGAATCCCTGGACATCTCAGAGATAAAACTGGAAAAGCAAGCATTTACCACTAGTGACCAAGGACAGGTTAAGGTTGTTAGAAGACTAAGAGCAGTTCCAAAATTAACAAACAAACAAAAATCCATATGTGCTTGTAGTGTGGTTCATCACCTTAGAAATTATCCTCACATAATCCATAGTAGTGATCTCAACTTTCTTGCCCACAGCTCAAATGATAAAGATTTTTTAAAAAATAAAATCCACTGGATGCATCCAACCATGCCTAAACCAGAACTTTGGATCCTTGCCAAGGAAAGACAAATATCAGATCAATCGTGGGTTAAGCCAGGGTTAACCAAAATGGTGCCCTCCAGACATTGCTGGACTACAATTCCCACAATCCCTTTCTATTGGCCATGCTGGCTGCTGCTGATTGGCACTGTAGTCCCGGCAACCACTAGCTGTGAGAGTGTATAACTTTGTTTTTAGACATTTTCAATATGTTATTTTATTTTAAAATGCATTGTTTTAACACGGATGTGTTTGCCACCATGGGTTCCCTTGGTATCAAAGATAGATTATACATTGAATAAATAAATAACATTAGATTACACCACATGGGCTATTCCAGGGACATAGGCACTGACTCCTAGGGGCTGAGGCAGTTTTGTCTACCCCCCCCCCCAAAAAAAATATAAGGGGGCCAGGCCCCCTCAATATTCAGGGGATGTCACATGACATTGTGCAACTTCATTCCCGCCCCCTCCGCCTATCCTCTGGAGAAGCTGGCACCTCTGTCTGGGGGTAATAAGCTATGCAACTACTAGCATTAGGTAGGTACCATCATTGTATTGCTTTCACAATACAGATCTACTCAGGCATGCTATTTTTATTAGATGCATGTTTTTGCTTTTGTATTATTAAAAAATCTTCCAAAGTTATCTCTATTTTGATAATTTTATCACGTCAACTTTTAAAAATATATATATATGTTTTTATTGCTTTTTAAATGTGTCACCATTCATGTAAACTAGTTAATGATTTATTTAGCAGTATATACATTTTGCTAAATATATGGTTTTCTTTTCCTGCCAAGACACCCTGACTATAATAATCTTCATACAACAATCCACCAAATATTCATTTTTCATAATGGAATGAATGATGGAATGGTTTACAAGTCAAGATCCTCTTGAAAAGAAATAAATATCAGTAGACGAAAGGAATCACACACATATAGGGAGAGCAAAATAAGCAGATTTTTACGCAGTCTGGTCTGCATGAGGAGGCAGAGCAAGAAAAAGATGGAAAGGAAAATTGCTTTTTTAAAGTAGGTAACCAATATACCAATCAGTTGAAAAACTGGATCGTTTCTCCTCTTCCAAAATATTTCCATTTGCTTTCTGCCAACAAATGCTTTCTTTTTTAGGTTGCTTTAACAAATCTTCAATTCTGCCAGGCACAACAAGAAAAAAACCATTCTTGTTTTCCTACAGAACCCTCATGAATGATACTGTCTCTCCTCCACATGAGTATAGGAAATGAGACTTATATAAGTTTTATAAAAATGCATAGGCCCATATCTATGCCAGCTCAAAGATTTTGGCTCATGTCTTCCCATGTATAGCATGGTCAGAATGGAGTCTATTATTTTCCAACACAGTTATTATAGCTAGTTAAATATGATTTACGTTCAGTAATCAAGTTCAATTAGAAAGCAATATGCAATTTGTATCTTAAGATTTAATTGTAAGTTCCTCTTCAAAGAAATGAGGGAAACTAATAATGTCAGTTTGTGAAAGCCTGAACTTTAAGACAGGGGCAGTGCATCCTGTTTTGCCACCCAAGGCAAAGTGGGACTGTGCCACCGCCCCACCCCCGCCAAAGCCTCCCTTACCTGGGTTGTGTGGCAACAACGGTGGGTTCTGGAAAAGATCCCACAAGTTCTTGAGAAGCTCTTGTGAGAGCGCACAAGATCTCATGAGATTTTGGCAAGATCTCATTGCCACTTTTCCACCAATGATGGAGGCTGCAGGGGCGACGCCTCTTGGGCTTCTGCAAGTTGGCTCTGCTTTAAGAACGTAAGATGAGCCTGTGAATCGGGCCCATGGCCCATCTAGTCCAGCACCCTGCTCTCATGGTGGCCAACCAGAGGCCAGTGGAAAACCAGTGAGCAGTCCATGAGCGCATAAGCACTCTTCTCACCCATGATTCCTAGCTACCAGTATACGTGCCTCTCAGGATCTCGTGAACTGCCAGGATGGCAGGGAAAAGGATCCCAGTGAGGGGGGCAGCCGACACTGGGACATTCCAGGGCAAACAGGGGGTGGAGAATGAAGTGCTCACAGCATGATGGAGGGTGGCAAGGGGATGAGGATCAATGCACAGAATCCAGAGCAGCAGGACCCATCACCAGAGCCAGAGGGACTCCTGTCCCCACAAACAGGGCAAGCTCTGAGGCACAGGGAACAGCAGTCAGGGTGCTCCAGGAGGCTGAGGCAGGCAAGGGCCCACTGCCCAGCTCTCTAGCTGGCCAGGTGAGGCTTGTTAGCTCTGGGATGAGATGTGTGATTCCTCAGCTGAAGTAGGCTCAGAACAGGTGAGGCCCACCTGCCTCATCAAGCCCAGATGCTGCAATCAGCCTGCAAAGTACAAAAGGGAAGCAGAGCTGAGGTGCTGTGTCTGCACAACTGCTTGTGTTGTGGGGCCTTGACTTGGATCCTCCTGGACCTCTATGGGACTGTTTTGGGTTTGAGTGGACTGTATCCTGACTGCTGGACTTCAGACTTGGCTACTTGGATTGACCCTGGACTGCATTTCCTGACCTTTGGATTTTGTGTGGCTTGACTCCTGCACTATGAACTTTGGACTTGGCTTACTGACTTGCTACCAGGTAGGCCCAGGAGTTCAGGACACAGGATAAGTGAAGAATAGCTTAAGTGTTCTCTTTGCAATAGAACTGAACTTATGTTGTTGGACTCCCAGCCAACACAGCCAATGATTGTGAATTATGTGAATTGTAGTGCAATAGCAGTTGGAGAGCCACAGGTCAGCTAGCTGGGTGAATCTCATGATCTGCACCACACCTCTCACTCTGCGAGAGGTCTGCCACTTCAGTTAGGCAGGAACCTGACAAATTCCTTTGCCTCTGGAACAGCCAATCTCTAGCTAAGCCTTGAAGCTAAGTTATTTTTCTAGTGTTAGTACATGTAAATGAATCAACGTATCCAAAGACAATGGCCTTTTTGCTTTCTAGAGAGCAGAAGCTTTGAAATTCCTTTTTATACTGGGTGAGAGGTTTCTTTGGCAAAGATTTGTGATTCCCTAGAGGAAGAAATATGGAAAGCCAAAATGCTCCATAACAGTAGTTGTGCCAGCACATGACTATCAGGCCAAATTCTTTAAAGCTCCAGTCCAAACTATTAGTCATATATGGTTTGGCTTCTTCCATTATAAAACAAATGCTTTCTTTGAAAATACCTCTTCTGATCCTATTTCGCATCTCATGGGGCAATGAATAGCCTTAACTCAAAATCTGCCAACGTTATTGAAACAGGAAGCTTAGAAACTTTGTAGAGGTATTAGTCAAACATTATTTCAGATGAAAGCTTTGTTTCCAGTTCACCTGATTCTACTTTATTTCCCTTCCCCATCATAAAGCAATACCCTGTCTCTTTTAAGGTACATGTCAGAGCCCAGAACAACAAAGTATTCATTTTTCCTTTTCATTGTACTTGTTTAAACATGCCTTTCAATGCTTTTTTCCAGTCAACCCTTGATGGTTTATTCCTAATATATAATGTAGCTACTTTACAATACTTCATTCCAAAGATCAGACTGTTTGATAATGATGTACCTGCTCTCTGTAGTGGCAGATTTGCCTCCCCCCTGCCCCCCCCCATGAGAAAGACACTCAACTTAGTCTCTCCCAGAGGGAGGGGGTCATGAGTCACAAGATCAGAGTGTCCAATGGAGTGCCAGAATAGTAGACAAGTCTCTCCCTGCCCTAACTGGAGATGCATGGGATTGAGCCTGGGACCTTCAGGCTGATTGGTTTGACATGGCCAGAACAAAGCAGTGAAATGTAAACAAACTGGGACGAGCATAGTATTTTCTAGCTGGTGCTCTTGCTTAGTCAGGAGGGAATGTAACTGAACCCCAAAACCCCTGATTGTTCTGGCCAATGGTTGGGCCACAGCATGATTCCCTTCTACTTTGTTATCTCAGAGCAACTGACAGTTAGAACCAAATATAATTTCTGACAGGCAGAGGGAAAGGAAATCTGCCATACCTGTTCCTGCTCTGGATGAGGGATGAGGCCAAGTTGCCTCCCCCCCCTTGTGTGGATTCTGTGACCCTTGGTCCCCTAGGTGATGGATGGGGGCAGACTGTCCTTCTCCCCACTCTATAGTCCCAGGAAGTGTGACAAATGGAAGCATGATTCAGAATTTGACATCTGACTGTCAAAATGTGTTTGGCTATTTTTAAGACTATATTATTGATTGATTTATTGGTTTCCATGTGGATGCAATAATTTGAATCTCTTGCCAGATTTTTAAACATAAACAGTGAGGGTGTTTTGGCTAGAGTGGAACAAATGCAAACCATTCAGATTTGATTTCGCTTTCACTATTGCCAAACAAACGAGCCTTAAGATCTGTTTCAAATGATCCTTCAAAATTGTCCTGGATACTAGAAGGAATATAACCAAGCAGCCATTCAAGCTCTAGGGAGCCATGCATCCCAAGTTAACCAAGAAAGCTCCTGAACAAAGGCTTTGAGAATCTTTGAGTTTGTATGACCTGACCTAAACTGAGGTAAGGATTAACCCAGGGTTGGAAAACATGTGGGCCTTCAGGTGTTGGACTCCATTTCCCATCAGTCTTGGCCAGCATAGCCACTGGTCAGGGATGATGGAGTGGTAACCCAACACCTGTGCATGTTTATTCTCACCACAGGGTCATACTGTTCAACGTGCTGCCAGAAAACAGGCTTGCACAGCCTTCCCCAAGCCTGGGAAGCATTTACCCAGTTTTGGGAAGGAGGCACGATGCTCTGACAGGATCCAAATGCCCGCCCTCCCTCCTTCCCCCCCACAAAAAAGGGGGACAGAAAAAAGCACTGTCTGCTAGCCACAATTACTATATTCATGATGGTGCAATGTTTAGGTTCAGCCTCCTAGCAATACTTTAATTCCTAATCATTTCCTGATGAGATTCAAAAGCATCAAAATACATAAGTGTAGGTCTAAGTATATTGATAATACAACTGAGACTGACCTATATTTAAGATAATGGCTGCAATCCCACACACATACATGCAAGTAAGTCCCATGGAGTTCATTAGCCTTATTTCTGAATAAACTTACATAAGATTGCATTGTACTAAGCATACACTTAAATACTACGGCATATGGGGGGAGTTTTTTCATCCTATTTTTACTGCAGATGTACAATTGTGTAAAGATGAACTTTGCACAGCTCCCTAGAGGAAACCAACTAGGAAATGTTCAGAAGCCCACAAGTGTGTAGTGTTTGCTCAGTACGGTGTAAATCTCTGGAGAATAGTTTGAAATTGGTCTGGTGTGGCCTATCATTTCTTCATGATTCATTTTCATCTGTTCTATGGCACTTAAATAATATTTTTTCCTAGGGTTATACAACATCCATTGGAATTTACCTTTTGAGATAGTTCAACTCTATATTGTGGGGTGAGCTAGTGGCATTTATTTTGAAGACTCTATAGATTTGATTGAACTACTTAATGCAAAAGTAAACTTTACTGCTGCAGAAGTGTTTCTGCAAATTTTCTACAGGAGTCTAAGGAGAATGTGAAAAAATACATGTCAAGTGTCATGTAAAGTACACCTCAATTTTTTTAAAAAAAGTTTGTCTAGTTCCTGAGGGCTATTCTGTGCATAATGCAGATTGAGGTGCTAGACGGAGGTAATTTTGAGCCTGACTCCTTCCTACAGCAAGAAGGACCATATTTTTGAATTCCCTCCCATCATAAAAAGAACCTCCCTGCCGATAATAAATAAGCGCTTTGGGAAGAAAGTTCTTCTCTGTTGTGTGGCAGTTCACTACCCGCAGGGTGATTCTTTTAATCCAGTCAAAAATTCAAAAATATGATCTTCCCTTACAATTTGATTTCTGTCTCCCTGATATGCTGGATTATTACAAGCAGGTAATTTTTTCATTTAATCATTCAAAAATATTATGCCTTCCCTTTACTGAATGAAGTGGTTCAGTTCAGAAAGCTACCACTTACATCTGTCCCACACTGCCCAATGGAGTCCTGCTACTGTTTCAGAAATCCACCGATCAAGTACCTTTACAATATTTGTGGAAAACTAGTTTTGTTGAACAAAATCTCTCATAGGAATGAGGGCTGGCACTAATAACTAGGCAGTTTATTCATCCACCCTTTCCCTTTTTGTGAGTTCAATGGGAAAAACTGTGGGGGAAATAGTCTCAAGGGTTAAATGTGGATCTCCACCCCTGTTTACCTGACCCATAGAACTCTCCCTAGACCACCTTCACCATTTCCCCAGGCCACAACGCTCACTAGCTCTCTCCCCCCCCCCATGGTTTTTTTGTTTTTTTTTGTTTTTGTTTTTGCCTGACTGGAATTTGTCCTTGAATTCTGATAATTCATGTTGCTTGTCTGCATGTGATGTGGAGAGGGCTGGGTGAGTACTCTCCCCCCCCCTCCACCCACTTTAGCATCTTAGCTCTGCCCACCACTTCCATGTGGCTCTTGGAAGGTTGCCAGAAGTGAATGTGGCTTTCGGGCTGAAAGAGGTTTCCCATCCCTCCCAAGATTGATCAACGTGGCCTGAGGTGTAAATTAAAAGTAAACACAACAGCAAAAGCTGCAGGTTTCAAGCCTCTAGTTTTGGTCAGCAGCTAATAAGAAGGTTCCAGAACACACATCTGGAACTGACGAGTGTTTTGTAATGAGCTAGGCTCTCTTGAGGAGGTACCATTTCACCTTGTTATTTCTCTCACAAAATTGTTCACTGAAAAAGGTAAGATGCCATCTGAGAGGATTCAAGCTTACTTTCCCAGCTCTCCTCATAAGTGCTTCGTCTTTCATAGTCGCCATCTGGTGTCCTTTCGTTGCTTTTCTTGTTTTTCTCACCTTTCTTGTTCCCATTTTTAACTGTAAGGAGAAAAGAAAAATATGGTGTATTGTTTCCCCCCAAATATAGACTATTGAAACATAAAAGACAAAATCCACTTAATGAAGGGGGGACCCCCATATTTTAATCCCTTCCTCTTTCTGCCAACAGCAAAAAATCGTTCCAGGCCCCAAAAATCAGATGACTTGGCCATTGCTCAGTGCTACAGCACCTCCCTTGCATGTAGTGGTAAGATGGGCCTGTCAGTTACAGGCTTCTCACTTTCTCATTTTCCTACTCTTGAATTCAGTTCTCCACACTTATTTATTTATTTGGGCAGGAATATCCTCTTGAAAATTCATGCATATTTATTTACTGTTTCATAAAATTCATATACTACTTGGTTGTAAGAGAAACCTTAAAGCAGTTCGCAAATTGTGGACGTTGTGGATTTCTCCTAACACATTTTTTTGCATGCAGATTTGCCTAATATACACATTTACTTCAAAGTACTTCCCCCTCATATAATTCATATCTGTAGGTTATTTTTGCATTTTCGTACCCATTCCTTGGCTGTCAAACTGGGCTGCAAAATTCAGAGAAGTCTGAAGGGTGATTTGTATATTGTTTCTGAAAAGTGTGAATTTGGTGAGTTTGCCTTCTGAAGCAATCTTAATGGAATTTCTCCCCCCAATCCTATTGGAAACCCTTGAGAGCCACTGCTGGTCAGTATAAAGTATACTCTGCTAGATGGACCAATGGTCTGACTCAGTTTAAGGCTGTATGCTAAGTTCCTAATATTGGATACACTTCCAAAAAAAGTGAGATGTGTCTTATGAATTCCCATGGGGCATGCAGTGCAATCCTGTGTGTGTTTATTTGGAAGTGAATTTCACAGATTGCAACAGGACTTGCTCCCTGGGAAGCATGCACAGTTTCTCCAACCAGCAGTCTAAACATCTACACAGACAGATTAATGGCACAGTGCACAATCTAGCCCAAGTCAAGCATTTTAAGTCTACTTTCAGCTGAAGATTTAAGAAGCACACACTTAACTGTTTCTCCATGAAAATCAAAGTGGTGTGCAATTGCTTAACTTATGTGGCAGAGTTTTACCAACAGATGTCAGGACCTGGTTCCTGTATGAAATTGGGATTCTTAACAGTGACAATCTCAGTTTCCAGACTTCAAGTGTATCTGTATCAGTGAGGATGCAAAGTTAAGAGTCCTACAGACCAATGGGTTGATTGTGACCTACAGTATGTTTTTGTAGGCATTGCCTTATATTTTGGTACTCATGACATGACTCATAGAGAGCAGACAATTTCCTGCAGAAGTTCATGACCCAAATTCCCATAAGTATGCTGTAAATCTTAATATGAAGGTACTGACTACTTGTGTCTCGGGGAGTAGCATTAATAAAGGCTGTAAGAGTGGAACAAGCTGTGAGCTGGAAACACTCTTCCATCACTGGCAAGTAAAGGAACATGGCAGGCTTCCTATTTTATCTTCCAGACACAACCAGTGAATTGGTTTAAATTCCATCAGGGGCAGAAAACAAAGAGGCAGTGTCTTTCACATGTTATGCATTAAAGGTAAAGGTAAAGGTACCCCTGCCCGTACGGGCCAGTCTTGACAGACTCTGGGGTTGTGCGCCCATCTCACTTAAGAGGCCAGGGGCCAGCGCTGTCCGGAGACACTTCCGGGTCACATGGCCAGTGTGACATCGCTGCTCTGGCGAGCCAGAGCCGCACACGGAAACGCCGTTTACCTTCCCGCTGGTAAGCGGTCCCTATTTATCTACTTGCACCCGGAGGTGCTTTCGAACGAACCGCCAACCTTTCGATCGGCAAGTCCTAGGCGCTGAGGCTTTAACCCACAGCGCCACCTGCGTCCCATGTTATGCATTATCCATAGACAAATTAAGGTGCAAATTTAAATCCTGGCTTTCACCAAAGTATTGGAGCTTGACTATATTTGGGAGAGTGCAATTGTGCTCATGAGCTACTTGTGAGTTTCCTATAAGCATTTGTTTGGAGACTGAGAACAAAATGTTAGATGAGATGAGCCCTTGGCCATATCTAGCCGGGTCCTTTTTAAGTTCTTACGACCTAATACAGAGTTTCAGAACAGGCATATGATTCACATCTAGTGATCTCAAGGAAGTTTTGGCTTGTAAACACTTAGCTGAGAGTAAATCCCGTTGATCTTGATATTTTTGATTTTAAATTATGTTGCTTGTAGGGAGGAGGACTCCACCGTACTTGGATTCCAGAGCAGACTCATCAGATCCAGTCAAGATAGATCTTGACCCAGATGAGATCAGTGATCAGCTTCAGAATCCACAGTTTGGTGTATTTTTATCAGTGATCAGAAGATAGCACACTGCCCCCCTGCCAATTCCCACCCCCTTTAAAACCTTTGAAATAGGTGCTCATAGAACATGATAGCATTCTATTGCTACAAGGGCAATTGTACAGAAGAAAGCATGGCAGTCCCAGTGCAGAAGTGGCAGTCCCATGCTGGCTTCCCAGTTGCTACTTGCCCCATGCAGACTTCCCTGATGCCTTTCTCTCTTCCTCCCAGTCCTTTTTTTTTGGGGGGGGGGCACAGAGGTACGCATATCCTTAAACATCTTGTGAATCAAAGTTTGGCATCATTGAGGGGCAGTATTTCAATATGAGTAGAAAAATGAGAGCACCCCAAACATTTTTTTTAGGAAAAGGACTGCTTCCTCCTAATAAGCAAAACCAACCCATTTGTTTGATAGCTGGTGTAGTGGCTCCACTCCACCAGGCAGGCTATGTCTGCTCCAGAAGCCAGCCATTTTTTCATATAATTCCCCTGGGGAGGGATAGAACATCTCCAAATCCCATCATTCTCATGGGATCTTTCTTCATGTACTTTTAATACATAAAGCGGCAAGTAGCGCTAGCCCCACAAGTTTGGGGCAATTGGATACTGTCAGAGCTGCCTCCAGGTCCCAGCTCACAGAGGACCAACGCTAGGCTGTAGTTATGTACAAAAGTCTTTATTGAGATTCAGTTTCCATTTTAAAGCCGCAGCACGCAGCTCTACGTCTCGACCTTAGACCGGCGAAGTCCCGTCTGAGTCTCCTCCCCTTCCACACCAGTTTAAGACTCTCGCTTTGCTCCACCTCTTCCTAAGTTCCTTTCTCCTCTGGGCCCTCCTGCCCGCTAGGGTTTCATCCTTTCTGGACTCCTCTGACGCTGACCCTGATGATTCTTCCCCCTCCTTCCGGCGGGCTTTAGGACCTGGTTCCCTATCCGGGCTACCTTCTGTGCCGCTCGCCTGTACATTTGAACTTGGCGTGCGCGCCCAGCCTGCAACTTTCCTCTTGACCGTTCCCTCGCTCTCCGGTGGAGGCGTGGTCCACCCTGACTCATCTTCTCTCGCTGGTGGTGCATATGTGGGCTCTGATACCTGGGACTCCTCCCCCCCACTACGCTCTGGTGGGGAAGCTGGTCCTGATTTCCAACTGCTGCTCTGGGAGTCCCCGCTGGCCCCTTGCTTCTGGGGTGTCCCCCTTGGGTCCCCCCTTGCCCTGCCTATCAGCGCCCCCTTCTGAGAATCTTCCGATTCGCTGGAGAGGCTCATGGAATCTATCGGGCTGCTGTCATCTTCTCCTACGCTGCCCTCGGATTGCTCCCCCTCGCTCTCCATCTCCTCTCCTCCCTGCGCTCCCGCTGAGTCCCTGGATACACTATTTCAAATGTTTTAAAGGGGAAAACCTGAGAGTGAACAAAGGCAGCTCACAACCTTTGTACCACCTCTTAAGTACTTGTACTTGTGTTTTTAAGTGTGTTTCTGGGCATTTTTAAAAGGATTTTTCATTAACAATCTGCATCAAAGCAGGTCAGAACAGACTTTTCTCTGTAACCAAGAAATAGGATGGGCCTGATTTTAATGGTCTATCAATCCCAAGTTCTTAACCATATTAGGCATCCTGATGACAGGTTGGAACGCCAGGATATAAATATTTTAAATGAATAAGAAACAAACATGGAGATTGAATCAAGTACCATTTCTCTGGATCCTCTTGACTATCCACTATTCGAATAATTTATACTGATTTCACACATGCCACTAGAATATGCAGCTGATAATAACAATGGCAAAAAAGAAGGGAAGACTGCAATATGCCATTTTGCCACTTGTCAGTCCATGCACCCTTAGTCTTATTTTGTGCTTCCTGAAACCACCCCTCTTTTTGTCCCTCTTTCAAATTCTGAGTCAAAAATTTGAGGATGTGAACTTTTGTCACACCTCTCAGCCCAACTTTCAGTAGAGGCTCTTTGGAGCCTCTCACTTTCTGCTGCAGCTTGTGTGTAAAAGACTTAAAAATTATTATCATGCAGGGAGGCGCATTTGCAATCAGTTTTTGAGTTTCCTGTGGCTTTTGTATCACATGTGAACCAACTGACATTCTTTTTGAAGAACATCGTCGGCTCCCCTTCCACCATTTCCCCCCACAGGGCTGGAATGAGCTTAAATGAGCATAAATGAACTTATGTATAGTTTAAGCTCTCTCCTCTGAATGGAGTCCCTCTCTTTAGTCATTTGTATCATATTAGGAAAGTTAGAAAGTCGTATTGCCTCCCTGCTAATACTTTCCACTGCAGCAATCCTAGATTGCCATCATGTAGGTTTGTAGTGCTGAGGTTTACTGCTCGAAAGCACTGCTGCTACCAACCGCACACACAACATGCAGCAGGGAGATAGCGAGAGACAAGAAAGGGAAAAGAGATCCCCACTTGCTGTATTGCTGCAGCTGTTCTCACTGAGCAAGCCTGAAAAAGAAGAAAGTGAGACGATGAAAAGATGCAGGAGGAAGCCCTGATTCAGAGCCAGACACTTTAGTTCAAAGCAAGATGGGGAAGAGAGAGGAAGTAAAAGAACAGTGTGTGCATGCGCGCACGCACACACACACACTCATTCACCAAAGCAAGAGAGTACCACAGCAACAGAAAATACTGACAGTGTACACCGACCACAAGATTCAGTTCAGAACCTGACTCAGTGCTTCAGAAAACAGCCAAATTTGATCCAAAACTTTTTAGAGGGTATCGTGCTTGGAGAAACATCCAGTTTTGTCAAAAGAAAAAAGTTATAGCTGTGTGAGCAGTGAGAGGTTAAATTGACAAAAATGCTTGCCTCGTATGCAATGCTATCAAGGTCAGCCTTACCTTTAGGCATAAGGAGGTAGCTGCCTCAGACAGCAGATTTTGGGTGTCATGAAATCATTGTTATCAATGATAGGTTTTTCCTTTGAGGTGGTGGGGCGGGGGGAGGTGCTTGCAGGATTTCCTGCCTGAGGAAATAACATAATTTGACCAGCCTTGGATGCTACCCAACATGACTTGGACCAGGAAGGGGGCACCATTTGCTGCCCCCACTCAGCCAGCAAAATGTCCTGGGTCAGCCCTGAAAATAATTGCTTTGCATTGCTAAGAAAGAGGAATGATTGAGCAGATAATGTGGCAACTCAATGTATTGTGGGTCTGTTTCAAAGTCTAGTTACAAAGCATTGCAGACCAGAATCCAAGATAGGTATGAGAAGGAGTATCTGCACTAGCTGGAGGGGAGGTGACTGCATAACTTGTGTGTGGTGGTGACAGTGCATTAGCTGCACGGCAGATTCCTATTCCAAGCAATCACTGAAATGCTTAAAAATGTACATTTCATCCTCAGCATTCACAAGAAATTAACCAGAAATGGAGGCACATGTTGACACTCATGGAAACGAGCGCAAAACTAGGTAAGCACTTTCAGAACCATCTTAAAGATGAATGCATTCCCAAGGAACTTTTCCTGATGTATATACAAAATGCAGAACAGTCAGGATTTGTTGGTTTGGCACATCAAGATTTCAGAAATTAGAAACATAATGCAGTTTGAAAGGCTTGTGTTTCGCAGGAATGCTATGGAGAAGAGATGTTTGGCATGGAGGCATTTCAGAATAAGGAATGTTCCCTTAAATAAATTACATCTGGCAACTCCGGCAAGATATTTTTATCCTAGACTTACTTAGATGGAAAACATAGTTCTCATCCTAAAAGCCTTTCTATGCAATCTTTCCCTGCCAATAAAATCTTTATATTAGGGGTGGAGGGAATACAATTTTGTTGGCTACTTCTCATCTGGTGCAACAAGGATTTTTTTATTTGAAAAATAATAATGCTTAGCCTTTCTTTAATGTCTTGCATCAGCCTTCACCAACCTGGTGCCCTCCAGATGTTTTGGACTACAATTCCTAGCAGCCTCAGCTAGCCCAGATGTCCTGACTGCTGATGATGGGAGTTGTAGTCCAAAACTTCTGGGGGCCACCAGGTTGGCGAAGGCTGCTTCACGTGTATGATCGCAGTCCTACTTGCAACTACCTGATTTATACTTGATTTATACAGGAAGCTTATCCTGTACACGTTTGCAAAAAGTATCATGCACCCACTGAAGCACATACATCACAAGCTCCTCATATTCACATCCTATATTGCACTGCCTATAGATTTATAATGCATGCAGCTATGGCAGGCTTCCTCAAACTCAGCCCTTCAGATATTATTGGCCTACAACACTCATGATCCCTAGCTAGCAGGATGATGGGAACTGTAGTCTCAAAAGGGCCGAGTTTGAGGAAGCCTGAGCTATGGTCTATAATGTGCACACACAGCTACTATGAACCAGAAAGTCTCCTTTCAGGATGCAGTGAAGAGAGTGGGCTGTGCACACCCTGACTCACCCCAATTCCCATAGGGCTTCTCCCACCACAGTACTTGCCAGGGCCTCAGATCTGAAGGGAGCACCCAGGTTCCTCGTCCTCTGCCCCACATGATCCCAGAGTCTTGGGCAAAAATGCTATGTGAGCCTGCTCAGTGGCCCTATTCCCCCTGTAGGACATAGAATCCTAGAATTGTAGATAACCACGAGAATCGTCTAGTTCAATCCCCTGCAAAGCAGGAATATGGGGATCAAGCCTACAACCTTGGCGTTATCAGCACCACACCTCTAACCAACTGAGCTAGCATGGACCACCAGTGGTCCTCGAGCTTCACTCAGGTTGTCCATAGCATGTCTGTGAAAAACGGCGGGAGCAGCAGGCATGTCAGCTGCTCCATTAGTCGAAGAACCCACAAAGTGAGCAGAATAGACCACTAATGGGTGGGAGGAGGCCAGAAATATAGAGCGGGGAGGGGGATCAAAATAAATAAAAGAAGAAAAAACAATTGCAAGTCAGACATCTAGCACAGTTGCTGCAACGAGCAGAAAAATAATTAAGTGCCCTTCCAGGACCCTCAACAATTTTCAGGTGGTCTATGGGGTTGGAGTTTGGGAACCACTGTTGCAGAGCATGTCACCAGAAGTCCTGTAGGCTCTCACAAGACATCCTGGCTTGGGAAGGTGGTTGTGGCAAACCTGTCAAAGCCATAGCAACATAGCATTCGTCATTCTCTCTTTAGTTACTGACCTCCTACCTACCCTTGCTTTGATAGTAGCAACACTGGCTTGCCACTTGGGCACTGGCCTGCTTTGTTGTGGTTGAGAAAGATGTTGTCTGCCACTTGGGGACCTTTCTTGCTGCCAGCTGAGTTGTGGTCAGGGCCAGGGTTCCAGGCACCGCCCCCCGTGGTAGATTTTTCATCTATCCTGAATTTAGTAGGTGACCTACTATCTTTCAACCTCTGCACTACATATGCAATGTGAGGTTAAGAAGACCTGATATACAGACTACAGGTCTTGCCAATGTGTGTATTCCTTGTCTGTCTGGTCTCTCTCTCTCTCTCTCTCTCTCTCTCTCTCTCTCACACACACACACACACACACACACACACACACACACACCCCTACCCCTACCCCTACCCCTACCCCTACCCCTACCCCTACCCCTACCCCTACCCCTACCCCTACCCCTACCCCTACCTCTACCTACCTACACCTATCTGAAGCCATCAATTGCTGGTGCTGTAATAAGATTGCCTGCTTATGGACCAAATGATTCTCCATGCATCCTGTATAAATCATGGAGTGTTGAAGCTGAAAGATACACAATTAGTGAAGGACACCTACTTAGTTCATGGTAGCAGCAATATCTGTGCTGAAACTTCCCAGGTCAATCCGTTGGCTGCTATAGTATCTGCATCTGTATAATTCCCAGAAGTGAATTATAGGGTATAAATATGAGGAAGGCACTATAGGAAGTGTGTGAAGCAGGGGCTGTATGGCATTTATCACTTCAAATATGATGTGATCCACGATGTGTCATTGGTGGGAAGGCGAAGAATAGTTCTGTCAATTCATATTTATGCATTGTAATAAAGTGTAACTTTGAATTGGCCCAATGCAACTGATTTAAAACAATGGAAATGGAAGGCAAGCTATCTAGCACAGTGTTTGAAACAGCTGCATTGGAACTTTCTTTCCCCATTAGTTTACATTAAGCAAACGTGTGTGTATAAGTGTTCGAAGCGTTCAGACTGCAATGAATTTTAGCCCTACTCTGATTCAAAGGAACTACTGATTGGTACCAGCTGCTCAGCCAAAGGGCAGGTCACATGTTCCTAATTCCTGTCCATCAGCTTTGCTTCATTCCAGTGCAGACCCAGCTGATTGCTTGCTACAAACACCTAATTAATCCCACATGCCTTTAGTTCTGCCGAACTGAAGACAAAAGATAGTTTTAACGCTAGACAGTTGAATTTTCATCTTCTGTACACAATCTGTTTTCTCAAATCCCATTTTACACAGGCAGGTTGTTGTTCATGCAGGCAGATTCACAGCTGTAAATTAAGGTTCCTTATCTCCTATTGGTACTGCCCTATGCTGTCCTGTCCTTAGGAAAATAGTTGTTTGTCAAGGCACGCTGTGTAATTAATCTGCATAGAAGAATCTCACAAAGGTCTATCTAAAAGTCCCATACATCAAAAGGCATGCAGAAAGGCAGTCGTCATGTTGCTACATTTCAGTGAAGTGAGACTGGTGCAAGCAGACACATCTTTAAGGTGCAAGGGTTCCCTAGCAGAGTATGCTGTATCAGCATATTCCTCCCAGAGCACATCCCTCTATCTCATAAAGCCATATCATAACTGCACAGGTCCTTAATATGTTTCCTGTCCAACATTCAAACACTTTATGGTCCTAAAAAGAGGGGGGGAGATACCTGTGCTTATGTCTTGAATGCAAATAAACAAAGGGCACAACTGATACAGTTCTCAAAATCTGTACCTTTAAAGCAACAAATCCAGGTGAAAATTCTCTCTCAGCCATGAAATACCTTGAGCAGTTCTGGACAAATATTTGGACCATATTTCAATATTCTGGGCCATATTTCAGCTGCCTTAGCTTACTACACTTAAAGTATTGATGCAAGAATAATAAGCAACTTATGTTACATAATGTGCTATAAAATAATTAAAGTAATAATAATATAATGATCATAGTAGTGTTTGCCAAGGTCAGATTTGCAATCATAACCATGTCTACTTAAAAGTAAGTCCTGCTGAATCCAGCATGGCTTACTCACAGGGAAGTGGAGTTAGGACTGCAGCCTCAGTGTCCTAACCCCAAGGCCCAGACTTTAATCGATTCACAATAAAAATCAGAAATTGATTTTAGTTTATATCCACTGAGATCTGGCTTTTGCTGGGGAGGGCTTTGTTATGAAATCAGAAGTGCACACTTCCTAGAAGCAAATCCCAGAACCCCTATATGAACCTGGGCAACCTGCAAACAAAATTCAGCCCATCTCTACCCTTGTTGGTAACATGACCATTTTACTAAGCAAAAAAGAAAGATGCACACAGGATGTGTGACTTCAAGAAAACTTTTCCTGAAAACCTTTAGAGCAAGAGAGAAAAGGAAGTGGAAGCAAATTTTAGTCTTCCCAAAAGAGTGAAGGCAGGGGTTAAAATTAGACTTTCAGACCAGCATGATCACTAATTCTGTTAGTATAACAGCTGTGATTAGTACAAGGGTGTTTAACGTCATTAGCAGCGCAGTTACTATTTCTGCTTTTCTGCTTCGGATATTAACTTATGGGGGCGAAATCCTTTGAGACCCATCTGAAATCTCTAAATTTCGGAAGTGAAAGAGGAAAGTTACCTGGCAGGGTCTCGAGAGTGAATTTATCTTTTTTGTTGGCTTTCTTCATTTTTAACTCCTTCTTGCCCAGCTTGAATCTTTGAGGTTCTTCTGTCTCCAAAGGGGGCTCAGTTTCTTCCTCCCTTGGCTGTTCTGTGAAAGGCGAATACTCCTCTTCAGGATCTGGATAGGAATAATAATGATCCCTGTTGATGATTTCCTGCAGATAGTAATCCTGCTCTTCCATAGGTAGAGCCCAGGTTATATCCCCAAGCAGTGTCAGATCAAAAGCACACAACGCGAGGCAGAGCTGAGCAAAAGAAGCTTTCTCGACAAAGGAGGTCATTATTATTTTTTTGCTTTTTTGCAGTAGAAAGCTCCTCTGTGAATATCCAATGTAGGATCAGCAGAGAGGGGAAAACAGAGATCTTGGCAGTTAGCAAATCCCAGAGTCTGGGATAAGCACTTCTGCTTTGGAGTAGTTTGCAGAAGTTGCAAGTAATGAAGTGGGAGTGAGGACTGGAATCAGAGGGAGGGAGGTGGTTGCCTGAGGTCCATGTGATCGTCGGGGCTCACCAGCCAGCCAGACACACATGCAGACGAGAGCTGGCATTTGGCAGGTGTTGGACTCTGTGAATCTTTTACAGATCTTTGCTCCTTTCTCTGCTTTCTCTTCCCTCCTGCTCCTCCCCGCTCCCCAGGCAATTAAAAACTTTAGTCCAACTCTTGGCACCTAAGATGCTGTGTTTTGAGAACTGATATGAACACAGAGTCTAAATACTGTATATTCAAAGAAATGAAAAACTGGCCATGAGCCTCGCTCTCAAAATCCCTGTACAAAAAAAATGTATCTCTATTCTCTTGCCAGGACTATGTGCAGTGGGGTGTGTTTGGATGAAAACTTGGAAGAGGGAAATGTTTTCTCCTGTGGTTTAGGGGTTTCTGCCTCCCCCCTTACAGAATATTAAGATTGCATTCAGATTCTATGGAACAGAAAGGAAAACATGATTGTGAAAATTCCTTCTACTCCTCCAGCTCTTGATAAAAAACAGGTGCAGACCGTCAACAGCATAGAAAGTTTACATTTTACATTTATAATCCCTTGATAGACTAAAAGGTTAATAATCAGGATTCTTTCTTTTGCAGATTTTCAACTTTACTTTATTTTATTTCAGGCATTATTATTTTTCTGAACCCCCCTCCTCCCCTTAATTAAGTGGCCCTGGATAAAAGATCAGTTACCGAAAGCCTGAATCCTCTTCCAAGTATGTAAAACAGTGCCACTTGAAGGTTTTTCAAAACAGGAATGAGTTAAAAGCATCAGAAAGATACCTCACCTTCCAAAACACATTTCAACAGCAAATATAAAATGCTGACGTTTCTCTTTACTGGAGTTCTGTATCTGTACCAATATAATAGAAAGGTACTACAAATCCCATGTAACTTTTTCCCATACACAAGTCAGTGTCATTGCTAATCCCGAGCCAAGATGACAAGCCCATTTTCACATTCATTTTCATCAATTGCAAAATAAAAAGAAATCAAGTACTATTCTCAGCTTTCCCCCTGCCTCCCCACCTATGTCCAGATGGAATTTGTATAAATGGTCTTGCAAAGAAATTAAGTGACATCAGCTTTTAATTGCATAATCACAGACAACTTTCAACTTCCCAAATTTGCTCTTGCTTCTTACCAGATGTCAGTGATGGGAGTAGGCTGTGCTATGTCACACACAGCCTGGGAAAGAGTTTTAATGCAGGGGTGCTCCTGAATTTATCTAGAAATGTAAAATGGAACCAGTAATTCACCAATCAGCTCTCTTGTAGAACAGAATTTCATGGATATGCATTTTGGTATGAGTTAATATGATGCAGATGTTGATGTACTTACTTTTAATTAAACCCTTTATTACTTGCTCTCCATTGCAGCAGAATAAATAAACAAACAAACAATAGCGATTATAAATAGTATATCAATCCACTCTACAACTGGAAAACTAGCACAATGATAAAGCTACTGCTTAAAGGTACTTAAAGGTACAAAGATTCAGCAAACACCTTGCCAAAAGGGTGTGTCAGCAGCTGGAGCCAGAAAATCATAAGAGGCGATAAAGTGCATATTTCTGTACATAGATTAATTCAATTTCTGGTCCATTGCCTTGATTCGAGTGCATTGTGAATATAACTTGCTTTCATAACAGAGCTCAGCTGTAGGCACAAAAAATGTCAGTGGTTGGCTCACCCTGCCTGTATCTGGACACACATACCTTCCTCCAGGCATGTTTAACCTCCACCTTGGACAGCAAATTCTTTACAGCAGTCATTAAAATAACCACCAAATTGAATGCAACAGGGTTGGTCTGTCAGGTTCACGGTCTCTATCAATCTATATCAACAGCAGGTAAATCATACAAGAAGTTGCACAACTGTGAAAGCATACAGATATGAATCTAATGGGACCTAAAATGTTTTTGTTTGTTTTTTTGCAGCTGATCTGTGAAAGATTGCATCTTGCAATGCCTTGTTACAAAATGCAACAAGGGAGACATGCATGCACCCATCCCTTATCTCTAACTAGCTATACAGTGGTACCACGGGTTAAGAACTTAATTCGTTCTTAACCTGAAACTGTTCTTAACCTGAGGTACCACTTTAGCTAATGGGGCCTCCTGCTGCCGCCGTCGCACAATTTCTGTTCTCAGCCTGAAGCAAAGTTCTTAATCCGAGGTACTATTTCTGGGTTAGCAGAGTCTGTAACCTGAAGTGTCTGTAACCCGAGGTACCACTCTACTTCTAAATATAGCAGCTCTTTAGCAATCTTCTGGCACTAGAACACTTTATCATGGTACTGGTGCTACTAATAGCACCTTAATTGTCACAAAGACTTTGCGATGCTCCTACAGCTAGTAAGAGAAATGTTTGTCTGATATTGTGATTTTTATTGGAGTGAATTATGTTCTTGGATGATGCCAGAGGGGAGGGTGGTAGAGACAGCCCAGAGGTTTGGAGTGGTGGTAGCTTTGTTCCCCAATATGATGACCCTCCCCCCCAGAAACCTATGAAATCTGAAATTCCTGAGTTTCTGTTGGACAAAAGTAGCCATCCTGTTGGGGTGCTAGAGATCTCACGGTGGAACAATGCAATGAAAAGGGCACCAGCACAGTCACTCCTGAGTGCTCCCTCCCACATTGCCAAGCCCAGAATTCCAACTGGTTTTCTATGGAACTTTGGACAATGAAGCAACCTGGATAACGATCAGATCACAAATGGCAGATAACTCATCCATCAGATGATTGGACATGGGTTAGAACACTATCACATGGTGGTGAAGACAGCAAAGAGGTCTTCCTTTTCTGCTTCTACCCCACCCTCAAGTAGCTGTCCCTTAGAACTGGTTCAAGCGGTGAAGGGCTTGTTGCTATCAGCCCCAGCCAATGGGAGGCTAGAACACTTAGACCCCTGCTATGACAAGTTTGCAAGGCACTTAAGTGTCTGTGCAGCTTTTCTTTTGGATTGATTGATAATCTGCTTTGAGTATAAATCAGATATACAGAAATTAAAGGTAAAGAGACCCCTGACCATTTGGTCCAGTCGTGGCCGACTGAGGTTGCGGCACTCATCTTGCTTTTTTGGCCGAGGGAGCCGGCGTACAGCTTCCGGGTCATGTGGCCAGCATGACTAAGCCGCTTCTGGCGAACCAGAGCAGCGCATGGAAATGCCATTTACCTTCCCGCCAGAGCGGTACCTATTTATCTACTTGTACTTTGACGTGCTTTCAAACTGCTAGGTGGGCAGGAGCAGGGACCATCAACGGGAGCTCACTGCGTTGCGGGGATTCGAACCGCCAACCTTCTGATCGGCAAGCCCTAGACTCTGTGGTTTAATAGAAATTACATCCTCCCAAAACCTGTACGGTTATATGCAGCAGTAGCTCACCCAATGGGGTGGAGCTTCTCAACAGCGGTGTTGCTACTGTGTACCAGGAGGTAGAAGGGGCATGGTAGGAGGTGGCCTGGAGATTGTGGCTGTTTGGGCATGCTGATGGAACTAATCCAGTGTTCCTGACCCCAGTGGCGTAGCGTGGGGGGTGCAGGGGGGGCCAGCCGCACCGGGCACAACATCTGGGGTTAGGGCAAATCCACGGGTTAGGGGGCGCAAATCCATGGGTTAGGGGGCGCAAATTACTTGCCTTGCCCTGGGTGCTGACAACCCACGCTACGCCACTGCCTGACCCTCCTCCTCTCCAGCAGTGGAGGACCAACACTGCTATGCAGCTAGCACAGTCTCTCCACCCCACTGAGTGCTATATCATAGGGAGAAAAATTCTGGTACAGTAGCTTTCTACATACATGGAGTTGTCTATATACGTAGGGTGAGGATTTCCCTTTTTTCCCTCATGTGCAATCTAAAATCATATTATCCAAGAAGTGTTCCGCATGAACTGCATGCTGTTTGTGTGCATTTAAGTGAGTTCTACCAGATTTTAGCTTTGGATGCTGAAGCCATACCTGGGCTTTGTGTTGACGCCTTGTTTGTTGGTGAGCTATACAAGGATAAAACTCAGATGGTGGGTCACTCAATGAGAGCCAACTATCCACATCTCTCAGCAATGTGCAGCCCATTCATAACTGAAGGTTGTTCAAACATTCACTCCCTCCTTGCCAAAAATAAATTAATTGTGTCCCCCAAAGCCAGCTTCAGTTCAGAAAATGAATGCCTGAATAAAATTACTGATACAGTTTATGATTAATTTCCTTATAGAATGCCAAGGTATTTAAAATTGCAGTGATTAGCTTAGTTCTGAAAATGTACAGTTGATGAAGTCTGGATTTAGAAAGAGAGAGTAGCTACATTAACTCTTTGAGGGAGCACATATGGTTTCTATGTTTTAGCAATAAAGTATTGCTAAATGTAGCCTATCCCCACCCCACGCCACCCATGAAGAAGCAGAGAGGGTTTTGTCTCTCAATACTTAAGATCTGGGATAAATTGTGGACCATAAAATGGAGCAGGAAAATGGAATTACTTTTTTAAAAAACACTCCCCTTTTTCCTTCACAAAAACCATTTTCAGTATACCTGCTGTCTATGGCATCAGAATTTACAACCAACCACAAGGCCAGGAAATCTTGAAGGTGCTTTTGAAAAACACAAAACAATCTGTGTTTAAACACTGGGACCATAATTTTTAATAAATAAAATCCAAATGACATTAAGTACTTTTTCATTCTGAGCATCTCCTTCATTTTGAGCATCTCAAATCCTGCCTTCAGCTGTTATATTAGTTAAAACTTTAACAAGTTGCTTTCACTCACGTCCTATAGCAGGAGGCTGTCATAAAATAATTGAAACAGAATTTTTAATATAAACTGGGTTTAGGGGGGGGGGCAATTGTCTGAAAAAATCACTGAGCTAATCAGTTTTTACAAACATAATATAATATCCATGTTAGACAGAGATGGGCCTCTGGATATGTTTGGACTAAAGCTCCCATTAACTCTAACTGTTGCCTGTGATGGTGGGAGTTGGACTCCAACAACATCTGGAATGTCACTGCTCCCTCATCCCTGATGTTAGGGGTGCTTCCAAACTTTTTACATTGGATTTTGGAGTTTGCATGATCTGATCTGGTTTCTGAAGTGGAACTGTTTTACCGAAGTGCAGGTTTTACAGCATATGAATGCACTGAAGAGCGGGGGGGGGGGGTGGACATCAGGGGGAAGTAAGTGAATGAGCAAGCCAGTGGAGGAAACAGTTTCGACAGTATGTGAACAGGCCAATAGGAGAAGTTAGGAATCAAGCAGAGGCAAATTAAGCAGCCAGAGCAGGCCAGCCAATGGGGTATTGTGATGGGGACAGTATTTTTTGGAAAACTCCAGCAGAAGACGGTGGTTTGGCCACCAACAGAGGTTTGGTAGGAAGTTTTAGCAAGGCCCTGGAGAATGGTGGCAAGGTCCAGGCAAGCCACAGAAGGTTGGCAGAGGGAGAAGGAGGTTTCAGCAAGGGGTAAAGAGAGGAGATTGTGGGCTTGGTGAAGAGGGTTGGGATGGGTGAGTGAAGGGAGCAGGGTTCATATCCTCCAACATTTCTCTGGTGAAAATAGGGACATACTATTCAATAATAATAATTTTACTTATACCCCATCATCTGAGTAGGGTGCCCCAGCCACTCTGGGCAGCTTCCCATATATATAAAACACAATAAAACATTCAACATAAAAAATCCTTATACAGGGCGGCCTTCAAATGTCTTCTAAAGGAGCCAAGGTCTCCTTGGCTCAGGGATGACATAACTCCATATCCTCCAACATTTCATGAATCAAGTTTGCTTTTGTTGAATCAAGATGATGTGAAAAAGTCCTACTTTTAAAATTCTGACTCTTTGAGGGGGGAAATGAGGTATATGTTGTTTTAATTAAGCCTCTAGGTTAATACTGAAGCTTGTTTAAATTATTCAAGGAGACACAGAACTCCAGATTGGGTAAAAATATAGCATTGTCTTTACCTTTCCCCCACAAAATAATTCATTATATTGCCTTTCTACTTCCGTATAATGAAGGAGCACCTATTGCCATGGCAACAAAAAACTTCCTGGTACTTTTATCTCCACCCTAGGCAAGGATGCCATCACCATCTGACTTTTAAACTTTCTTAAAGAGATAGTTTGGGTTGTATAATTTAAGCTATTATTTTTCATACACCAGAAGGCCTGATGGAGAGGCCCCTAATAGATGATGTTGAGTCATTCTCTGCAGCAAGCAGCTGGGGGAGAGCAGGAATGAATATTTCACAGCACAGCCCTACTGTATTTTTACGTATATTTAATTATTCCACACTATTCTAGACAAACTGTGTAGGAAAAACAACCATTTAAGGGAGTGGGAACATTATACCGCTCACTGTGCCTGTGATGACCTCACAAAGGCTGTGAACACAGTTAACATTTCTTCTGGCATATTTGAAGGGATCTAGTGTTTCTATTTTAGGATCCTGAGAAAAGCAAATTCCTCCATGGAATGGTATGCTTCACAGACTGAATGCTGCTCAATCAATTGACCTGTCTTAATGAATGCCTGGGAAAACCTCCTTCCACAATGCAAGGCGTGAGGGAGGGGAAACCTGTGGTACAGTAGTGTATACATATGCCTACAGCAAACATACCTTTAGAAGCATTTGGACATTTATTTCATTTTTATCCCACTCCTTTTCAAACAGGGAGTGGGGATCTTCAGGCCTGGGGGCCACATCAGCCCTCCAGGCTCACTATCTGGTCACAGACAAGCCACGATCAAGCCACGTTCATTATCAAGCCCCACTATGCAACCTCTGTCATGGACTGGCTGGATGCAGATGTGTGGTGGAAGGCACCAGCTGGGGAACCCCCAATGGAAGAAGGTTCAAAGCCAGGGGGTTGGTGGTGGGATGACGATGAATGGCCAGAGGGAGAAGAGCAGCAAGCCAGCAGGAGGAGTTGTCAGAAGCTGCAGAGGTAACACAGTTTAGGGAGCAGGAAGAGGGTGGGGAACAAGGAACAGTGCAGTCCAGAGGCAGAAGCAGAGGCTGGAGAGGAGGGGTCCCAAGAGGCAGAGATGAGGCAGACTTCTGAAGAAGTCCCCCTCCTGCAGCAACCAGCTCCCCTCCCCTCTGGTCTCTCAGAACCCACAGAGGTATGAAGAGGGTGGAGCAGAGACAGGCAAGATGACAGAGCCTCAGATTGCTTGTAATGGAACTGGGGGAGGAGGAGACTTAGAGAGCTGTTGGAAGGTGGGGAACTTGAGTCCCCACAACTGCCTCACTGGAGGGCTGATTTGGGCCCCCAGGCCTACTGGGAAGAGTAGCTGTGCTCACAAGGCCTGAGCTGTTCAATTTCTTTGAATAAAGAGTTAATTTCACTGACACCTTGCAAGTTGTTGCTGACCAGCTCCCAGCTCCCGCCTTGACAACCTCCTTGAGTGCTTTTGTCTGGAATTCTGATAAGGCTTCTTACTTGCCTAGATGAAGGATAGAGGGGGATATTTGAGTGTGAAGGAACTAGACTACTGTACTAAAGGTAAAATCTGCATTCATTGCTCTACCACTTTTCCCTCTGGCTGTGCCCACCACTGGCAAGTGGCCCTTGGGTGGGTGTTTAGAAGGGAATGTGGCCCTTGAGTTGAATAAGGTTGTCTACATCTCAACACAGCTTTCAAAAAATCATCAGCTGCCTAATGTCTAATATACAGATTTTTGCAAGTAACTTTCCTTGATAGAATGCATTTTGTATGCTATTTTCAATACATGCATTTGACTGCACCCCTAATGTAGACATTTTTGTAACACTTTTGGGGGGGTTGCAAAACTGCATAGCAAAATTCAGAGAACAAATTCTGAAGACTAGATGCATTTCCATTTATGTATTGTTCCAGGGAGTGCAAATTAGGGCAGGAGTTCCCAAACAGTAATTCACAGACCATCAATGGTCCACAAGCTTCATGCAGGTGGTCCATGAAGTGTCTGTGAAGAACACAATAATCTGAATTCTATGGAATTCAAATTGTAATACAATAAAATACTATATAAAAATAAAAGAAGCAATAAAAATACAATTTAAAACCACCCAACATTGAGCACAGCACATTTCAATTGCGACAACAGGCAGAAAAAAATAATTGTTAAGTGTTCCACCAAGACCCTCAGAAATTTTCAAGTGATCCGTGTGGGAGGAAGTTGGGGAATTAGGCTTTTGCATGTCATACAACAAAATAAATTATATGACAATTTAATTTTCCAGCTGTGTAACAAATGTGCTCAGACCTGACTTAAGAATAATTAAACATGGGCCTGTGCCAGCATGTCAGATGAAGTTGTTTTAAAAAAGGTGAAATTGCAGACATGTATTCAGTCCATTAAAGACAAAATATTTCCTAATGTATTATTTGATGCTTAATACAGAAGGAATTACACAAAAACATTTCAGGCCCATGTAAGTGACAGATGCAGGCCATTAGAGGACTAAATTTGACAGTTATTTGTTATTTACCCACTGGAAGACAGTCAGATTGCTGTTTCTGTGAACATCAAGGAGGTAGCAAGATTCCACAGGAGACATTGGATCACATTTTCCAAAGCTTAAAGAGTTGTAGATAAAAGTCCAGAAATGCCATAGTGAGAAAAACCAGAGGAACATGGGAGGAACAAAGCATGACCAAGAAGAAAATGCAGATGTGGTTAAGGTTGGGGGTTGTTGGGTTTTTTGGGGGGGAGGGTTAATGCTTTCATGTAGAGCTAGAAAACCTTGAACAATTTGTTTTTATCTGTCTAGGACCAAGTCATAGAACTTGCTCATGGGCAGATCAATGTATAAACCTGACCACAGCTGAGATTATTGTGTCACTGATTGTGGTGTCACATGAGAGGGTTCACATGACCCCCCATTCATGCATTCACAAATTCATGTCAGGGAAGCAATGGTTTGGGCTGTTGAGTGTTTGGATGAGAGAGAGGGGGGTGCCAGAAGGAAAGTGAACTCACACACCCCAAAAATTATATGTAACTGTGTATTTTTATAATATTTTGTCTGTTTTTGCTTCAGGTTTTTTTTTGTTTAGTATTCCACTTAGAGATTTTAATATATTAAGCTGTATAGAAATTAATCAATCAATAAACAAGTCCACAGCCGTTGTCTAGAATAGAAATGTATGAGCTTAATACAATTGATTTCAATTTAATGTGCTCTTAGCTTTAATTAATTGTGCTTGTCACTTAATTGTGTTGGATAATGGCCCATGTGGTTTTAATACTCGTGCCATCAGGTTATACAACCGATTTAAGGGTTCTACAATGAACGTAAGGGCCTTTGCTCAACAGTAATACTTTCCTTGTGGTTTGTGAGCCGCTAGCCTCTGCGGTCCCTGTGCAGTTGTCAAGGACTCTTTCTTTTACGCTTAATTGTTGAGAGGTGAAAGCAGCTACAGATATATTGCTTGATTCAGTAGAATTCCCACCTCCCTGCAAGTTCAATTTAGGTAGCAGAGAAAATCTTTCCACTTTCCCGCACAATGTCTTAATTTCAGATGTAAGATGAGGGAGTTGAACTGTGGGAAAGGGGGAAAGCATTCAATAATGCTGGCAGGGGTAGTGCAGCAAATTGCTAGGTCTTCCATTTGTCTCTTTCTGTTTAAACCTTTTCCTTTCTTATTTTATTCCCCAGATCTTCCTCTGGGTCACTGAGTATCAGAATTCATGCTATCCAGAAAGTGAAGGCAAATTAAGCCTTCCCTAGATAGGTTTTTTTCTCTTCTTCTTCTTCTTCTTCTGAACTGAACAAGCAGTGGGGTGGATTGAACTGCTGCACACTCAATTGTTACTATGCAGAAGCCCTGTAAACTTTCCTGGTTTGGTAGAAACTAAAATGGCTGGTGTCCTGGCAGTCATCTGGACATATCAGTACTGGGGAGGGGTGTCACAAGCTTCAGATGAACTTCCAGAGCAGTAGCCACAATGGAAAAGGCAACACAATGATATTGTGGCACCTTAAAGATTTAAGGAGGATTACAGGCCACTTTTATCAGATTTTGTGTACTCCAGACCACAGTCTTTAAGGTGTCACGAGATCCAGCCAGACATGCCATCCTGTGAACAGACGTTTTTCCATTTGCAGAAGGGACTCTGATCCAGCAAAAAGCTCCTATTGGAGGGAGGGGTAAAGTTATTTTTGCTGATTCTCCCCCCCCCAACATTCCCCACAGCCCCATCCTACCTCCCCCACATCTCCAGAGAGTCCCCAACCCCACAGAGCAGTTTTTGCAGGAGGCGCTAGGGAAGAAAGAATCGGTAGAATGCAATTTGTGGCTATCCTAGATTCACGGGAGCTTTAGCAGCCAATGCAATGCCATCCATTGGCACCATCACCTGTAAACATTGGAGTCATGAAATTCTAAACCTTAAATTGCAAGGATTAACTTTCTAACAGTCTAATGAAGCGTAGTTTAGACTAATCTTGCACTTTTCAGTGATCCTATCCATGGGGATCTTGAGAACGTGGAATCACAGCTGCAACACAGAGCGTGCCTTAACTGCATATACTCTTTTTCAAAGTTCCATTTGCCAAAATAATGAGCATATCATTAAAAAGCCCAGAAAATACACAACCTGAAACATTCTTCTTAAAGACATGTTTGCCATTGTGGCTTCCAGTGCATTAATTTCTCTATAAAGGGATCTTAATGGCCTTTCATCTGCTGTATTTGCAGAAGCATGGATCTAATAAGCATAATTCCTCAGATAGTTTACTAAAAGCTGTCAAATCAAAAAGGGATTACATTTCACCACACCAAAATATGCCCTAGCATTCATCTTGGAACGTGGCCATGACAGCTGATACCTGGAGAGGGAACCTCAAGAGAGCCTATTCTGTCCTTGTGTTCCCCTGAACTGAAGAAGGCAATTGACAGAGAAACTTTAGACCATGCACCCCAGGAGATAGCTCAGTTGCTCCAGCATGGTTGAACACCTGCAGGCACTGAAGAAAGATCACTAAAAAAAAAGCATCTGTACGTCATATGAGCATATAGTGACAAAGTTAGGGAAGATGAAGGAAGAATCAGTTTCAAATGGATTTATGCACAAAATGTAGCTGTTCTGACACAACTGAGCCTTGCCTACATCGGAGCAGCTCTTGCACTGAGAGCCAGCTTCTGTCTAAGCCACTTTCACATTGTTGATTTTCTTTTTTTAAAAGTCTAAATACAAAATACAAAATATGTATATAATAAGCATAATAAGAATTTTAAAAGTCAAGTCCCATGCGATGCTCTATTTCTGTGGCACAATTTTGTAAGCATTAGCACCTATGTCTTTTTATACAGTTATAGTGGTACCTCCGGTTGCGCACAGGATCTGTTCCAGAGCTCCGGTTGGATCCCAAGGTGTGTGTATCTGGAGGTGTTGCTTCAGCGCATGTGTGCAGCACGGTTTAGTGCTTCTGCACATGCGCACAGCATGGTTTGGTGCTTACTTCTGGGTTTGCCACGTACGTATCCCAAAGGCTACGTAACTGGAGGTGAACGCAGGTAGCGGTACCACTGTATATGCATTGTTGTATGAATCTGTTTATGTTCTGGTAAAGGTGGAGCATATCTGTGTACAATTTCAATATATCTGGTAACAGTTGGTGCCCACTAGACCGTGTAGGGCTGCTAGGAGGTCGCAGAGGAGCAGCCAAGTTGTTCTGGCCAGGGGCGTAGCTAGCTGCTCCAGTACCCGGAGCGGCGGGGGTGGGGTGATCCGCCCAGGGCGGTGGGGCAATCTGCCCAGGGGGGCACCGTGGCGATCTGCCCATGGAGTCCGCCTGGCAGACACAAGCCCCAAGCTGCCATTTCGGGTAGCGTGAGGCCCCAAGCCACCACGTCACTCCCAAGAGAGACGCGTGGCTCAGGCCCTGTGGTAAATGCTGCCCCCCACTGTGTCCCATTTTGTCACCTTCTCAGGGATGACACCCGGGTTGGCCCACACACCCCTTTCTATGTCCCTAGTTCTGGCTTTCTCTTCATTCTCCTCCCTTGCAAAGATACTGTGGACACTTGAGATTGCAGTTGTATAAATACTTAGCACCCAAACCAATTGAGAAGTATCTTTACATTGGTTCAGATGGGGTCTCTACTGTCACTGCTGCTACTCTGGTGGGAGAAAAGGGGTGTGGGTGGGTGTCCTCAACCTGTCCTGGTTCTATTTCTGCCCTCCTATTTTGCAATGAAAGTGGACACTGAAATGATAAACATTAATAAAAGTTACAGATAGGTAGCCGTGTTGGTCTGCCATAGTCAAAACAAAAAAAATTCCTTCCAGTAGCACCTTAAAGACCAACTAAGTTAGTTCTTGGTATGAGCTTTCGTGTGCATGCACACTTCTTCAGATACACAGTGTATCTGAAGAAGTGTGCATGCACACGAAAGCTCATACCAAGAACTAACTTAGTTGGTCTTTAAGGTGCTACTGGAAGGAATTTTTTTTGTTTTGATTAATAAAAGTGCAATGTTTAAGTGTCCTATATTGGTTCAGTCATGATTTCTAGTGCAGATTCATTCCAATGTAACCATTTGTTCTTCAGAGGTGAGTTCCACTGAATTCCACTAGGATTTCGTCCTGATTAGTATGTACAGGATTGCAGCCTAACTGGTTAGTCTTAAAAGTGCCACGCACGACTGTTAACAAGGGACCCCAACAATTTCCAGAGGATGGGAAAAGATTATTCTCTCTTCCCAGCTTATTCACTTCTATGTCACCTTTTAGTAGTGTGGAATAAGTTGGAGGGATATTAAGTGAACTAGGACCAGGGAGTTTAGGGACAAAATCACCACCTAGTCATGAAGCTCATGGTGTCCTTGAGCTAGTCACTGTATCTCAGCCTAGGCTACCTCACGGGGCTGCTTTGAGGATAACAAGGCCAATAGCATACAAAATATATAATATGCAATAAAAGATCCTTCTGTAAAACACAATGTAAAAAAGAGCAGCTTTCTGTTGCATTCTTCTGCTTCCTGTTATTTTACTGATGAGAGGGTATCACATATTGGACTAATTAATTTAAAGCAGCATGCTGTCTGGGCTTATGTATCTCAAATGGTGGTTCCCAGCATGAACTATGCGGTATCCTGGGTAACTGAACACACGAACATGCCATGCAGCTGCCTTCATAATAAATTATAATTGCACTTTAGATAAATGTTAATTTATACTTATGTCTGGAGGGATCCCACATTTATTACTGAATGTCAGTAAGCACCTTGAGTTCTGTGTGCATTTGAAATAACTGATAAATAATAATTGCCTTTCAAAAGTTATGAACTTCCGAGGATTGTCCATAGTAATGAGATTAATCTCACTGAGATGCACACCAGTGGTCAGGGATGATGGGAATTGTAGTCCCAAAACACTTGGAGGGCCGAGTTTCGCCACCACTGTCTTAACCCCTTCATGCATTAAGTTAAACATGTTGGTTATAGGAAGCTGATTTATCCCACAGGTCCCAGGATTCTTTGAGGGAAGCCCTGACTGTTTAAAGTGGTATGATGCTGATTAAAATGTATGGTGTGGTGTGGATAAGGTCTTATACTACTCACATGTAAACATACATGCTACAGTGAGAAAGGGATGCTGGCAAGCCTCTGGCATGTCTACTTTAGCCATTTTTCAGCTCTTCCTGAGTGAAGGGACTATGTAAATAAGGGAGCCTCTACTTGCATAACTTCAAATACAATTTAAACTCTTGCCTCTTCAGGCCTTCATGCCAGTCCTGTGAAGGTCCAAAGAGCAGACTGCACACCTAGGGACATTCGGGGGGGGGGGCTAGTGTCCCCTAGTTTTATAGCTCCCACATTCAGGCAAATGCTTGAATGCTGCTCGATTCAGGGTTACATCCTGTCAGAAGAGGTTTTCAGTACAGAACAGAAAAGATGACAGCATGCCGACAGTGATAGGACTGAGACGCTTGATTGCTCAGACAATCTTCTCTTGCAGCAGGGGAAAAGGGAGGCTTCTCATATTCATGGAGCGGTTCATGTGAGAGGATGTGCAATTGGGAAGTTATAATTGCCAGTCAACTTTGTCAGGTTCTAGCAGTGACATGGAGGTCAGAACCCAATAGTTGCCAGGTTGATGAGGGAAAGTTCTTGCAGCGGAGTCCTATTTCAATCAGAGTGCCACTTAGCAGGGAGGAGCAGAAGGCCTTGTCATCCTGTCAGGATCTTTTCCACAACAACAAGGCAGTTGTAGAATACACTCCTCCCCAGGGAAGCTTCCATTTTACAATTTAGAAAACTTGTAAAACCTTTTACCCCACGGATTATTATTTATTATTATGCCAATATTTTCACTGTTTAAAGTTTAAGCCCCCATCGTGCATTACATGGGTGAAGGGTCCACAATACAGATGGACAAATCAGACAGTTTCGGTTCTCCCCCTTTCTCATTTTTCCAATCTTAAATTCAGATATCTTCAACTTGTGAATCTTTTTAAAAAAAAAAAATCTTGATGAGAATCTGTCAGCATTTCAGAGCGAATTTCTCCCATTAAACAATTTTTTGTATGCAGCATTGACAATGATGCATTATTTTGCAAGCAATTCCCCCTAATATGTGTTTTTGTTTGTTAGTTTGGGCTTTATCTGCATTCTGTGCACTTTTATATGCACTTTTGTACACATTTTTTGGTCGGCGAACTGCATTGCAGAATTCAGAGGGGTGTGAGTTTTGAAGAATAGCTGTGTTTCAGCTTGTGCGTTGGTTTGAGAAGTGGGAATTAGGTAGCCCTAGCCCACACATGAAGTAGTAGATGCTGATGACATGTCTGAACCTCTACCTATGAGCAGCTCAGTGTGTGGGCATCAGGGTGGGTAGAGGATATGTCACCCATGTGGTTTTGTGGGCAGGGACCATGAACCTTGTTGTGTGCCAAGTCTTTCTTCAAGGATATGATTTCTTTCTCGCTCTCTTTGCCAAATGGCCACACTCAGTAACTCCTTTTATTAGTTTTTCAATTATAACCCAACTATACAATACCAATTAATTCCAAATTAATACATTAAAGTTGTTTCCTGAGCTCCTTGTCCAATGCATTCTTTATGATCTAATATTACTGTGTTTCATATTCCTATTACAAGCATATGATTTCTCAAGGAAGCTGTGGTTGTACACTGCTTTGGGCATCTTCTGGCAGAAAGGTGGCAATGAAATTGCAGGAAAAATACATGTATTTTCATTCTAGTGTATTTTTTAGCAGCCATTGCATCTCAGGAAAGATGTAATTTCTCAATTAATTTCAGGAAGTTGTCCAAGTCTTGTGGGCTGATCTTCCAGTGAACACAGCTTTCCAAATGGGTAACCATGTAAACATACACTTTGTGACAAAATAAGACAATTTTGTAAAAATTAAAAAATAGTTGAACAAACATATTTAAAGTTTCAGCTGTTGCCTGGTGTGCATCTCTTTGCCAAATGCCATTCATGCAACATGAGGTAAGTGATCATAAATGTTGTCCAGATGTTTCCCTGTCTCAGCTGAATGGTGATTAATTTTAAACTTATCTGAAAGGTTCTCCATGTGCCAGATGCAATTTGTGGCCTGGAAGTGCTGGGTATTAATGGCATCTTGGGCTGGCCCTGGAGGGAAGCTGCTGCTGCAATGGAGGCTGTTCTTCACCCAGTCCCCACCAGCTGTCTTCTTACTTACAACCATTCTAGGGGGCAGCAATGCCTGTACCCCTTCTAGAACTCAGCAGAGAGGAAGATGGTTGGGGTGGCGGAACAAAACCAGAATTAATAGGCTCTGTTCTTGGCTCTGTTGGTCTCCTTGCGTCTTCCCTATCAGTCTCAATGGGCACCAGCCCCCATGGACTTTACAGTTGTTAAAGAAATACATATATTATTTGTACTGAGGATGAGACCATAATAGATTGTATATTTACAGACCAATCTGACACTGAACTAGGCATACAGAAATTCCACAATCAGCATATCTTACTCTTTATAGGACTAGGCCATTTGAAACATAAGGCACTTTATAGGAAATCCCTTAGGCTTTTAAATGTGTGTGATTATGTATTAGCAGCCAGAGGCCATTGAGCCTTTGTTGTGCTTTTAAATGGAATCCAATCAAGTTATTTGACGCAAGAAGCAATGTGTTATTAATCACATTCATGGATTGATTCAGAAGCCAAGCACCTTACTACACTTAGTAGTAGCTTTCCAAGGTAGAACTTTTGGAATTCTTGAAACAAAAACGAATCAGCGTTTATGGTTATTTAAGATAGGGAAGAAACTACACAAGATCAGGCCACTAAGAATTAAACCCACGGTCCTGTACACATGGTCACTATTCACTTCCCGTTAACATGTGTTAGGAATGAAATCTGAACAAAATAGCAAGCACCTGGGTAGGTGACCTGAAAGAATTCCAGTGGGAAATATTACAGGTCAAACATGGTGTGCCTGCTTTTTATTTAAGCTAAAAGAACAAAGACCAGTTTGTCATTAAATGATTTCATGGTACTTGCTCTTAGGTACCAATCAGGTGGTTCTTTCATCATAGCATTTAATAATGCATTTGACCTCCTATGATCAAATGAAGGGCCTTCATAGCAATTTCCTGGGCTACATTATTCAGTGACAGCGCTTTGATCAGCCATCTGTCACATTATTTCTTTCATCAACCCTCCCCCCCTTCCAAGTTTTAAATAATAATTATCAACTGGCATTTGAGGGTGGAATAGGTACTTTTTGGCCATATTCCTATCAGTTTGATTCATGATATGGAGCTCCTGGCTTACACAGAAGGAGAGAGAGCTCTTGTACTTGAGGGCCCTGCTTGTGGGCTTTGGTTCCCATAGGCATGTGGTTGGCCATTGTGAGAAGATGATGTTGGACTAGATGGGCCATTGGTCTGATCCAGCAGGCTCTTTTAATATTTTACGCTTAGCATTTTGGAGGTCTGTGTTTTAAATTTCTACGTTTTGTTGTTGTAAGCTGCTTTGAAGCCTAAGTGGTGAAAAGTTGTGTGTGTGGAGTGATGGACAGATGATATATAGATAAAACACATAATACATTCAATGCCCTGGGTAAGGTGGGCCAGGAATTATGCATGTTTTTATTTTATTTTGTTTACTGAGGAACCATGTTTAAACATTGCATCCCCAGCAAAGGCTATGTGTTGCTTCTTCGTGTGCAAGAATGCCCTCAAGGAAATTATGACACTGCCCCAGGCAGTACTGTAGACTATAGACAGTTGCCATCTGGGTCTCCTCTCAGAGTGTCTTCAGTTAACTTTTCTCTATGTGCATTTTTTAGTTTTCTACAGTGCCTTTCCGATATCAGCAGCTGAGCACTTCACACAAAACCACACACACGAGATCCATGTATTGGAATATCAGAAAGTGCTCCTTCAGCTGAGGTCATGGGGTCAAACTATATGTGATGTTAATTTAAAAGCAATTTACATGCTTTAAAAAAAAAAAAGTACTACAGTGGGAAAACCCAATCAGGAACATGGTGTGCAGGTTCAGCTCTGTTCCTCCCACCAAGCAGCAGCTAGGAGATGCTGTAGAGCTGCCCTCCTGACGGTGGCTTTGCTGCCTTTTACCTAGCTGGTGCAGGGGCGGGGAAGGGCAGAGGCAAGGCCAGGGCTGTGGGGGCTCACTTCCATCTTTGCACCCCTGCAGTTCTGTCCTCGTTCCTCCTCTGACCCGCCCATGTACCATCCAGGGAAGCAGCAGTAATGCTGCAGCTGGGAGAGAAGCTCAATGGAACCACCAAACCACACCAGCTGCTCTTGAGGGCAACAACACAAGCTTCCTGAGGAGGTCAAGGAAATAAGCTAAAGAAAGAAAGTTATGTAAAGGTTTGATTTGTGATTTTTTTTTTATTGTATGCATTTTTTTTCTTTTTTGTCTGTTCTCTTTTTTTATCTTTTTTCTTTGATGGGACTTGTTTTTATGTATTGTTTTGCTTTCTTTTTTGGTCTAATTGGGTGTTTTTCTGCTGTTATTTTTTTATTACTCATGTAACCTTTAAAATTTCAATAAAAATCTATTAAAAAACAACAACAACAACACAAGCTTCCCTTGAGGGCTAACAGCAGCTTCAGGTGGGTGATATTTGATGGGAAAGGGAAGGGGTTTTACTCCCTCTTACTCTGGTGGTGCTGTGGTCTAAACCATTGAGCCTCTTGGGCTTGCCAATCAGAAGGTTGGTGGTTTGAATCCCTGTGATGGGGTGAGCTCCTGTTGCTCTGTCCCAGCTCCTGGCAACCTAGCAGTTTGAAAGCATGCCTGTGCAAGTATATAAATAGGTACTGCTGTGGTGGGAAGGTAAACAGTGTTTTCGTGCACTCTGGTTTCTGTCATGGTGTTCCGTGTGCCAGAAGTGGTTTAGTCATGCTGGCCACATGACCCAGAAGGCTGTCTGTGGACAAACAACGGCTCTCTTGACCTGAAGTGAGATGAGTGCTGCAACCCCATAGTCACCTTTAACCATCCAGGGGTCCTTTACCTTTACCTTTTTTTACCGCGGTCCTGCCTGTCATATCCCCCACAGTGTTTAAAAATGCACAAAAGGGAATGCAATGAAATGTCTGAAAGTGTAAAAATTAAAAACAGTATAAAAGGTTTTAACTTGGCATCTAATAATAAGAAGAGACTATCCCAGGGAGTCTTTAGGGAGAGGATATTCCACAGTGGTGATACTACTTCCACAGAGTATGTAGTCAATAGTCAATAGTTTCATCACTCAGTGATAATGGAATGTTCCACATAGCCACTTTAGAGGATCTCCTTTCTGTGTGATGGTGGGTGCAGGCCATTCAGGCCTGTTGCATTTTTAAAAGTCACAACCAGTCCTTTGAAGGTCAAGACAAGTACACGTGAGCTACAACTGGTATCATGGCTTCTCCCTGAATCCTTCCTCCACCAAAAGGCAGCATTTTACACTGGACATTGTTCCAAATGTTGTTTAAGGACATGATAGCACAGAATGAAAAAGAAAGCATCATGGCCTCATCATTTCAGTGCACTCATTCTTAGCATCAGCCCTGGGAATGCCAATCACAGATTTATATTGTCCACCAAACAAGAAAACTCAAAAGCAAAGAGCCGTTACTTTATACTGGTTGTGTGTTATGATGAATTGCATCACAAATGCTACAGCAGAGACACATTCTCTGTTCCTAAGTGGAAGTGACTTGTAAAATGTTCAGAGGGAATCTAGTTTGGAGGACAGCCAACTTAAAATATCACTACCATTTTTACACAAATGGGGGACAGGGACCCCAAAGCACAGTTCTCCCAAGGGCAAAATGTTATGCTGCTGATTTTAAAGGAAACACGCCAATAATTCAGGGGCCGCTAACTTTATTTCAGTGCATCTATTCTTTCAGACCCTTGAAAATATGTTTGGATAAGCATTTGTGTTGGCAAAAAATATTTCCTTTCTCCCTATATATAGAAGCAGAATTTATTGTTCTAAAACATGTCATAAAACCCCTATTGTATTTCAGTGTCAACATCTGAAAATACCAATAACCACTTGGAGTTCCAACAGATGTGAATGTGAAAACAATAAACAGATGTGCACTTTTAAATTCTATCTTCTTATAGTAGCTTAAAGATGCAACTATGCACATTTACTTGAAATTAAGGTTTGTAGTCAACTGTCATTTGTTCAGAGTTGACCCACTGAAATGAATTTGCTGTTGTTGTTTAGTCGTTTAGTCGTGTCCGACTCTTCATGACCCCATGGACCAGAGCACGCCAGGCACTCCTGATCCCAGGAGATTGGTTGCTATTATTTGATATATAGCAAGTTATTGTACAGTTTCTTTTCTGTCTCAAAATTGCAGATAAACTGAGGTTTCTGTTAATATGCAATGGATCATTTAAACAAACAGATGTTTGCAAACTAAGACTGGAATCCTAACTCTTCTTCTTGTTGTTGTTTAGTCATTTAGTCGTGTCCAACTCTAAGTGACCCCATGGACCAGAGCATGCCAGGCACTCCTGTCTTCCACTGCCTCCAGCAGTTTGGTCAAACTCATGTTAGTAGCTTCAAGAACACTGTCCAACCATCTTGTCCTCTGTCGTCCCCTTCTCCTTGTGCCCTCAATCTTTCCCAACATCAGGGTCTTTTCCAGGAAGTCTTCTCTTCTCATGAGGTGGCCAAAGTATTGGAGTCCCAGCTTCAGGATCTGTCCTTCCAGTGAGCACTCAGGGCTGATTTCCTTAAGAATGGATAGGTTTGATCTTCTTGCAGTCCATGGGACTCTCAAGAGTCTCCTCCAGCACCATAATTCAAAAGCATCAATTCTTCGGCGATCAGCCTTCTTTATGGTCCAGCTCTCACTTCCATACATCACTACTGGGAAAACCATAGCTTTAGCTTTGTTGACCTTTGTTGGCAAGGTGATGTCTCTGCTTTTTAAGATGCTGTCTAGGTTTGTCATTACTTTTCTCCCAAGAAGCAAGCGTCTTTTAATTTTGTGGCTGCTGTCACCATCTGCAGTGATCATGGAGCCCAAGAAAGTAAAATCTCTCACTGCCTCCATTTCTTCCCCTTCTATTTGCCAGGAGGTGATGGGACCAGTGTCCATGATCTTCGTTTTTTTGATGTTGAGCTTCAGACCATATTTTGCGCTCTTCTCTTTCACCCTCATTAAAAGGTTCTTTAATTCCTCCTCACTTTCTGCCATCAAGGCTGTGTCATCTGTATATCTGAGGTTGTTGATATTTCTTCCGGAAATCTTAATTTCGGCTAGGGATTCATCCAGCCCAGCCTTTTGCATGATGAATTCTGCATATAAGTTAAATAAGCAGCGCGACAATATACAGCCTTGTCGTGCTCCTTTCCCAATTTTGAACCAATCAGTTGTTCCATATCCAGTTCTAACTGCAGCTTCTTGTCCCACATAGAGATTTCTCAGGAGACAGATGAGGTGATCAGGCATTCCCATTTCTTTAAGAACTTGCCATAGTTTGCTGTGGTCGACACAGTCAAAGGCTTTTGCATAGTCAATGAAGCAGAAGTAGATGTCTTCCTGGAACTCTCTAGCTTTCTCCACAATCCAGCGCATGTTTGCAATTTGGTCTCTGTTTCCTCTGCCTCTTCTAAATCCAGCTTGCACTTCTGGGAGTTCTCGGTCCACATACTTCTTGAGCCTTTCTTGTAGAATTTTAAGCATAACCTTGCTAGCGTGGGAATGGCCATGACTAATTTAGATCCATTAATTTCAATGGGTCTACTCTAAGTAAAATTTAGTTTGATACAGCCTTAAATCCCTTTGGATTTAGTACAAGTTACTATTCAGTTGGCATGTACGTATAGGATTGCACTATTAAGTGTTGGAGCAGGATTGGTGGAGGGGGTGTTGAAAAAAGGACAGATTAGAAAAATCACAGAGTGTAATTATACTGGGAGAAAATATGTATGTGAAACAATACATTACTTAGGAGAAAAATAAAAAATTCATTAACTGCCCAGGGATTAAATTATCTCTCTTTGCAATGCAGTCAAGCAATTGAGCACTTGGGGGCGGGCAAAAATAGAAGAAAATGGGGGGGGGGGAGAGAGAGAGATTAGAAAAATCACAAGGAGTGTCAACAGAATGGGGGGATTACCCAAGTTCATTTGGGGGTTCATTGGTAGAAGCAATACTGTCAATATGTTGAAAACAGAGTATCAAATTATAGAAGGAAAAACCTGAGACAATACCCTTACCTAATTTAAGAAAGGAAATGACAGAATGATGGCTGAAGAAGCTCTTGGGAAGAATCTATGAAGCCCAATCCAAAGAGGTTTGTAGGGTAAGGGAGTTTGTTGAGAATATCAGTAGGTTCAGTTGATGTATTTAGAGTTTCAGGGAGAAGCTAAAGTACATACCCAATGGCTCAATCCAGCGCACTGTTAGGAATGTTTGAATCTCACTGAAATAAAGGGGCTTATGTATGCTTACCTCTGCAGTAAATTGCCCGTGCTATAATGGCATCAGTTTATTATTTTCTTTTGTCATTTTTTTTTAAAAAAACTAATTCAGTTACATTACATTCCTCTACATTTTGAATTTGCATCTCTCTGTGCATTGTCACTCCCACCAAATTCAGCATCTCTCTGTGCATTGTCACTCCCACCAAATTCAGCAAGGGAGCCCCTGTTCCTGTGCTACTTAAATCAACGATACCCCTGGTAACACATCTATGCTGACAATTTACCTTAAGACACCTTTTGTTCCAGTTCCTCTATAACACAAACAACACAGAACACAGAAAGAAAGGAAATCTCTAGGATCACAGGAGACACCTTTCCTGTTCTAGGATTCAATACTCTCAAGTGACTATAGTGGTTGCCAAGGCAGAATAAGCTAGTGTAAAGATCTTTTCAGGAGAATGATTGGTGGAACAATTTTACATGGACCTGGAAGTCACATTCTCTTTCCCCTACCTGTAAGGTGGGAGTCCCCTGTAGAGGTTTGCTTGTTAGCTGAAGAAAGTGTCAGAGCCATTGAGAGTGTCTGTGAATGAGAGAGAACACCAAGGCATACAACCCCCCCCCAAAAAAAAACACCAAACAAGTGTGCTTCAAAAGTTTAAATATGCAGCCATCAGGTTAACAGCAGCAGCAGCAGCAGCTCACCTTCAGCTATTAGGCCTCTGGTCTTCACACCATGGTTCAGGTAGGCACCATGACTCCCTTCGAACCTTTGGCACCTGCTAGGTGGTGCTGTGGGTTAAAGCCTCGGCGCCTAGGGCTTGCCGATCGAAAGGTCGGCGGTTCGAATCCCTGCGGCGGGGTGCGCTCCCGCTGCTCGGTCCCAGCGCCTGCCAACCTAGCAGTTCGAAAGCACCTCCGGGTGCAAGTAGATAAATAGGGACCGCTTACCGGCGGGAAGGTAAACAGCGTTTCCGTGTGTGGCTCTGGCTCTGGCCAGAGCAGCGATGTCACGCTGGCCACGTGACCCGGAAGTGTCTCCGGACAGCGCTGGCCCCTGGCCTCTTAAGTGAGATGGGCGCACAACCCCAGAGTCTGTCAAGACTGGCCCGTACGGGCAGGGGTACCTTTACCTTTACCTTTAAGGCCCCCTGCCCATCCCATTTTTATTTTTATTTAAATTGAGTTGTGAGGGGGCATGTAATTTGGCTGAGGGGTGCATGGCTGGGGAGGTAGTTTACATTTTTAATCAATTTTTAGAGGCGTAAGAACCTTGCCTGGTTTATTCTTTTTTTTGGGGGGGGGGTTATAAGTATCAACAATTTCTACTTTTGTGAAAAGGGTTTTTTGTGGTGCCCACCTGAAGCTTAGACTTGCAACTCCTCCAGCTCTCTGAACAAGGAAGAAAAAGAAGTAGGAATTCAAATCAAAATTATACTAAAAACAACCTGAGCATATGCAATTATGGCTTCTCTCAGTATGTCTTCTTAAGCAGCTCAGGCTGAGTGAAGAAACTACATATACTCTTAAGGGACTGGTTGACTGTAAAAAGATTTGACTAGACTTGTTCATGCTGTCTGAGTGATTAAAATTATCCAGATGGATCTGCAAAAGACTAAGGTCATATAATTGCTTCCCCTTTAAGAAATAAATTCTTTCTTGAGGGTGTGGGTGTGCGCACATTCATTTTCTCTCAAACTCTCATCTCATTCTCACACACATGCATGCGTACACACACACACAAACCCATAAACAAGCCTAGATCTTTGGATTCCCATCTTCATCCCAAAGCAAAACTGGCTTAAAATACAGCTGTTGACTTTTTACCGATAACATGTGGTATTACTATATTTCCTGTCATATTTTTACACTTCGTAAAAGCATAAGCCTTTTATGAGCAACAGGCCCAATAAATTTTGTTTCTAATGCTTTACGTTATGTTTTTTAATCTTCTTTCATCATCTGTGGCTATGTGTTATATTAACCACAGATGCAACCGAAAGAAACAAAAGGGAAGAAATTAATTAGAAGCATTTTCGAGATAATTATACAGTCTTTTCAAATGTAAGATGAAAGAGCTTTTCCATGTAAAAACCAAGTGTTTTGTATAAATAATCTGGTAAATTGCCACTTGTGCTGCTGTTCCAGAATGCTTGTGCAAGCGCCTAGTGGAATTGTCCACTCACGCTTCAGACATGCATAAACTCTTGCTGCAGCAGATCCTGTCTGGGTTTAGCTTCCCTTTTTTACTGCAGAGATAGGAAACTGGGTGAGATGTAAGCCTTGGGCCTCCACATCTGGATTCCTTGGCCCACTCTTCCCCTGCTGCAATTAGATCTGAACAAAATCCTTCCATTGGAGCCAGTGTAATACTCCCCTCCCCCTTTACAAACCCACACATGCAAGCCTATTTGTGGCTTGGGAACCTTGGCTGGAGAGCCTGTGGCTGGGGACTGAAGGACTGATTTCCCCTTCCCACACCCCCCAATTATCGCCACCACCCTATTGCCCTCCAGCACGTAGAGGGTGAAGGTCTGAAGCAAGGAGCCTCTAATGTGAAGGCTCCACATGTGATTTTGAATCCCAGTTATGCATCTTTCTAAATCCAAATCCACAAGTTGGAGGGCAATGGGGTTAGTGATGGGTGGCAGAGTTAGCATGCTTATCCCTGATCTCTCTACTCACTTGTGCAAGCAGAAGGCTGAGATAGTCTACAATCCACAAATATGTAATCCAATAATAATCTCAATAATCTGAACTCTCCCACTGTTGTGCCTTCTTCTAATAAAATTAGCTCTGTGTCTGCCTCCTTCCTCCAGGTCATTTAAACAGGGGGGGGGGGGTAAACTAGGTTACTGAAGGAGAGAATCTACAAAGATTGGCTCCTTATCATTTCTGTCTTTTGGCAGTTCCTTGTGAATTTCCACTTCACATACCAAGGGAAACGTCAAAAGCAATTACGGTTTGTTTCTTGTATGGGATTTTGTACAAAAGTGAAGTCTAAACCTCCAGAAATAATGTGATGATATTTTTAGCCTCATCCAGTAGTAATTCTGCTCTCTGGCACCCTCACCCCAAATCATTATAACAAACCTTCATGTTTTGCAGCATTTCCATATCCTTCTGTTTTAATTGCACATTTCAGCAATTTGTATTTGCATTGATTTTCATCAGGTGTGCAGGTGAATGCACTGGACTGCCACTTTTAAATGCACAGATTTGTATTAGATTGTACAACTCAGCTAGATTGGTAAAGAAAAAGCGATTTATAGACATTGTATGTGTGGTATAACATTGTACTACCAGATGGCGATGTGGAGTCCCGTTTTTCTCCACCTGTTTTCCCTGTTTAAATTTACATTACTTTAAATAATAATAATAATAATAATAATAATAATAATAATAATAAATTTTATTTATATCCCGCCCTCCCCAGCCGAAGCCGGGCTCAGGGTGGCTAACAACAATCAAACAATCAAACAATCAGATACACATTCTAAAAATATTTCATTATAAAAATTAATTAAAATCAAATTAATGGCAACCGATTAAGCAAGATTCTGTGCAGGTTGCCAGAGGAGGGAGTCAGGCTGCTCCCTGACCAAAGGCCTGGTGGAACAACTCTGTCTTGCAGGCCCTGCGGAAAGATGTCAGGTCCCGCAGGGCCCTAGTCTCTTGTGACAGAGCGTTCCACCAGATTGGAGCCGCAGCCGAGAAGGCCCTGGCTCTAGTTGAGGCCAGCCTAACCTCTCTGAGGCCTGGGACCTTGAGGATGTTATTATTTGCAGACCATAGGTTTCTCTGTGGGGCATACCAGGAGAGGCGGTTCCGTAGGTACGAGGGTCCTAGGCCGTATAGGGCTTTAAAGGTTAAAACCAGCACCTTAAACCTGATCCTGTACTCCACCGGGAGCCAGTGCAGCTGGTATAGTACCGGATGAATGTGATCTCGCAGCGAAGACCCCATAAGGAGTCTCGCCGCGGCATTCTGCACCCACTGGAGTTTCTGGGTCAGTCTCAAGGGCAGCCCCACCTAGAGCGAGTTACAATAATCCAGTCTGGAGGTGACCGTCGCATGGATCACAGTGGCTAGGTCAGGGCGAGAGAGATAAGGGGCCAACTGCTTAGCTTGGCGGAGATGAAAAAATGCCGCCTTTGTTATAGCTGTAATCTGCGCCTCCATAGAGAGGGAGGTATCGAAGATTACACCCAAACTCTTAACGGACGGTGCTGGCACTAATTGCACCCCCGCAAGAGATGGGAGTTGCTCCCTCAATCCCATATCGTCCCGCCCCAGCCAGAGGACCTCTGTCTTCGAAGGATTTAACTTCAACCGGCTCCCACGTAACCATCCAGCCACAGCTTCCAGACATCTCACCAGTGTGTCTGGGGCCGAGTCAGGATGGCCATCCATCAACAGATAGAGCTGGGTGTCATCAGCATACTGATGGCAACCCAGCCCAAAACTCTGGACAAGCTGGGCGAGGGGGCGCATAAAGATGTTAAAAAGCATCGGGGAGAGAATCGCACCCTGAGGCACTCCATACACCAAGGAGTGGCGCGATGACAATTCCTCCCCGAGCGCCATCCTCTGTCCCCGACCAGAGAGAAACGAGCGCAGCCATTGAAGGACTGTGCCCTGGATCCCCACGTCGGCAAGGCGGTGGTCCAGGAGTTCGTGATCGACCATGTCGAAGGCTGCTGACAGGTCTAGAAGAATCAGCAGCCCCGACCCGCCTCGATCCAGCTGCCTGTGGAGATCATCTGTTAGGGCGACCAGAGCCGTCTCGGTCCCATGACCAGCGCGGAAGCCGGACTGGAATGGATCCAGAGCAGATGTTTCATCCAGAAACCTACCAAGCTGAACGCTTCTTTGATGTGTCGAGATCCAGCCTGTGTCCGTTTCAACACAATCCCTTGTTCTGTTGTGGAAGGCTAATTAGGTGAATTGTGGCATTATTTATTCAAATGAATATTTATAAATTGTACTTTCGTTTGAAATGCCACAAGTTGGTATACAGCCTAACCAGTCCCCCAGGACACTCAATTTTAAAATTTATAACGAGTCAAAGCTGGTCCACAAAGAATCTCAAGTGTGAAAGGCCTGTCTGAATGATACAATTTTAGGAGACATCTAAACACGAGAAAGAGTGACTCCTGCACGGAGTACCAAAGGTTCAGGCCAGCCACACTAATAGCTCAGTCCCTGGTAAGAGTTGCAAAACTTCAGAGGCACCAGAAGTGCACTGTCACAAGACCTCAGTATTCCTAATGCTAACCATGCCTACCCAAATGTAAGTTCCATTGAATTAAGTGGGGTTTATACAAATCCCTGCAATGGGGTGAGCTCCCGTTCCTCGGTCCCTGCTCCTGCCAACCTAGCAGTTCGAAAGCACCTCAAATTTCAAGTAGATAAATAGGTACTGCTCCGGCGGGAAGGTAAACAGCATTTCCGTGCACTGCTCTGGTTTGCCAGAAGCGGCTTAGTTATGCTGGCCACATGACCCGGAAGCTGTACACTGGCTCCCTTGGCCAATAAAGCGAGATGAGCGCTGCAACCCCAGAGTCAGCCATGACTGGACCTAATGGTCAGGGGTCCCTTTACCTTTTACTATTTACAGGTAAGCAGAGACATCACCTTGCCAACAAAGGTCTGTATAGTAAAAGCTATGGTTTTCCCAGTAGTGATATATGGAATTGAGAGCTGGACCATAAAGAAGGCTGATCGCCGAAGAATTGATGCTTTTGAATTATGGTGCTGGAGGAGACTCTTGAGAGTCCCATGGACTGCAAGAAGATCAAACCTATCCATTCTTAAGGAAATCAGCCCTGAGTGCTCACTGGAAGGACAGATCCTGAAGCTGAGGCTCCAATACTTTGGCCACCTCATGAGAAGAGAAGACTTCCTGGACAAGACCCTGATGTTGGGAAAGATTGAGGGCAGAAGGAGAAGGGGACGACAGAGGACAAGATGGTTGGACAGTGTTCTTGAAGCTACTAACATGAGTTTGACCAAACTGCTGGAGGCAGTGGAAGACAGGAGTGCCTGGCATGCTCTGGTCCATGGGGTCACGAAGAGTTGGACACAACTAAATGACTAAACAACAGCAAGAAGAAGAGTTAGGATTCCAGCCTTAGTTTGCAAACATCTGATTGTTTAAATGATTCATTGCATATTAACAGAAACCTCAGTTTATCTGCAATTTTGAGATAGAAAAGAAACTGTACAATAACTTGCTATATAACAAATAATAGCAACCCATCTCCTGGGATCAGAATGCTTCAAAATGCAGACTTGATGTTCTATGCTTGAATGGCCACACCAGTTAAAACAACCTCGCTGCATATCCACAACAAGTGTCAGGGCAAAAGCGACACCTAGAAAAAATCTCCCTATTGTGCTAATTTGGCTCAAGGAAGGTGTTTTTGACACGAAGGAACAAAACATGATTGCATTCTTCTGTACCTCAAAGGTCCCAGGAGGGACTGTGCCACATGATGTTTTTGAATGTGTAATTTATTTCTTATAGTTTTATAGTTACTTTGCTTTATAGTTAAAACTCATCTTAGACAGAAAGTATGTCTACCTGTCCTGTTGTAAAGGGTATCAAAATATACTGTGCTGCAACATGACATGAAGGATCAAACTTTGCTACTTTCCAGCTAGGGTTGGAAGAATCTGTCAATTGCAGTTACCTCTGTTTCTCATTTTTCCAGTCTTAAACTCAGTTCCCCACATTTTGCTGAAATTTGTGATTTAAAAAAAAACAACTCATGAAAATTCATAAGCATTTTAGTGTGAATTTCCCTGAAACACATTTTATATACCGTTTTGACTCAAGTATACATTTTTGCAAGCATTTCCCCCTAATTCAACCCATTTTTGTTTGTTTGTTTGTTTCACTAATATCTTTATTTCCATGCACTTTTTACCTTAATATCTGCATTTTTGTAAGCATTGTTTGGTTAGAGAACTGCATTGCAAAATTCAGCTAAGGATAGCTGTGTTTTGGTTCACATTTTGTTTTGGAAAATGCAGATGTGATAGTTTCAGCTCTAAATGCATACTGAATCAAATTTATTCTCCATCCTTTGTTGAAAGAAATCTTGTCTGAAATCCTGGGAGCCACTTTTCTCCACCAGAGGTGGGAAACTGGGCAAGAAACTCAACCCCTAGTTGTTTCACGTACATAACCCCATGGGCCAACTTTGACAGGTGGGTGGGGCAATCCATACTGACACCAGGTGATTGGCACAAGTGTCAAAAAGGTTAGTGTAACCACCAATCAGCTGAATCTAAAATGCTTCTTCTAAATGGATAAAGTGAGCCAACTCCCCAGTGGGGCGCTCGCTCAAAGCTTTTCCTTTTTCCTTTGTGGCTGCATCTTTTATCTTATGTTGCACTGCCACTCCTAACCTGAAAACTGGGGCCTGCACCTTCTCTTGCCTCTCCTTGATCTGTGCATGAAGTTTAAGAAGAAGCAAAAAGATCACTTTCAGCTGATCATATGCCCCAGGAAAACCTTTTATCCTTTTGAAATGTGCTCCTAAGTTCTTCACAGAAGCTGGAGACTTACTTCCTTTGTAGGAGTCACTCTCAGAATGAAAACACATTACAGAACCTCTGTGAACTATATTAGCACTATTGTCCAACATGTGGGAGTCATCCTTTTTAAAAAAAGAAAAGCATTTTGAATTGTTCTAAACTGTAATCACCTCAACTGTTTGAATTTACATTTCTAAAGCAAATAATGAACAGGCTGGATTTGCTCTTGTCATGTGTGACAGCGTTTAAACTAGAGGTTAATTCTTTGGAATGAATTCCCAGTAATGCCAAACATTTCAAATTAATGGATTTTTAGGGTGGGTGAGATATTCAATGTGTTTTAAATTAGGAGATTATTCCACTAAGGCATATTAAAATGTCATTATATATCACAATGGGAAATAACCAAGGGAAAATAGTAAACATACATTAGTAATAAATGTGACTTGACAGAAAATACCATAAAATTGTTGATTTTTAGAATAAAGATGCTGAGTACATAATTCATCACCTAATGTTTTCATTGTGTCGTGTACATGCAACCTGTTAGCAATGGGATTCCCTAAGTTTAAAACTACTTATCTACTTATCAGGATCCTGTTGTTATTCAGGAATCGCCTTGTTCTATGTATCCCTGCCTGACAACTGCACTCCTCAGAGTGGGCCTTGTTGAGATAATCGCAGGCCCCAGAGGGTATGCTTTATTATGTGCTATAAATTGGGATTTTAGTGTTGCAGCTCCAGCCCTCTGGAATCGGTTATTAACTGACATTTCAGTAACCATTAAAGACATTTATGTTTAAGAAGGTGTTTCCTGAAGTGTCACCCAGTTATCTTATAGAATATTAATTGCACAGCTGTAGAATTTGTTTTATTGTTTTTGATTTATTGAGTAATTTTTTATATTTTATCTTGTTTACACCACTTTGGTGGCTTTTGGTTGTGAAGTGGTTTATAAATATGCAAATAATAAATAAATGCATACATAAATCCTCTCTCACACACATATATCATGTCCCTGATGTCTAGCCCGGCTGCTTTTCACACACTGGTGCCAAAAGGTCTGGAAACCTGTTCTGTGTACATAGGCTCCGCACACAAATAGTCTGAAGTGACTGAAAAATTAAATAGACATTTGCTTTAATATAATAGCAACCAATGTGAAAAACAAAGGTGGGCACTTTGATTTTCATGTTGGTCTTCTTTTGTCACATCCTTTGTATGTCAAGCATGCCTGAAAGTTGCCAGGCATTATCCCCTCAGGGAATAAGATGAAGTGTGCAAATGCCATGCTGTTTGGATGAAAATGCCATCATTACAGAGAGTAGACGAGTCTCCCTGCTGGATGTATTTATAATGGTGCAAATGGTTCAGTTGCACCAGGGCCAATGCCTGCTAAGGGGCCAGACTCTGAGCTTTCATTTTAAGAAAAGGAAGCAGACTTCTTAGTAATTTCTGTTGGTTAAACCAGCATGGCTATTCTTGAACATTGGTAGCAACAACATCCAAGCCCATCCAAGGTCCAGTCCCAGGGAAGCAGTAGTTCCAACAAGGGCTCAGTCTCAGTCAAGAGGCACTCCAGGTCAGAAGGGGTTCCAGCAGAAGTCAGGTCAAGGAGCGTGCCAAACTCCAAGTAAACACACACTAAGGTTCAAGTGTGAGATGTTGTTCCAGCTAGTCCCTCAGTCTTGGAATTAGGTTTTTAAGCCAGAGCTGCCAAAACCCCACACAGGGCTCAGTGGCAGCTTCCCAGATATTTCTGCAGTGCCCTCATTAGGAGGGCCCAGGCGGCGCTGTGGGTTAAACCACAGAGCCTAGGACTTGCTGATCAGAAGGTCAGCAGTTCGAATCCCCGTGACGGGGTGAGTTCCCGTTGCTCGGTCCCAGCTCCTGCCAACCTTGCAATTCGAAAGCACGTCAAAGTGCAAGTAAATCAATAAGTACCACTCTGGCAGGAAGGTAAATGGCATTTCCGTGCGCTGCTCTGGTTCGCCAGAAGCGGCTTAGTCATGCTGGCCACATGACCCGGAAGCTGTATGCCAGCTCCCTCGGTCAATAAAGCGAGATGAGTGCCGCAACCCCAGAGTCAGTCACGACTGGACCTAATGGTCTGGGGTCCCTTTACCTACTCCCAAATAATCTTTTATTTATGACGAGTCCACTTCTACAACGGAACTCTCCTCCTGACTGTGAGAGTCTCAACCTGCCTCTCGAGGTGCTGTTGTTCCCAGAGGCTTGTGTTGTTCCACCTCTGCTTCAGGGGCCAAGTTCCCCTTCTGTGGGGAGGGAACCCTGCCAGTCTCCCCCGGCTGATGTTCTGTTTCCAAATTTCTGCTAGCTCCTTATCCTCATCCACCAGATCCTCTTCAGAAGAGGAGTCACCTGGTGGGGGGAAACAGCAGAGAGTTGATGACTGACCCAAATTTGGAAGTGAGCAAAATCAATCAGAAGTTAGTTTAAAATAGGAAACTGCACGTGCTTAAATCATTTTCTTTTTTGTTTTATTAAGGTTGCCAACATGTTTCTGGTTTGTAATTTGGTTAAGAGTTGTACAACTGCACATGGTCAGAATATTCAGTGTTTTGTTTTTTAGGTTATGAAATAATAAATATGTTCATTTGTAAGATATCTCAAGTTCTATTTACTGGGTTATCTTATTTTTCTGCATACCCTTTTTTTTGGGGGGGGGTCCTATTTTGTGAACTGTACCGGAGACCCCAGTCTCCTTAATCTGACATTGATCTCCCTTGAAATCAAAGTGGAAATGAAGGCCTGCCAAAAAAACCATGTTGGTAACATGTTTCGTTGTTCTGTATGGGACAATGACAATAAAGATTATCGTATCGTAAATAGAATGATAGAATAAAACAAATGCATTGAACACTTATAATCCCTATTGCACAACCTTATGACTATCCATGCTACCTAAAAGCCTTTTAACTGCAGGTATCTTGGAATGAATCTGAGACTTTCTACCTGTTGGACTTTCTCTGACAGCTTTGAAACCCTGAAATGAAATTGTAAACTGATTGGGGGTTTTTTTAAGCATTAGAGAAAGGCAGTGTGCTTCTGAGTACCAGTTAGAGGAAACCACAAGAGCAGAGAGTGCTCTAATAAAGACTCCTGTCAGTAAACACTGCTTAGACTCTTGGGCTTTGGGTCTGGCTCAGACAAAATTCTTCAACAGCACTGCACATGCTGCTCCTTGACACTACCTGGGGCATTGTCTAGTCTTTCCTTTTGCAGGGGTCTGAAATATCTTAGATGGGGGAGAAAGTTGTTTTAATTGGGAGAGAGAGAACAAACCGGGATTTTTTTCTTTAAAAAAAAGCTAACTTCAACACATTTGTAATAAACATTTCTTTCATAAAGCTATTTAATGGAGCATATCACTTGTTTTTAACCAGCGGGTCTCTCTCTCCCTCCTGCCCCCCTTGTTTAGTTTGATTTCTTCAAAATACAGTGTGTCCTCCAGGGGCTGCTGACAATCTCCCATTTCTCCCAACACCAGAGAAAGCTAAAGGCACTGAGTAGCCGAGAGAGTCCCACAAACTGGTTTCATTGCTTTCTCTCCTGCAGGCAGATTCTGTCAGTCTCCCTGTCTGTCTTGTCTGTCTGTCCGTCCATCCATATGGGAATAATCTCCAGTCATTAATAATCTAAGTATCAGGACTTCATCAGATATAATAGTACCAGAAAGCCCTGGGAAAACTTTTGTGGAGTGAGCCAGCATGACCAAACAGCAGTATGTTGCAGGCCTTACATAGCCTGATGTGAAATGTTTGCAAGAAACTTTGAAGATAAAGTCCCTCACATCCATCCTGGCTTGGACTCTCTGTTCAATGCAATGTCATTGTCAGAGGTGTCCAGAGCAATATCTGGTCCAGCTATGTTGGAACATTTCCAGCTATTGATGTCTGAAGATGGGAACAAGGAGCTTGATCAAATCCAATCAACTCTTCTTATGCTCAACCCTTGGCCCAATGGCTTATTAAACTGTACAGGGAAAGGATATCTGATTGGGTCTGAGAGGCTGTGAATACCCTGTTGATAGATGCAGCAACCCCAGCTTCTTGGGGGAGGGAGTATTCATTTCACTGGTCTTGGAGAAACTTGTTTTGGATCTGAGAGACGTCAATAATTTCAGGTTGGTGGTCAACACCTGCTTTTGAGCAAGGTGGTCAAGAGAATACCTGCTGGCCAACTCCAGTTGCTCCTGGATGAACTTCCTTTCTAGATTCAGTTCAGTTGGGCTTCAGACCTTGTTCTGTAGCAGATATTGCCTTGGCCTCTCTGTGAGATAACCACTGCTGAAAGAGATGAGGGGAGTATGACCCTGTTGATTATCTGAGCTGATGGCAGTTTTCAATACCATTGACCATGGTGTCCGCCTGGAGGTTATCTAAACTGGGTGTTGTAGGCAGTGACACTACTTGGAGATGGCTCCACTCCACCCGTCCTTGGATGACTGATTCTAAAGGACCACTTCTCAAACCCTTCACAACTGTGCTTTAGGGTCCCAAACGATTCTGTTCTTTACTCCATACTGTTAAGATTCTTTTTTATGGCATTTCACAAATTCACATCTACTCATTAGTAAAATGCTACACATACAAAATTTGTATGCCATGATGCGCATGATCACATGTACCAAGATTACTTCCCCCTCGCTCCCTGGCAACATTTTAGCAAGACATGCTAAAATATATGCCTTTTGTCAAAACAAAATAAAAAAATTTTCTTTCAGTAGCACCTTAAAGACCAACTATTTTGTCAAAACAAAATAAAAAAAATTTCTTTCAGTAGCACCTTAAAGACCAACTAAGTTAGTTCTTGGTATGAGCTTTCGTGTGCATGCACACTTCTTCAGATACACTTCTTCTTCTTCTTCAGGTATCTGAAGAAGTGTGCATGCACACGAAAGCTCATACCAAGAAATAACTTAGTTGGTCTTTAAGGTGCTACTGAAAGAAAAAAAAATTATTTTGTTTTGACTATGGCAGACCAACACGGCTACCTATCTGTATATGCCTTTTGGTACTGTAAAGGTACAGAATAGATGCAAATTAGCCCAAAGAACTGAAAGCTGTAGGAAGCTGCATATACTCCAGTTCCAGAACTAATGAGATATGGTCCAAAATCCAAGACAAGTAAAAACACAGGGCATAACAAATGCACAAGAAGATAAAGTAACAGAACCATGGCAGTTCACTCATCCCTAGTTGGAAGTCATCAAGGATAGACAAAAGAAACCCGCTGCCACAGGCTCAGACTTGTACAAATAGGTGTTATTTGTACAGAACGCTTTTAGCGTCATCTGACAGCTCCTTACAGAGTACCCAGTGAGAGGGAAGAATATATCTATATCCCCCAAAGTCCTTTTATAGTTATGCATGCATTTGGCAGAGAGAACAGTTTGACTGAAGCTATAAAATCTAGCATTTGAGCTTATATTTCTCCCACTGACTGCCAAACATTCTTCATTCCTTTCAGTTCACTCTAGCAAACTAAACAAAAAACCAAAGGAGAGCCACAAGTTTGTCTTTGGCTAGAAGGGAGACTGAAGGAGTACAATTGCCAGTCAGGCGGGGGGGGGGGCAGGACACCCCCGGCGAGTTACTGTGTGCTAAAAGAACTTCCTTCACAAAAAGAAACAAGATGTCCTAGCAAGTATGACTCTAATCCAGTAGCAGGAATATATCATAAGCAGGTTGCCTCCCATTTCTATCTACTGGCTGCCACTGCTAAGGCCATCAGAAGGAAGAGCATCAGCACTCCTGCACCATGCCTGGGTGGAAAGTTCCTGCTCTGCATATGACATTAGTAGGAAAGTGGAAAGTTCCTGCTCTGCATATGACATTAGTAGGGGCCGACACCCCTGCTTGCTTTGGTCACCACCCCGACCCCTGCCCACCCCTCCAAATAATTAGTTTGTTCTGTTTTAATGGTTTTAATGGTTCTTACATCTGATTGCATAAACGTTGTTGTATACTTCCCCAAGAGGTCAGTGTATGTTAGGCAGCAGAGGAACCAACCCCCACAACAAGAATGGACAAGATAAGGAAAAGGCCTTACCATCTGCTTTTTATTCAATAGTCACAGAGAGAGGCTTGGGAATGCAGCCTCTTGGAATAACGGTGTTGTCCTGAGTGACTCTCCACTGGCTCTGGCTCTCCCACTTCCTCATGCATCATCGTTATGGGTGCTGAGAAGGGCCCTTTGCCTTTGAGCTCTTTGCTCTCCTACTTTCAATGCTCGCTCGATTCTGGGAGGGAGCGTCTGGAATGCTTTCTAAAGACACTGTGTCCACCAGCTGTTGCCCCCCTGCTGCTTCTTCCTCCTCTCCCATTATCTCCCTGCTTTTCCCCTCATCTTCTTCTGAGCTGTGATCTCCCTCAAACCCCTGTTGTAATTCTGAACTGTCTTCTTCTCTGGAAGGGTCAGGCTGGGGAGGCGGTCTCCACCATTCCTCCTCTGCCCAGTCCCTGACAGTATATAAATAAACAGCCATTGGGGGGGAGAACAACAACAACAGCAACCCTTGAGGACCCCTAGTGAGAAACAACCCAAACCATATTAAATCTCAGAGTCTTTAGTGTCTCCGTTTCAAAAAGAATGATTTGCCCATTTGTCTTTGAGGGCCAGAAGGATCCATCTCAACACAAACCATCTTGTGCTACCCTCAAGTGACCTGAATATTTCCTAAGTAAAACGAAACAAAACAAAATGTTCAGTGGCTGCAGCAAATTGAAACCACAGTCATCCAATTTTCATAAAACCATCTGAACCTCTTAATGAAGGAATGCATGTTCTCAAGCTTTGTCTTGCCTATACTGGCTTGCAGAAAGGAGCTAACTCCCAGTTCCCCACATTCCTTTACTGCCTAATACAGCAGCTAAACAAACAGTGTGTGTCACATTACTGTAACATTAACTTCATTCTAGGGCTGAGCTGAAATTGTTCAGTAAATAATCTTCTGATCATTTAAAAAATATTTTAAATGTCTAAACTAGCTAAACTTCTGGAGAATCTCAGTTCTCCCTTGGAGAATATTCAGTGAAATGGCACCCTCAGTTTCACCACCCATGAATTTTGGGCAAAAGCTGATCATTGTGGATCAACGTTTAACACTGTCTAATATTATTTATTATCATTGCAAGAAAACCATGGGCTCTTCGTCTTGCAATCCTCCTCTTTTAGCCCATTGCTTTTTTTAAGCCACCAAATATTAACTAAGAAGAGAGCTTTATTCAGCATCGAGTGAGCCAATCATTTCTCATAAGGATACTTTCTGGAGGAAATGTTTGAAAGAATTTCACCTCCCACTGCTGAAAATATTTAGCATGATGCCCCCGCCCTGCTGCTTCCAAATTTGCCACCACCCACAGATTGTGTGGAGAATTTTAGAAGGCTATTTTCACTCAGCCCTGTTTTATTTTTTCTTTTCTGTCTCTTACACCAAATCTGCAGCTAACTGAAGGCAGCTATGCACAGATGGGAGGAATGGTAGCAATATTGGCTGGATGTGTGGGAAGTGGAAAGAGAATAACTGAATTCTGGAAATAGTCTTACTTCTTTTGGAGAATGATGTAGGTGAAGGAAGGGCTTAGATATATGTGCTCCATCATTAAGAGGATAGTGTGTGAATGAATGTTTGTAGCAGAGCCATTCCTTGATCCAAAATGTTTGAGTTATGTCAATCTGTTCCAAAACTTACATTAGAATGAGGAGAGCATTCTAGGAGGAGGAACAAAGTATATGCAGAGTTAGAATTTGAATGTTAAATTAGACATCTACTAAGCCTACTCCAGCTGATCATTACAAGAACTCTGTAGCAAAGAACTAATGAATAACTTTGCATGTTTGGTTTGTTTGTTTTGTCCTCCCTCCCAAACCCTTCTCCTTTTGTGTAAGCTTCAGGACAGAGATGGTCTTATTACTGACTTTTGCAAGCCACTCTGGGAGCAGTGGCGGAGCTTCAAGCTCCAAGGGAGGGGCGGAGAGTAGGCGGGGGCATGGGGTGCCACCCACAGGGACATGGCATGCGTCCTGGAGGCATGGTGCGCTGCCTGCGGGGGTGTGGCGCCCAGCATGGGGGGGGGGCAGCCATGATGGCACCCCACCAGGATCGTGCCACTAGGGGTGGTGCACACACCCCCCCCCACACCCCTGGTCCTCTGCCAGTGTCTGGGAGACCTTCCCCCCCCCCTTTGGCTGAAGAGTGGGGTAAATAACTATTGAATGGTAAATAGGGCTTGCCAATCGAAAGGTCGGCGTTTCGAATCCCTGCGGCGGGGTGCGCTCCCGTTGCTCAGTCCCAGCGCCTGCCAACCTAGCAGTTCGAAAGCACCCCCGGGTGCAAGTAGATAAATAGGGACCGCTTACTGGCGGGAAGGTAAACGGCGTTTCCCTGTGCTGCGCTGGCTCGCCAGATGCAGCTGTGTCACGCTGGCCACGTGACCCGGAAGTGTCTCCGGACAGCGCTGGCCCTCGGCCTCTTAAGTGAGATGGGCGCACAACCCTAGAGTCTGTCAAGACTGGCCCGTACGGGCAGGGGTACCTTTACCTTTTTAACTATTCTTCATCTAGATTCCTGTTCCTAAGAGTTCCAGGAATATGTTTGTTTCTTTTTTAAAAAAAAAAAATTATTAATTTTCCAAATACATAATAAAAAAGAAAGAAGAGAAAAATATGACCAATCATTCAATAAAATTTTTCTTATATAACTAACTGGACTTCCTCGCATCTCCTTACCCTGCATTATTTATAAACAAAATGTCAGCAAATTATTACCTTATTTCATACCTTATTTTATACTTTCCAAATATTATACTTCTAAATTTAAAATAATTTTTATCAATTACTCATACCTTAAAATTAAAAAAAATATTGCCTTAAATTTTGACCTTTTCTTACTTATAACTTAATTTTCTATTATACAAAGCCTATTTGCTGGAGCTGGTATTTTCTAAATCATGCAAATACTTAACATTCATACAACTTATAATATTTTTGTAGATAGTCCTTAAACTTCTTCCAGTCCTCTTCCATTGTTTCTTCTCCCAAGTCTCGGATTCTGCCAGTCATTTCAGCCAATTCCATATAGTCTATCAATTGCGTCTGCCACTCTTCCAGTGTGGGCAAGTCTTGTGTCTTCCAGTACTTTGCAATGAGTATTCTTGCTGCTGTTGTCGCGTACATAAAGAAGCTTCTGTCCTTCTTTAACACTTTCTGGCCGACAATGCCCAAGAGGAAGGCCTCCGGTTTCTTAACAAAGGTATATTTAAATACCTTTTTTAGTTCATTATAGATCATTTCCCAGAAGGCCTTCACTCTAGGGCATGTCCACCAGAGGTGAAAGAATGTCCCCTCAGCCTCTCTGCATTTCCAACATTTATTATCAGACAGGTGATATATTTTTGCAAGCTTGACTGGGGTCATGTACCACCTATATATCATTTTCATAATATTCTCCTTCAAAGCATTACATGCCATGAATTTTATTCCGGTGGTCCATAACCTTTCCCAGTCCTCAAACATAATGTTATACCCTATATCCTGAGCCCATTTTATCATGGCTGATTTAACAGTCTCATCCTGTGTGTTCCATTTAAGCAGCAAATTATACATTCTCGAAAGTACCTTGGTCTTTGGTTCCAACAGTTCTGTCTCTAATTTCGACTTCTCCACCTGAAATCCTATCTTTTTATCCAATTTAAAAACCTCTTGAATTTGAGCATAGTGTAACCAGTCTTGCACCTTATTCTTTAATTTCTCAAAGCTCTGCAACCTCCATTTGTCTCCAATTTTTTCTATTATTTCCCAATATTTCGGCCAACAGGCCTCCATACTGAGTCTTTTCCGGGCCTTAGCCTCCATTGGTGATAGCCATCTCGGGGTCTTACTTTCTAATAAGTCTTTATATTTTGTCCAGACAATAAATATTGCTTTTCTGACAATATGGTTTTTGAACATTTTATGAATCTTTACCTTGTCATACCACAAGTATGCATGCCAACCAAAAGCATTATTAAACCCTTCCAGATCTAGGACATCAGTGTTCTCAAGAAGTAACCAATCTTTCATCCAGCAGAAAGCTGCAGCTTCATAATATAACTTTAAATCCGGCAGGGCAAACCCCCCTCTTTCTTTTGCATCAGTTAATATTTTAAATTTTATTCGGGGCTTTTTGCCCTGCCAGATAAACTTAGAAATATCTTTCTGCCATTTTCCAAAACATTCCATTCTGTCCACAATCTGTAGAGTTTGAAACAAAAACAACATCTTTGGCAATACATTCATCTTTATAGCTGCAATTCGACCCAACAAGGAAAGTTTCAATCTTGACCAAGTTTCTAAATCCTTTTTGATTTCTGACCAACATTTTTCATAATTATCTTTAAATAAATTCAAATTTTTAGCAGTCAAATTAACCCCTAGGTACTTCACTTTCTTAACCACATTTAACTCTGTCTCATTCTGAAACCTTTCTGCTTCCAAAGATGTCAGATTTTTTACCAAAACCTTAGTTTTTTGCTTATTCAATTTAAATCCCGCCACCCAACCAAACTCATGTATCAGTTCCAAACCTCTTTTCATACTAGATTCTGGCTCCTGTAATGTTATTACCAAGTCATCTGCAAAGGCTTTCAATTTATACTGTTTCTCTCCGACCTGTATTCCTTGCACCAACCGGTCCTCCCTAATCATATTCAAAAGCACCTCCAGGACTGAAATAAATAACAGAGGGGATAAGGGGCAACCTTGTCATGTTCCTTTTTCAATTTTAAACTCTTCCGTCACCACATTGTTAACTATCAATTTAGCATTTTGCTCTGAATAAATTGCCTCTATTCCATTTTCAAACCCCCGTCCCACTCCCATCCCTTCCAAATTTTTCTTCATAAACTTCCAAGAAATATTGTCAAAGGCCTTCTCCGCATCAATAAAAATTAACACAGCTTTTGTGTTGATATTAGTTTGCAAAAATTCCAAAATGTCTATAATGTTTCTAGTATTATCAAACAAATGTCTACCTGGAAGAAAGCCTGCCTGATCTTTATGAATTACTTGATTTAACACTTTTTTAAGTCTACTTGCCAAAATATCCGCAAAGATTTTGTAATCCACATTTAGGAGTGAGATGGGACGGTAGTTCTTAAGCTGAGTCTTTTCAGATTCCACTTTCGGTATCAATGTGATGAAAGCTTACTTCTCAGTAGTCTTGTTAATTCTATATAAGTCTCTCTAAGGTCGAAAAGTTGTTTCGGGATATCTTTGTAAAGTTCTGCCTTGATGCCTTGAATAACAAGTGATTTTCCAAAATGAAGGCCTAGTATTTTATCCCTCTCTTGCTTAGATCTCAAGATAACCAGACAATCTCTGGATCTGTCCTTCTTCACCACTCTTCCCAATCTAAAAGCGGTTACGATTTTAAAATCCTTAAAATCCTTGTCTTCTTCTATACCCCAGAACTTTGTAATTTCTGATGTCAAATAACCAACCAGATCTTCCTGTTCAAGTTCTGGAATAGCTCTCAGCCTAAGATTGTTTTCCCTATTTTTCAGTTCCGTCATAGCCAGGTAGACCTTCTGTTCCTTGATCTGTTTGTGCAAGGGATTTACCTCCACTTTTAATGCATCAACTTTCTGGTTAGCTACCTCCGCTTTCTGATTGGCTTCCTCAGCCAGTTTACGGTTTTCCACAATTGCTTCCTGAATATTCCCAATTGCTTGTGTATGTTGAGCAACTTGATCAGTCAGTTTGCTAATAGTGGCTGTTGCTTGGTCAATTTTGGACGAATGCTCATCTGCCTTTTTATTTAAAGTTGCCAGTTGTTCCAAAATTTGATTTAAAACTGTTCCAGAATCTCCAGATGCCATATCCTTTGGTACAGTTTGCGCAACTACCTCTTCTTGTACTAGAACAGCTGGGACAGAAGATCTGCATGGCTGAGAAGTCAAAGTTGTTTGTACTAGTTGTTTAGCTTTCGTTTTAGCCGCTCTTGCTTTCCCTGTGCCACTCATTCCAATCCCGACTACGTGCCAAGGTTAAGTTATATACAGTCCCGTGGGAAAGACATTCCAAAAAGTAAACAACAAGGCAGCAGAAAGTCAAAACAAAATACAGTTCCCAGAGAGTTGTAAATCCAAAATCCTCTAGGGGGAGTACAACTGTACTTCAGCAGAAAGAAAAAACTGTTCCGCCATTAATATCCCAGCAGTTAAAAACAGATTTAAAGAGAGCCTTCAGACTCCCTTTAGGTTGTAGAGCTTCCTCAATGTTGAAACAAAGTCTTAAAATATGTGCAAGATACAATTCCCCAATTTGTAACTAAACTGTAACGCTCAAATGTAGCACTTTCAAAATTCGATACGTTTTTAGCAATTTGACAGCTCCTTATTGCCCCGGCAGTCCGGTACTTTGGGCTTCTCAGTTATTTATAAATCCACAAAAGAAAGGAGAGGTCCAATCAAAAGCCAACAAAATTAAAGCAAAATTGTCTCTTTTCAATTGTTATTAATAAAAACAAAGTTCAATTGTTGCACGAAAGTCCGCACTTTTTACAGCCTTTTTTAAAATGCTTCCAGCTTGTCAAAATCTTTACTTTAATCCTTTAAGCACAGTAAGGAGACGGACTTCCTGGTTACGTCTCCCGCTTTTAGCCAAATTTCAATCACTTTAGTCAAATGTTTTATAGATCCCCTACTCACGGGTTTGTAGTTTAGAGTCTGATGTTCCAGGAAAAAAGGTTGGCGCTCATCGGCAGCAGCCGCGCGGCTTCACTTCCGCAGAAAGAGCGATGAACTCACAGCACCGCTCCCCCTTCCACGCTCCGGAGCCCCTTACGGGGTTCCTTCTTCGTTTCTGGGGGGGCTTCTGGTGCCCGCCGAGTCCCACGGCCACAGGCTCACTCTGCCTGTGGTTTTTCTTGATGGGTCTCCGCTTTGCCGCAGCGGACAACCCTTTCCTGCGGAGCCCCTCTTCACAGCGCGAAGAGGACCGCCATTGCCGTTTCGCGCCGCCTCCGGAAGTCCCAGGAATATGTTTGTTTCAAGCAATTTTTTCTTTGTTCCTTTTTGCTGACACTAAACAGAATTGAACTTTAGTGATCTGCATCAGAACACTTTTATAGATCCATGCAACCAGATAAACAACAGCAGTAGAACCAAGCATTTACTTTGAAATTTGGTGTAATAAATCACTAGATGTGAAATACTTTAAACACTTGAAATGTGCTACATAAATCTAAAGTTTAAACTTACTGGCAGTCAGCACATGTTGTACAATCTAGAAGGGAAGATTAAAGGTGCAATCCTATAACCACTTGCCTGTGAGTAAGTCCCATTAAACAAAGTGCTGCTTCCTTTTGAGTACAGACATATAGCCATGCAGTATAAGGCATAATATTATATCCAGTGCAGGAAAATAGTATGCTTTCACATCAGAAAAATGCATATATACCTGGACTCATTGATACTAGGTTGGATGACTTCATCAAGAAAACAATTTTCTGAGATGTGTGAGTGGTAAATTGACTATATGTGGATCAAATAAAGGGCACGATCCAGTAAAAGTTAAGCACTATGTTTCATTGATTTCAATTGAGGAAGAGTTAACTAGGAGCCCAGAATCTATATTCCCAAGACCTGATGGAATTATTTTCTTTTTACATTATACAGTGTGAACAGGCTGTGGAATTTTATAGCTGTTTCAGTGTCAAGAACATGAGATTTATCTTACTTAAAAAGTAATTACCACATCAGTAACATAGTAATTATTAGAACAAGCAAGGGTAATGATAATGCCTACAGTTTCAATTCTCAGCCCTCTGCAGTAATATTTTTATAACCTGGGTCTATAGGGCTATTTATTGTACTGGTAACAAATACTGTAATAAAAAGTGAAAGCTTGAATACAAGTAGAAGTATATATGTTCTCTGTCTTAATTGTGTTGACATGAGGTTGAGATTATTTTCTGCGGCAAATTGTTTGGAGTAGATTCTAGCCATATGAGAGAATCTGGTCAAAACATTTTGCCCTTTTTATTTACACAATGGGATCTAGGGGACCTTGACTGTTTCTACATCCCCTTAGAATCTATGGGTCTACAGTGCACAACTCTGCCTAATTAATTTCAGTGGGCCCTTTTATTCAGTGGGCCCTTGTGACATTAAAATATTTAAAGGGGGGAATGACTTTGGGAAGATCCACACCACAGGCATTAACTAATACAGGGGAGATTCCCTTTCTGCAGAGAATACTATGGGCTGCAATTCAGGGAGCGGGGGACTATAAATCTCTAACAGTGTCTTACTAAACTACATGATTTGGCAGTAAATACGACAGTTATAGTGGTGGAAAAGGAGAGATGGGCTAAGGAACTCATTCTTTCCCATTTCAGTCTCACTGGCCTTTAATCATCAATCCATTGGGTGCTATTCTGTCCTGTTTTGTAACATTCTATGTTTGTTTTAGGCATCCCTGTGTCAGGGTGTCTGGTTCATGCGCCCTCAAAATTGTGTATCCAGGGCTATGCTCCCCCATGCTATGCCCCTGGGGGTGTGGCTTTCTGGCAAGTAGGGTGCAGCTAGAGAGGTTTACCCTGCCTGCAAGTCATAGGAACATAGGAAGCTGCTTTCTACCAAGTTAGACCCTTGGGTCCATCTAGCTCAGTATTGTCTACACCAGGCATAGGCAAACTCGGCCCTCCTGATGTTTTGGGACTACAACTCCCATCATCCCTGACCACTGGTCCTCTTAGCTAGGGATGATGGGAGTTGTAGTCCCAAAACATCTGGAGGGCTGAGTTTGCCTGTGCCTGGTCTACACTAGTTAGTAGTGACTTCTCAGTGTTTCAGACAGGCAGCTTTCATACTAGGGCCTGAACCTGGGACCTGATAGTTGGGACCACTAAGCTACAGCCCTTCTCCAGTCACAGTGTCTCATGCCAGTGTTAGTGCCACTGCAACTAAAGCCTTCTGGAAGACAATCATATAAGCTTGTAGTTGGGCTCTGAAGATCTATCTCAATTCATTTTTCAACTGTTGCCAGAGCCTTTAGTAATGGCTGTCATCTTTCCTCAAACTGTCCCTCACTGAGCAGCTGGGAAGAGACATAACGCCATTTGGAAAGAGATAAAAGAGGAACAAAAACACAGCTGCAAGCTCCGGTTCTCTCACACGGTGCCACAAAGACTCAGAACTGCAGTAAAGTTTAAAGCATTTCCTGACTGCGCAGCTTCCAAAGATTGGTGCATTTCCCAAAGTGTGAATCCAAGAAGCAAAACTTAGTGTGTAAGGCCCATCTAAATTGGTCAAAAGGGTTTTCAGATGAATGTCATCACAGACTAGCATGAATTATCTTGAGAGCACATCATTGTATGCAATGCAATGTGCTCTCCTCAGGCCTCTGACAGCTCTCTCTTATCCATCAGCCTGATTCTCTCCAAGCCCCTGGTGTGCAGCATATGTGCAATTCTCTGAGGCGCAACCTCTGCACCTGGGGCCAGAGGAACAGCAGGATGTTTGGTGCAGGAGAGGCCCAAACAAGAATAGCTGAGTACATCACTTTGTACTTCACTGAGCCCTCTGTAAACTCTATAGAGAATTCCCTCCATGTAAACAAAACTGCAGACATGCATACCCTCCAACATTTCTCTGGTGAAAATAGGGATGTCCTATTAACAACAACAACAACAACAACAACAACAACAACAACAACCCATCTGATGGGTTGCCCCAACAACTCTGGGTGGCTTCCAACATATACAAAACATAGTAAGACATTAATCATTTAAAAACTTCCCTATACAGGTCTGCCTTCAAAGGTCTTCTAAAGGTTGTGTCTTGTCTTATCTGCTTGGCTCAGAGGTCACATAACTTCATACCTTCCAAAAATTTCCCGATGAAAATCGGGACGTCCTACCATACCCTCCAACATTTATCCAATGAGGGGTGTCCTAAGGAAAACCAGGACATTCCAAGATCAGATCAGAAACCAGTCCCTGGGAAATAGGGACACTTGGAGGGTCTGGACATGTAGAAGAAGGAGTAGTGTCTTGCACGTGAATATTTCTTGTCAAAATATGTTTTTGTTCTCATGTTTTTGACACTGAAATTTAAAACAGCAAGATGAGGCCAAGGTCATGTGTGCTGCTGCTATGTAGAGTACTATGGGAGTCCAGCCACTTCATTTTACCACTACGATTAGATCTACCCTGAAGTATACACATAATATAAAGCTGCCCTGCCTCCTGCTGAATTAACTGGGCAATAGGCTCCTAACGCATTAGGTGAGGAGGTCAGAGTGAGAACTCTAATTGAGCTTCCAGTCTCTGCCAACTCTAGAACATTAGCTCACACTTTTATAGTACCTTGATGAAGAGGACCAAGGCTATGTACACACCGCACATGCAAAGCACATTCAAAGCACACTCCCCCCCCAAAAAAGGATCCAGGGAACTACAGTTCCCAGAATCCTTAGCAAATTAGCATGGTTTCCTGGATACTTTGCAGGGATGGTGTGCTTTAAATGTGTTTGAAATTTAGAGCCCAAATCAGTAGCATGAGGTGAGGAGCAGTGACATGTGAGAGGAGGCAAAGCAGCCATCCCTAGCTGGTACTGCCACAAAATGCTCATTCTGCAATTCTGGACCATGCAGATATATCTTCTACAACAAAATATAAATGTGGTAAATATATTAAATTAAAATATGTCAGAATGCTATCTTTTGAGGCTCATTTATTTGATATATATTGATTAACTGTGTTTTTTGAGCCTTCATTGTTCAAGCTAGCAGAATATGTATATTTTGAATTGCAAATCAGACCATCATAAGTCATAATCAAGAGTGGACCATTAAGTCCATTGATTTCACTGGATCTGCTCCGGCTATGGCTTAATCAGATGCAGCCCACTGTGAGGGAACTGTAGATGGAAACAAATGGCAAAGAAGTTAGTTTCTCAGAAAAACAAAAACAAATACTGTATAGAATGCAAGATTTAGTATGACCCATTTGCGGAAACAAACACATAAAACACCAGAATCACTAGCCAGCTTCTAATGTAACAACAGCACAAAACTAAAAATGTAAACAATATATGCAGTATTATACAAATTATTTCCAAATTAAGTTGCTGGCATGGAAATAAGATTATATATATATATATATATATATATATATATATATAAACTTGAGTTAATTTGTTCAATTTTACTGATATTTCCCAACATGAGGTTAGGATTTATTTATTTATTTATTTATTTATTTGCAATTTTTCCATAGTTACAATATGGAACAATATGGAACAATGTGCAATACACATAAGCTGAACTTAACCTTCTCTAAGCTAACTGGCAATCTTGCCCTTCAGACTCTATTCATCTTAAATATACAGCAACATTTATCAGTATGGGGGGGTGCGTGCGCGCAAAGGGGACTGCAGAATAGGAGAGAGAAGGATGCATGGAAATGGGGGTGATCTGAGTGCAAGGGAGAGTTGAAAAAAGGAGAGAGGATGAAGGGGGTAAAAGTGATAACTGTGTGCAGAGGGGGCTGCAGTGCACAATAGGAGAGAGAATAAGGCATTGAACAAGGGTGATCTTTTGTGCAAGAAAGAGCTGAGGAAAAAATTGCTTCAACTGTTTAAAATTCTAGTTCCATTGTCTATCATCTGGGGGTGATAAAGTTGGAGGCTGGATCTTCAATCAGCCTCTCAGCATGATGTTGCAGTATGGAAAGTATAACCCTAGGAGGAAAACGACCATATACGCTATAAGCAGCAACAGACACTTTCACTGAAGCAAAAGTGGAAAATGCAGCTTCTTCCTAGCAAAGAAAAGGTGGCATTTTGTGGATGATTAAAAAAAAAAATACCCCAACTAAATAAACGACTTGAAATTATAAATACAGTGGTACCTTGGGTTAAGTACTTAATTCGTTCTGGAGGTCCGTACTTAACCTGAAACTGTTCTTAACTTGAAGCACCACTTTAGCTAATGGGGCCTCCTGCTGCCGCTGCGCCACCGGAGCATAATTTCTGTTCTCATCCTGAAGCAAAGTTCTTAACCTGAAGCACTATTTCTGGGTTAGCGGAGTCTGTAACCTGAAGCGTATGTAACCTGAAGCATATGTAACCCGAGGTACCACTGTACGTCTAGAACTCTAGATAATAACATTACAGCTATTTGGTGAAAGATCCTTTAATAGGTCATATGTTGGGCTGCCTTTGAAGGCTGTTTGGAAACTGCAGCTGGTGCAGAATTCGGCAGTCAGATTGTTGATCGGGGTCAGATGATCAGAATCTATAACGCCAATTATGGCATGACTGCACTGGCTACCAATTAGTTTCCAGGCTCAGGTCAAAGAGTTGGCCTATAAAGCCTTAAGCTGCTCAGGAACCCTGTACCTCAAGGACCACCTCTCTCCACATGAAGCAGCCTGGATCCTTTGTTCTTCATCTGAGGCCCTTCTTCATCCACCCACTCCATGAGAGGTTTGGAGGGTGACAGACGAGAACAGGCCTTTTCATTGGTGCTCCCTAGCACAGCTTGTAGAACATCTCAGCTTGTAGAATGCTCATGCCAGGGAGGCGTGCCTAGAACCATTTTTATGCTGTTATAGGTACCAGACAAAAACTTTATTTCCCCCCCAAGATTTTGGCCTATTTTAAAGGAGTGGGTTTTATAGTCCTGCTTTTTGATTAGCTGTGTGTATCCTATTTGAATTGTTGTGTTTTTAGGTTTTTATTTTATTTATGGGGAAAGGGGCGCGCACACACAAAAACCCTTTTGGCATCACAGTGCAGAATGGCATCATAGGAATGGGTAAAGGAAAAAAAAACTAAAAGCAATAATACACTGTCATTTTTAATGACAAATTGCAAAGTCTTAGGGGAGGGGAATTTCTTGGGGCGTGAAATATTAAAGACAGAGCTATATAGCTACCATAGCATGTAGTGTGGCCATTATTTTCTAGGCTCATCTAGATTTTTCTAGTTCATCTGTCTCTAAACTTTTTATAGTAATGTAAAGTTAGGTGGAGGGCACAAGGAGAAGGGGATGACAGAGGACAAGATGGTTGGATAGTGTTCTTGAAGCTACCAGCATGAATTTGACCAAACTGCGGGAGGCAGTGGAAGACAGGAGTGCCTTGCGTTCTCTGGTCCATGGGGTCACAAAGAGTCGGACACGACTAAATGACTAAACAACAACAACAAAGTCAGCAGGGTCTGGAAAACATACTGCATGTTATGGAGCTTTAACCATTCTAAAATTAAAATGTGATTTTCAGGAAACTGTTTCTCAGAAAGAGCAATAATTTATAACAGAGGTGACTAATTTGGGACCCATGGGCTATATATGGCCGCCAGACGTTTTTTTGTGATCCTTAAAAAAAAAATCCAAAAATGTGTTGTTGTTTTAAAAAATTACTCATATACCATGACACACATATCTTGAAAAATTAGCTTGTTTTCAGTAGACAAGTGAGATCTTCACACATTTCCACATTGTCATCAGTGGTGGACGTTGACGTCTCAAATTTCAGTGGTGCCCTGTGTGATGCTCAAAACCAGCACCCCATGCCTCACCTCTCGCCTACCATTTGATGTCACAATTGTGACTCCCCCTGTGGCATTCCAGAAGCTCTGCACCCACCTCACCAATCATGCTCCCCTTGATCTGCCTTATCTGTTATGTCTGCTTTGGCCTCTACTGTTTTTGGAAAGAGAACATTAGTATGTTTTATACAAAATGTAAAAGATCACATTTCATATATTGTTCTTTTAGAACATATTACTTAGCATCTGGAACTGCATATCTCTAAGAATGTGTCTCTAACTCCTAGTCTAGACAAAATCCTAGAAATCTTTTCATAGGCCAAATGCTTTGGATCAAAATCCAAAGGATGTCAAATGTTGTTGTTTTTTCTTTTTCCCTCCCTCTGCCCTTTTTCTGGTTTAATATTCTTTTCTGGTTTAATATCTGACAGGCCTTTTTGAAAGAGATTTATTTTCTATAGCTCACTTAGGAGATACCATGGCCAAAACAAGTTTTCTGCTTCCAGGAACTGTTAATAGTACTGAATATATTGTTCATTGCGGGGAATCAAAGTGTACTGAAACCCACTGATTGCTACATACTGAAATTTGGAACAAAAAATATGGCTTGCTCATTTGGCAAGTTTTTGTATGTTTCTTTTCTTCTGATTTGTGTAAATTGACTTGGGGAAGTTCTGATTTGATTACTAGACCATCCTTATGATAATGTGCCTTAGGTGGGCCTGTGTTGCTGGAAGCTGGCATGGCCTATCCTTGAAAAGCAGAGCAAGAAGGAACTTAATGAAAAGCATCTGAGAAAGCTGCCAATTGTGATGCATTCATCCAGCAGAGATCTCTAAATCGGTCTGCTTCTACTGTTCATCTGAGGGGGAGCCACATCAATAATCAACATGCAAAACAAATCAAGGATAACAAGTGAAGCTGAGGCAGGGCTGCAACAGCATATGCCTCTAAAAGAGTAACACTAATCATGGGCTTAAAGATATATGTCAGGGGTTCAGGAGCAGAGGCACAGGGAGGAGAGGAGATGGAGAGTGAGGGGGAGGAATCTGAGGGGAGCGTAGGCGAAGAGGACAGTGGACCGAGGGATTCCATGAGCCTCTCCAGCGAATCGGAAGATTCACAGAAGGGGGCGCCAGTGGCCAGGGGTAGGGGGTTCCCAAGGGGAACGCCCCAGGAGCAAGGGGGGAGCAGGGACTCCCAGAGCAGTAGTTGGAAATCAGGACCAGCTTCCCCACCAGAGCAGAGTGGGAGGGAAGAGTCCCAAGGATCGGGGCCAGTGCATTCCCCACCAGGGAGAGAAGATAAGGCAGGGCTGACCACACCTCCATCGGAGAGTCAGACAACGGAGGGGAGGTCAGATCCGGCCAGTATCCCGGAAGAGGGAAGCAGTGACAGAAGTAGTGTAACGGTCAGGAGGAAGGTCACTGGGTTGGCACGAGAGGCAAGTTCAAATGTACAGGAGCGCGGGACAGCAGAGAGTGAGGATTGGGAACCGGGTCCTAAAGCACGCCGGAGGGAGGGGGAGGAGCTAAGCGACTCAGCGTCGGAAGAGTCCAGAAAGGGCAATGCCCCAGCGGGCAGGAGGACCCAGAGGAGGAGAGAGCAGCGTAAAAGGTGGAGCAGGGCTAGGATCTTAAACTGGTGTCATAGGGGAGGAGACTCAGACGGTACTTCGCCGGTCTAGGCTTTAAGACGTAGAGCTGCGCGCTACGGCTTTGAAATGGAAACTAATCCTCAATAAAGACTTTTGTACATAACGACAGCCTAGCGTTGGTCCTCTGTGAGCTGGGACCTAGAGGCAGCTCTGACAATATGCAACTCAAGGTGGCCAGAGCTGCCTCTACTGTAACAGCAACATGGTTTCCCATCACCTGAGATGCCACCATGGTTATGGCTTCACATTGAGTAGGGTTCACTTTTTCTGGCATAATGCCGCTTCCAGTTTCATTTTCAGGCAATATTAGATGCCCTAGATCAGACCATGGTCCAGAACCCAGAAAACGGATGTCTTTAGCTATCTTCATCAGCCTGCAAGTCACAGAATTCATTGTCCCACTCAGGTCAACTAGGGCACCATGAGCAGCAAGGGCTTCAGATTTGTTTGGAGCAGTAATGAAGGGCAAGCTTGTTAACACAGCCACCTTAGCAGCCATCTTCTCAGGATAACCAATTCTTGTATTCATCTGAATACAACAAAAGTGCCAACAGCTCTGATAAGATCCTAGTGATTCCATGTCTGACTCGCTGCACCTAAGCACTAAATTCCTGCCCAAGGGGAAAGGGAACTGCATCCCTTATAATAGAATTTAAGATTGGGAAAATGTGAAACTGGGGGAACCAAAATTGACAGATTTGTCCATCCCTAGTTACAACAAAATCAATAAAGGATATTTTGGCACCTTAAAGACCAACTATTTTAAATGATACAAGATTTTGTAGGCTTGAATCCATCCGGTGCCAAGAAATCTCATCCGTGAAAGCTTATGCCAGCAGTAGACTATAATTCCCATCAGCCTCAGTCACTGTGGTCAATGTTGGGGATGGTGGGAGTCCCAAAAATATCTGGAGGGCATCACATTGACTACCTCTGTCTTATGCCACAATAATAAAAAAAAAGATCTTTAATGTGCCACATAACTCTTTGTTCAAAATGGAAGGAGTTGCAATATTTCACTAATGAACAAAAGTTGCAGGAAAATTTTCTGAGAAGTCAGAGTTCTAGCATTATGTTGTAATACTGGTGTAACTATGAAGAATTCTTTGTGCAGCACTTATCTGAACCAATACAAAAGGGCAAAAGTATTTTGTAAACACACCACCACATGATACATTCCTGGAAGACAAGGAGAAAGCAGGAATCAAAAGGACAGCTGCAGCAGGGTGAAGATCAATAGCAAAAAAAAAAATTGTTTGCTTCTCAGTTTCTGTGGAATATGCTTTTTCAGATCTTCATACTGTACTTCCCATTATATTTTACCTCTCTCTCTGATGCAATTTGTGTGGCTGCAACCAACTGATTTTGTTGTTGTTGTTGTTAGAAACACCAGTCTCCCAAGGCTATATTAACATTTTATGAGGTTTTGTATTCCCGTGGGAGTAAAATGATTCCACAGTCCACCTTTAAAACAGAAGTCTGAAAAACAGTAACTTATAAATAGAAGTTTTGGCCAAGCATGCTGTGTCTTCAATCAAGGTGTTTCATGAAAATATTTTCTATTCAAGCTGCTTGATGTTGACATCTATATTGTAGTTTGTTAAGTTGCAGTACCTTGTGAGGTCTGAACCAAGAAACTGTAGTTTGTGCACTACTTGAAAACTAGGTTATCAGGATCTGATCCTGGAAGATCCAGGCTTGATCCCAGTTACTTCCCAGAGAGTCAGAGGCAGCAGATACTCATGGTAGGTCTTATATTAAGGCGGGACTGGTCACCTATTCTTTCAGAAGTAATCTGTCAAAGGCCACATGCCACTTGTGTAGGATGAGAGCCCAAAGTGGGCAGTTTGCAGGATTGCATAGCAAACTTGTTCACTTACACCCCATATCTCCCCTCCTTTCTCTGCTCCCCCTCCCTCTCTCCATCCAGTTTACATTCTCATACTGACTTTCCCTCCTTCATTAACACAGATTACAAGTGACTGTTTACAGTTGGCTTTCCTTCCATTGTTTTGTCCATTTCCATTTCCCCCTTTCTACCGTCCCCCCTCCCCACCCCAGGCTTCCCCAACCCTCCAGTTTCCTGCCAAGTATTTTTCGCCCAGCCTTATTGTGTAGCAGCTACATCTTCTCTACCTCTCTATCCCTATCATCACATTCACAAAACAGGAGAAGAAATGACCCCAAGGAGGTGAACTGGGCAGCTATAGTGAACCTCCAGTGTCCCAGAGAACTGCATTAAATTAGACTGGTGGCAACAGGTTCCCAAACACTGCACTTGGGCATGCATGTAATGGATCAGTTTTAGGACTTACTGGTGTGACCTTGACCATTTATCCTGAAAGTTATTATGTGTTCTATGTTCTTGAGCAGACTTCTTGAATCCGATAGATCTTGGTTAATCAAGTCACATGAATATTGTCATGCAACCAGACAGGTTTCTTAGGGTCCTTGGAGATTATGCCAAAGAATGTGCTGTCAGTTGACCCATCAAAGATCCTATAGAGAAGCAGCTTGTCCCTTCCAAACATTATTTCTCTGCAAAGTTGTTTCCAAGCTGAACAAGTGTTGTAAGTCTGCAAATGAAAAAAGCTGATTATTTGGGGTTGCATTTTCCACCTTGCTCAGGATGAAAGTGTAATTCAGATTATTTGCAGCTGGACAGCTGGAAATCCACACCCCTTCTACCAGCATCTTTTCCTTTGCTAATGCCTACAAGATGATGATACGTTTATATGTTTGAAAGGTAGACTTCTTTGATAAAAAGTATGTTCCACTGAAATTTATAGCTTTCACATGCAGACCAGATGAACTAGAAATAGCAATCTGGCAAATATGATCTCTCTCAAAATAATGCTTGACTCATTCTGTGATTGTTATTTCAAGTTTCAAACCCCAAATATTTATAAATTTGTTTTTATTGTGCTTCTTGCCATATTGGTACGCTAGCCTGTGTACAGCACATTGTCAGAGCAGCAAAAGATACGTCTTTGAAAGTCCACACCTCTAAAATAAACACCTTTTAAAACCAGTTGTTTTGGGACTACAATTCCCATCATCCCTGACCACTGGTCCTGTTAGCTAGGGATGATGGGAGTTGTAGTCCCAAAACAGCTGGAGGGCCAAGTTTGGCCATCACTGAGGTAAAGGCATGACTTTACTACAATATATTTTATTTCTCCTATCAATGGGGAGCCTGATCCAATCATGTGTGAATGAGTGTGAGAGAGCAAGCGTTCATCTCATTGTCAGAATCTGACAGGAAGAGATGGTGAGTGGGAGACCACGCTCCAAATTCACACTCGGAGAAAGGAGTTTGGAAGCTGACGAAAGCCACTTCTGTTAAAATGACTTTTATTATAAAGGAGGAACAGAATAACTTTTCTCTGGCATAAAACGCCCTTGCAATACCAAAATCCTGTCTTGTGCAATAAACTAATACTGCAGTCATTTCCCCCAGTCCAGTTCCTTAGGATGTCGTGACGTTCCCTGGCTGTTCCTGTGAATGTTATGTTGCTCCTTGGCATCGCTGCTAGCCAAATCCCAATTCACCTTACAGCTCTTCTCTCTCCCGTCATTATTTTTCCTCCCTGCCTCTATCTACCACAGTCACACCTGGAACTTGGCTGCAGGGTCCCCTCACTGAATGTGCTTCACAAACGCACAGCAATACTTTCTTCCTCCTTCCTAGCCCACCCTTCCTGCTCTTCTCTTCTCTTCCCCCTTCCCCTGCCTAACTGCCCCATTGTCACTTTCCCAACATTCTGATTCCCTTGGCAACAGTTGCCATGACTGCCCAGAACTCTCTCGCCCTCAGCTAGTACATACACACACACACACACACACACACACACACACACACACACACACAGACACCTATCCCCTGTTTTTCCCCAGGCAACTAGCCTTATGAAATACACGAAAACCGAAACAGAAATCTTAAATGAGCTCATTTGAAAATATGACTATACCTATGGCATCTGTCCCAGGGCATTTCCAGGTGGAGGTTTCATATTGCAAAGGGGTTGTTCAAATGTCGTCACGACAGCAGCTAGGGTGTGGTGTTAGCGTTGAATTATCTGCAGAAAGAGTAAATCCAGATTAAATGGGGGAAATCCAGGCTGGCATTTTGATGGCAATGATGTCATGTGAAGCCTACAAAAAAATAAATAAATGCATGAGGTGTGCCTATCCCACAAGAAACACCCACCTGGAAGCACCCGGAAATACATTTAAAAAGTGTGGCTTAACAAAAGTTTCCCAGGTTCTTTAACTGAGCAATTTCGGAGTTCAACCAGGGAGAGCTATTGATTAACACTCATGTTCTGCAACTGTTTGTGAGCCTGTTTTTGTAAGCCTGACAGTTTGTTATCTGGATGTGTTTTGCTCATTAGCCTTAGGTCAGTGTGAAGGGTCTTTCCAAGATAACACAATGTACTTTGAAACCTAAAAAATAGTAAGGGCAGGTTTTATCTCTGGACTCTTTGAAGAAAATTAGGAGAAAAGTATCATGAACAAAATGCGCATAAGCAGAAATCAGGATTTGGCAATCTCTTTTAGAGGTGATGGTTTTTTCCACTTTTGTAAGTTGCAGACCATAAGTAAATTATGAATTTTGTTCCTTGGGCACATTCTAAACACGGCAGCATTAGTTAAGAAGCTCCTTAAAGCAGTAGTGCAGTCCCTTGGGGAAGCAAACAGAACAAGGTTAACTTTCTTGCTTAGATGCTTTGAAGACAAAACTGCTTGTGTCGGCTGTTGCCCATGAAATCTCATGCTAAATTAAAACCAATTTGTCACAAAGATGCTGTAGTCGGCTATCGCACTCTGAAATCCCAAATACACAGGGCTGATATTTCCTTGCGATTTTGGTCAGCTCCTTCGCTTCCTCTCAAATTATCCTGTCAATGCTATGGAACAGTTCACAGGCCAGGAAGGTCCCCGAAGATTGTTTAACGCAACCTCTTCCCTCAGGCAGATTCCTCCAAACATTCTTGGACGTTCCCATTCCACCTCATGATGAGCGTGGTGTATTATAAGGCGAAAGCTAGAACGGTTCCCTAAGGCAGGGAGGCCTGCTTGATTCAAGGGATGCATTATTCAAGTACAAAAGTGCTTGACTAGAACATCACAACTACTATTCCATTCTAAGGCAGTTTTTGTACACCTGTTTTTTTTGGGGGGGGGGGTTGTGCAGCATGAGAACAGTCCACCGTGGCTCCCTTTTGAGAATCTATAAAACAACCATCTTGCCTGGGTGATCAAATAATCTTTTCATTGACGCCAAACTTGTGTTAGGGATTCTCTGAGTCTGACAGCTTATCCTCACTGAGAGGAAATTACTTGAACCATTAAACGAATTCGCCAAAGGATGAGTGCAAAAGAAATATCTTTCACGGGCCTGAATGGAATCATTTTTAAAAAACATTGCCATCTGTATCACCCGAACTTTCCACAGCAAACCAAAACTGTTCTGCACGTAATTATCTTGGTCTTAGGTAGGTGAGAATGGAGGTGGGAAAGAGGAACACGGCAACAGAATGGCACATTGTGCTGTCACGCACATGTTTTTTGCTCCCTGGTAATCGACATGGCAGCAGGTGACAGCAACTTATGGCAGGCAATTAAAGTGTGGCTGCAGAGTGTCAAAACTGGATACCTAGCTTGCAGCTGCCCCAGATTTGATCTCCAGTCTTTGAACTTCAAGAAAATAGTTTCCTTAAGTCCTAAGAAAAGTGCTGCGTTATTCCTTTAAATTCTAGCTTTGGAAGTGTGCTTACTATTCATTTATTCCTAGGGTCCAGGAGAATTTTTAACCATCCTGTCTATTTCCCTACTGCACTCCTATATTCAGTGTAGGTGATATCATTCAGTGTAAGTAGGAACAAGCAAAGCATAAAGGTAAAGGTAAAGGTACCCCTTCCCGTATGGGCCAGTCTTGCCAGACTCTGGGGTTGTGCGCCCATCTCACTTAAGAGGCCAGGGGTCAGCGCTGTCCGGAGACACTTCCAGGTCACGTGGCCAGCGTGACATCGCTGCTCTGGCGAGCCAGAGCCGCACACGGAAACGCCGTTTACCTTCCCGCTGGTAAGCGGTCCCTATTTATCTACTTGCACCCGGAGGTGCTTTCGAACTGCTAGGTTGGCAGGCGCTGGGACCGAGCAGCGGGAGCGCACCCCGCCGCAGGGATTCGAACTGCCGACCTTTCGATCGGCAAGTCCTAGGCGCTGAGGCTTTAACCCACAGCGCCACCTGCGTCCCCGCAAAGCATACCATGCCCCAAACAAGTTTCATTTAAAATAAAAAAAAATAAAAATTGCTTCATAGATGAAACCAGGCCACATGTGCCCAAAGTTTAAACAAGCAAAAAGGGATATCAGTCATTCTAACCTGGGAATGTGGAAGTCCTCAAATATGGAGAAATTGCTGAGATGCTTCCAAGTACCATCTCCAATGGTAGGGGTTTTGTGATCTTTGCTTAGTAGTTTCCCACACACAGTCAGCTGTGATCCCACTTACTGCCTGAATGTGGCCTTCAACGGGGGGGGGGGGGGAGTTTCCCACTACTAATCTATTGGCTGCAGGAGCTGTATACTCATTGCACCTCCTCCACTCTGAATTAATTGTAGAAAAGATCAAGCATGTTCGCATTAGTATTATTCTAAAATTCAAAAGCTCTTCAGAGAAGAGCAAAAGCACGTGATCATTCATGCTCCAAAGAATATGGAAATAGCAAGTAAAGACCTTAACTTTAATGTCATGTGAGCTGTAAACATCTTCTACAATTAGCCACATGCTTCTTCTAGCTTACAACTTTAACTCCATGGACCCATATTTTGCCTTTTTCTTTTAAGACTCAGTTCTAGTATGTTGCAATTTAGGTCTGAAGCTGAGGTCAGGGGTAAATATCACAACTAAAAGAGAGAGGGGAAATAAACTCTCCTCAGCCCTTTCAAAAGCTTAAGGAAGTTTAATTGTTTTCACCTGTAGCAACAGGAAGGTAAGGAACCAAATGAATTCTGCTGGGAAATCAAAATCTGGGGACCACCACAGAAAAGACTCTGTTCCTGATGCTGCCGACCTTTCTTCAGATAGTGGTATCTCTTGGAGCAGAGCCTCTCCTAAAGAAATCAGCATTATGGTTAGGTTTACATGGGGTAAGGTTGTTTAAGGCTTCAAAGATCAGTGTCAGGGATTGAATTGCACTCAGAAACCAACATGAAGACATCAAATATCATTCATCACCAGAGGCATGTACTCAAAATTTTGGGTTCCTATTAAAAGCCTGTTTGCTGCTCGGGGGGGGGGCTGCTGTTTTTAAATGTTTTTCAAGGGCAGTCCTGTGTAAAGTGCATGTTATTAGAAAAAGGATTTTCTTGCTGATCAGGTAGGGCTGGGGGTAACCCTGATCTGAAATCCTGGAGAGCTGCGGGAGTGTAGAAAATACTGAGCTTGATGGATCAATGGTCTGACTTGGTGGAAGGCAGCTTCCCATGTTTCTCATTTTAATCATTCTCTATATACATACCTTGCTTTGCATGAAATCTGTGTATGTCAATTATCTATTCTTGCATTAGCCTGCCCTCTTGTGGTATTCTTAGCTTCAGAACTGACAACTCATCTGGCAATTAGGTTATATCCTGATACACTTTAAAATCAACGTTCATTCTTCTTTCTCCAAAAGCTCCAGGCCAAATTTTCACTGACTTTATAGCCCTCCTAGCAGGTGAACTGATTAACGAACTCAGCACTAATACAGATGTCTTTCCACCTGAGCTTCAGGTGGCCTCTCCATCTTCCTGCATTTGCATGTTTGCTCAGGTTTGTTGGTTTTGGTTTGTAGTCATAACTACCTTTTCAATAGTTAGTAAAACTGCTTGGGGGCAGGGGTGAACATGTCACATTACAGGGGTCAGTCCTGTGCAATTGGCTTATGTTGCAAATAGGAAAAATCAGATTTCTGGGATTTGATCCTGAAGAGAAGACTACAGTTCCTCTTCTGGTGTCCCACTCATGTGATGAAAAAAGTGGGGAGAGATCGCAGCAGTCCCCACTCATAGAATAATATGTGCACATAGTCCTCTATTGCACGAATGGCAAATGTGCCACTGACTGGGCACCTGTTCACCTATACAAAACCACCTGTACCTTCAGGTGTTTGCATGGGGCCTCCTGTCAGAATCAGTACATGAAAGGAAAGGATCCATAGGGTCATTAATCTTGTGAGCAGAGCCCCTGAAGGGGGTGGTACATATGTGTGGAATATGGCAAGTGGAATTTCTCAGTGGGGTTAATAACTCAAAGTTGTGTATGTCATGCACAGCCTAAGCCTTCAAAAAGAACACTCTCTTTTTTGTTCTCATAGTAGATGTGTTACTCTCTTGCAGAAAGGGAGGAGCAAATATCCCCATTTCCTTCTGCAATAGCATTTATCTTCTTAATCTTGGTAGAACTGATTTTTCTTTTGTTTCAAACCCATGACGATAAAGTACATAGTATCTCAGACATTTAAAAACAACGAATAAAGTATCTAAACTTGCATACTGTGTAACAGTATGTAAAGCTACTTTTGAATGTCATTCACTAGCCAACTACCAGACTGTGGAATGTGACTAAAATAGATTTGTTCCTGTCCTGCATTTGCCAACACAGGTGGGTGGATTAAATTATCCTCTAACTAGCAAGACCAAGGAGCTTTCCAATAGGTCAGAAAAGGTTGCTAAGAGAGTAGGAAGCTGTCCAGCTATAGAGTCACATGTAGCTGAGACAGATAAGATGGTACACCAGGATTGTCTATGCACCACTTGCATTAGTAGAAAGAGCGATCGACTCACAGCACCGCGCTACCCCCGTCACGCTCCGGAGCCCCTTATGGGGTCCCTTTGCAGTTTCGGGGGCGCTGATGGTGCCCGCCGAGTCCCACGGCCACAGGCTATCGCTGCCTGTGGTTTTCTGGCAAGGGTCTCCGCTTCGCCGTAGCGGACGACCCGTTTCTGCGGAGCTTCCCCTTCACAGACAGAATGGGACCGCCATTGTCGTTCGTGCCGCCTCCGGAAGTTCCACTTGCATTAGTTCTGGCCCCCCAACTAACCCTGCCCCTCAACTCCTTCCTGGAACATCAGCTGGGTCCTGATCAAGACAATGTGTTTGGCCATTGCCCTCTTTCCCAAAGGTCTTGTTCCTTGTGGTCTAAGACTCTGCTTGAGCACCCTTTCATCTCTTTTCTCAGGATTGTGGGGATAATTTGGGGATGAGAGGTGGAACCAACCAGAATGCATTTGCCCCCTAAAATCTGGAATCCCTACAAGTGTGGCACTTTCCTTGGTGGTATATGAGGAGGTTTATGAGTCTCCACTGGCCCCCTCTTGATTCCCATATAGGAATTAGGGCCAACAATGGGACCCTCCTCTGAGCAGGAAGATCTTTCCCGGATTTAGTTGTAGTTCCTGTAGGGCAGAGGTGGAAACTTTTTTCAGCCTCTTGAGCAACCTTGCAAGGGCCATATGCTAGTAGTGGCTGAGGCCATAGGCAAAAGTGGGACAGATATGGCTCTTACATTTATACAACAGGTTGTACATTCCCAAGGCAGAGGTTTCCATGTACACTCACAACTCTCCATACAAGCAAGCAAGAGGCTCAATGACACATTCCAAGCAAGAAGCAAGCTTAGCTCAAGGACACACTCCAGCTGGGCCAAAGCTGGTAAGGGATTAGGGGAAGAGGATGTGACATAGGAAGTGGGTGGGGCCTAAGGAAAATCCTGGGATTCAGACAGAAAGTTTTAGAGGATGATGCTGGCCCCCCAGGCCTGAAATTCCCCACCCCTTTAATAGAGCATTACCATTTTGCTGTCATCAAAGTTGGTGGTAACACCAAAATTGCCCTTTACAGTGGTACCTCTGGTTACGTACTTTATTCGTTCCAGCGGTCCGTTCTTAACCTGAAACAGTTCTTAATCTGAAGCACCACTTCAGCTAATGGGGTCTCCCGCTACTGCCGCGCCGCAGCCGCATGATTTCTGTTCTCATCCTGAAGCAAAGTTCTTAATGCGAGGTAATATTTCTAGGTTAGCGGAGTCTGTAACCTGAAGCGTATGTAACCTGAAGCATATGTAACCCGAGGTACCACTGTACCTTTTGCTTTTGCTTTTGATCAATTTTATCTGTTTCCATTTTATCTTAAGTTGTTTTGAGTTTTGTTTTTTATAAATAATAATAATTATAATAATTTATTATTTATACCCCGCCCATCTAGCTGGGTTTCCCCAGCCACTCTGGGCAGTTTCCAGCAAAACACTAAAATACAATAACCTATTAAACATTAAAAGCTTCCCTAAACAGGGCTGCCTTTAGATGTCTTCTAAAAGTTTGGTAGTTATTTTTCTCTTTGACATCTGGTGGGAGGGCTTTCCACAGGGCGGGTGCCAATACCGAGAAGGCCCTCTGCCTGGTTCCCTGTAACTTGGCTTCTCGCAGCGAGGGAACCGCCAGAAGGCCCTCAGTGCTGGACCTCAGTGTCCGGGCAGAACGATGGAGGTGGAGACGCTCCTTCAGGTATACTGGACCGAGGCCGTTTAGGGCTTTAAAGGTTAGCACCAACACTTTGAATTGTACTCGGAAACGTACTGGGAGCCAGTGTAGGTCTTTCAAGACCGGTGTTATGTGGTCTCGGCGGCTGTTCCCAGTCACCAGTCTAGCTGCCGCATTCTGGATTAGTTGTAGTTTCCGGGTCACCTTCAAAGGTAGCCCCACATAGAGTGCATTGCAGTAGTCCAAGCGAGAGATAACCACAGCATGCACCACTCTGGTGAGACAGTCCACAGGCAGATAGGGTCTCAGCCTGTGTACCAGGTGGAGTTGGTAGACAGCTGCCCTGGACACAGAATTGACCTGTGCATCCATGGACAGCTGTGAGTCCAGAATGACTCCCAGGCTGCGCACCTGGTCCTTCAGGGGCACAGTTACCCCATTCAGGACCAGGGAGTCCTCCACACCTACCCGCCTCCTGTCCCTCAAAAACAGTACTTCTGTCTTGTCAGGATTCACCCTAAAGCTGTTAGCTGCCATCCATCCTCCAACCGCCTCCAGACACTCACACAGGACCTTCACCACCTTCACTGGTTCCGATTTGAAAGAGAGGTAGAGCTGGGTATCATCTGCATACTGATGAACACCCAGCCCAAACCCCATGATGATCTCTCCCAGCAGCTGCATGTAGATGTTGAAAAGCATGGGGGAGAGGACAGAACCCTGAGGCACCCCACAAGTGAGAGCCCAGGGGTCGGAACACTCATCCCCCCCCACCACTTTCTGGACACGGCTCAGGAGGAAGGAGCGGAACCACTGTATAACAGTGCCCTCAGCTCCCAGCCCCTCAAGACGGTCCAGAAGGATGTTATGGTCGATGGTGTCAAAAGCCACTGAGAGATCCAGCAGAACTAGGAAACAGTTCTCACCTTTGTCCCTAGCCCGCCGGAGATCATCAACCAGTGCGACCAAGGCAGTTTAAATCCCATGATGAGGCCTGAATACCGACTGGAAGGGATCCAAATGGTCCGGTTCTTCCAGACGTGCCCAGAGTTGTTCAGCAACCACTCGCTCCTTTCCCCACCTTTCCCAAGAATGGAAAATTTGAGACTAACAAATGTAATAAATAATAATAGCTCATATAATCTTCTTTTTCTCAGTAATAAAAAATAAAACATCAGACCTGTTATCATTACAGGTACACACTTGTAACAGGCCTGTATCTATAGCTTTTCAAAAGTAGCTGTCATGTTGAAGAGAGGAGAAGCCTATTTATTTATAAAATACATCTAATACATAGTAAAACCATGTGAAATATTGTTAATTATCTCCCCTCCCCCATGGTTTCCGAAATGTGAGGAGCAAGTGACTTTTTGGTCTCACTCATCTACTGAAATACAGAGTGCATCCACTGAAGTCTCAGCGGAGTTAATTCCCTCTTCAAATTAAATTTAGTTTAATCCAATAAAGAGTTTTCGAAGGAATATTCTCTTTCTATATCAGGATGTTGGTTAACATTGGCCAAAGAGGTTAGGTCTTTTTGTATAAATAATATGTCCCTGGGGCATTGCTTACATTCCAGTTTAGTACCGTGCCATCAACATAGTACCCAGAAACCTCTGTAATTGGATGAATTGAGCAGTTTTGTAACACCAAGCACTTAATCTGGTTTGATCTATGCACATAAACATAGCCTTGGAAGTTGCATATGATTTAATTTTAGCAGGAAATTAAATAGACATGAAGAGCTCATCCTTTCTGGGAGTACTACAGTCACTTCTCAACATCATCAGCATAATGACGTGAGCGCTGCTTTTCTGTTGCTGAAGATCCCTGAACAGAGCCCTTCTAGCCACTTCTAAATATGTGCAGAAAAGCCTGAATTGTGGCCATACTGACTTCCAAATAGCAAGTAAAAGATCCAATATTAAATATTAGTTCCTATTAAACAGAATCAGATACCAAATGTCAAGTGTAAATAATCAAACCCTGACAACATTTTTTTTAAAAAAACCTGATGGCCATTATAAAATTACTTTAGGCTATATATGAATCTCTGAGAATACTGGAAAAGTTGTTTAGTATCCTGGTGGTGCTAATCAGAGAAACTTGAAAACCATACCTCGGTTTGGGAATATTCTACAGCCTACAGCATGCTCCCCTTCTCCCTCCTCTCCACATGAGTAAAATATCACAGCTCCTCATGAGCCTCAAGTAATTTTTCACTCTATTTTCTCTGCATGGAAAAGGATGTCCCCTTGCTCTCCACTGTCAAAGCATCTGCACTGGGGATTGCCACAAAATCTAGGGAGATCTGAAGATTGAAGTCCCAAGTGACAGTATGGATAAGATATACAGTAATTTGCGCACCCTGGGACCTTTGGGTGAATGATAGATTATAAATACTTTTAAGAAACCAAATCAAATTAAATAATTAAATTCAGCTGCTGGGCATGGAAGCCATTTTTAAGTTTCCACTCAACTAGCAAATTGCAGGAAAAAAGTTGGGCTCCACATATTCTTGGTGGCCACAGTGTTATCAAAATAGGAGCAAACGGAAAGTGCCCAATAAACTCATCCTTTCATACAAAGTCTGCTGTGAGCCAAGATATCAGTGAAAAACTGAGGCATTTCCCCTCCTCACCTCCACTTACATAAGCAAACCTAAGTTTGTCACAATTGCAATGTAGAGCTGTAGCCAATCAGAGCACCCCAAACATAGAGCTGAAGCAAATTAGGTCACACTGCTGAGCATATCTGTGTGACGCTTGTGTTTACAAAAACTTATTTGTTGCATTTGTAGTCTACATTTTAGTGTTGTCAGAGACTGAGATCTCCTGAGAATAGCTTTTTCCTTAGAATGTGGGAAGCCAGCAGATTGACCATTGAATTTCATAGGGTGACAAGGCCACTACTCTCAAATGTATTGGCTCTATCATTGAGCTTTGCTTTGACAAATAACAACAGGAGTGATTCTCCATGTTTTTAGCCTTTTAATGTTTTTTCCTCTTTTAATTAAAAATGGATCAAAATGTTCAAAAGCATGGTTGAGTTAAAGTCAATAGTCAATATAAACAGAAGTCATTTCCCTTCTCTTAAAACATCTTTGGCACATGCCATGAAAGTGTAATTTACTGAAATGTAACTTGTGTACCTTTTCTTTTTTAAAAAAAGAAGCACTGCAAATGCATAGCAAATACATATTTTAAAAATGAAGAGCAGAGCAGCTGCCCCCATGAATCTGAGAAAATTGTAATAACTTTGCTTACTACAGGAAGAACTTGGATTTTACATACAATATAAAAGTGTTCTGTGTAAAAGAGCTTTGTGGTGCCATTAGTAACATGTGCTTAGCATTTACCATGGCAACTGCTACTTCAGTAACAAGGAGCAAGCTGAGATCTCCTAGAATTTAGCACACAAGTTTTCATCAATTTCCTATATGCCTGTAATGTGTAACTAACGGCTAACTGAATTTTGTACTATACACAAAGGAGAAAAATTAGTTTCCAATGGGCTGGAATGTTTTGAAGGCTAAGAGACAGTCCTTCAAAATCAGGTATGTTCCTGAAAGGACCAGCTGCTCATCTTGCCACTGTGGAAAACCGGCTTTTGCACATCCTTTCCCAACTTTGTACCCTACAAATGTTTTGGACTCCAACTCCCATCAGCCCCACTGAGCCTGCCCAATGGCCAGAGATGATGGGAGTTGTAGCTCAGCAATATCTAGAGAGCACCAGGTTGGGGAAGGTTACCTTAGAGCACAGTTAGCCAATGGGATGTCATCCAGAGAAGGAGCATAGCTCTTAAGGGGGAAGGCTATAGCTCTGGAGTTAGCGCATCTCTTATGTATGCAAAAAGTCCCAGGTTCAATGTAATTTCGTTGTCAATATTTGTTTTTGAAAGCATTACTAGTTTTATCTGTGCTTTATTGATGACTGCTTTATGTAAAACAATTTTGTGGATTTTAGCTGTGTTTTATCAACAATTCTATTATGCACATTACTTGGAGAGTTTTGTGATTAAGTGGTTTATGAATCTAAATAAGCAAAAATAAATCCCTAGCATGCTTAGTGAAGGCTGGAAAAGACTCCTGCCTCAGACCCTAGAGCAGGGGTAGGCAACCTAAGGCCTGGGGCCTGGATGCGGCCCAATCGCCTTCTCAATCCAGCCTGTGGATGGTCTGGGAATCAGCATGTTCTTACATGAGTAGAATGTGTGCTTTTATTTAAAATGCATCTCTTGGTTATTTGTAGGCATAGGAATTCGTTCATTATTATTATTTTCAAAATCTAGTCCTGCCCATCACATGGTTTGAGAGACGGTGGACTGGCCCATAGCTGAAAAAAGTTGCTGACCCCTGCCCTAGAGGGCCATTGCCAGTCAGGGTCAACCGTATAGAGTTAGAGGATTCATTGGTCTGACTTACTGTAAGGCAGCTTCCTATGTTCAGATCTTGTTGGACTACAACTTCCATCAAAACCCCAAACTCACAACTCCTTTGTCCCCAAACGGAGGAGAGAATTTTGGATGCCAGTTTTGCAGAATAGAATTTTCTTTGTTGCTTACCTCAGCTGGGGGCGGGGTCTATCACTAAACCTATTTTGCCACTTGCAAATAGGTTGGGGGATTTGGAGAGGCAATTTTTTTGCTCAGAGCTGCAGAAGTAGTAGTCTGAAGAGGTGGCTTTGCCTGGGATGGTTGATCATGTAACAGCTTGCTTGCGGTCATTTCTCTCACAGCACAAGCCTAGGCATATCTACTCTGATGTAGTATGAAGACATTTACTCAAAGCTAAATGTTATAGGCGACGTGGGTGGTGCTGTGGTCTAAACAACAGAGCCTAGGGCTTGCCGATCGGAAGGTTGGCGATTTAAATCCCCGCGATGGGGTGAGCTCCCCTTGCTCGGTCCCAGCTCCTGCAAACTTAGCAGTTTGAAAGCTCATCAAAGTGCAAGTAGATAAATAGGTACTGCTCTGGCAGGAAGGTAAATGGTGTTTCCATGTGCTGCTCTGGTTTCACCAGAAGCGGCTTAGTCATGCTGGCCACATGACCCGGAAAAACTGTCTGTGGACAAACATCGGCTCGCTCGGCCAGTAAAGCGAGATGAGCGCCGCAACACCAGAGTCGTTCGCGACTGGACTTAACTGTCAGGGGTCCTTTATCTTTACCTTTAAATTTTACAAGGTTACAACCTCAATCTCTCTATTTCCTACATGTGTCTACACCTGCAATAAAGAATATCTAATGCTGTAGGTATCCGTTATACCGGAATGCCTTTCCCCACACTAACTTCAATACTGTATGTTTCTAACTTGTACATAAATGAAAACTTTTGTTCCTCTGGGTTAAGAACAGCAAACTTTTTAAACTGGTGGAAATAAAAGCAATGGTGCCCTCTAGTGATTTGCCAAGCACTGAGCAGAGCTGTATAATAATGCATCCTAGGGAATTTAATCCAGGGCCATAAATGGATTAGAATTTACTGATTTGTTGCATAACAGATAGCAGTACTGTGCAATTCTCACTGCACTGTATCTTTCATAAATTGCAGAATATCATTGTGATCTGTCAAATTACAATTTGTCTATATCACAGTCCTGGTTATTCAAATCAGTTCTGAGAACACTTACAAGTGTTAATCTGAAAGAGTCCCCCCCCTCCAAATCCATATATGAAAGGTATTTCACTCCTCATAAATTAAATAAGATATATCAGCTGAATCTATTTTGTTGGAGATGCAGAAAATTAAAAGCGGATTATATCACATTTTCTGGAGGTGCATCAAAATAAGAAATTTCTAGGGCAAAGTCCTTAACACAATACAAAGAATAGACCATATCAAGAAATCCAAAATATTTACTTTTTTGTTTACTAAAAACAAAAGTGAGAGACATAGACTTGCAGCTTGTTTCCAGCTTACTTCTGAGAGCTAAGATATGTATGGCACAATTATGGAAAGAAGAAAGACCCCATACATTAAGAGAGTGGATACAGAAGTCCTGGGAAACTGTTTTGTTAACTAAATCGATCTACCAAAGGAAATAATCAATTAAGCAACAAGAAGATAAATACATGAAAAATAGGCACTTAAAAAAAATACTGGAACACAGAAACAATCTAAAACAATTGTGCTTATGTGGAAATCAGAAGTTGTCCCTGCACTATAAAAAATCATTGTGTGTTAATTTGGGCCTGGCCTCCTCCATCCCAATCCTAAATACTGTACACATTATTTTTAAAGGAGTATTTGTTCATGTGTACACATACATAAATTGGAAGAGGAGAAGTAGTAAAATTATATACAGGAAAGTTGATGGAATTTCAAAGATTCTTAACATAATGATTATTATTTGATTATATTTCACAACTCCAATGTAAACTATATCCAATTCAAATACGCTTGTATGAGATTATTTGCAAACCCTATAATTAATGTTTCTTGACTGCACTAGTTTGATTCACTTTCATAATTATCCTAGATGCTTCATAATAATTAAGTATTTAGAATAAGCGGCATATGTAAAATTAAGAGGGTTCATTCCAGAGATTTTGACACCCCTGTAGTGAATGAGACAGTGAGCTGGGTTGCCAAATCTGCTTCTCTAGCCAGCTGGTGGGCTGGACTACAATTTAGATTCCTTGTAGTTATTTAACAAGGTTGGCAATGATGGGGGAGGGACTTTTTTCTTCAGCACATTGAAGATTTCCTGCCCTCAATGAGGATCAGAGAAAACTAGGAAATGATGGCCTTTAAAGATGAAGCCCAGACCTACGAAATAAAAAGGACCAAGTGGATCAAGATATTGGCAAATTGACATGCCCTGATTATTCCTCATCAAAAATGCCTCCCTCATTCCCCAATCCAGTTGATTCCCACCCCTCTCCTGACTAAAAGCCATTCAAATACTTTACATTCCCTAACAGTGATGATGGCAATTTTAGTTCTCCTGTTGTGCACCTTTCCCTGTTGTCTACCTTTCTGGAGCAGACGAAACAGCACACACTACAGGAATACACAAGACTAGCTCATTGGGATCAGGCCAATAGCCCATCTAATCCATTACTCTGCTCCCAGAGTGGTCAACCAGGTGCCTATGGGATAATGGGAAGCCTGCAAGCAGGACCAGGGTTACTGTCATTCCCAGCAGCTGGCATTCAGGCAAACTGCCTCCAACAATGGCGGCAGAATATCATGCAACTGTGGTCCATGAACCCCTTCATTCAGAGGGTCCATGGCATGCCCCTTAAAATACAACTGAAAATCGTACAGCATCTTGCTACAACAGGCAGTAGTGTTGAGTGTCTGCCAAGAATCTCGGCAATTTTCAAGTGGTCTGTAGAGGAAAGTTTGGGAAACACTGGGTTAGACCATGCTTATTGCAAAAAGATCTCTGTTGTGGCAAGGCATGCTGGGATGAAGGAGCAACAGCTGTTTTCCCTCTCGAAATATAAAAGCCAGCAGCAATTTGGCTTTGCCACTAGCATTAACCAGAGCCCAGCAGAGAAGAGAAGCAAAGAAAAATGGAGAGATCTTTATATTAGCAGATCTGAAGTTTAATTTTAGGTGATGCACAAGGCACAGAATCTATTCAAGCCAATTCAGGTAGTGCTGGGTGCTGGGCATGTTGTTTTTTCCCCTCTGGGACAAAGGTCTGTCATTAGGCAATAAATTGAAAGGTGGTGGTCTTAAACTTTTGGAGCAGCTGCTTTTGATATTCTCTAGTATTCAAAATGTAGCCATGGTGCATATTTGTTTATTTATTTACTGTCTTTATAAATGGAGCTCAGGGTAGTTAAAGTCACGGTGTACAGTCATAAGTGCAGATGTAGCATATAGGCAACGTACCTTTTGCAATTGCCACATAACATCATTTCCTGGCCAATCCTTCAGTGTAGCAGCACCGATGTTCTGCAGCTCCCTGGCTGTTAGGATTAGGCAGGTGCCTTCATTGTATTGTTTTCCATGTCTGCTAAAAAGGTTTTTAAAGGCAAGCCTATCCGAGACACATAATTTATGATGCCGTAATAGCAGGATTTCCAATTGTGCCTTTAAGGTATGTCTTTTAATTACAGGCTGCCTTGTTGCGCCACAATCCTGTAGAAAATAAGAGATGCCCCATATTTGCACAGAACAATCCAATGCCACAGATTCATAGAAAAAGCCCTTTGTTGTTGTTGCTTTCCAAAATTCTGATCTTGTACGCTGCAGGATCCCAATGGCTTCTAGCAGCTTTCAGCTCAGCGGTCTATTAAACCCCCACCAAGTTGACTTGTGTATGAATCATTTTAAGCACCATTATGTTGATACAGCACAGGGACAAGGCAGCTATTTCATAAAATGTTAATGTTTCAAAGGCAAGCCTGGATAGGGGCTAGAGGAGCTTGTCACTATTGAAAATAACGATTACCATCAGCCTAGGGCAGGGAAGTTTCACACCCAAGAGCCATACTGGAAACCTAGTTACTTATCATCATCAGAAGAGGCCATGGCAAGATTGCCACTTTTTGTTAACGTACCAGGGAAATCTCCCAGTGCATCTCTTGCTAGCTGAGCCCTCCAGTTGACTGGGAGGATAAAAGGGGGCTGATCTTGCCAAGCCAAATTTATGCTTGCTCTTATACAATATCAGGAGCTCATATTGCATCCATTAATTCCTTTTCAGCATCTCTGGACTGCTTTTCAGAGAAAAACCCAGCTGACATAGAACATAAAACATTGCACACATCCTGTTCCACTGCAATGCAGCCATGTTAAACAGCAATTTCAAACATCTCACAATCCAGTCCAACAGCCACATAAAGCTAACTAAGCCACGGGGAAACCATTTTATGCCAAGCGTGCAGAGTCCTTGTCAGACATGTTCAGTCTGAAGAGGGCTTCTAGGTGTGCTGATTGTGCTCAAAAATCCTAGCCATCCAGAATCCCGTGTGATCACGGTTCATGATTATGAGGAGGTTTCTACATGTATTAAACCAAAGCGATATTGAGACATTTGCATGTAATGTAAGACAAACCCTCATGTTGGGGTCAGGACTTGCAGGCACAGTCCCTTCTCCCCTCCACGTTTTAAACCACTGGCAAACTGGCCCAGTTCTTCCTGAGATCTAGTGTGTTTTGTGTTTCTGGTCTTGGTCTTCAGTCCTGACTTGTTCAGTTCTGCCTCCTCAGGTTGTGTTTTCTCTTTGGTCCCTACTCCTGGCTCGTTCTACCAAGCCTGCCTTGGGTTTCCATTCTGTTCTGGATTGCTCTTTAGTCCTGACTCCTAGTTCCCAGTTACGGGCTCCATCCAGACCACTGTCCATGCCTTGACACTTTATTTGTATGTTCTAAGCACAGGAATACAGGGAGCTGCCTTATATGGAGTCAAACCATGGGTCAACCTAGTTCAGCATTGCCATTATTGACTGGAAGCAGCTCTCCAGGGTTTCAGACAACAAGCAGAACTTCCCAGGGATTGGACTTGGGAACTTCTGCATGCAGAACTTATGTTCTAGCACTGAGCTATTGGTCTTTCCCTTATATCAGATCAATAGACAACAGAGATACCATTAAAATAAAAAGAAACTATACAGGGATACATATGGCATCAAACCATTTCCTGCCATGGTTTGAAACAAAGGACAGCTGATCAGAACGCAGTTGTTCTTTGAATATCCTCACTGTGTGTGTTTTGCTGACAGTTATGAAACTCTACAGGCTCCCAATTTGTTGGTTGGTTGGTTGGTTGGTTGGTTGGTTAGTAGGTTAGTAGCCCACAAAAGCTTACATCATAATTAATGTGTTAGTGTTTAGATACCACAATAGGTATTTTGTGTTGCCTTATTTCATGCGTTATTTTCTGGGAGTAGGGGGCCCTATTTTGGAAATTGCACCAGCCCCCCCTTTAATCTAAATCATAGTTAAAAGTAGACCCAGTGAGATCAATTTACTTTAGTGGACCTATTCAGTTTTAGTTGGGTGCAACCAATAGAATATAAACTAATATGGTACATGGCAATTCAGCAATTTTCAGTACTCATGGCTGTAGTGTAGATCCACCCTTTTTTGTGACAAAAATGTCCTATATTTAGGTTGAAGAGTCCAGAGAATATCGAAACAGCAACCTCCTTTCCACCATACAGATCTAAACTTACTTGAAATAATTTCAAAAAGTCTAAAAAAAAAAGAGTTTGAAGTAACAGAGAAGAAACTCCTGTTTTGTGAACTTATTGCAAAGAACAGTGTTATCCATGAACACAAGGTGGCAGCACAGCACTAGCTTTTCCTCTTTTGAATCTATTACTTCAAAGGCCAGCAGAAAAAGAAAGTGTTTTCACTAGGGACAGACAATGTTCAGGGTAACGTTAAACACATGTACGTGCTCAATCTGCACAAGGTATCTAATGTAAATTGCTTTCTTGCAAAGAGCTTAGTGTCTTCTTATACACACACAAAAAATGCCTCTGGCTTAGTTGGGAAACTTGGTTAATTCTTGGCAAGGTGACAGATGCATAGCTTGAAGGAACTTATTTGTTTATCTTGAGATTATTAGGTTGAAAAAAGACATGCCTGAGCCCTGGGATCAACAGGCAACAATGCCTTGTTTTCTACATAAATATAAAAGTCAGTTTGTCTTGGTTCAAGGCTAATTTTTTCTTTGTGGAATGATTATACTCTGTTTCTGCTTCCAGCTTTCCAAAACTAATAGATATATTGCAAAGCTTCACTAAAATATTTTTTGCTACCAAAGGCACAAAATAAGAGGTTAGAGGATGTTTTGAAATCCACCCTTTCCTGAATCTATGTTATCTTCAGCCTCCCCTCGATTCCCACAGTTGAAGAGATATTACTGGAACTAAATGATAAGTCCTAATTAATTTGTATTTTGACAACGTATGAAGCTCAACAAGTACTCTGGCAATGGTGCAAAACCTTGGTCCAGGAAATGCTTTTTTTTACGCTAAAGCGCCACTCTGAATGATAATGCTGCTGGAATATTTGGGATTTGTTCAACTGGTCTTAGTGCAAACCAGATTGCAGTGCCCTGTAGGTTACTCATTATCTCCTTACCCTTGAGAACAGTACGGTCAAAACTCTGAGGCTCGTGGGAACGTGATCCTTGACCATAAGCAAGTACCAGCACATGGGACATAGAATGTTGGGAAGGTAGTTTTCCCTTACATTTATGATCTGTTTGTAAAAGGAGAGCAAGCAGGCCGTGGGTCACACATTTTCACTGGTGGCCCCAGGGCTGGTAAATAACCTCCCTGAGGAAACTCACTATGTAACTGGACTTCGTAACTGTAGGCATGTTGTTAAAACTTTTTACTCTGCAAGTTGTTGGTGTTTGGTGGAAATATTGTTCTTGTTTGCTGTGTTTTATTTTATTACTCATTAGTTCTGGTTTGATTGTACACTGCCCTGGGTATCATTCTTTCACAGAAATGTTATAAATAATATATAGAGAGATATATACAGGGTGGACTATCCTGACCAGTAAGGGGGGGGAGGGAGAGAGGGAGAGGGAGAGGGAGAGGGAGAGGGAGAGGGAGAGGGAGGGAGGGAGGGAGGGAGGGAGAGAGAGAGAGAGAGAGAGAGAGAGAGAGAGAGAGAGAGAGAGAGAGAGAGATCTGGGATACATCCACTTGACTCCACTAAGCTCTGCCAGCAGGGTGTGCGTCTGAACTACAGTGGCATGGAGGCAGGGAGAGGAAGAGTTGGGCCACCCAAGGATCTGCTGGATCTTAAGCCTGGAGTTGGCACAGCAAAAAAATCAGGGGGGGAGGCTTCTGTCCTAGATGGCATGAGCAGTGGGGCCTTATATATGGCAGTGGCTCTACCATTTTGTTCAGCCCTGCTGCTTGTTGGCCTAGAAGGTAGGATTGCCCCCTTATTGTTCCCTATAACGCTAGATCCCTAAGCAAATACACATCCCTGAGCTCACGTTTAGTGGTGCATCATCAGAACTCGCTATGCATTGGGTCCATCTATTTTTTCAGCCTCTACATAACTTGGTGTGAGATTTGGCAGAAAAATAGAACCGCAGCCTAATGGCCAAACTGCCCATTACATGAAGCACACTGTTTAAACTTTCAGTTAGGATCTGCCACTTCATCTCCTTAATGAATGCAGGAGGGCCATGGCAGAATTAACCTCCCTGCTCCACCATTTCCTGCTCCCTCTCTAAAATCACCCTCCCTCCAGGTGCTCTTTGCCCCATAAGGTACTGATGAAGCAAATAGCACATTCTAGATGTCTTTGTTGGTGGTAAAGAAACTGGCGGGAGGATTTAACCCCCTTACCCCACATGCCACAACCCCATCTAGTCCTGACCCAACCACCCCCACCCCCTTTTCTTACAAAGGAGAACAGGCAAGTCATAAACATGTGTTGCACAAGGACTTTATGTAACATGTAGTTTGGCCCTATGATGGCTCTCTAGCGTCATGGCTAACAAAGATACTGAGGAATGTGTGAGATCTGCAGAGAATTACCCTCAACATCCTCCCATACCTCTAATCCACAGCTGCACTCCAAGAAATATTACCTGTCTGCTTTTGCTGTTCCCCTTGAGTGGGATCCATGCTCTTAGGTATTCCTGGGTTTCTATGCAATAATAATGAAGGAAAGAGGCCTTTCAAAGAGGTCTCCAAGAAGCAAATTGGGAGTTGTAGGAGAGAAAATGGAAATAAAAATATAACAAAATGGATGAGAGTCTCATGGGTAGGGGTGTGAGAGAGGGAGAGGGGAGGGGTAATGGAGGGAGATATTGAAGGAAGGCTTCAAGAACGAATGCCTACAATGAAGATCTCATCACACTGCTCCAGGGTACTGCAGGGCTGTTTTCCTTTGGAGTTAATGGTGATGGTGGTTGTTTTGTTTTGGGTTTGGTTTTTTTGTTGTTGTTTTGTTTTTGCAGTGTGCGATATGCTTTTATCTGTGCCTGCTTGGCAACAATACTTTTTATCTGTTAAGTTAAAATTGATCTTCCCAATGTGCTTGCATTAGTATTTTGAATGCTACAGTTAATATTCCCTTTCCATTTTGGAATCAATACCTTGGGGGGAGGGGGACAAATTCTCCATCGGGAGGGAGACAAATTCTCCATCTCTTTTTGTCTTTCAGAACTTTCATGTACTGTATGTTTCTGAGGTGTCAGCTAACTGGCTACGGCTGAGCTTCCTGGATGCTCTTGGGGACAAGAAACACTTTCTGAGGGAGTGGTGTGAGAAGGCAGCCGATGATCATTCCCTCCTGGACCCACTCTTCCCCATCTCTTTGAAAGCCAAGTGGAGAACTGCATATCTAGGTGGGTGCCAGTGTTGATACTTCCTCTCTTTTTTACATTGCTATTAATGATGTTGCTGTTGGGAGAGCATAGATTGTACAGTAAGCTAGTTAAGCTGATGTAAACTAGGTCTCATGGCAGCTATCTTAATTGTGGTGTAGGCCTAGCTTGCACATTGTTTGATTGTGTAGCCCAGGGGTGTCTACTCCACAGGCTGTATTTAGCCTAAGTGATATGTGGTGGTCCCCAAGACCTCCAATAATGCAATGTTTATGGTGCCAAAAAGAGGAGGGGGGGGAACCACTCTGCTATTGACAGGCAAGGTGTGCAAAGGAACCCCCCAAGGTTTTCAGAGTAGTTAAGCCTCAGCATTTGTGGTTGAGAAGCCAATAACAGAATCGGCTTGAGAGTCATAGGTCTGTCGCCTGTTGCTACTGCATCACAACAGCTTGTATCAGATACACATCTCAGATAAGCATCCTGCCCCCTTCCATGGGAAAGCTGTGGCACCGTTTTGCTTTACTGTGGGCTGTGATGTGTTACTTCCACTGAGTCCTTCCTGAGGACAGTTTCTTTCTTTTTCTTTTCTTTCTCATGCAGAACGTTTTTTTAACTAGTAGCCATTGAGGAGGGTGTATGGGGTGTTGGGGAGGGGTAGTACCTCTGGTGGGGGACTCATCGTGCTCCTTCTGGAGTAGTTTGGTTCCCACCCTGCACTCAACTCTCACCTGTGGCTCCTAGAAGCTGTTAGCATGTGACAGAGGCCACATCCCAGGAAACTGCTTTGACCGGCCGACTAAACCAGTTGAGGGTAGCCATTGGGAAGATAATGTGAATAAGTACTACTTCAGAATGAATTACTTGGACCCTTTGCAGTTCTTTGGCTGGAAGGCTCAAGGAGCTAATCAAAAAGCTCATTGGTCTAGAATGGATAGTGAGGGAAGTCAACTCAATATGTGTATGCATGAATTTGTGTGTGTATGAGTACGTGTGGCGAATTTGTATTCTGTGCGTATGCATGCACAGGTTAGAGTGAGTGCATGTTTGGTGGCCCAAACCACTTTGTCCTAGCATGTGGCCAATCTTGAATGCTGCCCTTGGGCTGAAAATATTAACCACACCTGGCCTAAGCTTTGTATTGTTCAGGACAGGAAATAATCACCAGGATTTTAGGCTGTGTACTTCAGTGGAATATTGTAATTCTATAGCTAGATCTGCTCCATAAGTCAAACTCCCAGTACTTTTGATAGCTTTGGGATGAGACCAAGGGATAGAAACAGCACATAACTATACCAAAGAAAAAGCAAAGCTAATAATTTCCCTCCCTCTTCTTTTATTTTATTTGATTGTAAACTTATTATGATTGGGTCATATTCTTACATCAGTTAGAAAGTCAGCCCTCTTTTCAATTAATATTTTAGAGTAAGTCACCATTGAGAAAATTCTTCTCTTGATATAGGGGAAGGATTCATTCTGCTCTGTGCTCTGTACAATCAACCATTAAAAAGTTACTTGGTTTTGAATTAAATTACACAGCTCAGGCAGATTCAATAGGTTTATTATGGTCAAAGAGAACACATATTGAAGAGTTTGTTGAAATTAAAAACAGACTTCCAGATGAAAATCAATTAACTTTTAATGGTTAAAAAGCTGTTTTGAATAGTTTCAAAAGAATGCAAGACGTATCCTAAAAATTAGAATCAATGTGCATTTTTAGGTGGCTAGTGCTTTCTGTACTGTAACAATAGCTTAAAAATGGCATTTCAAAAACCATAACCACAGAATGCGAGACTGCTTCATATCAAGGCTATTGGTGCACTGTTTGCTGAGAGAGAGAGAAAAGTTTACAAAAGACAATTGATAGAGCTTTATGTTCTTCTATGGCAAATCTGATATAACTTCGTTGACATATTGTATGCTGAACATGGAGACAAAGATTTAACTGCAGTAGGCTTGCTTGGTCTCAGAGTGGGCAATTTCTTGCACCTGAAAACAAGATTTTAAAATAATCCTAAGCACTGTGTTTGTGGCACCGGAATTGACACATCAGGATTTTTTCCATAAAAAAGCTTCATCAGAAAGAACTTGAGCCAGTTTTGTGTTGAAAGGCTGATAGAAATCTCGTAGAATTTCCTTTGTGATAGGTAACATAGGGCCCAAATTACGATCTTCAGGCCTCCTAGTGTTTGATGCAGGACTTTTGGTAATTAGAGCTTCTTCTTTTTCACTTAGAGCACCTGTAGTAAAATTAAGAAAAGGAAAAAGATCACCACAAAATAAGCTTGTATAACTTTCTGTTATGCATTTCCTCAAACATTTCCAAGTTAAGTGACATGAGATGTATAAACGTGGCTTTTGGACATTATAGCTTGTTGTCTGAACAGGAAGCATGTCTTCTTGGCAGTGCCTGAAGCACACACCATCCCTTCTATTAGGACAAATGGCATGAAATGTTTGCAAGCATTTACTATACAAGATTTTGGTTTTTTAATTGTTGTTCTTTTGTTCTTTTTGGCTGGTAGGGATAAGCAAGATCCAGCCCCATGGAATGTAGAGAGGAAGCTTAGCCTTTTCGGTACATGCACCAAAAATCCCCCATCCGCAACTGCTATTGATGCCAATGGAAACTTCACTGCTAGGGCTAATATAGCAGCTTTGGAAAGAACGTATTTGAAGAAGAAGAAGAGCTCTCTGCTGGATAGGCCAAAGGCACATCTAGTCCTGTGCCCTGTTCTCACAGTAGCAAACCAGATGCTTGTGGAAAGCCTAGAAACAGGACTTGAGCACAACAACACACTCCCTACTTGTGATTCCCAGAAACTGGTATTCAGAAGCATGCTGTCTCCAATAGTGGAGACAGAACATTGTCATCGTGGCTAGTAGCCACTGATAGCCTTATGCTCCTTGAAGTTGTCATTAAGGACCTTTTTCAGCGCGACTCCATTATGTGAGGAAAGGGTTAAGTCTACCCTTCTCTTGCACAATGGCTCTGGTTATGTTCACTTACATTCCCATTCTCATACTATTTAAGGAAGGGAATTCATGCATATTGAATGCTTGCATGCATTTAACCTCAGAACATTGTTTGCCCCTTAGGAGCATGATCTTGAGATGCAGAAATAGGAGTTCTAACCACTTTGTCCTACTCAAGAGTAGGCCCATTGAAAAGATTGGATATAATTAACTTTGGGCCTTTAATTTCAGTGAGTCTACTCTGAATAGAACTTAGCTGGATACAACCCTGGGTATGTTAGTGCAAAGGGACCATGTGAAAACATGAAGAGTGTGACTCCTGTTCCACTTGCAAGCTGTAGTGTACAAGCCATTCTAAGTAAATATGTGTTCTTTTCTTTCTTTACACAATGTAAAAAAAATAATTCCCTGCTGGTGCTGGATCGTTCTAGCTCAACACCCTAATTCCCACATATTAATACAAGTTTAATGCAACTGTTCTACTCCAGGTTATGTTCTGTAGCATTTAGACAGTTTTTAAATACTTAAAAGTTAACTGCATTTAAAACATAAGATGATTCCGTCCCCCATGTATCACTTAAATCATTTTGCATCGTAAGCAGCATGAATTGTTCATCTATTTTTAAAATGTCTAAACCAACCTTCATCCAAACAGAATAAATCCTTATGGCTGATTGTTTTCTCGGAACATTTAGCATAAAATAATCATGGATGTACATTCTTTCTCCTTTTTTCTAAAAAGTTGTCCTCTTATGATGGAGCTCCTGATGTCAGGAAGCATTTATGTCACTCATGCATAGAGGTCCAGCACACCCTCATGCAAAAATGATAGCAATTCACTTTTGAAATATATTACATGCTGCAACCTTTTGATGATCTAAAGCAGAGGTAGGCCACTTTGACATCTGGGTGAAGCTGAATAGAAGCCCAGGAATCGGCTCCACTTGGGAGCTCCTAAGTGGAGCAGTTCCCAGCAGGACTTGCATCGGTGCCATTTAAACAAAACAAAACAAAAAAACACACACAAAAAACCCAAGTCCCATTTGTAGGGGAACAATTGGAACCACACTCAAATGCTCCCAATTGTTCCTTTGCAGCTGCAGCTTTCCCTTACCCACAGATGACAGCAGGTGAACACACCAAAAGAAAAAATGACCTCATGGGCCAAATTAGAATGCCTGGTGGGCCTAATTTAGCCTGTGGGACACTGTTCCCCATGCTTGATTCCCAAGCCTGACCTAAAGGCTGTTATTTAACATAGCAGCACATGTTGATCAGTTTCCACATAGAAATGGTTTACTGAAGGCCATTTTTGATATAGATAATCACTAAATTGCTCCATGTGGAGGGGGGGAGTGTGCAGCCGTAACTTGATGCAACTGCACTACTTCATAAATCTGTACATCTGCCAGTTCTTACAATGAACATGCAACATTCTTAAAGACAATATTCTTATACTATCTGTATAGGAAAGCATGTGGCAAGTGACCCAAAGGTAACATGAACCTGTGGATTAAAATTAAATTTTAAAAGGCATACCTCTTGGTTAAAAGACAAAGAATGGCTAAATTTAAGCAACTTGTTTTTCTTTAAGTTTGAATATATGTGATCTAACTACAGAGCAATTACCTGGGACTGTCTGAGAGCAGATTTAGGAAGGGGGCTGATGCAGGAGCCTTAGAAACACAGGGCAAATTCATTAAATGTGCTTTAATCAGAAAGGTCAGAAAATTTCCTACCTAAATCCAGAAACTGGAACACCATGTGCATAGTAAACTTAACGTTGGATGCATGATCCTCCAAGCGGAGAACTAGTATTTGATCTTTATTAAAAACTGTCAGCCAGTCCAAGAGAAAAACAACATACAGACCAACCTGGAGCCTTACCTAAAAGAATGAAAAACAAAATAAATTATTGTTTTAAGAAAACACTCAAAATGAATTGGCCATGACAGACAACAATAAGTGAGATTATGCAAGGCATAGCTTTATTGCAGGAATGTGACATACTCGTGGGTATGTGCTACAGCAGAGGACTCCCATTCCTGAAATTAGACTTTGGAATGTTAACTTCTTGCCTCCACCTCTGCACCCATATTAGGCTTGAAAAACAGCAAAAAACATTTTTAAAGCCTAAATGGAGATGGGGAGAAAGTGAGTGGGCATGTGTTGTGCATCCTTGCAGGGCTCATGTGTACAACTGCAGCACATCCATTGTACCCACAACAGCTTATCTGGTTTGCAAATGTGCCCACAGACCCAGAAAAGTTGGCAACCCTGGCATACATGCATCAGGGAAGCCCAGCGGGGAGATGATAGTTCTCCCTCAGCTATTATGCTGCCCTCCGATATGGGAGGCAGCATGTAGCCACCATGGCAAACAGCCATTGGATTTGTCTAATCCCCTTTGAAAGCCAAGCTGGTGACCATGACCATATCTTGTGGCAGCAAATTTTATATCTTAAGTATGCATTGTGTGAAGAAGTACTTCTGACTTTCCAACATTCAGCTTCATTGGATTATCTCTTGTTCTAGACCAGTGTTATGAGAAAAGTAGAAAAATGCCCCCGTCTTCATTTTCACTGTGCCATGCATAATTCTATACACCTCTATCATGTTCCTCTTTACTTCCCTTTCCCTCCAGACTAAAAAGACCCAAATGTTGTAAAGGTTCCTCACAGGGGAGAAAGGGGATAGTAAATGAATGCACCCATTAATGCTCTAGCTGGGTGCTCACTTGATGGAATGCTCACTTTTTACCAAAGATAAACAGTTAAATCCCCAATTTAGAAGAAGATCCAGCCTTTTGTCTTCTATGTGGATGGACTTATTTTTAAGCAGAAAGACTTTGTCATATGAACCACCAGGTTCAAACACAAGTTTATGAAGATAGTGTTTTTTCTGGTGTGTGTTTTTTCCATTCTATAATGTATTTGCGTGGACTCAAGACAACGTGCTATGGGATTAAATTGGCCACAACTTTATTAAATTTCAAATGTGGGTAGACCTTGGCTCAGGCATTGGGTGTTCTCCCTCCCCAGTCCCCAGCCGGGGACCTAGGGAGCATCAGGGTTATCCAGTGTTTGTGTGGGGGATGGGCCGGCTCTGGAGAACATATGTTCAAGCAGAGATAGCCGCCCCCGTTACGCGGCCGCCGCAGGGGAGAGCAATGACGACCTTTCGGCATACGGTCAAAGCCTCCCTTCAGAAACCCCTTTAACGGGGAACCCTGGTATCGCTGCTGCAAGAGGAAGATGGACAAAAGGATTCCGCCCAAGGCCTGATACCGCCAAAGTTGTGACGTTTTGCTACGGGAAAGGCGAAACCTGCCAATGCAGGGAAATTCCTTTCCGGCCCTTTGACAGCAACCTTAAAGTAGCAGCGCCCGCATACCTGTAAGAAAAGTTAACCTGCAAAACCTTTGAAGAAAAGTTAACCTGCAAAATAAGGCATTAACTGAGGGCGGGCAGGGTGGGAGAAGCTCTGGAGCCAAGTGAGGATTCCCAGGTAAGATCCTCCCTCTATTGTGTGGGCAGGTAATTCCTCCCCCATCTGGCCTGATCTCCTTGGCAACGCTTCCGCCAGGTGGGATTGGACAACTGACTGGGTTAGGCGGAGACCTCCAGGTATCCCACCTGAGGGAAGGCAAAGCCAAGCCTATGCTGAATGGAGCCGCTCCAGATCCAGGGGCTGCGCGCGTCCACGCAAAGCCCCCCCCCCCCCGTTTTATGCGGGGAGCGGTCATTGTTACATATTCTAATATGTGATAATACCAGCTTCATGAAATTCTATTGTCTGTGAGAACTGAAATGTACGTACGGGCATGGCATTGTTAATGGTGTTGTTGTACACACAGGCTCTCAGGGAGTAATCTGCCAGGCAATTTTCAAAGAGCTGCAGTGATTCAGCCACTTTTTCATGGAAGTCTTCTACAGATTTGTTAGCACTTGCAAAGTAAAGATAATCAGAATACAATCTGTAAATGAAATAACACAGGAACAATTGAAGCACAATTGCAGCTAAGCCATCCCACATCATCATCATCATAGTAATAAACCAATAGCTATTGTCCAGGCAAGAAAAGAAAAGCAAGAGTGCTATTTGTATAGTAAGGCTGTGCTTTAATTTGTTGTTTATTCCAGCAGAAGTCTCACAGCTCCATTCCAAAGAAAATTAAACTGAAATGCCAGGCTGATGCAAGTTGCCTATCTGGCAAAGGAATCCTACAAGTACCTCACCTTAGTGGAGTGTACTTCCCAAGCATCTTTCCACCATCTCTTTTGGTCATGCCAGGGATGTCAGATGAGAAAAAATATTACAGGAACAAGATCTAATAATACTATTACTTATCTTCTCTTTGCTAACTTACCATTTTTATCTCTCAAACTAGCCATATGAACCACACGATTCAGATCTTGACCCCATATTGCTCCTTGCAGACTATATTCCTTGCTGCTCTTATTCATTCTTGTAGCTTCTGCTACCACTTTTATATTGATTATCCCAGTCGCATGGCCACTTGCTTGCTTATTAGTCACTCCTTTCTTTGATTCCCCATCTTCAGTTATCTTACTCTCAAGACTCCCTCACCTCCAAATACCCTTCCTTCAGGGTCTTCTTTTCCAGTCCAGTGTCCACCGAACACTCTTTTTCAGCCACCTCTCCTCTGATCTCACTATCTGTTGATTCCCTCCTGCCCCTGCTACACAAAGTCACACTCATCCCTAGGAACCACTTTGACCTTGGAATTTTGATACACTTTACTTCAGCCCGCTGTCACCTTTTGTTTTAAAAGATGTTTTAAGGTAAAACACCTGCTAGCAGCTTCAAGCTTGTTTACTTTGAAAGATATCCCCCCTTCCTTTCATGTGACGAATAAAAACTCTATTGATTTTCATGAGAAGGAGGAAAAGAGAGTGCAGCAGAGATGTCAGAACAGCCATAGGTGAGAAAGGAGGGTCTCACTAACTGCTGTGTCTCTGTGTGGTATGTTATAACAACAGAGCCATGTACGAATGGGAAGCTCTGTCTGTAGGTATAATGAAAACAAACAGAAAAATGTGCCACTCCCATATTCAGACGTGCTGAATATTTGGCCGTGCTTAATATTTTGCTGCCTTAGGCAGCCGCCTGTTTTACTGTGCATGAAATAGTTGGCTGTGAAACTGGAAGATATGAGAAAAACAGGAAGGATGGAGCCAGCCGATTCATTAAATGCAGCACTTTGAAACATAAACAATTCCTCCCCCCCCCCCCAATTTCCCTGCAGAAATGTGCGTGTAGAAGAAGGTTAGAGCTCACTAAAAGCACATTATCAAAAGAAATCGAGAAAGGTGAAGTTTGCAATTTCTGCCTTGAGTAACATCAGTGCTAGCTAATAGCGCTTGCTATCTAGGTTAGACAGGCGAGAAGGTGGCCAAGAAAGTGAGCCAAAAGGATGGCTGGCATATGCAGCTCATTTAGATGGCTCTTTCTTGCCAACACCATTTAATCACATTCTCTAGATCAGAGGTGGGGAACCTGTGGCCATCCAGATGTTGGTGGGCTACCAATCATGCTTTCTAGGACTGATGGGAGTTGTGGTCTAACAAGATCTGGAGGACAGCAATTTCTCTATGCTTGCTCAAGATGGCAGGAAACTTAAACAGATAAAAATAAACAACATGATCATACATATCCATTCCAAAATAGAACACGAGTATGAAATTCTGTCTCAGAATTAAAATCTAATCTTATAGGAGGGCAGCAGCTTTCTGTACTTACATAACCATGAAGTTACCCCCTAGAGTTTAGGATCAAGAAATAAGAATTGCAACTAAAGCTAGCCACAATTGTGATAGGAAGGAAATCGCTTTAACGTCTGGGATAATCTGGACATAAGGCAACCCGTGCTGGGAGTGTCATTTAAAAATAGCTCAAAAACTTCAAAAAAATGGGGGGGGGGGAGCTTAACAACTTTCCTGTCCAGATTTTCACTTTCTGAAATATGGCAACCCTAAATTGTGATTACTATTATGCAATGCTAATCTTTGCACTGAAGCAAAATATTAGCTGTTGTGGGTTTATCTTGATACCAAGGGACATTCCTCAAAAAACTGGGGATCTGTCATTCATTTTGATTATAATCAACTTCAAATATCTTTCTCTCTGTGTGCTTTCTGTTGTTAGAACTTGTTTGAAAATTAGCAGAACTATGCCTAGCACAGTATGCTCTGTCAATGGTCTATCAGTTATACTTTTTAAAAACAAAAACAATTCACTAAAATGTATATCTTAAAAGACCAATCAAATTCTTATAACCAATTTCCCCATTACAGGAAACTAATGCCTATATCTTGGTTAAGTACCATGACCTTTAGAAAGGGTCTTATCTCCTTCTCCAAACCCCTTAGCTTATGTATGTGTGTCACAACAGAATCCTATATATGTCTACTCAAAATTAAGTCTCAGAGATCAGTGGAACATCCTCCCAGGTAAGTATGGATGTTGGTAGAACATTTCTCCAAAGAGGGAATGAAATTGATTTTCCCAAGAGTTGTTAGAGAGACATATGTCATGTTTGTATGTCCAGATAAGATATGGTTTATGCACAAGTCTTTAGCTCTCAAAACTCCCCTACCTCTGCATGGCCAAGAGGGGGACTTTGCAAGACTTTGCTGAACTAGGGAACCTGGTTCACATTGACTATGGTTTATTTAAGCAGTACAGCTTCAGAAACCAAGGTTTCAACTTCCTATGTTTTTGAGACGTACCATGATTAGAGTTATACCACAGTCCTTGTGGAGGTTAAAACTGTTAGCTAACTAAAGGGTTGATTAAAATGAAAAGCTTAGGTAGTCCTTCTCCCAGATGCAGGGGAGAAGAGATGGGAGTGTGCAAGGCTGAAGCACACCTTACACAGTTTAGTGATTATACTATGGTACAGCAAGGAAACTCCATGTAGACAGTGGAGTGCCGACAAACTCCTTGTCAGGAGATTCTTATATTCTAATGAAATCTGTATAAGTTGTAGGATATTTCCTTATTTATTTATTTATTTACTTTGCTTTGTGGGACATCTTTATAAAAACCAAATCTTTGCTGATGAGGATTTCAGCTGCTCTTGCTACTTATGGCTCACTTGATGCTGTTACCGGCTGCCATAATCTATCACAATTAAGTGTAGGTGCACATGACTGCCTCTTCATCAGAAAAGATTGCAGAAGAAATGGAACCTAGCATAAAAAGTGGAACCATTTCTTTCAAGCACAGTTCCATATTTCAATTCTATCAGCATAAATACTTGGTTCTTGATGTGTTCCCTATGTTAACAATTTTGCAGAAGCTGTTTAATGATAGCAAAAATGAAAGGCTGAACCAGGCTTTAAATAAATGTTCACGGGTGGTCACATGGGCCTGCAGCTCTCAACAGTGCGACTGTTCCTCTTCCCTCAGTGTTGTCATGGTACAGAAATGTGTTTTTCCACAACTAAGGAAACATGCAGCTGCATGGTAGCTGCCTGCTTGTCTCTCTAATGCCAGAAGGAAAAGAGAAGGAAAACAAAGGCATTGGAAAGGAAAAGTGAGTGAGCAGGCATGCCATAACACAACAGTCACATGAAGTGCTAGGGCAGCAGAAGAGCAACTGCAAGTTCAGCTGCCGTAGTGTTCTGTTGCATTCCTAAATTTAAACTATTAAATAAATTGCTGTATGAATCCCCTTGTTCGTGCAGATTCTAGGAAAGGAAAATATGTGCACTGCAGCTACTGCTGGAATATTAAGGGGAATAGCACAAATGAGGAATATCTAGGCATTACCACAACCATGGCCATTGTATTCTCTTCCAGCACCCAAGATAACTCAGATTCTCTTTTGGCCAAATACTAATATCTCTGAAGATATTTTACAGCTGAGCTACGTGATCCATCATTATAGAATTCCATGGCTCAAAATGACTGGAAGTCAATTAGTTTACAGGGGGAAGCAATGCTGTATATCAGTGCACAACTTTTCTAGACATAAAACACACATTTAACTCCAGTCCAGTTTAGGACTCTTAGTTTTTCTTTCTCCATCCCTACAGCATTCCTCTAAAGAAAACCCCAAAACAATTAAATAAATAGTGACAATAATATTGGTGTAACCTCCCTTAGGTTAGGATGAAACCAGCATGTGGGTCTTTACTCTACCCATCAAATATTTACATTATGGCAAGGCACAGTTATGCTACTTGGCTGTCAGGAATAAAGAATTTACAATTCAGCAGTACATATAGGGTTAGATTTATCCCGTGGTGAGAGAAAAAGCACAATCTATTGTAATGGAAACTGTATCCATTACAAGTGGACAAAATTGGTATCTCCCAAGTTAAGGGGTATATTACGATATGAGACAGACACTAAAGCAACAGCTGCTGAATATTAGAGTCATATTGCAGAGCATTTCCAGATCATTTACAGAAGAAAGCCACTTCATCCAGCTCTCTTGCATACAATTACCATCTGTTAACATTAAGGCCACAAAATATATTTATCAAGTCAACAATGCGCTGTCTGCCTTGCAGGGGGCCATGAGGTGACTTGGGCAATAGGGAGCACTACTGCTGACAGCTCTTATTCTATGTAGTGCTGCTGCTGAGAATAGAATTCTAATAAGGAAAACATTCACATCAGGCGGTAGTGTGTTTTCCCTATGACTATCTTTCAAAAAAGAAAAAAAATTAAAAGCCAATTTACAAATCTAATATTTGATTTTTATATATGTGGCCATGATGCAGGAAATGCTGATGGCACTGGAAACTGATTTACCACTTTTTCTCCCATTTTGTAAAAATGACTAATCTGGAAAGAGGCTGAGCCTATGGACACAAATCAAATGAGACAAGGCAAACAGTCTATGAGCCTGATCAGATTTTACTTCCTCCCCTACTTCCCACTGTACCTCCTTTTCACAGGGGGGAAATGAATGAACCATAAGTTCATCCATTTATTTGAATATGGCATGACTAAAACTTCTTACAAGGAATTTAATGTCACAATGGGCCAGTTTAAGATTTACATCTTCCCTTGTGTGAGGAAAAGAACATGTGATCTTGCATGAATCCACAGCTCTCCCTAAGTATAAGCTGATCAGAAGCAGCATATGAACGGAACCTTTAAATAGGGATAAAAGTTATCATTTCCCTACAAAAATAATCTCATTCCTAAATTCCACAAGTTACTATTTTCAACCAGTGGTGCAAGTAATTATAGCCTCTTTAATAGTTTTACACCCCGACTCCCCTTCTCTTTAGATGCTAATGTGTATTACTTCACAAATGTGGTGAGCTAGCCCTCCTATATATAGAGTCTCTCTTGTTCAGTCTGCTGAGTTTGACCTTCCAGCTCTGTTCTAACCAGCACCACTGTGTTAGAGATGAACAAAAATCCCCATGTTCCACTTTGAAATCATTTGAGTTTTCCAAGCATTTCCACTGAGAACATTTTATTTTCAAGTACTCGCAAAAGCCTTCAAGCTTTTGTGAATGCTTGAAAATAAAATGTTCACAAAAATCCAATGTGCCCATTGAACTCAATACAGACATGATGCCTCCATTAGTTTAATAGACAGATTGAAACCTGTTGTGTACCGCAAAATGGCAGATGAAGGACAAAAAGTGATAACAGCTGGGAGCAGCTCCTACTTGAAATCATGGAGAGGTGTTATCAGTCGCTGTCAACAAGACTGAGCTAGATGGACCAGCGGTCTGATATGTTAATGTTTCAACAGGCAGATATAAACCTGTGGCATTCTCTCAAACACCTGGCAGGAGGGCAACAAGCAGTGCACGATCTAAGAAACTTTAGGACTATTCCTTGGGAACTGAAGCCAGCACATTAAAGCCTTGGGGGAAGAGGGGAACAGAACTGATGCAGGAGACTCGCTCAAGTCACCTTAGAGAAAAGCATATATTTGCAGCAGCAGAATAAGATTCTGATCCTGCAACTGTAGTATTCTCATTGCACAAAAGTAAGCAACAGTGAGTAATATTGCAGTGGTAGGGAAGCTTGCTTGTTTCTTTTTAAATACAAAAAGGGGAGATATGTGCCATGAGGCTAGAAAGGAGGAGCACATAGACTTGTGGGAGACAAGGGAGTGGTGCTCCCTTGCACCACTTTTTCTTTTCAAATGCCTGTATAGCATTGCGGTAGGAATGGAGAAGGCATGGAAATCATAGCTGACAGAACCAAGAAAAGAACCACAATCACAAATACAAATACACCTTAGAGTTGGGGTTCCCAAACTATGGTCCATAAACTTCACCCAGATGGTCTGTGGATTTGCAGTTGAAGATGACATATTCATCACATTAAATACAAGTATTGATTTTTGAATTGTACTTTTATTGCTTCTTTTGTTTCACATTTTGCATTTTATTATATTACAATCTGAATCCTATGGCATTCAAACTGCAGTACAATGAAGTACAATATATGAGAAAAAAGAGCAATAAAAATACAATTAAGAATTATATAGCATCTAGCACAGCACATTTCAATTGCTACAACAGGCAGAAAAAATAATTAAGTGATCCACCAAGACCCTGAGCAATCTTCAAGGGGTCTCTGGGGTGGGGTGTGGACAGTTTGGAAACCACTGCCTTTGAGTGCATAAGCTCACATCAAAAGATGTGGCTGAGTATTACAGATAATATTTTCCTTTACTATCCTTGCCTGGGGCCTGCAGAGCAACATATATTGCCTTCCAATATATGTTGCTAGCCTCTGCCTAAAATATACACAAAAGAAGAAAAGAACTGAACATGCCTTTAGTAAACTGAGGAAACTTAAATATTTCCAGAAAACAAATGTTATTACTTCAAGCTAGAAATAAGCAATACTTTGACCAAAAACCAATGGAATAACAGGTGGGGGTTGGGAACTGAATTTCAGCTGTCCTGCATTCCTCAGATGTCCAAAGTTCTTTATAGTTTCACCTCTTTCTGCTGTAACAGTAAAAGGATGAAAGTCATGGAATCCACCCCTAATAATGATTTATATACTCAGAGGAATGGTTGTTTGAAATTTAAAGCTTTGTTCTGATTTATCCCAAACTAATTATAAAAAGCAGACCTCAGCACTAGTGGGCCTTGCCAGGATGTAAGAGCACCAAATGCCAATGCCAAGCCTGGATGTGGTGACCTTAATATAATATTACTATTATCTGTCATTTTACATATGATGAGACGTCTTTTGAATATAGTTAATGAGACCTCAGCTTAACCATATCATCAAGGCTTTTTTACTTAAATCCTTAGGAAAAGACGGTGCTATATTGTTCCATAAAACTGTCTACCAGTTGCCATGGGTTCTTTCAGGAGGAAGAGGACAGAAATGTTACGAATAAATAATAATAGAATACCATGTGACTGTTGAAATAAATCACTTTACCATTTAAAAAAAGTGAGAATTGAACCATGCAATACAAGGCAAACAAGTCCTTATATCTCACCAAAAACAGGGATATTAAGAAGCAGGTGGAATCCTGTGAAGAGGGTTAAAATATTTATTCCCATATTACTGCTAAGGAGTACATGTCAGCAAAGCCTGAAGAACTGTGTTTCCTTTTCTTTCACTACAACTTGGAGTGGACTCTTGACCAAGGTACACACTACCTTGTGCAGGGGAGGAAAACCTGTTGACCTTTATTTCCATGCCTTATAGCAGATGGGCTACATTTGCCTTTTTCACACTGAAATTGCCCTAAGCAACTGGGATCTCCTCACAGCTCCCGGTTTCCATAGTTACCTGCATCTTTGCTAATGTCAACAAGATGAAAGATTATCTGTTATGGGAGTTTTACTTGTTCAATTTTACAACTCGTATCAGTTCAGATTGCATACTGTATTAACTCTTTCCCAGATCATGCTCAAGAATTAAAGGTATTCAAAGTTTCTCCAATATATGGAAATGAGGATTGAAAATGTGATTAATTAATTCAGAATGGGAAGTCAAAGCTACCATGGACTGTAATTCACCTTATTCTGAAACTAAGCAAAACAAGGAACGTTTTCCAAATCTTTTTACTGGAATTTAAACATTCTGGGGACTTCTAATAAAGGTAGAATTTTCTAGAGCAGGAGGCGCTAACCTTTTTTTGGTCCAAGGGCCACATTTGTCCTTTGGTCCAGGGCCACATGCCAGTGGTGGGTGTGGCTACTCCACCCTCTCGCATGCACACACACATCTTCCTAAGGTAAGCTAAGTGAATTAGCTGACAGGGAGAGTCAGGTGTGTTACTGTCCCCCTCATCAAATGATCAATCTGGTAAATAGTGAGGGGGCAATTTGCATCAGGGCTGGGTAGAGAGGTTCAAATCTCTTTGCCCACCAATGTTGTTGAAGTCTTGGGGGATTGCATCGGACTACTGGGCTGCAGGTAAGCCATCTCTATTCTAGAGCTAAAGAATTCTAAATATTCTTTAGCTCTAGAATAGGATTCCTAAAGAATCCATTTCTACACTAAAAACACCTTTGCTTTATAGATTGTATCAGCCATATAAAAAATAAGTTTTTAAAACAATGGATTCGATGAGGTGGTACAAGTGTTTATGGAGTTGAGTTGCGGGGGTGAGTTATGCTGCTCTCAACTTACCAATTTTGGGGGCAGCTGTCAACTACCCATGAAAACAAATAAAAAGAATAAAATACATTTCTTTGATACTATGTAAATATTGCTTGCTAACCTTTCAACAGGATCCCTAAGCATAACAATCAGCTTTGCATTTGGCTGGAAGGCATGGATGAAGTCCTGTATTAAGAATGGAGGCTCCCCTTCTGTACTGTTGTCATAGAAGAAAATCCAAGCGTTGTTGTCCCACATTGTCGAAGCACTCGCCTCTCCTAGGAATGACAAAAAGCTGCAGATCAGTGTCACTCTAGATGACTGGCTCATTCTGAGCACTGTTGTAAATGCACTGCAGGACCAGAACATTAAATGAAATATGCTAGGTCACTTCCTATTCTTGGCTATGGCAGCCAAAAATACACTTCTTAATAGTTGAGGGAGTTGGGTATGTCTTGGGCGGAGACTGAAAGGAAATACAATTGAGATTCCTGCATTGTAGGGGGTTGGATTGGATGATCCTCAGGATCCCTTCCAACTCTATGATCTTCAAATATCTGAAGGGCTACCACATGGAAGAGGGGGCAAGCTTATTTTCCACTGTTTCTGAGGATAGGGCCCAAGCCAATGGTTTCAAATTACAAGAAAGGTGATTCTGACTAATCATTAGGAAGAACTTTCTGACAGTAAGAGCTATTCAATAGTGGAACAGACAACTTGAAAGGTAATGGACGCTCTTTCAAAGGAGGTTTTTAAACAAAGGTTGGATGCCCTTCTGTCACAGATTCTTTAGCTATTATTTCTGCATTTCAGGGGGTTAGATTAGATAACCCCTTGACTTCCCATCCAACTCAGAAATTCCATGATTCTATTGTTTCATCATCTCTCTCCCCCACCCCATAGCACCACAACACGAATTAATGTTTGTGAGGAGGAATCTATATTTAACCCATGATGAATTAAATGCTGCTGCATTTATATATCAAATGAGAACAGCACATTCCAAAATATACCAATTTTTCATAGACGCTAAAAGCATACAACATATGATGAAACTGCCTACTTTCATTAAAAATGGCTCTTTAATGTCCTTAGCCAGAGATTAATGGTAAAAAATCATGTTGTGCTTTCATAAACCATTCTGGTAAATTTATCATAATAAGGATCAAAAATAAATAAACCCTGTCTAAAATGCCTGGAGCTGCAAGGGTAATGTCTTGTGTAGGGCTTCTGAAACCTCCATGGCTTCATCTGGCAATATAATTACAACCAAATAAAGATTTGATTCAGAGATGTTTTTGATTGTAAAATTACTTTCCCTGGTAAAGTTAGAGGGATGTTTATAGTTTTAATTATATCTCTCCTTTTTAATCATTTGACGTTTAATAATGTGGCTCCCTAAGAAAATCTCAGATTTTCATATTTCCTATAGATGGATTCTTGACTAAATTGTATTTTTAACAAGGTAATAAAAAAAGTTCATTATAATGAGCATATTAATTCAGATGATTTCCTGTAAACTTTATTAAAAAGAGGCCTTGTAAACATTTTCCTTAACAAAAAGTTCAGCTCCTTGCAAAGGCAATTGCTCAAAAAAAGTACATTAGCCGTTTGAATTAGCATTCTTTCCCTTACAAGAGACCAATAAAATAAAAAATGTAGCTTGTATGTGTCCTTGATAATAAAAGTCCAGAAAGAGCACTTGAGGCACAATATTTGTTTATAGAAAGAGCAGTGAACCTGCTCATATCACAACAAAATAATGAGGCCTAATAGCTTCTTGATTTAAAAAGTCAGGATATGTCAATAATGTCATAATAACTTTCGTAGGTCACAACAGCTTAGACTTTCCCCAGTCTCAGTAGACAGTAGAATAAATTGGTCCCTTGAAGGAAATCCAACCTATCCCATCTCTTATGCCTAGCAAATGTTTATTGTCACTATATTTGGTTCCTTTATGTAACTAAACAGCAGCACAGCAGGCAGAAATTACAGGTGGAGGTTCTTATTAACACCACATCTCCATCCCATGAAAAGTTTTATTTCCTAAAGTTTCCCAAGGCATTTGTGGAGTCTGAGCAGACTTTGTTTCCTACCTGCTGATGCCACACTTGCAACTATCCTGCACTGTCTTCCAAAAAAACAAAGTGCTGTTGCTGAATTAGGGTGACCAGATGCAAAAGAGGAAACCTGTGCCTTTAGCATTGTGTAGAAACAGATACTTCAGCAGGTATAGCTTCTCATGCAAACTACAGTGGTACCTCGCAAGACGAATGCCTCGTAAGATGAAAAACTCGCAAGACGAAAGAGTTTTTCGTTTTTTGAGTTGCTTCGCAAGACGAATTTCCCTATGGGCTTGCTTCGCAAGACAAAAACGTCTTGCAAGTTTGTTTCCTTTGTCTTGCAAGTTTGTTTCCTTTTTCTTAAAACCGTGCATTCAGGGGGTGCAGTTGCGACTTGACTTCGAGGAGCAACTCATAGCATGCGGTGTGGTAGCCTTTTTTGAGGTTTTTGAAGACTTTGGTGATTTTTGAAGCTTTTCCAAAGTCCGTGCTTCGCAAGACGAAAAAATCGCAAGACGAAAAAGCTCGCAGAACGAATTAATTTCGTCTTGCGAGGTACCACTGTACACCTCCTGAAATTGCCTCTCCTACCCAACCATTAAAGGTGCAAGGACTCTGTCCTCTTTGGCATCTGGTCAACCCTGAACTGAATGGATCCTAAGGGAAACAATAGAGCTAAAGTCCCATATACGTTATTTCATATATTCTTCCATGCCCATCAAGTTAATCAGATTACATATTTGCTTCATATGATGTCATTTGCTGTGGTTAAATCAGTGGGACATAGTGATGGAATGCATCTAGATTTCACTAGCAAGTGAAGGTATTTTTTATTCACAAAGTTTTTGCCCAATTCTGCATGTTTGTATTTCTTTGTAGTTATTTTTTATTTTAGATGGACAGCATGTTGCATTGAACACTATATTGTTGCCAAGGTGCTATAAAGTGTTATAAATAACTCAATAATATTAATGCATTTTTAAACAGCCTCTATTTACACTGAAAACAAGGTGCAAAATTAAAGATTTATAATGCTCTTCTTTTCAGACAGATGTTTGCTCAACTTTTCATTACTAGTTGAAGGCACACTTTCATGATGCTGTAAAGCTTGCATTACCCTTTTGCCAACAGAAGTTGTTCTAATAAAATGCCTTATCCACATTTTTGCTATCATATACTTAGCTTACATTGCTAAGATACAGAGGAGATCAGTGAACTCTTATCTTAGTACAGATAACTACCGATGTTATTAAAGCAAGTCTCATACCAGCAACATAAACCCCTATAAGCAGTAGTTTGTGTACCAATAATTATCTTGTTGAAGTCTTTTGCAGTGTCCCCCTGCAACGCACTCTGAATCTGATGAGCAGCCAAGTCAAACAAGTCCAGGTAATCTTCCACTGGGTAGCGATCATGAAATCCATCCCTCAGACGAATTATCCCTGAAAGCAAAAATAAATAAATAAAGTAAGCCTGGAATCTACAGTGGTATAGTAGAGATGTTTGCTGCTCTGCCTTTTGGACTATTTGGTGGAAGACCCTGTTCAAATAGCATAATCATAAATAAGATACGATAGTTGTTCAATTATGCTGATGGTTCAACAAGGAAATAATATGAATAACTATTTTCTTGCATGGTAGCTGCAGCAGGAATACTGCTTGCATAGAAACAGAGCTCTCAAATAACTCCTGGTATTGAATTAGTGGACATATAACATTTGGGAATTTCTTTTAATGAAGTCAAAAGAACCAGGACAGAGACAAAATGGCAATATAGCAAACTGGATTTGATGTGATGTGGTTAAGTACCATCAAAAGAACTTATTTTCTCCAAATTATAAACTACTGCTGTGAAATGTTCTGAAATTTAAAGAACTGATTTACTCTAAGTATATCAATCTCATTTTGTTTTTCAACTTACTTTATAAAACACTATATTCTATTATTTTTTCAAGTTCTTTTTTATTGTAAAATTAACAGTAATAAAAGGAATCTCTTTCTCTTTCTAGATTATGGTTGTTTCATTAGGCAGAAAAGTGCACGAGAACCATGAGTCAAAGAAAGTCTGCCTAGTATCTTCTATACTAAAGCACAGTCTGCCACTGTAGAAATGAATGAATAAGGAGATATTAATAGGTCAGAGCAAACTACAAAGACTTCAGAGCAAAGAACCGGGAAATGCAGCCAAGAGAATTATGTAGAAGGCCCAGAGGATTCTGGTTTTAACCAGGTATTTATTATCATGCCAGTGTTTGTGAAGCTGCTCCAAAATATCTAGGTCCTGGCACATCTAGGCCTGATGGTGAATAGACTGGAGGCTGCTATAAAGATGTAGACTGGGTCCTGGAGTCAGGCAAGGAAGTGAGTACCTGATTCATATCGAGCAGGCTGCAAACTTCACAGTGCTCCTGTACATAAGCATGGTATGGCCTGCATGCTTTGAATTAGTTTTTCATGGCCTCCTTCCTTTTGGATGCTGCTGGAGCAATAGCCCAAAGGACCTTATTTGTGCTGTGCCAGGCACAGTAGGCATAAAGGCCTCTTGCTTTTAGTGTATAGCAGTGATGACATCAATATACCTCAAAGGCCTTGGAGGTCTCTGGACAGATAAAACAAGGCATGGCATGGTGGGCAACCCAAGCTGTATCAAGCTGTATCATCATTGCATTAGAATTTAGTAGTTCCTCCCAATTTTTATAGGGTGCTCTGCCCTGTCAGAACTCCAAATCCACAGCTAAATGCCAAATATTTGCAAAATATGGAAGCAAGCCTACTTATAATATAACTTGGAATTCTGGGGGAAAGTGTATTTTTTGCTATTATGTTAATAAGTTTCATGTTCTTATTTTGTGTTTTTATGTTGTAAGCCACCCTGTGATCTTCAGATGAAGGGTGGTATATAACTTTAACGAGGAAGAAGCAGCAGCAGAAGGCTGGTTTATGGGTATTCTTACATGCTGTTACATGTAACTTGTTAGCATGCCTGTGTTCCACTCAGAGTGGCATACATAGTCTTCTTGGCCAGATGGCAAAGCCCAGAGTTTCTCAGCTTTGGAGATGTACCTGCCTGGTCCTTTCAAATAATTCTAAAACAGTTGTTGTTTGCATTTGGCCTCAGAACATGGAATTTTATTTGAAATAAATTGAGAAGTTGTTTTATTGGGCCAAGTATAGAACTCGTATAAGAGACAAACCACAAAGAATATGCTTGAAAGAACACTGCACACCAATTAAAATCCCTCTGAAATTAGTTCAGCTCATTTTTATTGAGTTTGCTGCTTCAACTGCCTTAGCAGAGGAAACCAGTTGTACCAATTTAGTCCATTTCAACTAGAGGGACTTCACTCATACTTGAAGGCATTATCATATATAATCTGAAAAGCAGTGGTTTCCTATTCAAACCAATTTGCAGACAGAAGAAGCTCTGTTGTGTATTCGTTCTAAGGCTTTATCTGAAGCAGGGGGAGGGCGTACACAACTGAACCTATCCCCTGTGTAGTATAAACCTCAGGCTACTAGGCCATCTATATCACTAATCATAAGCCAAAACACTAGTGTCAAAATCCATAGAGGCTAAACTGTTCCCTTGTGTCTTGAGACATACTGAGCAGAACCAGACTGAAGTGACTACAACCAGGCTTGGCAGGGAGGGAGCTCAGTTTTAATAATTAAAAAAATAATGAAAACATATTCTCTACTGCTTTGATATTTCAAGATTTGAATCCTTGCAACTCTTGAAAGCAAATAAAAATAAATCTGTTTCCTGAACTAAAAATCCTAGGAAACCCGTCAGCAGAATGGTAGCAGGGTCAGTGTCAACATCCACGGGCAGAAGCCCAAGGATTCCAGGTGCTGACGCTGGTCCTGCTTTCAGATAATCATTGTAATTGCTTCCAACCCTCACTCCTGCCAAACTGGCACTCAAGCAAGGTAGATATTAGAAACTGTTGTCACTATGTCCTTGAATGAGCTCATCATCAGATGGGAACTAGCACTAAGTCTGTTCACCTTTCAAACCAGGCCAATACAGACTGTGGAGTCAAGCTCTGTTATACAACACTATGCAACTGAAGCATCTGGGCAGGCTAATCACACATGCCTGTATTCTAAGATAGCTCAGTCGGTAGAGCACGAGACTCTTAATCTCAAGGTTGTGGGTTCGAGCCCCGTGTTGGGCAAAATATTCCTGCATTTCAGGCGGCTGGACTAGATAACCCTTGCAGTCCCTTCCAACTCTATTATTCTATGCAACTGGCACCTTTCCTCCAAGGGAAAACCCATGCAATCTGCCTTATCCTTGTGACTGCATCGTCCATGTATCAGCCACAGGCCCAGCACCAGAGTTCCATGGGCAGCTGTCCATGACATGAGCCCTTTGCTTTGGGCAAATGAAAACCACTGACTCTCCAACACTACAGCCTTAGCAGCTGAAGCACCCAGCATATTAACTCCACAAAATAAACTACTCCTACACAGGGACCTCACATACTAAGAGGGTGCTTAAAACAGTGGTGACTAGCAGAACTTGCTCACTAAACTGCCCCCCCCTTTATGATGCTGCTGCATATACCTGTCACTTTCAAGGTTAAGGGGTGAGAGTCCCTGGGGGCAGGAAACCAAGAGCCCCACTAAACCTGGTATTGATCAAGCCACATGGAACTGTCAAAAAGAAAAGCAGTTCTCATGTTACCGCAAGGCACTGCCTGAAATGGATTTTTAGCACCAACTCCTTTACCTAAGCCAGAGCAGGTATTTTGAAAGAATTACACAAAAAGGCAAATTTGTATAGACATCTGCTTATGGCCAAACAACAAACAGTGCTACCCATCCTAGGTTTTTCTAGTTGATGACAGCTTATTATAAATTTGTGCAATGTTAAGATTTGCTCTGCACGCAGCTGACAAGCAACCTGGGCATTATATAGATCAATTCATTAATATTAGGGCAGGCTGTTGTTTATACCAATCCAGCTGATAGGCTTCTCTATATTAGGCTGCTGATTGGGGGCTTGTTACGTGCACTTCCAGTGTGTATCCAACGCAATTTGCCATAGATACAGACATTAAGGCTAGACCTATTGGTTTCCAGCATTAGGTCTACTGGAGAAACTTAAAAATGAAGAGATGCTGCTTCGAAAGGAAGATTTAAGAATTCATTTCTGCCAGCACAACTCTGTGTCAGATAGTGTGTTTACTCACCAAACCTTTTCCTTGTCCACCAGTGAGGCTCCTTAATTGCTGAGAATCTCACATCAGGATGTAACCTGAGCCTATCATAAAGGTCTGTTGTTCCACACTTTGGCTGGCCTATGATGTAGAAATGGGGAAGGCAGCGTAGCCGGTAGTGCTTCTCCTTGTAATGATACAAATGGCTCCAAAACACCTTTCTAAGGTAATCAAATATTGTCCGAAAACGTTTGGAATACAACGCATATGAGTTTGTAGCATAAGGATCCCTAGTAGTGTTTCCTTTGTACTCTTCATACCAACAAGGATTCTTGCTGTTTGGAAGAAACTTGTTAGGAATTACGGAGAACATCTGCAAAACAGAGAATAAAAGCTCTCATTCAGGCAGGAAATAAAGAACATGGTAGCACTTCCGGTTATGATAATCCTATTGTTTACACATTCCAGACATTTTAATGTTCCGATAGCCTATGCTGTTGCACAGATATAAGACCAGGAGGATATGTAGAGCTGGCAGAGAAGAGGAATATATTTGTAAAGCCCAGCTCTTAAACACAAAAATAAGTGATATGGTTATCTAAACCTAAATATTGCTTCTATGCAGACTTCCATAGATAGAATTGTATTTTAAGAAATTAATTCCTAGAGCAGATGGAATTCATCTATGTATGACAAAATTATAACGCATCAACAGAAGGAATAATTTGAGAAAAGCAGCACACACTACATAACACAGCAATTCTCTACAAAAGCTTCTGCATAGCAACCACTCTATTAAATATGAGGGGTTGGGAACCTTTTTTAGCTCAAGGGGCTTCTGGGACCCACATGCCAGTGTTGGGTGGTACCAGAAGCAAAAATAGATGGAGCAACAAATGTGAATTTTACCACTGTACAATAGGCTAGTTTCTATACACATTCACACACACTCAATCTCTCTCATCCATCCAGACAAGCAAACAGCATTATCAAAGTTCAAGGATGCATTTCCTGCAGGGAAGGGTGCAAACCAGGACTGGTGGGGCGTGGGGCTAGAAAAGGGATGTAGGAGGGACAGGCAGAGTGACCTGAATGCTGCATTGAGATCATACACCCCTAGACTACAATCAGAAGGGCCAACAGGATTTTCTGGGTCCAGTATACTGTATATGGATTGGCCACATTGACCTACTCACAAAAGAGACCACAGATTTGTATATGTTTTGCGTGATAAAATGTCTGACAGCTAGAATGTGAATATCTTTCCCCATACTTAATCTGTTGAATTTTTGCCTTCCACACAGCTTTCTCCAATGCTAGCCCATAAGCGAAGCCTAGGCTGAAACCATGTACTACTTTTACCTGGGAGTAATCCCCATTAAATAAAAAGAAACTTATTTCTGTGTAGACACTGTACAGTACTTCATTGTACCTGTAAGTTAACTGCAGAGTGAATTCTTAATGAGAGTCTGGTCTTTAGTTCCTACACAGTAGGAGACATATTGAAGACTATTTGCAACAGTTTTCACATTTTGCTTTTGCCATTTCTGCTTTTCATCTTGTTTTAGCATGGGCAACTGAGAACAGAAGACCTGATGCTACAGTTGTAGAAACTGTCACCCTGAGCTATATCTGTAATGAGTTTGCACAGCGATTCACACACTGCTTCCAACATAGTCATATCCCTGCACAAACGTAAAAGAAACACCACATAATGTCCTATAGTATCATAATGTCCTATAGTATCATCAAGCATTCTGCCACCTGGGCGTCTGACTTCACACAGGTCACTTTCATGTTGCTTCCACTATAGCATCCTATAGCAAAAACTGGACCTAGTAAAGACACAAGTTTGTGTTGTATAGGGTTATGATACTACTGGACAGCATAGCAATGGCTTCAATAATAGTCATAGATTAATTTATTGGATGAATTATAGGGTAAAGGAAAGCCAAGGTGAATTTTCAGAGCCAAAGCAATAACAGAAATCCTTGGGAGATCACCAAGTGACTCTTGTGGTTTATATGGAACTAATTCAGAGATGTATGGAGTGGTTGGGAACATAAGAATCTTCCTTATGCCAAATCAGACCATTTTTTCATCTAGCTCAGTTCTGTCTATACTGACTGACTGCAGGTCTCCAGGATTTCAATTCCCAGGCAATCACTCACAATAACACTAGTTCAATGCTTATCTAAGCGAACCAAAGAGGTACATATTGTGCTGCTGCACTTGATATTGCATAGGAAGGATATAGTTCACCAATATTAATAGTGAACCTAAACAGTCACACCTAAGAGAGTATCTCAGCTTGGTATTGTGAACATTGGAAAACCTGGCTGAAGGTTATTGAAATATGCAAGTCCAATAAGATTAAGCAAACTGGAAGATATGCATGCAAGGAAATAATAATTAGGAAACACTGGTTTAAATGAAGATGAAATACACAGATCAAATTAATGTTCAGGTTTAGTTAATAAAACTGTACCACTTTCATTGTAAAGAAACACTGACTTCTAGTTGTTTAACATAAATTCTATACCTTCCTGAAATCCCTCACATTTTAGCATTTTAGAGTCCTAAAAGTCTAAGGAGTAGATTGTGCTTCAAAGTGTTCATATGGACCTTTAAGCGTGTCTCCATCCAATAATTTTCTCTTCCCACATACTCCCAAACATCTGTTAACACTCTACATTCCTGAGCATCTACAAACTGCATATAAGAAACCTCCTTGGAAGAATTAGACTTATCTAGATAAAGAATTCTTAGAACTTTCTGTGTTCACTCTCTTCAGGTCTGATTTACCAATAGCAGTGGCAACCACATCTCTGTTTCCTGTACACCAGTAAAAGCATGTAGTGATAAGCCAGTTTTTATGTCTGGTATTTATATAGCAGCAATTGCACAAATTAGATGCATGCAAGGAGGAAATTTTAACATCTCTTTCCATGATGGGCTTTGCCAACATGAAAAGAGCTTTTAAGTTCTCATACTTGCTTACTAGGCTCTGGGAGGCTCCCTCAAGATCCCATGGGGCCATCTGAAATCTCATGAGATTCCATGGAAGCTCCCAGAGCCTGAATGAGACCTTTCCACAACCCAGTATGCCTGGTTTCATGGAAGGGAAGGTCCACTTGCAACACCAGCTTCAGAAAGGTAGGAAGCATCACGCAGGGGCAGTTCTGGAATTGTTCTGACTATATACAATTTTGGCTTTACTCGCAATCCTCCAGAACGTACCCCCTGTGCAACTTGTAAGTCTATTGTATGTACAATTGATAAAAATCACTTCATTTAAGCGTCTGATCTGACTAGCAGAATGTCTATGATCATCCAGCTACAGTAACTACCTCACTGTTTGATCTGATCTTCCCATATTTCCAGAGGAAAGTTATAAAGCACCACAGTGGCTTTCCCTAGGCTCCAACATGTGTGTTCCAGTTTCTGAGACTATCTAATGTTCTCAATCATATCTACTACTGGGTCATATCAAAAGCATGAATGAAGAGAAGCAGCTATACAACTGATAGGGAGTCCCAATGCCTTGCTAAATGTCAATGTTAACCTAAACTGAAGTGCATCTGCCTTGATTCCTCAGTGAGTGTTAACTTAAGAGTGCATTGGCTTATAATGGCATCACTGTGTTGGTGTTGACTAGATACTACAGAGAGTAATGGTCAAGGTTACCATTTTTAAATCAATAGTTCTCCCTCTTGTATACTCACATGCATTTCTTGTTTCTTCAAATCTTCTAAGTCTGGAAGATGTCTAGTTATAAACTCAATGTTTGTAGTAATTGTGTCAATAATTACTTTAATGCTTGGATAATCCTTTGCATATGAAATATTCATTTTAGATGTTTGGTAATGGTCTTTCATATCACAGAGGCTCTCATTGTCCATTAAGTTTGAACTGCTAGTAAAAGCTCCATATCGTAGTGCTGGCTGCATCAGCAAGAGGCCACGTTTAGCTCCAGTCAGTATATAGGATGCCATCACTAGCATCATTATTAATAATCCAAACATTAAACTGCATAGTTTTCCTTTCTTCAAGCAAAACAATCCAGTCCAGCTTTCACTGTGATAAGTCCTTACTTCTAGCACTGCAAGCAAGTTCATCTGTTTGCTATCCACGTGCAACAGAACTTTATTTTTATCTCTGCACAGAGAAGGACACTCTTTAATATTGTGAGTTGGCCGCTGGCACTTGAAACACTGTCTGTGCAAGTCATTTGATAACAATGCTATGCAACGTTGAATGCAATGCTTCATATTAGTACCATTAAAGAATTGGTGTAAGGAGCCATTTCAAATGGATGAAAGTCACTTTCTACAAGCAATCAAGAAACTTTGTCAAATCAGTATATATATTTTTTAAAAAATCAGACTAACCAAAATAGATGGCAACTACTGAAAATAATATGGCAATGTATTAGAGGCACATTATACTTGATCTGGACATACAAAATTTTGTTTTTAAGTTGATGATGATGAGTTCAGGTTTTTCCCATTGAACAAAATGAGGAGAGTGGGATTTCACTGTACAGAGTGAAGTGACACAAAAAACAAAAGGAGCTCATTGTCCTTTCATCAAAATTAAACAAATTTAGGTTTGTGAGAGAAAAGATTCTTCTTGAGATTTAAATATATTCGTTTAAAATGTAGGTTCCAAGACAGAGAAATGATCTGGAGTTCTTCATTTTTATAATCACTTCAGAGGATTCTGTTGTGTAACCTAGAAGAGAACAAAGAGAAAACGTGAATAAAATTATCTGTCCAGAAGTCAGACCAAAGTGTTACTCACTTTATTAGGCGATGGACTACTGAAATATCAACCCTGGTAGATGAATCTATGTTAAATTGCATATTAAGGGGAAAGGTAAATTCTGAGTACTGGAAATAAGTATAGAGGACTTGAAAATGATTTGGACAGGAACTTGAAGGACTAACTACTTACATGAACTTGCTGAACTATTCAGCCCCTTTTGAGGTGGTATCTATCCTGTGCCCCATCCTCTGAGGTGAGGAGGATAGCAACAAGAGTCAGGGCCTTCACCAAACCATAAGGCCTCCCCCCCCCAATAATTTGGGGGGGGGTTAAATTTCTGCTTTTTGCTTTGGTTTTTAATAGCATCTGGTGCATGCTTCTGAACTGAATTTGTTGTGTGTGTTTATCTGCTTGAATTTTCCTTGATTGTTTTGTGGTATTGTGAGCCATCTGAAGAATCCCCGTGATTAAGAGGCAGAATATAAATATTTGAGATAAAGAGATAGAAAGATGAGGTACATGGAAGGGAAAGGTGGTGAGCGTGTCAAATGACAATTTTATGCTGGGATACTCTGAAGACTATGGTACAGATTACAAATAAGATTAAGCTAAGCAATCATCTGGGTCAAGATTACCCAGTGGGACATTCTAAAGGCCAATCTAATGGATCTGTGGGGCAAGAAAGCTGTTTAGAAAGGGAGCAGCATCCATGGTTTGTGTGAAGGCTCCACAGGCAAATTTTGAGCAAAGAATAATACTAACACAGTGGATTTTTGAGTAGCAAAAATCACCAAGTTTGTATTGGGCAGGAAGAAAAAGCCATGGTTAAGGGTTCAGGAATACAGCAGCCCCTAGAGATTCTCTAAAATGAATTGTGGCCACAAATTGATTTCTGTTTTCCAGTCCTTGCTTGGACATACTCATTATTAACCTAAGCAACAAAGGGGTAATAAGTAGGATACTTCTGGAGAGAAAGTAATTGAATGTCTCTCCCTTTCAAGATCGATAAAGAATATTAAGCAGCAGCACCAAAAAAATTGCATTAAACTGTTGCAAATAAATTTTAATACTGTGGAGGTAGCATATTCCAAGAATTCAAGGGGAAATGAGAATATGGCTATATCAGACCAGTGCATTAACCCTTTCTCTAATGTGCAGTTCAAGAAGAAAAACTTGGGCCTTTAGGTATGCATAGCACTGGGATTTTTTCTCTTCCCCACCCCATGAAACAGTTGTGATACTAGTGGTAATCCAAAGTCTCACTTAAGTGCACAGAGCCAGCAGCACAACTCTTTGAAACAGAGCCTCAATTGCTTACATTCTATTAAATTAAAATGTTGATCGCAATTAAATTTCAGCAGGACAGAAAAGCCTGTGATTCCATTTTGACATATTTAAAGTATCTACAGCATCAACTAATGTTTTGTTTATATCATGAAGGATTTCAGAGATGTAAACATTTTGACCAATCACATTTTACAAAACATAACTGAAATTATGTGTGCTACAAGGAAAAAAATGAACCAAGAAATCACTGTAATGGAAAATTAAGACATGTACATTAAACCACACACTGCTACTGCTTAGGGATGCTATACTCTACGGTTTCATTCAACATTTATTAAGCACACCAACCTGATCCCCACTTCCCAGATGAATACATAAGACTGTAATGTACTTGTTGCATTGTCTTCTGCTGCTTTTATAGGAACTCTACAAGCTGAGTTAATGGCAACTTAAACTTCATTCTTGATGAGGCCCAGGAGCCTACACTGATCAGTAACCAGCTCCTTCAGCCAGACCACACCTCTGACTCATAGATGTTTCTCTTAAAGGTGGCACATGTAGGAAACTGTATTAAGCTGCTAATGCATGCATTAGAGCAGGCATCCCCAAACTCGGCCCTCCAGATGTTTTGGGACTACAACTCCCATCACCCCTAGCTAACAGGACCAGTGGTCAAGGATGATGGGAACTGTAGTCCCAAAACATTTGGAGGGCCAAGTTTGGGGATGCCTGCATTAGAGATATCCTTCCGTTTTCCATTAGGGATACTGTTCTTGGCTCAGAAAATGTATCAAAATATGCATTAAAATGTTTAGATGAATATAAGAATATGTTTAATTTATGTCAAAATGCATATAAAATATGTTTTAGGAGACTATACGGACAGAAATGCATGTTTTGTTGGGGAGAAAATGTCAGTAAATGTGAATTTACATACATTGCTTTAAAATGCAGATTGACATGTAAACAGGGTGGACTAGATTTAGGAATGGGCTTATGGATGCAAAATACACATGGACCAGAAATAGACATCCATCTATCCCCAACTCTTGAACCACAGAAATAAAATGAAAATTGTGCACATAAGAACTTAGTCTACAAATAGGGTTCCCTATGCTGGCTAATTGGCTATGGAGTTTGAATCATATGTTTGATGACAGATAACCTTTTGAGGGACACCTAAACAACTTGTGCAAATACCAAGCTTTTTTCCTCCATTTTTGTGCCAACTCTTGAACACTGATTGGACCCAGATCTTAATAACTAACACAGTTGTAAGTGTCCCTTTACATGAGACGGTGATCAATAAGGTAGTGGCCTCTCAATCAAGACATTATTGGAAGTTTCTGTGCCAGGTACAAAAGTTGTTATTCACCCAAACTTTTAGTTAAAGTAGTGCTCCTAACTTTGTCGGAGTAAGATCAGTGAAATCTCCAGTCCAAGCTCACGAAGAATCTATTTATATGTTATTTGTAAACCTCCTTTCAAGACTGCATTTTTCTGATTCAACCAATTATTCTGGTTCCACAGTAGCAAGAACAAACTTTGCTAAATAGGACACAGAGGAAATCAGATAAGATTCAATATGGTTTATAGAATACATGTTATTAGACGCCTGCATTTACAGGTGTTTTTGACTTACAGAAAATCTTTCCGTCTGCAATTTGTCAAAAAAACAACAACAAAAAAACACAGCATATAAAGAACACAGATTCATGTTATCATTGGCACTGAAAACAGGTACATTCCAGTTTTTACTTTGTAAAACTAGCAAATAGATAAAGGAAAATTACTACCATGAAGTCTTCTTACAATATACCAAACTAAGTCTTCAACTACCAGTTGCTGCTTCAAGTGCACAACGTTTTCTTATACAGTTCTTATGAAAACCAGCTGAGTCCCTAAGGGTTTAACACTGACTTACAGGCATAATTACTGTATGATTGAAAAAAGTTTGTAATTAAAATCAGCAAATGACAGAAAGTGGAGCATTTGAACTGCTTCTTGTGCTGAGCACCGGCTTATGTCTGAGTAGAATTAGAAGACCCAGAAGGAGCCTTCAGAAATGTTCAAAAGCATTATTAGAGATATATGTGCCAGTGCATAAATAAGAACCTTCATATAACTACTGAAAATAAGTTTCAAGTTTCAATACAATTACTCACATTAGTAAAAGGAACACATGGATGGGTTTTAATGACCCTGCAGGCTTTAAACTAAGATGTTAAGAGGAGTGAAAGAAAAGAGAATTGCAAAAATAGTAAGCTGACTTCATAATAATTGCATAATATGATTGTGGAACATTTAAATAAATGGGATGAATTATTTAAATAAACGAGACAATTATGTGATTCACATTTTACAAGGGTTTGTTTCACTGTGATCAAGTAGTAAATTTGCCCACCAAGAACGATGAAGTAATGTAAACTGCTATAGTAGTTAGAGAATAGGAAATTACTCACCCTTTAAAATTAACTATTAACAGCAAACTTTACATGTTAAATATCATGGTGTTTTAGTATACAGCACTTGCAAACCGTATGTAGCAATCCCAGCAAAAAATTTTAATAGCCTGAGAACACGATGAAGGAAGAATCCATTGTAGCTGGATTTATACTAAACCAAGCATTGCTGCATCTTGCATTGTGTGCACATTTGTGTGTGAGTGGCTTGTGCAGTTTATTAAAAATAGCCCAATCAATTATATGCAAAATTATGCTGTGTGTGTGTGTGTGTTATAAAAGGACCAGACCACATGCAGTACTACATTTCCGAAGAGTAATTTTGCAAATATTAATACATACGTAGATATTAATACCTAAGTTTCTGGGTAGTTTTCCAACAGCACTTCCCACAACACAGTAAGAGAGTAAGAGTAGCCAGTAAGAGAGACACTGACAGCCAGTGCAGGTAAGTGGTTAGAGTGTTGGACTAGGACCTGGGAGACTAAGGTTCAATTTCCCACTCAGCCATGAAACTCATTGGGTGACCTTGGGCCAGACACTACCTCTCAGCCTAACCTACCTTCCACGGTTGTTGTGGGAATTAACGTGGAGAAGGAACAACCATGTATGCCATCTTGAAGTTTTTGGGGAAAAGGAGGGGAATGTAAATGCAATAAAGGATGTTATCAGATTACCACAGTACAAAGCTGGTACATCAGCTATACCTGGTAAAATATGCTATAGGCCACAGAAGTCAGTTGGGCAGCACCACCAAGCTGCAAATCTAATGGAATAGGGTCATCTAAACACTCCTTCCCAAGCCAGGAAACCCCCTAGGCAGCAGCAGCAAATATTCTATATTTTACAGACTGAGCTACATAACTGTTCTTGATATTATGTTTTTGTACACCTGAAGAAACAGCTGTGACTTCAGAAAACTGGTCCATGTCTTTCAAATGGGAGGAAGACCAGAATAGAGCTATTTTTAATGTGTAAAATGTCAGTGGGTATCTGACTAACTTGGAGATGGAATCCAAGCAACTGAATTCTCACCCTGATCCATCAGCCTGCTCTCAACTTTGTCTGGAGCTACGAAGATGCTATGAATAACAATTTGTTAAAGAGGAGATTTGGAATTTCTCTTCAAGGCCCATCAATGCAACACTTGTTAGGAAGCTCCGTTCTTGAAGCCAGACAAAGCTTCTATGACTGACATTAATTCTTATTCTTCTAAAAATGAACTGTCAAAACTATATTAAAGAATGCAGAGCTATGAATCTTGCATAATGCTTCTAAGCCTTGCCCCCGTTCCCCACACAAGCAAATTTATTGTGACACTTCATATGGAAACAAAATGAATAATAATTTATTAGACCTCTACTGGAATTTATTGGAATGCTTTGAAAGGTATTTGCATTTGACGAACTATACCATTTGAATGTGCATGCAATGCAGTGATGATAGATGGCATCGATAGTTGGAGCTTGTTTCAATATGGATCTAATTTGTGTCTGTAGTTCCTAATTCAGATACGCATGTGGATCTCCTTAGCTTGATTAGAGTGATTTTTTAAAAAATGAAACATTCATATAGAATATTACAAACCGGTGTGAGAGCCCCCGTTAATTGCTACACTAGTAGAATGATGCAATATAACAGGGAGGCAGTACATGTCCAAATCTCTCCAGCTGTTTTGAACTACAACCCTCATCAATCCCACCCAGCACAGCAGGTGTAGTTTTGGTGATGACTGTTGTAGTCCGAAACATTGAAAGGACACCAGGCAGGCAAAGACTGACCTAGAAGGTGATTTATATTAATTTATCAGGTTTGTGAAATGCTCTTCCAAGGGAGGCTTGCCTGGTACCTTCATTATACACATTTAGGCAAATCCATTCATTTTCTTTTCTTTTTTTTAATATATATATTTATTAAATTTTTTAAACATAAATGCAGAAATAAAAACAATGAAACATATATCATAACATATTTTCTTAACTTCATTGGACTCCCTCACGTCTCCCGCTCCCACTTGCATCATTGTCAATTCTTACCCGCAATTTATCATCTTGTTTACATTCTTATATCCCATTCATTTAAAATATAATCTAATAATCCTCCCAAAGGTTTATGTTTTTTCCTCAATCTCACTTGTCATCCTAATTCCATCTAGTTTAGTGGTGCTCAATTATTTATGATCTAGCATCCTTCTTAACATTCAACCAAATTACAATGCTTTTTTAAATAAATCTTAAATTTCTTCCAGTCTTCTTCAACCTTCTCTTCTCCCAGGTCTCGGATTCTGCCAGTCATCTTGGCTAGTTCCATATAGTCTATCAGCTGCATCTGCCACTCTTCCAGTGTGGGTAGATCTTGGGTTTTCCAGTGCTTAGCGATAAGTATCCTTGCTGCTGTTGTTGCATACATAAAAAATGTTCGGTCCTTCCTTAACACCTTCTGGCCGACAATACCCAAAAGGAAGGCCTCTGGTTTCTTAGTGAAGGTATACTTAAATACCTTTTTCAGCTCATTATATATCATTTCCCAGAAAGCCTTCACTCTAGGGCAAGTCCACCAGAGGTGAAAGAATGTTCCTTCATTTTCTTTACATTTCCAACATTTATTATCAGACAAATGGTATATTTTGGCAAGTTTAACTGGGGTCATGTACCGCAAATCCATTCATTTTCAACCAGGCCTCTGCCAGGAGAAAGACAGGTGAAAAGTGTCCTTGTTGATTCTCCTTGAGCTCTCAGCAGCTTTTAATACCATCGGTGATGGTATCCTTCTGGAGCAGCTGTCCAAGTTAGGGGTGGGTGGCACCACTTTGCGGTGGTTCTGGTCCTACATGTACAGGTTTGGTAGTGCATGTGCTGGACTGATGTCTTGTCTCAGTAATGGACTGGATGAGAGTCAATAAACTGAGACTCAATCCAGAGAAGACTGGGGCACTGTTAGTGGGCATTTCCCTAGACTGGATGGAAGGTTCCCCCTCTTGATGGGGTTACTCCTTCTGAAGCTTTTGAATACACAGCTTTTGGATCCTCTTCTGTCACTTGAAGCTTGGATGGGCTCAGTGGCACAGAGTGCCTTCCATCAGCTTTGGCTGGTGTCCTATCTGTGCCTCTATCTGGACAGGGATAGTTCCACCTTCTGCTGTCTATGCTCCGGTAACCTCTAAGATAGAATATTGCAATGGGTTATACATAGTTCTAGCTGGGGCTGATTGGAATTGTAGTCCAAAACATTTGAAAGGCACCAAGTTAGTGAAGGCTGATCCTGAAACATTTGGTTGGCCACTATTTTATTTAATGCCAGACCATATGGACTTGGGCTGTTCCAGCAAGGAAGTTCTTATAAAGCATGTCCTTCTAGCCCATTAGTGTGGAAACTGTGCACTCAGTAGGACCAGATGACTGCTTCTCCAGCCCTTGCCTTTAGTTCCTTTAGCTACTATGTGAGTGTTATGTATTTATGAGATGAAACATTCCCCCCCCTCAATAGCTCCCACAAGAATAGACAATTCTTAATTAGCTCAACTTTGCCAGATTTCAAATGTACTGTTTGTCAATAGTTTCTTAACCGTCCTAGGCAAGGAATGCAAATTTTATTCATGCCTTATTGTATGACATGTCAACTCAGAAATATTTGTGCAATTAAGATTCCAGTCTGTAGTATTTATACTACAGATTGCTGTGCAGAGGTCCCTTAAGTTATACAGTAGTCATCAACTGCTCTCTTGGAGTAGCAAATGTTCTCCATTTATTAATATTTTCCCCTCAAGAGCTACTGTGAATTCAGTGTGATAATAAATTTACAAAAAGTATATGAGTAACTAAGTGAAAAGGTTTCTCACAGCTATATTAGAGTATGAATAATGAATTCTTTCAAGTTCAAATTGTGTGACCAGAATAAATTATGTCAATTAAATAGAATAACAAGTTTGCTTGATTAGTGTTATTCTGGTTTCAAAAAGGAGTGGAGGAACATGCAAGCTTGTTTTTAGTACAGTGGTACATCAGAAGTCAAACGGAATCCGTTCGACTTCCAAAACATTTGGAAACCAAGGTGCAGCTTCTGAATCAGAAGCCGCGGAAGCTGCGTCGGACGTTCAGGTTCCCAAGAACATTTGCAAACTGGAACACTCACTTCCAGGTTTGTGGCATTGGAGAGCAAAATGTTCAGGATCCAAGGTACAACTACATTCTTTAGTATTTCAATATTATTTTCTGAAGCCAATAAAGCAGATAAAGACAATATACTTGGAAAAAGGACAAGAGCAGTGGGTCTCTCTCTCAATACCTGAGAGAGAAGGACAAAAGTGGTGAAAGCTCCTCGTCCCCCACCCCAATTTCTCTGAAATTTGCACAGTATTTTTGTGAACTGCTTTTTCCTTTGGGGGACATAGCTGAGCACCAAATCTGGAGTGGCAGTTGTCACTGGTGATGGAATTTGTTCCCATTTGTCTGTGAATTCTGAAATATTTAGGCTCCTGATGTAAGGCAAAGCAACATTTGCTATCCAGGGAACTCTTCTTTTATAAACCTTTTCCTTTTCCTTTAACCAGACCAAATTTACCAAGACATTCCTCCTCCCTCTTGCTCTACCCCTTTAGAGTAAAACAAATTTTGATTGATAGGGCAGTCCTCTATTGCAACAACAGTGCTCTCTCCATTTGTAATTCCAGCAACTGGCATACAGAGGCATACTCCTATGTCATTTTACACAGAAGTAAGGCCCACTGAATTCAACAAGTCTTACTTCTGAGTAGATATGGTCAGGAGCACACTTGCTAGGCCCTTTCAGCCATTTCTTCCCCTCAGCATTACCTGGTATCTCCTGCTGCTACCAGCCAGCCAACTCCAACCCTACTTCCTTGCCTGGCTGAAGCTCCACAAAGAAGACCCAGAACAGGGCCTCTACTGCATACCCCAGCCAGCTATAAACCCTCTCCCCTCCTTATGCTGGCCACAGCACAAGCACCCTAAAGAAGGCTTCTATAAAGGGCATGTTTCTAGATTACATTCTCCTTGACTCACCCCTTCACTCATGATCATCTGGGCTTTGCCTATACAAATAGCAATATTTCACCAGAAATTTAATCAGTTCCTTAATGTATTGAGCACTTTGGTGTTACTGTTTCACTCCAGCTCTTGGCTCCTAGTGTGCTTTGCAGCTTTTACAATCTTCTGTTAGCTTCATTTCTTCAACATTCCTGCCTCTCCTAAGATCTTTCTGTGTCAGGTTCTTGGACTTAAAAAAAAAAAAATCAATTGTAATAGTAACAGAAGTAAACAATAACATTCCAAGATGGTAACCTCAGCAGCCAGCCATCAAAGAAAGGTTTTTAAAACAATTTTTAAAAAAGATGCTGGCAAAATGTCAAAAGGGAAGTGTCCAGCAGATTTCCTTTAGGAGTATGTCCCACAGTGTGGCTGCAAAAATAGAAAGGGGGGAGGAATCTTGTTCCTTTGCAGTGAATATGAAAGAGAACTTCACTAATCCCAGGGACTGGGGAGATCCATATGATAAAAGGTGTTCTGATACCAGCTATTAGCTCTGACCTTTTTATTTGGTGGGCTACTAATCTGTATTGTTGTGACAATTTGACCACATAACAAGAACTTCCCAGGCCATAACATGCAAAGAACACTAGTGCTAGTCCTTTAATAATAGCAGATGATGGGTAGAAATTGGAAGACCTGAAATTGGTATTATTAAAGACTGGGTTTGGGTTTTTTACATTTTCCAAATTCCTGCCTTAGGTTTAGAGCATGGCATAGCACCGTTACTTACTGTGAATAAATAAGCCTGATATTTAACATGTATGACAATAAACTGTGGCTTGAATGTGGAAGAAATTTCACTGGCCATAGTATATGTGAAATGCACACATGGATAACTTGTGAAATATGTTCCTGGAGACCAAGCTGAGTGAATACTTCTCAGAAAAACAATTCTCTCTCACTCACTCACTCACACACACACACACACACACCCCTAGAAAAAAACCCCGCTTTGAAGAATTCTGTCAGAATATTTGTAAAGATTGTCATCCACCATACCCCAGCCAATGCCCTAGGATGACTCTAGGTCCAGGGCATTGCAAAATCATGAGTCAACACAATTGCTGCCATTGCCACCTAAAGAAGAGGAGGAGGAGGAGGAGGAGGAGGAGGAGGAGGAGGGGTGGAGCCAGAACCTTAGGGAAAGAAGCTGTGCTATTTCCATTGCTAATTTACATCCAAAAAAACTGTTAGAGAATTTCTCATCTCCCTGAAAAAATGGTGAAATGGTCCCCCCAATTTCTCTGTCCACAAACAGGGTGGAGAATTTCAAGGGTCATTTGTGAACAGCTCTAGACCAAATCCTACAATGAAGGATGTCATCATGTTCTGTTGTAGTACATCATCAGTATAATGGGGCCCATTCCAAGATGCAGGAGCAGCTACAATACATTCACTGCACTTTACAGAAGACCTCCCTGATGGCGTTGTCCATTCCATTCCATTCCACATGTACCCCATTCAAAACTAGTTTATATGGTTCCCAGAAACTCATCCATGCAAAAAGACTTGAGCTTTTTAAAAATTTGTATTCCAAAGGGGGTGGGGCAGAACCAGCCACCACCATTTGAAAGAGTTTAAGTGCTATTCAAGTTGTAACTTCTGCAAATGAACTGCAGGAATAAAAAAAGTGAGCTGTATATGGTTTTTTAAAAAATGTGATGTTGTAGATCAGTAGACCAATACTCAGCTGAATGTTTAAAGTACTGGGCTTCCCTGATTAACTTTTTGTTAATAAACTTTGTGTGAACTTGTAGCTATTTACTTCTGAGCAATCAACAGTCTGCCAAAAAGAGAAAATCAATTATATGAGAAATCACTACCCTCTATGACCGTGCCACAAAAAGGCTTGAGTAATGGTTTTGAAAGCCTATATGACATGTTATGCTGGTCAGTGACCTTCTCCAGCTAGAGCACTCTGGCTCGATATAAAAGTTCTCAAAATTCAGCCGAAGGGGGGTGGACATTTGTAACATGTCTGTCAAACAGTTTCCTTGAAGGCAAAACTAACAGCTAGTGGAGTTTTAAGACGGCTATTAAAAAGAACATTTGGTAACAGTCAGAAAATATATACACAGTCTGCCTAGCAGTTGTTCAGATATAAACTTGCCATCACAGTTAAGTTTTTACAAAGGCTACAAAACACAGCATTTTCGCTTAAATAATAGTTTTATGGATTGCACTGTAACTTGTTACATTTGTCCTAAACGATTCAGTCCAAATATGTTGAAACCTACCATCACTGCTGTATTCAGTGAGAACAGGAAGCCATCTGTGTAAATCAGCATAGCTTCATAGTTATCAAGAGGGAAAACAGCTATTTAAGTCTGCTACTCAGGATCATTGTTACTAAATTAATTCCTTTTAAAGGAAGCTACAGAAGTTTCGTTTCTATTACTAACTACTCTTGCTTGCCACAAATTCTTATTCAGCTATGCTTCTCTAGAACCCATTCCTCTATTGCTTGGTTTTATTTTCAAAAAATATACTTCCTATTAGGATATAAATGAGTACTTTTAATGGCACACCCAAAGTCAGAAAGGTCAGATTAAGTGGAGATTCAGCTTGAGCTTTTCTAACTAATATCAGGCTTATAAACCTCTGCAATTGAGCTCTATATTTTCATGTTCTGAATGCTCAAAATGCACTGTTGTTATTGTTGGCATCCTCATGTCTCAAGAGACAATGGAGTGAGTTAACAGCATCATAGGGACCTCCCCAGGGTGCAAGCCTGATCAGTGTGTATGGAGGTCCTGGGCTGCCTAGAGGACAAGACCGCCCCCCTTGGTCTCACTGATGTGGTCTAAAGGAAAGCAGAGCAATATGTTTGGCACCAGCTTGGTTGCAGGAGCTGCTGGAAAGAGGCATACAAGGTGCCATCCAACCGTTTTAGGGACTCCACTCCAGATTTATGTAGGCTTTGCTCCTTAGCCTTTTCTTCTCCCAAAGATATTCCACAAGGCAGCAAATGTTTCTTAGGGCAAGAGTTTATGGGGCTACCTTTTCAGGTTGATTAGCCCCATTTGCCCCTCACTACCCTCTGCAGCGGGTGGCGGGTGGCGCTGTGGGTTAAACCACAGAGCCTAGGACTTGCTGATCAGAAGGTTGGCAGTTCAAATCCCCATTATGGGGTGAGCTCCCGTTGCTTGGTCCCTGCTCCTGCCAACCTAGCAGTTCAAAAGCATGTCAAAGTGCAAGTAGATAAATAGGTACCGCTCTGGCGGGAAGGTAAACAGCGTTTCCGTGCGCTGCTCTGGTTCACCAGAAGCGGCTTAGTCATGCTGGCCACATGACCCGGAAGTTGTATGCTGGCTCCCTTGGCCAATAAAGCGAGATGAGTGCCGCAACCCCAGAGTCAGTCACGACTGGACCTAATGGTCAGGGGTCCCTTTACCTTTACCCTCTGCAGCAGAAACTGCCTTCTTCACAACTGGATCCACTATTGTTCTCATTGGCTCAGTCTACCAGATTGAGTGTCTTCACACGCAGGAGAATCATAGAATTGTAGAGTTGGAAGGGACCCTGAGGATCATCTAGTTCAACCCCCTGCAATGCAACAATATGCAGATATCCCATATAGGGATCGAACCTGTGACCTTGGTGTTGTCATAACCACACTCAAACTAAGGTTTTGAGACCCATCAGCTACCCTTACCTCGTTTAGCCGGTCCATCAAAGTTGCTGTCACATGCTGACAGCTTCTAGGAGCCACAGGTGAGAGCTGAGTGCAGAGTGAGGACCAGAGGTGGACAAACTACCCCAGAAGGAGCATTGTGTGTACTACCTCTCCTCACACACCCCAAAATGCACTAGTTCTTAACTATTGCCCTACTCCCTCAAAGCCTCAATAATGCAACCTTCTGTGGCAGCTGCCATATCAGCCTGTGATTCAGGGTGATTACATGTCTCTTACACAATAGCTTGATAGAGTAATTAAAACTCACCCAGGATACCAAAGTATAAACCAGGCATAGGCAAACTTGGCCCTCCAGATGTTTTGAGACTACAATTCCTATCATCCCTGACTACTGGTCCTGTTAGCTAGGGATGATGGAAGTTGTAGTCCCAAAACATCTGGAGGGCCGAGTTTGCCAATGCCTGGTATAAACTAAGTTAACTGACCCTGGCATCAAAGGTACATTTTTAAAAATAAATAAAAATTTGTTTTTAAAAATTATAATTAAAATTAAAAAATTAAAACTAAACATTAAAAATGCTTAGTGTAGTAAATATTCACCTCTTGCATGATTTTTTTTTCAGCTTGTAAATTCATGAAAGAGCACAATTGGCACACGTTGGTAAAAATGCTCAAAATTATGTGTGTTTGAAAATATATATAGACTTTCTACTTCTGCAGCCACACTGAGCAATCTTCCCAAGCATCCCACGCTACCCTGGAGATTATACACTAAAACCAGGGGTTGGGGTTAAAAACACATTCCATCTGCAATCTCACAAAGACAGCTTGGATATATTGCTGCAACAAATTCATAACAAACCATACATTTTTACAGCACAAACTTTGTGTCTGTTTAAATAGTGCTGAAAGCTTGCAATATTTCAGTTCCTCTTCAATGGAAACTAAATACACCACAGGCTTAAATGTTATAATATGCTGTTTATGGTAATTAATTTTCACTCCCTACTCATTGAAGTATTCAACTGATACAGAATGACAGCTAGAAAATGCACAGAGACCAACTGGAAACAAATTATGATACAAATTATACCAAAGTAATTTGCATATTCATGAGTTTAGTACTACCGAGGGTTTTGCTGCTGTTTTAAGCAAATCTATCTCCTTTTTTTGGAATGTAACAGAATGATAGAGAGATCTTTCAAAAGCCAGATTAAACTGGAATGGCCAGAAATGGCACAATTGATCCATTACAAAAACACTGTGAAGTTGCAATACTTTCTGAAAGGTCACTAAAATACTATCACCTACTTGTGATATATAATCTCAGAACCTATTATTCCTATACTCTGTGATTATAATCTCCATCAGTATAGAAGAAAGTGGTTTGGGGTGAGCGATTTTAGCAACTATCCCTTTGTCATGGTCAGATCACCTCCGGGTAAGATTTAGATTTTCAGTGGTTTTCCGGCTCTACAGAACTGGGAGACATATTAGAATGGTTCATCCTTGGAAGCTGAGGGAACTAATTGATTTTCAGGTGGCTCTGGGGGGATTTTCTGGCTGATATAACTGGCACTGCTGTTGAAGTCCGGGTTGATCTGTGGAATACACAGATGACCTGGGCCATTTACACAATCACTCATGACCACAGTCTCCCGCTTGATGTAGCCTAACCGTCTCCTTGGTATACAACCGGTATACATTGGGGAGAGCAATGAAACAAGCTAGGATATGTCTAGAAAACAAGTGGAGGAAAACTCCAGAAGAATGCAACTGAACACTGGTAAGAACCCACTACTGAGCCTATTCAGTGGCAGGGAAGGCAGCAAAGAAGCAGCACTTCACTGTTTCCTTGTACGCTCACTATGTCATTCAGTAGTATGTGGGCAGTACAGGGTCTTTTAAAGTCTGGCCTGAAGGAGGGGGAAGAACCAACAGTGGGCCACTGCAGGCCCATGCAGGGTAGGGGGGGGCAGGTACACTTGCCTTTGGCATCAGAAGGCTAAGCTGATTGGCAGACACTGCCAGGGACTAGCTGCTTTTTTTGTTTCTAACAGGACTCCTGCCATGGACCTCACCCAAGCTCTACATGCAAATCTTTTGCAAAGCACTTTTAGAATAAAATCACTTGCATCTTCTGAGACCTATTATAGTAGGTAAATTTCAATAGGTATCTAGAGCACTGTAGTTCTCAAGTCTCCAAACACAGTTCCTTAGGAGAGCTAAAGGACATCTTCTATAGGAACTGGCACAAGATATAACATTCTCCCCTTACTTAACTCATTTTCATATGAAAGATGATTACGGTACTTCATTTTATCTGAGCTCAAAGGGCTTCCACTTGATCTATACCTGGGTTGGACCAGTGGGTGGGAAATCAATGACTGATATATACATCCAACTAAAAGATTTGAAAAATGTTGTGCTTACATGGAGAAGGAGGAGGGCCTATAGTGTTTAACAAAGGGTGGAAAGGGGGGCACATGGTTGTTGTTTTCTGGAAAAACTTTGGAACTTAGAGCTGCTTCATATACTGCATATTGCCTACACATATATTTTCCCGTGTGTGGTTGAAGCTTCTGCTCATTCACATAGTCTAAGTAAACCATGATTTTGCTTACCATGTTGTAAGAACCATAATTTTCCATAACTGCTTGGCTTATGCATGTCTTTCCAAAGGCATAGAAACGAAGCATGTAAAATATGTTGTAGTACGATATATGTCTTAGAGCAGGGGTAGGCAACCTAAGGCCCGGGGGCCAGATTACCTTCAGTTACCTTCACAATCCAGTTACCTTCACAATCCAGCCCACAATGGTCCGGGAATCAGTGTGTTTTTACATGAGGTGAATGTGTCCTTTTATTTAAAATACATCTCTGGGTTATCGGTGGGGCATAGGAATTTGTTCATATTTTTTTTCCAAAATATAGTCTGGCCCACCACATGATCTGAGAGACGGTGGACCGGCCCACGGCTGAAAAAGGTTGCTGACCCCTGTCTTAGAAACTAACATATTATCCTGAAAGCTGGTAGGCACATTCAGGCTGCAATTTTATGTTTATGTTCAAACATGAGTTTATCCTGCCTCTCCCTGCATTCTGCAACACACACCTATTTTTAAAAACAACTATCAAACATTGTCACTTACCAGTATATTTCTGGTCCTAATGTCACCTTCTGCATTTCTCAGAACACTTAGGGGGGGGGGTAGGCTTGTTCCATCAGAAGTAAAGCCTCTGGATGAGTAACGTCATTTACATGTGTCTAATTAAATATCTTTACATGTATGGAATAGCATTATGAATTAAATCTGGGCATGTCATGATCTGAAGCCTAAGAGAGATGACTTTACAGGACAATAAATGCTAATTACTGACTATTAATATTTTTACCTCTTCCACACTTAGTGCAGCTGAATAGAAGCCAGAGGAAAAGCTTCACTAATTCTGCACGGATTTTAATGAGCCAGAAAGATTCTGGCTTGCCCTTTTGCTGAAAAGACAAATTCCACAATAGCAGATCAGGTAGAGTTATTTTGTAATCAGTAACTAAGCAAAGGCAAGCTCATTAATGTGTTTTTAAAATGATTCTTTTCCTGTGGTGTTAACCACTTCACTCTTATTAATGCAGAAAAATGTCTACACCAATACAGGCTTGTCAAGTCTTTCCCCCAACCCATGAACCTCTCCAAGAATTTTGAGTGACGCAGCAAAGTGATAACACCAATTTCCCAGGAGCTGCACTGACTGCTTATGTACAACCAGGCCCCATTCAAGGTGTCAACTTTGAACATACAAAGCCCTGATTGACTTAGGACACAAGCACTTGATGGAGTTCCATGTCTGCCAAGCCAGCCTTGTGGCCTGCAGAAGAGGCACTTCCCATCAAAAGGTATGGCTCATTGCACTGTGACTTGTGTTAGGGCTTTCTCTTTGGTGGCAGACTGTTTGTGCAACTTCCTCCCTCTGAAGGCACAACTGATGATTTTGCACTGTTAACATAAAACATATATTCCCTCCCAGGCATTTGGCCTCGGGCAGGGTGGGCGGGATACAAACAAATATTATTATTATTATTATTTATTAATAAGCCGAGGCATGGCTACTTTAATGTACACTGCTGAACTGTTTTAATGATTGGAAACTTTTCCCCCCATCTTGCTTCATTTAATGTTTACGCCATACTGGAATCCTATGAAATGAAATTCAGTCTAGAAGTACCATCAATCAATCAATCACCATGGTTTAGCACTATGAGCTATTGTGATAAGCCATACAATAAAAGCCAAATCATACTGTTTTATACTGTATGCTGAATTCCAAATGTGCAGACATGACCCTGCTTCTCCATTGTCTTAAAAAGGTATGGTTCGTGCTCTAGTTCAGTAGCAGACAGTAGGGCAGTGTAGACAGGGCTATATTGCTCACCTGCCTTCTGAGCAAAGAACATCAGTTCCTGTGAGGGAAAGGATAGGGGCAAGGTTCAGGGATCTCCCCATACCTTGCCCCATCTCCCTCTCAGGAACCAGCACTGACACTTCTTGTTTGGAAAGCAGGTTATCAATGCCACCCCTTACCTGCACCACCCCACTGACTGCTACTGCCTTGGTCATATACCATCTACTAATATCTTCTCTCAGGTCTTGAGTAGTCTCACCTTGGTCACCTCACATCTGTCCAACACTCCAAAATATCCCACCTTTCACATTGCACTAATTACATGAAGATCCTCCTTACACTGGATTCTAGTCCATTCCTAGATTCAGCACAAGCTACTTGTCTTTGCCATTTGCACCTCACAGACTCCATTTGTCTTGCCCCCTTTTCTCTGTCATTTTGAAGCCACAATGCCCATGCTCTCCACCATGCCCTGTTCCTTCAAAAGACTCCACGCCTTCTCTCATTTCCTCATATACTTGCATCTGCCTACTAAAACACCTGCATGATGCCACCTCTTCATTTTTTGAAATCCTCCCTCAAAACCCACTTTTCATGAAGCTTTTGGCACAACCCCCTAAATCCCCATGTTCTGCTGCAAACTGGCCTGTAAATTGGTCTGTAACTAATTCTAAGCATGTGACGCTGAAACAGATTGCTTCACTAGGAGGAATTCAATACCACACTATTACCATTGTTCCCTCAGTGCAAGCAATTCTGTTTACCAGATGAAATGGAGTCTCCCCCCCCTCACCTCACATGCTGTTAAGAGGGTATTCACATGTGTACCCTCGAACCAAAATAGGGGGGCATGGGGGAGGAGAGGAGGGCAGCCCTGTAGCACTAGCAGGACTTGTGCCACTGGCTCCTGATAGTACCACTATTTAGTGAGTCCAGCCCACTGTTTACCACTGCCACCACTTGCTTCCCCCTTCCCTTTATAGCTTTCTGAATTTTAGATTGTAAGCTCCTCTTTCCCTTGTACTCTGCAAAGTGCCATGCACACCAATGGTGCTGTATTAAATGGTCTGAAGATGCAGAACTTTATGTATCTTGTTCTCACAAATAAGGACTATCTGGTAAATGAAAAGATAGAATGTAGCCGGGACAAAATCAGTCATGTGATGACTGAAATTGTGACTGATTTAATAGAGTTAGGGGAGTGGCAAGAAATAACTAATGTGAATCGAATTTAAAAGGAAAAGGAGTTCAAAAAAGTGTTTTGTTCCCCCCCCCCCGAAAGAGACACATCTGAAGTCACAGGGGAGAACAGTAACATTACTGCTGAAAAGAAGAGAAAGCTGAAGCAAGATCCATGTTCGTCCAATATCCAAACAGCAAACAGCAAATGCATGATATAAAATATGACAAATAATAGCAGAAAGGCATTTGCAAACACATTTCTAAAGTAAGCAGTTAAAGTCACTGGTCTATCATGCAAAACCAGTTTATTATGAAAAGAATAAACTTCAGGAAGCCTCAGGCTTATGTGCTCTTATGTTTCTCTTCCAGTACAGTCACAAGGAACAGTTCAGAACAGTTCAGAAGTGTTCACTTCCAGTTTTGCTTAGGCACACACATCATCAAACCCAACAAACCATGTTTAACTAATAGTTGTTTGAAACAAGTGAATAGGATTGAAACAAATTGTCACATCTTTAAACAACCTATAGTTGACATTAAACACAGTTTACAGCTTGAACAGCACACTAAATTGTGATTAATGAAAATCAGAAGTGAAAATTTCAGATCCCTTCCTTACAGCTGCATCAGAGGACGGAGAAAGGGGGTCATATAAAGCTCAAGGTTCACTGTGGCTCTTTGGTCATGCTAAACTATAGTTTAGTGCACCATTCAGGCATGGCCAGTGTGGGGCCTACAATAGTTATACTTACTACATTTTTGGTAATATGCGTAGTTGCAGTAGCCTCATTCACACTAATCTCAGTTTCTGTAGACTCACAACACTAAAAGCTACCAAATCTCTTAGCACACAGTGGACTAATAGACTAAACATACAATAAAATCAAACCAGACACTGCAACTGCATTTCTAACTAATCTCAACTGAGCTGAACTAAGAACTAAACTGGCTGTAATAAGTTATTTCACTTTAACTCATGCAAGAGAACCACTGCACTGATATGTAGAAGTGTAAAGCCAAACACTCTATATATTACAAAATAGTAAATGTCATGTCTTGTATAGATTTTTTTTTTTTTTGTGAACATTTTTGACAGGTTCAAAGCTTGTCTCCTTCCCTTCTGACCTTTCCTCATAATTGCTTTGAAATCAAAGTATTACTCTCTCACTTTGAGTTGTCCATAGTTAACCTTAGTTATTTCAGCAGGTACCCAAATTTATTGGCTTTACAGCATTATGATGTCATCACATTCAGCATATAATCCCTGATTGGGCTGCACTACTCACCCATGTGAGTAAAAAGAGCAACAATCAGAAAAAAAGAGTGGCAGATAATGGAAACAACAGTATCAGGCTCTGGTGCTGTTATTACATGGATATAAAGTGACAGAAGAATATCTTCAAGCATTGTGAAAATTGCTCTGCTCTTTTCTTTTTAAAATAAACTTTCACTATACTTAGCTGAAGCATGGGATATATTTTAAGCTACTATTGTCAACAGTGTCGTTCTCATTGTTACTTAACTCTCCACTTCTACAGAGCTAGCTTCAAAACTAACACTTGTAATAATTATAGTCCCATGTACCTCTATTATCCCACTTTATATGAACTCGTTTCTGGAACCCCTTGAGAGACTACTTCCCCGAATTCCTTCCAAAGCATACAATTTATGAAGCAATTTAACATAAAACATTCCTCAAGGTTCCAAAGATGTTTTCCTTACAAGAATACAAAAAGGATGTGGAATGATGGATTTAATATACTTTGTGATTGCTTCGCTTTTGAAAGAAAATGAATTCAGAAGTGACATCAGTGTAAGGTAGTTACCAACATGGCTGCAGCAGAACAATTCTTTTAGCTTAAAGTGACGCAGGTGGCGCTGTGGGTTAAAGCCTCAGCGCCTAGGACTTGCCAATCGAAAGGTCAGCGGTTCGAATCCCTGCGGCGGGGTGCGCTCCCGCTGCTCGGTCCCAGCGCCTACCAACCTAGCAGTTCGAAAGCACCTCCGGGTGCAAGTAGATAAATAGGGACCGCTTACCGGCGGGAAGGTAAACAGCGTTTCCGTGTGCGGCTCTGGCTCGCCAGAGCAGCGATGTCACGCTGGCCACGTGACCCGGAAGTGTCTCCGGACAGCGCTGGCCCCTGGCCTCTTAAGTGAGATGGGCGCACAACCCCAGAGTCTGTCAAGACTGGCCCGTACGGGCAGGGGTACCTTTACCTTTACCTGAGCTGCCAATTGTTCACTTGCTGTAGCAAGGTGTCCTCGCATGTGGGAATGCATCTTGCTCCAAAGTATGGAGTGGTATATATTGAAACCACTGCTAAAATTGAACTCCCCCCCCCTTTAAACAAGACAGGAAAATTGGCTTCCAGGTGGAGAAATCGAAATTGGAAACAGAATTGTTAGAACCCAATACTAAGAATGTATCAAGAATGTACAATTTGTTGCTGAAGTGGAATACAATAGATGAGACAGTTAAATCAGCCATGATTAAATGGGCACAGGACATTGGTCATGATATTATGTTTGCGGACTGGGAACAGTTATGGACCACCGGTATTAAATTCACGGCATGTAATGCCCTAAGAGAAAATATTATGAAAATGATTTACAGGTGGTACATGACCCCAGTCAAGCTTGCGAAGATTTATCATCTGCCCAATAATAAATGTTGGAAATGTAATGAGACTGAAGGCACCTTCTTTCACCTTTGGTGGACCTGCCCAAAGATTAAAGCCTTTTGGGAAATGATTTATAATGAAATTAAGAAGGTACTTAAATGTACTTTTCATAAGAAACCAGAGGCATTTCTCTTGGGCATGGTGGGCCAATTGGTGTCAAGGAAGGACAAGACTTTTTTTATGTACGCCACTACAGCAGCAAGGATTCTTCTAGCAAAGTATTGGAAGACACAAGAATTACCCACACTGGAAGAATGGCAGACGAAAGTGATCGACTTTATGGGACTGGCAGAAATGACTGGCAGAATCAGTGACCAAGAGAAAGAGACGGTGGAGGAAGATTGGAAGAAGTTTAAAGTATATCTTAAGAACTGTTATAAAATTGAGGAGTGCTAAAATGTCAAGGGGAAGGAAGATGCAGAATTACAGCTGAAAATGTTTGAGGATTTAAGGTGAAACTGAGAAAGATAACAAGTTTAAATTTAATTGGCAAAAAGGGTTGCTGAAAAATTGTAAAATAAGGATGCAAAAAGGGTGAGGTATGGGGAAGTCCGAGAAAGGAGGTTTATGAAAATGAGGTTAAGAATTTATATCTGTGTGTTTGTTTGTATTTGTTGATGTTTTTATGTTGTTGTTGTTGTTTTGTTTTAAAATTGGAAAATTAATAAAAATTATTATAAAAAAAAAAAAATTGAACTCCCCCCACCTGCCGCTACCTGTTTAATTAGGTATTGTATCAGATGATGGTCTACTTCTAAGTTCATATATTCAGAACCAGACTTCACGCTGGCAAGAGACCCTGCTCTTTAATCGTGGGTCTGCCCTGGTAACTTGAATATGGGGAGATTTACAGTGCAAAAGGGAATGTGAGTCATGACTCCTATAGAGACATCTTGGTGAAACTGGTCTGAGGGAAAAGATAAATGGGACAAGAATGTGGATTCAGCTAGGTGGAGGAGCCCAGTGGTCATGGGGGAGGCTGTGGTCTTGGAAATCCTGAGCTATATCTTGGGGAGGAGTACAATGTCAATAACTGAACCAAGTAACATGTATACCAGTGGCAGTAAGGGAAGCTGATGAGCCTTTCCCCACATCACACATACTTATACAAGGCAATACTTAATGCTAATCCTACTCATTGAAGTTAATGGACATGAGTAATTTACATTCATTAATTTCAGTGGGTCTACTCTGGGCACTTTGTTTGACTACCACGCTCTGAAACCATCCCTTCATCCACTTTTCTTCTGTCCTCTTCTAGCACTGGAGACCAGCAGAAAAGGTACAAATGACTTCAGTAGACAAGCCAGAAGTGTGTAAGCAGCAGGTGGAGAAAGGACAGCACTATCTACACACTTCTTGAGCTATAAATCACAACTGCTGCTTTACATGTAATTTGGCACATGTACACCTGCTGTCATCATATGCAGTTTGACCTTGAGATTTTAGCAGCAGTACATTTAAAGATATATAATTCCTTAATTTGCTACAGGTTTTACCTATCAATCCCTGTAGAGTCAGTTCACGCTTAATTCTTGTTGTACACTTTAAACTTAGACTTTTGTAAGTTGTACACTTTTTCTATTAATTTCTCAATCCTTTTGAAGCCATGCTTACCAAGAGGACATGTGTGCAAAATTGGTAGCCCATGTAGGGTATACAAGTATCTAATTGTGGCACTGATGTGCATCACCCATTTGTGCAAGACCACCGTCACTCAGCTATGCGTAGACATGCAGAAACTAGCTTCTTCATATATTTGCCACATAAGTAGATCAAGAGGCGTGTCTGTGGTGTTGTTATAGCAGAGATGGGGAAAGAAACAGGGTGTTCATTCATCTGATATCCTAGAAACGTGATGTTTCATACTGCTCACTTTATAGATATATTTGCAAACATTATCTGTCTTTTGAAAGATATCTGCACCAAAATGTTCTGTCACTTATAGATTGTTCTGCAGCAATTATCAACATAAAAATCTAAATATATGGCTATGATTAAAAAAAAAACTGGTGGTGTTGATTACACAGAAAAAGAGCAAAGGCTACAGCTAAGAGACAAGGACTTCTGTCATGCTTACAAATATCTTTGCTACAAATCAAATGAGAATTGCTTTGAAGGGAGGGGGTGGAATAAAAGGGCAGAAAGCAACAGGTGGGACTGATAAAGAAGCATGGCAAAATACACCAGCAACACAGGTATCTACATTTTGCTGCCTGAGGCCTGGAACGCTGTCTCCACCACCACACTGGTATCAGACTAGGGACAAGAGGTCATATTCCTACTGGCAGCACCCAGCTTAAAGGATGCAGGGCAGGCTTAGTGGATACAGAACAGCCATATTTTCCAACACCTTGCTGCAAACCTCACCTCCAGTATCTGCTGCCTGAGGCAGTTGCCTCACTCTCCTTAATGGTAGGGCCACTACCATTACCTACTAAAACTGATATGTGAAAGAGTGGGTGCAATTTATCCTGCTAAATGCTGGGAAAGACTGGTGTTGGCTGCTAGTTAAGATGTCCCACAGTACAACTCAGATCAAACCGAAACTACACTAGATAGATTACACAATCCACCTGTGGGAAGCTGAAGTAACCTGCAACTCTTCTGTTTGGGAGAAACCTCCACAACCATGAATAGCAACCCCATTCCAACCTTATGAGTGTCTTTCTTGGTGGCCAGTCCCCACATCCTTTTCCTAAACTAGGTAACCCCTAATGTCCTCAACCAACCCTGACACAAAGGTAAAACATCTTGCTCCTCTTTCCTCTCTTTCTTGATCTCCCCCCTGAATCCCTGTTTGATTCCCTATATTGATTTCACAGTACCTTCTCCACCACCAACCATAAAATCTAAAGCTAATAAATGTGCCCACAGTCACGTTCCCTGTTCTCTCTTTCAAACTCAATTTTAAAAAAATAACTAAATTGCCCAAAGGCTGAACGAGAAATAGAACTTCCCATTGGGAGCACTTTTCAAAATAAAACCCATTCTAAAAGCAAATCACAAATCATCAAAGTCCTCAGGATTCAAAATCAAAAGTGAGAAAGCGGATTTTACCGTATTTTTCGTCCTATAGGACGCATCAGCCCATAGGACGCACCTCGTTTTTTTGGGGGGGGGGAATGAATTTAAAAAAATTATTCCCCCCCCCCCAGCCGCGGCTGCCACCCCAAGCCTTGCGCACACCTGCCCGAAGCACGGGGCACCCTCTGGAGGGCTCCGCATGCTTCGGGCTGCAGGCTGCCGCCCCAAGCCTCGCGCACCCGGTGGGACCTCCCACCGGGCGCGCAAGGCTTGCGGACACTCGCCCGAAGCACAGGGAGCCCTCCGGAGGGCTCCGCGTGCTTCGGGCGGCAGGCTGCCGCCCCAAGCCTCACGCGCCCGGCGGGACCTCCCACCAGGCGCGCAAGGCTTGCGGACACTCGCCGGGGCTGCAGGCTGCTGCCCGCAAGCCTTGTGAGCCCGCGGGAACTCCCGCCGGGCTCGCAAGGCTTGTGGATAGCTTCCTGAAGCCTGGAGAGCGAGAGGGGTCGGTGCGCACCGATGCCTCTCGCTCTCCAGGCTTCAGCAAAAGCCTGCATTCGCCCCATAGGATGCACACACATTTCCCCTTCATTTTTGGAGGGGGAAAAGTGCATCCTATGGGGCGAAAAATACGGTATATTATCCAAATTCTGCCAAAAGAGCACTGGGCATAACACATGCACCATAGCTATAGTTCTTGATCTATGGCATCATTAACAAATTATACCCTCAGATATGAGATGGTTGGTGGGTGAGTTTGTATCCACCTGGACTCTTCTTGCAGGGGCAAGGTATACAAATCTAGCATAAGAAGTACCTGATGTTCTTCCAATATCTTGCTCCATTTTGTCTCTTTCTCTGTTCTATTTCACTTGTTTCAAATACTTGGCCACATGGAATTTTAAACCCAGTCATAAAGCTGTATTTTTAAGAATACCACATTGTTCCTCTTGGACTACTCCAAACCAGGTTCCCACCATTTCTTTCCGCTCCTCTGTCAAAGCTTACCTACCCAAGCCTGATCACAGCAGCCCTGTACGGCAGCTCCAAGAGGACTGCCCCAAAGTGTAGAATTACTGCTTTAGATTGATGTCCACTTATTTGGAATTAGCTATGATTTTTACGTTGAAGCTTGCCTGTCCTAACTGATGTCTAGAAAAGGCAGGAAGTGGGCTTGTATAAGTCCCAATTGTGCCACTTGTTCCCAACACTTGCAAGACACAGGACCAGGCCTTGGCTCTTGCAAAACATGAAGAGGACATCCAAATCCACCACTGCTGCTCTCTCAGCAGCCTCCCACTCACTTCACAGGCTTAGCTGCAGTGGAAGCAGGGAATTGTTTTTACCTTGCATTTTGGGAAAAAAAACACTTTACCAACAATCAGTTCTGGAGCACTATGTCTATAAATTAATGTCTCATTCCTTAGTGCTGTCACAGGCAGGTCTAAATTATGTGCATATGTTTTCCGCTGTATATAGTCACCATAGCAGGGCACAAAAGGTGAGGAGCTGACAAGGAGAATCATTAAAAGAAAAGTGATGAAAAAGAGAGAGAGAATGTCAAGAGTGATATGTCAGCAAATCCAGGTGCCACTTAGTGAAACATTTTAAAATCTGATTTATAAAACCATAACTTTGTTGAAGGACCTGGCACTTCGAGGATAGAGATTAGCAAATGGCTGCAAGGAACTATCAGCCTCCATCATGGGCTAAGCGAATCCTAGCTGTTCAGCCCCACCCCTTGCCTCACATGACATCAGTGGGTTCTGCCACCTAGCAGGCAGAGGAGGTAAAAGGGCAACCACAGCGAAGGCCAGGGGTGCCAACTTGCCTCCCACATTGAGGGGGTGTGGTCATGTGACATGTCATGTCACATGGTGCCGTGCTTGCTTGTCCCAGCCACAGCCCAGCAGCTCAGAAGCTGGGCTATGGCTGGGACGAGTGAAGCAAAGATCTTCTGCACTTGTCCCAGCCACCACCTGGCTCCTGGGTGGAAGCTGGGGTTGTGGCACATGGAGGGGTGGTAGCCCTCTCAATATGGGGGGGGGGGAGGGCACAGCTGTCTGCCAAAAAATTCTGAGGGAGCTGAAGTCCCCAGCACTCATAGAATCATAGAATCATAGAGTTGGAAGAGACAAGGGCCATCGAGTCCAACCCCCTGCCAAGCAGGAAACACCATCAGAGCACTCCTGACATATGGTTGTCAAGCCTCTGCTTAAAGACCTCCAAAGAAGGAGACTCCACCACACTCCTTGGCAGCAAATTCCACTGTCAAACAGCTCTTACTGTCAGGAAGTTCTTCCTAATGTTTAGGTGGAATCTTCTTTCTTGTAGTTTGGATCCATTGCTCCATGTCCGCTTCTCTGGAGCAGCAGAAAACAACCTTTCTCCCTCCTCTATGTGACATCCTTTTATATATTTGAACATGGCTATCATATCACCCCTTAACCTCCTCTTCTCCAGGCTAAACATGCCCAGCTCCCTTAGCCGTTCCTCATAAGGCATCGTTTCCAGGCCTTTGACCATTTTGGTTGCCCTCCTGTGGACACGTTCAACTCACTGGGGTAGGCGGGGACCTCCAGGTATCCCACCTGAGGGAAGGCAAAGCCTATGCTGATGGGGCCACTCCAGATCCAGGGCTGCACGCGTCCACGCAAAAGGTGCCCCCCGTTTTAAGTGGGGAGCGATCATTGTCAGTGTCCTTCTTGAACTGTGGTGCCCAGAACTGGACACAGTACTCCAGGTGAGGTCTGACCAGAGCAGAATACAGTGGCACTATTACTTCCCTTGATCTAGATGCTATACTCCTATTGATGCAGCCCAGAATTGCATTGGCTTTTTTTAGCTGCCGTGTCACACTGTTGGCTCATGTCAAGTTTGTGGTCAACCAAGACTCCTAGATCCTTTTCACATGTACTGCTCTCAAGCCAGGTGTCACCCATCTTGTATTTGTGCCTCTCATTTTTTTTTTTTTGCCCAAGTGCAATACTTTACATTTCTCCCTGTTAAAATTCATCTTGTTTGTTTTGGCCCAGTTCTCTAATCTGTCAAGGTCGTTTTGAAGTGTGATCCTGTCCTCTGGGGTGTTAGCCACCCCTCCCAGTTTGGTGTCATCTGCAAATTTGATCAGGATGCCCTTGAGTCCATCATCCAAGTCGTTAATAAAGATGTTGAATAAGACCGGGCCCAAGACAGAACCCTGTGGCACCCCACTAGTCACTCTTCTCCAAGATGAAGAGGAACCATTGATGAGCACCCTTTGGGTTCGGTCAGTCAGCCAGTTACAAATCCACTGAGTGGTAGCATAGTCAAGTACGCATATTACCAGCTTCTTTACAAGAATATCATGGGGCACCTTGTCAAATGCCTTGCTGAATAGCAGTCCTATTGTTTATTAGCAGTCCTATTGTTTATTAACTTTGAACTTTGTACTGAATAGCAGTCCTATTGTTTATTAACTTTGAATTTCTGCTTGGTAAGTACAAAAATTACCAGTAGGTGCCAAGAAGGCCTCTCTTGGTTTTTTGTTTTTTGTTTTTTTGTTTTTTTTGGGTTTTTTTTTTTTTTTTTTTTTTGGTGTCATTTCCCAGAGCTGTTATTGCTCTTAGTGCTATTCATGTCTCCCCCCAAGTTTAATTGAGTTGTTTCTGTAGTTGTACTGTGTCATGGACTCTTTTAGGAAGAATGAGTTCTTGAGAAGACACACCAATTCTAATGGCCAGAGTTTTAGAGAATTAACTGTTTGGGATCTAGGAAAGGTAAAATGAATGGATGAAAATGGCTAAAAAGTAAACGTATGGTATGTACCTGTTATGCTAACATCTCACTTGCTATATATGTGTTCTGCTTTCAAAGGTTAGAGAAGCACTCACACCAGTGCAGTAGGCAAGCATTTGATTTAACAAAGGTGCTGCCTTGTCCCCATCCCTGCTATCTGCACACTAGAAATCATAATCACATAAGTTGCTTATTTTCTTCGAAATACTTATATAATTCATCAGAGTTTCTAGTGTGGTTCACAAAAAAATGTGATAAAATACAAAACTGAATTACAATAAAATAAATAACAACACAATAAACAAATACAGTTAAAGGCCTTGGGGAATACAAATGACTTTGCCTGGTGCTGAGAGGTAAGCATGTTGCAGCCAGTCAGGTCTCCCTGGGGAGGGTATTCAGATTGAGTAGATTCAATCTGTGGTCACCCAATAGCCTTGCTTTGAATGGCAAGGATACCTTGAGCAGAGCTACAATACATGGACAGTTTCGAATGGGAGCAAATGTCACGTCAGGTACTTGTGTCCTAAGCCATATGTGGTGTTAAAGATAAACATCACCACTTCGACTTATGCTCAGAAATGGAGTGTAAGACAATGAAGTTCCCTCAATATCCTTATATTGTTTAATCCCTATGCTGCACTGAACTTTGTAGCACTGCATTTGTGTGGAATTGTGTTGAGTAGTGTCTGTTCTTTTCTTGCTTAAAATAGAATTCCCCCCTCCCCAACTAGCTTACTGGCTGGTGTGCCCTTAAAGTCCTCCTTGACATATTGTCAGAATTTAAGTTTTAAAAGTTGTAGATTCCTAACTTGACAAAGAAAACAGAACCATTTCCCCTTTTTCACCTCTAGGGAACAATAAAAACAGCTTCTTGATGTGAACCAGGAAGCTATTTATCTAGAATGAGATGGTACTCAGAATGTCCCTGTTCTCCTGCTCTAGCAGTTTCAGCATTTCTTCCCTCCCACCAAGATGTCAGTTTCCACCCACCCCTCTTCATCTCTCAACCTTCCAATCCATTGAGCTATCATGGGGCTTTTTTGAGTAATTTGCTTTTTGGGATAAAAAAATTCCTTCCAGTAGCACCTTAGAGACCAACTAAGTTTGTTATTGGTATGACCTTTCGTGTGCATGCACACTTCTTCAGATACACTGAAACATAAGTCATCAGACCCTTTTATAGAGTGAGAGGGTGGGGAGGAGTATTACTCAGAAGGGTGGTGGGAATGGGTGATTGGCTGATAGGTGTGGTAAACGCTGACAACTGTTGATGACTGTTGACGACTGTTAACAACTGCAATTCGTCTTTCAGGAAAAAGCAAGGGGTGAGATGGCTAAAATAGCTTTATCATGTATAATGAGATAAGAATCCAATGTCTCTATTCAGACCAGGTCTCTCTTGCATATTGGGAATTTTTCCTGCAATTCTTATTTACTTGTGAGTATCTCAAACTTACCCCTAGTCTTCTGGTCTGCCTCGCCTGTCCATAATTAATGCAGTTATAACTACATAAGCACAGGAAGACTCAATTTGGAATTAGTATAGAAATTATATTATATTATATTATATAGTTAAAACAGCAAAGTTGTCTTTAAACAGTTCAACCAGAAGAGGGAGAGAGGTCTTAGCTATTCAAACTTACTTAAAATACGGTAGCTTCAAGCTTAAAATAATATAATAAATATCTAAATGTTAATAAAAGCTCTACAAATATCATCCTCGAGGAAGGAGATGCAAGAGGTTTGCCACTAGATACTGAACAACTGATGACCTTTGGGACGTACATCAAGAGTAACAGAGGTAAGTTTTGGAATAAAACAGGGGAAACACTAAAAGGTCTGAAAATTTTTAAAAGTTCAAATAAATGCATGATCTCTAAACCCATATGAAGATTCTCAAACAACAGACTCACATTTTTCACTTTTTTGAATTAGAACAAGAACATGGTACAACATGTTCTCCATCTCCAGCTTTGCATCAATATGCAAATTGTGCAAAACCACATGGAACCAAAATATGCAAATTAACAGCCGGCCTCATGGAATATCCATTCAGTGCTGAATGTTCCTCATTCCTGAAAGAGGGAACAATCTTTCCACTTCTGATTAAACACAAAAACAACAGTTATTTCCTTTGCTCACTGCTGATGTTAACTAGAACATACTAGGTGTAAAATCACAACTAGTCCTAAATAAAAGTGCAGCAAAAACTAAAAGTTAGTGCAGCCTAATGTTATAGACACTAAGATATGAGCAGATTTGTGAGTCATATCTTACCTCAGTCATGAACTCAGTTGGTGGTGATGGTAGTAATAAAAGTGATGATTATGATGATGATGATGATGATGATAGCAGGCTGTTGTACAGATTATCATGTGTAAATTAATGCAAATCAAGAGGTGAAACATTTCCTGGCCTATACTCTTTAATGTAGAGATAGCTAATAAGGTACCCTCCATGTAATTTGGACTACAACTCCCAACAGCTCCAACCTGCATGACCAATAGTCACAGAAGATGAGAGTTGTAGTACATATCATCTGTAGGACACCACATTGGCCACCTCCAGTTTAAGGCTACAGGTGGGATTACATATCTAAATGTACCCTTACCAAAATAAATAAGTCATATGGGAACACCAAAAAATTGCATGTTTTGGACCCACCTGGGCTAAGCCTTTTTCCTGACGTTTTCTACAGAGCAACACTGGTGTGGCATGTAACCAAATAGTTTTATCCATGGTTGTTCCCGTACTATAGCTCAAGGACAGCCACTTTAATGCCCTCCACGTGTTGCCCAACTCCATCTCTCAATATCCCTAACCAATGCCCATGCTAACTGGGGCTGACAGGAGCTGGAGTCCAATGACAACTGGTTGTTGCTCTAAGTGTTAGTCAGAACCAGGCCAGATGGCTAGTCTTCTTATCTAAAGTTGGGTTCAAAGGGAGTTAGTTGAACTTAGGTCCCAATAAAATAAATGGGGCAAATTAGCATCATCTTAAATCTCATTGCTTCAAATGGAAACTAAGTGCAGTTATCTTGGACTAGACCTACACTTAGGCCACTTTTATGTTTGTTTAAAATAAATGGCCTTTAAATGTGTAGTCATGAGCTCTAGAACCAGATATTGGAAAAAAATATTTGCTTTTCCAGATTCTGAAAAAGACAGAGCACTAAACTGTATATTGTATGAACAATACGGTACACCCAAAATTGGTACACCCAAGCATTGCCAACTTTCTAAACATGCCATGCTCATGGATTCCCAATTTCTGGCTTTGAACAGATTTCAGACTCTATGGCTACACCCTCTGTAATAATGGCTAATGATGTGCAAAGTCTCTGTGTCCTTCAAATATATACATCCCTATTTCCTTTGGTAGCACACACTGGATTTCAGTAAGACAAGGGTTTTACCTACATTCTGCTACCTTTAAATGCTTGAAGTAATACTGTATTGACTTGTTACTAATTCCACATATATTATGTGTTGTGGCTATATTTTTATTGCTCTTTCAAGATACAACAGGACAAGGGACCATAGCTTAATGGAGTCACATGTGCTTTGCATGCAGATCAATACTTGGCATTTCTGCTTAAAAGGATCAGAGAACTGCCAGTGTGGTGCAGTGGTTAAGAGCAGTGGACTCATAATCTGCTGAACAGGGTTCGCGTCCCCGCTCTTCCACATGCAGCTGCTGGGTGACCTTGGGCCAGTCACACTCTCTGAAGTCTCTCAGCCTCACTCACCTCATAGAGTGTTTGTTGTGGAGGAGGAAGGGAAAGGAGACTGTTAGCCACTTTGAGACTCCTTAGGGTATAAGGATATCAAATCCAAACTCTTCTTCAAATGATGGGAAATATCCCTGGCCAGAGACCCTGGAGAACTGCTGCTTGTCAAGGGGACAGCACTGAATCAGATGTACAAATAATCTGACCTGGTAGAAGGCAACTTCCTATATTCCTAATGTGTAAGAAATCTTGATTCAATTGGAAAGTACACAATTCTACCACTCTAAATTGTGTAGATATTGTGAAATGATTCTACATCCTAACATATATGCAAATATCTTTTTTAAAGGTATAACTGTTCATTAACTAAAAATCATCTTGATAATTGCAACTGTGTAACAGAAGCACAACATTATTGTGGTACTTCCAGCTGATGCAGACAATGATGCGCTCTGTCTTTATCTTACATTTATCTCCCACCCCCCACCCCTAATAACTTTAAAATAAAGGGGATCAAATTAAACGAGAAAAAACCTCCTCAGGGATGAGTATACAAATGAACACAAAATATTTTAGAACAGATTCTGGAATGCTTTTGCAATTTACAACCCAATGTTCCAGTGCTGGAGGATAAAAGCCTGAAAGACTAGGAAATTATTGTGCCCACTTAAAAGGCTACTATTAAGTAACTATTAAATCCTGGCAGAAGCTTTTTATACATTTCATTGTATAGTGCCAGAATGAGATATCTCCAAATTGTAGCTTGTGCCATCCAAAAATTATATATTATTTAGTGAGAACATTTTGATGTGCTAAAACTGTGTTGGATAATTGTTAGTGAGTGGCTGTGGAGGAGACATTCACGGAAAATGCTTCAATCATAAAATTACTTAAATTTGATTTAACAAAACTGAACTGCAGTGACATTCAGCTAAAAGCTACTCATAAAATATCAAGAAACCTAAAAGAACAGTTACAACACACTGCTCTTATGCTTTCACTACCTTGCTGATAAAGACAAGCACTTTACTCTTGCAGTGGCAGCCCATGAGGTAGGGCAGAAAATGGTAAACAGCCACAGCCTCTGAGTGGCTATAAGAGGAGGAAGGAGCCCTATGAATTTGCCAATAACCTTAGGGGAACCAAGGCTGGTGGCAATTTAGGCAGCACCCTGTACACCAAGAATGAGGTTGTTGCTGGATTACAACTCTCATAGTCATGCGCCTTTGGCCATGCTGGCCGGCACTGATGGGAGTTGAAGTCCAACAACATTTGAATGGCCACAGGTCCCCAAGACCATTGGACCATACAATTTCAGGGTGCTGCTGGCTATTCACCAGCTGTGCTCTTGTGTCATCCTGCAAAAGACACTTCCTTCCTCCAACAGATGCTCATCAGAAAGGGTCCAAGCTCTCTTGCCGTTCAGTCTCTGCCTGATATTGGTCACTGGTGTTTACTCCCCCACCTTATCAGCTGCCACTGAATCCATGTTTCTGAGACACATAGTACGTCTATAAATTCATCACACATTATCTCCACACAGACTTTAGGTCTCTGTAATCAATAGCTGGCCATAGCACAGATGGAGAACTCTCCCCCGCCCCCGCCAAGTAGGAATCCCACAATAGTTTGTACCCACATCCTACAGGTAAAGGTAAAGGTCCATTCGTGGCCGACTCTGGGGTTGCAGCGCTCATCTCACTTTATTGGCCAAGGGAGCCAGCGTACAGCTTCCGGGTCATGTGGCCAGCATGAATAACCCGCTTCTAGCGAACCAGAGCAGTGCACGGAAACGCCATTTACCTTCCCTCAGCAGCGGTACCTATTTATCTACTTGCACTTTGACATGCTTTCAAACTGCTAGGTTGGCAGGAGCAGGGACCGAGCAACGGGAGCTCACCCCATCACGGGGATTTGAACAGCCAAACTTCTGATCAGCAAGTCCTAGGCTCTGTGGTTTAACCCAGAGCACCACCTGCGTCCTACAACTACTTAACTAAATAGTACCTGGGAAACAACAGCAGCTGTAAATTCTGTTATGGAAAATGACCATCTCTGATGACTGGGGAAACAAAAGACATATGGACTGAGATGAAGCAGAAAAGTGGCATTTTAAGTGTTACTGCTAAGCTCTGTAGCGAAAAGTGAATTATGCCATCTATCAGACTACATTGAAAGCTAACACCATATCTGGCTTCTGAAGTTAAACATTGTAACTGCACAATATGTATTTTAGTTACTGCGGTGGACTTCTTACTGGACTTACAGCTGCATACTCCTACGCATCAAAAAATAACTCTCCACTTTTTTTCTTTTTCACCCTCTGTTGTTTCTTTCACTCCGTTCGCTTTATCTTTTTATCCCACTTTGTTCTATAGCATGGGACTACAGACCTAAGCTACAAGTGATCCTGATTAGTATCTTTGTCTGTGTATAGGATACAGAAAGCTGTCTTCTGGATGCTTCCACATGGCAGTTTATTGTGGACTTGGTTTGGCTCGTGCTCAAATGTTTTTCACAGTAATGATATATCGCTATCATCAAAATGCCAGCCCATACTCCCTTACATTCTCTGCATCAGATATAAAGGTTTCCTTGCTGGGTCTTAAAAGTCAGGTGAATCCGGGGGGGGGGGGTTTGAATTAAAAAATCAGTTGGAAGCCTCATCACTTCATCAACTCTGAACCAGCCTCAGATAATTGCTGGAGATATGGTACTGTGGGAGCAGGTCTGTACCCATAGGCAGACTGAGGGGAGCATGACCGATTTAGTCGCACTGGGCCTAGAGCTTCGGGGGCATCACAGGGGCACCACAACTATTATATAGACTGGAAGGTGAGAGGCAGAATGAGAGGTGGGGGTGCTGGATTTTGGCATTGCACATGGTGCTGCTGAAATTTGAGACCCCAAGATCTGCCACTGCTGTACCATATGCTTTTGGGGTATGTGGTGATAGCACTATTGTGGAAGGAAACTTTGATTTATATATGCATGCCAAGATGCTTTACTTTGCACTAAAACAGCTATACCTTTCTTAGGCATATTTTCAGAATTTGTTATCCAAAATGTTTGAAGACTTCCTTGCAGATTACTGTCAATATATGTATTTAAAATAGCCTTACAAAATGCACTTTGGTTTGTATATTTTTATGCATCTCTGAGTCACCTGAAGTTCATGTTACTTGATTACACATCACACATCTAGCAATTCACTGAAACAGTTTAAAAGCCAATATAGTTTTGGAAAGGGGGGAGGGAAACACCTACAAGGGAAAACTGTCAAGTGTGACAGTGAATTCACTAATGTGAACTCTTTACTGCTAGCCTGATTTATTCTGACTCATTTCTTCAACCTGAGATACTCTGTGTTTTGTGGCCTTCTGTGTGTGTGTGTGTGTGTGTGTGTGTGTGTGTGTAATATCGAAACTATTTGAACAGATGGGGAATGTATTGCAAAAAGCCTTACAAGAAGTATTGTGGTGAATTATCCAGAACTATGTAAAATGGTTTCTGCTGTATGCATGTCTTGGATCCTTGAACCCTGTGTAGGCCTTATCTGAAATAACTGTGATATCAGCTCCTGAATCTATTTTAAATTTAATGGTTGAACCAGATTTGTTTGTTTTTTTCTTGTTTGGTCAAAACACACATTCCCCACGGTAGGAAAAACAGAGGAAGGAGGAGTGGAATTGCACGATGTGTTCATATCATGAAACGCCAATGTCCAAAAAGCACACATTACAGGGTAGATAAAAGTCAGCGACTCAATGCAAAAACTATCACATTTTGAATCAACATAGTTTATTGTCAAAAACTGGTAAAGACATTGCAGATTCCAGCTACTTGTTATCAAATCTAGAAGACTTAACAGAAACTGATGACATATCTTTTCACAGCATAAAGGAAAGAACTGCCATGCATGCTTTGTAACTATACAAAGTTAGAAAGAGAAACAGTTCATGTTCACTGCAAATGTGATAGAAGATCATAATCTGGATAATCTCCTCAGTAGTGGAATGGCTGCCCCAATTTAACTGAACTATTCATTTTTCCTTGTACAGGAAATGGTTCTGTTTTCTTTGTCAAGTTAGGAATCTACAACTTTTAAAACTTAAATTCTGACAATATGTCAAGGAAGACTTTAAGGGCACACCAGCCAGTAAGCTAGTTGGGGAGGGGGGAATTCTATTTTAAGCAAGAAAAGAACAGACACTACTCAACACAATTCCACACAAATGCAGTGCTACAAAGTTCAGTGCAGCATAGGTATTAAACAATATAAGGATATTGAGGGAACTTCATTGTCTTACACTCCATTTCTGAGCATAAGTCGAAGTGGTGATGTTTATCTTTAACACCACATATGGCTTAGGACACAAGTACCTGACGTGACATTTGCTCCCATTCGAAACTGTCCATGTATTGTAGCTCTGCTCAAGGTATCCTTGCCATTCAAGGCAAGGCTATTGGGTGACCACAGATTGAATCTACTCAATCTGAATACCCCCCCAGGGAGACCTGACTGGCTGCAACATGCTTACCTCTCAGCACCAGGCAAAGTCATTTGTATTCCCCAAGGCCTTTAACTGTATTTGTTTATTGTGTTGTTATTTATTTTATTGTAATTCAGTTTTGTATTTTATCACATTTTTTTGTGAACCACACTATAAACTCTGATGAATTATATAAGTATTTTGAAGAAAATAAGCAACTTATGTGATTATGATTTCTAGTGTGCAGATAGCAGGGATGGGGACAAGGCAGCACCTTTGTTAAATCAAATGCTTGCCTACTGCACTGGTGTGAGTGCTTCTCTACCCTTTGAAAGCAGAACACATATATAGCAAGTGAGATGTTAGCATAACAGGTACATACCATACGTTTACTTTTTAGCCATTTTCATCCATTCATTTTACCTTTCCTAGATCCCAAACAGTTAATTCTCTAAAACTCTGGCCATTAGAATTGGTGTGTCTTCTCAAGAACTCATTCTTCCTAAAAGAGTCACAATTTTTCACAGCATTTCAGGAATAGAAGGGGATGGGAGAGATCTGCCAATAATTTTCAGGATGTGTTTCTTAAAAGTAATCCCCGGAAAGTGTAGTATACATTTGTCTTTTCCTCTTAATGTCCATGATAATAGCATCATGGATCCCACCCTTAACCTCACAGGAAATAACATTTACCATCTGGCACAAGTTTGCCTTCACATAATAGCTATGTGAGTGGCAAAAAAAGGCACAAACCTAATCTGCTGGCACTAAACCAAAACACTGAGCAAGCCTGTGCAACTAATACAGCCTGTGCCCTGGTTATATTAAGTGTGTGTCTCACACACCATGATCAATAACATGTCAAAAACAGGAATGTAATTAATGAACTTCCATGTGTCTTCTGAATGCTAGAAGGCTGCTTTGTAAGCTCCTATAATTAGTCAGTTAGTTAGAGCTTTCCCCATCACTCCCAGCAAAAATCGTTCCTTTTTGCCTATTTTTATGTGATTGCATATTATTCTTGAGAAAGTTCAACTACCAGATCCTTACATACACCAAAGGAAACAATGCAGGCAGTCATAAGATGACACAAGATGCCCTTCACAGACCATGACACAGTACAACTACAGAAACAACTCAATTCAACTTGGGGGGAGACATGAATAGCACTAAGAGCAATAACAGCTCTGGGAAATGACACCAAAAAAAAAAAAAACCAAGAGAGGCCTTCTTGGCACCTACTGGTAATTTTTGTACTTACCAAGCAGAAATTCAAAGTTAATAAACAATAGGACTGCTATTCAGTACAAAGTTCAAAGTTAATAAACAATAGGACTGCTAATAAACAATAGGACTGCTATTCTGCAAGGCATTTGACAAGGTGCCCCATGATATTCTTGTAAAGAAGCTGGTAAAATGCGGACTTAACTATGCTACCACTCAGTGGATTTGTAACTGGCTGACTGACCGAACCCAAAGGGTGCTCATCAATGGTTCCTCTTCATCATGGAGAAGAGTGACTAGTGGGGTGTCACAGGGTTCTGTCTTGGGCCCGGTCTTATTCAACATCTTTAGTAACAACTTGGATGATGGACTCAAGGGCATCCTGATCAAATTTGCAGATGACACCAAACTGGGAGGGGTGGCTAACACCCCAGAGGACAGGATCACACTTCAAAACGACCTTGACAGATTAGAGAACTGGGCCAAAACAAACAAGATGAATTTGAACAGGGAGAAATGTAAAGTATTGCACTTGGGCAAAAAAAAATGAGAGGCACAAATACAAGATGGGTGACACCTGGCTTGAGAGCAGTACATGTGAAAAGGATCTAGGAGTCTTGGTTGACCACAAACTTGACATGAGCCAACAGTGTGACACGGCAGCTAAAAAAAGCCAATGCAATTCTGGGCTGCATCAATAGGAGTATAGCATCTAGATCAAGGGAAGTAATAGTGCCACTGTATTCTGCTCTGGTCAGACCTCACCTGGAGTACTGTGTCCAGTTCTGGGCACCACAGTTCAAGAAGGACACTGACAATGACCACTCCCCACTTAAAACGGGGGGCGCCTTTTGCGTGGACGCATGCAGCCCTGGATCTGGAGTGGCCCCATCAGCATAGGCTTTGCCTTCCCTCAGGTGGGATACCTGGAGGTCCCCGCCTACCCCAGTGAGTTGAACGTGTCCACAGGAGGGCAACCAAAATGGTCAAAGGCCTGGAAACGATGCCTTATGAGGAACGGCTAAGGGAGCTGGGCATGTTTAGCCTGGAGAAGAGGAGGTTAAGGGGTGATATGATAGCCATGTTCAAATATATAAAAGGATGTCACATAGAGGAGGGAGAAAGGTTGTTTTCTGCTGCTCCAGAGAAGCGGACACGGAGCAATGGATCCAAACTACAAGAAAGAAGATTCCACCTAAACATTAGGAAGAACTTCCTGACAGTAAGAGCTGTTTGACAGTGGAATTTGCTGCCAAGGAGTGTGGTGGAGTCTCCTTCTTTGGAAGTCTTTAAGCAGAGGCTTGACAACCATATGTCAGGAGTGCTCTGATGGTGTTTCCTGCTTGGCAGGGGGTTGGACTCGATGGCCCTTGTGGTCTCTTCCAACTCTATGATTCTATGATTCTATGCTTATGAGCCTCACAATCTTTGTAAATCATTCAACATTTTGAACACTAAACCCATCCTAATCTCAAGGTTGGAGCCCCATATTGGTCAAAAGATTCTCCATAGCAGGTGTTGGACAAATGACCCTTACAACCCATTTTCTAGGCCGCTTATCTCAAGTAATGAAATAACATTACAGTAATATTGAGGTTAGGGACGCGGGTGGCACTATGGGTTAAACCACAGAGCCTAGGACTTGCCGATCAGAAGGTCGGCGGTTCAGATCCCCGTGACGGGGTGAGCTCTCGTTGCTTGGTCCCTGCTCCTGCCAACCTAGCAGTTCGAAAGCAGGTCACAGTGCAAGTAAATAAATAGGTACCGCTCCAGCAGGAAGGTAAATGGCATTTCTGTGCGCTGCTCTGCTTCGCCGGAAGTGGCTTAGTCATGCTGGCTACATGACGCCGGCTCCCTGGGCCAATAAAGCGAGATGAGCATCGCAACCCCAGAGTCGGCCACAACTGGACCTAATGGTTGGGGGTCCCTTTACCTTTACCTTTAATCTTGAGGTTATGTTTTATAGCACCTTAGAAGTTCACACCAAAACTAAGTAGCTGGTTATCTTCAGAATATTCCTGTAGTACAAGGAAAGGCCTATTCAAGACAAAATATCCACCTAATTCAGTAAGATTTTCTTAATTTAAAACAAGGTTCATACAGAAAAGGACTATTCACCAATACTGATGTATACGCCAATAATTTTTTAGGAGTCGAAGGTGATGAAAATCGTTATTACAGGGACAAATGCAATACAAAATGTTTGTATACAAACCTACCATTTTAACTATTAATTAAAATTGTGTATTTTAACAGAACAGGTTGAACCAAGATCAAGGAGCAAGATGGGAAATAGAAAATAATCTGCAGATTAGACTGATATGACTTTTTTCATAATGATTCGTCCCTAGGCAATGCCCCAGGAGTTCTGTTTGAAGCACCCCTCTCAACTTAAACATTTTGAAAAAATAAACTCTATGAGTCTATGATTCTATGATATATGCTTACAAGCACCTAGGGAAAAAACCACACTGATTTTATAACAGTTCCAACGAACAGCCAACCAACCTTGAGTTACCAACCAAGTATGGCATTAAAACTAACTTGACTAAGGAATATCAGAAGTAGACCCAATTGATTCTCATGACTGCTAGGAGAAGCGCACCTACTCCCTTTATCCAAAATTACGGGTAATTATGCCTTGAATACACAACAACAGAAAAGTTAGCACTAAGGAAGGTAAGAAGTGAGAAGTTTCGGTTAAGTTAGAAGTAAATGTAGAGTAGGAGTAGATGACTTGAATCAAGAAAAAGCTAAGACTGAAAACTCATTTATAAAGTGCTTCCTTTTATCATGAGAGATAAATAAAATTAATTTTGAACACCATATCATGAATCATAGTTAGCAGGGCAAACAGCATTCCCTGTAGTGTTTGAATGAAATGTTGTACTATAATTTATTACAGGAGATACAAGGAAATCAAATGTGATTGCTGTACTAAAGCCCAAGCAATTAAATGGATATTCTCCATGTTTCAGTAATGATGATATTCAAGGAATCTAAATAATTATGATTTCCATTGTATTATTATTTTAAAATTATTTTTTCCAAAGAAAGCATCCTTTAATAAATGCAATGTGGAAAAACTGTTTTTATGGGACTGCCAAGAAAAACATTTGTTTCATTAAGGTTAACAGATTTACTTTCTCAAGGATCACTTGCACTTGGAACACAAAGGGCAGATTAGAATCAGCAACCTTTCTATAAACACAACAATGCTACGAATTAGCTGACAACCTGACAGCATGATCCTTCCCCTTACTATTGCCATTCTGAAGCTGTGTGCTGCTTCGCCAAGGGCAATGAAGCACACCCTGCCAGTGCACATGTGGTACTCCTATCCCCCATATTCAGCAACCCAGCAGCCAACATGTATTGGGAATTTGAATAGAACTGAGCTGCTTGATGGTTGGATGTGAAGGGTACAAAGTTATCTGTGAAGCACTGAGAATAATCCACTGTGACCTTGCATAGTGATAGCCAACCAAGCTCAGGGCAGGTAGAAACGAGGGAGATCCACATCAGATATATGTACATATGAGTTGTGGCACACCCTCCCCACATCTTCATTATACAGTTTCCAGTAAATACTTAAAATGCACCTCTTTACCCTGGCTTCTGACACTTTAGGTCACATTATTTTTCAGATTGCAAGGTGTTTTAAAACTGTGTTTCAAGGCTGTAATCAGCCCTGGGACCTTAGGGTGAAGGGAGGGTAATTGTAAGAGCTAAATATGCACAGGTTCTGCACGGATGCAAGAGAGATTATGTCATTAGTCTGAATATATAAGTAGGTTTTCACTGGATGGATTCTAATTATACCTAGACATATGCAGCTAAACATATATAAAAATAGCAAACTAATTGTCCGTATGCCAATCTAACATTATTTTCTTGCCCATAAATCAATGGGAGTCACTCTTTTCAGATAAAGCACAAGGATATGCAACTAAGGGCACTTACAAGGAGGAAGGCGGTGTTCCTGACACTTCCCAAGGTCACAGACGTGAGGTGAAAATTCAGTCTTCATCAAAATGATGTCTTCAGTACATTTTCTCCTAAAACTAAAGTCAATGGTTCCCAGTATGGTTCCCAATGGAGCCAGTAAAGGGTTGTCCACTGGAGTAATCTGTCCCCCCAGCAACAGAAATGGAGGGAAAGATTTATGGAGACAGGGGGAGATATTAACAGGGAGAGAGGGGGGGGAGAGAAGTGGGGACCTAATTGTGAGTGCTGAACCAATGTATTGCCTTGGTAATGGACACAATGAGAGCCAATAAACTGAAGCACAATCTAGACTGAAGCAATGTTAGTGAGTGGTTCCCTAGAATGAATGACTAGGAGGTGGAAGGCTCCCAATGGGGTTACACTCCCTCTGAAGGAGTAGGTACATAGCTTGGCGTTTCTTCTGGAACCATCCCTGTCTCTCGAGGCTCAGATGACCTCAGTGGTGTAGAGTGCCTTCCATTCACCTTGGCTGGCGGCCCAGCTACACTTCTATCTGAACAGGGATAGCCTAATGTCTGTTGCCTATGCTCTGGTAACCTCTAGGTTTTAATCCTGCATTTTTAAATAGTTCTCACCTGAGCACATGTTGGAGGATGGGTAAGAAAATAATTAATTAAATATAGTAGTAGTAAGTAGTAATAGTACAGTGGTACCTCAGGCTAAGAACTTAATTCGTTCCGGAGGTCCATTCTTAACCTGAAACTGTTCTTAACCTGAGACACCACTTTAGCTAATGGGGCCTCCCACGGCTGTGAGTCTGTAACCTGAAGCATCTGTAACCTGAAGTGTCTGTAACCCGAGGTACCACTGTAATATATTTTCCTTCCAGCTCTTATTTTTCATTTCAGTGCCTGCTGAACTTCTATCCTCCAGCCACCACTCCCTTTTTCTCCCAGCTACTACCTTCCCTTTCTTCCAAAACCTCTTCCTTTTGAGCTTCCTAGTACTCAGTCTACCTGCCTTGTCCAAACAAATCAACCTGTCCTTTGGGTTTGAAATAAGGTTTCCTCAGCCAAACCTGAAGGCACAGACAACTTCCCTCAGAAGACAGAATGTATATGAACATTCTGTGGAATAGCATCTGCTCAGCCAAAAAGTACCAGGGGCATCATTATCACCTCAATAAAGCACACTGCAATCATGTTGGATGAAGCTAGTAAATTATTATTCCAAATAATTGTCCCCCCCAAAAAAAAAAAATCAATCCCTGGTGTTTGGTCACAACTGCTGCTTTGGAATTTGATGATGATGGCTGCCAACTGAGAACTATTATCCTCAAAACAAGCAGGTTTTTTCATCAGCTGGAACTACTGGTCATTCTATAATTATAACACCACTTAGCAATTATATAGTATTTTCTGAGTGTTGAAAGTAGAGGTGGATGGATCAAGCTATTTCCAGTTCATGTCACTTTTGTATGTGTTCATCCACAAATCCTCTCTGTCCCCATTTTCACATTAATCTGAGAGCTTTTCTTTGGCCAGCATGAAAAATTACATTTAAATGTGTATTTTGAGCATATTCTCTCACAAAATACACATTTCAAGTGGAACACAGGCAAGACTGAATAGGTCACTGTTCCCCACCAACCTGATGATAAGCAGTTTTAATCAGGATCTCCTGTCCTCAGTTCAATTACTTATATTTTAATCCATTTTATGTCATCAACATATTGGTAGACATGGAAAATGCTCTCTGAAATGCAGAAACTACTATCAATATTTTGTTTCTCAAAACTACTATTATCCTAATGTTGAATATTATTTTAACAGTGTTTCCACATTTTCTGTTACTTTCTTGTCTTCCCCAACAAAAAACTAAATGCAAAGTTATCAATATATCAATTGTATATCAATTGTATCAAAAGCCAATGTCAACAAAAGCAGTACATGCAGAAGAGAATTAGTCAAGTTAACCAAAACTATTTGTAAATGCATATTTCTATCAAGTAAGAGGTATATTTAAAATGTAGGCTTTATTTATAATGCTTTTGAGTTACACGGTTTCATATTTTTCTTTGACTGTTAAGAAATATTTGAAATATCATAGTTGAAATATCTTAATTTGCTCACTTGCTAACCTTAAGTCACTTCTTGTTGGGAAAAGATAACAAAACCTGTTACAGGATTTCATATTGGATTTGGAAGCATTTTATAATGCAAATTCAAAGTTTTAACCATATTCTTATTTCAGTTAAGGTAAATAAAAGTTGGTTTCGATGTTAAATTTTGTATCTTTTTCTAAACAAGGGCTGGAGAACCCATATCAGCCTTGGGACCACATTTTCTCATGGGTAACCTTTCTGGAGCCACATGTCATTGGTGAGTAGGTCCAAAGGCAAAAGTGAAGGTGGCCAGAACCAAAAGTGGCGAGAGCAACAGATGTGATTCTTATCTTTGAACATGACTACATTCCAGTCATGCAAAAGTCAGCGGTTCCTACACCCACACACCTCCAGCTTCCATCCAGACAAGGAAGAGACATCACCATTTCAAGGATGCATGACAGTCAGGCAAAAATACTCAGAGAGAATGAAGAGTAGGGCCAGTGAGTACCATGGGCTGGAGAGAGGGGAATGGCCTAGGAGTCACAAAGCTGGACAGAAAGGATTGTGGGAGGCACATTTATCCACACATCCAGCCTGAAATTCCTGTTCCAAACTGTACAATTACTGACTTCAGAAATTAGGCTTTGGCTCCATGTTGAGTATATTTATAAACACTGGAATGGTTTTCAGGATACCCTCAGGGTCCAAGCACAATAAATACTGTTGTGTTCAGTGACCTTTATATAAGCAAAGCATTCTTTTCAGCATGTAAATTAATTTTCTTCTCTTGGCTTGTAACAAGCCAAATGACTATTTTGACTCAGTGCCCAACTGTAGGAGAAAGTAAGATAGTGGCAAAGAGTAGGACTGAAACTTTTTAAAGATATCATAAGACAGCCAGTTTTGAGCAATTATATTCAGCACATTTAATGAAACCTGGTAATTATAGGGACTGGTGATTTCAGGAATTCCCCTCCGTAATTACGGTAAGCAGAAGACTAATGTTGTTCAATGAAATGTTTGTCTACAGAAATGAATAAACAAGCACATCTTATTCTGTCATCTCTCCAAAATATTTACTCTTCGTGAAAAATCATTGCTAACAAGTAATGTGCAAAATTGAGTCATTCTTTGATTAGCCCAGATTTACAAGTTGCCAATGGCTTTATATGTCAGAAACAAGAGATATATATCTTAGATATGCTTCACATAATGAAGATAACTCACTGCTATATAAATTCAGAATGGATATTCACTGACATAAGATCTGAAATTGTTGGAAGAAGTATTGAAGCCATGGTTTATGGAATGAAATAAGTGACAGTATTCTTCATGTGAAGACTTCAAGAATGACTTTGCTAAAGATACCAGTATTTGTCTTTCAAGCCTACCAATAATTATGATCTAAAGGGTCAGATGTCTACAGAACAAAGTATCAGAATAGTAAAATGAAAACATTTATCACCAATATAGCAATGCTTAAATTTAATGGTGATTAGATGCTTAAAGTTTTTGTGTTACAGTGGTACCTCGAGTTACAAACGCCTCAGGTTACAAACGCTTCAGGTTACAAACTCCGCTAACCTGGAAAAGTTACCTCAAGTTGAGAACTTTGCCCCAAGATGAGAACAGAAATTGTGTGCTGGTGGCGCAGTGGCAGCAAGAGGCCCCATTAGCGAAAGCACGCCTCTAGTTAAGAACAGTTTCAGGTTAAGAACGGACCTCCGGAATGAATTAAGTTCATAAGTAGAGGTACCACTGTACATAAGAACTTGTTAATGAACTCTTAAGCCAGTTTCAGCAGCAACAGACAACTATTAAGTTCATCAGTTTGATGTGAATATTTCATTATTATCAGAATACATTTACTAGTTTTATCCCCATAAACACCTTTTCTGGAAGACATATTTATCATGATTTGAGTTAAATGAGGGTGGCAGCAGGAAGAACAGCCAAGCCGCACTTGAGATACAGGCTATTTCACAATTCTTTCCTGACAAATCACCATAAAAATGCTGTAATTAGCCAATCAGCAATTCTCAGTTTTATAGTGCTGAGCCCAACAGGCAACCCAGCGAGGTGGCAACAAAATTGCATTATCTTAGTTATTATGCAACTCTTCTAAGGCCTTGCTTCAGACACACAACATTTTGAAAGGGCAATTTTTTTCTTTAAAAAAAATCAAGTACCCCTTTCATTTCACAGAGTGTAAATGCTGAGTAGAACAGACTGTCTACTGAATTAATGGATGAGTGTATTAAGAAACAGACACAATGCACTGCACGCCTCACTGTTATTATCAATAACTTAAGAAGCAGTGAGAAGGGCAATTTTAAAACTCTACTTAAAAGAGGATTTTAAAGGTTCACATGCCAAATGCAAAGCAATGTGCCTGCTTTTCTGACTTTTCAATGCTTTTTTCCCCAGGAAATTGCTATCATGTGTTGCTTTACAGGAGAAGACGGAAATGAGGGGAAAGTTAAAAGCATTTCAAGTTCATCACCAAGTTGTCGCTGAACAGTGACTACCACTAGCAGAAAGCACAAGTCAATGACTGACCAGTGTCAGATGAATCCACAAATCGTCTTCTCTACAGATGCTGTGGCCGATATTGTCATGGCAGAAAGCTTTTTGGCAAGCAGTCTAATCAAGCAACCGAATTATACTATGTGAAGAAACACAGCTCTCCACAAACTAATGTATAAAGGCCACTTATAGACACATTCACCAACTCAAACACACATGCATTCATATATAAATGGGTTCATACAGATATTTCCATATCCTTATAATAGAACCACTTGTCAGATCAAACGATATGTTAGAATGATTATTATTTCAGATAGGCTTATAAAAGCTGGCATTCATTCAAAAGCCAGAATGATTTAGCAAAACTTCATCCAAAAACGTGGGTACCTCTATACACCCTCAAGGCAATAAAAAGAAGTAAATGCTTCCAGTATGTTTCATGCTTGTTCTAATATATAGCAGTAAAATATAGTCATATAGGTTTATGAAGCAGCGAGGGCTTATATGATCCTGTTTAAATATATGCTACTGCATTGACAGAATGCCTAATCTACATGCTTCCCAAGGATTTTACACAAATACTATCGACCACACCACACTCCTGTACAAAGAACTCCTACAAGCAGCCAAGCCTGCAGCACGCCAACTCAGCGTTTGTGAGTGTCAGGACAAATATCCCAATCACGACTGTGCTTCTGGTAACTTGCCATGTGCATGCATTATGCCTTTGCTCCCATCCCTTCTTATCATACTGGTCTAATATACCTTGGAAGTCCAAAGAGAGGGCAGCACTTATCAGAGCCCTATAGCCTGCCTTGGATAGGGCTGGTGCTAAACAGATGTCAGGAGTACAACTATCAGTGGCACTAAGCGGGCAGGAGAGGGAAGGCAGAAAGAACCAGTGCATTATGTCAGAGTTCTGCCAAAATAACTCATCCATCTTCCTTACAGCACCCCAATAACCCTGTTTGGATGAGTGCACGGTTATTCTAACGTCTCTTAATCTCTGAGGGTTTCAGCTACTGCATCTCCTTAGCCTGTTGACTGGTTAGAGGGCACCCTGGTTAAAATTCCTGCGCTCCCTGGGTAGCTTTGAGCAAGCCAGTCTCTCAAAAAGCCAGCCTATGGCAAAAGGCTCTGGAGGAAGAGAAATAGGGGCTAAGATCCTACAAAGTGTCTTCAGCTCCTAGGAAGGAGGGCAGAGTACAACCAAAGAAGCAGGGGCCAAGTTTCCTTTTGTTGCTACACCTGTGCCAGCCTGCGCCTCCTGCCAGGAGGGTGCAGAGACGACTCCCAAGGCGCCCCGGGCGTCTTCAGCGGCTCTTCCCCACGCCGTCGCCCGTGCCTGGCTCCGCTTCCCTCCGTGCCCCTCGGGCTCTCCGGAGGGGCACCGCGCGCTGCCACCTTCCCGGGCAGGTCTGGCGCTCCTACGCCTGCGCATTGAGGCCGAGCCCCCCTCCTGCGCACCCCACCCCCTCCTCGACTTGCTCCACACAACTTCTTCCCACAAAGTGGAGACGAGAGCCGGGGTGGAGCCCCAGTTCGCGCGGACGCCGGAGCTCTCGCCTGCTGCCCCCTCTCTGCCGCCGCCGCTGACCTTGGGGCGCTTCCCCGGCGGCGCCGCGCGCTCACCAATGCGGGTCCCAAACGAGGGGGGGGGCCGGCACGTGCCACGGCCTCCTTCCCCTCAACTTCTTTCCCCTCAGCGTCGCCTCGTCAAGCCTCCACGGCCAGCATCTCTCGCCGCCCGCGCCCCGCCTCGCCTCCACTTACCTCGCTCTTGTTCGCCCCTTTCTTCTTCTCCTCGCACTTTCCTGACGAGGGGACGGTGGGATGGGGAGGAGGAGGAGGAGGAGGAGGGTCGAGGAGTTCGCTCCGCTTCGCAGGCAGCGCTGCCTAAGCCTCCCGGCTCCGGCTGGCGGCGGTGCTGTCGCGCCTCCAGCCGCTTGTTCGCTCGCGAAGCCGCGCTCTGCACCACACGCCGGGCAGCGGCTGAGGGGAAGGAGGGGCGGGGCGAGAGCCGGAGCCCGAGGGAGGGAGGGAGGGAGGGAGAGAGACGTGGTGCCTCGGACCTGCCGCCTTCCCTCAGCGAACGGGCGCGAAGCTAATTGCCTGCTGTTACAGGGAAAGCGGCGGCGGCTGGGGCTGCTTCCCTCGCGCTCGTTCCGGGCTGAAAGAATGAAGGCGTTTCAGGCGGTTACCGGCGGCGGCGGCGGCGAGTGCCACGAGCCAAGCGCCAAGAGAGCCCAGCCCAAAGCTGCGGGCTGATACTTTCCGAGCCCGCGGCCGCCGCTCTCGAGTCCCCAGAGGACGGGGAGCGAGTGAGTCTCCGCGAGGCTAAAAATAAAGAAGTTTGATTAAAGTTCCTTGGCGCTCTTCGGGGCAGCAGTAGCAGCAGCCGCAGCTGCCCAACCCAAGGGTGGCACCCTCGCCACAGCGCCGCCGCGAAGGGAAGGAGACGAGAGGCTAGCTTGGACCCTTACTCGAGGCGCCGAAGACCAGGCTCTGAGGAAGAAAAGCAAAGGCACGTTTCTCCCTACGGAGATTTGATGCTGGGAGCCTGGGCCAATCCAGAGTTCCCCGCGCCATATACCTCTTTCCAGCGTGTGTGCGAGGAGATATACACGGCGCGTAACCTAAGCAGCTGCTGCCGCCGCCGCCGCCGCCTCCCTTCTTCTTTTCAAGCACTTCCACTCACCGATTGCAATGTCAAAATCCTGAAAGAGGTTTCCTTATCTTTGCCTGAGGAGAGCAGATCTGAAGGCTGCTTCACCTGTCACAAGATCCTTACTGAAAAGTCGGAATTGGCATGCAACCCATGCCTGCACTATCACATGTATAAGATGTTGCTGAACGGCCAGGCAACAAAAGAAATCACCTAAGTGTGCTGCTGTCATATGCAATGATCTAAATGCAGCGTGCAGGCGAATTATTTGTGCAGAAATGCTTGTTCGGTGCATTTGACAGTTGTGCAGGAAATGCAATGGGGTACAAGGTATCTTAGGTTGTGCAGTGCAAAGAACAGGAAAAGGAACACTTTTTTGTTTGTTTGTTTGTTTTAGTTCAACCAAAGGTATGGCCAGCCCCATCCCATGGGCTTGGGATGGTAATACAGCAATTCCTGAATTCTCTGGCTCTGCCTCTCTATTCTGAACCACCAAAAGTTTGAACTGAAATGTCTTACACTGCTTCTGGAAGATGCCCGGCTTTGTCAAGTTTCCAGGGCATGAGAAAACTTAAAACTGAGTGCATATTTTGAAGCAAAACCTGAAAATCCATTCAGATGTTATCTTTACTCAACAAATAAAAGAAAGTTCATCCGAGAATTGCCTTTTCTCCAAATTACACTCATTTCAGTTAGAGCTGTTGATTTAGTAGCAGAGTTTTTTGATGATTAGCCCTCTTTAACGATTCATTAATTGAGTGATTCAATGTTACTTTGTCCCCATATTGAAAAACAAAAAGTTTCTCAGCCCCACTCACCTCACAGAGTGTTTGTTGTGGGAGATGAAGGGAAAGGAGAATGTTAGCCGCTTTGAGACTCCTTCGGGTAGTGACAAAGCGGGATATCAAATCCAAACTCCTCCTCCTCCTCCTCTTCTTCTTCCCTGTCACCCTCTATCTGAATTTGCATCTGAACAGATGTAAAAGACTAGGATTGAGGTTGAATCCCAACAAGACAGAAGTACTGTTTCTGGGGATTAGGAGACGGGCAGGTGTGGGGGACTCCCTGGTTCTGAATGGATGTGCTGCTGAAGTTTCAGGTGCACAGCCTAGGAGTCATTTTGGATTCACAGCTGTCCATGGAAGCGCAGGTTAACTCTGTGTCCAGGGCAGCTGTCTACCAGCTCCATCTGGTACACTGGCTGAGATCCATATACTAAACAAAGGAATCAGTAGGCCTGAGAGAACAGCAAGGTTTGCAGAAGTGTGAAATATCCTTAGAAAAAAGCCCCAAACAGAGAGACCCTAACAAATCTTATTAAAAACAAAAAAATTCATTCCAGTAGTACCTTAAAGACCAACTAAATCAGTTCTTGGTATGAGCTTTCGTGTGCATGCACACTTCTTCAGAAGAAGTGTGCATGCACACGAAAGCTCATACCAAGAACTGACTTAGTTGGTCTTTAAGGTGCTACTGGAAGGATTTTTTTTGTTTTGACTATGGCAGACCAACACGGCTACCTATCTGTAACTGAAATCTTATTAAGGTCTCAGTATGCTAAGTGGCCACAGAACATTGGGGAGAGGCTGCGGTTAGTGGCTTGAATCCTGAAAAGAGGGTATTTCACACTCTAGTATTTTGTTTTAGGTGCCATTTGTCATTCAGTAACAACCAACTCTTTATCTTAGATGAAATAGCCCAAGACACACATCAATGACTGCTCTAAACTGCATCCACTATTTTCAGCAGTATTAATTAAAGCATTAGTTTACTAATTTTAACTGTGTGTAAAGGAAATTGAAAATTCCTGCCCCTTTCTTGTATGTCATTTATTTATTTCTAATGGCTAAGGCTGCAATAATAGGTTAACTATAAAATAAGCCCCAGTTTGACTTATTTCCATAGAAACATGCATAGGAATTAGTTAGAAAGATAGACATCTCTGTGCTAACTAAATCTCCTTCATCAAGACCAAGCAACATGCCAAACTATGGCCTTACAGACTAACTTCATTGAGCATCCATAGACCATTCTGGATGCTACTCTTCTGTACTTGCAGTTTGAAAATAACTTTCAGAGCACCTGAAGCTGCCTTTGCATGTCATATCTATTCAAACAAGCAGAAACCTTTGCTATTTTTTCCTTGTTTCTCTACCCTAGTGGTAGGAAAAGTGAAATCTGCAAAATGTTTATTTAAAATATGGGTGATCAAGTGCAATGGCTTCCAACCAGTTTGTCACGTAATGGACCCCTTGCCTTTTATTTTATTGTATTAAATTTCTACCCCACCTTTCAGTGCCCAAGGCAGCTTCCAGATTAAAAATGCAAAAACACATTAAAAAGTAATGAGATAAAAACAAATACACCACTTAAATCATTAAAAACAGCTGCAAGAGAGGAGCATAAAACAAATGGGTCCATTTAAAAATACATACATTGCCACAGCAGGTAGCACATGTTAAAAGCATGGCAGTGGGGGTTTTGGAGGGTTTGTTTTTTTAAAGGTCTTTGCCATCCTACAACACTCCCAAATGTTGAATTTTTCAAGGAGTGTAAATCCCCACCCAGCATAGGCCTTCACTTCAAGCCCAGTTCAGATCTTCTACTAGGTGGAAGTATTTCTGTCTTACAGGTATACCTCATGTCCTTTGCTACAGAGCCATCAGTCCAATGGGATCTTTTGATTATAAACCACTTTCTTATTGATGAATGCATATGTCTCTGTTCCAGTGACTTCCAGCTGCATATACCATAAAATGTGGTTTCTTGGATTGCTTTAAATTCCTGCTTCAGGGATTACCGTTTGAAAGCAAAGCAAATGTAATCCTTATAAGAAACAAGATGTCTCCATTCTGAAGAAAATCAATTCCGTTTTATAATTTGAAAAGCACAGTAACAGCATGAAAGACTGAGTATAAACACAGAAGTGGATGTACTTGTTATGAAGAGCATCTGATCCTAGAAAGTGAAACAACACAAGGCTTTTATTTGGCCATCTATTCACTCCATGTTTCTGTCTCACCATTTGAACTTTGGGCCTTACCCAAATTCTTGGCCCAGTTTTGAAATTGTAAACCTTCTGAAAACCCTTTCCAATACTGTTGCTGAAGAACCCCTGGGCACTCACATCCTCCCAATCGATACTGCTTCCCTCTCTTTCCTAGTAAACAGCAGCAACTCACCTGTCAACTGTTTGCCACTCATCGGCTGAGAGTATACCTGCTCAACACTCCCCTGCAGCTTCTTTCAAGGAAGCATGTCCACCACCAATGAACCAATGTTAGAAACTCAGGTGTATAAGCTAATTTCCAAATGGGACCTTAGTTTTAGTTTGATTTATTACGGCCATTGGCCCATATCGAAAACAATACATCAAAATTTATCCATAAACAATACAATTTAAACAGTTAAAATCCAAGTTAAAACACCCATATAAAACCAATTTTACTTCAATTAAGTAAACACTATACACAATAAGCTCCCTCTATGTAAACCGAAATTCAAATCCCTCGGATTTTGGGAGATATGCGTCTTAGTTCTGGCACTTATTGATGGTTCTTAAGTTTAGCTAAGCTGTCAGAGTCATACAGTGATCCATTTCTCCTCTTTTGAAATAAGACATTAATCAGGTATCTAGCGACTGCAAGGGATCTACTTGTGTCTTCGTCGTTTAATAAGTATATTATTTGGGCTTCAAATGGGACCTTAAAGCTAGGTTACTGTCATCACAATGGAATGTCTAGGTGCTATTTCATTTTGCAGTAGAATTTCTTCTTATTATTATTTTTATTATTCGATTCATTTCTATCCTATACCATGTCCACTCAAACGTAAGTCCCACTATGTTCAATGAGGCTTACTCCCAATCTATGGGATCTTGTTTCAGGAAAAGGCCAAAATATCTTTTCTGTTGAATTCAAGGAATCCTGAGCCTTCTTTATGTGTTCTTCATAAGCGTTTGAAAATATAGAGTCTTGGAGTACAAGGCTGCATATAGCAGCTCATGGACAGTGTTTCTGTTCCTGCTGCTTCCTTTGCATGTTGGGTAGGAAGGTCTGAACGGTGATTCTTTGTATGGTAGCCAAACATGCTTAGAATCACCCCTGATAATGCAGAGTTCCTGATCACTAGAAGGATCCTAAGCACACTCACTTGAATCCAGGTAGAAGATCCCTTCAGATTTTTTTCTGCAATGCAGAAAGTTCAGGGATGAAATGGATGGGACCAGAATGCTGGGATGGGGCTGGCACACACACACACACACATCCCCATTATGCTTTAACACACTTCTGAAAGATGCCTAAAGAGGGCTGTAATGGATATAATGCAGCACTGAGATATAGAGATAAATCTACTTCTCGATAGCCATAGGATAGAGTGGGTAGGGATGCAGACTTTCAAAGCATCCCAGAAATCTTGATGGAAACAGCTGGCTCCATTGAAGGCTCCTAAGGCTTCTCTTTATGCAGTTCACAAGTCTGACTAAAATTAGTTCGCTCTACATAGGAGGCGAGAACAAGGGGAATTGTGCGGCCCAGCTCCATTATAACTATTTCTGCAATGGTATGCATAAAAAGGCATTTCACAAATTCTAGCATATTTTCTTTTTTAAAACCCATTGCTGCAGCAAAGAGTTTAAAACTCTTACCATTTTCCTCACAGACAATGTGAGGACTCCTGCCTAAATTTGCATATCAAGTGATTGATAAAAGTACTCAACCATCTCACATATTGCCCTGGCTCCATATATCTACACTTTGCATTGGTTTTTCAGCTCCAACCCTGTTTCTCTGCAGGCTGGGCTGAGCACAGGTCCAGTAGGCACTTTCAGCTTCCTTTCCTAACCACCATCACCCCCTACTTTCCTTATATATTTCATTTGCACACATTTCCATTCCTCTCTCTCTGCAGGTTTAGAGGAAAGAAGCTGATGCTTTACAAATGTCCAATACGAATTTGATACATGATGGAATTAGTGCCATGGAATGCCGCTGAAAGAAATGAATGAGGCAGCAATGCCAATGTGGAAATAAACCCTATAATCATTCACAGATCCCAGGAAGTGACTGTAAAAGAATACAGCGGAACTGTATGGGAGGCAGCTATGGAAGCAGAGCAGAATGAATGATTGAAGTGCTCCCGATTCTCTCATCATTTCTCGCAATAACTCTTTCTGCTCAGACACTAGTCGTTCTGTTTTTCACAGCATTCATCCTACTATTCCATCCAGGTCCTTGCTGCTGTGCGCAAACCTGGAAATCTTCTTCCCCATAGCTTCATTCTGCCCATTCCCTCATCTCTTCCTCATTGCTTTCCTCTTGCCCCTCCCAAAATCACCATCCCCTTTGCTGGTCGTGAATTTGCAGAAACACTTCAAAAACCTTTTTCCAGGATGCAGGGCAAAATGAGTTTCAGTCATGGGGTGGAGATTACCAGGTACTAGTGGCAGAAGTGGGTTCTTCCCTTCAATGTTGTTTTGCTACTACCACAAACAGGACGAACTGCTTGATAGCATGTAAAACACATCACCAAATTTCTGTATCCTCACAAAGAACTGAGAGTGAGTTGGCTGAGAGATTGCCCAAGGTCAGTCACTGAGCTGCAGAGATGGGTATGGATTTGAAACCTGAACTTTTTCATCCCATCTCATAAAATGCTGTGCACTGTACAACACTGATAATATCACTGCTTTGTTTCCTATTATAGCATTGATCTAAGACTCAATATTTTAAGTTAGTGTTTTGCTTACAAAAATTGTTTGTAATAACTGCAACTCCCACAAATTCAGCTTTCATCCTTCTCTGGTTATGTATAGTTCTGGGTGGATCAAGATCAGACGAACTTTGTTTGAAAAGTAGCTGCCACCTACTCTCATGGTTTAAAAAAAGGTTTAAATGGTAGGATCAAATTCACATTTACCGCAGTGGATTTTAAGTGTACTTAGGTGGAATCTACACACATATAAAAAAAGCTGTGAAAATGCTTTTTTAAAAAAAGTTTTGAAAAATGTATTGAATTTGGCACAGCTCGCTTTCACCATCTAGTTTCACATTTGTATATTGCATTTCACAACACATTTAAAACGTTTATTTTCAACTGTGTAGCCGAGTTTCTCGTCTCTCAGTAAAACACCTGACTGCGACACTAATTAAACCTTTAATTTGAAGAACTTACATTTTTTTCTGTTCCTGCTTTGAATTAGATATGTTGCCTCTTCAAAAGAAGAGTGTGCATCACAGAATAAATCATGAACATGATCATTCTTTAGAAAGCAACTTATGTACACATATTTTAGCACACACTTTCTGATTTATTTATTTTTTAAAAAATAATGATATAAAGTCTATTTTTCCTAAATCATATTGGAGCAGAATATGTAATACCACTTAAGGTTGTTAGTACCAATCCTGGGAACATGTATTTAATTCTGTTTTGTTATCTATATTACTTTCTTCCTCCAAACAGCACAAAGCAGCATCAATTATTTTCCTTCCTCCCCCTGCCCCAAACACAAACACACACTTTTTCCTCTCAACACCCCCGTTAGGTGGTTTAGGCTGAGAGCTTCATGGCTGAGTAAAGAGTTGAACCTTGGTTTCCCAGTCCTAATCCAACATATTAACCACTACACCATAGCAGGAGAGTGAATGATCATCTCTCTGCCTAATAATCCTTTTGTCCATGCATACAACACCTTTACTCCTCCCTTCATGTAAGCAGGCAAACCAGTGGAGAAGCAATAATTAAAAACTTCAGAATGAACTAGGATCTTAAAGCAGTTTGCAGCTAGTTTATACTGGCATGCTCTAAAGTCGTTAATCAGTTTCAGTGAAATAGGAAGCTATAGTTAATTAAAGGGTTCCTGGGCTGGATCTACACTGATTTGTAAAAAGGCTATTAAAGGCTATTTAAAAAAAAGTTATATAGCTCTCAAAGCAATTTCCCATTGCCAACGAATCACTGCTCTGAGGTGCCTCTGATGTCACATTTTTATAATGCATTTTTAACGTTATAACCGACCACTGTGGATTCGCCCCTGGTTTGTTTGCCAGCTTGAATGAAAGGGAGAAGTTTAAGGGTTGTGCACATGGGCAAAAGTATCATCCATACCTCAGTTTATTAAACCAGGATACAATAATCCCAATGCAGCTAATGACTCTTTAATTTAAATTACTTACTAGTAAGAAATCTACTTAAGAGAGGAGCTACCTTTTGCAACTCTCATCTAAAACACCCAGTGTACACACTGGTATCAGCAGTGTACCAATTATTAGCATGACCATCAACATTTCATTTGTATGTACAGTATGCTGCCTTTCCATATATCAAAGCACGCTCAAGGTGGCTCACAACATGAGACAATTTACATAATAGCAAGCATAACAAAAGTAGTCTTAAACAATAAATAAAACACAACCATAATCAATTTCCACATAAATCTTTCTATTTCTATGATCTAAAAATCAATATACAAAGAAACCCTAAACAATACCTCAGCCCAAGTAGCCTCAGCTTTTGTAGCTGGAGTTGGTCAGGGTCCCACCGCCCACAGCCAGGTGGGAAAAGGCCAGCAAGGCAGGGAATAGGTCTCCCAGGACTCACAGCGAATATGTGAGTAATAATGTTAATTACTATTTGTTATTTCTGAAGTTCATAGATTAACAAGGTACTGGAAAATGAAACAAAATTTAAGAATTTTTTCTCAGACTTACAGTTTGAAACAAGTGATAAGAAAAGGAGAGGCGTGAATAGACAGAGATACCAATGGGAGAATATTTCAGTGAATAAGTATGCTTTTAACATTTAAACTAATTAACAGGAGCCAGGGAACTCCATAGAATCCTTGCACTACCATAGATTCTTAAGGCCAAACTAATGAAATCCTTCTTAAAAGGGGCAAAACAATAATCAGTTTGCAATATGTCTCTGCTGCTGTACAGCAATTGAAAAAAGTTTCATAATCTGTTAAGATGTTCCAAGGAGTAAAGTCTCATGAATCAGCCTTTTCTGTAACGCAAGTGACTAAAGTTGAGCCATAGTTTGAATTGATTGCTAAATGCCAATGATTGCTAAATTAAGCATTGCTTTATTGTATTTTCTCCTTATACTTACTATACTTATCATTTTTTGTGCTCAAAGAAACTTCTACAATATGTAGCAACCTGTTCTGTGCCTGCTTCTTGAGAGCAAAGAATGCACATCTACATGTTCATGCACACATGCATGCAAAGGTCATGAACCTTGATAGATGTTGCATTAAATCCTGAAAGAAACCCAAAACACCACATTCTACTTATTACAGATTTGTGACTGAATTACCATGGAGGCAGCTGATGATTTTCTGCATGCCTTGGCCTTAAATTATTGTCATTTTTTAAATTGACAATTTTACCTTTTTTTGTAAACCACTTTGAGGTTTTTGTACAAACAAGTGGCATAAAATTTCTATGAAATAAATATAAATAAATAAACTAGGCATGCCACTAAACTTTCCATTTGAGTAGCAACTTTTGTTTTTTAATTGCTAGTAACAATCATGGAGGCATCTTTAACAGAACAATGGCAGGGAAAGAGAGTTGAACATCCTCTCTCAGCAGGTCACATTCCTGATACACAAACACACACTTTTCTGCTATTAGCAACTGAATAAACAAAAATCCACATCAACAAATATGTTTAGCATCACAATAACTTGGCCCTGATTGTGGCTTTGCATAGCAGTCTGTGTCCAATTTGTTGGTGCTAGGAACTGTGGGACTGACAAAGCATTGCAATAATATAATCCTGACAATAGTGGACCAATATAAAAATATGTATGACTTGCCAACACAATACTATAACACTCAGTGCAGCATTGAACGGTACTCAGACTAGCATCAAGCATCTGAAAGTGGCTCCTTGTCCAAATGGACCACAGTGATGCCATGCAAGGGCACTTTAGAGAGGCACCTCCACCTCAGAGTAGGGGAAAGATAGCAGAGGATACTTGCTATCAGACTGATCTGAGACCAACACACATCTGCATCAGCCAGTGGTGACATTAAGTGATTAGAGCCAAGTTTACTAGCAGCTGCTGCAGCACATGCCATTCACTTTCTTGCAACCTGTAACTCAATATCAGCCTTCACCAACCTGGTGCCCATCATATATTTTGAAGTCAGACGCCAACTCTTATCAGTCCCAGTCACTGCTGACTGGGGCCAATGGCAGTTGTAGTCCAAAACATCTGGAAGGCATCTGGCTGATGAAGCCTGCTCTGTATGATTAGGCTACCGGAGGGTGTTTTCAAAATTACACATTTCAGATTAATTATCTTATGTGAATTAAGTTGCCAAGGGATAAGTGATTAGCATAATAAAAATATATATATATGTAGATCCAACTATTTCGATCTGTATTTCGAACAACTCTCATTAGGTTGTTTGTCCACAGACACAAGCATACTAATATGCTTCAGAAAAGGAGAATATCCCACCTTTAAACCAAATTTTCATCATGCTGAATGATGGCTAAAAAATCTAGCACAAGAGAGACCGAGAGACAGCGAGAAAGGGACAGAGAGAGATTGTTTTTCTTCTGAAAAGAAAATAACAACCAAAGGATTCATATCTCAGATTTATTTGTGGAGCAGAAATGAGCAAAGTGAGAATCCCACAGGTGCCTCAGCCTACCCATGTCTCATTTACAAGCCAAAATGGAGCCTAAGAGCCTTTCAAATGCTATGATGTACCAAGGAAATAACTTGCCTTGAATGAAAATTGTTAATATATTGGAAACAGTCCAAGACCTACGTACGTTTTGGTGCTACAAAAATTGAAAGAAAGGGAATTCCTGTCTATCTTTCCTTCTCTCAGTACAGTTACATAGCACTGAGGCAAATTATGCCCACTACGTATGCCTCACTCAGGGAGAAATGTAATAAGCAAACTCCAGACAGGTTACTAGCCTTCTTTCAGTGGAAATGTTTTAAATCTTAAAAACCAGATTTTTCCCTTACAAAATTGCCCTTGGGAATCACATTTGTAGGCTTGTAAATTCTGGACTGAATCCTGGAGCCGAGATATTCAATCCAAACTCTGTGCAAGTTTGTTCTAAACAAAGGCTGAGGCAAAATGCAACAAGGAAAATCCAATATGAAATCCATCACTTGTTTTTAAAGGGCTTTCACTTTCCATGATATGGTGCTTAGTTTTATCTTTTTATTCCTTATTCATACCAATGACACTAAAACCGCAACTCTATACATGACTACTCAGAAGTCAGTCCCATTGTTCCCAGGTAAAGGGCTATAGACCTGCAGCTTAAATAATTCCTTTGACATAATGTTTACATCCTTCAACAACTTGTTGATCAGCATCATTTCTTTCATAGCCCTCACTGAGAGAAGTTATACATATTTAGCCCTTTCTAATCTTTTCTCATAAACCACTGTCCTCAGACCCTAAATCATTTTTATTGCTGCTCCATGAATTCACTTCAATTTGTCTGTCTCTTGCAGGCAATAAAGTTCCCAGAGTAAAATAAGACATACTTGACATAATCTCATCACATCACTATAGACAGGGAACATTATTTTCAAGAGACCTTTAATTAATTATTAGAATTTTATCAGTGTTTTAGAATTATAGAGTCAGTGGGAATCGATCCAGAAAGCTTCAAAGCGATAAAGATGGCATAAATGCTGTAGAGATTTAAGGGCTCCGCTTATATTAAGGAACACTGCACACTCCTTTTTCAATGGCATAAAATACTATTAAAAACAACATTTTAATGTGCAAGTGGAGAGATAGGAGCCTTAATAACTTCATTAATAGAAAAGCCCATTCTTTTCTTTTTTTAATCTCTGTTTTAAATCCGATTTAAGTGATTCTAATTATTATGTGCTGATGGCATCATTACAGACTTAAGTGCATAGACTTATACCGGCAGTGGCCGTGATCCAGGACCATAGAATTGTCAGTCAATCAAGGAAAAATTATCTGTTTAAGATTCATCACATTATCATAACTGACTGCTTAATACAGAGCTTAATGTACTGGCTCTTCCCGCCTCCATTTTAACCTTTCAAAATGCTGTGATATAGGTTAAGCTGAGAGAACATGACTGGCCAAAGATCATGTCTGAACCCAGTTCTCTCTAGCAACACGTATACAACACAGGTGCTCTCTGTTATTTCTGCAGGTGGAAACATAAAAGGAAACGATATGTTTTCTCCTGTGAAGCTAACAGTGGGTTTCATTACAACCAAATGGCATTCATTTGTTGTGATACATTCATCTTGTTGCCAAAAACCCACTTGTGAGATTTCTGGAAGCACCCTTACTTACTTCTTAAGAAATATCCCCAAAAAATTGAGAATGACCATCTGAAGGAATATCGATAGTTACTATACGGAGCTACAATTGGCACCAAATCAACACAGGCAGATAGAAATTTTGTGGTTGCATATTCAGGATGGTAAGACTGAGAAATGCATTGCTTGAGCTCCATCTGGTTGGTACAGTACTCTTCCTGCAACTATGGCCAGCCAGATGCCTGCCAGGGCAAAGCTGCATTCCTCAAGGTTCAAGAAAACCCATTCCAGATGTTCAGTGGTGGCAATATGACATATCAGCAGCCCTCCTGAAGCAGATGTCTAATTCCATTGGATGAATGTAATGAGCCAAACTCTTGCTCAGCTGCTTTGTGTCAGTTAGGATCACTCTGGGCACCAGCAGAAGGAGTAGTTGCTATGCAATGTATGATTATTACATTGTCCCTAGATGTAGCATTAGTCCAAGAACCAGAAGCAATGGTTGTGAAGGATTTCCTGACTAATAGATGGAATGTTTTGTAATAGCCAGAGACCTCCATTCAGACATAGAATCATAGAATTGTAGTGTTGGAAGGGAACCCAAGTCCAACCCCTGCAATGCAGGAATTCTACCCACAGCTGTCCCTAGGTGGGTTTGAACCACCAACCTTCTTGTTAACAGCCAGACACACTGGCCCATCGCACCACAGAATGTTCAGGATGTTTACTTGCAGGACTCTTGCTCAGTGCTAGAAAAAAAGGAGAAAGACTCTATTTCATTCTATTGTCTTCCTCTGGCCTTTTTTTGCTTATTCATTTATTATTTTGAAGCTTTTTTTGTCCCACAAATCAAGGTGACTAGATAGACTAAAATGAATAAAATTCCTTAAAAACAAAAACTAGAAGTGGTTTGTGGGTTGGGGCAGACCCACTACACTAGCATCCCAGTCGTTGGATATTTATTGCTTACTGGAAAGAGGAGGAGAAGCGAAGAGGTCTGCATGGTGCAAACACATTGGTGGAACCGACTGAGTGCTTCTGCCGGTGCATTTGCATCATGTTGACATGCTCGCCCCTCCTGCTAAGCAAAAGCAACCCATCTGCCGGCAAGCTAAAGAAGAGCTCTGCTAAAGTGAATTGCTTCCACACAAAAACCCCCACCCCAATATGCATTCAGATTAATAAGTTCATAATACCCTACATGAGAAGCAAAGTTGGCCCTGAGCCAACAAAAATTGCATAATAAACCAACAGTTCCCTCACTGCGAGAAGCGAAGCTACAGGGAACCAGGCAGAGGGCCTTCTCAGTAGTAGTGCCCTCCCTGTGGAACACCCTCCCACCAGATGTCAAAGGAAAAAACAACTACCAGACTTTTAGAAGACATCTGAAGGCAGCCCTGTTTAGGGAAGCTTTTAATATCTGAAGGACTATTGTATTTTAATATTTTGTTGGAAGCCACCCAGAGTAGCTGGGGAAACCCAGCCAGATGGGCGGGGTATAAATAATAAATTATTATTATTATTATTATTATTATTATTATTATTATTATTATTACAACAGCCTTTTTTTAAAAAGCCAGGTCTTCCACAACTACCTGAAGCAGTGTGGTAATGGAGAACTCATTTGTCTGGGCATCAACCTAGATTTTACTTTTGTAGATCCGGGAGAGGTGGCTAAGATCTGGGGGGGAAATAGCCATTTCTTTTAAAGGCACCTCCAAACTCCGCAACCAAAGTAAGAATAGGGATGGCCAAGGACAATTATGAGAACATCAAGACTGTCTGTTAAAAAATAAAAGAGGAAGCATATGAAAGCCTAAGGATCTATTCTTCCACCACTGTCCAGAAATGGTACTTACAGGACCAGTGAAGAAGAAGCCTAGCCTGTCTGATGCTGATGCTCTTTTCTTGAAGCACCTAGATGTGGACCCTGGCCAGCCACATGTACATTGAGAGACATTTTCTCCAAAAGCCTGGAAGGAGGAAGGGTGCTGCAGTCTCTTGCTGAAGCTTTGGGAACAGGATGGTGTTACAAAGGCAGAGGAAACCAGCTCAGATTCTTGACCCCTCCTTGCCCCAAGGTGGTTTCTAGTATGAACAAGTCCTACAGATGGTTCAGCCAAAAACATTTTATATTTTGTTGCTGTTAATCAGAGAGAAGCAGTCTGAATAAAGCAGTGGGTTTTGTTTGTCTGTCTGCTGAACCCTTTACATGCAGCAACATTCCTTTGGCCAAGCGAGCATGGCAATCTCAAAAACAGTCTGGGGGGGGGGGGGAATTACGCTGCCAGTTTTCCAGCAGCACACGTGTGAGGGTGGAGTGACTTTTGGTAAATGCTGCATGTTCAACAGCACAGCCCTTGCTTTTTCAAAAGGCTGTTCGCAGTGGCTTTGAATGGTTTCCTAAACAGGTGTTTTCCTGCACTTCCAACGGGAAAACTTGCAAGGGATTTAACAGAATGAAACGGGTTTGTCTGCCTTGCTAAGTCCATCACAGAAACACAGAACTTGGAGACCATCTATTCCAGTCACATGCTCAGGGCAAGATCAGCAGTGCAGGGTGCAGCTACAACATCCTTGAGAGATGGAGATACAGCATTTGCTTAAACGCCTCCAGCAAAGGAGGGCCCCCCACTTCTTTACTCTGCTCTATTCAAACAGCTCTTGCAGTTAGGAAGTTTCTCCTGATATTTTGCTGAATTGTGCTTCCCTGTGATTTCCACCCATCGGTGATCGGGAGCTGTGTATCACTACCTATCTTTTGCACTGTGCATGAATGAAATTTAGTAAAACATCATAGACAGTTTCTTTTGCTTGCACATAAAGCATAAACACTTTTATTGCACACTTTCTTTCCACCTCCCCTACCTGCTCTGCCCCCCAGGCAACAAAAACAGGGTAGGGCAAGTAGGAATCACACCAGCCAACTACTTGCCCTACCCTCCTTGTTATGTTTGTGGAGTAAGGGCATGTAGTTCCATGTTTACAGAGGGCTTTCATTTAATCATGTAAAGCAGCTGCAGTTGGCTTCAGGTTGGGAGGGAGGAGGGATGATATTTAACCCTTTCCTTCTCTGTTTTCATCTGTTCATATCATTCCCATTTGGGTGTTGTTTTATTCTCCATGAGAAATAAAAGGTTTGAGAAGTACAAATTAGGTGGTTTGTCATTAAAAAGCAAACCAAATTTAATGCCTTCCCCATCTCTACTTCTCTGTAAGGGCTGCCCAAGCTTTGATGTCACTCCACATGGGATTGATACAACAACATTCAGCTCTGGGGAGGAAATATACCACAGCAACACCCAACACTTATGTCAGTAATACAGCTGGAAGGATACACATGGCACTCTCTCTCTCTCTCTCTCTCTCTCACACACACACACACACACACACACTTACTTTTTAAAAGCAATACAAAATTTGAGACATGCAGCTTTTAAAAAAACATTTTTTGGAATAATGTGTTCCACTCATTTGTGCAGCCTTTTCATTTCCATGTAATATATGTGAATGTACTTAATCTTGTGCCCCAGGTAAGGAATTGTAGGTCATTGGGCCATTTTGTGTGCACTTCAGTACCCAGCATAATTTGTCCTTCCTAATTCATTTATTATTCTTCCCCATCTCCTGAATACAAAATGCTGCCTTTAAAATTTGATCACAGATGTATTATGAGTTGTCCTTGAATCGCACAGCTTATCTGCCAACCCACCTCCTTGCTACTTGCCTGTCTTTCCTTAACCCCTTCTGCCCACACTTGTTCAAGTCATAGCTATGTGGTGCATTCTATATATTACTTTGTATTGCGACAATTTTTGTCCTGTATTTTTTCTGCCTCTTTTTTCCGTGGCTTGACTGCTGCTGGAACACTCTTCCATTTATTTCTATGAGGGATCTGGAGATTTAATCCCAATAATCAAAAGTCCTCTAAACTAAATCTGGGCAAAATGTACATTCCATTTCTCAGGTTCGATGCCAATCTTCCTTTCATAAGCCACTTCATAAGCCCAGTCACACCCATGAGCTGTACACAGGACCAACCCTACCATGAGGCGAGTGAGGCAGCTGCCTTGGTAGGCAAATACTGAAGGGCAGCGAGTGGGGAGAGTTCTGTGTGTGCATTGCAACCTGTCCTGAACCCACTAAATCAGGTCACTGCCCTTAGGGTGAAGTGGAGGATGTTGAAATAAGGCTCAACTATCTGCTGAGCTCCTATTAAATATCTTCCAGGAAAACACACACACACACACACACACACACACACACTATTGTAACTAGACACTGGAAGGACCTATCAGGAGTGAACATAGACCACTGCTACCAAAATGTATGGTAAACCACCCTCCTAGAGAAGTTAACCAACAAACTTAAATTAAATTAGCATGGGGACAGGCAAAGGAGATGCCTTCACTCTGGGGGCGGAGAGCAGGAGGGAGTAGGGCTGGGCACGCTGATCACAGGGGCATGGTGCACATCCTGGGGGTGTGGCGCATCACCTGCTGGGGCATGGCACCCAGCGCTGGCGGGGGGGCAGCCGCAATGGCACCCTGCCGGGATCATGCTGTCGGGGGTGGTCCGCTCCCCCCGCACGCCTCTTCCTCTGCCAGTGCTTCACCCCAGTATGGTTCCCATTTATTACATACACAGCACAACAGGACAATGACCTACCCCTCACTCCAACAGCAAACAAATCAATATAGCTAATCTGACCCAACAACCTAACCTCACACATAGAAACAAGCCTTTTCTCTGCTCCCAGCTCACTTCCTGTATCCAAACCAGGTAGAGAGAAAAGTGCTTGAAGCAACAATTTGTGGAAAGTGAAGGCACAGCAAAGGGAAGATTCAGTTTCCCTCTCCTATATGCTCCTATGATTCTCCCATTTTGTATGCAAAAGATGGTGGACGCATACAAAAAAATGCCCCCATTATATGCCACCCTGCCCTTCCAAACAGCATAGCCACCCAAGAGCAGCTTTGATTAAATAGTTTCATTTTGCAACAGTTCCCTGAATACTATTTCAAGGATGCATTTATTGAATACCTATTAATTTTTGACACATCTTTTCAATCATGTAGTCATTTCTAGATATCATTCCTCGTTGTCATGAATCGTGTTTCTTTAGAATATTAATAGAAACATGGGAAAGCAGGCTCTTGTTAAACTTTTTCTCAGAGAACTGCAAAATGGGATTGAGAAATAATTTAGGGGTGTTGGGGGTTTTGCCAGGGCGATTGTGGGAGAATGGATTAAACCATAAATTCCTAATACTTTGTTGTTGCATGGACAGGAGTGCTGCTGTTTTTCTATCAATAGGCTGAAAACAGTAGCATTGGCTTATTTGTATATGCTATGTATGAGAGGGGCCTGGCTCTCATTTAGACTGTGAGAGGCCCTGGGTATAGACTAGAGATGTTCATCAACCATACCACCTTGCTTCAGAAGATAAACCTTGGTGACTGTAATGCCCTCTTGATCCCTGCCATCTGGAGCACAGCTGCATCAGCAACAACACCAGCCCTGAGAATGACAATTTCTCAGGCCTACTGACACCTGAGGGTTATTGGTTGCCCTGGGACAACTACATTCTCTAGGCCTACAGGTATTGCAGAGGTCCTGGAGATGGAAGGGAGTGAGGAAGGAGTCTTCTTTTTTTCCTGCCTTCTGTCTTTTCTGCTCGAGGGAGTGGGAACCAGCTAAGTGGGTGGAAGGGAGGGAGAGATGGTTAGTTTGGAGAGTCGCAGCAGGATTTTGGAGGAGGGTGTGACTGGGCCCTGCTGCTCTGCTAACAATATAATTTGGGCCATTAGAGACATTCAAAAAATTAAACAACCAGTTAATCCCTGGCACCTCCAGATAGGATTGGGAAAGATTCCTGCCTGAAACCCTGGAGAGCTCCTACTAGGCAGGCCGCATCTGCACTATATATTTACAGCAGTGTCACACCACTTTGCAGAACCAGGGCTCTCCCCAAAGAACCCTGAGAAGTCTACTTTGCCATGGGTGTTTAGAGTTGTTAGGGGACCCCTATACCCACAACATAGCCACAATTCCCACAGTTCCCTGGGAAGAGGGATTGATAGTTAAAACATTCTGAACATTATAGTTATATGAGGGGAATAGGGGTCTCCTCAACACCGTTAACACCTATACTTTCCAGGATTGCTTGGGGCAGGACTCTTTAAAGTGGTATGATAATGCTTGAAATATATGCAGATGGCCCTGAATATGGACAATACCAAGTTTGATGGACCAGTTGCCTGATCCAATAAGTTATGAGGCAGTTTCCTATTCTTGAGGTGGTGGAGGGAGCCTTAGCTCAACATGCAGAAGGCTCCAGGCTCAATCTCTGGCATCTCCCATGTATGGTGGCTGGGAAAGCCCACTCTCTCCAAGACCCCTGCAAGCCATTCCTGCTCAGAATAGAAAATCCTAGGGAAGATGGGCCATTGACCTGACTCAGTATAATGCAGCTTCATGTGCTAATCCAAACTTAGTGGCTGAAAGAACAAAGGAGAATTGAAGGGCTCCTGCACAGTGGCTAATTTCTTGCTGAATCAGGCAGCCTGGTATAGATCCAATTTCTGCAATTCCTCAACCTTGCATGAGAAATGGCAATTGCTGAACAGAACTTTGAATGCAGGGATACCCTGCCTAATAGACGGATGGGATATTTATTCCAGATATTAAGCAGCCAGCCTCTCCTGCTTCTATTCAGCCAAGCTAGACATTTGGTCATCCAAGGGAGGAGGAGGGGGACGGGGAAATCAGAGCTGTAGTTGCTAGGCAACCACAGGATGTGCTTTCAAATTACCCTCAGACCAAAGTCAGCTTTCCTTCTCATCTGAACTTGGCAAATGGTCAACCAGGTCCAGTTCCTCTGCAGCCCCCATGAGCGATGCAAAGAGGGAAATTGGAATAAGTGGAAGTAGGGAAATGGAGGTCTGGCTTCACAGGGCAAAGGAGGCGTATTCCTTTCCATCCTGCCTGCCCCCTCTCAGACACACACAATAGTTCAGTGTGTTTCTTTGTGACTGCCTTGTGTTTGGCAAGGCAAGTCTGATACAAATCAAGATGGAGGCTGAGGCTCTTCTTTGCCTGCAGACTGTCTCATGTGACTCCTTCCTTTTTTGTCCACCAGATGTGTGATGTGCATTGTCTTGCCTTTTCTTACTTGTCCAATGTCAGCATATCTTTTAAAGGACAGAAAGTCACCAGAACTTTAAGAAGAATCCAGAAAATTGGCTTATGTAATGACAGAGGTTTGTTTTCTGTTACAGTTTTAGCAGTTGATGTTTTTCTCTACCCCTACATTAAAAAGTTGCCCTCTCTGACATATGCTCATCTCTGCTATTCAAGATACAGGAAGTGTGCTGGTCATCCAGCTCTCCCCCTATGTTGTCTTAAAATGTTCTTGCAGGTATTTCATGGAGCTTGTCATTGGTTGAGACAGGAAGAAATCTGAGGCTCCTTTTAGAGATTGAATACCATGAAAACACATATATTGAAGTTTTTTTAAAAGATCCGTAGCCCTGCATATATAACTACTGTTAATTTACCTTGATTTATAAGACTATGGTACATATGCATGGGTACATAGGCACTCATTAACATCAGCAGTCCATGAGGGTCTGAACATGATTTGAAAAAAGAGAGTAAAATCAGCTATTATGATGTCACAAAGAAAAAAGATTTTGGTTTTATCTTCCTTAGCAAGCCATCACTATATATACTCACCTAATATCTTGATATGTAGGCTGCTAACGAGATGGTTGGACAGTGTTCTCGAAGCTACAAACATGAGTCTGACCAAACTGCGGGAGGCAGTGGAAGACAGGAGTGCCTGGCGTGCTCTGGTCCATGGGGTCACGAAGAGTCGGACACGACTAAACGACTCAACAACAACAACAACAACAACAAAAGCCAGCATATTTTTGGAATCATCACAACTATCTTTATTTTTAATTGTGATTTTCCTTAGGGTCCAATAGCTATTCTTTATGGGACTTCTTTTTCTTTCAAAAGCATTGCATTCAACCTCACTGAATGAACTCATTTGTCAAGAATCAGAGTAGCAAGAGGTTTTCTTAACTGATTTGCATTGAAGGAAGTGGTTGGTTCTGCAGCCACAATACTGAGAAGTATTGCAACAGTACTATAAAAAGAATAAGGATGTTGCAAAGTTCAATCTAAGGGCCTTAGTCCTTTGTGTCTGAAGGAGTGTAGTCAGCTAGATTTCTAAGCAACAGGACCCACGGTGACAAAATTTCCATGAAGTGCTAAACATGGAAGTGCTAAACTTGTGTATTTTTATGACTTTATTCATAAACCATATACTGTACAATTCAGGTGGATAGGTAGAGGTTTCAGAGAGACAAAGTAGTTTTTCTAACCTCGGGCAAGATATTACGATTGTGTCAGATCACTTCCTCTGTACAGTGGTTGACTTGCAGCCAAAATCATTGTTTTGCCATGCATGTTCTCAGATTCCCAGGCTATGTAGTAACCAATGTTCTCATAGAACCAGAGATTTTCCAAGTTACAGGTGCAATTCAGCTGAAAGCCAGGGTGACCAGAGAAGGAGGAGAAGGAATCTTTTCTAGCTGCTGTTGTATAGACAGAGTTTAAGGAGCTGTTGAGTTCCCCATCTCCTGCATAAAATGTTTCACTTGCTCATATGGTATTTTTCTGTGGCACAGTGTTGAAGGACCAGCTAGATCAGCCTCTTATAAGGTTTCTTATAAATCCAGTGGGATCCTGAATGCCTTTGAGGAGTTTCCATTTGGCACGGCTGGTACTGCTGATGGTACTCAATCAGTTCTGGCTGGAACTGCATTCCCCGTGAAGGAACAGGTTCTCAACTTGAGGATATTCTTTGATCCAGCCTTGTATACATAAGATATACATACAGATTAAACATAAAGTGTCAGACACATTTGCCTGCTCTCATCAATCTCTTTTATTTTATCTGGTTGTCCTCATGTTCAGGCTCTCACAACTTAAGTTTGCTAGAGTGCTTTGAAGATGACAATATTAAAAGACTAAGATACAAACAGAAGACGGCATACATGCAATTTGCCTGTCCCAGTACAGTGACTCTTTTTAGCTGTTCAGTAATTATGGCTTGCAATGTTGCATGGGTGGTGTTCCAATCAAAGATGACATGACACTTTGACACTGATACTAGCTTACTATCTGTTTAAGTTATCATATTAGTCCTCCTCACTTGTCTCTGCCAAGAAACATGCATAGTGCTCTGTTACCAGCAATGCTTCCTCCCATCCATGCAAATGTTAACATAGCTGTACCTGGAACCTTTCAGAAACAATTTCCCACCCCATAAGTGAAATGTATCACTTGCTTCCATCAGTAATCATGTATTGAATGTGCTAAACTCACAGTGCCATGCCTTCTTTTGCACATTATTGCAACACCCATTATCTAAACTCCAATTAATTTTCATGCAATTGAATAGTTTCTTCTTTATGTTAATGCTATTGGATTATATATTTTTTATTAAATAAATAAAAAGAAATATATTTTTAAAGAAACTTCAAATAACTTTTTTTTAGGTACCTAAAATGCATTATATATCATCCTGGTAAACTACAGTCAGTTTTAAACTGCATGAGCCGATCTCCTTTATTTATTTATTTATTTATTTAGTAAGTAAGTAAGTAAGTAAGTAAGGCAGGCCCATACCACTCTTTACCAAATAGTCACAGGGCAGTTTACAAACTGAAATCATAAATACATAATATAAAACTTTTTAAAATTGGCAGAGCAATCCAAACTTGCCATTGTCACAGCTCTGCCAAGCTTGCACTACATCTGCAGCCTGGCCACTCATGGCAGTGGAAGGTTGGCCATGGGTCTTGCTGATGGAAACTGGAGCCCATCAGTGGGACTATGGGTTAGGCACCTGCCTTGGTGTCTTCACAGGTTGATATGGAAGGAAGCACTTCTCCAAGTACCTCCAAGCACTACTGGTCCAGTATTGTCATTGCTGCCTACCTCAACCTGGCGCCCACGCTATGTTTTGGCCTACAATTCCCATCAGCCCCAGCCAGCATGACCAATCTTCAGGGATGATGGGAGTTGTAATCCCAAACATCAGGAGAATAGCAGGTATACTCTGACCAATAGCAGGTTGCCAGGGGATTTCCCACCTCTGCTACTTCAGACACATTCAGTTGCAGATGCCGGATGGAATTCAACAAAGCACTAAGGAGATTGTTCCATCAGTGCAACCATTACTGTTTGCCCAGTGGAACAATCTCCCCTATCCTACTCCTGCACACTGTTCTAGGAGTTCTCTAGGCCATCCAGAGTGGATTTGTGGGAGGTGCAGGAGTCCTTGTGCTGGCTTCTGCCACAGGAGTAGAACAGTTGAATCTGAGCATTGAATCTTCTCTATTAAAAACATGTGCTCTGTCACTGAGCTATAGCTCCCCACTCCAGCAAAGGTGAAGTAGCCTGTCCTCCTTGATATCTGGTCACACTGGTAGCCACCATCTCAAAGTAAATGAGGTTGATAAGCAATTAAACTTCTGTGCTTAGTATCTTGCTTCTGTATGCTTTGTGAAGAAAGCACAGCCAAGAAAACTTCATACACTTATGGTGAAGCTCTCATCTGCCCTATAATTTTAAATGTTTGCAAATTCTAATGGTTGCCTCTTTTTAGAAGCACTGTGTACCCGGACTGTAGGTACAGAAATACACTGGGTGATGTCTGTTTATGCAGTTTAATTAATACCTTTTAACATTTGCTGTGAACTTTAGTGATATGCTTCTCAGGTCTCTAAGAAACTGTTCAGAGACATCTAAAGAATTTGCTGAAATAAAAATTGCAAAGAATCTGTTTATTGTCAACTTACTGAAAACCTGATATTAGGGGTTGTGCTAGGATGCTTGGGGGGGGGGAGTTGGATGTTGCCATTTGTAAAATGGCTCGAATTTTTAGCCCTCTTTTAATCACAATCCCAGGGTGAGGTACAATAAAATAGAATTGAAGCTACACATCTCAATAATAATTCATAAAATCTGGAGCAGGTCAAAGCAACAGCAGAAGCAATAACAAGAGCAATGCCAGAACCTGGTCAAACATCAGCATCCTATAAAGCAGGTGTGAGGAGCCTTGCTTGAATATATGGACCTTTACATAAGGATGTAAGAAGAGCCTGATGGACCAAGCCAATGACCCATCCTGTTCTCACAGTGGCCAAGCAGAAGCCTGTAGGAAGCCCACAAGCAGAACCCGAGCACAAGAGCATCTCCCCTGCTGTGGTTTCCAGCAACTGGTATTCAGAAGCATACTACCCCCAACTGTGGAGACAGAACATAGCCATAATGACTAGTAGCCATTAGTAGCCTTATCTTCCATGAATATGTCTAACCATCCAAGTTGGTGGGCATCCCTGCCACTGTTGGGATGTAAACTGCGCTGGGCTTCTGAATCAACTTGGAAAATGCCAGCCAGCTGCGTTCTCCCCCACAAGCACCCTCAGGATGATTCATCACTCTTCTGTCCATCAATATGTAGATGATACCCAGCTCTACCTCTCTTTCAAATCAGAACCAGTGAAGGCGGTGAAGGTCCTGTGTGAGTGCCTGGAGGCGGTTGGAGGATGGATGGCGGCTAATGGATTGAGGTTGAATCCTGACAAGACAGAAGTACTGTTTTGGGGGGACAGGGGGCGGGCTGGTGTGGAGGACTCCCTGGTCCTGAATGGGGTAACTGTGCCCCTGAAGGACCAGGTGCGCAGCCTGGGAGTCATTTTGGACTCACAGCTGTCCATGGAAGCGCAAGTCAATTCTGTATCCAGGGCAGCTGTCTACCAACTCCACCTGGTACGCAGGCTGAGACCCTACCTGCCCGCGGACTGTCTCACCAGAGTGGTGCATGCTCTAGTTATCTCCCGGTTGGACTACTGCAATGCGCTCTACGTGGGGCTACCTTTGAAGGTGACCCGGAAACTACAACTAATCCAGAATGTGGCAGCTAGACGGGCTACTGGGGGCGGCCGCCGAGACCACATAACACCGATCTTGAAAAACCTACATTGGCTCCCAGTACGTTTCCGAGTACAATTCAAAGTGTTGGTGTTGACCTTTAAAGCGCTAAATGGCCTTGGCCCAGTATACCTGAAGGAGCGTCTCCACCACCCATCATTCTGCCCGGACACTGAGGTCCAGCGCCGAGGGCCTTCTGGCGGTTCCCTCATTGCGAGAAGCAAAGCTACAGGGAACCAGGCAGAGGGCCTTCTCGGTAGTGGCGCCCGCCCTGTGGAACGCCCTCCCATCAGATGTCAAAGTGATAAACAACTACCTGACATTCAGAAGACATCTTAAGGCAGCCCTGTTCAAGGAAGTTTTTAATGTGTGACATTTTAGTGTATTTTTGGTCTCTGTGGAAGCCGCCCAGAGTGGCTGGGGAAACCCAGCCAGATGGGTGGGGTACAAATAAATTATTATTATTATTATTATTATTATTATTATTATTATTATTATTATCTTTGTAGGAGACTGTCCTACCATGTGATACCCAAAATTTTCCTGACACAGCAGATGTGGAAGGCATTGAGGCATCATTCCTGGTGGTTGTAAGTTGCCCATGACTCACTTCCATAAAGCAGCATGCTCAACATGTAAACCTGGTATACCTTCATCTTGGTACTGGACATTAGCATCACATTCTCCCATACCCTTTTGGAGAGGTGAGTCATTGCTGTAGCTGCCTTGCCAATTCATTTGTCCAGCTCAGCATCTATGGAGAGGCTGCTGGTTATGGTGGAACCAGGCAGACAAAATTGCCTACCATCTCAAGCATGTGGTCACCAATGCTGATGCGTGGAGTGATGGTGACATCCTGCAATTTTTTCCATTAAAAATTCCATCAGTTCAATTTCATTTCTGACACTAATATATTAAAGGAATCACTGAAAGATAATGGAATTATTCTACAAGAGAATCTGGCCCAAAGGTATTTCCATTATTGCACACATGAAATCATTACATACAGATACTCATTGTATTCTTTTCACAGCTAACAAAATGATCTTCACCCAAATTTTCACATGCGATGTGAGTACTGAAGACAGGGAGGGAGAATGCCACAAATTCTATTTGAATATGAACACTTCTCCCAACATTGAATTTTCTTTTGTATCAAGGTTACTTCTGACTTTATTAGTATTCATTTTCATTTACACTATTGCAAAGTCGTTAATGTGATAAGAGTCTTCCTATCTTTCTCAACAATGCGTATTCGTTGAAAGCATGCACAGAGCAAATTGGTAAAATGATGGAACATGGCAAAGTACAATGCAAAGGAGCCTCTAGGAAAAATAATATGGATTTCTCATTCTTTTCAGCAGCTTCAGAGGAGCCAAGCAAGATAACACCGAACTGAATTCATCAGAATTTGCAAGTGTTTGGAATATTCAAGCTGCCCATGAAAAAGACTTGAATGGGGGGGGGGTCCTTTTCTAGGAGACAATGGCTTTCATGACTTTCAGGGAGAACCTGCCCTGCAGTATTATTTCATTTAAAATGTTACTGCTTGCTTACAAATAAGAGAATGTGTAGGAATTAAGGATTCATTAAGTATTACTACAACTAGACTTGCTCTACTTTATTCTGTTTCAGAAGAAGGTTAATCACATTCAGGCTTGGGGCAACTATGAGGAAGAGTAAGCAGTAGATGATGGGCAACATTCAATATGGTAAACTTCTAGTTACACAATTTATTTTTATTTTTTATCTTTCTGATTTTCTGATGCAGGCACCAAGATGTCTTGAGCCAGCCCTGGTCATATTGTAGATACAGCTTGCAAATTTATCAATGCTATATCAGCTATATCATACAAAACCAAATTAAACTAGGAAGCAGGAGAGGAATCCCTAACACAGCTCCATAGCAACCAAGAGATGACAAATGTGGCAAAGTAAACAGCATCCAGAAGGAGATCCTGAAAGGGGCAGACTCCCTCGCTATGAATAGACAAAGGATGGGGAAGTGTCCACAAGGAGAAGGCAAAGCACGGAGGAAACATTGCCTCTAAAACCACTAGATGGAAAATTCCCTAAACCCATTAGCCTAAAGCTAAGCATTCAGAACGTCATTCTTTACTGCTTAGATGAAGAGATGGGAATTGACTGGGCCAATCTTTTGGAAGTAAATGTTTCCTGGATCCTAGATGCTATTACTGGGAAATCAGATTAAAATTTATCAAACAATGCCCTCCGTACAATTATCTAGCTCTTTTAAAACTAATGATGCTTTTTGTTCTCCAGATTTCAGCCTCTTACATCTACTTTATGGGCTTTATCTGTGACATGATCCTCTATAATGAGTGAAGAGGAAAGAGGACCTCCATGACATGATTGGTGGTGTACAGTTCAAAGTAGATTATACTTCCGCTAATGCAGCTCAGGCCAAAGCATAGTTGAGCCTGGATCCTTGTGATTTCAGTGAGGCCAAATCAGTTTAAATGTGATAGCTGTGATGTGGATAAGACTATTAAAATGTCCCTATAGCATCAGAGTAGGAATTACCTTCGTCTGATGGCACAGCTGTAGCACCCCATGCCATCTGCTCAGGTCTTCCCCCATGCAATCATTGCCCAGTAGGCCGGATGAGGGGCATGTGAAGCTGGGCTTTTTGAATGGGACAAAAACACTGTGGAATGAAGCTATGGAAAAGTGGTTCTGGTCCCAATGCTGTAGTGTTAAAAGGGTCGTCCAAATTGTCCCAGTCATGTAAGAAATTCAACAGACTTCAGCTTCTTTTGAATATTGGTACAATTCCCAAAACAAGCAAGTACAGCTTCCTTCTCTATACTGCAACAAAGACTGATCGATTTAAAAAGATCTAGGCCTAAAGTTGCTCACTAATGAATAGCCACAATGATGAGCCATTTGCAAATAATGTAAGCAGTTTCAAACACTGCTGCAATTAAAAGATGCAATATCTTGGATCATTATTCTTATTCATTAATTTTTTGCTTTGGCTTCCAAATAGCCAATCTTCATGTCAAATATTTCCATAATTTGTTATATTCAGCTCTTGTTTATGGAGCTCTAAGGCAGGGAAATGGAATAGCTTTTTAATTTATGAACATTTTTATTATTTTTTCCCCAAATATCACATCTAATGTATTACTATCTCTAAATTCATTTTAAATGATACTTTGAGGAGATTACATTTTAAAACTATTTTAATGCAGGGTCATCTTCTTTGAAATGCTGATTCACATTTATATGACATTAAGCATAAGATGGGTGGGTGATGCAGGTGAATAGCTTTTTAAAAAATGCCTGTATTGTGTGTATCCCAGATGGCTAGCCTTCTGAATTCATTTCTGCTTTCGTATTACAGGTTCAGCTTTCATTCTCCCCAGTACAACCAATCTTCTGTAGACATTCTTTTCAGTCAAAGATATAAAACAGAAATGGGCTTTGGAGCCAAACTACAATTGATGTTACATGCATGGTGGGTTTTTAAAAATGGAAATTGCATTAACTGGTGGATCTGATTGTTAGCTGGACCAGAACAGGTATGGTGAGGGAATTTAACCCTGCTTCAACCTGGAGAGAAATACCTTTACTAAGTCATAGAATCAAACAGTTGGAAGGGACCTCAAAGCTTGTATCTGCATTGGGAGGAAATCCCTGATTGTTATCCCTAGTTTGCCCAGCAGTTGCTGGGCAAATGGGGCACTGCCCCACCAAGCTGGGTCTGCCTTCAACCAGCCCCACCTGCTCATCTTCTTAGTTACAGCCTCTAAATGGGGAGACATTGCTTGTCACTTTCCCTGTGCAAATTGTAGCACATTGTGAGAATGGTCCCTGGATATTTACTGGGTAAGGAATTTTGTACTTTACCCAATAAGAGATGTATGCCCATGCCTGAATGTGGGGACAGGGAAGCAAAAAGATTATTGAAACAGCATAACCAGAGCATCACTAAAGAGAAAGCAAGCATAATAGGTGTTGTCTGCTTTTACATCAACAGCAATTTGGGCCACTCTGGGGCCCCTACTCTGCATCTTTTTAACAGGGAGTATTTCAGCCTTCAAATATCTACCATTTTGATTTGCTAGTTGCATGTATATACATGCTAGTCAGCAACATCGACCATGCTGTAAAATTAATCCCTGTTTCCCACTCCAAGTGTATTATGACAGAAATGATGCTCCATAAAGATGAAGTACCACATGTTGTCTTGTACAAAAAGCAATCTCCCGGCAGTGGGAAAAACAAAAATGTTTTGCTCAGGCATGTCCAAAACTTAGATAAGCTGACAGACACAACATGTTAAGTTTGTCCTTGATGTTTTCAGGCATTTCTGACTCTGCCCAGAACAAAGAAACCATGACGCATTCTCCCATGCAAGATACAGTTCAGTGAACTTACTCTTTGCCTTCATTATTGCATACATCTCAGTATTGAACCAAAACTTCTCAGAAAAGAATTTTCTGAGAGTGTTATCTCCCTCACCCTGCAACTGGAGAAGAATTCCACGACCCAAGAGAATATACTGTGAAATGTACACCCCCACACCATTTCACCTACTGCACTTAGGATGGAGAATTTCAGGAGATGGTGATCTTGCAGCACATGCTCCTTTCAAATTCCCAGAAGCTTAACAGCATTAAAATCCCTGAAAAAGAAGAAGAAAAAACATGAATAGTTTTGGGGGACATTTTTCTCTCCCAAGCTAAATATCACTGCATCTCAGGGAAGTACAGTATCCTCAAGGCATTGTGCTATGTCAAAAAAAGGGGCATTTAATGAAGCAATCCTAACTCCTAGCCAGGAAGCTGTGGGGTTGGATGACCAAAATTGCCCAGCCAGAGCAGAGGGGGCATCCTGTTATTTACTTGGTTTGTGCTGTGTCAATTCCAGGCTCTAATGTCTTTTCACATGCAGTAGCTGGCTATAGGCATGGGGCAAACAGACCAGGGTTTGAAAATCAAACAGGTATGACTTATTAAAGCTTACCGTAACATCAAATGTTTGTTTGCAGATTAGTTCTATAACAATACTTAACTGCTTAAATATACCGCAGCTGCTGTAAAGAAATTACTTTCACTTCACTAATGTTAAAGGTAAAGGTACCCCTGCCCGTACGGGCCAGTCTTGACAGACTCTGGGGTTGTGCGCCCATCTCACTTAAGAGCCCAGGGGCCAGCGCTGTCCGGAGACACTTCCGGGTCACGTGGCCAGCATGACATCGCTGCTCTGGCGAGCCAGAGCCGCACACGGAAACGCCGTTTACCTTCCCGCTGGTAAGCGGTCCCTATTTATCTACTTGCACCCGAAGGTGCTTTCGAACTGCTAGGTTGGCAGGCGCTGGGACCGAGCAGCGGGAGCGCACCCCGCCGCAGGGATTCGAACCGCCGACCTTTCGATCGGCAAGTCCTAGGTGCTGAGGCTTTAACCCACAGCGCCACCTGTGTCCCTTTACTGCTGCTTTAAAATAGGTGTCTATCTCTACAACTAAACCATTAGCCAATTACTATATTTAGCTCCACCCCAGTTAAATCACCGGCTGATTACATCGCGTCACCTGAAGTCTTCTCTCAGGTCTCTTCCCCACAGTTATCTTACAGACTTTACCAAGATCTTTACTGTTTTGCACTGGATTCAACATAATAGTTGCACCAGCAGGAGCCAACACAAGAAGTCCCTAGAGCATTGAGTATTTCCATGTCTCCTCCCCGTTCTTGTGTCCCATCCCCACTTGGTTCAGGAGGGAGCCAGGAGAGTTTAACAGCTTCACTTCCTAATAATAATAATAATTTCTCTCATCCCCAACCATTTTATAACATGTTGCTTCTCATCACTCACACTTTGACTGGGACTCACTTTTTGCTCACTCTTACTGTGGAACAAAAGAAGTGCTCAGAATAAAAAGTCCCTTTCGTCTACTGCTGCAGGAAAAATGCATTTCCTAGCCTATACTAGTGCTGAGACCAGGATCAAACACAGGAGTAGCATATGAGTTCCCCTTTCAGCGTTATTTGTGTAAAGGCCCGGTAGTTATTTTCTGATTTCACTTGTAGCGATCGTTATCCTGAAGCCAATTAATGGATATGTCAGGATTTGCCTGTTCCCCTGTTCCCTTACTCTTATGATATATGTACTTACCCTTTGGCTGTGGAAGTGCTCGCCAATTGACAACAGCAGTTTTTAACATTACTAATATATTCCATGGTGCCTATTCATAGAACGTCTCTTGACAGGCATTAGTAACCATGGTAGTTTCCTAACAGTAATAGAGCTGCTATCAAAATGGCTCTGAGGCTAGAGTAAGAGGCTAATTTTCAAAGGAGTGCAATTTATTCATATCACACTGTTGCTGACATAAATTAGTTTACATCCTCCACATTAACTGGGTAGCAGTAGCAGATACTGTATCAGCATAACACACCATTCATTCTTTAGTTATTTACAAAATGTATTACTAGTATTTTTATTAGAAATGACCAAGTGGGGGATGTCAGGAAGCCAGTGCAAATTTTAGTATAAGGGGAAACTGTACAAGGGTCCTAAGAAAGGGTGAGGATTGTTTTTGTGTACGCATTTTGTCCAAAATAAGGTTACCAGATTTTTTTCAATTAATCCGGGGACACTTTTCAACTTCAATGGATTTTGCATGGAGACTGATTTGTAAATCCGGGGACTGTCCCCGGGAAACAGGGACGTCTGGTAACCTCAGTCCAAAACCAGGAAGCAAAAAGCAAAAGTCAAAGTTTCACAGGTATGAGTCACACTAAGACCCTTCCCAACTTTGTCTCCATTCTCTAGACAGCCTCCATCCAATTTGCTGATATCCTGCAGCAACTGTGATGTCCATAACTTTACATAGTATTCCTGAAGAAGTATGGCAAAATAATAATAATCCCTTTTTATTTAAAAGGTCCAAACAATGTATAAAAGGGGGGGAATCTTAGGAAGCTAGTGATCTGGACTATTACTGTTGATGTAGCTTACAATTGCGTTAGACTTTTAGCTATCACATCACACTGCTCACTCATGTTTAGCTTTTGGTCTAGTAAAATACATTTGAAATGGAGGCGGCGGACTTCAGAAAACACTTGGATAGTAGATATCTGTGATAATTAGGACACTGATCCAACAAGAACAGAGGGACAAATCTGTTTCCAATCTGTAATCTTATAACAATGCTTCTTCTTTTCAATAAAAGGGTTTTAAGATTATCCCCTACTTCAGAGATGACAGACTCTGTATTATGTTGATCTGCTTGATCCTTCGCATGAGCTTGTCATTACAGAACACATCAATTCCCTCCACATTTGTAACTCTAGTTTGTATACCTTAAAACTCAGGTTGATCTATCTGTGATAAGAAAGGATTGTATTCTCATGTGTGGGGAGGGGTATCCAAGTACCTATATTTCCATGTGTGTGTTTTTATACTTTCGTTGAAACAAATTTGGATTTCAATTTGAAATGCATAAATTCTGGTCAAAGTGTTAAGAAAGTTTTAGTGAGATATACCAAGTTAGTAATGACTCTGAATCCAAACTCATGTTATGTAAATTTATTAAAATAATCAAAGGTGGTGTCCTCTTCAAATATTTACTCTGATCCTGTTTGTAACTGAAACTGAAATGGAGAACTCTTAGAAATTGAAATGATTTGGATACAGATTTTGGAGCAAAATTAATAAAGATAGCCTCCCATAGAACCTTCCCACATAATGCCTGTGGAAAATCAATCTTCAGTAGGGTGTAAATGACTTGGGATAGCACCCATAATGTGCAATGAAGGAAGTACTCTGCACCCACATTGCTTCTTTAATGGTGCAGACCTGTGTGCCAAATAGGAACGAAATGCACTCCAATATTAGGTATTCACAAGTAGTTTACAGTCATAAAGCTTTAAAGAGAGCCATCGGAACATGCTGCCTGCTGCCAAAAGATGGCGAGCATTGCAGAGCATTGTCTGCTGGAGAACTTGCAGCTTTGCCAATGCTTTTAGTTTCTGTTTAATAAATCAGTAGACATTTTAATGACTTGACCCGGACTCATCATTTCTTCCTATGCCAAAGGATCTAAGAATTTAATGAGCACAGATACGTTATTCTTATCCAAGAACTTGGAGGAGGTAGGGAACATAGAGTTTGATTTTATGGTGGGCAAATGGTGACTGCACTCTGTTCTAACTCGGAGGCAAATTTAGGGCACCATGATCGGTTCCCCCTCACAGGGCACTGACCTGAGAGGGCACCTTCCAGCCTCCTTCCCAAAGCCCAGTAAGTGCTTGCTTCAGGAAGGAGGGATGAGGTCCTAGAGTCATCCTTCCTCCTTTCCAACGCCTAGATAGTGCTTTCCCAGATTTGGGAAGGAGCTGGGAGGGCTCTAGGGCCCTGTCAGAGCCTCGCACCTTCTTCACAAAGGCCAGTTACCTCACTTAGCCAGCTTTGGGAAGGCATCATGAGGGCTCAGGGTTGGATGTCAAATTTCAGCCATGCACAGGATGCCATATTGGCAAGGTCTGCCCCTGTCTAACTTCATGCTATGTGAATTTTCCAAACAAAGAAGCAATTTGTAAAGATGGAAAACAGGCGATAGATGCGCAGTCACTGAGCTTGGAGTTATTCAGAGGCAAAGGCCACTGATTGCCATATGCTACCACAGATGGTCATCCGCTGTCTTCGCCTCATAATTACTGACTACACAGAGCAAACCAGACAAAGCCAATCACTTGGCTGTCCAAGGAATAATTTTGGCATTTAAAATGTATTGCCACACTTAGTTTTTTAGGCTTGCAACTTGCGTGCATCTCTATGCCTTACCACGGACTTTTATATACATGAATCACTGTTAACACAATGGAGATACAGAACTGCAAATTCTGACATGTCAACTTCTACCTGTAATGTGAGAATCAGTGCTGCATGAGATGGATGACTTGAGTAAATCACCCCCCAAATTGTTACATTAAATAGGAATCCCATTTGGCAAATCTTGGTTCATCGTTTTTATTTAGTCCCTAGACAAAAATCCTTCAGTGCTGACAATATATCCCCAAGTTCAATAGGCTCATTTTAACTTTTTATATAATACTGTAAAACCAAAATATTATATGTGCACTATACATTCTTTTTTGAAAAGCACACCCTGATTGTGTCTATGTGAAGTCGTGCAGGACTGTGAATCAACCAGGCCAGCCACTACCACCCATCAATTACTGTCATTAAGGGGTTAAGCTAGGAAGGAATTGGGAGAAGAAGTCAACATGAGCAGTTGAAGGCAAGAAATGGAAGAATACTGACTCCCTGACCTGCTGTTCTGGGGAAATCGCTGCTTATGAGCTTCTCCTTGCCCACCACACCGAAGTTAGGACTTAAGAAAAAGTTAGTCATGTAAAACTCCACTAACCATGCAATTAAAAAAAAAACAAAACCTCATACCCACCCTTCCTCATATGGCCCTAGGACATGTTACATTATAAAAATGTAGCTTCAATTAAAACAAACAAAATAAAATAAAATAAAATAATAAAAAATTCCTTCCAGTAGCACCTTACAGACCAACTAAGTTAGTTATTGGTATGAGCTTTCGTGTGTATGCTCACTTCTACAGATACACTGAAACAGAAGTCACCAGACCCGTATATATAGTGAGAGGGTGGGGAGGGGTATTACTCAGAAGGGTGGCGGGAATGGGTGAGCAGCTGATAAGTGTGGTGGACCTGTTGACAACTGTTAATGACTGCAATTGGTCTTACAGGAAAAAGTAAGGGGTGAGGTGGCTAAAAATAGCTTGATCGTGTATAATAAGATAAGAATCCAATGCCTCTATTCAGACCAGGTCTCTCCATGGTTTTAAGTTTGGTAATAAGTTGCAATTCAATTAAACTTCAATTAAAACAATCAATCAAAACAATTAAAACAATTTACCACCAGAAGAATAGGATTGGTCCTAATCAAGTGTCAAAGGTTAGGGGGGGAAGGTGTATCTTCAGCACACAGCAGGGTATATACAATTGTGATACTAGATGCACCTCTGTGGAGAGGAAATTTCACAATTCAAGGATTTCCACAGAGAGTTCCCTCTCCCAGGTCCCCATTCTGCAGACGGCAGAACTACAAATGGCCTCCTCTGCCAATCTTAACAACTAAGAGAATCCATAGGGAAGGAGGCAGTCTTTCAGATATCTGGCTTTGAGCATGAATGTGAGCATCTTGAATTGGGTGTGGAAACAAGCTGGCAATCAGCGCAGCTGTTTCAAAACATTTGTTCTAAGAGCTTTACATGCCACTGCCTGGTCACTGCCATTAGGAGCAGTTGGTGTTTCCAAGTCATCTTTTGGGTCGGCCTCACATAGAATGAGTTGCAATAATGCAATTTGGAAGTCACCAGTGCATGAAATACAGTGGTCAAGTCATCTCTAGCATCTCTTTCCAAATTAGGAGTTTTGGGATGCCTAGAGTTATGTGGGCTCAGACTAATGCAGGGCCATCCACTCCCCTCCAAACTGTGATCACCATTCACCAAATACAAATATAATGATGGTCGGAATGGTTGTTTCCATTTTACTAAATTGTTTGATCCAGTGCATGAAGCCCTACTCCTGCCCTCAAATGCACACAGCAGCTGTACCAATCTCTTCTTGCTATCTCCCAAGCAAACAGGGGAAGCCATAGGCCAGTCTTTACAGAGGAAACGTAATGAAGATTGTTATACAAACTTTCAAGTGACACTAGAACTTCTTTTGTTTGGGTGTATTGCTACAACACAAAACCAGCACTGACAATATGTCTATGTCACAAGAGATATTTCGGCCCATTAAAGTGTCCTTCGTTTTATTACAGGGAAATAATTCCAGTATAAGATGGCTTTGTGAGATCATAACAACTTATTTCTGAGTGAAGGAAGAGGAAACGCCAGTTTGGGCAGTCATATCATTGCAGGGTAGACTATTTCACAAAGTCCTTGTGACTTGCCAAGGATAAGAGATGGGCATTTTTTAACAGGGGAGGCTGGAAATATTTGAACGCTTAAAGTGCTTGAAAAATACGTGTTTTTCCCCACCCTTTTCTATTTCGTATTTTTGTCCTCTTCCATCTCCTACTATCTGCCCACATCCTATTTCCTGTTTATTATTTCCTCTATGAAGGACAGTGGTTGAGGCAGCAGTTAAGCTTATTTCAGTTTCCTGAAAGTTTGCTATGAGTAAAATGCTGTACTTTCATTGCCCTGTCTTATTACTTTTGACAGGGTGTCAGTCATGACTTACTGGAAGATCTTTCTATGCATCTCAGACAAAACTTATTATATTTTTTCTTAGGCTTTTTTTCTGAGGGGATGCATGGGTACGCATACCCCTAAACATTTTGTAAATCTAAGTTTGGCCTCATTGAGGAGCAGTATTTCAATATGAGTAGGAAAATGAGAGTACCCCTAAACTTTTTTTTTAGAAAGAAAGAAAAAAGCCCTGCCTACAATGATAATAATCATAAATGCAATTTTTAAAGTATGAATTAATTTTCATGGAACCTGCAGTAAAGTATCTGTTTCAATGGCAGTTGTCCACCAGTTTCCATATGTCTGTTTCCCAGAAAGCTTTTAATGGTGTTTTTTAATGAACCACAGCACAAGCTGGTTAGTAGTTTAGATTGCAAACCTAAATACACTTACTAGGGAGTAAGTCCCATTGAATATAAAGTGTTCAACCAAACATGTGTAGGGCTGTGCTGTTATGCACTTTTAAAAACATACCTTTAGTTAGTCATAGTGTAGTGGTTAGTGTTGGAGTTGGATCCAGAAAACCTGGGTTCAAATCTTCACTCACCTATGAAGCTCCCTGGATGTAATTGAACCAGTTACTAGCTCTCAGCCTATCCTATCACACACGGTTATTCTGAGGATAAAATGGAGACAAGGAAAGCAATGTCAGCTGCCTATAGTTTATTGGAAGAAAAGGAAGGTGTAGAGGTAGCAAATAATAAATACGAATAAATAAATAAGTGCACTCAACTCAGCAATGTTCATCAATTTAAATGGGTCTACTCATAGCAAAACTTAGTTTAAAGGTAAAGGTAAAGGGACCCCTGACCATTAGGTCCAGTCGTGACCGACTCTGGGGTTGCGGCACTCATCTCACTTTATTGGCTGAGGGAGCCGGCGTACAGCTTCCAGGTCATGTGGCCAGCATGACTAAGCTGCTTCTGGCGAACCAGAGCAGCACACGGAAACGCCGTTTACCTTCCCGCCCTATTTATCTACTTGCATTTTGATGTGCTTTCAAACTGCTAGGTTGGCAGGAGCAATGGGAGCTCACCCCGTCGCGGGGATTCAAACCACCGACCTTCTGATTGGCAAGTCCTAGGCTCTGTGGTTTAAACCACAGTGCCACCCACGTCCCGAAAACTTAGTTTAGCAGACAATAAAAATCTGTGAGAAGATGGAGCCACATTGTGACAAACCACATCATGACTCACACCCCTGTTTAAGCGACTGTCTTGTGTGAGGCATATGGCTGAGGGAGATGCCCATGTTAGGTTGCACTAAATTAAATTGGCCTAACTCTACCCTTTTGCAGATAATGTAGTGTTTGATAAAGCTCTGGTGCAATTTAAACCTAAATGCTATCTCTTCTCTTCCTTCCGTGGCATGGAGGCGAATATAACATGGGTCAGGCTGAGAATTTCATTTCACAATGGTTGTTGCCAGATCAGAGAATGGGATTCTTAAGTAGTCAGTTACATGTACCCCACTGGTAAGCATAAGTACATTGCAATTGCATTACCAGCATGGCACAACTGAACGTTCTTCAGCTTACAACCTCAACGATAATGCATAACAGTCTGTTCACCATTTTAAAAATGAAGGAGGCTGCTTCGGCCTCAAGCCCAGTGTGATTCTCCTTGCTATTTGTCTGAAAAGAATGAAATGTGCCTCTTTGTTTTTAGCTGCCTTCTGCTCTTTTGTTCTTCTTATTCATGAAGGCATCATTCTTTTATGAGGAAAAGATCGTGCAGCAATATATCTATTTTGCAGAAGTTATTTTGTTTCTGCCAAAATACACACACACACAGCGTTTGCGCAGCTCAAAAGCTTTGGTGCTGTGATCCAAAAGGGGGTGGAATCTCATTTTTTTGGATGCACTGCATGTTAGCTGTCTGTAGCTGTTTTTTACCCTTTGCATGGCTTGCAGTTAGGCAGAGCTTGTTGGGAGCTATTTTATGACTGAGGTAATGTTCCCATGTGAAGGGGAATTTCCAGACTGGAAAAGAGGATTAAACCACTAAATCATGGAGGCTGAAAGACCTGAATTGTTTCACAAGGGTCTTTGTGAGTACTGGGCTGAGTTGTTTTCCTTTCACTTTGTATCATGAGGGTGTTTTCACACGGCAGAACGATGCCAAGATCAATCCAAGGCTGAGCCACTGCAGGGCTGAAATCCTGCCACATGACTTCTGCAAACACCCACCAAGGCAGCATTTTAGATCCCTCTTCACCAATTGGAATTTGCACCCCACCCAGTCTTATAGGCTGGAGAAAGCCTAAAGCATTTTTTAAAAAAATTCCTTGGCTTGTATGAACCTAACTCTGCTACTGAAAGTGATTCATCCCCCTAAATTACTCTTGTTTAACTTTCCTCACATCTAAGTCTTTCACTGATAGATTTTAAATAGAAAAGCCATAATCTGGCCTAGGGAGGGGAAACGTCCAGGTCAGCCCTCCCATTTGACCCAGCCAGTGTGGCTAATGGTCAGGACAATGGGAGTGGTATCCCAGTAGCATCTAGACAGACACATGTTCCCCATCCAGGACTGGCCAAAATTAAGCTATTGATTAATTAGAGTTAAGCACAAATTTATATCTCTCTCATTGAAATAAGGACCTGTTGGAACAAAACACAGGACAGAAGTCTAAGAAATGAATCAGTGGAGAAACTGTTTGCATTTGCATGACCCATACCTATGAACGGGGGATAAATTTGGTTCAGTTCAAATTTAAAGGCAACTCTATGTAATTTGCACTTTCTAAAACAAAATGCGAACAGAAAGAGAGCCATCCTGCAAAATTTGCACTTCTGAATTTTCCAGTGAAGGTCTCCAGCAAAATGATGTGTACAAAAGTGCATATGCTAAGGTAAAGTGTGCATTGAAAGACACATTTAGTGAAAATAACATTCAAAAATGTGTTATATTAGGGAAATATGAATATTAGGGTAAATGGCGAATAAGCAAAATACAAAAATGCACAAATTGCAAGAAATGCTGATGAATTTTCATAAGGATTGTTTTAAAAATAATAATCACAAAGTAGCAGACAGATTCCTCTATCTTTGGTCATACCCAGATAAATGCAAATCTATGATCATGTTTCAGAAATTTTGAGTGAACCTTCCCAGGAGTTATTTACAATATTGCTTTTCACAAACACTATACCAAGCATGAAATTGATTCCATAGACTAGATCCTGGCCCCAGCTTTATGCTTTCTGCAAAAAAAGATATTTATTCTATTTGCCAATCCCTCGTTCGCTAAATATGTTGAAGCGTGTTCCAATAAGAAGTGCTACGTGGCTCTAGGTAAAACTATTGTTGTGCAAGTTGGGAGCATCAGCCTCCTTTTTGAGATGCCCTAGTTTTCAGATAAACCTGGATGCCAAAAGATTAATCAAATAGGGGCTTGTGGGGTGAATAAGGTATTTGGCACTGAAGACTCTTGTCAGAACACTCTGCTTTGTGGCTATTTAGATAGTTGAAGAAGGAAAATTGCCAATCTGCTTAGGTGCCTGACTTAGGATAAACCCACTAGGGTCAATGTTTCCCCACCAGGTCTGCAATGTGTCTACTGGGACACGGGTGGCGCTGTGGTCTAAACCACGGAGCCTCTTGGGCTTGCCGATCAGAAGGTTGGCGGTCCAAATCCCTGCGATGGGATGAGCTCCCATTGCTCTGTCCCAGCTCCTGCCAACCTAGCAGTTGGAAAGCACACCAGTGAAAGTAGATAAATAGGTACCGCTGTGGAGGGAAGGTAAACAGTGTTTCCGTGCACTCTAGCTTCTATCATGGTTCTCCATCACACCTGAAGTGGTTTAGTCATGCTGGCCACATGACCCAGGAAGCTGTCTGTGGACAAATGCAGCTGCCTCAGCCTGAAAGCGAGATGAGTGCCACAACCCCATAGTCGCCTTTGACTGGACTTTACCTTTTAATTTTTACTGGGAAATAAGCAGTAGGAAGGGAGGGTCAGCTGCACCAAAACCATCAAGTTCAAGTGAACTGAATACAGTGCAAGGGAAGAGAATCAGGGAGAAGAAAAGAAGAGGAATATAATAGCTAAGAAAAAGGGAATATGAATGGTGAAAAAGAAAAAGGAACTGAAAGAAGGAAGGAAGAGAAAAACTATTGTGTTTATCAACATTGTGCTATGTTTTCCTCTTCTGCATTTGCATGCTATTCCTCCTACCAGGTGTCAGATGCAGCTCATCTGCTAAGTCTAGTCACAATATAAGCAGCTGGCAAACAAGACAGCCAGCGACGCAGAACTGAGTGCTATACTATGTCCGCTCACATGTTGCTCAAGCCTTTTCACCCATGTGATGGCGGCTAATAACATCACTTAAGACTGGTTACCAAAATCTGTTTCACTGTGAGGATACACGCTCTGCTGAATGGAGCTGCCAAATGTATCTTTGCAATGAAATATATATGCAAGAAGGCCTTTCAATGCAAGTCGATGCATGTTTGTATTAAAATACAGGCCTTTTCTAAACATACTTCCCATCTTTCTGCAGTCTTTTTATATTCTTGTCCACAGTGCTCCTTCTTCAATTCCAATAGTGACTTCTTCTTTGGAACACACTTTAAAAAATATATAAATGGATAGGCTTTATTTATTAGCATGGAAGGGGAGTAGTTGAGCCTGCCAGCCAGGCATTCAATGGAACCTGAGCCAGCCCCACTCTCATCGTATGATGGCCTTTAACCCACTGCAGGGTGAGCTCTGCAGAAGTTTGCCTGTGCTCCCTTCCCCACTTCTATTTGGGCCAGGGAAACCATCAGGGTTGCAGATGCAGCAGTGACTCTCGAGTCCTCTTGCGTCTTGTTGCTCCCCGGCAGGGGTTGGGATTGCAACCCTAGAACCTTGAAAAGTCTAAAATGTGCAGGAACCTCCACAAGGACAGGAAGCTTTCTGCTTCAGAGGTTTGCCCTCCAACAGCTGGCAGAGCAATGAATCAGCAGCAGGGGCAGAGCAGAGCGCTCATCTGCACCGGTAACCCCATGTTTACTTAACACAAATGCACTGGTAACCCCATGTTTACTTAACACAAATGCAGAGCACTGTGGTGTTTCTCCACAGTCACCCATGCCCTCACCAGCTTTTTCCTTCTGCTAGATACACTCCTCTGGTGCTTTTATCAATGATTCAGTTCAAGATGTTCTGCTTATATTCAGGAGGACAAGGCCCTTCCTTTATTCTTCTTTGTGTGTGCTGAGTGAATGACAAAGAGGAACTCAGGACATGATTTTTATTGGTCCATTGCTCAGAACACTGACCTTTCTTTTCCTTTCTTTTAAAAAACCCTTTCCACTCCCTATCTAGCTTTTTAGTCTGTACATCATCTCGGGAACGGCAACTCTGACTATTTCCAATTCATGTCACTTTTCCTTCTGTTGCATGCCAGCCTCAGTTCTGACCCATTTCCACATGAACGTGCACATTTTAAAATAAATTTTCACCACAAAAAAAAAATTGTTTTGTGCTTTTTTTACAAAATAGGCATTTGTGAACAAAATTTATCCCCAAAGACACATTGTGGTACATTTTTTAGCTTGGAACTGCCAAATCCAAAGATCAACTGCATTTCAACCTGTGCATTAGTCTGCGAGATGTGGATCTATATTCTGAGATGAAGAAATTTTGCTAAATAAATAAAATTAAGATGTTGTCATGTGCCTCCGAGTTGCCGCATGTTCAGCAGAGCAACTGTATCTAAGCTCATGTATTTGCTCTCTGTCTTTCTGAGAACCACAAAACTGAAAGTCAAAACATAGAGAAACTTGTTGAGGAGACGCTGCTGGCAATGGGAATGTTTCATCTGGGGTTGGTCTTTCCATGACCAGATAAGGTTACTTTCAAAATATCTAGACTGAGGAGAAACGCAGTGGTGGCAGTGTCTCTCTGAGTGCTTCATCATCTGCAGCATCCAGTATGGCAGAGAAACCATGGAATTTCTGCTACATCATCTGCAAATGCCTGCCCTTGATCTCCAGGTAGCAAAGATTTTGTTTGCTTTACGCCTCACAAAATTGGTCTGGGCTATCAGTTTTCCCACTAAACACGGAGGTATAGTCTGGCCCAATTTGTTGACAGCTGAAAGTGCTTGCTACTTAACTTAGACAATGAGGCGTGAGCCAGTTCCAAAGATGTTAAGTACATCTGTGCTCAGAAATCAGGCACGATTAGGCCAGCATTTTAGAATGAATAGGAAAATAGCATAAGTTGATCTTCTTTAGGGGTAACTAATGTGATGCCCTTCAGATGATGGCCACAGCTCCAGCCAGTGTGGTCAATGGTCCAGGATGATGGAAGTTGTAGTTCAACAACATCTGGAAAGCAACACATTGGCTACTACCTATACCGGGGTAGGCAACCTAAGGCCCGTGGGCCAGATGTGGCCCAATCACCTTCTCAATCCGGCCAGCAGACAGTATGGGAAACAGCGTGTTTTTACCTGAGTAGAATGTGTCCTTTTATTTAAAATGCATCTCTGGGTTATTTGTGGGGCATAGGAATTCGTTCATATATTTTTTTCAAAATATAGTCCGGCCCACCACATGGTTTGAGGGACAGTGGACTGGCCCACAGCTGAAAAAGATTGCTGACCCCTGACCTATATAGTCCAAGCCTGCACAACTTGTGTCCCAACATGGTGAATGCTGCTTATCGGTTTGTTTTGTGACTGGCCAGGTGTTTCATTTGCAATCTCAAACAGGAAGTGAAACTACTGCCTTGCAGGCACTCAAACCCATTTGGTGGACTGCATTCAGCTTGCAAGGGTAGGGTATTGAGGCAGAGGAGAAATTCCATTTGGTTCTCAATTTAATGCTAACTTACCTAATTTAACAACCTGAAAGCTAATACTATTCTAGGCTGCATCAACAGTAGTTTCCAGATCAAGGGAAGTTATAGTTCCACTCTATTCTGCCTTGGTCACACCATACCTGGAGTAATGTGTCCAGTTCTGAGCACCACAATTTAATAAGGATATTGAAAAGCTGGAATGTGTGCAGAGGAGGGTGGCCAAAATGATCAAGGGCCTGGAAAACGAGCCTTATGAGGAACTGTTGAAGGAGATGGGTATGTTAGGCTTGGAAAAGAGAAGACTGAGGGGAGATATGATAGCCATCTCCAAATATCTCAACGACTATCACATGGGAGAGGAAACAAGCCTGTTTTCTCCTGCTCCAGAGGCTAGGACCTGAACCAATGGATTCAAGTTATAAGAAAGAAGATTCCAACTAAACATCACGTAGAACTTTTTGACAGTAAGAGCTGTCTGACTGTGGAACAGACTCCCTCAGGGGGTTGTGGACTCTCCCTCCTTGGCAGTTCTTGAGCAGAGGTTGGATGGCCATCTGTCATGGATGCTTTAGTTGAGATTCCTGCATTGCAGAGGTTAAATAAGATGACCCCCGGGATCCCTAAACAGTCCCTACAGTTCTATGATTCTAACACAACTATCCATTCGTATTCACACGTCTCCAAATATTGCAATGCAGTTTTCCATCCATTTTTATTTATTTTTTACAAAAAGGCATACCGTATATTATGGGAAAGTGTGCATAAAATTGCACACTTGTGAAAATGTGTGTACAGTGGTACCTCTGGTTGCGAATGGGATCCGTTCTGGAGGCCTGTTCGCAACATGAAAAGAGCGCAACCCGTAGTGGTGCGTCTGCACACGAGCGTGTTGCAATTTGCTGCTTCTGCACATGTGCATTATGTCATTTTGCACTTCTGTGCATGTGTGAGCTGTGAAACCCGGAAGTAACCCTTTCCAGTACTTCCGGGTCGCCACAGGACGTAACCCAAAAGAACATAACATGAAGCAAACATAACATGAGGTATGACTGAATTAGGAGAAATGCACACTAAAAAGCTGATGCATTTCCATGGGGACATTTCGCTTTTTTAAAAAAATGCAGATGCAGTAATGTGAACTAAAATTAAGATTGGAAAATGAGAATATGAGAGAAACTGAAAAAGGACAGATTCGTCCATCCCTATTGGCATGGCAGGGCAGGGCAGGGCAGGGCAGGGCAGGGCAGGGAGAGGAACACAACTTCTGGTCTAGTGAAATCTGGGAGATTCTTTTCCATTCATGAAATCTGCAACACCAGAATTTTATTGTTGCTAAACTAGCCCAAAGGTAAAGGTAAAGGGACCCCTGACCATTAGGTCCAGTCATGTCCGACTGGGGTTGCCACGCTCATCTCGCTTTATTGGCTGAGGGAGCCGGCGTACAGCTTCTGGGTCATGTGGCCAGCAGGACTAAGCCGCTTCTGGCAAACCAGAGCAGCACACGGAAACGCTGTTTACCTTCCTGCCAGAGCAGTACCTATTTATCTACTTGCACTTGATGTGCTTTCGAACTGCTAGGTTGGGAGGAGCAGGGACCAAGCAACGGGAGCTCACCCCGTTGCGGGGATTCGAACCGCCGACCTTCTGATCGGAAAGCCCTAGGCTCTGTGGTTTAACCCACAGTGCCACCTGCGTCCCAAAGGTAATCTATGCTAAATATGTTTGAATCCTTCTAACCACAATTTTGGCAAAACATTTTAGTTATCAGTGTATAAGGGAAACACATTTTCACAGAAACATTTGGGACACCAAATGCAGGGCCACCGCCTCCCACCCCCCAAGACGTGATTTTAGTGTCTGTTAACATTTCAATGCAGCCTCTCATTAAATATAAACAGACTTCAGAGCTATCAAATCCAGGTGACATTGGCATTCAGCATTTTTTTATTTTATTTTTTTGCAAAGCAAGATTTTTTTGTCAGATTTTAGGGAAGAAGCAGATGGCTGGAAATATAAATCTGAGTAGGTGTTTAAAAATCCTTATGAGAGTAAGTACTATGTTAATAAGACATGTCGCTTGCTATATTCCCTTGCTATATTCTGAATGCCAGTATGTTTCTTTAAAATCAAAGGAAATAGTTTTTTTTTAAAAATAAAAATAAAATATTATATTGCAATCCATCTGCGCTGAAACTGTTTTAAGAACAACCCCATGCATAGTGAAATATGCATTTTGTGTCAAAATATTATCATTAATGATTACCTAATTAATGAATGGGACGCAGGTGGCGCTGTGGGTAAAAGCCTCAGCGCCTAGGACTTGCCAATCGAAAGGTCGGCGGTTCGAATCCCTGCGGCGGGGTGCGCTCCCGCTGCTCGGTCCCAGCGCCTGCCAACCTAGCAGTTCGAAAGCACCTCCGGGTGCAAGTAGATAAATAGGGACCGCTTACCAGCGGGAAGGTAAACGGCGTTTCCGTGTGCGGCTCTGGCTCGCCAGAGCAGCGATGTCACGCTGGCCACGTGACCCGGAAGTGTCTCCGGACAGCGCTGGCCCCTGGCCTCTTAAGTGAGATGGGCGCACAACCCCAGAGTCTGTCAAGACTGGCCCGTACGGGCAGGGGTACCTTTACCTTTACCTAATTAATGTAAATAATAGAACAGAACATTTTCACAATCAAGTAGATTATGGTCCTTCTTCTTAGGAAGGGAGGATCAACCTAGGTAAGCCAGACAGACAAGGGTTTAATTCGAATAAGCTATCTTTGCTCAGCTATAGAAACACTGAGTAAACACAAGGCCATACAATTCACAGTTGTGCATGTCAAACTACATGTTAAATGGAGATAAGAGTTTGCAATCCCAAAACCACATTTTGAAACAATGTTAGCATTCATTCACAGTGATACGAGACTCTGGCACCTCATTCAGCAGGAACTTTCTCAGAAGGAACCTTTAATCCGACTTCTAGATCCAACGTATAGGACTAACTCACATAAGGACTGTTGACCCGCACATTCACTGAGGGTTCAGTGGTGAGATAAAGGACTCTATCTCTGATGTGTCAGATGGGGGGGATGCGTAACTAGACCTCTTGAACTTCACATTCACCCCACACAAACTTGAGAATAGTGATGAGATAGGACTCCATCCCTGACATATGGGATTTGGGGAGGGGGGGGCACTGTCAGAGTCGAAGTAGCAAGTGCATGTAACCAACTTGAATAAAATATTGTGGGGGCCCAGGTTAGCCCCACCCTGCATAATCGATCACATGACAGTGCATGCACACCATTTGAATGGGAATGCTCATCAACTTTATGGGGGCCCAGTCTCCCCAAATATTTTATTGTGGGGACCAAAGCGCCCACGGCCAATAGGAGTTGGCTCCTATGCATGTGACATCATATCAGATTTTTAAAATTTTGGTTACAGGCAGGGTGTGGTTTTAACTGGGAATTCAGTGCAGGGGAAAGGAATGGCTAACCATTTACTCCCACTATAATGGTAATCATAAGAGCGCACACACGCACACACGCACACACGCACACACACACACACACAGAGTTTGGCTTAGAAAAAGGAGCAGATGAAAGAAGGGTGGGCTGCTATACCTACTTCAGGTACAAGAGAGCCCTATTTTGACTACCCTTGTGGAAATGCAGGAAACAGGGATACATATGGCATTTATCATACAGCTTGCAATGGACTTCAAGCATTTTCTTTCACAAACTGCCAATGCACGTCTGGACTGGGCAGCCCATATCTACACTATGCAATGGGGAGAAAACTCCCATTCACTTCAATGGGAGCTTCCCCACCCCACCACCCCTCTGCTTGCTAAGTGCAGGCATGAGGAGCCAATAACCCCATACTACGAACCTATTCCAGATGTTGGCATTTTTGCAAGAAAAAGAATGAACTCCCAGGTGAACATCATAATTGACATCATACACGGTTTGTATTATAGAAGTAGCAGCCAATGATGGTCCAAAACATTTCTATGAAACACAGCTGTATGGAGGATCAGTTCCAGTGTGACCTTGTTGGCAGGCACTGCTCCCAGCCATGATTTCTGTGAGTTTGGTTCCCATTGCTTTTTCTCCGGCATGCTCATGAGAATCGCCGCTGGGGAGTGGCATCTATCAAAGTAGTCATGCTTGGCCAGACATTACTTTGGCAACCCAGCTGTACCCATATGGACTTCCTCTGTGAAGGGTATAAAATATACTATCTGAACTGGGTGATAATCTTTCTTTGATTTGGAAAGTGAGTGATCATGTGTCTGGCTTTTGTTTGGACCCTTAAATGAACTTCAAATTCATCTTACTATTACAGTGGGATATACAGTGCCCATTTCCCAGTATTTTTTCAGATCCAGAAATAAATTCCTTACCCTTTTTTATTTCTGCATATTCCTCACAGAAATTAAAGGAAGCTTCTGTTGGTAAAACCATAGAAACATGAGCCTATAAGTTAAATCAGATGGCATGACTGAGTAAAATGCTGTTCTAAGGGTCTGACTGATATATATATATATATATATATATATATATATATGTTGCAGATGTTTTTTATTTCCATCCACCATACACTAAAAGGCTTATCCTGTGCTGTTGAAAAGTAAGCGGTTTCTATTGATGTGGTTTCTTTCAGCTGCATAAAGAGAAATAAAAAGTATCCATCAATGTTTATCTGATAACTCTTAATTTGTGGATTGCTGCAGGCTGTAGGAATGTGTCCTTTGCATTCCAGACCTAGTAGGATCTTGGCTTTAGAACACTACTGGGTTCCCCCCGCCCTTTCAGTCATTTGTAAGATTAATGGAGCAAAATACCTGGAATGGTTTGAAGATGCAGAGCCCAGAATTTCATGTCAGTTTCCAAACCACCCAGCCTGGCATCACAAGCATAAAGGAACGCCACAAAATTTCAACTCACATGAAGCCAATTACAGGCCAACTACCTCAAGTACTTCACAACTCCCCATTTCTCCATGTGTCGTTTGACCATCCTGGGCATAGCTTAGCAGAGGGCTCTTTGCTTTCATGTTCACAATGCTGCACTGCAAGTTGAAACCTATGAAAAAACATTGAGGACAATTGTGGGGGGAGGTGGGGACCAGGAGCACTTCCAGACAATCTGTGTATTCAGGGTTCATCTTCAGGATATCTTGTGCTTTTTTCTGACCTGTAAATAAGCCACCAGAGGTTTTTTGTACAGTTATTTGCTTCTATCCAGGAGCAGCAAGAGTGGAGAACACTCCAGTATGAACTGCCATATTACATCACATATTCAAGAGTTGAATAGACTACAAGTTCTGGGGTTCAAGTTAAGCTCTTGCCCTCTTATTGTTGGTTGCCTAGCGAAGTTGAGAGTCAGGGTGGGGTAGTTCAGCAAATGCATACATCTCCTATATGAGGCGTGGCAGCAAGATGCAGGCTCTAGCAGTTGACTATAAATAGCCCGTTTGAAGTGGTAGATGAGAGGAGTGAAGAAGTTGATGCAGCTGGAGCAAGGCGCTATGGCAATTATTCCAGTGGCAAAGTTTCAAGCAGGCATCGGGGGCAGGGAAGAAGTAGCTGACATAAAAGGCAGAAAGGATGGAATTGCAAGGAGAAAATTAAAGCTCAGTAAGGAAGCCTCAATAGGTCAGGAAGGAAAGGGCATATTTGAGTAAGAGCATTGTCCCGATTTACTAAGCAGTAGCATCTTTCTTGATCCATAAATATTTGCCTCAGTAAGTTTCCAAAGGTTTATTAGATGATAAGAGAAGTAGCACATTGCCTTACTTGCATTTACTGTAGAGGTACTTCCAGAATATGCCCAAGCTGATTGCACCCTATGCCTATTGATTTTTACAGGGACTAGGACATGAAGCAATAGACAACCTCACTTAGGTGCTGTTTTGGAAGGCCCAAGGAAGGGAAGGCATAATTTGGGGTCCCTATGTCTATTCAAGAAATACGATTTACAGATGTAGGGACACCGCGTCATGTGGGTCTCCTTCCCTGCAGCCTTCTAAAGCAGTAGCTAAGTGACATTATCATGAAAAAGATAGAATTTCCCTACCCCACGTCCTATAATTCAAGCACTACCTTTTTTGTGAAATGGTGCATATTCAATTCCACAGTAGGTAGTGATGGGCACAGTTTGTATGGCTTTAGTTTGTGTGGATTAGAACAGGGCTAGTCAACCTTTTTATACCTACTGCCCACTAATGCATCTTTCTTGATGGTAAAAGTTCCTTACCGTCCACCAGTGCTGCAGTAACATGCACTGTAGAACCCCCTACTGCCCACCTGGAATCCTGAAAAGCCCACTAGTGGGTGGTAGGGACCAGGTTGACTATCCCTGGATATAAGACTCCCCTTAGCTACTAGTTATGATCAGTGCTTGGACTTAAATAACTCAGAATTATTATTTTTTTAAAACCCTCTGAATTATACCTGAAAGTAGTTCCTATAATTTCCAAGTGAATTGAACATGAATTAAGTTCCTTTTTGTGGTGGAACTCTGGGGAATTTTAAATTCAATTCAACTCAATTTTAATTTTAAAATTATTATTTAAAAATAATTTTGAAATAATTCAATCATTGGGTTTTGATTTTGGTTGATTGCATTTTACATTTTTAACGTATCTGAGAAGTGATTTGGCTGTTTAAGGTTCACTATCATAATTATTGGGGGAAACAAATAAAACCAATGTTCACATCACACTGTGTGTGTTCTGGTGTTTTCTTGGTCTTCTTAAGTATATTTGTTTACTTTTGCAGAGCAGCTTGTAAAATTCTGAAGACAGGATGGAAGGAATGCTGAGGTCCACGTGAATTAAGTGAGAATTGAAATGTTAATTGAACTGGAAAGGAATTCCAGTTGACCGAGGGGTCAAACTTGAGCTTGAACTGGTTCCTTTTTGAAAGGGGCAAATTAGAACTGGAACTAATTTCTTTTTAAGATTAACTTTTCAAGCATTGATCATGATTGCTATATTACCTCCAGTATCAGAGGCATTTTGCCTCTGATTATGAGTTGCTGAGGATCATGAATAGAAGAGTGACATTGTGCTCATGCCATCCTTTGTGGCCTCCCCATAAGGATCTGAATTGTCACTGTGGGAACAGAATACTAGACTAGGTACACCTTTGGTTTGGTTCATCAGGGTTCTGTATTATGTCCTTATGATGCTATTGGCAGACCTTGTGGGGACAATCCCAGAACATTCCCTGGTTGCTTCCTCTGTGTGCCTACCTAACAAACTCCTGATGAATTCAACAGGACAGAGGACATTATGATCCTATTGGCAGCCCTTATGGGGACATTCCCAGGTTTCTCCCACTGTGCGCCTGCTTTTCAAACTTCTGATGATTTCAACAGGACACAGGATATTGCAAAACCTCCTTTTACTCAGTGCCTAAAACATATGCATGTAGCTTGTACTCGTGGATGAAATTCCTTACTGGATGGAGGAAACTTCTTCGGAGTAAAGATGTAATGCAGAAGGAGCACCATCACTGAGACCAACTCCATATTGAATATAACTTTCCTTCTCTTGTCTTGCAGGCCAAATGGCAATATTTGCAAAATCAGAACTAGTATGAAGTGATGACAGATCAGCATTGGGATAAGCTTATTTATTATGTCAAAAGCCGGGCTTTTTTCAGCCGGAACTCGCCATAACTCAGTTCTGGCATCTTTCAGGTAGGTGGCATTGCCATTATAAGAAAACAAGGGAGGTGTTCATGGTGAGTTCAGGCACCTCTTTTTCTCAAAAAATAGCACTAGTCAAAAGGAAAGGCTAACCAGAGAGAGCAAGACTAGAGGACAGCCTGAAACCTACCATATTCCCAAGTAATGGATTTTGATATATCAGCAGTAAGGAAGGGAGAGAGGGAGATTCAGTGGTCTGGTGGATTTTCCCTTGTTCGTATTCTTGCTTAAAGAGAGGTGAAACAACTTCCGGGGGGGGGGGGCATGTCCCTCTGGAACATGATCAGCCATCTTGTCTGCCAGTTCCCTCTGTCCCCTCCACCACACTCCACATTTTTCCTTTCACAGAGCTGGGTACAGGGAGGTTCGATTGCAGCTAAGCGGACTTGCAAAAGATGTGCACTGTTCCAGCTCTCTACAGCAGACAGGCAGAAATTAGATCTGGATCTGCTGGTCAACCTCTGGATAATTATCAACAGTCAGTAACAGTTGCTAACTCCCAATTAACAGCAACAAAATGGCACCCCTCCCCTACCTACCTTAAATTATACTGATGAAATAAAAAAGGAAGGGGCTTAATATAACCAGGAGTGGGTTGATGTGTGAAGGAACTTTGAGTTGCTGGGAATTGCAGGCTTCCCATGGGCATCTGGTTGGCCACTGTGAGAGCAGGTTGCTGGACGAGATGGGCCACTGGCCTCATCCAGCAGGGCTCTCATGCTCTTATGTCCCCCTTTACTTACCCTCTTTCCAAATTAAAAAGCCTCAACCGTTTGGTTGCCTTTGGCTTTAACTTTGGCTCCTGTTTTCTCTGCTCCTCCCTCCCCCTCTCCTATTTCAGTAGGTTTGTGAAAGTGTGGGGAAAGGAAGGGGGGACCATTTACTTCTGTGACCACTGGCAATGGGCTTTTCCAGGGGGGCAGAGGGATTTGGAGTCAAGAAGATGGGCAGTGGCTACAGGATTTATGAACTATATTCCGTTCCCAACATTCTTCTCCATCCCTAAGAAAAAATGCTATTACAGGAATTGTGTGTGTGTGTGTGTGTGTGTGTGTGTGTGTGTCTGTGTGTGTGTCAGACATTGCGTAGTTTATAAATATATATTTTTGTGGAGATAGGTTTGTTTTTGACACAAGGATGAAAAATTGCAAAATCGCCACTGAGGTCAGCTATTTACAAGTTTCTATTTTAGTAGCTAGATCAAGAGGCACTTTGGTTGCTCTCTCCATAGTTTTTCATTCTAAAGATAACTTCAGTTAGAGGAGAGAAGGCTCATTTAAATACATTTCCTGGGGAAAATGAATAACCTTCTGCACAGAATTGCCTTTTGGGTACAAATTGCTTTCTTTTCTTCCAAGGTGACTTCTTTAGAAAGTTTAATTAAATTCCCATTTGGCTATTGACAATTCTTCTGTCTCACCATACCCATAATTGAATGATGGATGATTACGCAGTTTCCTGGGTTGTAATTGGCAGATATTCCCATTTGCTTTCTTTCATTCTTCCTCAAAACTGTGGTATGGCTTATTGATTACCAGTTAGTGCTTATTACATCATACTTACCAATACTCTATTTCCAGTGGGGCAGAATCATCAAAGGCTTCAGTAAATGTAAATTTGGAACTCAGAAACAGGAACTCATGCACTAGAGTCAACCACTTGAAAACTCACATATTAATGTAGTGGGTTTTGCCTGATGAGTTCCTAATATAATTGTGGACCCAGAGGAAAACAAGATGTAGATAGACTTACTATTTAAGAATATGTGGACTGGGAAGAACCCATAAGTGAGTCATTCCTGTTTCAGAGTTCTGGAAATATAACCTTCAAAGCGGTCAATATTTCCAAAAGGGGGGGGGGGGGACATAACCATATATTTTATGGTTGTAAATTGTCTTAAATTGTTTTGGGTTTTTTTGCATCTGTCTATCTCGAGAGACAATGGAGTATACTTTCAGGGGCGAAGTCTAGTATTATTTCTAATGCCCCACCCTGGGACTTTAGGGTGAGCAGGGGTAATATATTCTTATTCTTATTCATTATTATTATTATTACTACTACTACTATTACTATTATTACACACGGGATATTGGAATCTTCAGGACAGACAAAAGAACCTACTTATTCACATAGCACATAGGTAAACGATGGAATTTGCTCCCACAAGACCACCAACTTAGATGGCATTAAAGGAGGATTAGGTAAACTTATGAATGGAAAGGCTATCATTGTCCACTAGCTTTAATAGCTGTATTCTACCTCCGTTGTCAGAAGATTTATGCCTCTGAATGCCAGTGTCTGGGAATCGCAAGTGAGGGGGAATCCTGCTTTTGAGCTTCCCAAAAGACAGGATGCTGCAATAGATGGGCTATTGGCCTGATCCTGGAGGCTCTTCCTATGTTCATATGTGCAACAAAACACTGCAAGGTGCCTCAGCTCCTAGCAGGAGTGCTTCCATTCAAAGTTAGAGCCACTTTGTCTTCCTATAGGATACACTGACCTGTAAGGATCTCAAGGAGGGTATTTAACTGTCCCATTTTCCCATTTGTACTTTTACAGCCAACACACAGCATTCAATGGCAGGTGAGAATGTTCCATATTTGTTAATGTAGTATGGGTTGTTGGGGTAGCAGTTTCCCCCTTTTTTATTTCCAAAAGTGTTTTAATACTTCTGTTAACTTGTCCCCTGTGTGTGCCAATATATCCCTGAGTGGAATGGTCTTGGCTGGGAATGATTACGAAACTCTGAGGTATCTGTGTTTGACATAGAAATAAAGACCCCCCCCCAAAAAAAAAAGTTGAAAAAACAAGGTTGCAGAAAGTTTAAAGATTAAAAATTCCACAGTGCAAAAGTATTTGTATGAGTGGCTATTTCTAAGGTCAAATCAGTTCATCTGTTTCTGAGCATTATTAGTAGCACTGAGAAAAGATAAGAAAGATCAAAATAATTGATTTTTAAAAACCCTTTCTGTGTTTTAATAGTTTATCATATACTCTGATAACCTTTCTGTTGTAGCCTGAATTTAAACTCTACAAAGTGTAAAACTCATTAATTTTTTACTTAAAAGTGTCTTTAATCTTGCTAGTTTCTGCAAGCTATTTGTTCCTTTTCAAGATTACTCTTTTCTGTGAAACACATATTTTTACCTCAAAAAATTAAACCCTATCACACACTATATAGACAGTTTCTTTTCATATGCAAAACTCTTACAATCAAAGGCAAAATCTTTGAAGTACAGGTTTGAAAACATCTGTCCCCATTCTTTTGGCTTTGGAGTCTAATTATCTCAGAGCCAATTATGATTGCTAATTATGAAGCTAAACTGCCCAGTTCAGTTGCATCCCCTTCCTATCTATTTACCACAAAGTAAAATATGATTCTCAAGTTGGCAGTGGTAATTCATGTGTGTGTGTGTGTGTGTGTGTGTGAGAGAGAGAGAGAGAGAGAGAGAGAGAGAGAGATTCAAATGCCAGCAAAGCAAAAAAAAATCCATGCAATATGACACACACAAAAAATCTCACTGTACAGGACTTGCCAACCAGGGACTGGTGGACACGGGTGGCACTGCACACTTGGCTTCCCATCAGCCACATTGCCGTGCTTACTGGGAGGGGAAGGGTGAGGGACAAGGCAGCAGGGATACAAGTGCAGTGGGAGAACCAATCTGGGGCTCCCACTGCAATGACCTTCATACCTGTCAGGGAACTGACATCAGAGCGAGAGGTGGAGGCAAGGCTCCCGAGCGATGCATTAGAGGGGACCAGCAGAGGGGAAGGAATTCAGCGCAACACCAGTAGAGAAGGGAGGGAGATGGAGGATTCGGAGAAGGGTCTCCAAGACTCTTCGCCCTAGACTAGTGGAGAGAGCACGGGCACGCCTCTGCCCACTCCTTCCTTGCACAGGAGAGTTCCGCGCAGGGAGAGTAGGCGGAGACTTGGCATCAAACAACTTTTATGCTGGAAGAGGTTCAAGAAACGCCCACTGACGGATTCTGCAAGTGACTGAACGGCCACGGAGTGAAGGGCTGTCAGCCGAGGCATGGTTAGCCAGGCAATCTAACCGAAAGTAACAGCAACTTACACACAATTAACCCCTTATAAGCATTACAATACCATTTCACCCAACTCCCAGTAAGCACAGCAGAACAGCTGATAGGAGGCCAGGTGTGTGGCACTGCCCCTCCCACCAGCCATCCCTTTGGCCAATTTGATGCCTATGGGCACAATGGCACCTGTGAACACTTTCCATAACACCTGCAAATCCTCTGGAACACAGTGCGCGCGCACACACACACACACACACACACACACACTGCCCTCTTGGTCATGAGGTGGTGAAGATGGTTGCCCTTTTTTCCTGCGAGAAGTTCATAGAACTTCATAGTTGGAAGAGTGGTGCTCTTTCTCACTTTCCTTTTCAGTTCTATGTGCTCTTCGTAGCTCAGATTAATTCTAGATCCAGTGGGGAAGTGATGTGTGGGCTCTTTCACTTTCTGTCTCTCTGGGGGCGAGGGGCTGAGCCAGGAGAGGAATGGCCAGACGGGGTGGCATGCATGACACTCAGTCAAAAATGCAAATGTGCCCATGGGTCTGATTGTAAAGTAATAATAATAATAATAATAATAATAATAATAAAAATAATAATTTATACCCCACCCTCCCCAGCCAAGGCCGGGCTCAGGGCAGCTAACAAGCAATAATAAAAATAAGTTGAATGAATACAACTTAAAAACAAAATTAAAATACAATATTAAAATATTGAAACATTAAAATGCAGCCTCATCACAGGAGGAGAAAGGAAAAAAGAAAGAGGGGGAGGGAATCAAATTGGCTTCAAGCCAAAGGCCAGGCAGAAGAACTCTGTCTTACAGGCCCTGCAGAAAGAAATCAGATCCTGCAGGGCCCCGGTCTCATGAGGAAGAGCATTCCACCAGGCCGGAGCCAGAGTTGAAAAGGCCCTGGCTCTGGTTGAAGCTAATCTAACTTCCTTAGGGCCCGGGACCACTAGGGTGTTGCTATTTATGGACCTTGAGGCTCTCTGTGGGACATACCGGGAGAGGCGGTCCCGTAGGTACGAGGGTTCTAGGCCGTGAAGGGCTTCAAAGGTCAAAACCAGCACCTTAAATGTGACCTTGTACTCTACCCGGAGAATGTAGAATGTATATATAAGATTAAGAGGGCAAAAAGGAAAGTCAAGCACTAGTTCTTTTTTGCACAGCTTTTGTAATTACCATCACAAGATGTGAAACCATCGTTTTAAGGTGGATTTTCAGAGTATGTTGCATTAACCATGGCTAAATGTTGAATTTGCACTGAGTAGAACCATGGTTTCCCCATCAGTCACTCTGCTTACAAGCAAGTAAAACTGGGTCTCCCTCCTTCACACCCAATTTCCTTGTATGTTTAAAAACAATAAACCATGGTTAGCATGGTTAAGAGTTATGAATATAACAGCCCTTAATTATAAGAACACAGGAATGCTCCTATAGCTAAGGTAAGTAGCAATAATGAAGTTCCATCATTATAAGCCCCAAAATTCTATAGATTCTAAAAATGACACCTGTTGGACTAATAAGTTGAACTTTGGCCCACGCCATAACCATGTATGTACCCTGCATTAGAAATCCCACACCACAAATTCCAAATACCTGACCCACACTGAAACACCTCACAAACTCTACCCTACACTGAACCCCATCTGCCCCAGCCCACACTGAAATTTGCACCTGAAAGACCAAGCGAAAGTGTGGCTGCATAGAGGGTAAGGTGTAAGGAAGGATGTAAAACGGCATGTTTTCTATTCCACCCTGTCTTTGTTGCATGCAGCAGTGTTTCCATTCTGCTGCACTTCACCTCCTACCGAAAATGATATTATTCATCATGCTGTTTTGTGTAATAAAATTATGCAACTTACATAATTTGCACAATTAATTACATGAATTACATTGTCATTACATTCTTCTAGCCCATTAATTTCAGTGCAAAGGAAACACAGTGCAAACAAGTAAGGACATAATTAATTATGTATAATTTGCAGACCGAAAGCAATAACAGCAAATAGTGATTTCCATTCTGAGCATTCATTGGTATTCTCTTACAGTTTTAATCAAGCCCAGTTTTGTGACATTGCATATCATCAATGCAGAACATGGGGCACGTCTGTTAAGGCATCAGTCTTAGCTTCCAAATTCCTGGCTTTGTGGAACTTGAGCCAACATGAGATAGTCTTAAGTCTGATCTTAAACGAGAGGTTGTTTGATCATTGAATTCATTACTGAACAGTGCAGAATCCTGTAGCTAAAGAGTAAGATCTGCAGTTGAGTGTTAATTCTTGTTTCAAAAGTGTCTGATGCTGAGCTGGTGATTACCACCAATGCTTTCTATTGAAAAAGAATGGTGCAAGAGAGCAGAAGCAAACCTGGAATCCATGCCGCCAAAGCTACTATTTAAATTTAGATGTGAAACAAAAGACATTTCAGTTGTTCCTAGACTGAGTAACAATATTAAAACCTTGAGTTATTTGCAGGTATTGTGGAGTATGTCTCTGAGATCATTGTAACCATCCTATACAAACCAACAGTTCTCATTTTTTTAAGCTGAGATCTGTATTTCAAAATTTAGAGAATTGTGACAGGTGAAGAATAATTATTCCAGTCCATGTGTATGTCTGGGTGGTGCATATTACCATAGGTCAATTCACTTAAATATGCAGCCCAGCTGAAATTCTCCTCCATCCCTATTTCCACCTAAGCTTCTCCACTTAAGTAGTTTGTGCCTTCATTCAGGAATGCTGCATTTGAAGTGTCTGTTTTTTCCTCCTCTCAAAATAGTGAGTTTGATCATAGCCAATAATCTTCACAGCTAAGTGTTAGTTTTCAAGTGGTCTCAGCCACTTCCTGCTCACTTGAAGCAGATGTCAATCTGGTTTCTCACACCATGTAATGGATGCAACATCATGGCTTACTGATTAGGGTGACACCTGGTAGAATAGGAAAGCCACAGTATTTTGAGGTGGTTTCAGGTTGATAGGTAAAGGAACTGTTCAGATAGGAGAGGAAGGGACAAAATTGAACTTTGAAAGTGTTGTGGTGGATGCTGTGTAGTAGATCAGTCAGGGTAATTACTGGGGCATGGACCTTAGAGAGGTCATTTGGATAAAGGTCACAATGAAGAAGTCCTGGGGCACTGCATGCTGCAAAAATGCAACTCACAACTCTCTTGAGATGATTATAGCTATGAAGTCAAAGCATCAGACAACAGCTTTCATTCTAGCCAGCAATTATTTTAATTCTTATTCCAGGGAATGAATTACGTACTCAAATTGCAACTTGTGAAAGATCAAGTGCTTCTTGGACCACACTAAAGAAAGAAGAACAGTGAAGAGTTTAAAAGTGCAAATTACTTGAAAAGCAAACTTCCTTTTTTAAATAACAGAGTGGACTCCCCTAACAAGGAGGCCAAGCCTTCATCACTACCATCAGTTATATGCTCTGTACTTCTATACTTTTAGTTATGTAAATTTACCAGGATTTACAAACATGGGATACAGATATGGGCTTGTATAGAAGTCACATAATGTTACTTTAATACTTCTGAGTATATATGTATATATATGTATAGCACTGCATTGCGAATCAAGCAAATTTCTGCCATCTTCAAAGGTTTAGAGGCACAAAGGCTGGTAAGATGATCTCAGTTTGCAAGTGTAATATGCAAGTCTAACAGCTGCTTAACCTTTTGCATTCTTGTTTCTGCTGCTGCAGCAGCTAAACAGAAGTAGATTGGGCTGATGTCATTTCATACCTTCCTTGTGAGTCAAAAGGAAACTTCAGGTTTATTTTGCTTACCCAAGAGATTTTTGCGGCTTCTATGAAATGATCTTGGTCATCTTACTACCCAGTTCCAAATACTAATGTGCTCTGGAACCAGCACTGAGTGTGCACACTTGTAAACAGACCCCATTTCCTCTCCCCTAGATCACACTCATACAAACACTTTCCTCTCCCTGTATATATAATGTGTGTAAGGGAGATATAGAATATTTGTTCTGAGACAGGATTGTTTAGTTACTATAGCCAGGATACAAAGCGCAGAAAGCTTCCATATGTGCCGAGAAGACTCAGAAACTCCCTTTTGAATCCAAGCTCTCCCAACGGCACCACCAGACAATATTTTATCCGGTCTTGAATAGCATGCAATCACCACAATGAAGAGCAAACTAGACATTACTTTGACTGTGTGTCTAGCAGCTACATACATGGGGCTGTTTTTTGTCTAATACCAGGTATGGATTTTCATTGGCACCACACGAGAGGAGAGGACGTTCAACCTTCTCTCCCCAGCCACACACAGCAGTCTTTTGGCAAAAGCAATGACCAGCTATAATTCAGAGGATTTTTAACAAGTACTTGCAGATGGTAATGGGTGGAATGTAGGCTAATAAACTGAATCTTTGGATGAGTGGAGATTAAGTTCAGATTCGACGGGTCTGGGAGATGGCATTCAATCTGTTCTGGATAGGTTTGCACTCTCTCAAAAGGAGCAAGTTTGCATCACTAAGGTTGGAGGCGCAAGTAACTGTTTTTGCAACCCCAATGTTGTCTTGCTCCTACCCCTAATGGTAAGCAGCAGCAACACTGCTGCCAGGAGGCTATTGCTGCAATCCCACCCTAGCAATAAAGCCAAACTTGCTATGCACCTTGGCTGGGGGTGGGCAGAGGGTGCCTTTTGATGTTCTGCCTCCGGGACAGCTCTGCTTCTTCAAGTCCAACATCATTCTGCATCTCCATAAGTGAAATCTTTCACATTTACATGAGCTGCCATATGATGGTATGGGAGTACTGCAGTTCTTTTCACTTATTCCTTCCAACTGCCTTTTCTCAGGACTTCCGCAACCTGGTTTTACTTGCCATGCCAATGAAATGTGTATTGCATGCTTCAGACTATGGCACAGAGATGGTGGTCAGTGGTTCTTCTAGGCCAAGTACACAGCATACACATGCCCCCCAAAGAACCCTGGGAACTGTAGTTCATTAAGCATGCTGAGACTGTAGTTCTGTGGCAGGCAAACTACAGTTCCCAGGGTTCTTTGGGAGGGTGCTTTAAACATATGGTTTGTGCACAGCCCTAAACTATGCAGGTCTCAAAGGATTAGGAGGGTCTGCAGCAAAGTTTGCTTATAATAAGGATGCAATATATAATAAAAATATTTACAGAAATGTTCTCTTTAATAGCCAGGAAACTCAGGACTGACCTCAGTAGGATTAAGTCATACTCGTATTGAAATGATTCAAAATATGTTGCAGAGTGTGTGTCCAGCTCACTCACTCTAGCCCACAAGCCTCTTTAGTGTAGCATAAACAGAACTGAGAAACACAGAGTCCCTTTTCTCTCAGTTGCTCAGATCTTCACAGTGGTATTGATTGTTTAAAAATCTGTAAAAATGAAAGACCTTAAAAAAAAAAACAACCCTTTTCTGTTCTGTTAGATTAACTATATGCTTTAATATTTGTCCCTTCATTGGATCAAATGTAATTAGAAGTTGTTTGATTATGCACTAGGTTTTCAAACTGGCCTGGAGCTTTATAAAAACATAACCAAATTAGATCTATTTGTGTTTGGCCGCGAGCCAAGAAAAGGAAAAGTATATGCATTTTTAATACACGAGACTCAAAAAGTCTATAATAGGAGGTCAACAGTTGAGAGCAGAGGTATGATATTAGTTATTCAGAAGGAGTCTGGAAGGCTCACACACACACACACACTACACACACACACACACACACACACACACACACACACTTTCAAACATTTCAATATGGAAAGAATTGACCTTGAGCAGCGCTGTGGCATGGGAGAGGTTTCAAAATAGGTAAAGCTTTGTCTATCAAGCGAAAGACACTGGTTTGCATTCTAAGTTAACTTATGCTGCAGTTCTGAAGATAGGGTCGGAAAGAGGGAGGGAGGAAGAACCAAAGGCAGATGTGTCTCCACATCCAAAATCTTGCTTCACTCTCAACAGCAACAGGGCAGAAGCAGAGGACAAGGCTGTTAATGGCTACTAGTGCTCAAGGACAGAGGAAACAGCACTTCAAGTGAACCAAGCAGGAAAAAGGAGGGGAAACACCAATGCTCACTGGTACAATAAATCTTGAATGTACTTTAGTGAGCTACATGAAAGACTTCTTGAACCAGTGAGCACCAGAGCTTCTCCTCCTTTTCCACTGCTTCCCCCCTGACCCAATCAATGGCTACTAGTCATTATGGCTATGTTCTACTTCCATCATTGGAGACAGTATGCCTCTGAATATGAATTGCTGGGTAATACATGAGGGGCGTGTGCCCTTGCACTCTGGTCCTGATTGTAGGGTTCCAGTAGCATTCTGCTTTGTGTGATCCAGCAGGGCTATTCTTGTTATCTTAGGGAACTTCTAGGCTGTCATTATTTTTGGTGGACATTCATTCACATCCTGGCAAATCCAGGCTACTCAGTTAAAGCTGATTTGGAATTCTTGCAAAACAAACCCATTTCTCACCAAGACTGGACTTTTTGCAAGAAAGCCATTTCTGAGCCTCGGGGAAGAGAGGGGGTTGCGGGCTGGCCCCTCCCACATGCGTGGGGGCTGGATTTCAGCCCCCGCGAGATCCAGGGAATCCCCGGGCGTGCCTGCCCCCCCTGCCTGCCAATCGGCGGGCCAGGGAGGCGTGGCCTAATACTATTTAAGGCCAGGCACGCCTCGGGTCCGCCCTCTTCACTCCTCGGCAGCCGAGAGGTTTTCCCATCCCACCCACCCTCAGGTTAGGCAGGCTTGACCTTGCTATGGACTTTGGTTGGTCGCCGCAAGGGGCCTGGTAGGAATTTTTCCAAGTTGGCAAATTTCCAGCCTTTTGGTTTTTTCGCCTACCTCGTAGCAAACGTCACAACTTTCACGGTATTTGGCGGTTAGGCATTGGCAGGGGTCAATTGTTATGCAAATGGACGGGGGGGAGGAAATGCCATCACCTTCCCCCAAGGAAAAGGGTAGTCCGTTAGAGGACTCCGGGGGCGTTGCCTTGTCCGAGACCTAGTAAGGTAAGGGCCACCGGCACGCCCACGAGCGGTGACACCCGTGGGGTCCTAGTTGGCGTACTTCAACAGGACACCCACGGTTAGTGTTCAACCCTTCCCGGTCACCATGCCGGGTAGTTGATAGGAGCCAATGCCTAAGGCCAATACCTTCAATTCTGTAATTAATAAAGTTGTGGCCATTTACGCCCATTAACCTTAAATAACGTGTCCTGTGTCTTCATTTCTTATGGGGGAGGGAACTTGCCACGCAAGGAAAGCAATGAGGAGATATACTAGAAAGTGTGGGATAATGCTTGCACTGATGCTCTTATGCTCTTTATTAAAGGCAGAGTGGTGCTTTCGCACTCCTTACTCCTCTTTCGTGGAGGGTCCTGTTATGTCCAAGCATCAAGGCAGGACTGAATGGCAAAGGCTTTATTATAAAATAAGAACCACAGGAAAACTGATTGCATAACCCAACTGTTTCCCATTGTTATTTTCCATCTCTTTTTATAGACTGACTCCCTTCCCCTGGCTATTACTCCCAGCAGACTTCAAAGAAGATTTAAAGGAAAACTCCATACTAAATCACCACAGGTCTTCTCAAATAACAGATGAGCTGCTTAGGAGAAGAGGAATCAGGAAATGTTCCTCTCAGAAACTTATTTATCTTGGGATCCAATACCAATTTGGAGCAATTCCCCCTCCTCTTTTCTCCAGTAGCGTGCTTTGTCCTATCTCATAGGGTTGCCATTGGAAACAGTGCCCAGGCAGAAATCACTGAAATTCTGGCTTTTTAGAAAGATGGCAACCCTACTACCTAACCTTGTTCAAGAAGGCCCCAAGGCACTTTCTGTGTGAACATCTGCCTGTCCAGGGGAGGAGGAGCTGGGAAGCTTGACCGTTGAGGGCTTTTTTCTGCCTTTCAGAAATTGACTTCAATCATTGTCACATTTCTAAAGCAACGCCACAACTGTGTTTCTTGACCCTACAAAAGGCAACATACCAAATCCACAGGCATTTACATTTGCTTTCCCAAGAGAATATAGAAATGCACATTGCCAGATGAAAAATGGCCCCATTGTCTTTCTTCTCCCACCCCCATATACTTGATAAAGCTATTTATATTTTTCAAAGAACATTTCCATTTTCACAACATAGGCTCATTGGGGCTCTTGAGGATTAAGTGTAAGATGCCAGAATCTCTGTGTTGTTGTTTTGTAATCCCATAAGAAAAAAAATGCTTACATTTCAAACTTTTTCTTTTTTTGGCTCCCTAGCAGCCACAGTGTGAAAAGATGAAGGCATCTGTTAACATATTGATTGCTTTTTAGCACCATTTTAAATTAGCTTCCTGTTCCCCTTCATATGTTTTTTCCATTACATTAAAATAAATTAAAGTTCAATTATCTGGAAGACCTGTGCTGAGCGCTCTTTAGGGAAGGAAGGGCGAACTGATGAGACAAACAAACACTTACGAGCGTTTTTGCATGAATATGGGCATGGGGGGGTCCTGGGAGGCGCCAGTTGCTGCAGCAACCTGAAACTGCTGCTTCATAGATGCACAAATTCTGCTGGCCTGTGGCAGCAACCAGGCCAGACTATTTTCAGAAACGGTCACTGATTGCAAAGGACCCATCCTTTGACATTTCCTCATGAGTCATGCATTTCAGGAATTGCTCATCAGTTTGGAGAGGTTCCACGTTGTTGCCACACAGGAACTGAATTCGGTCAGCAAAGAAGTAGAAGACATAAACAGGAAGATGCCCTTCCTATAGAACTGCTTTGAGTCTAAGGACATCAACTTGTTTCTCTCTTCAGGATGGTTATTATTACTCCTGGTGGGAAAGAACATTCGGCATCTCAATTCTCATTAACTAAATTAAAGCTTAGCAGAAACAGTGCCTTCTAATTCTTCCTAGTATCGTAGATTTAAAAAAAAATACTCTGGGGATTTAAGAATGATTTTGTTGCTGCTGTTTCTCTTTACATGACACCAGTGTTACTTTAACTCTCTTTACCACACCTATCCCTGAGCAGTATGTTATTAATTGCATTTAAAGATATATATATTTTTTTTTGGGGGGGGAGAGATTGCAAGCTCATGTTTTCCTAAGCATCTGTTAAGGGTTTATGATAGGTCCCAACTCAAAATTTTACATGTTTGGATTGGTCCTCAGGGAAGGCTGCTTGCAATTCAAGCCAGTTCTTACTTGCCCAGTTGCGCTACTGTCAAATTAGCTTACCTGTCTTCCTTCACTGCAAACAGCTTCACTTGAACCTTCTGTTAGTCTTATACTACTTTAGAAGTGCAGTCATATACATGTCTATTCCAAAGCAAACCCCACTGAGTTTGGTGGGACTACCTCCCTGGTTAGTGAGTATAAGAGAATAACCTAGCAGTCATAGTTTTCCCAAAGAATCTCAGAAAGTATAGTTGGTTGAGGGATAGAGAATTGTTGTTTAGAGATCACAAGCCACCACCAACCCTGATCACAGAACAATTCAGAATTTAACGGGGAAATGAAATGTTTAGGCAGTTTCAGCCTGTTCTATCAATAGGCCCAGGATGCTATGTATGCTATGTATTCCGCAATTTAAAACAATGACTTTATGTCTGCAGGCTATCAATACTCTGCCATGGAAAGCTGAATTTGGCAACCTGTATAAATTATGCAAATTCAAGAAATTTGAATAATTTCTCCTTTTGTATAATTTATTTTGCATTTTTAAACTTTTGCATAATTTATTCTGGTTTTGTTCGTGGCTGGGAAGGCAGAGTATATTGCAATGTATATTGCATTATCATTTCTAACAGCTGAAATTCTTATTCAACTACTTTTCTGCCTTCTGAGACTTCAGCAGTCCTTGCCATCACAACTTAAGTGTCTCTTCACAGCCATAGGAACTAGAAACATATATATATATAGTGATTCTGAGAGATTGGATGCTGTATAAAATAACACATTCCTATGGTATTGCAGCACAACACACACAAAGCCCTTGATACTACCATTCAAAATGGCATTCCAGTTTCAGGGCTCCAGTCACCAGCAGCAAACAGGGGATTTGGGTGGTGTTAAAATTTCAGTGCCAGAGAGGTGGGGAAACTCAGTGGCACACACCTCAGCTCCCCTAACCTGTCCCCTGTCATATTGTTTTCCTCAGAATGTCTTAGAATGATGATGTATTATTTTCATGATGGCTACCAGAAGGCCTCTCAGATTCTCACCAGATTCTCCCCAGAAGGCCTCTCAGAACAGCCAGAAGGATCACTGGTCAGTTTTGTTCCCTGATCCTGATTCTCCCTCCCATGCAAAAGAAGCAAGGCCACCAAACCACTGCCTTAACTAATTTGTTTAAAAGTTTGATTTTTTTGCCAGTCTGGAAAAATATCTCACAGGGGACACATCTTCAAGGGGCCCTGGAAGGACCTGCTGCACAGTTTTTCTGATTACACTTGCCTCAGATCTACATATCTGAACAAATGAAAATACACATGCACATGCCATCACCTCATCATCAATTCCCCACCCAAAACACACCTGTGAATTAGGTCAATGAGCAGTACCAAATAAATGATTTGACTTTTCTTAAGACAAAATATTCCAAAGCAGCAATCTTTCATTACATCCTTCCTTCAAATCCCAAAGGTAGCTGGCTAAGATGTACAGTATGCTCATACTAATCTTTTCTCTTCACCTGCCAAATGGAGGGGTTTGAAAAAAGAGAGGACAAATGGCTTTGAGGCCAAAGACTGCCTGAAAGTCTTCTACTCTGCCTCCTAACCTGAGCCTGGATGTGGCAGTGAGCTATTTCTTGGCACCCTTGGCAGTCCTCGTCTTTTTGGACAGGCCCTTCCTGATCTGAAGCCTGACAGCCAGAGCGCGTGATTCTTAAGAAGCCTTTTGATCCATACAAAGCGAGACTGAGCTGCCATTCAGTTCCAGCCCTTTCATTTGCCTTCTGCCTTTAAAAAAATCCCTGCGCAGAACAGCACAGAACTTGCACGTCTCTCGTCCTGCTTTTGTCAGGAACATGGAACTATCCCCAATGGCAACCTAAATACAAAGGTCTTCATGCCAAAGCAGTACGTCAAAGATCCTCCCCACCTTGGGAAAATGTGTAAAGCATTATTGGAAAACTGAGCCTATGAATAACTTAACGGAATGAGAAGCTTGTAAGGAAGACATCACTTTATGCTGATCAGATCAGATCAGAGATTCTTGACCATATTCCACAGCGATCTGTGCCTTTAAATACTGCAAGCTCACTTCACGAGTGACAGGGAGAGAGCCATGACTCAGATATGCATGTCTTGTCTGAATAATCTTCTGAGTGTCGGCCTCTAACAGCCTCATTTGCAATACAGTTAAACCAGAGTATATAGGTTTGGGCTGATCAAAGACAAAAGGACACAGGGGAGACTCAAGACACTTTGGAGTTTGATGCGGAACATCCGAATGGCACCCACTAATTAAGAAAGGTCGCTTTCAATTAGGGCAGAGGTTGGGGACCTCCAGACCTCCCTATCTGCCCCTTGGGACTCTCCTTAGGCTGCCCCCAGTTCCCCACCTGCACTGACCCTGCTCCATGCTCTCCCGGACTGCTTTTGCTCAACTAAACTGAATCTTTGAAATGCAGTAATGCTTTTTATTTACCTGGATGGAAGATGGAAAGTGGAGTGTGGGTGTGGGTGTGCATAAACCTGACTTTTATGTGTCTGCAATGTAGCCTAAGAGCCGCATCTGTTGCCCTGTTCATGTTTGGCTCTGGTCTTGCCTCTCTAAAAGTGAATGTGACCCTCAAGCTGAAAATGGTTCCTTACCACTAGGGAGTTCTCCTGCACAGTGTCTATAGAGATGGCCAGAAGCAATGGAAGTCATAAAAACATAGGGAGCTGCCATATACTGGATCAGGCCATTGATCTATCTTGCTCAGTCCTGGCTACCTTGACTGGCAGCAGCTCTCCAGGATTTCAGACTGCGATCTCTTCCAGTCCTACATGGAGACGCCAGGGACAGACTTTCTGCATGCAAAGCAAATGCTCTACCACTGGGCTACAGCCCTTCCCATGCTTCGACACTGCTCCTGTTCATACCTTCTGTGACTTGTGCAGGAGAATTGCGTAGCACATTGTGCTTATGTGGTCCTAGATCTCTGCCTCACACTCTGCTGGTGTTCAAAACAGTGCCCACTGTGGCAGCAGCCTCACCTTGCCTGGTGGGATGAAAGGAAAATTCCTATGTTTACACTCCGCAGAGACTTTTTGCCAGCACGAATTACACTGTGGGATTGGACCTGAACAGTTTGCCCTAAGCGACAGACTGTAATTTTGCATGCCTTAGTCCAACACATGCACTAGGGAGGTCTGAGGTGTACAAAAAACCCCCACAGATTTGTGTCCAGGCATTGTGACCATGGTTAGGGTTGCCGTGTTCATCAGCCTGGGATCAGCTTCAGTTCTTAATAATTTCTTAAACGCATTCTCACAACAGTCAGATATTTGTTGGATTACAACTCCCATCATCCCTGACCATTGGCCATGCTGGCTGGGGCTGATGAGAGTTGTAGTCCAACAACATCTGAAGGGCACCACGTTGGCTACCCCCGATGTAAACTAAGCAAGCTGACCTTGATAAGTCTCCCTCTTTCTCCCCCTCTTCTGAAGTGCCATTCATCTTCCCTTTCCTTCGTGGAATAAGCCCACTCCCTCCATCCTAAACAGCAATTATATTTTTGAACAGGTTATTCACAACATGAAAATACTTAAGACTGCCTGACTTTGTTTTTAAAATGCAGCTCCACCTTCGACAAGGGTTGGTGCCCTGTAATTTACTCTGTATCCACGGCAGCTCGGAAGGAGCCCTTAGCAGTCGGAGTGAGTCAATGAACAAAAAAATCCTTTTAGTGTGCCTTGGCGTAACCAGCCCTCAAAAGAACCATGGTGTCCGTTGTGCTGGGAGCCAGGATATTTGTAAGGCTGAAATTATGCACAGTAATTGCCCTATCCAGCTAATTCAAGTCTGCAGCATATTACAAATTCCCAGCGTACAAATTTACTTAAACAGATAACATAATGGGTAGAGTTTCTAAACTAGACTTTATAGGTGTTTTAACATTTCCCCCGTGGAACCATAAAAATTAATAAAAGAAGAATGCCGTGGTTCTCTTCTAAGCACAGAAATCAGCATTAATGGAAAGGCTTCTATATTTAAAACCTGTATTTACAACAATTGCTGACCCCTGCCAGCCGCAAACCAGACCTTTCAGTAAACCCAGGAGCATTTCGCAATGCTACTGCCTCTAAATATAGACTGTTATTTAACACCAGCAGACTATGAACACAATCTTGGGCAAGCCCCACTGAAATGAATAGAAACTGTATGAGATTACCACAGTGCCCTTTACCATTACTGCCATGGAGAGATTTCCTGGATCGACAATTTAGTTGGGCATTGGCCTTACTAGGTCACTTTGAATTCAGCAAGGCTCTGCCAAAAAACCCCCACCACCCTCTGAGCATCCCAATGACTGGTGCAACTAAGTCTCCATCCCCCCCCCCAAATGTCCTATGGTATGGTCTGAAGATACATGAGGTCACCTTGCTGAAAATAAGCAACTCTGGGTCTCGTTAGTGCCTGGATGGGAGACCACCTGAAAAACCACATGTAAGCCGCATTGAGGTCCACGATGGAAGAAAGGTGGTGTATAAATGAAAGGAAGAAAAGGACCAGGCTCAGTGGTAGAACATCTGCTTTCCATGCAGAAGGTCTCAGGTTCAATCCCCAGCATCACCATTGCCTGAAACCCTAGAGAACCACTGCCAGTTCCTGGAGACAGTGCTGAGCTAGATGGGCCATTGGTCTGACTCTGTATAGCTTCCTAAAAATAAATTAAAATTGCATGGAAGTGTTCTCTCATAGGGAAAGTGCTCCAAGCCTTTGGTCATTTTAATTGCCTTTTGATATACCTTTTCCAGTTCTGCAGTTTTTGAGACAAGGTAACCATGCCAGTACACAGTATTCCAAGCACAGCTCCACCCAATAAAGACATTACATTACTAGCCTTTTTTCTCCCCAATCCTTTTCCTAACAATCCCTATTTGGAACTGACATTTTCCATTGCCTTCGCACGCTGATGAACATCAACTACAAATCTTGTAGGTGGAATATGCATGCAGATCTCCCTGGATTAGGAACAGTAGTGTTTAAAATAAAAGCAGTAAATTATTCAATGGTGTTTCAGATTTCCAAATGTTGTGGGTGTTTCACATTTACGCCACAATCCTAGATACAGTAACTTAAGAGTAAGTCCCATTGAACCCAGTAGGTCATACTTCAGAGAACACATGTACAGAATTGCTCTGTCAATCAACTGCTAGCTGTCACCTCATTTTCCTCTCCTGGTCCTCTGCTCCTTCCTCAGACTCTTTTCCTTTGTCCCTTTTTTTAAAGGAACAACTTTGAACCCTGTATTTGATACCGAAAGGACACCCAGATGTACAATATTCATGCTAGCTTTTCCTTGGTGACCTTGCAATAGCAGGCAGCTAGCCTACTACAACCAAAGGAAAATATACATTTCTTTAAGATAGCTAGATTCATTTCATGATTTGGCAGTAAAACTAGGAGGCCAGGGGAGGATAACACTTTAACACCACCTAATTTGTCTGCTTTAAGTTGGCTGTAACAGTGAGCGGTTTTACAGCTGAACACTTAACACTAAATAATGTCAATGTTCTGTCTAAGTGTTATTCACAGTTCTGTATGCATAAAACGGCCTGGGTTTAATCACAGTTCACAATGGGAAAGGCAAGGGTTTCAGCAAATGTCCAGTGCTTAAAGGATGCCTTCACACCTGAAAAAAGAGAAAAGCTTTGGGAAACCAGGCCCAGCTGATCCCAGTTACCCTGTCTGAATCTGATAATGTGGCTGTCCTATTCACCTCCTGATGTGATAGAAGAAGCCATTTTATCACACAAACCTGTAGTTCCCGGGGAAGAGAGAACTGTGTCATTTGGAAAAACAGGCATAGACACTACGCTGCAAATTCTAGCTCAGTTGGTAGAGCAGGAGACTCTTAATCTCATGGTGGTGGGTTTGAGCCCCACGTTGGGCCAAAGATTCCTGCATCGCGGGAACGAGGTGACTCTTGTAGTCCCCTCCCACTCTACAATTCTATGGTTCTCTGGGAGGTAGCCAAAGACTCATGCCCATATGCTGCTACTCATGAAAATTTCTTATTGTTGAAAAGCTTCACCCCCAACACTCCCTATATGCAAAGTATCACTGTTCTCATGCTGCTATTAGTGATCTTGGCTGGATCAGGAGCACTGGGGAAGAAGTTGTAGTCTCCTCCCCCAGTGCTCCTAGTGTACAAAAAAACAACAACAACCTACTATCCCTACACTGCTTTAATATTTCCCCCACTACCCTCCTGATGGCTGATCAGCTGGGCAGTGGGGAAGGGTGGCCAGGTCTCCCCTGGGCTTAGTGGGCGGCACAGAGAACAGCTGAAGTTTGCATATGGCCCACAGTCCAATGATTGCCCAACTCAGCCTTAACAGTTAAGACGAAGCACTTTTACTTTGTATGTTTGAAACATACCATTCGTCTGGGGAGAATCTAATTGAGGAAACCTATGCAAGAGACTTAAGCCAACCTACCTATGTTACTTGGGTCGCAGGTGGCGCTGTGGGTTAAAGCCTCAGCGCCTAGGACTTGCCAATCGAAAGGTCGGCGGTTCGAATCCCTGCGGCGGGGTGCGCTCCCGCTGCTCGGTCCCAGCGCCTGCCAACCTAGCAGTTCGAAAGCACCTCCGGGTGCAAGTAGATAAATAGGGACCGCTTACCAGCGGGAAGGTAAACGGCGTTTCCGTGTGCGGCTCTGGCTCGCCAGAGCAGCGATGTCACGCTGGCCACGTGACCCGGAAGTGTCTCCGGACAGCGCTGGCCCCTGGCCTCTTAAGTGAGATGGGCGCACAACCCCAGAGTCTGTCAAGACTGGCCTGTACGGGCAGGGGTACCTTTACCTTTACCTTTACCTATGTTACAATTCAGGTGTAACCAAGCACAGAAGCACATTGATTCCATGGAACAGTTTTCATGGAGACATCCTATTGTTGCCTTTTATTTCACTCCAGTAGCTATGACTAAAAACGACCAGAGCTTGAGTGTCAACAATCAGCAAGCTGTGTTTAAAAAACCAACACCTTTTAATTCCCCAGTCCGTAATTGACCACAACTGTTATCATTGCATATAATAAAGGTACTATAGGTTTAGTACTTTGGTTTTAACAATCCATTCTGGGATGAACCTGCCATTCAGGGTTCACCAAGGGAAGTAATCTCATTGAGCACCTTCATCCAATCTTAATTGCCCCTTCCAGGATACAATAAACCAGTGGTTCCTAACCTTTTTCCCCAATGGACCACCTGAAAATTGCTGAGGGTCTTGATGGACCACTTAATGGTTTTTCTGTTTGTTGAAACCATTGTAACGCACTGTGCTATATGGTTTTCATTGCTTCTTTTATTTCTTCTGTGTTGCATTTTACAGTCTTCCATAGAATTCAAATATTAATACAATAGAATATAACATAAGAAATAAGATAAACCATTAAAATCAGTGTGGATATTTAATGTGGTGGGTGTGTCATTGCTCGCCTTCAACCACAAATCCACAGACGTATCTCAAACCACCTAAATGAAGCTTCTCCATAGAACTCCTGCTATAAATAGTTAGGGTTCAAACAGAACCCCCCCCCCTTTATTTTTAAAAAAATCAATATTCCATAGGTTTTGCAAGGTAATATTTCTGCATAACCTTAGAAGTCCCCCAAATATTCTGAAGCCTCTACCTTGTCTCCCAATAGATGGATACTTTGAAATGGAATGTCCAAAGTCGGGTGAATATTGACAATTTCAGATAAATTTTGTTCATGTCAAAAAACTCAGATATACACCCGAGTGAATGTTGGCAGTCACCTAAATGAGATTGTCAGTACTCATTGGTGTATAGCTGACAAGTGAAGGCATACACCAGTGAGTTCAAACATTCACAGGCTTTGTCTGGGAGGGTCAACATGCACACGTGAATATAAATATTCTTGGCCAGTTACTGTAATCCAACAAACATGCATTCAAGCACGCACAATGAAACAGAACCTGCATTCTGCAAGCATAGGATATATGTTACTTGCTATCCAAAATCTGAAGAGGAAATGGAACTCCAACTTGCTCTGTGTTAGAAAACTGGCCTGTATTTGTAAAGTTAAATTTGTGTCCCCAAGTTTGACTGCTCAGTGTTAGAAAATACACAATCAGTCCTCTTCAGGCATTCTTCACACAATGAGGGAGCTATTGGGGTGCACCTGCTAGCCCCCAAACCCTGCACCCCTTCCCTCTTACTGCCCTACAACCTCCCACACATTGAGGAGAAAATATCTGTAGAGGGGAGCCTGCTGTACCCAGGCAAGCAACTGGGTAAATTTGAACTCTACAAAGTTGGGGGTATGGCAACAAGGATATGATAAGGGGGCAGATTTAAAACATCTTTGTTCACAGGATTCTAGTGGCATGAGCAGACTGTCTGCACGGAGTTTGTTTCCAGCCTTACCTAGCAATCCATGTGACTAAGCCTATATGTGTAGCACATTTCAGTTTTCTCGGTGCCCTTGGACATTTTGGGTAGGAACATAGGAAGCCGCCTTATACTGTCTCTTCCTGGAGATGCTGGGGATTGAACCTGGGATCTTCTGCATGCAAAGCAGGTGCTGTACCACTGAGCCATGACTCCCTTTCTGTACACTTCCCATCTTCCATTTCTAGGAAGAGGTTGCCAAAGCTCTCCTTTTCAAATTTTGCTAGTAATCAGCATATCTTGGGCAGCCCTGACTCCATTCCGCTGCACTTCATCTCCTCCCAAAACCTAGGCTATTCATCTCACTCTTGTAAATTAAATAATTTGCATAATTACATAAATTACATTGTCATTATGTTATTCCATCCCATTTATTTCAGGGCAGAGGCAACATAATGCAAATGGTGAAGGACATACTCAATTATGTACCATTTGTGAACTAAATGCAACAACAGCAAATGTTGATGGTATTTGCTGGAATGGTTTCTATTCCAGGGACAAATAAGAAAATGCTGGCAATTTCTGATTTTCTCAGTATTCTCTGATATCCCTACCCATGAGTGCAGCCATTTATTTTTGGTCCCCGTGACCATTTACCTCTATGGGGAAATGCAATAGCACAGCACTTGGGCTACTTTGACAGCTAGAGAAAAGCACTGAAGCTTCCATAGAGGTGCCTCCAGAAGAATGGAACAGACTGTGAGTTCAGAATATGCAAATGCACAGGAACACAGGAAGCTGCCTCATTCCAACTCAGACCATTAGCTCAGTAACTGGCAGCAGCTCTCCAAGGTGTGAGGCAGGGGACCTCCACAGCGCTGTCTAGAAATGCACACTGAATCCCACACGAGTCCTTCCAATATACAAGCCTTCCTTCCACCGAACCTATTCATCGTAGTAATGGCCACCTTGGTAATACATGTCCATTACAGAATCAAATTATTGCACATTTGCCTCATGTCAGAATATGAACAACAAACATATTCTTATGATTGTTAAGGGGACTGTGTCAAAAGAAGAAGAACTCCAGGTACTGGCTATTCACCATCAAATCAATTAACATCCATAGAGCAAAGTGCTTGGAGAGAGCCACTTGGTGGAGTTTCAAGTCCTCTCTCCCCACCCCCAGTGCAGAATCAGCCATGGGACAGGAACGCAACCGTGCTACATCTCTTCCAGCTGCAGTACTGTGCAGCTTACAATAAGATCAAGCCCCTCACAGCACCTGTGAGCCTTTCACTGTCCACCAGCAATGATAGCACATAATTCACTCTGTCTGGAGGAGCTTAGTAAATGTGTTTTACAAGTGTTGGTGGGCTACGGTAAAGCTGGGAACTTAGTCATCTGACTCTTGGAAACTCCCGTTGACCCCACAGGGTGAAGGAACATAATTTAACCACCTACACATTGGCTGGACAAACAGAAACTGATGGTTAGCTCATCATCTCAGTTTTAACACAACGAAAGCAAATAATTCGAGAACTACAGCATCGCCAACAAACCATTTGAGCAGGGGTGTCTAAACTTAAGCAAATTAACTTGCACTTGTTGTCACTGAGACAGTTGTCCAATTTGAGAGCTACACTGCTACACTCTAGTGACTGTAATCACATGGAGGGGGAAGAGTCGGGGGTCAGACCCAACCAAGACAGCCAGGCTGGTTGGGGCTGGTAGAGTTGTAGTGCAAAAACATCAAGAATGTACCAAGTTTAGGGGAAAGGCTGTCAGACATCCTAAATGCCACATTGCATTGATTAATCACAAATGGAAAAGAGCCATATGTTCCCAGTTTCAGGATAGGCTACATATTGACATAGTCATGTACCATTGCTTTGCGGGCTATTATAATGTTAAAAACTCACTTTACAAGTTCCAGGAGACATAATGGTAAGACCACATGCTTTTAGAGCAAGCAATTCAACTTCCTGAAGAAATCAAGTTGATGAGAGCAATGAAAGACTTGCAAAGTACATCCTGGCATGAGAAGTAGAACATCATTTATCCGAACAACCCAAGGAACATCCAGAAAATAAGAAAAACAAATAGAAGGAGGCATCTGTTTTAAAGACTGTGCTGACACAGGCATAGGGACACGGGAATATATTCAAGTATTTGAGACATTCAAATAACCTAGATTCAAATGCAGCGGTGAGTAAGGTACAAACCTGCCATCCCAAAAATGCCTAATCTGCTGAATGAAAGCCTTCAAAGACACCATGCAGAAAATTCTACCTGACATAAGGCATCAAGTAAGCCTGAGGTAATTGCCTAGGCAATAATTCTACATGCTGATAGTTGTTCAGATCCAACAGGCATAATCTTTCACTCACAGGTCATTCCATTTACCGTAATCACACAATACACCTAATTGATACTGCACAGCAGAAATGAGAGTTTGCAAGCTCTGCTGCCTAGAAGAGGTCATACTGGAGCTAGCTGTGGGTTTTGTTCAACTTTTACACTGCTCTTCCCATAAACGTAAAAAGACAACATATCAGAGGAAACTTTACAGTCCAAGACAAGGATTATAGATAGCCATTGCACAACGCCTGCTCCTACTGTGGGCATCTGCGGAAGCATCTTCCTCTTTTATCATCATAATCAAAGTGGCTGTGGTGTCCATCTAACTTTCCTTTTTATTTTTTAGTGTGAGGTTAGAGAAAGAAGTATGAAAGAAGGTGCATTTTTCTATCTGCTGAAGGGGAGGGGTGGGTGCAGTATCTCTTCCATTATCAAAATATGAGCATCCATATCTTACACACACACACACAATACCTTGGGTGGGGAAAGAATGAAGGGTACACTGGCTTGAGATAACAGGGCATATGGAAAAGGGAGAGCCAGTGCAGGTAGATTGCAGGGTCTGGGATGTTCAAATAAAGAGAGGAAGTCCTTGAGGTATTGCAGTCCTGAGCAGTTTAAGGCATTATAGGTCAAAGCCAGCACTTTGAATTGGGCCTGAATACTAATTGGCAGCCAGTGTAGTCAGGCCAGGATCAGTGTAATATGCTCAAACCATCTTGTCCCAGTGCAACTTGGCAGCTGAAGCTTCTGAACCATCTTTAGAGGCAGTCCTACTTATAACAAGTCACCAACTGCCTGCACTGTGTGCCCCTTACTTGGCCTATCTCCCACACCGTATCTCCCCCTACCCTGAATCACTGTGATTTGGGGAGGGGGTTGCTTCACTCTTCCCAGAGACATCCTACACCCTTTTGTTTAAAACAAAACAACCAACATTTGCAAAACGTTATTTGGACACCAAGGGAAGCAGTTAGATAGCCATCCTAATTCAGTTCTGATCCTGTTATCCAATAATGCACATCTTCCCTATTGAAAGGCAAGTGTAGCTGAAGAAGCCTAAGTTTAGAGTTTGCAGTATACTAGTCTCAAACTCGGGACGGTTCTGATAACCCATGCAATGTACAGGGATAGGCTTGCTACAGGGCAGGATTTGCATTTTTTTATTTTTATTTTTAATGAGGCTTGCTCTACAATCCAGCCCTATAAAGGTGAATACACAGCCTTCGGGCAACAACATTTTTTTAAGAAGTGGAGAACGGGAATAAAGTTAATTAAATAGCAGAACACTGCTGTGGAGGGGGGAGAGGCAAACAGCTTTGCTAGCTTTCACCAGATTTGCTGCTATTATGTTTAAAGGCTGAGTGCATCTGTGTTGAGAACTACTTTGATGGAAAGGAGGCATGAATGATCAGCTTCTAAAGAATGATTTTACTTCTAAAGTAAAATTATATGTATTAAAAGCTGAGCTTGTTGCCAGTGGCTTAAAGATGCTATTGTGCTCATGATGCTCTCACAACCACATTCCACAAAATAGTTGAGACTGATACCATAGATGGGCCTACTTAGTCATCTTCATTAATTTCAAGTGTCTAATCTGAATATCACCCAGAATATTCAGATATAAATCTAAATCCTAAACACAAGTGGGTAGTCTACCAATTCCAGTATTTTAGATTCGCGTGTTGGTTTTCATGATTAAATAGTGTCAGTGATTTCAAAGGGACTTACCTGGCATATAAATGCAAGTACTGTTGCTTCATGTTTTCTGGATTTAGTCTGGAGTCTTCCTCATCTTAACAGAAATAGCCCACCAATATACTTTGCAAAGAAGATCCACTACAGCTTGGTGCCCAAAGTGTATGCATTACTAAAGGAGCCTAAATAGGAATAGGTTTTGGAATGTGTCACTGATTGTTTATTTATTTGTAACTAGCAAAACACCCCCATTTTGACTGCTTAAACAATGGCACCATATTGGTTTTGGCTTCAGGCTTGACAACAAACAAAAGCAGATTTCAGTCAACAAGAGAAAAACAAAATACAGCGGTACCTCGGGTTACATACTCTTCAGGTTACATACGCTTCAGGTTACAGACTCTGCTAACCCAGAAATAGTGCTTCAGGTTAAGAACTTTGCTTCAGGATAAGAACAGAAATCAGGCTCCGGCGGCGCGGCAGCAGCAGGAGGCCCCATTAGCTAAAGTGGTGCTTCAGGTTAAGAACAGTTTCAGGTTAAGAGCAGACCTCTGGAACGAATTAAGTACTTAACCTGAGGTACCACTGTACAAACAGGAGCAAAGGAAGAAGAGCTGATGACTAAAGAGCAAATTCCATTGTCAGCAGACTAGGACTGTGTGCACATTACTGTTTATCCTGGCTCCAGTGTGCTCCCACCAATGGTGTCTGAAACCATGTAGGCATGGCATTAGCCACAATCTATATCTTGTATTTTCTTTAGAAATACTGCTGTTTGATGCCATTCCCCCTCAAACTAGCTTCCAGCCAATTTAAAAACCTAAGACACATTTACTTCACAGTTTAACTGAGGCTGTATGCATTTGAGACAGTTGTGCACGTGCTGATGACAGCTCCACAAACAGGAGTTTGGGAGGGAGGATTGCCCACACTGGGAAACAAATCAAGTAATGCATATTTAGGGAAGACATTCCTGCCCCTTCTCTTGTGTGTACACCTAGGTGACTTGCCGCTAACATGTACATAGCCTAGATCTGCCCATTAAATTCTTAGCTGGCAGGTGAAAGATGTGAAAGAAAAACAGCTTCTTTCAGAAGCTGAAATGGAAGCATGAAATTGGCCATAAAATCAGATACAAAATAATGCCCATACCAAAAGCCAAAACAATTTGATATCTTTTGCAGGCTACAATTGTATTAAATGAGCTGATATCTGCTCCTCTGCTTCCATTCTGATAGGCTCATTTTTTTCATCCCCCCCCCATGGCTATTCAAGTAGCCCTAAAATAACAGATGTAAGTTGCCATGAAAACGCTCACCATTTGTTAATTCTAAGCCTCGTCTCCACAGCCAATGACGGCCCTTCGTTTCAAATTATATGTTAGAGCTGCTTCATATGTGTGGCCAGGAAACATGCAGCACAAGAAGGAATTAGCAGCCTCTTTGTTATTAGAAATATCTGATCCACAGTCTTCACAGCTCAAGATGAAAGGGAAGCTAAGAAGTGCTGAAATAAGCTGTGTTTGCCAACTGTAATATTATAGATAAGCAGATGGATCTTCCAGTCTTCTGGTTATTGAGCATTCATCCAGATATGCCTGCACAAAGCTTACATGGTTAGAAAATGTTTTTGTTGAGCATTCATTCTGATTCATTTGCTCAGAAGTTATCTGACAATGATATTAATCCTGATTTGTTTGTGTGAAATTTATATGCTTTTCCGTGAATCAATTGATATTTATTTATTTATGAAATTTATACCCCATCCTTCCTCCCAGAGGAACCAATGCACTTTTTAGTGCGTTTCTCTGTCACTTTGCACAGAAACTGCTTTCCACAAAAACCACCACAAGTCTGTTGTAGGTTTTTTAAAGCGGATTTGTTTAAAGTGGTTTAAAAGACATTTTAATCCACTTTAGTTGCACGAAACTAAATATCCAGGATGCAGTATAATCCATCCCACAAAATGCTGGCAGTCCAGAGGAGATTTGTCCTGCCTTCATTGAATGCATTCTCTGAGACAGTACTGTAGCAAAAGGAACAGCCCCACCACATTTCTGTTTCTGGTCAGGTGTTACATAACACTGACATGTTTTGGATCATCACTATATAAGTACAGCTCTTGTCCACCTGCAACCTTTACTATGCTCCTTTTCGCCAGGAGCTGATCCATGGAGCTGAAGCATGTTTCAGACAGGGATAATGGCAAGTTGGATACTTTGGCAGTGTACCCTACATTTAAAGCACATACTGTACCTCCCTCTCCCCAAAATCCCAAGTACTGTAGTTTGCTCAGGATGCTGGGAATTGTAGTTCTGTGATTGGTAAACTGCAGTCGCCCAGATTCTTTGTGGCAAGGTGCTTTAAACATAAGCTTTGCAGTCAGCCATGAACAAAGTTGATCTGAGCATTCAGACAGAAAGGAAGTGTGCATTCCTACTTGAATGCGTGAGAGCAGGAGGAAGGTAGTCTCAGCCCTGCTCAACTTGTAGCACCCTGCTTGTGGTTAACGCTTAGCTGGAATGAAATATTCAACGCAGCAATAGAGAAATTAAAATAATAATTTATTTGTCAGACAAATAAATATGAGGCACAGTGGTATATGGTTACCAAGCTCTGGCCTGGCCTCCTGCCGTTATGGCCAGCACTTATATTTCCTTAATCCAGCCCCCTTGCTCCTCCTGTGGCTGCCTCTGTCCAATCAGCCTGGTTGAAATTCCTATTGGCTGTTTGCTAGAACCAATCACAAAAGATACACCCATTTCCTCTTGCCCTTTTATGGGAAACAAAAAGATATATATTCTTTTATCTATAAATGACAAATAAGTAGTAATATATCTTAGATGTGTCTCAACAAGGAACCTTAATTACCAGCTCACCTCGCCCTATTGCCCTCCAAAACAAATGGTTTAATCTTAAATTTTTATCTTAAACAGATGTCAAGGATCTTGAGTTCACATCATCATTGAAAGATCTCCTTCTCTTGGAGGTCTTTTAAACAAAGGCCTGACAACCATATGTGTGCTCTAATGATGTTTCCTGCTTGGCAGGGGGGCTGGGCTGGTGGCTGATGGCCCCTGTGATCTCTTCCAACTATATGAAATAAGAATCTAGCATAAGGATTTAACATTTCTTAGCTTCTAATTCCTTTGCATAATTACATTTAAGCCAATATATTTAATACATAACATAGATAACTTTAGAAGAATAAACCTTTTCAAAGTAAAAAAGGAAGGAACAGTTTCCAGCCTCAAAATAAGATAGAAAGAAAACCTCTTCTCCAGCCAAGCCAGTTGCCTTTTTCACTGCTCTTGACCTTTCAACCTTAGGAAAATATGGCTCAAGTTTAATGGGAGGCACATGGTTTTATTTTACTATTTACCCACTCTTAATTATGTTTATCTCTTTTTTTTATCTTCTGTAATATGTAGGGTCAGTGTAACCTTGGCTGTCAGCCTGTAATTCCCTTTTTACGACTTTGAGAATTGTTTTCTGCTATAAATCAGGGGGCCCCCTTGTCCAGGAGAATAAACATCTTGCCAAGGTTCTTAGGCAGCTGGTCTTCTGCCTGGCATGAACATTTGAAAATCTTTAAGCTCATTTTAAAATACAGGCCCTGATCAAGCCTTAATAAAAATGCAGGCTATGATTAGATGCCTCAAACTCAATCCTAATGGCCACCAGACTCAGCTCTGCACTCAGATTCTGCACTGGAATTTTAGCATACAAGATCCTTACAGGAAATGAAGAGAGAATTAAATTGGCTTCTAGGCCTAGTAGAGTATCAGATATTCTCCACCACCAGTGCCTTCCCCATTTCTTACCCCAAGGCACAGAAACTTATATTTAGGGGAGAGGAGAATGAGAACAGGGGCACAGGTTGGAGCACCCAAGATCTTAGCAGAGCATCTTTTCTAGCTGGGGATCAGGGGTATGTCAACACTCCAAACTGGCAGCAATCTGCTGGGACAGAAAGCAAACCAAAGGATAATAGCCAAGTGCAAGAAGAAGAAGGAGTAGGGAGCAATACAAAATGTACAAAAGGCAAAACAATGTATTGAAGCTGCAGTCCAAGCATTATGCAGTTGGGTGAGGGAGATATGACAAAAACAAGAAGACGCTAATAAGAATGATGTTCTTCTAGAATTTATGGCTTGCCCTGCTGTGCCAATACAGCAACCAACACAGCCCACCTTAAGCATGTATTTGCGAGCACAAGACTCAAGATGGGTCTGAAAGAGTCAAAAGCTTTCAACTGAATGAATAAAAGTATGACATTATAAGAGTAAAGCTGACATATCCTTCTGTGAAAACACCACCCTATTGTGAGACAAAATGGCCACCAGACTCAGCTCTGAAGATTCTGCATTGGAATTTTAGCATACAAGATCCTTACAGGAAATGAAGAGAGAATTAAATTGGCTTCTAGGCCTAGTAGAGTATCAGATATTCTGTTCTCCAATTTGTATGGAGAAACGGACTCTTCAAACACAGCAAATCCAATTCAATTATGCTATATTAGATGCATTCCCGACTTGATTGTCAGGCTTGTGGTAATACCTTTAAATCTATCTGTTCTAGATTTATAGCCAAATCTCAATGTAGCATCTTGTTGATTTACTGTCACTTTAAATATTTAAAGGCTGCTGCAAATTATCTTTCAATGAACACATTCTAGGCCTTGCATCTCAGAATTTATTGAATTGGTGGGTATGCTCAGCAATTTAAAGGAGCTCTCTCCACTTAAGGAGTTTCTGAAGAATTCTAGATGGGTGTTATATCAAGTAGAACACAGCCCACCACAGGACTCTATGGAAGATTGAACATTAAATTATTTTTATAACAATAATATTAAAATATGTACCTATAATTAAATGCTAAATATTACATTTATAGTGTTATATTTCACAGCAAATACCTGCTCATAAATTCCAGTAGGTAAACCTGTATTAAATATTCTGTTATGGGTTTGCAGGAGCAATGATCCCCTAAAATTCCAGGGTGCCAGGCTATCTGTTTTGGCAGTTAACTCTGCAGGTTCTTTAAAGGATCTTTGGTAGTCAATATATGAGGGGAAAGATATTTTTATTTGAACAGAATAGGAAAACCTCCTCAAACAGCAACAACAAAAACACTAAAACACTAAACCTTCTTACAACGAGAAAAAACCCCAAAGAAACAATTCCCCCTACCAGACTTTCATCCACACCTTCCTCAGGAGCTTGGCTTAGAGAGGTACCATCAAAGAACAAAGGTAAGTGATGAGAGTCAATATTCTGTCAAAAGGGAAGCATTTAGCATCCAACAAGTCTCAGCAAAGTCTGCCTTGGCTTGGTCATGTACACAGAATATTATTAATAGTAACAGCAACAACAACAACAACAGCGTTATTATTTGCACCCCACCCATCTGATTGGGTTGCCCATCTGGAAAATGGCAGGATCCCCAAGGAAGTGTTCTATGGGGAGCTGGATTCAGACACTAGGCCTGTTGGTAGACCAAGTCTGTGTTACAAAGATGTCTGCAAACATAATGTGAAGGCTGGAAACATTAACCTTGTAACTGCAGGGCCTGGAGACAGACAGACAGGTTGTGCATCCATAGCAGTGACCAGAGGAGGAGTGGCTACTGGGAGGAGTGCAGAGAGAAGAAACGCCATGGTGCATCTGCAGCATCACAACCAGATGCCTTCATCAGCCTCACCTGCAACATTGGTTACAGCCACAGTAGACACAATAACTCTCCAACTGTTAAGTTGTGGGTGAACATATCAGACGACACAGCGATTCTTCAAACAGCTCTTGTTTATTCACAGGCCAGAACAGAACTGAACTGAAGGGTTCAGTTAGCCTGCTTATATAGAGCTCCAGTACACCGTAACTGTAACAATTTTCTAAAACTATCCAATCACTGAATGTCACTTTCAATCCCTTATTTGCATAACTATCTACAGTATCCCCCTGCTGGCCCAGGGTGAGAACTTCAGTACATAACACCAACAGTTTGACTTTACCCTCAAAGATCCACTCTTCCATTCTCTCCTGAGACAGATGTATAGGAGAGGCTGCACTGAGAGGCTGGGGGCCATGACTGGCTGCTACTTTGGATCCAAGCTTGCTGAGGCTGTAAGAGGAGCAATGAGAGATGCTTCTGGGGTGTAATGTTCTGCAGCCCCTCCATTGAAACACAAATGTTGCTGAGTGCCTGGATCCTGATGGAATTTTGCTACTGCTCAGCAGAGATTGGGGTGGCATGTAACAATTTTTTAAATAAAAAATACTCCCTCAAGAAATACACTATAAATATTGCTATAATAAATATACTATATATTCCTACACTAACTCATTCCCCATTTTTCTTTTCTGTCCCCAGCTTGAATTCTTCCTTCGCAGTCCCACCTTGAACATTCAATGACCTGATGCCGTATGACAATACTTAACTACCCACAAATCATTTCCTGCCCCTGCTATAATTGCATGATAGATAACACCCACTTTTCTACATTAATTTCGTCATGATGAGAAGAAGAAGAAGAAGAAGAGTTTGGATTTGATATCCTGCCTTTCACTCCCCTTCAGGAGTCTCAAAGCAGCTAACATCCTCCTTTCCCTTCCTCCCCCAAAACAAACACTCTGTGAGGTGAGTGGGGCTGAGAGACTTCAAAGAAGTGTGATTGGGACTTCCGGAGGCAGCGCGTCCGGCAATGGCTGCCCTCTTCTAACTGCGAAGAGGGAGCTCCGCAGAAACGGGTCGTCCGCTACGGCGCAGCGGAGACCCACATCGGAAAACCACAGGCAGCGTAAGCCTGTGGCCGTGGGACTCGGCGGGCACCAGGAGCGCCCCCCGAAACGCAGAAGGGACCTCGTAAGAGGTCCCAGAACGTGGAAGGGTTGGCGCGGTGCTGTGAGTCAATCGCTCTTTCTGTGGAGTGAAGCCGCGTAGCTGCTGTCGGCGAGCGCTGTCCTCTTTTCCTGGAAACATTCGGCTTGAAACCAACAACTCGTGAGTAAGAAAGAAAGAAAGATTTGGTGGATAAATCTTCGCTAATTCGGCTAAAAGCGAGAAACGAAACCAGGAAGTCCGTCTCTTGCCACTGCTTAAGATTTAAAGCAAAGACTTTGATGTTTGGAGCCTTTGAAGAGGTGTTAAAAGGCAATCGATTCTTACATCTATTATTCAAGTTGCTGCAGGACTTAACTCTTTAAAAGCCTTATTTTAAAATATGAACTGTGTTGTACCTCCCCTGCTGGATTTATAAATTGAGAAAGAAACCCAGGCAGTCGGACTGCCTAGATAACAGAACTGTCAGTTTGCAAGATTTTGATACTTTGTTGCTGGAGTCATTATTAGCTGAGCTTTAGTGGAACTGTTACATTGAATTGCTACATCCTGCACTTACTGAGACATTGTTATATTCTGAGACCAACTCTGCCAAATACAACTAAGTTGAAGGTCTTTAGGAAATTAAAGGCTGTCTGGATATTGCTTTTAAAGTTTTTGAAGTATTGAAGTTTGGAAAAATTTAAATAATTGATATCAACAACTTGACTTCTTCCCTATAATATAAGTGGGCTCCCTCTAGAGGATTTTGGATCTACAACTATATGTGACTTTCCTTTCGGTTTCCTTTCCTCCTATTTGGTTGTTTACTTTGTGGGCTTGTGGATTCCCATGAGAACTTATTCAATTTGACCTTGATCAGCAGACAGAAGTGGAATGAGCGGCACTGGGAGACAAACAAGAGCGGCTAGAGGAAAAAAGCAAACAACTTTGAATTTACTTTCACAGCCGCGCAGATCATCTGTTCCTGATGTTTTGGAACTAGAAGAAAGTGAGCATCTGTTGGGAGAAGACATGGCATCAGGTGGATCTGCTTCAGTATTAGACAAAATACTTGAAAAATTGGAAGGCCTAGACAAAAAAGTGGATGAACAAACGACAAAGATTGAACAGACCAGAGATTGTGTCAACAAGTTAACTGAACAAGTTGCTTCGAACGCTCAAGCAATTGGCAATTTATCTGAATCCACTGTAGAAAATCGGAAACTGGCAGAGGAAGCCATTCAGAAAACTGCGGCACTGGAGCAGGAGGTAAGACCACTGCATAAGCAGGTTGGGGAACAACAGGCCTATTTGTCTATGATTGAACTTCGAGCCCAGAAATAACTTAAAATTGAGGTTTATACCAGAACTTGAACCCGAAGAAGGGAACCTAACTGAGTTTTTAACAAAAGAATTTTCCAAGTGGTGACTTTTGGAGGAGGAAAAAGACTTTAAAATCGTGACTGCTTTTAGGCTTGGGAAATTTACAAAGAAGGACAAGCCCAGAGACTGTTTGATTACCTTGAGATCCAAGGAGGAAAGGGACAAAATATTAGGACTACACTACGGAAAGTCACTTGAAATTTTGGACAAAAGAGCAGAGATTTACAAGGACATTCCTAAACAACTTTTGGACCTTAGATCCACCTATCTTGAACTAGTTAGGCTGTTGAGGAGCAACTCAATTATCTTTGGGTGGGAATTTCCACAAGGACTATCTTTTACGTTCAGAGGGAAGAAGGTAAAAATTAAAACAGCTGAAGACAGAGATAAATTCTTGGATACCTACGGAGAGGACCTTCAGAAAGGGATTGAAAGATCTTTAGGGGCTGGACCACAGTCTTTACCTACACCTACACCTGTGGGGCCTGAAGGCCAGGACAAAAAGACACTACCACCAGAACAATAACAGATTTGACCAGGATGTCTCTGCAACTTCTGAGCTGGAACATAAATGGCGCCAACATCCCGGAGAAAAGGAGAAGGATATTTCATATTTTGAAAAAAGAACAACTGGACATTATTTGTTTGCAAGAAACACACGTGACTAGGCTACATAGAAAAGTGTTAATAAATAAAAGATTAGGCCAAGAATTTACCTCTTCGGATCGAGTAAAGAAAAGAGGCGTGGTGATATATGCAAAAGAGAGCCTGTCACCAAAATTTTTATTCAAAGATGAACAAGGACGAATTCTGGCAATTGAGATTCAGACTCAAGGAGAAAAGTTTTTGATATTAAGAATTTATGCGCCAAATGAGGGAAAATCGGAATTTTACAAGAAGCTGCATGAGATCATGCTGGACTATCTGAACTATGATAACATCATTATGATGGGAGATATGAATGGGGTGGTATCAACTAACATGGACAAATCGCATAGCCAAAACGTAACAAAAGAAGGCAGACTACCCAAAACATTTTTTGAATTGACTGACAACATGGACTTGATTGACATCTGGAGAACAAAGAACCCTCTAGGAAGAGAAGGAACATTCTTTTCTGAAGCCCAACTGACTTGGACAAGAATTGACCAAATTTGGACAACTAGAGGCCTGGCACCCAAGATAAAAAAGTGGAAATCTGCCCAAAGACCTGCTCCGACCATAACGCTGTGAAGATGGATATGAGATTAACTCCAACCGGCTCCTTTAGATGGAGGATGAATGACAATTTGTTTAGAGATCAGGAGATTATTAAAAAGGCCCAAAAAACTTTGAAGGACTATTTCGAGATAAACCTGAACACCACGGTGGAAAAAAGAATTGTCTGGGACGCAAGCAAGGCGGTTATGAGGGGGTTTCTGATACAACAGAATACTATTAAGAAAAAAGCACAGAATGAGAAAAAAGATAAGATTTTGGAGAAAATTAAAGAAGGTGAGAAGAAATTAAGATTGAGACCGAAATCAAAGGAGATCCTAAGAGAAATTAAACATTATCAAGCACAATATTAAAAACTGATAAACCAAGAAGTGGAATGGAAAGTGAAGTTAATGAAACAAAGATCTTTTGAATCGGCAAATAAATGTGGAAAGCTGCTAGCATGGCAGCTGAAAAAGAGACAAAAACTGAACACAGTAACAAATTTAGAAATTGACGGAAGAAATATCCAGAACCCAGTGGAGATTAGAAAGTGCTTCCAGAGATATTTCAAACAATTATATACACAAGGGCCGCAAAATGAATCAGAGATAGAACAGTTTTTAAAGAAGAATGGTTTACCGAGGTTGTCTCTACGGAACAGAACAATCCTGAATTACAAAATAACACAACCAGAGATTGAAGAGGCCATTCAGAATATGCAACTGGGCAAATCTCGAGGGCCAGATGGGCTTACATCCAAATATTATAAGACATTGAAAGATTATTTGATACATCCATTAATGGAGGTTTGCAATGAAATCATGGAGGGGAAGAAGGCACCGGAGTCGTGGAAAGAAGCTTTCATCACATTGATACCCAAACTAGAAACTGAAAAGACACAACTTAAGAATTACCGCCCCATCTCCCTCCTAAATGTGGATTACAAAATATTTGCAGACATTTTAGCAAGTAGATTTTAAAAAGTTTTAAATGAAGTAATTCATAAGGACCAGGCAGGCTTTCTCCTAGGTAGACATTTGTTTGCTAATACAAGGAGCATTATTGATATCTTGGAACTCTTGCAAACAAATATCAATACAAAAGCAGTCTTGATATTTATAGATGCGGAGAAGGCCTTTGACAATATTTCTTGGAAGTTCATGAAGGAAAACTTGGAAGGAATGGGAGTGGGGCGGGGGTTTCAGAATGGGGTAGAGGCAATTTATTCAGAGCAAAAGGCAAAATTGATAGTGAACAATGTGGTGACAGAAGAGTTTAGAATTGAAAAAGGTACACGACAAGGCTGCCCTATATCCCCTCTGCTATTTATATCGGTCCTGGAAGTGCTCTTAAATATGATTAGAGGAGACCGGTTGGTGGAAGGTATTCAGGTCGGAGCGAAACAGTATAAACTCAAAGCATTTGCAGATGACCTAGTATTGACTTTACAGGAGCCAGAGCCTAGTACTAAAAGGGTTTTGCAATTGATTTATGAGTTTGGTCGAGTGGCGGGATTTAAACTTAATAAGCAAAAAACCAAGGTTTTAGAAAAAAACTTGACTTCTTTAGAATCAGAAAGGTTTCAGAAAGAGACAGAATTAAATGTGGTCAAAAAAGTAAGATATCTAGGGGTAAACATAACAGCGAAGAACAGGAATTTATACAAAGATAATTATGAAAAGTGTTGGTCTGAAATCAAAAGGGATCTAGATGTTTGGTCAAGACTGAAACTTTCCTTGTCAGGACGTATCGCTGCTATTAAGATGAATGTATTGCCAAAAATGTTGTTTTTGTTTCAAACTTTGCAGATTGTGGATAAAATGGAGTGTTTTGGGAGGTGGCAGAGAGATATTTCTAAATTTGTCTGGCAGGGCAAAAAGCCCAGAATCAAGTTTAAGATATTAACTGATGCTAAAGAAAGAGGGGGCTTTGCCCTGCCAGACTTAAAGTTGTACTATGAATCAGCAGCTTTCTGCTGGTTGAAAGATTGGCTACTTCTTGAAAACACTCATGTTTTAGATTTGGAATGATTTAACAATGCTTTTGGTTGGCATGCATATTTGTGGTATGACATGGTTAAAATACATAAGGCTTTCAAGAATCATGTTGTCAGAAAAGCAGTGTTCAATGTCTGGGCAAAATATAAAGATTTACTGGAAAATAAGACCCCAAGGTGGTTATCACCAATGGAGGCTAAGGCCCCGAAAAGACTCAATATGGAGGCCAAATGGCCAAAATATTGGGAAATAATAGAAAAAGATGGAGACAATTGGAGGTTGCAGAGTATGGAGAAAATAAAGGATAAAGTGCGAGATTGGCTACATTATGCTCAGATTAAAGTCTTTAAGTTGGACAAAAAAATAGGATTCCAGGTGGAAAAATCAAAGTTAGAAACAGAACTGTTAGAACCCAGCTCTAAGATAATTTCAAGAATGTATAACTTGCTGTTAAAATGGAATACACAGGATGAAACGGTCAAATCAGCTATGATAAAATGGGCACAGGACATAGGGTATAACATTATGTTTGCTGACTGGGAAAAGTTATGGACCACAGGTTTGAGATTTACGGCATGTAATGCCTTGAAAGAAAATATTATGAAAATGACATATAGGTGGTACATGACTCCAGTCAAGCTTGCAAAGATATACCACTTGTCTGACAATAAATGTTGGAAGTGTAAAGAAGCTGAAGGAACATTCTTTCACCTCTGGTGGACTTGCCCTAGGGTGAAGGTTTTCTGGGAAATGATATATAATGAGCTGAAAAAGGTATTTAAGTATACCTTCCCTAAGAAACCAGAGGCCTTTCTCTTAGGCATTGTCGGCCAGAGTGTGCAAAAGAAGGATCGAACTTTTTTTATGTATGCTACAACAGCAGCAAGGATACTCATCGCCAAATGCTGGAAAACTCAAGATTTGCCCACACTGGAAGAATGGCAGATGCAACTGATGGACTATATGGAACTAGCAGAAATGACTGGCAGAATCCGAGACCTGGGAGAAGAACTGGTGGAGGAGGACTGGAAGAAATTTAAGGACTATTTACAAAAACATTGTAAATTGTATGAATGTTAAGAAAGATGTAAGATTAGTAATAGCATGGCTTCAACAAATTAGTTATAAAGAATATAAATTTAAATGTAATTGGAAGAAAAGACAAATTTTGGATAAATGCTATCTTATAATCAAGTCCCTAAAAGAGTGATTTTAAATTTCAAAATTTGAGATTTAATATTGGAAAATTATATTATATGTATATGAATGGAATCAAGTCAATAATTTGCTAGTAAAATCTATGAGTTTAGAATGCAGGAACAAGAGTTGTGAGGAAGTCCAAGGATGAGAAGGAAATGTGGATATTGGAAAATATTATGTTATTTTGTATGTTTTTTATTGTTTAAACAAAACTTAATAAATATTATTAAAAAAAAACAAAGAAGTGTGATTGGCCCAAGGTCACCCAGCAGCTGCATGTGGAGGAGCGGAGATGCGAACCCGGTTCCCCAGATTACGAGACTACCGCTCTTAACCACTACACCATACTGGCTCACCATGCAGCCCTTTTAATCTATCTAATTATTAAAGGACTAGCCTCTTGCACAAGTGGACTTGGATATGTCCGTAGCTTACAGACACATTGTTGAGGATCGTATTTCACCATCTGGGACAGCTTATTGGCTTCTGAAAGTGCCCATTAAGAGGTGGCAGTTTTCAAAGTCTGCTAACATGTTTTGAGAAAATAAAAAGGCTTGCTGAATAAAACCTTACATCCACCTAGTCCAGCTCTCTCATTTCTGATAACACTGAGCTAGATACCTTGGAAAAAGTTTAAAAGCTTTTTGGCAGCAGCTTTCCCGTATTGTTTCTTTCAGCATCCGGTATTCAAAAGTATAGGTGGGCTCTGTGACAAAATGTTGTGGTTTATCCTCATCTTCTAATAGGAGTGGTCCTGTTTAGGGTTCCAGCCAGCCACAGTCTCTTTTTAAAAAATAAATAAATAATATTTATTAAAATTTTCAAGAATTACAAAAAGCAAAAGTAAAAACAATAACAATAACACCAAGCAAAAATAAAACAACACATCACAACAAGAGGGGAAAAAAACACACACACACAACTAATCTTCCCAACTTATTTTTCATTCGCTTATTTCCTTGACCTCCTCACACCTCCCTTTTTTGTATTCTAATTCAATTATCTATTTCTATATATAAACTTTAAATTTTCCAATCTTCTTCCATCAACTCCTCTCCCTGGTTTCGGATTCTGCCAGTCCTTTCCGTCAATTCCATTCCATCAACCTGGGGATCTTATGTCCGAGGCTCTTAACTCTTTTCCATGTCCCTTCTGCAGATCTTCTTCATATCCTTTAATGCTTGGGAGCAAGTCTCGAGAGAGCTCCATCCTAACATTACTTTTATTCCTTCTGGACAGTTCAACCAAATTTCCATAGTTGAAGTTAGGGTCTGTACAGTGTTTCAGGACATATTTCAAGATTCCTCCAGATCCAAAGGCCCCCAAAACTTCAATCTCCTTCAAATCCAAGTCCATATCCCAAAAGTCAATTAATCCCTGGATAAAGAGATCTTTCCAACTTTCCTTCTTCAGTCCAAGCCGGGATCCAATCCTCAAAATCTGGCTTTTTCTAAATTCAATCATAGAAGGCCTCGATTTATAGTCCTCAATTTGCTTCTGTAGAACTAAGGATCCCGCTTGTGTTATTTTAGATTCAAAAACAACAACTTTCTCCTTTTCCTCCACCATTTGTTCTGCCAGGGTAGGTTCCTGTGCCAGGTCCTGAATTATTTCTGTGTTAGTACTCGTTTGTCCCATATTAGTCACTTTCTGTTCCAAATTATCCATTTTAAAAGTCATATCATCCATCTTTCCATGAATCTCTCCCAGCAAATAGTTCATCTTGCATAATGCAGTCAAAATAGCTTCTCCTATCAACATTTTGAATGGTCCAAGGTCAATCTCTGGTTCTCAGAATCCTTATCTTGCAGCTGGAGACCTCCCAGTTACATTCCTATAACAATTTCAAAGGCTCCCTCTAGAGGGAAACAGTCTCCACTTGTATCAGTTCTTTCAAGCACAGCTCAGGCAATAATCATAGTTTCAATTTTCAGTTACTTTTTCTCCATTTTAAATGCAGAAGAGGACAATGGAAGCAGTATCTTGCTCTTATTTTAGCTAGCTGTCAAATCCGTTCTGTCAGTAAACTTTCCCAAGCGTCATCTGGCAGCCGTTCCCAGGTTCAGAGCTGAGGTAATTTGATCTTCCCCTCACTCCTGCAGGCTTACTAGGTTCAAAATTTTCCCCCTCTTCACCTGCTTCCAAGGGGGGTTTTGTACTTTTAACTGATGGAAATTTAATTCTTTATCAAAAGCTTTCAAAGACTTTAGCTTGTAACGTCTTTGCTTCAGTCTATTTACAAAAGCGGAAGGCGGACTTCCTGTTTATGACCTTCCCGCTTCGGCGCCGAATTAAGATACTTTAAAATCCAATTTTCCGTTCTACTCACAGGTAGTTGTTTAAAATCCAATTGTCCGCAGGAAAAAGTCAGCGCTCTCCAGCAACAGCAATGCGGCTTCACTCCGTGAAAGAAGCGGTCGATTCAAGGCACCGCGCCGCTCACCCCACGTCGCTCCGGATCCCCTAAACAGGGTTTCCCCACGAGTAGGGGAGGCGCAAAAGGTGCTAGCCGAATCCCAGGTTCACAGGTTTCTTCCACCTGTGATTTCAGTGGGTCTCCGCCTTCGCCGTGGCGGTCAGACCCTGTTTATCACGGAGTAAGTTCCTCCCGATCGGAGGAGCTCCGCCATTGCCGGAGGCACCAACCCGGAAGTCCAGCCAGCCATAGTCTCTCCAAGAATACACCATTCCCACCCGCCCCCCTTAAGTTTTCTGTTCTTTTTCAACGGAGACTCAGCAGCCCTTAGTGTGCTGCTGTAGAGTTGGGGGTTTTTTAGTTTTCCTTCTTAGATTTTTTTTAAAGTTTTGTTTGTATGCCTGCAAACCTTGGGGTTCCCCTGAGAACACTGATTTAACCCCCCCTTACCATTTCTATCAGCACTCACCACCTGAGCTTGCTATTAAAGGTAAAGGGACCCCTGACCGTTAGGTCCAGTCATTAACGACTCTGGGGTTGCGGTGCTCATCTCGTTCTATAGACCAAGGGAGCCAGCGTTTGTCCAGAGACAGTTTTTCCGGGTCATGTGGCCAGCATGACTAAGCCGCTTCTGGCGAACCAGAGCAGTGCATGGAAACACCATTTACCTTCCCACCGGAGCAGTACCTATTTATCTACTTGCACTTGACGTGCTTTCAAACTGCTAGGTTGGCAGGAGCTGGGACCGAACAATGGGAGCTCACCCCAGAGATTCGAACCACCGACCTTCTGATCAGCAAGCCCTAAGCACTGTGGTTTACACCACAGCGCCACCTGCGTCCCGAGCTTGCTATTAGAGGTAATTAAACGATGCCTCAGCATGGAGATGCCATCTAACTATCATTGCCAATGTCTATGTACTTATTTAAAACATTTGGAAATGCAATCAATAAGAAAGTGCCCTATGACAGAACATTCAAGAGAAGAGTACACTGCTAATGTTTTGCCGCCATGAGACCATATTTAAAGTTACTATATTTTTTTTAATTGAAAGGTAGATAAAGATAACTTATTTCCTGCATAACATGACCATTATAGTGTATTCTTATCTCCTATTCCCAGTTTGTTCCTATGCAGTTATATTGTGTGTGTTTTTATTTATTGATCATGAAGCTGACTACACATATATCTAAAACAGTGACATATATAAAAAGTTAGAATAAGTGTGTGTGTGTGTGTGTGTGTGTGTGTGTGTGTGTCCACCCCCCCCCCCATCGTTCTGCCCGGACACTGAGGTCCAGTGCCGAAGGCCTTCTGGCAGTTCCCTCACTGTGAGAAGTGAAGTTACAGGGAACCAGACAGAGGGCCTTCTCAGTAGTGGTGCCTGCTCTGTGGAACACCCTCCCACCAGATGTCAAAGAGAAAAATAACTACCAAACTTTTAGAAGACATCTAAAGGCAGCCCTGTTTAGGGAAGCTTTTAATATCTGAAAGACTATTGTATTTTAATATTTTGTTGAAAGCAGCCCAGAGTGCCTGGGGAAACCATAAATAATATAAATAGTATAAATTATTATTATTATTATTATTATTATTATTATTATTAATAATAATTTTTATTTTTATTTTTATTTTTATTTTTATTTTTATTTTTATTTTTTTTATTTTTATTTTTATTTTTATTATTTATTTTTATTATTTATTTTTATTATTTTTATTATTTATTTTTATTATTTTTATTATTTATTTTTATTATTTTTATTATTTTAAAACAACAACAGCATACACATAAAATCATTTCAGATCCCAGGCACATACCATATGGGATAAAGATTTCAGAAAGCTTGCTGAATGCTATCCCTGCTCCAGCATCCCTTTCTACTATATACCATTTTATTTATGTTATACTTCTCTGAATCCTAGAAGAATTCTGTACATTTCAAAGTGGTAAGCCCTTTGTATTATTTATTTCACCACACGGTGCAGAAACCGATTTAAAACATGAACAATCTGGGGACAGGAGAATGAGCCATTACGCGGGTCAACTGCGGGTTAATTAACAAAGACATTTTTCATTGTTAGAAGTTATTTAGTTGTTCCACATGGGTTTTAACAGTTCCCTAATACTCTGAGAATGCAGCCAATAAATAAAAAAGCCACCTTCTTAGCACTTCCTCTTATTCTTAAAAGCAGGACGCTGTAATTCAACCCTTTCCATTTGTTACTTCTTTAAACTTTCGACTCGCATGCAGCATAGGTGTATCTTAGAGGATAACAAATATTAAAATTAAACTGCAGGTAAAATTACCATAATTGCCTGTGCTTACCTCCAACTACAAATGCTCACGCAGATCAAAGGGCCAGATTCAATGAAATAGTTGCACTAATAGGAATCAGTGCAATGAGTCGCAATAGTGCAACAGGCCTTTCCCTCAACTCCCACGTGTCTCCTGAGCCACCCCAAAATCAGCTTGGGAGGTCAGAACAGCATGCGGTGGGGGCGAGAGGGGAGATCATTCCATACTGCAAGCAGAAATGTTTGCACTTACAGAACAATCATAATAACACGACACTGGGTTCCTCCCAAAATGTCTTACATCAGAGAGTGTGTCTCCAGACTTTCAGCAGGTCTACAGAAATGGTCTAGAAGACATTCCCTCTCTGCCAGCTAAGTATGCACTACATATTGGAAGCTGACTGACTAATGAGTAGACGGGAACATTTTCAAATGATATCTGATTGATTAGATGCCAGCTTTAGGTGGATTGCTGCCCAGGCTCATTTAAGGGGACATGTTTTTAAATGGAAGTTTCCTGGCAGTCCTTCAACGCTGCAGCTGTGTCATGTTCTCACAATCTACTGTGACATAAATTGTGACACTTGACGCTCTGGTGCCATCTTATGTGCAATGTGTTACTGAGCCGGCGATAACAGCGTGCCAAATATTCCAGGCTGCAATTGTTATAATGGCTTCCAACAAGTCTGGTCTAATATACATGGGAACAAAGGAAGCTGCCCTACACTAAGTAGGGTCCGTCTCACTCAGTAGTGTCAACACGGTCTGGCAATAGCTCTCCAGGGTATCGGACAGGATTCTTTCCCAGACCTACCTGGAGATGCCAGGGATGCCACTGAGCTACGGATCTTCTGCTCAAAATATGTTTTGTTTGTGAGTGTAAGGTATCTCTTCTTTACAAACTTGGTAATGCTGGCCAGACATACATCCTCCATCATATTTGCCATCTCAAAGTGTGGAGTTGCTGAAATCTGACCCATTGAATTCAACAGAACTTGGAAACTTCCCTTTTCAGCTATGCTAACTACAATGTTAACCACTGTCTGCCCTACTGGTAGGGTTCTGTGGAAGGAGGAGGCCCACACCACATCTACACTTCTGCCACTGACAGAGGACACAGCAGAAGGTGATGGCAGGACAGTCAGGTCTGGTTCAAGCCTGTGAGTTACAATGGCAGTGAGATCAGGTCACAACAGATCATAGGCTGGTTCACCTTGCCCCACTTTCAGAACCATTTGAGGGCTTTCCGCATAACTGGGTAGAGGAAGGCCCCCACTCCATCCAATTCCTCTGCCCCCAGTCCAGGAAAAGAGGGTTGGATTGCTCCATCACACATCCCTTTTAATAGTTAGGGGGCTTCATGTAACCCACCAGGGTTTTCTTCCAAAATCATCAGATATTCTACCCTTCACAACAACAAGCAAAGAAATCCATCTTCCCCAAGTGCTGTGTAAGAGCTGTTGCTTTGTTAGACCCATCTAACTTCTTTGGTTGCAATCCTTTGCCCATTTACATGGGAGCAGGCCCCACTGAACTCAATGGTATTTGTTTATTTAGATAATTTATAATCAACTCTCCATTAAAATCAGTCCCGGAGCAGGAACTGGACATGTAGAGACTTGAATTGCTGAACACATAAGAGCATATGGAGAAAGCACTGAACTGAATAATAATAATAAAAGAATGAACTGGAGCTAGTTTTCAAACTTTAACAAAGTGTGAAGTGGAAAATAACCAGATGCTGCCACCTCTGACTCAACCTGTCACACAGGAATGTTCAGGGCAGGAATAACTGTATTAAAACAGAAGGAAACCCCTTATTCAATTGCCAGTGTGATAAAAGCAGCAGTAGAAGGACTTAGGAAAAATAAAAGTTGCCTTCGCTCCATGTCTCTATATTTTGTAAAATCTCGTTGAAATCAGGACCAAACAACACATTACAGAAATCGCATGGTTTGCTCTTCAGTGCAGGATTTTTGAGACACAAACAGCCACCATGGAGCCCTAATCCAAATTGAGCCTTGGGGTGCATGGGGCGGGTAGAAGTTTTTTAATCCTTATCACTGCCATTATGGTCTCAATCCATACCAGAGGGCTGTGCCTACTATTTGCAATGAGGGAAAACTCTTGTTAGCTGCAATAAGAGCTCCCCACCACCACCACCACACACACACCCATTGCAAATAGCAGGTGTGAGTGAGTGAGTGATCTGGATCAGGACTACAGTCGAGGCAAAGGGGTAGCTCCCCACCCCCCACTTCCATGTCAGAGTCCCAGTCTAATTGACCCTGTGTCATTATTTGTGAATAAGAAATGCTGCACTTAAGGACAAACAACGTGATTAACATAATGTGGTGCTTATCCTTAAGTGCAAGGTTTCTCATTCACAAAGAGCAGCATAGGACACAGTTTCACCTCTGAGGTAGGTAGGTTTGTTTGTTTGTTTGTTTGTTTGTTTGTTTGTTTAGTATACTACCCTTTATCTGTGGGTGCTGTAAACAGAGATTATATTAATTCAACTTTTAGAACATCTTTCTGGCTCATTCCAAATATTTATTTAAAAAATTGTATGAAAAATTATTAGATGAGGAACTTCTTACAAGCACAGGATGAAAATAATATTAATAATAATAATAATACTTTTAATTTGCAATACATCTTAGCTAAATTCCAGAAAATTTAAGTTTTCATCATTACTGGAATTGAAACGTGTCCCTGGACTGTGCTTCTGGTCCTAAAAATTGCAATGAATCCAAGTTAGGATTGGTTTGTTCTCTGAATCTTGTTTTGACTTTAGCATCTATTATGTGATGGTTTGTGATGGTTTGCCAGTTCAACAGCTGGCAAATCCACAACTCATTCATTTTGTGGCTGAACTCAGAGCGATAACAATTATCACTCAGACAGATATTTGAATCGGTACAAAAAAATTTAGTCTCTTGTTTCTGAGCTTTCAGTCCTTGTCTCACAACTTTTGAAATACATAGATCACTGTGCTTGTTCAAAGGCATGCATTCAGAATGATTCACAATAAACATATTCTGTTGTATCTCCTGGTCTATTGCATTATTACAGAGTCAGATTCCATTGTGAATCTTTCTGAAAGGGAAACTCTCACTCTTTTAGATGTATCCTGCTTCAGACAGCCTTTTTTATCTAACCCATAATCATTCTTTTCACAGCACATCCTGTCTCATTTTTGTATCCCATGGACAATCTTCGCTTTGCTCTTTTCTTAAACTTAATTGATTTCGCTTGTCCATCAGCCTGTATACTTGATCTCGGATCCAAGCCTCTTTTATCTTATCCATTTGAACTACTGCACACCTTCTTCGGCAATTTCTATGATGTTGGGTTGAAGGCACAAGTTACTACTCAGCCTTTGTACTTTACAGCACATTCTTGGGTTATATATATATATATATATATATATATGAGACTCCTGGTTGGTTTTCTGCTTCCAGATACAGTGGTACCTCGGGTTACAGATGCTTCAGGTTACAGACTCCGCTAAGCCAGAAATAGTACCTTGGGTTAAGAACTTTGCTTCAGAATGAGAACAGAAATCATGGCCCCATTAGCTAAAGTGGTACCTCAGGTTAAGAACAGTTTCAGGTTAAGAACGGACCTCCAGAACAAATTAAGTTCTTAACCTGAGGTACCACTGTACTGAGCATGTGCAAAGTTTCCTTGTTTGCTGAGCCACAGACCACAATTCTGAGACTGCAATCCTCATATACACTTGCTGTCAGGGACTGGCTAGACAATGATGAATGGTGGGAGGCTCCAAGGCGAGAACTCCTAGGGAAGCTTCAGAAGAGGAAAGCTCAGAGCCAGGAGAGCCAGGAGTGTGTTGGTGGGACACGGAACATGTCAGAGCATCAACTATGTAAAACTTGAAATGATAATACATTTAATACAATTGACCTGAAACTTTGTTGAACTTGCTGTGCATAATGAATCAGAAGCCCCAAAGGTGCTCACTCCCTGAGGTCCTGTGTGCCTGAGCACCCACAAAATTCCCCACAAAGGGACTGGACACCCACGAATTTCGGTGCGAGGGCCATACATGCTGCATGACACCCGTGGCTATGGGCACTCACGGTTGCGGGACCAAGTTGGCACTCCTGAGAAGCCCTGTTATGTATATGGAATTAAATCTGTTGTAGTCTGGATTGTTGATTCCAGCTTTATTACTGTGAACATCTACTTTCCTGGACACCTGGACTAGAGTGATGGCCTCAACACAGATCAGAAAGACATGGTCAGCCAGGTTGCCTAATATTGTATCTGGTACACCACATCACTCCCAAAGTCAACCATTTGATTGAAGCCACACTTATTTTGTTACAACGTAGGCCAGTTTCTCTGTGTACCAGATTTGTACCTAAAACTAGAGTACAGCTTCTTTTGTAAGCAGGATGTTTATTTCTTCAAGATGTGACATCTTAGGCCCACTTCAAATTGCTCCTATCATGTCCATGCAGAAAGCACCGGCTGCCCCTGAGAATGTGATGTGTCACCTACAGAGAATGTGATAATATCACCCAAGGCATTCTGAGATACAGATGTGGTTCCCTAGCAGCCCCTTTGGCATTACAGCAGAACCTTTTAATTTTTCAGCTCCAGGAATCATAGAAATCGGACTCACTCCCAGGTAAACTGTAACTAACCCCATAAGCAGCTTAAGTCACCTGTTGTATCCCCCATGTGACAATGAGGATGCACTTGTGGCAAAGAAGACTGTGAATGTCTGAAACAGCCCTTAGCTAGTCCGTATTAAGCTTTAGTCATTTTTCTGGTTGGATCTAGATTTATATGAGACACTGGAATTATATGCACATCTGCAAATACTGAAAGCAAATGTTTATAGACTTTGGTGGGATATATCAGCTCTTGCAACCCAGGGTGGCTGCTTTTCCTTGCAGAGGATGGAAGCACTATTTTGAGAGTATTATGTGTTGCAGAATGTTCTGGTGTACTGCTACTACCCTTTCGTTGTCTATGCCATGCCATATCTTACATGCATTTTTTACAGCATGTGTTGTGATGTGTCAAGATGATTAGACTATACCAGGTGATTAGGCTATAGAGGGGTAGGGTTGGTTTAACTATTGCTTCTCATGGAATCAGCTCCCTCCCACACCCCATCTCTGATATGAATTCCCCAGCGATGCAACAGTACGATCCCAGAACAGTGCTGTAGCAACAGTGTTCAGCTGATTTGTACAGCAACTCTTGCTTCTGATTTACCCAGCCATGTAATTGTGCAATAAATCAACAGGAAGAAATAAACCATTTTGAACAAGGTAGAAAACGAGCACATCCTTAACCAGGCATTACTTTTGGTGTCAGAGAGTGTGGAAAATAACAGCAGGGCCAAAGCCAAAGGTGGGAACAGTGTAATCTATGGCAGGATCTGTGTTTTCCCTCATCAGACTTAATGCAAGATCTCTGTAAACTGTAACAGTGAAATATGACCTCTCTACCCCAGGCCAAAGAAAGTGTGGCTACATCAGTTCCTAGGATCAGAAATGAGCTGAATGTACTAGAATGCACATTAAATAGATATTCATTAAACTGCCAGTGAAATCAAGGCCTGAAAGACAGGAGAAGAATGTATGGCACAGCATGATAACCAGATGCAGTTGCTAATCCTGAAATATAGGTCCATCCGAACCCTCAAGTCTGGTCGGGTAGAGTGAAGCAGATTGGGATGTAATTAAAGGAAAGCAAATTGTTTGCTGCTAAGAAATACGCAGGTGGCGCTGTGGGTTAAAGCCTCAGCGCCTAGGGCTTGCCGATCGAAAGGTCGGCGGTTCGAATCCCTGTGGCGGGGTGCGCTCCCGCTGCTCGGTCCCAGCGCCTGCCAACCTAGCAGTTCGAAAGCACCTCCGGGTGCAAGTAGATAAATAGGGACCGCTTACCAGCGGGAAGGTAAACGGCGTTTCCGTGTGTGGCTCTGGCTCGCCAGAGCAGCGATGTCACGCTGGCCACGTGACCCGGAAGTGTCTCCGGACAGCGCTGGCCCCTGGCCTCTTAAGTGAGATGGGCGCACAACCCCAGAGTCTGTCAAGACTGGCCCGTACGGGCAGGGGTACCTTTACCTTTACTAAGAAATATATGTTTTGATAATACCTATCCAGGGAATGCGGTGAAATGGTCCACTAGTAAGAACAGCCAGCCATTGCTATGCCGTGATTAACTGAGGAATTTCCACATATACTATAAAGAAGACAACTCTGTTACCACTGCAAGTGTGTATCAGCTGACTAAAAATCCACATCTGGCACAAGCTGCTAATGCAAGTCAAAACAGCTAGCTATTTTATTAATTTGTTTCTTTGTTTGTTGCATTTATATCCCATCTTTTTCTCCAAGCGTTGGTTTCAAACCCTAAAGAGGCTGAGAGGAAGGGTATGTCAGAAGGAAAACAATTTGATACTGAGTTATATATATATTAGCAACTTTGTATTAATGTAACTTTTTTATATGTAACTGTGTGTTCTGCACCATAGCAGAAACCAACAGTTTGTTGGAATAAGCAAGAGCCTTTAATTAATACAGTACCCAAAATACTGAAAGGGATAAGGTACTAGAGCATGTAGGAACAGAGAGCTAGGTGCCCTTTCTGAGTTGTCTATTTCAGTTTTGCTTCCACCTTTCCTGCTTGCTTCTGATGTAATCAGTAATGGCTGGTGTTGCTAATTCAAATATACAGTTTAAAATTTACCAGCCTGTTCATTTTCCATGTTGTGAGGCAAACGCTTCCTCTGCAACAGTTTCTACTAGTGAGCTCCTTCATAGTCACATACCACATCCACCGGTTGTGTCAGATGGCCCTGCACTCAGGTGCCAATGATGTTTAAAGATTGAATTAGGTTTTTTTTTAAAAAAAAAAAAAAAAAGGTAAAGGACCCTGGACAGTTAAGTCCAGTCAATGGCAACTATGGGGTTGCGGCGCTCATCTCGCTTTCAGGCTGAGGGAGCCGGTGTTTGTCCACAGACAGCTTTCTGGGTCATGTGGCCAGCAAGACAGAACACCATGACGGAAACCAGAGCGCACGGAAATGCCGTTTACCTTCCCGCCACAGCAGTATCTATTTATCTAATTGCACTGGTGTGCTTTGGAACTGCCAGATTAGCAGGAGCTGGGACAAAGCAACGGGAGCTCACTCCGCCACAGGAATTCAAACAGCTGACCTTCCGAATGTTAAGCCCAAGAGACTCAGTGGTTTAGAGCACAGCGCCACCCGCACAATTAAAGATTGTACTACAAGCACTACAACAGGGTAAGTCTTCTCTAATGGTCTACAAGTTTCTGCCATGTACACTATCTGAATCTGGTGTTACAAATGTGATGTGATCTTAATGCTTCGTATTCACTGACTGGAGGATTTTGTCTGTCGCTGTTTGCAAACAAAGCAAAGTTACTGAGCTAGCAGAAAGAGTCCTGTGGCACTTGAAAGAGTGACAGATTTATGTGGCATATGCTGTCATGGACCACAGCCCACTTCATCAGAAGTATGAAATGTATCCTCATACACATCATGGAGTATTCTAGGGCAGTCTCCTTGTTCTGGCAGAGCTGTAACCTACACTTGTGATTTAATCATTAATACTTGAACTTTCCCGCAAGAGAATTTGCAATTTACATTCATTAGCAATTCTTCAGCAGATTAATTAGATGACTGCAAATTGAATTTTTTTAAAAAGTGAAGTAGCTTTCTGGTTATTCATCAGGATGTGGGGAAACACTAAGAGAAAGCAAGTTACTTGGGGAAATATGTCAAAAGTAATGTTCTCTTCCATTTTTAAGCCTGTTGACATCACTGAGAACAGGGGGCTGGCATACCTAATCAGTTCTAAATTTTTTCTCCGTGCACAAATTGGAGTTTTTTGGTGCAATGCTATTTTTTTTAGGGGGGGAAATAAATAATTTTTTTTACGGGAAAAAATAACCATGTGACATATGTGGAAATGAATGCTAATAGAAGTAAGTCCTTTGCTGAAAATGCTAATTAAGCAGTTCAGTCCAATGGTTATGCTTCCTTTAATCATGCTTCAGAAAGCAAAATCAAGTCTTTTGCCATTTCTGTTCACTATCTGAAATTCAACAGAGCTGAATTCTAAAACATTCTCACATTAATTTATAGCTTCCTTTGTCATACCTCTTCTCAAGAAAGGAAAGTGGTCATTTCAAGAAGCTGAAAATGGCAATTATGGATCTGTTTCTCAGAAGCTTTTTCAAATGTTCAGTTACTGAAATGTTCAGTGTTTGTCAATAGGATGGATGCAACAAGATTTAACAGCAGAGAAACCAGTGTGGAACTAGAATTTAGCATTTGAATTCATGGATTAAGATATTATATAAAGATCATTTTTGCTGGAAAGCTCTCCTAGCTTGCTTGCTAGCCTTTACTAAACAGGATTGCTAATGTCTATTCCAAATTAGTGAGAAAGACTATCTACATGCCGGGGGTCTTCCTAACTCACTGAGGGCTTGAGACCCATCAACTACCTTCACCTGGTTTAGCTGGTCAGTCAAAGCCATTCCTGGGGTGTGGGTGCTGTCACATGCTGACAGCTTCAAGGAGCCACAGGTGACGGCTGAGCACAGGGTGGGGAACAGAGGTAGACAAACTACACCAGAAAGAGCACAACGTGTCCCACACAAGAGTACTACAAAGTTCATTTCACTTTTGTACAGAGCTGGAAATGCAAGGAAACTATGCAGCTTGCAAAACCCATTCATCCTTAACTGGGCTTCTCAAAAACTAACTTGTATTAATTTCAGCAGGAATTATAATTTTAAAATGTGTTGGTTTGCCACTCAAGAATGTTACAGATCTGCACTGTTCACAAGGGGGAGGATGTTCCATCTTGTATTTGTGTGTTTTTAATAACTCTCATTTCCTTCTGAGCTGATCTGTGCTCTCTCTGCTTTAATCTGTGTTTCAGGTTCCAAGCTGCTCTATATAAAACGAAGCACCGTGTTCCCTGTTCACTATACAGTAGTACCTCGGGTTAAGAACTTAATTCATTCTGGAGGTCCGTTCTTAACCTGAAACCGTTCTTAACCTGAGGTACCACTTTAGCTAATGGGCCCTCCCACTGCTGCTGGCACACAATTTCTGTTCTCATCCTGAGGTAAAGTTCTTAACCCAAGGTACTACTTCTGGGTTAGCGGAGTCTGTAACCCAAAATGTTTGTAACTCAAGGTGTTTGTAACCCAACGTACCACTGTAATCCTTTGGGGGATGGAATTTACAAGCACAGGACCACCTCTAGAGTGGATTATGCCTGCCAAATTGCAGCAAATTCATCAAGGGTTTCATTGTCCTTTGTAATACCTTATGGAAGGTGGAAAGGAGGTTTCTTTTGCCCATTCTTACCTTAAATTAATTAAAGGTGTGTATATTTGCCTGAACAAGCTTCACACCAGCCTTTCCTCTGGGCCTGTCTTGTGATAAACCTTATGATGTAAGGCTGCCCCAACTGTTGCCTCCAAAATTCTGAAGAGCTCTTGGGAGCGGGAATATAAAGCAGAGCAACAAAGATCTTAAAAAAAAGAATAATAATTAAATGACTCTTTCAACTTCTTTTTTTGTTTTTAAGTACAGTGGTACCGCAGGTTAAAAACTTAATTCGTTCTGGAGGTCCATTCTTAACCTGAAACTGTTCTTAACCTGAGGTACCATTTTAGCTAAGGGGGCTCCCGCTGCCGCCGGCGCGCAATTTCTGTTCTCATCCTGTGGTAAAGTTCTTAACCCGAGGTACTATTTCTGGGTTAGCGGAGTCTGTAACCTGAAGCATCTGTAACCTGAAGCATCTGTAACCCGAGGTACCACTGTACCCTGTTTCAGTGGTTTAACAGCAACAGCAGCGAAACAATCCAGAGTTCTTCAGTGCTCCTCAAGCAGCCTTTGGGCTGCCTCACTTGCTCCAAAGTTTATGGACCTAGAGAATCATGGAATGGTAGAGTTGGAAGGGATCCCAAAGGTCCAACCCCTGTAATGCGGGAATCTCAGCTAAAGCATCCATGACAGATGAATAAGCGATATGGAAATATATGGAGCTATAAGGTACCAAAAATACAGGAACAGCAGAGCCAGCGGCTGAGCAAACCGATTGGGCACCTGGGGCGGCGCATGTGCCCTGCACCCAGGGGCAGCGCCAGTCGGGGCAGGACGCTCTGTGGGACCTCCGAGGAGTCAGTCTGCCTGCCTCCTCCAACTCAGCAACCCTACAGCTGAGGGGGAGGCGACGGGCAGACAGTTTGGGGCAGCACGGAACCTGTGGGCGCCCAAGCCACTGCGTCACTCCCAGGAGAGACGCGTGGCTCGGGCATGTTGCAGGCCCATGGGGAGTGCTGCCCGGCATTTTGTCACCCCCCTCAGTGGTGACTCCCAGGGCAGATCACCCCCCACTGCACTCCCCCTTCCTGCGCCCCTGAGCAGAACAACACAAGATTGGGCTGATCTGAGGCAAGGCATTATTGGCACTCTGGGAGATGGGAAAGGCTCCCCAATGACCCTGATTCACCTCATTATTTGACCCACATGCACCGCCAATACATATCCCTGTTATTTACCCTCCTAAGAGCTGGTACAGTAGTACCTTGGGTTACAGGCGCTTCATGTTACAGATGCTTCAGGATACAGACTCCACTAACCCTGAAATAGTACCTCGGGTTAAGAACTTTGCTTCAGGATGAGAACAGAAATCATGCAGCGGCAGTAGCGGGAGGCCCCATTAGCTAGAGTGGTACCTCAGTTAAGAACAGTTTCAGGTTAAGAACGGAACTCCAGAACAAATTAAGTTCTTAACCTGAGGTACCACTGTATTCACTTTGAGCCCTTCAACATGGAAACCAATTTGTTGTTTCTTTTTAAATATGATATATATATATATATATATATATATATATATATATATATATAATTTATATATATATATATATAAAATTTAGTATCAATCTGTCTCCTTTTCTGACTCCCATCCTTCTCTGTTCCCTCTTGCCTTCTGCTTCTATTCCTCCTCATGTCAATCCCTCCCCATTATTTTTTTAAAAGAATGGTGATGATGACGATGGTAGTAAAAACCATTAAGGTCAGAACACGACCCAGGAATGCCTGGCAAGATGAACAAGAATAGGATCTTGCTGTGGCTCCAGCTTTGCAAGTTGTTAACTTGTTTGGCTGCAGCAAACATTAATTCAGAGGCTGATGCTGCCAAGTCACAAAGATAGAAGACACATTGCAGAAAACAGCAGAGAAATGTTTAGAGCTGGGGGGAGGACCTGAGTTCTATGGTTCTGAATGACTGCCATATTTGAGGTCATCACAGAAAAATCTTCCCAGAGGTCAGATTGACCAGCAATGATGATGAATGGTTCCTTCTCTTGCACTCTAAGTTCTGGAACCAAATTGCTGCCAAAAACATATGTAGGCTATACTGGCGGATATGTAACTCCCATCATTATTTTTCCCCCAAATGATAAAAGCATCCAGTGGGAGGGGGCACTCTAATTTGATAGCAAAGAGGCACAGATTGCAATCTGGCTCCCAGTAAGTTTCCAAGCACAATTCAAAGTGTTGGTGCTGACCTTTGAAGTCCTAAACGGCCTCAGCCCACTATACCTGAAGGAGCATCTCTACTCCCATCGTTAAGCCCAGACACTGAGGTCCAGCTCCGAGGATCTTCTGCCAGTTTCTTCACTGAGAGAAGCGAAGTTACAGGGGACCAGAAAGAGGGCCTTCTCGGCAGTAGCACCCACCCTGTGGAATGCCCTTCCACCAGATATCAAGGAAATAAACAACAATTTGACTTTTAGAAGACATCTGAAGGCAGCCCTGTTTAGGGAAGTTTTTAATATTTGATGTTTTATTGCTTTATTGTTATTATTAATATCAATATTCTGTTGGGAGCCACCCAGAGAGGCTGGGGAAACCCAGCCAGATGGGCGGAGTACAAATAATTTATTATTATAATTATTATTGTTGTTGTTGTTGTTGTTGTTGTTATATTAGGTTTATCCTCCTCAGTATGCTGTTAGTGTGTGTTGGAGGTGAGCACCAGAGTTCAGCTTGTAAGAGCCAACACACCATGAGCAAGGTAGGCCAAAAGAAATGTAGCTTCCTAGTGCTGACAAAGAACTGAGGTAGAGGGAAGGTTGTCTTTTAACTAGCTACCTGACTGCTGATCATTTAATAAAACTATGGCCCTTAGGTTCAGTCCAACTGACGCATCTCATGTTTTCATTCCAGGATGCTGGAGTAACAGAAATTTGGAGCTGCCATTCAAAAAGCAGCAAAGAGCAAAACTTTACTTACAAAGTTTGGCTAACACAGAAATGCATTGGCTGCCTGTCAAGCTTCTCCAAAATCAATGCAATTTGTTGGGAGGCTTACAGATTGGTGCTGCCTGAGGAGTAACTTATAACAAAGCCAACTTCTTACCTGCAAATTAGGTCCATTTCTTCAGGTGTCAGCATCCGTCCGGAATGTAATGAGATTTGTTCGCATTTGTCTTGAAAAGTCCTTATAAGTTTTAAAGCCCAAAGCAGAATTAACTAAATTATTTTTTTCCAGTTCCCATGAAACTCACTGGGCCTTACTTCTGAGCAGACAGAAATATAGGATTGCAGTGACATTCACAAAACTGGGTGCCTAATTTTCACAGTGGCAGGATTTATAAAATTATTAGCTTGTGTGTGATTTTGCATTACTTCAGCTATTGCTCAACAAGCTGCATTATTTTAAGTAATTCTCAATAGGCTGAGCAGCTTGCTATTTCGCATGATGTCAGAATATTTCTGAAGAAAGTTAGCCCACTCGAAGACTGAGCCAGTTTGTCATTATGCTTACTGCCGGACCATTGCTCATTATCACTTCCCATTCAAATAGCTGATCAGCTTGCTGTTGTGATTTCTGTCGGGCTATTGCACATCCTCCCCTCATTCAGTGAAATTAGTCTAGCTCAGGCATAGGCAAACTTGGCCCTCCAGATGTTTTGAGACTACAGTTCCCATCATCCCGGACCACTAGTCCTGTTAGCTAGAAATGATGGGAGTTGTAGTCCCAAAACATCTGGAGGGCTGAGTTTGCCTATGCCTGGTCTAGCTATACAACAAGTTGCAAAGCAAATCATCCTTATTTGTACACCTGCAATTAATGTTCAGAGACCTGTTGCTATATTTGAGATACTTCCTATAAAGGTAAAGGACCCCGACAGTTAATTCCAGTCGCAAACAACTCTGGGGTTGTGGCGCTCATCTTGCTTTACTGGCCAAGGGAGCTGACGTTTGTCCGCCAACAGTTTTTCCAGGTCATGTGGCCAGCATGACTAAGCTGCTTCTGGTGAAACCAGAGCAGTGCACAAAAACACCATTTACCTTCCCGCCGGACCGGTACCTATTTATCTACTTGCACTTTGACGTGCTTTTGAACTGCTAGGTGGGCAGGAGCAGGGACCGAACAATGGGAGCTGACCCCGTCACAGGGATTCGAACTGCCAACCTTCTAATCAGCAAGCCCTATGCTCAGTGGTTTAGACCACAGCGCCACCTGCGTCCCTTTCGAGATACTTCCTAGTGGTATGCTATTTAGATCTACAAAAATGAAGAGTTTACATATTCTTCTCCAATCCCCTGTTGCTGTTTTTTGTTGTTTTTTTAAGGCAGATGTTTTACATGTTAAAAGAAAGTGTATGGCAAGCTTGGAGCAAATACTTTGCACAACATTATTTTCCTGCCACCTACATTCTTCTTTTCCTACTCTGAAACACAATCATTCATTACGTGCTAGCTTTTCTGCAGCACTCTTTAAACTACTATAGATAATACCATTGCAATAATTACACCGTGAAGGGGAAATGAATAGGGTTCTTTTGGATACTGACAGGAGACAAAGTATGTATTCATATGAAATTTCAATGAAAGGAGAATTGCTGAAGCAGGGAAATGAAAAGATACGGGAGAGAAGACGTAAACTTTGCTCCAAGCCACAGACAAAGTGATATATTACTTCAGAAGGGATTAAGATCTATAGGGCCCAGCAGCTGAGACACTAGCTTAGGAAGTGTGTGTGTTTGATTTCCATATGGCACCAAAGACCCACTGCATAATGTATGTGAGATGATCATATGCCTATGAGTTTGTCAATTCAGTCTCGTGGCCACACTTCCAGTGTGTGCACACCCTCTGGATGCCTGCACTCTAGAAAGTTCACTGTAAGTAAAGACCCCTGGTTCCATACACTTTGCAGACTAAAAGCAACAGCAGCAATACCGGTGGTATTTGCTGGATTGATTTCCATTCCAGACACAGGATGAATAAGCTAGCATTGGCAATTGCAACGCCCGTTTCTATTTCTGTCGGAATTCTACGACATACCTAGTCAAATCCTGGGCATTTGCCAGTATTATATATATTTGCCAAATAATCCATAGTGTTCCTGTTGGTCTCACCACAATACTTGTTTGTTTGTGGATTTATCTGTTTATTTTTAATCATATCCTCAGGCTCTGTCGGTCAGGTCACTTGCATTTGTCTTACAACTTCTTGAAGAATTAAAGTTGGGTTTTCTGGGCATTTTCTTCTGTGATCATTTGTCCTAAATGCTTATAGTCCATTAATCTCTGATAAATTCATCTTTCAAAATTCTGTAATCCTTCAGTATACATGAAGGAGCGTCTCCACCCCCATTGCTCAGCCCAGGCACTGAGGTCCTCCTCCAAGGGTCTTCTGCGGGTTCCCTCCCTGAAAAAAGTGAAGTTACAGGGAACCAGGCCGAGGGCCTTCTCGTCAGTGCAGTCCCTGTGGAACACCCTCTCTTCAGATGTCAAGGAGATAAAGAACTATACAACTTTTAGAAGATATCTGAAGGCAGCCCTGTTTCAGGGAGTTTTTAATGTTTGATGGGTTTTTTATGTTTTAATATTTGCTGTAAGCCACACAGAGTGACTGGAGAAATCCAGCCAGATGAGCTGGGTATTATTATTATTTACAGTCTGGCAACAAAATGGTATATGGCAGGGATGATAACCTATTACCATCTTGACGGCTTGTAGAGCACATGGCTCACATACAGGCTTGTCCCAGGTTCAATGCTCTGGTGTCTCCAGTAAAACTGGGAATGTTTCCTACCTGAAACCCTGAAGAGCTCATGACAGTCAACATAGATAATACTGAGATATATTGACCAATAGTATAAGCCAGCTTCTGATATTTCTATGTTGTTTGGTTGGTGCAAGCTGCTTTCGGAAGGCAGCAAACTTGAAAGGCGGCTTAGAAATTTTAAATGAATGTATGTTCTTTTTCAGATAGCAGACTCCAGGTGGAAACAATTCCTATCAGCAAGGTACTAGTGAACCTATGAAGCTAGGAACACTTAAAACACCACAAGCTGTTGATAGTAAAGGTAAAGGTACCCCTGCCCGTACGGGCCAGTCTTGACAGACTCTAGGGTTGTGCGCTCATCTCACTAGAGGCCGGGAGCCAGCGCTGTCTGCAGACACTTCCGGGTCACGTGGCCAGCGTGACGAAGCTGCTCTGGCGAGCCAGCACCAGAGCAGCACACGGAAACGCTGTTTACCTTCCCGCTATAAAGCGGTACCTATTTATCTACTTGCACTTAAGGGTGCTGTTGATACTATCAAGTTATCAGTGGGAGGTGGGGGGGTGCTTTGCTGAGGGGAAAGCACGAAGTGGCATACCAAAGGCACAAAACCTCAGAAATGGCACTGATGTGTTTGAAAGGCATGGATATCGCTCAGGTACATAGCGCGCCGTATTTCAAAGCATATGAAGCAATCCAGCCAGTACAGCATCTGCCATGAACAGTCCCCACAGTACTGAGATAAAAGATCACGAAAACAATAAAGCAAATGAAAAAGGATGGCACTGTGACAAAGTGACAGGCAGCTGCAGCGGAAAAACCCGGGAAACATTGTATTTATTTGCATACACTCGAGAAATTTAAGCATGGGTATTAAGAGTTCTCTCCCAGGTGCCTACTACAGATGAGATCTTACCTGGTTTTGTCAAGACAAATGTATTTTCTGTTGAATGCAAAGGGTGGGGAGCGGCAAATTTCAATAGATGAAAGCAGTCCCCCCACACTGATTTCTGGACCTCAGAAGGCCCTTACAGATGGCACAGGATGCGTTTTGGGATGAAATCCATGGGAGAGCAACAACAGGGTGCATTCTCAGCTCTCAATGGAGTTAGTAGGCATGCATTGCACTGTACAGCTGTTTTTATATGTTCTTTATTGTATTGTAAATCACTTTGGAGTACCTCATGGGAAACAAATCATAAATGGAACTGTAGTAATGGAAATGGAAATGTAGTAATAGTAATGATGGCGGTGCCTTGAAAAGGATAGCATTCATAAATCTTATTTAGAAGTTGTTTGTTTCCAAAGAGTATGGGGCTAGTAGATCACTCCCTTCATGAATTTCCCAATTACTAGCATATGGGGTGGGGGGGGGAAACCTGCTAAAGAAAATGTCTGTCTGACTGTCCGTCTACTGGTGTAAACAAATACCTTTCACTGCCATCATGACTTTGCACTGACTTATGTTAAAAAACACATGTTCCTTGGTAGCACTGCTCTTGAGTTATTGAAAGCTGAAGTTGCAGAAAAAGCTGCAGATCAGCTGGGACACAAATGGAGCAATGCTAAAGCCCCCTATGACAGGCATGCTAAACAGCTGTAAAGCTGCATGATGGAGAAATAGTAAGAGGAATTATTTCCTCAGGACAGGCTATGTCCTTGGATATATAGGAACTTGCATAGGGAAGATAAATCCCCTCAACATACCGTTGAGATTAATGGACACATATATCAACTAAACTGCAAATTAATTCATTTGGTGGCTCATCAAGCGACCACAGACACCCCAGGTGTGTCCAAAGGTAGGAGACATAATCCTTCAACTACCCACCATTCTGACCAAAATCCACAATCTACCTGGCATTCTTTTTGTAAACTTATTTGAGGGGTTCCCCTCCCCATCAAGTGATATATAAATTTTATGAAACAAACAAACAAATGAATAAATAAATAAGAAAAGTCAACAGTACACACAATTCCACAGCCAATACAGTACAGTAGAGCATATCTGAATGACAAGAAAAACACAACTATAGATCTAGGTCTGTGACTCAAAGACAAGTTGCCCAGTCAGCCCACTAAATGATCTGTAGCATAGCATTTTCAATACAGATTGAGTCATCGTAACAACATAGAAAGTTGCCTGATGTTGAATCAGATCTGGGATCTTTTGCATGAAAAGCAGATAGCCTACCATTAAGATCCTCCTCCAAAGCATTTGTATTCTCTTGAATAATTGTGACAATGCACACTCTGGAATTGGCTGAAGGAAATGCTCTTTTTTGTCATGTTCACAGAGCGAAGAGACTCAGAAAAGCAATTTTCGCACCCAGTCTATGACTTATTCCTTATGTGATCTAGGTTTTGTGTGTAAGATTTAGCGTAAAAGCTACCATCCTTGGCTGGTGTCCTTGGTTGGGCCATGGAACCTACAGAGACCAGACCAAAAGAAAAGCAGAGAAAAGAATTGGCATAGATTTATGCCTGAGTATCATCCTCTCAGTTGTAAAAGACCTGTGTGAAATATCCACCTGTATGAAACCAAGATTACACCAAAGTTCTGTGATCCTCTTAAAAGAACCAGAGAGTGCACCCTAAGCTGAAATACATCCAAATTCTCTATTGATTACTTTTCATTGACTTAACTGGATATCCTTTTGAGTTCACATAGCCTAATTGTGCAAATCACTATTCAGTAACCTAGAGGGATTCACAAGGAAGTAGGCCCAGATACAAAATTCATTGAAATTCATAAACGTCTTCCACTGTCTTCATAGGTCAGGCCTTCAGCAGGGAGTATTTTCCTGAGAAAAGGCAAGCATTTCCTTTTCTTTTTTTCATGTACTATACTTGAATGTGTTATTTTATTTAAGGGCAAGTTTAAGTCAAGGGAAAGAGATGGGAGGAGGGGAGGAAGAAATGAAGCTTTATTTTTATAAAAAAAAGAGGTGTAGAACAAAAATAGCACTCTTAAATGTGTGCTTTCTTGGAACGTTTCCAAATGACTGTAAACTCTCTCAAGGTTTTGAGATTCAGGAAAATAGGGATGTTTATGCCCTCCATTGCTCTTTTATGATGTGCAGAGACAGCCTCGTAAAGATTGTTGTTCCTTTGTAATGATTCATCTCTTTCCCCCCCTCCCAAAGTATTTGGCAACCGCTGGAGGTCCTGGAGCAGGGCCATCTATGAAGCTTGAACTCCAGCTCTCCAGAGTCCTATGCAACACAGAGTTTTAAACTGGAGAAATGTTCAGACAGAGATTCGACTCCTTAGTGTCATATTGTATTGACACAGGAGAGTCAGCAGAATTTATGAAAATAAGAGATTGTGAAGATGAGCGCTAATGGAGTTAGTCCTTTAAAACAGATCAAAGCACTGACTCAACTGCAGATGCAAACACTGTGGATTCACCTCAGCTGATAAATGTTTGGCAGAACATTCAAATCAACTCCGCATAAATACATTTTTTTTAATTAACATTTTCTTGTATTTATAGCCCACCTTTCTTCCACTCCTAGAGCCCAATGTGGTATAGATGTGGTTCTGAGGTTGTCTTCCATTCAGTCACTGGCCAGACCCAGACTTGCTTAAGTTCAGAAATGTAATTGCTTCATGTGCCTCCAAGACCATACACATCCATTCATTTACTTATTTATTTCATAAAATTTATATACTGCTTGATTGTAACACACACACACACCCTAAAACCCTCAGCGTGGTTCATCCATCCACCAGTAATATATTTTGCTGAAACAAAACAGTTCCTTAGATTGCAAAGGTGCAGCTCAATTCTGTTCACCAGTAACATCACTGTGTGCAGTGGGGCTTACTCCTTATTCCGCAAGTTTAGGATTTACAACAAATATCATGATACAGTGCATGTCTACTATGAAGTTGAGCCCCTTTGAGTCCAATGGAATTTATATTCTTGACAACTGCATACAGGATTGCAACCTTTCTTTATATATAGACCACATCAGATGATTACTCGTGATGTTTATCCAAATGCAACTTCTCTGAACAGATTCAGATTCCCATGTCATTCATGTGAATGGTTGTGATTATCATATGATAGTCTGATTATCTGGTGTTTTTATCATGCTGTGACTCACCACAAAGTAGTCCTTTGTTCTCCTAAGAGAGGAACAAATTTTCCTATGGTGGAGATGGTCTTGGGGTTTGGGGGTTGTTGTTGATTTCAATAAATGCTCTGTTTATTTATTTCATTCTGTTTATGAATCACTTCCTATAAAACAGCTTGAAACAATTCCATATATATAAAATCAATTTCAAATCTAATACAGATACATGACCAATATTTCCATAGGCTCCTTGGGGGCTGTGGTGGTGATGGGAATAGGGAAGAGATGTTTGAGAAATGTAATGTGCCGAGTAATTAAAGCAGTAAGTGTCACATTTTTCTTTTGTAAGGAGCAAAAGGAAAACCTGATAGCAAACAGTAACAAAGTCTCTGTTCCATCTCTCCAGTGACTACCTTCTGGGATATAAGCAGGTGAGTGGAATCTGTTCATGAGCCTTGGAGAAGTATAATGAGAAGCATCTGCACTGCTGTTTTTAGCCCTTTTCATGAATTAGGCTCCAAATGTTCAAATACAGAGAGGAGAGCTGCATGAGTTGGCCCTGCACCTATTTTCATTGCCCTTTCCAGCTCTGGCCTCAGACCTTCTCATATTGGGCTAAAGATCTGATGAGGAATCTGTACACATTCCGCTATATGCACATAGCATCCTCCATGCAACTGGGTGCAAGTGGGGTGATGGCTCTGAATCATGTGGCCCATGTTCAGCTGACTGGGCAGAGGTTTCCTCTCTGTGCATAGGGGTCTTGGGATGAGGACAGCAGCAGGCAGTAGGGACAGCAACAGTGGAACTCTCTACAGAGGACCTTCTTCTGTTTTGAATGCAAGCTCAAAGTCATCTTGAGCTATTTCATTCATCCTGAAAACAAATGAAACTGTGGGTGGGATTCCCCTAATGAGCCGCATCAGCAAAAGCCCAGCACAATGACATCCACTTGAACCCCCAAAACAGCACACGGGGTGGAGAAGGGGGGAATCATTCCATATGACAAGCTCCAGTGACTGCAGAGATGGAACATTTGTCAGAGCACAATTCCACCTGATATATTGTGCTTCTACATAATAAAACTTCCTTCTTCTACACAAAATACTTGGAAAAGAGAGTAGGTGCTTTCATAGGAAGATACATATTCCAGATATGCTCAAAAACACAAACACTTCTAATACATGCCAAAATGTTTTCTTCCATTGTAAAAACCAGCTGTGAAAGTTGAGTATGAAACAACCTTTTTTAAAAAAAATCCATTTATCATCCGATTTTTGTGATTTTGCTTTATCAGCCTGTTTGCCAAAGCCTACTTGTGTATGAATGTATTGCTGCTCCAAGGTTAGAAATATTCATTCTGCTTTAATATTATTATTTTTCACTTGTTGAAACTGTTAAAATTCCCTTGTTGAAATTGCATTTACAGTCCTCAATTTTTTATTTTAAAAAATGGAGAAAGTAAGTGGACAGTGATAAGAAAAGGGTATGTCTGCTGACACAGATTCAAGAAGATTAGATACTTTTATGCATTCAATTTCAATTTGAGGGAAATAACAGCTCAATCACACTTAAGGGGAAAGGAAGGCGTTCCAATGAGGAAATCCTATATGGTCAATTCTGCTCTGGATAATGTGAAAAAGATGAGAGCTGAAAATACTAAAGATTATATCTTCTGATGACATCAACATGGCGAATGAAAAGCTATAAGACATGGGATGGCAGACTGGATCTCACCAGCAAGCTCTACCAAGCATAGATATTCTAGACACAAAATGTGCAGTTCAGAAACTTCTCATCTCCAGTCAGAAAAATGTAGAGATGGGAAAGAAGGCACATTATGGTGTATGTGTTTATTGATTTTTATTTATTTCAGTTATACCCCACATTTTTCCTCCAAAGAGCTCTAGGTGGCATGCACTGTTCTGCCCCCTCCTCATTTAATTCCCGCCACAAACCTGTGAGATAAGGACAGGCTGAGAGGCAGCGACTGATCCACAGCCACCCAGTGAGCTGCATGGGCAATTGGGGTTTGAAACCTGGTTTCCCAGGTCCTAGTCCAGCGCTCTAACCACGATAAAATGGAGATAAGGTGCCATCTACATGGTTCTCCCTAAACCTTCTGGAGGAAAGGTGGGATATAAATGTAATCGGTTTATTTACTAATGCAGCCTTAAAAACCGTTTAAAACAAATTGCAATCACAACTACAGTGGGCTCAAGAAATTTATATCTCAAGTGTCAAAGGTAAAGGGGTGCATCTTTAACATATAACCCAAGCTGTACAATGAAGATGTCAAAGGTTGCCTCTGTGGGAAACAGCGACATAATAGGTACAGAGTAAAAAACCCCAGCAAAGCTTTGAGCTTTATAACCTCAACGGCTTCAAACTGCTGACTGAGGGCTTTTTTAGTCTTTTTAAAAAAGTTCGGTTGTTGCTACTTGAAAGTGTTAGCATACTGTTAAATATGAAATTCACTCCATTAACTGAGTTTATAAAATATGCAGTACGCTGTGGCTTTGAATAACTGGGAAACCTACAACGGCCTTCAAGAGTTCTAGCTTACAGATCATTCAGGTTTCAAGTCTGAGGGGTTGCATGGGTGTACAACATCTACATAGCTATTTAATAATAACAATAATAATTTCCTAGCTAGGTTTCCAGTGGAGCAAGTGCTGTCGGCAGTTTAAAAGGTCAATATTTCAGTTAAAGCAAAACAAAACAAAATGTTACCTACTATAAATACAATCTAAACTGAGAAATTTCCAGCATTTAAACAGCCTCCTACCCAGTGTTCGCTGACCCGCAGCGGGTCTCCAGGGTTTCATACATGTCTTTTCCAGCCCTACCTAAGGATGCCAAGAATTGAACCCAAGACCTCAGGTGCTCTGCCACTGAGCTTCCCCTAAGCCATAGCCCTTTCCCTACTCTAACATCTGGAGAGCATCACATGTACTACCTCTGCTCAGCGACATAATGAGAATTTGAGCAAAACATGTAACTTATTGAAGCTCATTATACACAACACCAGTGTTTTCTCATGCAAACATCTGTATTGTTATTCTAGAGCATGATTTTATTTGGGTATATGCTACCTTTAGTAGTTCACTGCCTAAGGAATGCAAGTTGGGGAAATAAACAGGGTGAGGAGACTAAATGGAGGCAAGTAGAGAGGGCAAGCAGAGGTGATGAGACAAACATTCAGCGTCTAGTTTCATTATAACTGTCTGAGGTGTCTGCCTGCTCCATAAATAGAAGAAAGCAGACCTCTCATTTCATTTCATTCATGTGGCTTAAGAGACAACAGGCCTCACCAGCTGCAACACAAGATATCACACACACACACCATGAAACAGGATTCTTTTATCTCCCTCTTAGGAAATGAAAATATGGACAAGTTTGCTTTTCGAGGGTGCAGAAAGCCACAGAAATGTGAAAGGCACTTACATAAATAATATTCACATTTATTTCCCACCATGTCTATATTTACCTTTACTTGCCACTTTCAGTAGCATAAAACGGAGCATTTCTAGTTTGTCACAAACGGGCCTTTTATTAAAGGCCAGGGTTGAAATACCTTTGTAACAATTCTTCCTATCAATAAACAAGTAAGCTTTGCACTATACAATCCAGACTTTGTCACATTTAGGGTTAGCAAGCTCATAACATCATGTTTGGGCCAGATGGTTTGCATTAGAATGGGCACCTTAAGAATAAACACTGCTCTCTGCCTGGAAACTCATTTGATCCATCTTGCCAGACAATGTACAGAAAGAGCAATGGCATGTAGGCTGCTCAGGAAAATTAAATTTGCTAAGACTTAAAGGGCCTTCTTTGTCCTTCGGTTAAAGCTAATGTTTTCTTGTTGGGCCAGTCCAATTAATCTGTGGCTATATCCAGCACTCACTATGCAGACTGACAATGGCAAAAACTGAGTATCCCAACACACATTGGGTAAAAGTATGTTAAAAACCGCACCACTGATTGAAATGCCCTGAGAAATAGCTTCAAATCATGAGCACTCTTATAGCTGCTGGTTGAACTTCTGTCATTAGGCAGATTCCTGACTAATTTCCCAGGATATTTGGTTGATGGCTGATCAATGGGTTGGGATTTGGTCCTCTGAGAACCTGAGATTCCTCTTTGGTGTTTTAAACATTTGAGTCCCTCTTCATAACCACGCCTGATTTGTAAAAATAAAATGCTTTGCCTTTTTTATTATTATTATTCTGTCCACTAATGAACTTTGACTTGAGCCTGGAAACGATTTGATAGCCAGTGCAGTCATGCCAGAATAGGTGTTATATGTTTGGACTATCCTGTCCCAGTCAACAATCTGGCTGCCATAGTCTGCACCAGCTGCAGTTTGGAAACTTCACGTGTATAACAGATTGCAGACATCCAGCCTAGAGGTTCCCAGAGCATAGACAACGGAGGTTAGTCTGTTCATGTATATTCTGCCTTTCATCCATGAATGTCAAGGCACCATTCATGTCGTTTCAAGACTGCCTTCCATCTAGGCACCAGCCAGACACAGGCAGTGTAACTTCATCAAAGTTCCATCAAGGGTCTTCCCATTTTCTGGGACAAGGTCTCTAACATATAGAACAACTTATCAAATAGATCACCATTGTTTTATGGGCTCACCCCACCCTCCTGTCAGTTTCCACCAAGAACATTCAGAAAGAATGTGGAGAAGTTCCATGTGATATTGATCCACATAGTGACCAACTCCCATTGTACTCTGACTGCATACACTCTTAACGTTTACACTGCATCCAGTATCTATCCTGTTGTTTCTTATAAAATACTGTATTTTGATGCCTTTCCCCCCCAAACCAGCTTCAATATTAATTGAGAAAAAGAACGACTTAGCTGCGATTTAAGCTGGTAATGTGTACACAGTCTCAGTGTAGAGCACTTGGCAGGAGGAGGCTGGTTTGAGAAGCATCTGTCATGGCAAGAACAACATGAGTCAGTCTAGGGGATGAGAAAAGCCATTCAGTCTACTTAACACAAGCCAAAAGTCAATCTAGGGGAGAGAAACCATCTAATCTACTTAACACGGGCCTCTGGTTTGAGAACATTAGGAAAACGGACGCTTTCTCCTTGCAGAAACTGCCTGCATTACCCAGTGAATGTATTGCCCATTTCTACTGAACATGTGCAAACAACATGAAAAAGTCAGAAGACGGAGTGAAAGAATCACAAATCGCAGACCGCCTGAGCATGAGCATGAGCATGGAGTTCTCTCTCCTGCCCCTCCTGCTCCTTGCTTTTCTCTGGAGTTCCTGCAGTTTCATATGAGTGAATACATGACAGCTAGCCTTCTAAGATTTGACAAGTACCTATGTACTGTGTGAAATGAATATCTGCTTCAAACAGAACAGGAAGAGGACGAATAACTTCCCAGGGGTCTGACAATATTCACTCTATTTTGAAAGGTTAAATTACAAAATATACTAGGATTTCTACCTTAGGGCCAGTGCTGATTTAATACAGCTATTCTGCTAACCATGGTTAAGGGTTCAGGACTGGGTGGTAGTGGGCTTTTCTTCAGTAGATTTATTGCTTTATTGTTCGGCGCCCAGCCACGCTTCCCCTGGGAGCCTCTGTAGATCGTAAAGCAATTAGCAGAGTTACACAGGGGCGTGTGTCGAAAGAGCAGTAAATGAGTCCCAAACGTTTCTTCTGTCCTAATATCCCTTTATTGGCACAAAAGTAGTGTATTTACAAACTCCAACTTCCATCTGATTCAAGCTGCATCTTCTCCCTCTGCTTGCAGCGATGCAACAAAACTGCTTTCGATTTTCACTCAGTACACAACATTCCAAGCTGCTTTCGTCACATCCTGGCTTACTTCCCTTGTAAGCCCATCCCCTCAGTCTCGAGACACAGAAGGTTAACCCTTCACTACACCCAACACTTTCTCTTCCCCCAGTATCTTCTCTCTCAAACCGATCTTTTCCCTGCTTCTCTCACCAGCTTTAACCACAGTTTGAGGTTACATTGGCAGCAACCTTAGTCTTAACTAATGCACACGGCATGGGGGGGGGCACACAGGGTTTGAAGCTAATAACAACACCCTCGCTGTTTTTGAGTACTTATAACATTAACCATGGTTCAGATCAGTACATAACCATGGTGAAGGTGTCAGGGGGAATACAAGCCAAATAAGAAGTTCTAGGGAGAACTTCTATAGCCTAGTCGCATTTACTTAAGCACAGTTCAGTGTTCAGTTTTGCCGTGATTAATGCATTTCCTCGTCATAGGCCTCTGTATAAAAGGTATTACTGATGGCAATTTCCACTCAGATGGTACAGAATACATATTTGAGGGGGGGACACATAGCAGCAGTTCATTATTGTCTTCTATATCCATTGGCTAGTTTTGATGATGTCTTGAGTCCAAACAAGCACTGGGTTGGATATGTGTCTATTTCACTTGGAGAGGACACTCTCCTGGATGTGTTGGTGTATGACTAGGGGTGACACAAAGTTTGTTGTGTGCACAGCCTTATTCATTTTTACATATTTTGATGTTTGTGGTATGCACATAGTAGGTTGAGTCAGGCCATATAATGGAATCACAGTTTGGGCATGTCTTCGGAATCTTCAGAACCTACTGAGAAGCCACAGTACTCCAACAACACGTAAACAGTAGCTGTTTATATTAGACTTCAGTCCCATTCATTGTAGTGGAACCTTCTTCCATACAAGTGGCATAGATCTGTCAACTATTAGCATTTCCATATGTCATTTTCAGTGCAGCTCAAATATAGCAACTCTGATTTGTGTCTTATTTGCCTGTGACTCTGATTGAGACTCAAAAGAAGACAGCTGGCATTGCACAAGTACAGCAGAAGGTTATAGCCATGGAGACTTGTGTTTTAAATTTGTAACACAAGAGTGGGGATTTTTACAGAGAGGAAGAAACATATTGAGGCCTTTCATGTTCTTTGAATTCGCTCAGCTTGGAAGTCAGATAAATTGTGCAATCCCATTGTGTTTATAATTGAGGCTAGTCATTAGTCAAAGCTAAATAAGCCTGAATCTACATCTGTGCTGCATCACATATCTATCTTTATTCCAAAGTTATCCAAGTAAACAAATCAATAGAAAGTACCAGTATGTTGAATTTCCCTCTCACTCTCTGAATTTAAAGAGCGTATCTTGTTAAATGTGTATATTATATAGTACACTTGTGACTTAAATTACATTCCTTTATATATCTTTTTCTTACCAGTCTCATTCACCATCCCCACCCCACCAGAACATACAAGGTTCTATATATGAATCTAGTAAATATCTACTGGTTTCAGGTTGCCATCCCTGGTACATAAAAGTCCTATTTTCTTGTGAGGATGAAACTATTTCAGTCATTACTAAAGCTTACTGGGGCTCCCTTGTAGTTAATCATACAGCACAAAGGAGTATAAACATCCCTGAGGAGCACACGAGTAGGTGGTGTAACTTCTCAAAGACTAGACAGGGTAAATAGAAATGTTGGCTGATAAACTGAAAACAGAAAAGCAAGGCTTTCAGAGTGAAAGGGACCTGAAGAAATGGGCAAAGTAGGTCAGCAGATAAACAAGATCTCCCTTTTCCCTTTCTCAAATATTATGGGCACTCCCATAATCCAGATCATTTGCAATTCTGAAATTTTCCATGGATGCCCTCCCTTTTTAACATTTCTTTGCTGGGTTCACAACTAGGCCATAAGTCAGGTTTCAAAAAACGTTTCTGTGGTTTGGAAATCTAACCAAGAAAACTTGTCCTCCAAAGAACCCTGAAGAGACACTGTGCGTCATCTTTGAGCAGTTTTGCACTTAAATTTACAGTAGTCACTATTTAATTTAACTATTTAATTTTTCACCATGCAAAGATTTACACATGTAGACACGTAACTACATGCTGCTGTAATAACATGCAACTACATACCATGATAATATGAAAACTACCTTGGTCCCTTTTTGCTAAGTCAAACAGAGTGGTAGAAGGCATGCAAAAGATCTTCATTTCATTTCTCAACATCTCCAGGCAGGGCTGGGACAGACTCCTATCGAAACTTGGGAGACCAACTGCTGGTGCCTGCAAACAATGATAGTACAATAGTCTGACACGGTATAAGATAGTGCCAGTTCCCTATGTTCCTATGCTTAATTAATTTTAAATCCAGGAGTTTGTCCTTTAGCCTTTGAAAAATGGTGCAGTCAACGGCAGCAAGTAGATTAGCAAATAAATGGATGGGAAGGACAATTCCAACTCTGTTATTTTCAATTGCACAATACAAGATGAGGATGCTTCTCCATCTCATTTCTGAAACAATTCTGCCTTTGTAACCACTAAACACTGTGGTGATCACCAGACAAATGGAATTTTCTGAGATATTAACTGTATTCATTTAGCTGTATTAACTTAACAACGAGCAATGAAGGCTGGTGGTGCAGTCCTTTCTGAAACTTGATAGACCTAGTAGTTAGATTGGTGAAAGAAACAGCTGCATCTCTTTGGCAATATTAAGAACTCTCCACAATACTTCAGAGAGCCTGTTTAACTGCATCAACTATCCAACTGCATCGAGTACCCATTTAAAGGATCATTTAATAAGCAGTGCAATTATCTGCATTTCACATCAATTCACACATACACACACCTGACATCTTGATAGAATTGTCAGTTTTTTAAAAGTCTGAGTTCATAATCCCATTGCACAGATTAGTTTCAGGCCCACCTGTTCAGCCATGGGCCATATGCACCATGCATACCAATGCAGGCTTCCGTGTGGTCCTCACTAGCTGGATAGGGAATCATGCAGTCTTTGTCCATTCATGATTCCCCAGCCTGATTTGGCAGCCAGGCCTGAGAGTTCAGAGCTGCATCAAGCAGTCAATGCTAGTGCTGATCAGCTGTTCAGGGTGGAAAGCAACAGAATGAATGAAATGCCCCTGATCCCCTTAAATTTCTAATCCACATGATTGATGATTGTTCGACCGGGGATATGCACTCATGACCTCACTTCCTGTGGATAGGGCCAGTGGCTACAAATGGCAAATGTTCTTCATTGCGTCTTATTAAAAGCACATCCTCTCCTGCAACTTATAGTTCTAGGACTACAGTCCTTTCCAAATATATTATCACATTCTCCCTTCTGGAAGCCCTGGAATGTCGCACCGCTTCAGAGACTGGGATGGCGTGCAACACTGTTTTTGATATGGGCAAGAGACTCCACTATTTCTATCCTTGGTCATCCATCCCTTCTGACTCTACTGTAGGAAAACCTTGCTGCACTCTCTAAAACATCTGTGGCCACAGTCAGTGATACAAATATTGCAGCGGGAATTACCATAGCCAAAGGACATAATCTTGGGTCCTGATTCCAAGCTAGTGAGAACATTTATTGACTTCCTTACATCCCTTAAAGTTATGAGTGATAATCAATATGGTTAAGAAATCCAATCTGAGCAAATATAATGAGTTGTGAATGGAATAATATTCTTCTTCACAAGCTTTATGATATTGTGCTGCTCAGTCGATTCTCCTGCCTTAAAATACGCACTTCCCAGATCCACTTATCATGGGATTTTTGTTGCTAAATTACATGGGCTGCACATCACCCATGATGTACGCATGTATTTTTCAACCCATTTTAATTTAAAGCACATATAAGTAGTGACTATCTACTCAGGCCCCTACTCAAGGTGTAATACACTAGAACAATTCACTAGAAATTTATGTTCTACAGCCCCAAATTAGTATATTGTCTATTTAAATATAGCTTAATGCAAAGACAGATTGTTTTGTTTTGTTTTTAAGTTGTTTTATGATCTGGGATGGTGTGAACAATGAAGAGCAGGTTATAAAGAGAAGCTGAGGATGGCATACTTGGCTCTTCTTCCCATCTCCTGTTTTATCTTCACAACGATCCTGTGAGGTGGTTTAGGCTAAAGTCACCTAGTAAGATTCAAAGCTGAACTAGATTTGATATTCCTAGTCATGGTCCATCATTTCTAACCAATATGCCTACTTTATGGGGAAACTTTCATCTTTGTACTCATATATCTATGAAAAAAACCCAGCACAAAGGGTTCCTGGTTGGCCTCTTTTTTACATTCTTCTATTTGTTCTATTGATTTCCATTCTAATATTTTAAAAAAGCTCAAAGTGAAAACGGTTGAGACAGGATACATAACTGTGAGGAATCATACTGGGGATGTATTTTTAGCCCATTGTGGCTTCTTCTGATCTATGAACTTCATGATTAACACAGGAATAAAAGGCATGTTCAGACTCCTGTTGATACCCAGCATGCACTGTGATCACAGGAACATAGGAAACTGCTTTTTACCTTTGGTCCATCAGGATCATCATCTATACTATCCGCCAACAGCTCTCAAGAGTTTCAGACAGGTGCCTTATCCCAGCCCTACCTGAAGATGCCAAGGAGTAAATCTGGACTCTTTTGCACACAAAACATTTTCCCATCCAGTGAACTATTGTCCTTCCCGTCACTCCTCTTCTGCTCTCAGCATATGGCACATTGTAGACGAGATAATATGGGTTAATATCCTCATAAGGTAGTGAGGTTCAGCAGACCCTGCTGTTCTTCATTTAACAGCTCTGCTATCCTATGACTATGTCTCTGTATGGATTATGGGATGTCCGAGATATACTGGAAATGATCCCTCAGCATTTTACTCATAATTATTAGGTTATTAAGTAAATGAGGCGTGCATTCATTTCAGAATAGCATGGAAGAAATGCTCTGCTTGCGAGCTTGTGCTGTAGATGATAACAGCCAAAGAACTCTGCATTTGCCATATGCTATTGCAGCCAAAATCCTAGAGGGCAATAGGAAGCAGCAGGCTCATCTGAATGGCCACTGGTTTCGGCAGCAGTGAAAAGAACAAAGCTGAGAAACATTACATTCGGTTTTAGCTCCATGAGCATCATGGGTTTAGAAGGGGAGCTGATATAGTACCTCCAGGGTACCAAGTGAAACTGAACGAGCATCACATTTCAAACACCCAGAGCAAACTGGGGCAGTGGATCAGGAATCAAAATTCTTATGTGTGATGTAACTTCAGACGTTTTCATCAATGGCCTCAGGAATTTGTGTAGTTGCACCACTACAGCCAACCATCTCGTTGTTACAAAATACGCTTTTGAAACCTAGTAGTGGCATAGTGCAGCTATGACATTGGAAGCTTAAGAAGCCACCTTATCTAAATACACAGCTGATTGGATATGCTCTGGTTTAATGACAAAATTAAATGAATATGACTCATAAAGGCTTGTTAGATAGAGCTGGTGGGGGAAATATTCACTCAGGGTATGCTGTATGATAATTTTCTCAGACTGTGATCGAATCATGAAATCCTTAAAAGAACACCTGGAGTGTGAAAGGTTTAAGTCTAATAGCTTTGTAAAATCTTGCCCAGCAGGCAAGGATAATAGCTTAATGTTATTTGCATTTAAGACCAGAGATTTGGGATTCTCTGCAATGAAACAGTAACAGTAAAGAATCTTTTTAAGAATAGGAAGAATGCTGTAATAAACGGTATCTTTTTTATAAACATGTATTAGTGTGATTTTATAATGTGCTTTGTGTGAAGTTTTAATTTTTTAGCACTGACAACAAAAATAATGTGTAGCAGAATTTTGCTAGCATTTCATAACCATGCTATATTACATAATGCGTAACAAAAAAACACATTTCTAAAATACAGTATACATATTCCTTTCATAACAAGTTCTATACACCGAAATGTTTTTAAGTTCAATACATCTAAAAAATAACATTTAACATATGAATCAGTAAAGTTGTCTTTGCAGTATTTAATACAAAGTTCCAGTTGACTTTGACGCTCCCCTAACTCTCTCTTTTCTTCTTGGTTCTTTGGTAATAAGTTACTTTGGCAATAATTGCAAAATACTGTATTTTATCCAGTCACTTTTTCAGTGCATGTTAGTTTTGAGAGCACCCAAGTTTTTGTATGCTTGTGTTTTCTTGGCTATATTAAAAGTTGACATCCCAAACACAGCTGTAATCTGTTAGAGAGGTCTATCTTTCTGAGATAAGCCTTGTTGTAGATAGCAATGCTTTAGATGATTTTATATATCATTTAAAATAAATCCATAATATACTTAGTACAACACTATTCATCAGTGTTAGGGAAATACCAAAGGTAGTTTTCAAAATCTGACTTTGTAATAAGTATTAAAGGGGACACATGAAACTTCCACTGCAAGAGACCCTAAGTCTCTAGACTTGTTCCATCAGGCCCAAATAGTATCAACAGTAATATTAAATTATATTCTTCCATACTTTAATGCAAATAATGGATATATTTTGCTGCATCTACACCACCACGTCAGTTTTTCTAATCAAACTCTACTTGATTTCCCATTGGAAAATGCAGTCATGATTTTGAAACGTTTCAGCCCTGACTACAGTGGCTCATTAGCTGCACATCATCCATTCAGGAAAAGCTCTGATGAACAACAATGATCCATTCAGTTCCACAGTTGCTCCTACATAATAATAAAAAGCACTCTGCTATAAAATATTAACAAACGTGGCCTTATGAAAGCAATAGGGTTGTACTTAGTCAAATGCCCTTCTGCTAATGGCACCATTGCAAAAATGATGCAGTAAAAGCAATCTGAAAGAAACTTCCCAAGATGTTTTGCAATGTGGCAAAGAACAGGAAGTACAAGCCTCACATTTTGCCTTTGAAAAGTAGGCACAACTGAAAGCAATGCTATGTAGCTTTGGATAGATAAAACCAGTTTTATCCTTCCAAATAGTTTTAGAGTTTTTCAATGCACATTCAGTAAACCCTCAATCTAGGATGTTTTGTAGTCCCTAGTAAAGGTAAAGGTAAAGGTAAAGGGACCCCTGACCATTAGGTCCAGTCATGACCAACTCTGGGGTTGCGGCGCTCATCTCACTTTATTGGCTTCTGGGTCATGTGGCCAGCATGACTAAGCCGCTTCTGGTGAACCAGAGCAGCGCACGGAAACACCATTTACCTTCCCGCCGGTGCGGTACCTATTTATCTACTTGCACTTTGACATGCTTTCGAACTGCTAGGTTGGCAGGAGCAGGGACCGAGCAACGGGAGCTCACCCCATCACGGGGATTCGAACCGCCGACCTTCTGATTGGCAAGTTCTAGGCTCTGTGATTTAACCCACAGCGCCACCTGCATTCTGCACAGAGCAGCAATATCTCCCAACAGAACAAATATCAGCCAGGGAGGGGTGTTATCTGAAAATGACATGAGGAAAGGGTCAAAGTCACACACACACCCAAATCTAAAGTAGTCTTGCTTCCTTCTGGCAGCTATTTACTTAAATGTGAAGGGTCAGCAAATCCAGTCAAAAGATCCCCATCATCTTATCTAGGTTCTGATATGTGACACACAGCTGTAATGTACAAGCGGGGTTTGTTTGTTTTCTATAAGCCTGTCAAGTATTTAGAGCCATAGCAAACATGATAGAATACGAACACAAATACAGATGACGTTTGGCACCGGTGGGAACTTTTTCCTAAGGCTTCCAGCCCTGCACAGAAGCCAATCTCCATGTTGATCTTGGTGGAGGAGTGAAGTGACAAGTCTGCCCTTCCCATGTGCTGCCTTAACAATGAGAATTGAGCTCCCTGCCCCTCTGATTCATTAAGGAAAACCAGATACATAGCTGCCTGCTACATATTAAGCAGTGTCTAGGCAAGTTCTAAGAAACAATGCATTTTAATTTGCCAAGGATGTCACATGAATAAGTCCAACTGTTTTATTACCAGTTTTATTGCTAACCATAGCATCTCATTAGGGTCGGCATTCTTTGCCATGGTTGATTTTGCCTTTAAAAGCATCCGGAAGGTTAGTATAAGAAGAGCCTTGCTGGATCAAGCCATCTAGTGCAGCGTCCTGTTCTCACAGTGGCCAACCCATGGAAAGCCCACAGGCAAGACATGGGCGAAAGAGTACTCTAGCCACAGGCATTCAGAGGCACACTGGCTCCATTACTGGTAGTCGTACTCAGCCATTATGACCTTGACAATCTCCTCCTCCATGAATTTTTCTAACCCCCTTTTAAAGCTAGCCAACTTACTTACCATCACTTTGTCTTGTGGTAGTGAATTACATTTTGTCTCTCCTGGATCTTCAAGTATTCAACTTCAATGACTGAACTTAGGTTCTAGTATTATGAGAGGGAAAAACCTCTCTCTATCCCCGGGATAGAGAGATGGCCCTCCAGATGTTGCTGGACTACAACTTCCATCTTCCCTGAACATTGACCATGCTTGCTGATGGAAGTTGTAGTTAAGGAACATCTGAAGAGTCAAAGGTTCTCCACCCCTGCTTTCTCCACACCAAGCAGTTTTATTTCCCTTCTTATTCATATTTTTTCTAACCTAAAAAGTCCCAAATGTTGCAACCTCTTGTAGAAAAGCAGTTCCAAACTCTTTGATCATTTTGGCTATTTCTGAACCTTTCCCAGCTCTACAATATTGGCGGGAGGGGGGCAATAAAGTGACCAAAACTGTATGCAATATTCCAAGTATTGACAGCTTCGTTTTCAATCCCTTTTCTCCCCAAGACAGAATTTGTCTTTTTTTTACAGCTGCCACATGTGGAGTCAAAATTTCACTGAGCTATCCATCACAACCGCAAAATCTCATTCCTGGTCAGTCAATGCTAGTTCAAACACCATTCGCAAATATGTGAAGTTACAAAAAATTGCCTCCGTGTGCAGGTGGCATGATCAGAAAGGTATTCTGATCACAGAATTTCTCTTGGCAAGCAGAGAAAACCCTGTCAATGGTCACATTCACACCATACATTTAAAGTGTTATCATGCCACTTTCAACAGTCATGGCCTCTCCCAAAGAATTTTGGGAGCTGTAATTTGTTAAGGATGCTAAGAGTTGTTACAGGAGCCTATAATCCCCCTTACAGAGCTACAATTCTCAGTATTTTTTGTGAAGACAGATTTATTGTTAAATCAGTCTGATAATTGTAGCTTGGGAGGATATAGGGGTCTTCTCTGAAATTTATTTCCTCAGTCAGCTTTTAAATGTATAGAAGGGTAGGGAGGAGTCCATAACCTTACATCTCTTGCAAACAAACCTTACTTCGACAGTCTGCAGTTGCCTAAAGAAAACATTTATAAAAAGGTAAAAACCTTACAGATGTCTTTTTAAGACTTGTTTTGCAGCCCTTGAGATGCATAAAAATAAATCTTCCTCTTCCAAATCTTTCTGCCTAGAGAGAGAGAGAGAGGTGATTTTACCCCCTACCAGCTGGATCACAGGCAAGTAATACATGCTGCCTATAAAGTCCTGCAAGAACAACCACTTGAACGCCACCAGCAAAACAGCATTCCCAGATTAAAATGCAATAAAAGAGAAATATGTGATAATGAAACCTCAACAGCTCGCCCCAAGATGCTTACCAAAACGGTATCCTTCTGAAGGATTCCAGCCTCTTGTCTTCTTTTTCTTTTTTACACCAGATGGTCAAGGGACTCAATGTCTCAGTTTATATAATGTTCAAACTTTGCTATCATGAGGCCTGTCTCAGATTCAATTTTCACCTAAGCTAGTTCTTTTCGATGTTATAAAAAACACAATAACTAATATGTCTGTGGGAGTTTTGCTATCACCATAGGCTTTGCAGGGAGAAAACAAAAATGTGCCTGTTCTGGGGGTTTATTTGTGGACCACAGAAAACATTTGCTAGGAACATTTTAACATATGTCATGTCTTTATCTTATGCCTTGGAAATATCAGCTCATCCTTTTATCCTTATTTCCACAAGCATTGTTTTCAAATTAACACTTCCATTGGACTTTTCAACTGAAAGTGTACATATTTAAAGATTATTGTTTACATTGTTCTGAGAAAAGCCTATCATTTTCATTAGGGGCTTTCCTCTTTAAACTAATGGTTTTCTGTTCAAGAGTAAGACATAACATATTTCAGGCATAGGCAAACTCGGCCCTCCAGATGTTTTGGGACTACAATTCTAATCATCATTGACCACTAGGGATGGTGGGAGTTGTAGTCCCAAAACATCTGGAGGGCTGAGTTTGCCTATGCCTGACATATTTCTGTTTTTGAGGAGGGGTGTTTGTTTTGATTGGCCACTTCTCCTGTGCGGTATTAGCCATTAAACAGCCTCAGCCCAGTATACATGAAGGAGTGTCTCCACCCCTATCGTTCAGCCCGGACACTGAGGTCCAGCACCGAAGGTCTTCTGGCGGTTCCCTTACTGCGAGAAGTGAGGTTACAGAGAACCAGGCAGAGGGCCTTTTCAGTAGTGGCGCCCGCCCTGTGGAACACCCTCCCAACATCTGTTAAGGAAATAAACAACTATCTGACTTAAGACATCTGAAGGCAGCCCTGTTTAGGGAAGTGTTTAATGTTTTATGTGTTTTTAATATCCTATTGGAAGCTGCCCAGAGTGGCTGGGGAGGCCCAGCTAGATGGGTGGGGTATAAGTAATAAATTATCATCATCACCATCATACATTTTCAAATAGTTTCCTATGTGCTCAGAAGCCCCACACTTTAAGCTCTCTGCAGTGTGGCTTCCAGTCTAGAAGCAGTTCTTGGTGTGCCATGTGACTACATAACATCACAAAGTCCAGGGGTTGAGGATTCCCAAGGGGCACACTCATAGGTGCCAGCTGCTAGAGCTGAGGCACTTTTGCCCCCACCCCCAGTGTACAGAAGGTATTCAGCTTTATCCCTGGCTCCTCATGACGTTGCACCTGTGACAGCAGGATGTCGCATCGGGGCCCCTTAATCATCTTGAGAAGATAGCACCTCTGGATACACTCCCTTCAAGGAAACATGCCAGGGACCACACACCTGTGTTGGGCAGGGTCAGAGGCAAAAGTGGTCAGAGCAACCAGTATAGCTTTGTACTGTAAGCTAGTTTCTACACATACTCACACATCCCTCTCCACTCTGGCGTGACTAGAGTCATGACTAGGGTTCAAGGACACATTCCAGCCAGGCAAAAACACTCAAGGGGAATGTGCAGCAATGCCAGTGAGGGCATGGTCTGGGGAGAAAGAGTAGCCTGAAAAAAATCCCAAGAGCCAGACAGAGAGGCCCGGAGGACCACATTTGGCCTATGGGTCTGAGGTTCCCCATCTCAGGCATAGTCACTTGGCGATCTAGGGAAGCCCCATAAAGCTAGAAGCCTGCATGCACAGCTCTTCATGCTACTATGAACATGTGTGGAACTTTTTGCTACAATGTGGGTTTTTTAATGTTTTTTAATGTTTTAATGTTTTTTAACGTTTTAACGTTTATGATGTTTATTAAACATCATAGAAAATAATAAAATGGTCAACAAAATTAACAGCAAACACGCATGCCTTCTCCAGGTAATTAATGTATGTCTCTTCTGAACAAAATGGTCAAATGGACGAATGTTCACATTCTTTATGCTCTTGTCCTAACAAGTCAGCCCAAATTTACCATGTGTTAACAACAAGACCTCTCAGCCACCTCATACAATAAAATAAGGTAAGCGCAACCTCCTGTCCTTCAAAAAGTTTATTTGATATCAAAACTTTAGCTGCTACCCATGATGTAGTGGTTAGAATATTGGGCTAGGACCTGGGAGAGCAGGGTTCAAATCATCATCACAATTTTTAGTTACTGTATTTACTCAAATCTCATTCTCACCTTTTGGGGTCAAATCACATTGCAAAAATTAAGGTGCGCATTAGATTCAATGGTGCATTAGACTCGAGTAAATACGGTATACTTCGCCCATCTGGCTGGGTTGCCCCAGCCACTTTAGGCACTTTCCTACACACATAAAAATAATCATAAAACATCAAACATGAATAGTAACCATCAGATCCTATATTAAAAACTCACAATAACTTTAAAAGAAACAACTTATATCAAATAAAGCAATATTCAATTATTCATTAGAATCCCATAGTAAACAATAAAATTAAACATCAGCGAATAATAATTTAACGGTTTACACTTACCAGTCACAATAAAGAATTACTAATCAATGAAATAACAGCAAACCACAATGCATGAAATATCACAAAACATACAAAACCATGTAAAAGGATCAAATTGAGAAACAGGATCAAATGGAGAATCCCCACTCAGCCATGAAGCTCACTGGGCGACCTTGGGCCAGTCATCACCTCTTAGCCTAACCTACCTCACAGGGTTGTTGTGAGGTTAAAATGGGAAGAAGGAGAACCACGTACATCACCTTAATGTCCTTGGAAGATAAATGTAATTAATAAGCAAATAAAAAAATATTTCCTAATATTTGGAATGTCTTCTTCTTCAATACTGCCCAAAATACCACTGCTTGGATGCATTTTCACAAGGTATCCAGAGGACAAATAAATAATCATCTGACTACCTTTCCACCCTCTAAGAGAGCAGGATGTACTGGGAGCAGTGAATGTTAGCCATGTGTGATATTGAGGATCTCTCTGTTCTGACATAACGAGACATCAGATGGTAGTTCTGATGCAGCTATACAAATTGGACAACAAAATTCAATATCAGATATAAAACACGCCAGTAACATATCTAATTTCACGTAAACTGGAGCAGTAAACAAGGGTCATTGGGCAGTTTTCTAGATGCAGTGCTTCGTTCTGTAAACTACTTTATTTACTTGTGTTTAGTCTACACGATGTTCCAGTTTAATGAAGGATCTGGCATAAATCATAGTTAAAGACATGCCAAAGATATCAAAGATTTATTTTTATTTTTTATTGGCTGGCAGATAGACCATGAATCCCATGCTAACTCAAGTGAACTGACAATTTCAAGAACTGTTGCTACTGCTGCAGTAAATAGTACATTTGAACCAGATTGTTGTTCTGCCTGTTTATGTGCCGTGAATAAATAGGCCTTCCTCTGAACGTCTTCCATTACCAATTTCTGCTTAATACCAAACTTTCAGTGACCATATTATATCCTTGCAGACCTCATAATTACTACATAGCACAGTAGCAGTAAACAATCTCATTGTGTTTACTTCATCTCTTACAAAAGATTCTTAAACTACATCTGCCAAAATCATTGTCACAAATAGAAGTTTTCTTTCCAAACCTGAAATCCACCATTCCCTCCACCCGTAACATAGACAACCCCTTTCCACTGTTGTCCTATGTTGGTCTTTTTCTCCTCCTTTCACTCTCTCTCTCTCTCTTTCTCCATCTTTTTCTTTCATCGCCATCGTTCAGCTTTCTAACATTTCCTCCCCATATTTCTGAAATGATATCTAAATCAAATAAAGGAGAAAATGATGGCTCTAGCACTAGTTTTGACCCACCAGTTGAAGGCCAAGGTGTGTATAATAGAGAAAAGCCATTGGGTTGAACATTTAATTCACTGGTGGATATATAGATAGAGAATATTGTACAACGCAGAACTATATTCTAGGATCCATAGCAGCTTGCTGTAAATTGGTAATGGTAATAATTCTGCATTACATTTGCCTCAAAGCAGCTGTAGACACTATAAGGGAAAATGTAACATATAGAATCACTATAAGGCTCATATAAATCAATTTAAGGTCCAACAGGCATAATTCTTTATAAATATGTCAACTGATAAATCCTATTGCTTACCAAAGCTGAATAACTTTTGAACATGTATATTCCGCTTCCATATATGTTTTAAATTGAATCCATCATGGCTAACTTGTATATGATCTGGGTTAAGCCAGTTTTCAATACAGTAGGGCAAAAACATTAATATAGAATTTCAGTTTCAGAAATGTGCATTAGTCCTATAAGTATGTTATGAATTTTAGCCTTTGAAGTAGCCTTGGCACCCAACTGTCAGTAATCCATCAGCGAGCCATAAAAATGCCATAGGTCTGCAGATCTGTTGTAAAATGAGATAGGAACATCTGTCTGTTCTCACTTTATTATTCCTACACTGTGAAATATGACACAATATATGAACAGTTTTGAATTTTATAGATATGAAAAAGACAAAGTAAGCAATCAAACTGATCAAGATGTTGTTAGGAATTGTAAAAAGAAAGGAAAAAGAATTGGTACACGATGTACAAAGTCAACACCTGCTTTTACAGTGAGAGATGGCCAGTTTGATTTCAAATCACAGAGACAGGCAGGCATGTTTCAGCCCTTCCGTAAATAAGGGTTTAATTGGAGCCACAGTGAGAACCTAGATGGGATGCAACATTAAAGCCAGCAGCTTTAATTCTAGACGAAGGGTGGAAATGGGAGGTGAAATTGAATGGAATAAACTAATGGAATGAAATGATGCAAAGAATAAAAAGACTAACATTCAAGTAGGCCCTGAGGTCATGGGATTCATTAAGCATCACAGACCCTAGGGGAGAAAGTGAAGAATATAGATGTACAATGAGATGAAGAAAGTAATCATAGACACACAAAAAAGAGATAAAATGTAAAAGCAGGATGAGCTCACAGAACTCTGTTAGAATACTCTGGCAAATTACAGGAGAAGCAACGGCAAAGAATGAAGTGAAATTTTTAGCAGAAGATGAGCAGTAAAAAACTGTTCTGAGTGCAAAAAAAGAGGAAAGGTCAAGAGATAAAGTACAATGAGAGCTGATATAAGAGCAATAATTTATTGACAATAGCTTCAGACTTGGCTAATGGGGAAAAGGAAGAAATGGATCGTCCTTCTCATCATTCAAGAAAAAAGTATGCAGGAAAGATGCCAATATCCAATGCACATTCTTTTTAAAGGACAAAGAAAAATACCGCATATATGGCCGAAAATTATTATTACTCCAATAGCACATGAAGAAATTAAACAACTGCAGGAACACAAATGTCCAGATTTAGACTACTCCGGACTGTGAAAGGAAGGTCATAACAAAGCACAAGGCTCCACAGACTATAAAATTATTATCATATTGTTTAGTCATAAAAACCTAGTGAAGAAAACCTAGTGCTCATCTTTCAGATTTCAGTGGGTTACTCTGAAATAATGGAGTTGTGGATTACAGCTAGTCTATTATCCTTTCCCCACCCCCTCAGTTTAAGGAACAGAGCTGGTGATATTTGATCACCTGTAAAGAACATCAAGACTGAAGATTCCACTGTCGGAAAATGTGAATCATTAAATGTGAAACTAAAACAACAAATTAGCTTTGTTGGGCGGGGGTGTTACAGAAATTCTGGGTCCTTGAGAATGTTCTAGCACTCTGATATATTGTCGCAACACCTCCATTTTGTCCCTACACCTTCATATTGTCTTTCTTTAGTTGCCAAGCTGGCAATGGCTAGTAGCAAACAGCAATGGTGCTTGGCTATCCAACTCACTATCCACATTCCATTGAAATGAAGATCAGAGATAGTCCAAGCTCACATGGTTCCGAGATGTCCCAATCACCACTTCACGACAGGGCAATCAGGACAAGACCTGTTGTTGTTTAGTCGTTTAGTCGTGTCCGACTCTTCGTGACCCCATGGACCAGAGCACGCCAGGCACTCCTGTCTTCCACTGCCTCCCGCAGTTTGGTCAGACTCATGTTTGTAGCTTCGAGAACACTGTCCAACCATCTTGTCCTCTGTCGTCCCCTTCTCCTTGTGCCCTCCATCTTTCCCAACATCAGGGTCTTTTCCAGGGAGTCTTCTCTTCTCATGAGGTGGCCAAAGTATTGAAGCCTCAGCTTCACGATCTGTCCTTCCAGTGAGCACTCAGGGCTGATTTCCTTAAGAATGGATACGTTTGATCTTCTTGCGGTCCATGGGACTCTCAAGAGCCTCCTCCAGCACCATAATTCAAAAGCATCAATTCTTCGGCGATCAGCCTTCTTGATGGTCCAGCTCTCACTTCCATACATCACTACTGGGAAAACCATGGCTTTAACTATACGGACCTTTGTTGGCAAGGTGATGTCTCTGCTTTTTAAGACGCTGTCTAGGTTTGCCATCGCCTTTCTCCCAAGGAGCAGGCGTCTTTTAATTTCATGACTGCTGTCACCATCTGCAGTGATCATGGAGCCCAAGAAAGTAAAATCTCTCACTGCCTCCATTTCTTCCCCTTCTATTTGCCAGGAGGTGATGGGACCAGTGGCCATGATCTTCGTTTTTTTGATGTTGAGCTTCAGACCATATTTTGCGCTCTCCTCTTTCACCCTCATTAAAAGGTTCTTTAATTCCTCCTCACTTTCTGCCATCAAGGTTGTGTCATCTGCATATCTGAGGTTGTTGATATTTCTTCCGGCAATCTTAATTCCGGCTTGGGATTCATCCAGCCCTGCCTTTCGCATGATGAATTCTGCATATAAGTTAAATAAGCAGGGAGACAATATGCAGCCTTGTCATACTCCTTTCCCAATTTTGAACCAATCAGTTGTTCCATATCCAGTTCTAACTGTAGCTTCTTGTCCTACATAGAGATTTTTCAGGAGACAGATGAGGTGATCAGGCACTCCCATTTCTTTAAGAACTTGCCATAGTTTGCTGTGGTCGACACAGTCAAAGGCTTTTGCATAGTCAATGAAGCAGAAGTAGATGTCTTTCTGAAACTCTCTAGCTTTCTCCATAATCCAGCGCATGTTTGCGATTTGGTCTATGGTTCCTCTGCCTCTTCTAAATCCAGCTTGCACTTCTGGGAGTTCTCGGTCCACATACTGCTTGAGCCTTCCTTGTAGAATTTTAAGCATAACCTTGCTAGCGTGTGAAATGAGTGCAATTGTGCGGTAGTTGGAGCATTCTTTGGCACTGCCCTTCTTTGGGATTGGGATGTAGACTGATCTTCTCCAATCCTCTGGCCACTGCTGAGTTTTCCAAATTTGCTGGCATATTGAGTGTAGCACCTTAACAGCATCATCTTTCAAAATTTTAAATAGTTCAAGACCTATTTAAATAGGACAAGACCTAGACACTCATAAATGGACAGTAGCGAGAGCCCTGTGTGCCTTTGCAACTTTCCCATCTAGTTCCTGCTCAACCAAGAAGCCCCCTGCAACCCTTTCTCAGAACCATCTCTGGTACCTCCAGCCCTTTTGATTCTCATGGAACTTATTATTATTATTATTATTAGCATCCTAGCCTTTTGTTTTCTTCAAAGTATAGTTGTCTTTGGAATCTGGTGTTTGGTGTGCTCTCAGATGTGGTAAAACAGGCAGACACTCTGCTTGACCAACTCTTCAAACTCCCATCTTTGAGAAACGTCACGATATGTTCTTGGCCAGTTGGAGCCCTTCTGTTGCTTGGGAATACCTGATCTCCTGATCTGCATCCTGAATGAATAGCTGCATTCTAACCTGTCACCCATGTGGAGATCCTATTTCTAAGAGCAAATGATGTACTTTAGGACTAATAGAAGAGCTGCTCTCTGAAGTGTATTCTGGTTGCAAAGGGAATTTTATTTTATTTTTAAATGTTTTTTTTTTCCTTTTAAATAGATCACAGATGAACCATCATCATTTTAAATATTTGTAGGCTGCTGGGGGGGGGGGGGAGCGGCAAATGACCATGTAAATTATTTGCATTCAAAACAGAGAAAGCAGTGTAGTACAAAATTATAAAACTTCATCATATTAGATGATAACAGTTTGAGCTATGAAGTGGTAAATTATGAACCTTTCCCTATTTAAAAGGTAAATATTTGGGAGAAAGGTCAGTGTCTCCGGAAAGAAATGATTCTTTTTCAATCAGCTATGCATTTATAGATTCCCTAAATACTCTTTTGCTTAGCATGGAAAATATTTTGATGTTCCTAGGAAGACAAACAAATAGCAAGAAGGAATTGCCAAGATGATCTTCAAAGAAAGAAACTATTTACATGAGCTATTTTAAAGTAACAAACAAATGTTGCCTATCATTTGTGCACAGATTATCTTACTTCTGCAGTTTGCACTCAAGCATATTTTTAAAAAGTCTGCTTTCACTCTAAGCCAATAATACACCAAATCAACAATGCACATTTCACTCTTTTCTGAACTGCTATCATCTACCAGCATCAAGTGCATATGTTTTCCATGCATCTTACAATCACTAAATCAAAGATACTGGGCTGATTAAAATGCTTTTCTAAGTATCCCCCCCCCCAAATCTGGATCTTACTTGCTTACCCCAATCATAAAAAATGTTATCATCTAACAGCACCAGGTACATATATTTTCCATAGTTATTATTATTTATCACTAAATCAAAGATACTTGGGTGATTAAAATACTTTTCTAAGTTTTATTGCAAACTGAAACATATTTACCAACTCTAGTCTTAAACAAGAATCTTTGTTCTGCATTTTGTAGAGACATAAACATTTCTGCAATATTATGCTGCCATCACCTATATAATTGTGAAATGGCCTCAATCATCAGGAAAAACCATTTTGGACCACTTGGCAAGCTGCATCACAGTCATCTGCTAAGCCATTATACCAGGACCAAAACCAGGAGAAACTCATATCCAATATTTGGCTTCACAACTTCCCCTTCCACCCCTCTCCACAGAGCACAAAATGCCCAGGCATAAATAACTAAGGAAGGAATAGTGAGGGTGCCCTTTTCTTAATATAGAATGCTGTAGTCAGGCTTGCAAAGTGGATTGCATATTTATTGCTGAAATAGATCCCCATCATTTTAAAGATGACAAAAAAATCTAACATAGATGTAGATGACAGGTTACTAACCCCCACTTTGGGGGGCCGCAGCTTATATGGGAAAGAAAGAAGTTCAGAAGATCTACTGTGTTGCCCCAATACAGTACCCTATACACACACCCTGACTTGAGTCACACACTGTGGTTGTGGGACTCCTGTGGCCCTCTATGTGTCATTGACTACAATGTCCATCATCCCTGACCATTGACCATGTTTTCTGAGGCTGATGGGAGCTGGAGTCCAACAACAACTGGAAGCCCATGTGTATTAAATTGCTGCTGAGCCATATAATTTTTGTTCTTTGGATTAGTTAAAAGACAATATAAGAAAAGAACAAGAGCGATGCTCCTTGGAAACTAGAGCTGATAAAAATTGGCTCCCCAATTTCTCTACCTGATTTGCAGGTAGCAAAATGGAGGAATGTCTACAGAAATATAGATGCAGAATTTTTGAACAGTGTGTCTTTCCTGAGTTCAGCTGAACTAATAATGAATGAAACTATATTGAATGAAACTATGTTGTTAGCTCTTACTGGAGGGTGAAGGATAAAATGGGCAGAAGTGTCTTACCCATAGAGGCTAGTGGTGCAGGGTGCCAGGGCCCCAAGTTCCTGGAGGTTTTGTTAAATATGATTAGAAAGGACCAATTGGTTAAAGGTATACAAGTCGGAGCTAAACAGTACAAATTGAAAGCATTCGCCGATGATTTGGTATTGACATTACAGGAGCCAGAATCTAGTACTAAAAGAGTATTGAAACTGATTCAAGAATTTGGTCAGGTAGCAGGTTTTAAGTTAAATAAGCTGAAAACTAAAGTTTTAGAGAAAAATCTAACAATGATTGAGAGAGAGAGGTCTCAGAAGGAGACAGGATTAACATTAGTTAAGAAAGTGAAATACTTAGGGGTTAATATGACTGCTAAGAATGTGAACCTATTTAAAGATAATTATGAAAAGTGATGGATGGAAGTGAAAAAGGATTTAGAAATATGGTCAAATTTGAAGTTATCATTGCTAGGCCGAATTGCTGCGATAAAGATGAATGTATTGCCAAGGATGTTGTTTTTGTTTCAAACATTGCAAATTTTGGACAAAATAGACTGTTTCAAGAGGTGGCAGAAAGATATTTCTAGATTTGTCTGGCAGGGCAAGAAGCCTCGAATAAAATATAAGATACTAACGGATGTTAAAGAAAGAGGTGGATTTGCCCTGCCAGACCTTAAGTTATATTATGAATCAGCCACATTTTGTTGGCTGAAGGATTGGCTACTTCTTGAAAACACTGACCTATTGGATTTGGAAGGGTTCAATAATGTATTTGGTTGGCATGCATACCTGTGGTATGATAAGGTCAAAGCACATAAAGCGTTTAAAAACCATATTGTCAGGAAAGCACTGTTTAATGTCTGGATAAGATATAAGGATTTGCTTGAAAATAAAACTCCAAGGTGGTTGTCACCAATGGAAGCAAAGGCTCAGAAAAAGCTCAATATGGAGGCCAACTGGCCGAAATATTGGGAAAATATTGGAACAAGAAGGAGACAGATTAAAGCTGCAGAGTTTTGAAAAACTAAAAAACAAAGTACAGGATTGGCTTCATTATTACCAAATAATGGAGGCTTATAATCTGGATAAAAAAATGGGTTTTCAGGTGGAGAAATCAAAATTGGAAACAGAACTGCTAGATCCTAAAACTAAGAATTTGTCAAGAATGTATAACTTGCTGTTGAAATGGAATACTCAGGATGAAATGGTGAAATCTGTTATGATAAAATGGGCACAAGATGTGGGACATAACATTATGATGGCTGACAGGGAACAGTTATGGACCACAGGTATGAAGTTTACGGCATGTAATGCCTTAAGAGAGAATATAATGAAAATGATATACAGGTAGTACATGACACCAGTCAAGCTTGCAAAAATTTATCATTTGCCTGATAACAAATGTTGGAAATGTAAAGAGATTGAAGGTACATTCTTTCACCTTTGGTGGATGTGCCCAAGGATTAAGACTTTCTGGGAGATGATCTATAACGAAATGAACAAGGTATTTAAATATACCTTTCAGAAGAAACCAGAGGCCTTTCTCCTGGGCACGGTTGGCCAATTGGTGCCAAAGAAGGATAGAACTTTCTTTATGTATGCAACAACAGCAGCAAGAATACTCATCGCGAAGTATTGGAAGACACAAGATTTACCCACCCGGGAAGAATGGCAGATGAAAGTGATGGACTATATGGAATTGGCGGAAATGACTGGCAGAATCCGAGACCAAGGTGAAGAGTTGGTGGAAGAAGATTGGAAAAAATTTAAAGTCTATCTACAGAAACATTGTAAAATTAAGGAATGTTAGAAGGTTGTTGGAATGAAGTAATGTGGTTTTAGCAGAAATGATATAAAGGATTAGGTTAAAATTGACTTTTTAATTGGTGAAAGACGTGAATTACAGTATATTAAGATAAATTATTAGGATAAAAACAAAGTTGGAAAGGATTTTCTGGAACATCTAATTGAACTAGAATACAAAAAAGGGAGGTGTGAGGAGGTCAAGGAAATAAGCAAAAGAAAGAAAGTTATGTAAAGGCTTGACTTGTTTTTCTTTTTTTTTTCTTTTTTGTCAATTGTGTTTTTTCTGTCTTTTTTTACTTTACTTTTTTTGTCTTTTTATTCTTTATCATTGTAATTTTAAAAATTTGAATAAATACTATTTTAAAAAAAACAAGTTCTGGAGGGCGCCAGGGAAGAGATGGAGGCTGGACGCAGCACCTCCTGGCATCAGCTCGCCACCCTCACCGGCCTCCGCCATGCCACACCGAAGCAGCGCTGCGCCCGGAGCCTCTGGCTGCCATGGCCACCACGGCATGAAGTGGCCAGCTGAGCTGGGATGCACCGCATCCAGCCTCTGCCTCTTCCTCACCGGAGAAACCTCCCTCCAGCCGCTGCCTGCCTCCTCCAGCCCTGCTGGCAGCACCGTCCTCCCTAAAAAAACTCTGGGAAATGTGGGGGGGGGGTGCTGGAGAGAGCTTTGCACCACGGCGCCGGATATGCTTAAGACGGCCCTGAAAATGGGCTAAGAGAGGAGGAAAAAGTAGAAGCCGATGACCATTGCTTCCTTTGGCAATATTAAAATAATTTTAAATAATAAAGCTGGATCTACCACTGTGTCCTTTAGCAAGCTGTCAAATTGCTGGAGGAGATGTTGCTAAATAAGCTCGGTGGGGGGGGGGTGAAATTCTCCAACTGTTCAGGAGAGCCCAAAAAAAGAAAATTATCACAAAGGTTATCATAAAATTATTTTCTAAGGAATTTCACCCCAGGTCTAGTACTAATGAGAATGTAACTCAGGTGGCAAACCTAGATAGATGTGAAGCTAGGTGGTGAACTGAGCTCTCGCAGAGATAGCTGCTGTGGTACAAGCAGCTTTTGAATTTCGGAAGCAAGAATAGCAGGTTAAACAAATAAAGAAAAAAGCACCCAGCCTGCCTGAGGTCTCAGCTTTATTTATAAAATGTCAACCAAAGGACCGCAAACTGGTGGGATTTCAAGCTACTCTCTCTTCATGCCACTTCACAGTCAGTAAATTCTAGACAAACAGTATCAAACCAGACAAAACAAGCCAGAAGCAGGACAGGGAAGCTCTGCTGTCTCCAGGGCATCCTGTCCTGGCTTCTGGGCAGTGAACCTGCTCTCACCTTTACAAATGAAGCATTTCATAGATATTTAAAAAAAAACAAAAAACAAGACTATTTTCCCCTTGGTGCTGCACGAAGCTCAAAACACTTAAGCTTGAATTGGAGCACATGTTCCAGAAAGTGATAGCCAGCCATCATTTTTAAAATCCAAACAACCAGTTTTCCCTTTTAAGTTCTCAGCCTCCAGTATGTTTACTCTTACCTCTCCTCCCCACTTACACACAAACACACACACACACCATGGAATTTGTGTATCTCTGCCTGGGATAACTGTTCTCTGCTTGCTTCCACATCTATCGCTGTTCTCTTTCTGCAAGGGTGTCTCTTTGCCCATAAAGTAGCCACGGCTTGCAGATAGGGATCTGGGAAGTCGGGACACCCAGTTGCATAGCATCCCAACTGGATGAAGTCCCTGTTGAGAATTAACTGTTTATCCATAGGAGTTCCTTTTCAGACATCTACACTCAACATGTAACTGTCACAGATGGAGCTACTCTGGGCATGGGATATCATGAGTGGGCCCAGTCAGTGGAGAGTAGACATGCATCAGAAGAACTCTGCTGGATCAAACCAGTGGTACCATCTAGTCCAGCATCTCGTTTCCTACTCTGGAAAACCATGTGCATTTCAAACAGCAAGGCAGCAGTCCTCCCCCATGGTTGTTCTAAAGCAGGGGTCAGCAAACTTTTTCAGCAGAGAGACCTTGTGGGGGGCCGGACTATATTTTGAAAAAAAATTGAATGAATTCCTATGCCCCACAAATAACCCAGAGATGCATTTTAAATAAAAGGGCACATTCTACTCATGTAAAAACATGCTGATTCCTGGACCACCCGCAGGCCAGATTTAGAAGGCGATTGGGCCAGATCTAGCCCCCGGGCCTTAGTTTGCCTACCCAGCAGCTGGACCTGGTAGCTGCATAGAGTCATCGTGACTAGCCACCATTTACATAGACTTTTCCTCCATGGATTAGCCTGTCCCCCCTGCTCATCCAAGTGGGCAGCTGTCATTGCATCATGTGCTTGTGATTTCCATCATTTAACTACACACTACATGAAGGACTTTCTTTTGCCTGTCCTGAATCTCCCATCATTCAGCATCATTGGATGATCCCAGTTCTAGTATTATGAGGGAGAGGAGTTTATGCCTCACCATGCATAATTGTGTAGTAAAAATCTTATGCACACAGACAGACAACCACCCTTTTCTGAAACTAAAACATAGCCTGTCATAGTCTCTTCCTTGTACAAAAGGTCTCCTTCTCTACATCATTCACAGCTTTACAATAACCTTCCTGAGACATGGTGACCAGAAATATACACAGGATTCCAAATGTGGCCGCATAACAGACTGTCATATTTTCCAATCCTTTCAAAATAATCTCTGGCATAGAATTTACCCTTCAGGGAAACTTTGGAATTTCATCCTTCAGCTTTGCAGAGCCTTCCTTATAAACAACAACAGCCTCTTATCCCAGAATGGCTGCTGAAGAGTCTCTGTTGTCTCTTATGATTGAATTGACAGTGCATCTTGAAAGTACATCTTCATAAATTAACAGACTTAAAATCAGTTCCACTTATTAGACATACATTCTAACTGGAAGAAATGTGATTGCAGATAGAAAATAAGAGTAAAACAAACAATGGAAGGGGTAATGGCATCCATGTGGAGAGCTATGGAAAGAGTACTAAACTAGCCAGCATTTCATCAGACCACTTCTTATCTGCACTACACACTGTGTTATGATTCAGCATAATGGCAGCAAGTAATGACACTGCAACTCAAAAGTGTACACAATCCTGAAAAATTCCTAAGTCTCAAGCTCTGTTGCTACTACCCTGCCACCTGTCAAGGTTGAAATCCTATGCACACTTACAAGAGAGTACAGTCCATTGAATATAGTGGGACTTACATCCAAGGAAACATACACAACATTGCACTGCACATCTCAAACAGGCATCAGTCACAGAGTACAGAATGCATTACAGTTTGATGAGTTTGATGAGCCTTTAGAGCAGCTGTGAAGGTGAAAACTTCCTAACGATGGAAGGGAACAAAGAAAGCCCAGGAAATGCAGATCATGATAGCCTAATTGGCCTTTTCCTACTAGGAAAAGTGTTTTGACTGTTTTTATTTTAGAATTCTTGTGCTATTAATTAATCAACCACTCTGAGCTGTCCAAGGATAAGACCTGCTAACTACTAGGGCTATAAACCATATGTCCTATTTCTTTTCCCAGCAGTCATACAATGCGTGCCATACTTAACATCACATGTGGCAGCACTTATGTAAAATTGCATGTTTAAAAAATAGCTCAGCAAGCTACAACAACAATACTAACCTAAAATGCACTGAGATGAGTTTGACCCCTTTCGCTTCAGGAAATCGCTGGCACAGTCCCAAAGCTTTGTAAGCAAAAGCCTGAGGTTTTACTGGTGTTTTCACACCCTTCCAGCACTGGACACAATCCAGCCCAAGTCAAGCACTTTGTGTCCGCTGAGTTCACTGGGAGAGAGTTAAGCACACATTTAACTCTTCCATTAAAATCTGTACTTAAAAGAATATGCCTAACTTGGGCTGGATTTTGGCCTTTGATTCTTTCAAGGCATCACAGACCTTAAGGATTCTTGCGCTATAAGGCAAGTCCATGGCTTGTTTGTATAAAATGTATGTGATAAAGATGAAGGGGAAATATGCTCATCTTAGCAACCACCAACATTATATCAAAATGAAAGCTAAATACAAGCTAATTTCCCCTTTGGGCTCAGCACCTGTTTTATGTAATATTACTAATTTCCCTTTCTGATACTTTGACAACATGTTTGCTTAATCTGTAGGTGCTGTTCATTCTCAAATATAGGTAAATGATGACCTCATTGCATACGTCTCATGATTTACTAAACAATTCGTTTAGCTGCTCATCTTTGCTAAAGCAGCAGCTGCGGAATCAGGGTTCTCAAGCCACAAGTAGTCCTTGTCAAGAAATCCCTTAGAAATCTCCTTGGTCCATAACCTGGTTTCTTGGCTCTTATGCTGCCCAGTGCAGATTTAGCTCAGAATGAACATCTGGGCTTAGAAACACCCTGCAAAGCCAGAGAAGGGCTCGCAGGAGTCCAGATTTGCAGGAATTCCAAAGGAAGATGCCCAAACCTCCAGAGTGATCAGGTCTAATGATTTATCAAAGAAGGGTATAAACTTACAGCAAAGGTCCGAAGGCTTCCTCCTCTACCTGGCTCACAGCATCCCGTGGGGCAGACTCCACAGCAAGGAGAGGGCTTGTCCACACCCAAGTAAAGAAGCACACAATCTCTACAGCACCAGGCAGGCTATGTCACATGGGAACACAGGTGGCTGGCATTAACCATTACCTCCTCCTCTAGCTATGCCTATGAGCTTAGTGCTACACTTATTAGCTCAGTGCTACAGCTGCTACCAATTAGGTAGGGGTCACATACCTAATTTTAGTTTGTCTCCTTCTGAATACATGGGGCAGGCATAGGCAAACTTGGCCCTCCAGATGCTTTGGCACTACAACTCCCATCACCCCTAGCTAACAGGACCAGTGGTCAGGGATGATGGGAATTGTAGTCTCAAAACATCTGGAGGGCCAAGTTTGCCTATGCCTGACTTGGGGTAATACCACATGTGCAACTCAGCAATGCAGACTCTTGTGCCAGCCCTGAAGAGCTGCTTCCAATCCGTGTAGACAATACTGAGCTAGGTGGACTAGTAGTCTTCATACAGCTTATGTTCTGTGTAACAAGTCTCTAGTTTCAAAAAGCACACTTGCAGCACCATTTCAAGCAGTCTCCAGTGGCCACATCATCAAAGCCTTCTTAAGATTGACTGCAAGCATCTTCTACAGATGCAACCCATGTTTTGTTTATGCCCCTGGCTCCCTTCCAAACACATAGAAAATGTCATAGAAAAGGCACGACGTAATGCAGTATTCAGCTTGGTGTGCCAGGAGCTTGCTACAGTGTCCTGGCCCTCCCCAGCCAAGAATGGGACACTTCTGATAGTTAACTCTTTATTGACACAAAAAACACTTGCAGCAGCTTCCATGGTGCTCCGGATGCACACACACACACACACACACACACACACACACACACACACTTCTAGCCTCTAATCATCTGTCCACAAATCTAGGCCTTGGGGAGCAGTTGCAGCAACAAGGAGACACCCCCTCCCATCCTTGCAAGTTTATATACCCACTCCTGATGGGTTACTTGCCCATAACCTGAGACTTTTCCTGCACAGAATTGCTCTTCCTGCTTCAAGCCCCTCCTTATTCTAGGAGACAGAATAAGGGGTGGGGGAAGGTGGGGAGACTACTGGCCCATATGTTGACTGAACAGCCTCTTCTCCTTCTGCCACATCTGGTATGCTTTTCTCCATCTCAGACTGCCCTGAGTATCCCTCCTTCCCTGGCTCCTGCCTTGCAGGCAGCATCAAACCCCATAAATCACTGGTCCCCTCTCCCGGGTCATTCTTCTGGTCCCCTGCCTCCGGCCCACACTCTTCAGAGTCTTGTGAATCCCTGGCATACAGTGACTCATCCAAGAGATTTTTTATTTATTTTTTACACTCAGTATCAAATTAACTTTTACATAAAACAGGATTGCTCTTTTTGATTAAGCAGGACCCCATATGATCAATGAGAGGTCAGGGAGTCTCTAGTTAAAAATGCTGATTAGCTTTAATTTTAAACTTGGGTTGAACCAATGTTGAACCAGAAAATAACAACAACAAATTAATTAGGTTGCAGATGGAGCAAACAGTGTCTTGGTTTTTTGGCTTCTTTTTCTCTGTTAATGGAAAGTGATAATCACCGTGCTTGATAATGTTAAAGAGATTTGAATGAATGCGCTGTTACTTTCATGGGTTTATTCCAGTTGCAACTTGTATGGTAGTAAATGAGAAGGCTCTCTTAATGAAATAATTAGAGTACAGTTTCTAAAATGGCAAAGCAATTGAGATCAGAATTAAAATAATCCTGTCCCTCAATTATGAACATTGGGTAATTTTGACAACTTACAGGCATGCGATTTTTTTAAAAAAAACACAAGCAAACTTTGGTATTCATCACAACAAAAAAGTTGATTTTCCTTAAGATGTCTCAGTTTAAGCAAGAATGAGAAAGACACAGATATAGGAAGCTAGGTTTTAGGCTCTATGAGCATCTTAGGGTGCTGGATGTATCCCTATAGATTTGCATACTCTCCAACATTTCTACAATGAAAATAGGGACATCCCATTCTCTAATGATAATTTTACTATTTATACCCCACACATCTTACGGGGTTGACCCAGCCACTCTGAACAGCTTCCAACATATATAAGAATGTAATAAAACATTAAACATTAAAAAAAACCTTCCCGATACAGGATTGCCTTCAGATGGCTCGTGGGTTAGATAGCTCCATACCCTCCAACATTTCTCCAACGAAAATAGGGACATTGAAAGGAAAGGTGGGACATTCCATGATCAAATCAGAAACCAGGATGGCTTCTCTAAATCAGGGACATCCCTGGAAAATTGGGACACTTAGAGGGTGTGGATCTGATGAGGGAGCAGTGGCTGTGTCTCCACCTACATTCTTCCTGTATACCATAAATATGGTAATTATTGAAAACACCATGCAAACTGGTGATTTGCTGCCCAAGGGAATCAAATGTGCAGAAGCACTGTGCCCCTTGACATTTTTACTGCTCAAAGAAATAGATTGTTATGAGCTTAAGGTTTCTTGATTACCAAAGAATGGACAGCTAATATGTAGCAATGTATTTTAATAAAAGAACTCTACTGTTCATTGATTGCTAGGAAAATCTCTTTACTGATGCAGTTAGAGAGGGGCACATCCTTCAGCAATCTTACTTTTTAAATAATCCAGTTTTGCAGTTTGAATAGAGAGAGAAGCGAAGCGTTAAGATGTTTAGCAGAGGTTAACAAGAGTCTAGGGCAGGGTTTCCCAAACTTGAGCCTCCAGCTAATGTTCAACTACAACTCCCATAATCCCTAGCTAGCAGGAGCAGTGCTCGGGGATGATGGGAATTGTAGTCCAAAAGCTACTGGAGACCCAAGTTTGGGAAACCCTGGTCTAGAGCACTGGCTAAAACAGTGGCTCTCTGAAAATGTAATTCAGGATCAGCTATTTTCAAGAGCCTATTTACTTCTATGCATTGCTTGTATATGTGTAATTACAATAAACGTTACAAAGACACCACAAACCTCCAGTATTTTCCCAAACAGAAACTGAACTCTGCAGCATAACCCCTGGATGTCTCACCACTGGGGAAAGTGGGTGGCAGCTTGTTAACAATGGTGTGAGATACACTGATTCTTTGAAGAGAACTGCAAGCTGCAGAATGATCAAAGATTAAGCAAATACTAGCACTCCTGAAAATAAGACTGTCAAGATAACAGTTTCCAAGACAAACCAAAGCAATTCTGGAGATACTAAATACCTCCCATACACAGAATGGGAACAAGCCTGGAGTCCCACTGTGAGGAGGTGAGAACCTCATTTGATCAACAGTTACAAAGGGTCAAAGCTGACTCATAGGCCCAGCTGCAAAGCACCCAGTTGGGGGTGGTTGAAGAGGTGGGCGAGCAGCTGGCGAGCTTGGAGTGTGGATTATTGAGGTCAATTGATAAGAATAAACAAACTGTCTCTGCCCTGGAGCTGGTCAGCATAAATAAGGATGAAAAGCAGGAGGAACAGCCTCAGGAACTGGAAAACTGCTGGGGAAAGACTGTGCCAAAGGAAAAGAAGAAAGGACACAGGTTAGAAGCCTGGAGGCACAGTCAAAGAGAAACTCAGTTTAGAAGCTCCGCCTTGTGTTCTCATGAAAGCGGATGGAATACGACTGGCACTTTCCTTTAACAGAATGGAAGGCAACATCTCAAGATGATGGTCAACCAGATTCTACCCCAAAACCCAGAGACAGACCCTATGAAAATGTCCCTATTTCCATGGGAGAAATGTTGGAGGGTATGGAGTTATCCAACCCCTGAGCTGTCTGAAGGCAATCCGGTATAGGAAAGTTGTTGTTTTTTAATGTTTAATTTTTTAATGTTTTTCTATGTTGGAAGCTGCCCAGAGTGCTGGTGCAACCCAATAAGATGTGTGGGATATAAATAGTAAAATTATCGTGATGGAATGGGACTTACAGTGCTTTTTTTTCCGGGGGGGGAAACGCAGGGGTTCGCATACCCCTAAACAATTTGTGAATCAAAGTTTGGCATCATTGAGGGGCAGTATTTCAATATGAGTAGGAAAATGAGAGTAGCCCTAAATATTTTTTTAGGGGGGAAAGCACTGGGGACACCCCTATTTTCACTGGAGGAATTTTGGAGCAGCTGGGGAGGAAGCCGCTCGGGCACCTGGGGCGGGGCACCCAGAGGCAGGGCAAGACACCCACAGGGGTGGGGTGCACCACAAGGCCTCCAGAGTCTGCCTGCCTCCTCCCACTCAGTTGCCCTGGGGAGGAGGCAGCAGGCGGACCATTTGGGCAGCATGGAGCTTGCGTGCGCCCAAGCCACCGCGTCTCTCCCTGGAGAGACGTGTGGCTCAGACACGCTGCAGGCCCCTTGGTGAGTGCCACCCGGCATTTTGTCACCCCCTTCAGTGGTGACACGTGGGGCGGTCCGCACCCACCACACCCCCTTCCTCCACCCCTGTGTTGGAGTGCATGCAGAGACTGCTGATATATGGATAAGGATTAACAAAAGGAACCTGAACCCAGATAAAATGTCGCTGTCGAGGGTCCAAGAAGTCTTTGAAAGATGTGGCTGCTTGTTCTAAACTGTGTGGCACAACCCAGTGAAAAGAACACCTTCATACCAGGTATCACTTCTGTTGCAATGGAATTCACTGATATTTTTCTTCAGCCTTATTTTGAACCACTCTGCTCAACAGTATGAATTAGACAGCCATGTTTCCACCTTAATGTGTAATTCTGTCCTATGTACAGCTACTTTAAGGGCACAGGCTTTGGTTGCAAAAGCAGGCTTGTGCCTCAGTACCTCTTTTTAGAGGAAATGAAGCAGTGCCAGAAATGCACAGATAATGTTTATAAGCCAATTTTACACAGATATTATTGAATTAACTGTTCCATGAAGCAGCATTCTATGGCAAACCGTTCTGCATGCTGGATTTCTCAGGTACATTTCCTTCAGTGTGGGCTAAAATAATGATGTCTCTCAGACATTGTTACTTGAATGCTAACAGCTCTTCCCGCCCCCCGCCCCAGCCCCCGCCACCTTGAAATCATTTTTACATTCTTCTCAAGGAAAATGTGAGATGCTCCACTGAAATAAAGGCATTTGCCCATTCAGAACCACTCAGTGACATTACCACTCATACGTGCATTCCAAGAGTCTCTTCTTCAGGGCTTTAATGAGGCATTGCCGAATATGCTGTATGTTTACAAAAGGCCTAACAGATAATGACTTTAAAAAATGCAGAAGTGCAGCTGCCAGCGCAAACGGCCATAACACCAATTATCTCAGCAGCGCTTAGTCATTATGTTGATTCAAAGGCAAAACTGATCCAGTGGGTGGTTTTCTTCTCTTGTGTGGGGGACTGGGGGAAATGGGTGAGTTCCTCTCTCCTTATTCCCCAGATTCTTTGTATTTCCTATTAGATCTTTCCCAAGCTGGATACACTATTAATTCCCGGGCAAGTTCTCAGAGGAGGTTTTAGACAGATAAAAACAGACAATAGGGATATAAAAACAAATATGGTCTCCCTCCAATATTTAGCGGGGTAATGATCACATGCATTATGCTAGGGGCATGCTAACTTCCAATAACACAAACCATATGGGTATCACTCTCTGCATGAAGTTCTTTCTGCTAAGCGGCTTTCATGCAGTTCAGTGGGGGGGGGGGGACATTCTGTTCAAACTTCCTAGGAGTCACTTCAAACAAAAGATTTATCATGTGCCTTGGCACCCATGTCGCCATAGGCATGAAAATATTAGCAGTCAAATGGAATTTGTGCAGCCCCTAATGACCATAGATATGCAAGTGTTTCCCAGAACTGTGCTTCCTTGAGCACCAAGTAGGAAATCTATGCTTTCAAACACCTGTCAATAGCCACGATCCAAAAAAAAACCCTCCAAAAAGTATGATAAAGTGTATGACAGATTATTATGAAAACCTATTTTGGGGTATCTCTGATAAATTATTATATAGGGACAGGCTAATCCAGTTTTTGCTTTTTTTCTAAAAATGAAAACCTGAAAATTGAAATATGTATTTTGGGAATTATTTTCTAAAAACATACACATTTTTTAACCTATTTTGTCTCCACTTATGCATTTCTAAATATATTTTAACCTAAAGTATGAATATTGTAACACATTTTTGGTCTTTTTTTGAGCCAAAAACCGCATCACAAAATTCAAAATAGTGCAAAATCTAAAAGGAAATGATGTTCCATTCCACATATAGCATAATCCTAAAGAAGTCTGCTCATAAGTAAGCCCTATGTAAGAAGTGTTAGGACTGCGGTGTGGCTCAGGTCAGTTCATACTGGAATCTGCAAAAATGGAATCCCTCAGGTATGCTCATTACGATACACCTAGAAGTATTCTGAAATGAGTTATAGAACTAATTTATTGTGCAGTTGTACTTTTGTATTTTTCAGTGCATAAAAAGATATTTCATCACAAATATATTTTTGTATAGAACAGATTGATTTTGTAATTCAGTTCCAGGACGACTTCCAGCTGTACAGCAATTTATCAGAGAGATACCCTAAATTAGTGCCTGTAGTATTTTAATTTATCAAAGAAATGTGTAAACACATACACCATCTATCACTTGTCCGTTTTTCGTCAACAAAGTAAAAATGAAAAAAACATAATTCCTTCAGTCTGGAATTCCATGTCAGAATCTGTCTCACATATCTCAGAAGTAAATAGTAAGGCTCTTACACCAGGAATAGATCAGCTGATTCATCTGCCGATGGCCACAGCATCTATTGCTACCTGTCAAACATATGTCACAGCTGGAAGACATTAGATAGATGAAAAGCACAGATATGTTTAGAGTCCTATGACGGAGAGACATTCATACTGAAAGGAAATGGAATAGTGACATGAGTTTAAACTCTCCCCAGGATAGCAAGTAACACTTCCAAAGGAAAAAAAAGAAAACCAGTGGTGTACATTTACCAGAGATATATGTTTGCATTACAAGTTAAATAGCAGCACTTAAAAAAATAAATCTGGCCTAGAGGGTCGTTTCAATGAGAAAAATGCTCTCGCAAGTAGACATTCTGTGTTTTCTAAGGCATGAAATCGGTGCAGTGTTAAGAAAAACTGTGTGCTTGAACTGTGAAAATACTGAGCACTGCTTCAGTAGAGGTTATGGATGTATTTAATTCCAAAGTCCCTGGGTGGCAAAGCTGCAATAATGAATGCTGCGGCTGGACAAGTAATATCAATAATTAATGGTCAGTTTGCTAATCTCGAAGCAAATTCTCATGAAAATGGGCAAAGCACATTTTTATTCATGGTGCAGATGTTCTCACCCTCGAAAACCTGCAGGATTTCAATAGGATGCTTTCAATGAATAGGGCCATAGGAACCTGCCTTGTATCAAGTCAGACTATTGGTCCACCTAGCTCCGTGCTCCCTACATCAGGGATGTGGGACCTGCAGTCCTCCAGATCTTGTTGGACTACAGCTCCCATCATCCCTGAGCATTGGCCATCCTGGCCGGGGCTGATGGGAGTTGCAATCCAACAAGATCTAGAGGGCCACATGTTCTCCACCTCTTATTTCCACTGACTGTCAGAAGCTTTCTAGGGTTTCAGACAGGGGTTTTTCCCAGCCATACATAGAGGCGATGGAGATTGTGAACATACGATGGAATCTGATTAACATGGTAAGCTAGTTGACACATACAGCAACCACAACATGGTGACAATATTAAATAGCTTTCATGTGGTGGCTGTACTATTTGAGGCTTTGAGAAGACCTTCCTTAATTACCTGGGGTTAACTGCTGTTAGAGAAGGGATCTCAGATTAAATCATTTTCAACCCAAGGACCACATTCTATTGAGGGCATTTTGCCAGTGCTGGGCAGGATCAGGAGGCAAAAGTGGCATGGCCAGAGGCTAAAGGGAGTGTGATTCATATTTTTACAATACACTACATTCCAGCTTGGCAGAGGTGTCTACACACACAAACACACATCTCTCTCTCTCCTTGATCCTGACCAGCAAGAGGCATTATCCCAGATCAGTAACATCTTCTGTGTTACTGTAACATATTCTCTGAGGTCTAGCTCCAAGGGATTTCTGGAGATTCCCTCACTGTGAGAAGTGAAGTTACAGGGAACCAGGCAGAGGGTATTCTCAGTAGTAGCGCCTGCCCTGTGGAATGCGCTCCCATCAGATGTCAAAGAGGTAAACTATTATACAGTCTTCTATAGGCAGCCCTGTATCGGGATGCTTTTAATGTGTGATGTTCTGTTGTGTTTCCACTCTGTTGCAGAGTGACTGGGGCAACTCAGTCAGATAAGTGGGGTACAAAAAACAAATTATTATTATTATTATTATTATTATTATTATTATTATTCTAGCCAGGCAAAAACAGAGCAGAGTTGGCGAGGGGTGTGGCCTGGGTAAAGGCCTGAGGGCATGATAGAGAGGCTTAAAGAGTTGCATTTGGCTCCCAAGACCTGATATCCCCCACCCTAGCTAAAATAGTAACCTAATGTATTTATTTTAAACATTAATGCCAATTACAGATAGGTAGCCGTGTTGGTCTGCCATAGTCAAAACAAAAAAAATTCCTTCCAGTAGCACCTTAAAGACCAACTAAGTTAGTTCTTGGTATGAGCTTTCGTGTGCATGCACACTTCTTCAGATACCTGGTATCTGAAGAAGTGTGCATGCACACGAAAGCTCATACCAAGAACTAACTTAGTTGGTCTTTAAGGTGCTACTGGAAGGAATTTTTTTTGTTTTGATTAATGCCAATGTTACTTCAGTTTAGACTATGGACAACTGAGCACTGGTGAATTACAGTATAGTGGCTGCTGACCCCAAGTGGTCCGCAAGCTTCATTTAAGTAGTCCACTGTGAAGACTAGTGGGAGCAACACCCTAAATACTCATTGATTTAAATTGTATTTTTATTGGTTCTTTTATTTCTTAAGTTGTATTTTATTATTTATTGTTGTATTTTATGTTGCATTTGATGGCATTCGAATTGTAATACAATATAGGAAATGAAAGAAACAAAGAAAATGCTATTAAAAGCTCACAGCATCTAGCACAGGACATTACAAATGCCACAACAGACAGAAAAATCATTAAATGGTCCACCAAGACTCCCAGCAATTTTCAAGTGGTCTATGGGGGAAGGAACCTTGGGAATCACTGCTTCAGAGCAAGCTGAAATTGTATATACTAGAGGAATTTGTTTTAATGTATATGACTTTTTTTTAAAGGGGGGGGGGACTACTTTCATTAAAAAACAACACCACACCTTTTCATTTCTATGGTTACTCGGCTTTTCCTTTCTGGTGTACACTGAGACTAGCTAATAGTAAGGACAAAAACAATGCAATAGTGGAGATAATGGAATAAGCGCATGAAACCCTTATTGCAAAGTAGTCACTTTGTGGCTACATTCTCAACAAAGAGTTCACTTAAAATACTTTTGTTCTGGTTTTGCTGGAAGCAATAACTCAAAGGAGTTGATGGTACAGTGAAATGGAAGGAAATGCAATACTACAATCATTTTAGAAGCTACTACAAATTAAAGTCATAGTCAGAGTTCCAATTTAAAAAGAAATGAATCATACCAGGGAACAGGAAAAGCATAAAAACCTTTGAGGAACATAGGAAGTTGCTTTATACCACATTGAACCATTGATGCCCTTTGCTCAGTATTTTCTGCACTGACTGGTAATGGTTTTCCGGGGTTTCAGATGGGGACACTGCCACTCTCACCTGGAGATGCTGGTGATACAACCTAGGACATTTTGCATGTAAAGTGCTTTACTACTGAGAGATGGCCCTTCCCCTTTTCCCAACCTTTGTGTTGTTGGGCATTCAAAGGGAGAGTAACAGTATTTCTTAGGAGATTGTTCCACAGGCAGGGTGAGCTCACCTGTGCTTTGAAGAGCACAATTTCCTGTGCAGAGGACTTAAGTTCACTCTGCTTGGATGAGCAAAGGGTCTCTACAGAAGATCAAATGACCACACAGAGGTTGGGAGCTGGGTCAGTGGAGTCTGATGCTGACACTCCTTCCTGCATTCATTTCACCTGATAAGCCATCTGCTAAGGATTATGATGCTCTGCCAGTCCTGCACATCAAGTCACTGGTAAGTTTAAAAGTTGGCAACCCTATGTACACAAGTCCAGGATGATAACAGAAAAGTCCATGCTTCTACTCCTTATTGATGCCACCTCTTATGGTGTAGAGCAGGGGTAGGGAACCATTTTTGGCTCCGTCGACTAGATCCATATGAGGATCAGCCTTGCGGGGCAAATTTGAGAGAAGGGTTGCATGGCATCTATATGACATCACACAATAGACAGGTAGATTGCTTCACTTACACTTGGGCAATCTGCAAGGAATGTTGCCAGCCCTATGCTTTGCAAGCTTCTCCACGCTACTCCTTTAAGCTCCCAATGTCAGAGGTTTCAAGGGGCAGCACAGGGAGGCTTGTGAAGAGTAGGACTGGGAGGGAGAAGCATTTTCTATTGAATGAAATTCACTTCCCACTCTTTGAACAAGTGCACTCCTATTGCCCAATAGTTGGGAGCCTGCTTTTCTCCAGCAAAGGAACAATTAGGAGACTGCTTTAAGCTCCTGATTGTTCCTTTGAATCCCTACCCTACCTACCCCACATTTGACAACCTGTACGATATCAGGTGTTGGGCAGGTAGCCATGGCTTCCCCAAAATGGCCTGGTGGGCCAGGTTTGGTCCATGGGCAGAGGTTTCCTAAACCAGGTGTAGAGATATGTGTAGCAAGTTCTTCAATACATCTCTCAACAGGCAGGGAGGTCATATTGCTAAGCCGAATCACTAAAAAAAAAATTCCAACGGAATGTTAACACTTTCTTAATTTGGAAATGGTATGGTTAGAATTGATTTCCACCCTTGCCTTCTTCCTCTCTTTCGACATTTCTGCTGAAACACCATTCTCCCTAAGTGGTTTTCTCATGCAAGCATCATTAGCTGAAATGTTGATAGAGGAGTTTATCCAAAGTATGGAACTGAACTAATATCCAAACACTGCCTTCTGCTCTTTGCATCCTCTTAAGCTCCCCCACAACCATCACTGGCACATCAGCTGCCGGAAAAATAGAATCAGATCAATACCACAATGGATAATAGCAGCTTGATGGAAATCAAAAGGGTACTAAACTTTCAAAAGGTCTTCATCCATTTATGCAGTCCCCTGCAGAGATTGCTAAATTATTTTCTTCCGAACTGCATTCCACAACCTCTGGCTAGCTTTACTGTGGCATTTTTAGATAAACCCGTAGGCAACAATAGGTAAACTAAGTAGAAATGAAATATTGTTTATTGTTATACCACTTATTGCCAGAATAGGCTTCTAAGCAGTTTACAAATATAAGACCCAATTATACAAACACTAAAATATAAACTTCCATAATTAAGATACACAATCCCAATAAAACATTAAGATATAAAAAAACCTGCAGTAATTAAAACAGGAGACAGGGGTTGGGTAATCAAGGGAATGTCTGTATAAACAGGTGTGTCTATAATATCTAAGCAGTAAACGCCACATTTTGTATGGCAGTATAATTCTCCCCATCTGGCCTTTTTTCAATACACACAGGTCCTGTAATCAAAAATAGTGTTAGCTTTGTCCACAAAGCTGGATGACATTTTATGAGTGACACTTTCCTCAGACCTATCCTGAGGGAAGGTGTGTGGTGCATAGAATGAATGGATGGATGGATGAATGAGGGATGCTAGTGCTTTGTATATTGAACAAACATATTTAAGAAAAGGAAGAAGGAAGACATCTCATGGCTTCTTATCAACCTCTTCTCCCCGCCTTTTACAGTCCCTGTAAAAGTCTCCCAATATGCTTATTATTAAGGGGGGGGGGTTCATTCCACCTGGCAAGCCGAAATGTTTCAGCAGAGTGAACAATTAAGAGTATGATGCAGTATTCCACCCTATGTATTTAACATAGAGCGTACTTTGACTCTAACATGATGACATTTGCCATCTATGAGCTTTCAGTTCTCGGGGCAAGGGCGTCAAAAAACAACACTGATCTTTGTAGTGATCATAAGTGCTCTAAAGCTCCCTTCACATCAGTTGCACTAAGGGAGACGTATGCTATTAAGATGAAATAGGTCCATGATGCTGGTTCTGAGCCTAACATCTAACACTGAGTGTAGATGTCTGAGAAGGGTAGGTCTGTTTCCAACTCACACTGAGTTGGATTTTCATGCCTATAGAAATTTATCTCTATTAGCCTGTCCAACTTGTTGCCTTCCAGGTTTTTTAGACTCCATTTCCCATCATCCTAAACTAACATGGCCCATGATCAGGGATTATGGAAGTTGTAGTCTAACCGTAACTGGAGGCCAAGAAGGCTGCTCTAGATGGTGTCTGAGTGGGGTGGGGATGCAGGTTTTTTGCTACTTATTTTATAGATGCTAGGCTTGCCATACATCAGCAAAATTCCTGACATGTCCTGTTTTCCTTGGGTGTGAAAATGGTGTCAACAATTTGGGTTTGTTCCCCAAAAAAGCCCAACAATTTTTGGTGGGTTTCTTTTTAAAAAGACAAAAAACTTTGTGGGTGTCAGGAATTATACTTTTTGAAATATGGCAACCCTATAGATGTAATGTCGGGGGCGCGAATTATCAGTGCCTATTTAAATCTACAATTGTTTGAACAACAAGGTTGTCATCACCTGCATCCTGCTTTCGGCTATTTTCATTTACATTTACATATGCATATTTAATTATCACCTTTGAACTTCATTTGGGTGTGAAGTTCTCAGTTCGGAATGCAGCTTTCTCTTTTCCTTTACAAAAGCTTAGCTCCATTCTGCCATGACCTGCACCTTTTAAAATACATATTGATCCTAAATTATACTATTTAAAAGCTTCACTTAATGTCCTTTTTACACCCTGAGTAATGGCCAGTGTTCAAATCCTTTTATAAATAAAAATATCACTTCATCTGCAGTTTTGGTTTCCCCTTTAATGATCAAGGGTGAGGGGAGAAATAATAAATTAGGGCTGAAATCCTATATACACTTTACCTGGAAGTACATCTCATTGAATTCAGTGGGACTTACTTCTCAGTAGACATGCATAAGATTGTGTTGCTAAAAGGCAAGCTGAAAAATTTAATCCTATTAGGGTTTTTAAAGTAAGCTCAGGGCAGTAAATTATCCCAACCCTTGAGCAAATCCTGTTCCATAAATTTTAAGTAGGCTCTTCATCTCTCTCTCCTCACTCTCGTCTTCCCATGAACAGCAACGTAGAGGAAGAAGATGTGTGTAGGAATGTTCTGCCTCAACGTTACCTTTTGAGGAGTTTTTGTGCTGTGTTTCAGACAGCCACAGATTGGACGGAAGAAAGTATGCAGTCCCTAGCAAAGAAGCCAAAGGAAAGCTAAGAGTTTGCTCAGTGCATTCCAGCCTGTGTTGAATTTCCCTCATCCCACTTTTTAAATAAATACTAAGAACATGCTCACTCCTTTTCTGAAATCTGTAAAAAGACTGAGATGATCCTGAAGGTTAGTAAAGAATGCCATCCCATGTCCAGGTAGCTGCATTGCCTTAAGAAATGCTCTGCAGCAGAATGCATGCTTAGGAATCCTAGTTCCCTTTTGTTTTTCTCCATTGATCAAGACAGTAGTAGTAGAACATTGTTCATATAACTCAACCTGACATGTCAGTCTGTCAGCATATTATGGCATCAAGCAGTTCCCTTGGTGTCCCACCCAATAATATCGTTCATATCTCATTAACTGATAGGAGAAAATACTACATAGAAAATTAACCCAGTGGGCTTTTACAGTTTTCCCCCACTTTTTAAAATTAATGAATTAAGGATAGATGTCACTTCCACTCCTCCTTGCTTATGGGATTAGTCTCACCCAAGTGGCAGAAATGGCTTACCACATATGAATGATTCAGGCAGCAGTTGACTGCCAGGCTCACTTTTTTCTGTTGTTTGGCTTGGCTGCTGTAAGAGACTCCCGTCAGTTGCATACATTTGGAGTCAGGAATCTGGAAGGGAAGATGGAAGGTGTAAATACAACCTATGAATTTGTATATTTGGCTGTTTTAACATGCCCCACTGCCACAGATTCTATAATATACATCCTCCCTGCATGGAGCTATTTATACTTTTCCTTTCTTAATGGAATCAATTCACTGCAGAGAGTCCTAACCACCAGGCTCTTGGAGGAAGCCAGCAGAAAATTCAGAATTGCGAGGAAACCAGAACCAGAAAGCACCAGCAAGGGTCAGAAAATAGTATATGGAGCTTACATTTGAAAGCCCTAAAGTTAAATCCTAGCTTTAATGCTTTACCTAGGTAGACTATCACATTTCAGATTCAGTTTCTGCCCTCCTTTCTGGCCTCCTGAAATGGCAATAATGTTAAGTTGAATGAGGTAACAGCAGTGGCAACATCCAGGTGCTAACTGGGAATAAATTCCATGCAATATCAAAGGACATTAGGGCCAACAAGCTAACAACATTTATGTAGGTCAATATGAACACACTCTGGCTTCATCCATGAGGAAAGTTTATCAAAAGATGAGTATACTATTTACTATGAGCATGTTCACCATGAGTATGTCTAATCCATATAGCCATAAATAAATAACAAGAAAAGAAATTGTCAAAGCTCTACAACTGTCTATGACAGACCTATTCTGCCAAAGACAATTGGGTAGCTATGCCCTCCAGGCCTTTAAAAAATAATAGTCCCTGTGATTCTCACATGTTTTTCACATCCATAATAATATTATTCTGCTGTGACTATAGTGAGGGTTGCATGAAATTGCAATCAGACATTGTATCAGATGACCTGATGTGTTAATCAACACTAAAGGTACACCACAGGGAGCAAAAACAATAAATTTTAGTTCAGAGACAAGTGTTCCTATTGTTCCTTTGCAGGAATTAAAAATGAAAACAATGGGAGAGATTTTAGGGGGGGAAAACACAAAGAAGATTAATGCAGAGATAGCTTCTTTGTTCCCTGTGTGTTGCATATTGTGAGTAATGTCGATTTTTCTTCATCTGAAGCACAAATGAACTTATTGAGTTCTTTTTATTTATTTTCACACCATTCATATTTAGTGTAAACTTCCATATATTGTGTGGTCCTCCAGAAACTGTTGGACTGCAAGTCCCATCGGACCCAGTCAACACAGCCAAAGGGCAGGGATGGTGGGAGTTTTACTTCAGGAGAAGCAGGTTCCCCCGCCTAGCAATTAAAATCTATGGAGAGGGCATTGTGGCTATACTCCAAACAGTACTTGATGGGACAGTGAGTCATGTGGGGCCTTCATGGTGGTGGCACCCTCCTGGTGCCTCTCAAGCTGTATCAGGAGTCTTCCATACTTCAGTTCTGTAGGTTGCCCAAGATGCATCTTGTCATTTGGGCCTTTGAATCCTTGTGAAAGTGCGAAGAATTTGATTTAATGCACAGCCTATCGGATGTATTTACTTACAGCTATTGGTTTTAATGTTTCTGATATGTTGGTTTTAGTTTTGTGAATTTTGTATCTTATATTAAATGTTTTATGAACCACTCTGGCTTGTTGTTTAGAAAAGTGGTATAAAAATTCAAACAATAAACTAATTTTAAAAAATTGGAGTGTAAACCCTGAAAAAGAGGGTTAAGATGCTCATTTTCTCCAGAGTGAGAGAAAACTATTTGCAGAGTAAAAGGAATAGCCAGGTCAGAAACGAACAAGAAGTGCCTGTCAGCTCAGTTTCCAGAGAGGTTAGGAATCAAAGACCTTTCTCCTTGCCAGAAATTCCAAAGGCTGGAGAAACTTCATTGATCTGAATGGATCAGCAAGAAACAGCTCTGCACAAAGCAGAAACTGTTCAGTTTTTGAGAAGCAAACTTCTCTTGGGCTGTGTAGACTTTCTCTTTCATGGGTTTGAAGGGGAAACTGTCAGTGAGAAATGTATATTTTTCCTCCAAACTGATTTACACAACTCTTACAGATAAGCAAACTTCCACAAGAAACTGCCAGTGGCTTTTGATATTCATACAGAGGCAACACTTGAGCTACTTGCTCTGGATTCTGCAGGTGGGACTTCTCCTGGCAAACTATGCAGAGGTGCCCCCAGCCTTCTTCCTGCAGAGTAGGAAAATGGTGTGTGCAACACATGCCATTGCGGTGACAGTTAGCATAAAGCTTTGGGTTGAATAGACCTGGAATAAACACATGAAACTAGTTCTTCTGCCTCAGCCTGGTCAACCAAACAATACAGCAGAGATGGAAAACCTGTGATCCTGCAGATGTTGTTGGATTACAACTCCTATCACCCGCAGCCAGTATGACCAATGGTCAGGGATGATGAAGAGAGTTGCAATCCGGCAACGTGTGAGAGGCCACATTTTTCCCATCTCAGCAATACAGCCCACTTGTTTCACTCTTGCTCAGCCTCCAGATTAAAGCCATCACCTCCCAATCTCAGACCATCCAGGCCAATGGATGTGGCCTTGCTCAACTCCTCCACACTCAGGAACATCCCTCCTAGGCAGCCTACACTAGTACCTGTAGCTGCAGAATAGGGAAATGATTGTTAATCAACAGATCCCCACCCCTTGACAAGGAGCTATAAAGCCAGCCAGTCTTCATAACAGTGTAGCACATTGGTGAGGCAACAACTCACTGTTGGGTAGTTCTGGCTAGTCTTGGCTACAGGGAGCTGTCCAAGGTCTTTCCCAGTGCTCTTCTGCTTTGCCCTAATAACCCTTACTTAGACTTGACAGTTGGAGTCACCTTACTCAGACCCTGGTCTTCAAGACCTAACAGTGCTTCTTAATTTGTGAGTGCCTTGGACGCTGTCTGGCCACTGCACAATCTGGGACCCCAACCTGAGAGAGAACAGGATGGGGGTGGGTTTTTTAAGGATAGGCTCCCTCTATGATTTCCTATAAATTGTTTCTGCTATTTATGAGATTTATTACCCATTCTTCACAATATAGTCCCAAGGCAAGTTATAATAATTTTGAAATACAGTATTGAAATCAGTTAAAAACAAATTGCAGTTAATAGAAGGGGGGAGGCAAGTCCTAAACAATATATCTCAAGTGTCAAAGAGCCACATTCATCCTTGGACCGTCCTCCCCCAAGGCAGGCCAGTGGTGAACAGCGCTCTCTCTCTCTCTCTCTCTCTCTCTCTCTCTCTCTCTCTCACACACACACACACACACACACACAATCACCTCCCTCCACTAGTTTGAATAAGGAAAGGTTATCCCCTCAAATGATTGATCTCTCCATGCATCAAATAATTGACCCAGTGTTGAAATAGGAGGCATCAGGGTTCTGGCCTTCCATCATCTCAGTCCTGTGTCTACTTTTAAACAATTTTCTTTGCTACTGTTGCCTAGATTGGTGGGGGTCTTGGGAGCAACCTGGGATGGAAAAAAATTGATTTCTTTCCCCATTGGACTCAGTGAAAAGTCCAAACCTTAAAGAAATGTCACTGATACCACAAGGGAAAGAGAACTCTGTTGGTTCCTGTTTCTCTCTGTTTTTCATTTTTCCATTCTTTCCAATTTTTGTATGCTATTTTCACTGATATATGCATTGTATGCACATCTCTATCTAAATATATGTCTTTGTGTATACATTATTACATTATTTCACTGGAGAACTGCATCACAAATTTGGAGAAGTGCAGATTTCAGTTTCTTTTAGCAAGTTTGATTGAGTAGGTTCACATTAAAATATAACTGAACCCCATTTCTCCTTCATCCCTAGCTATTTTTTATTATTTATTATTTTAATTTATGACAAACATTTCAAACAGAATCATCTTTACATATTTAAACTTCCCCATTTTCTGCGGTTCCTTATATTTAGTCTATTTTTCTGCATATCCCAATTTAAATCCATTTTATATTTTATTTCCATCCATTTCATATATGTTTTCAATACTGCACATTTTTACATTAATCCTGTTTACAATGAGTTTGTAAATATTCAATAAATGATTTCCATTCCCCCTTAAAGACTTCGTTATCTTGATTTCTTATTCTTCCGGTAAGTTTCACCATTTCTGCATATTCCATTAGTTAGAAGAATGGCTACAGAAACTAACAGAAACTTCCATCCCTAGTTATCACCAAAATAATATATCTGCAAAATTCACCAAAATTCTCATTTGCCATATTTTAGTCAAACTTATTTGTAATATTCGGAAATCAATGCAGTATGGTTAATAGTAAATTAGTAAATGTATTGTTGCATAAAGACTCTGCTACTATTTGCAAACATTTGACAGATTGGTATTGACAGTAGTGCATTTTAAAGTGTAATACATTCTCTGCCACATTGACTAGAATACGCACTCTGAATATATATGAGGCAGCTAGTGGGAGATGACAACACTATAACATCAAGGCAGGTGCAGACTCTTTAGAGCAGCTGTAATGAACCTCTAGCACTTCAGATGTTGCTGAACTACAACTCCCATCACCCTTAGCCATAGACCATGCTTCCTGGAGCTGAATGGAGTTGTAGTTTAGCAACAGCTGGAGAGCCAAATGAGCCAGAGTCCATCCAGTTATCAACTGAGAAAGGAAGGAGCAGCATTCTGTCAGGGCTGCTACGGCAATAAAATGACATAGAGGTGGTACTGCAGAGCCACTCTCCTGACACCAGCTGGATGTGCTTGGTAGAGTGATTTTCAAATGCAGCGATAGGGATTGAGAGTGTGTAAGGAGAGAGAAATATATGCTTACATAATATTTTTGCATGGGATCATATGGTTATAGGTTTCAGTCTTTGTTGTACGGTGCGTTTTGTTGTTTCTATGACTTGTAAACTGCGCTGTGTGTAGTAATGTAGAAAGGGTTACATCAAATAAGAATGAAATAAAAAAAATGAAATATGGAGTGATGGCAAGGAGGAGAGGAAGAATGGGAAGAGCTATCCCTGCATACAAAAGCATTGGTGTTTCAGGAAAGTGCAAACAACAAAGCAGCAGGCGTAACAACCTTAAGTAGTGCAATGATGGAAAACTCAGGAGGAATCTGACTAAGCACAGGCAAGAGTCCATTTAAAAACATCTCTGGTGCACCGATGGCAGCCAAGCAATTTATGCACCACCACCACTCTGCCTGGGTAGCACCAACCAAGAATATTTTTCCATATGGTCAACAACCAGTTAGAATCTGGGAGAAAACGTACCCAAACAGAGTGGTCTGCTTTTAAAAATGAATAAATCCCAGCAGGTATTCAAAGAATAAATGAGCCGTTGTTTCGAGCTGGCCTGGGAATTCATTTTTCTCCTCTTATCTGCAGTGTTTCATATTTTTTCAAACAGTTTCATTTTAATTATTTAGTGAGCAAGTTGTGTGATTGCAGTTATGTGATACTGCTTCAGTTTACTTTTAAAAGTTTCAAGCCATCTGAAGATTCACAGTATGTGTGTGTATGTTGTGTTTCAGGTAGGGAAATAAAATGTAATAAATAACTAAATATAAATAAAAATCAATATGTGTTGCCTTATAATGAGCTGCAGATAAAATTTGTTCTCTTCTGACCCTATAAAAAATGCTTTACATGATATTCAGAGGAACACCCCTAGGTGGAGAAGGAACGACATCCCATCGCAGGGTTTCAGTGCCCAGATGAAACTCATGACATCACTCCTGCAACCTGCCTGGAGTACAAAACAGGGACATCCTTTCTCCCTTTCGATGCAAAATTGCTCACTTGACATTTGCATGCAATCTGCCTCTGAGAACTTATCTTTGTGCCCCTGAGATAGTCCGAGCTAGGGACGTGGATAAACTCTCCGCTAGTAAAGGTTTAAATTAGAAGCAGTTAAGAATCAGGCTCCGTGGGATTTATTTCCTCCCATTCTGCTGGCAATTTGGCAGAACAAAATAGCGCTGCTATTTCACACCTCACAGAGAAAAAAAAATGTTTGTCAGCTGTCAGAAATGGTTTGTGCTAATGCACCTCCAATCTAGCTAAGAAGACAGCAGTAAGAAAAGAAGTGTCTAGGAAGATTGCCTTTAATGAACCCTAAAGAGATTTGTTGATCAAAAATAGTACAAACTCCAAAGGTTTCAGGCTTCGGCCTATAGGCATACCTGACCAAAGCCTCAATGATGGTGCCACTAGAGAGGAGAAGACCACATGTCATGAATAGCTAACTCACTTCAGAAGCTATTGGCTGACTTGTTTACTTAGTTTTGAGGTCACTCTGGATGAAGCATAGCGCTAGCAGAAATTATAGCCCCTTCTACCCACTCTTGCTATAAAATATTTGCATCTGTCATGGGATCTGGGATGGGGGGAAGGATGAGCTCAGAACTTGCATTTGTCCATTTGGACACCAATTACATCAGCCAGAAATGTCTTCCCTTCCCTTCTATGATCTCTTTTCTCATCCAGGGCTGAGCCAACACATTTTGCTGCCTGAGAAGGACAAGATGGCGCCTCATGCCCCTCCTCCCACATCCCATGTCTAGAAGCTGACTAGACAGACAGTTGAATCCTACTTCAACACTGGTGACAGGTGGGGACCTGCGGGAGGGGGGTGATTCAGTTCCCATTTAAAGGCAACCCTCCGTAATTTGCACTTAGTGAAACAATACACAAGCCGTCCTTCATAATTTGTACTTCTCTGAATTTTGCAGTGCAGTCCTTCAGTAAGTAACATGTACAAAATTAAATATACTGGAGTGAAGTGCGCATTAAAAAAACATATTTGTAAGAACAGCATAAAGAAATGCATGCTATTGAGGGAAATCGCAGGGGGGGCTGTGTATATTGGAAGGAATCTGCACTAACTTGCTGGTGAATTTTTGTGAGGACTTAAAAAGAAAAAGAAACACCAACCAAACTGTGAAGAACTGAATTTAAGATTAGGGGAAATGAGAAAGTAAGAGAAAGCAACACTGGCCTATGTGTCCATCCCTAATGAAAGGACAATATCATCGACTGCAATGAAGAGCAGCAGGTTAGCTTAGAGGACACAGAACAGAGCAGGCCCCATGGTGTGCCCATGGCCTTCAGCACCTTGCTGGCATGCCCCCAATAGCTGCTTCCTGACACAGCTGCTTCACTCAGGCTAATGGTAGGGCTGGCCCTGCCAATCTGTTGCTTAATTCAACCTTAGTGAAAGCATTACGGCTCATATCTTTCACCTCTATTCCATTCACCCCTCAGAGTCTGTTCTCCTATCTCTGCTTCATTTTACTGTTTTCTTCCATATTTCCACTTCACCAGCTGGGTTTTAATGCTGCCCTCCCAATCCCTCATCTCTTCTGGTGGTGATATTGGTGCATATCAGCTTCTGGGTAGACCTGCAGGCTCCCAGCCATTGCTGCTTTGATATCTTGGAACCACAGCCAGCCCTGTCTGGCTCCTGCTTCAGAAGGATGCAGTGGAAGTCCTCCACTGAAGCGTGTCAATTGCTGGAGAGAAAAAAGTAGTTCATTTGTACATTAAATGTTCTTATATGCATTCAGCATTGTCTTTTTTGATCCTCATTTGAGGAAATTTTTTCCCAAAGTTTTACATCAGCAGCCAAGGAGAACGTGGATCACATTGTCATTTTATACATGCTTGCCAATTTTCTGGTTCCAGAATAGGAAAAGGACATCTGCAAAGCTGCAAATTAAGAATTTTGAACAGTTTTGGATAATTCTTTGGGGAAGAGAGGCAGACTTATAATAATACTTGATAACAGATGTTGACCTTAACATATTTCTGAGCAGTGATTGACCAAAGAAATGTCTTGAGGGTAATCATTTATGCCAGCGTTAACCAAATGATTGATTTAAGCAATGATGTGTTAAAAAGTAAACACAGAGAGAGAGAGAGTCTAACACAATAGAGTTGTATAATAAATGCCTGTGATGTATTTTTATAATTTAGCCATGATGAATTTAGACTTAAGTAAAACAATTTGGAAATAGACAGCCAGTGTAGTGAGCAATGGTTGGGAATGTGGAATCCATGGCAAGGGGCCTGACCAACCTCTCGTTGCATGCCACTACCTGAATGAGGCAAAGTGGTGTAATGGTTAGAGTGCAGGATTGAATTGTATTCTTGACTGCCTTCTTAATTTGTTCTTAAGTGTTTTGCTTCTTTTCAAACTTATTGTTGTGTCCTTTGCATTTTCTAAATGCCTTTGGACTATTTTCTGAGATCGCCTAGCCCATGTGTGATCTCTGATTGAGTCCTTATCTACCGCAATCTGTCATATGTGCGATTTTTGCTCAAAGTGGTTGCTCAGAAATTCACCTAATTAAAAAGTCCTATCCATCTGTAGAAGCAAATATGAAATGACAGTGCTTCAAAACAAATCTGCCTTTTTTAAAAAAAACACCTCCCTCTTCACAGCCAAGTAATAACATCTCTCTTGTTTTTTACCTGAAGCATGCGAGAGTGCTGTTCAGACCAGATTCATGCTTGCCTTAATAGTAGCAATTTATTTTTTTTTATTTATTTTCTGCGTGTGCATTTAAAAAACCTAATTTCGGTGTGTTTTTTCAATAGATGCAGCCTGAAATAATCCTTGGAAATCGGCGATCTCATTCGAAGCACGTTTTAGTTAAAAGTAAATTTCCCTGGAATTGATAGTACTTGCTGTCATATAAAATGGAAAAAGGATTGGGCCAGAAGGTCCGGTGGCACCTTAGAGACCAATTTAATTGTGGCAGGAGCTCCTATGGACAACAGCCTACTTCACAGTTTTAATTGACAGGAGTGGTTGAAGCAAAATGTTGGTCAATAAAGTGAAAATTAAATATGACAAGCATGGAAATGCACACATCCTGGGATACCAAAGAAGAACACAATATGTAATCTACATTGACTGATATGCAATTTTAGGATTACTAAGCATCAATACAGTATAATTGGGGAAGGCAACTGCTGTTTGCAATAAACAGCTACTCCTCTAGGAAGGAGCAAACTTTTGAGAAGGATCAGAGGAAAATGGTATGAACACTTGTAATACCCCTCTTGATATGCTTTAGCATTCAGAACTGCTCTGTCCCATTCACAAGCAGCTAATAAGAAATTGACTGTTCAGACACTGCGCTAGGAGCATGAGAGGACCTGCTGCAGAACGATTCTTCTACCACCTGCCAGGCTTGTACAGGGCACAGCAGTGGGCAACAAGGTTGGGAGGCAAAGTCGTTTTGGCAGGTATGCCAGATTGGTTCTGGTAGGGTGGCACAGGCACACCAGCAGGGCAAAATCAGTGCTCCTGCCAATGTCCCAGCACTGTCATGACTTTGCCACCTGCCTCAACCCCAAACTGTCCTGGCGAGTTGTAGCAATGCCTCTGCTGGAAGGCTGGCTCTCCACAAGTGCCACAAGATGCCAATCATTATTTCCCCAAACCATGAGCCCAGCCAGACAAGCCTCTATAGCTAGGCAATCTTCGCTTCCTGGTACTCCACCCTGGGATTATATGATGAAGGATAGGCTAGGAATTGCCAAAAAAATGAAATTTAAAAAAACCCCAAAACTGTACTTTGAATAACATGTATTTATGTATTTGTCACATTTGTGCACTGAAGTGCTTCAAAGCAACTTATGCAGTAAAACTAAAACAACAGAGACAATAAAATCAGATAAAAACAGGAATGGACAAAAACAACATATTTAAAAGGAACTAGTCCTACCCAAGGAGCGCAACAAAAGCCTAACTACCCTCCTCATTAAAAACCATAAGCCTGGGTAAAGGAGGACATTTTTGCCTGGTGCCAAAAACAGACAGCAATGGTGCCAGGCATAGTCTGGAAATAACTCTGGAAATTGTGCTTGGAAAGAGACCAGTAGCGATTGGAGCTGTCATAACATGGCAATCACCTGCTCCCTTCAACTGGCCCTAGTGAATAGTCTGTCTGCAGCATTCTGAACCTTTGTCACACTCTGGGATCACATCTGGCAGCAGCAACAGTACACAAAGCTGTGGGAAAGCTTTTCTTTCCTTTAGTGTGCAGTTAGACAGAAAAAGTGGAGTTGGAATTTGTCCAGGTCAAAAGCTGATAATGTCCACTTTGAAAAATGTAGGGAGGGGGAATGAGACACATTAGACATGTGTGTTTATGGAGCACTTAAATGATGGTCAATGTTAGGGACACCATGTCAAATGGCTAAATTGTGCTCACAGTCCATATTTAAAGTGTCCAAACCATATTAAAACCCCTTCTTCATTTTGGCCAGAACCTCCTTTTCTTCACCTTCCTCTTCAGGCAGGTAATGCTTCATTACATCCATGAAAATACCCTTAAAATAGTCCTGATTTTACAACTATTTGTTGTGTCCCCTAGTTCAAGATGTAAGCAAGCAGCAAAGCACACTTTTCTTTTTTTTAGAATAAGGTGTCTGATGGAAAATTTGTGCCATTGGAAAATTGGCTTTGAAAAAAAATCTCTGGTGGACTTTCAAGCTAGAAGGATCAAGTAGGGGGTGATGGAAAAGACTGAAACCCTGGAGAGCTGTTGCCAACCAGGGCATGCAGTCCTTGTCTTATCTAGACCCATCACTCAGATGGGTACATCTGAGTGCCCATGGTTATGGTTATGTAACCATAAAACTAATGATTTACAACTGAAGGTTAACATTTCACCTCTTCCAGCTCTGACTAAAGGGAGGTTTTGTTGGGAATGGCTTTGAACTTTCCAAAGATGGGAGAAATGGGGAGTACAAAATAAGTTGTGCTTCCTCTTCTCATGCTTGTTTAGATAAGTATATCTGAAGCATCTGTCAATACACATTCTTAAGACTCTAGTGCTCCTGAGGAGGAAACAACACCAGAATTTGCCTTTCAGGAGGGAATGGCTAACCTGTGGTTATAAAGAGTTTATTTGTGCACCTAAATCACTCTACCCCAATAACTTGGCGATATGGTATTCCTTTGTTCCCCTTTTGTGAGGCTGTAGGGTGGCCCGCCAGCCTGCCACAAAATGGTTGCCTCTGCCTCAATTTACTCTGCACTTGGCTTACTCTGCAAAGGCAGCTCTTCTCTCCTTAGTGTGATGCCACTGCAGGAAAGTCCTAGGGCTCAGTTTCCTGAGTCCCAAAACAATTTCCACTTCCTTCCCCAACACTGTAATGAGAAGCAAAATTGCTGAGCATCCCCTATCCTCTGGTGCTTAGCTAGCTTTCCATATCCCTAGTTTGCAGGTACACTACTGTATGGTAAGTGTGTATGAAATAATGCATGCTTTATAGGTGGCGAGTGTGCATGTGTGTGTGCACATGTTTAGTCACCACTCCTGCTATTGACACGTGTCCCTCAGAGGAGTGACTGGCTATCAATGCAGCCCTTAGAACAAAAAAGTTTAGGCAGCCCTACTTTGAGAAGATGCATGGAATCATTTTTGGTCCTTCTGAACAACCAAGGAAATGAAGGAAATGCTGCTCATTTGCGCTTTGCCCCCAAGCTTATTCAGAATGTTCAGAGTTGCCCCTAATTCTCTTATATTGGAGAAACCAACGGGGCCCAGTGAACAGATGGTTGAGGTGGACAAGGGGGACGATCAGTTAGAGCTTTGACTATTCATCAGAGTTATTTGATAGGTTTGGCCAAGCCATTCTCTTATGGCCTTTGTTCCCCATGTGTAAAATTGGGGCTATTAAACCACAGTGCGCTTGAGAGAAATTGAAAGCAGACTGTGCACCAAATATGAAATATTGCAGGAACTGTAAAGCAGTGGGTACATTAAAGAAATTATAAACGATGAATAGTAGCTGAATTTTATGATGGTCAGCAGCCACTCCAGTAGAGTGTACATTACAAGATTTGTGTTGAAAGTGCAAATGGAACAGTGTAGCTTATGCCAGGGGGATGTTATCAATATGTATGGTTTTAGTTCACCCATTTAACATTGGTAGAGTTCCCAGCTTCAATCCTTGGCACCTGCACTTTGAAAAGATCTCCAGTATAGCAGAGTTGGAAAGGTCTGTGTCCACTATCAAAGAAGACAGTACTGGGCTGGATGACTAGGTGACAGTACTGGGTGAGTCAGAGGCCACATCTGCACCTTACATTTAAAGCACTCTCCTGCCATTTTAACAGTGATGGCTTCTCCCATAAAGTCATGGGAACTGTAATTTGTTACAGGTGGTAAGAGCCCTCACAGAGCTACCATTTCCACATTGGTTTAACAACCAATCCTTCTCAAGGAAGAAGGTCTGCTTCAGATATCTCAGTAGGTCTTCTTTCTGTCCACCTCCAATTTACAAAACCTCCACTGTGTTGTTTGTATAACTGGGTGGTGTCATTTTGGTTGTTGCCATGGGAGCCAGAAATACTTTCCAATCTACTTCAGATCACCCAGAAATCTATCAGTTGATCTTCTTTCTGTGCACCCCAAAAACAAACCCTCCACAGTCTTTGACTTCTTTGACGGTTGGAACAGGTAGTTCCCCCAGCTGCATTCATTCAATCATTGGGGAGCAGTCGAAAGAAGCAAGACTAAATCTTTTCCAAAGCCCCATTCCCTGCCCATCTGCATGGGGAGAGGCAGAGCAGGTCGATAGCAGCTGGTGTGCTTCCTTCATGAGGTGCAGCAACAAAGGCCCAGCAAACACTAGCAAGAGAATCAAATACTTTATTGAGTACATCAGCCTCAGACATCGAGCTATTTTTCCTGGCATACAGCTGGAGGGAAAAAATACACTAATATTTTATAAGCAGCCAATGCGGAGAAGGAAATATTCATTTTCCCTTCTATGCTTGTTTTGCCTACAATTCACCCACTGTATGTCTTGGTGGAGGTGGATGAGATTAATCTCTGCAAGAAGTGGAAAATAAATTGCCTTTCCGAATTAGCATGAACTGTTCATTTTTTCCTCTAGTCCACTTGCAGGATGGTGGGGTGGGGGAGAAAATGTTACATTTAGAGCTGTACACGACTGTTGTGCAAACAAATATGCCCATTCTGTGAACCAAGCAAGATATGGTGGGAGTAGGCCACACATGTTTCATCATGTGTTCATGTTCAGAGCAAGAGATGGTGGAGTGGGGTGGGTTCTAACTTTTACATTCAGGGTTGTGTGGCCGAGGGTTTTTGAATCCTCTCCTGCCTTAACTCTTCAGACTCTTGTCACTTCAGGTGCATTTTAGTTTTGAAACCCTTTGCTCGCTCTAACACTAGAAGCTGAGAGAAAAGTGTGAAAATTTAAGCATTATTTATTCCTTTATTTATTTTTCTTCATTAAAGTAATTATTTTCCGCCCTCTCATAAAAGAGCAGGACAGTGTGCAGTAATATAAAAATATTAAAAACAATTCAAAATGATCATTAAAATTACTGGCTACTCTAGGGACATTTTAGACAACTGCATAAGCCTGTTGGCGGGGGGTGGAGAGTCTATACTTGAAAGTCAATAGCAAGGCTGCCTGCCAAATCTCTGCTGGAAGAATGTTCTTCAACATGGTGAGGCAGCATGCATTGTTTGGTTGAAGGATTGGATAAAATTAGAAAGAGAAGAAATCCTCGATTTAGGACATGATAACAAATTTGGCTGGAATGCATATTTATGCTATGAGAAAGATAAAAAACATAAAGGGTTTCATAATCATATAATAAGGAAAGCATTGATAAAGGTATGGAATAAATACAAAGATTTCTTAGAACCTAAAATACCATGTTGGTTGTCTCCAGTTGAGGCAATAGCAATGAAACCGTTGAATAAAAAAGGAAACTGGCCAACATATAGAGATTTGTTAATAAAAGAAGAGAAAGGTTTGAAATTAAAAAGTTATGAAAATTTGAAAGCTGGTTCCATCACAGACAAATTAATGAGCAGTTTAAAGAAGATAACAAAAGGGAGTTCAGCTACACCATCTCGAACTTCCAAAAAGAAATTGTGGAGGGAAACACCAAATTACTGAAGAAAGTCGCCATAAGACCTTCAGGTATAAGGCAACATAGAAAGTTAATAATAAATAATAATTTAAAGCAGGGAATTCACGGGGTAAAAGAACTTAAAACCAAAGAATTGCCAGTGTGATACAATGCAGGGGCTGTCATGATCCATTTCACAATATCCATATTGAGTAAACATTTTGCACAATGCTTTTGGAGCAGAAGGAATTAAGCTTGCTACACAAATCTAAAGCAAATGTAGCCCTTTTAAACTGCATGTTTCATGAATGACAGGTCATGAAGCTGTTCAGAGCTCTCTCTTGTCTGGACCATCTGGGATAGGGTTTCCATCCAGAAACAATTTTTACAGGCCAGGATTTCACGTTCTTGTTTGGTTGCCAGAACTGTGGAACTAAAAAGGCCATTAAAAATCCAGCTGTATACGTATTTACTGTCATAATGCACGCGTGTGTACTAAGGAGTCGCTTGGGAACAGCAGCTGCCTTTGCAAAATAGTACACTTTTGCAAGCGCAGTAACTGCTATCATAGGTGCAGTGCATTGCCATGGGAGATGTGCCATTTTAGTGACATGCACAGATGAGTGTGCATGTGCAAATGACAGCTTCATGAGTTGGAGTTCTGAAGGGAGTTGCAGGAGAGGACCAAAAAGGTGGGAGTCAGGTGAAGACATCCCTGCTTCAATTCTGATGTGAAGAACAGTGTGCAAAGGTGGCATGAAATGCAGCAGGGGAAAATGACATTGCTGCATTTTAAGCAGTTAATGTGACTGCAACCTTAGACAGTTGAATAATCTTAGCCAGATGGGGGAAGATTCTCTTCACTAAGGAAGGGGACTGTTCATATTAAAGGACACTTTGCCTTAGGTCAGGCTTCCTCAACCTCGGCCCTCCAGATATTTTTGGTCTACAACTCCCATGATCCCTAGGTAGCAGGACCAGTGATCAGGGATGATGGGAATTGTAGTCTCAAAACATCTGGAGGGCCGAGGTTGAGGAAGCCTGCCTTAGGTAGTTTCAGGCTTGTCTACTGTACTTTGAAAGGAACTCTGCATCTGCTACAAGGCACTCAGTCTACAGTGCCAGGGTTTTTTAAAAACAGAAAGGTGACAAATCATAACCTAGGAACATTTTCATGTTGCAGTGAGGAAAATACAATTCATTCCCAGGTTCTCAAAAACTCATTCTGTTTCATGTTCACTTCATGGTTTGATTGTCAAATATTAATTGAAGGGCATTCTGCATTATCTCAAGATTAGCTTTAGCGTGATTTTAAAAATTACTCTTATCAACCTCATTCTTTACATTAATCAAACTAAAACCCAGCCGAACTGGCTAATAGGGTCACCCAAAATAACAGCAGACACATCTGGCAGTATCAACTGATCCACAGTTCACTGTTCTCTTTAGCTACATGGTAACACGGGTGATGTTCATTGCATTCAAATGAGGCAGCCTTACTGTCATCAAATATTCTTCTCACAGCACCATCTTGCTGGCCAACAGTTTATGCATTCATTAGAAAAATCTGCTGTATCCAGTTTTCTTGATGCACTAAAAACAGAAGTGCATACTGCATATTTTTGCTAAGTCAGATACAAACCTTGCTGCTTCTAACGAGCAATTTCAGTAAGCAGTAAACTCTAAACAGCTTCTACCTAATCCTCATACTTATCAAAAGCAACATTACTGACCGACTGGTTTTCAAGCAGCCTGACCGGGTATTTTTTCTCACTTGGCTAGCTATGCGTGTGTGTGTTATTTTTGTAATGTATGTTCAAGTCAATTTCAGTATTAGGAAAGGAGCAATTTAGATTTGTACACATTTACATGGCTCAGCAGCACAGTACATGTAAAAAGTCCCAGGTTCAATCTCCAGTATCACAAGGTGGGGTTGGAAAAGGCTCCCATCTAAGGCGCTGGAGGACTGCTACCAATCAGTGCACTGAGCTAGGCAGACCAATGACCTGGCTTAGAATAAGGCATCTTATTCCAATGCACCATGTGGAATGATCAATAGCTATGGAAAGAGGTATCACCGAACAACCCCGTCCATATTTAAGCTGCACCTGATGTGGGTTTCAGCTGTCCCCCCCATCTTATCTATTGGTCAAAATAACAGAGCTTGCTAGGGAGATACTTGTCCCACTGGAAAGCAGCAGGGCACAGAATTTGGCACTGGGTTTAAGGTTAAGGTAAAGGACCCCTGATCATTAGGTCCAGTCATGACCAACTCTGGGGTTGCGGCACTCATCTCGCTTTATTGGCCGAGGGAGCCGGCATACAGCTTCCGGGTCATGTGGCCATCATGACTAAGCCACCTCTGGCGAACCAGAGCAGCGCACAGAAATGCTGTTTACCTTCCCACTGGAGCGGTACCTATTTATCTATTTGCACTTTAACATGCTTTCGAACTGCTAGGTTGGCAGGAGCAGGGACCGAGCAACGGGAGCTCACCCCATCGCAGGGATTCGAACCGCCGACCTTCTGATCGGCAAGCCCTAGGCTCTGTGGTTTAACCCACAGCGCCACCTGTGTCCCTTGGCACTGGGTTCAAACAGCCCAATATGCAAGTCTTATTGAAAAGGATATGGAAGAAGCATGGAGGAATCATAGGAAAAGAAAAAAAAGTTAATGGCATCATGTAGATGGCCCCAGAAAGTAAGTGAATGGAGTGCAGCAATTTCCAAGTAGTATGGAAGCACCCTACGATCATGCAGAACCTAAAGCAGCCAACAAGGGCTTGAGTACCTGTAATATGGATGTATTGAATCAAATCTGAAATTGTTTAAATGACATTTTCCATTTATGATATATGAGCTTAAATATGCCTAGGTTTAATGAGACTTAATACCAGATTATATTAAAACCCCTTGAAAAGATATACCAGGAAGTATGTAGTGGAATCCTTTACTTGCCTATATTTCTTCTGCAAAGGAAATATCTGCTTGCCATCATACTTAAAGGACTAGATGCTGCTTTTCTCTTAATTGTATACATCAGTTCTCTGGAATAGGCAGTCAATTATTGTAAACTATGTGTCAACAGCAAGTAGGTGACTAATTGTGGCCAGCTGAGGTTCATCTCAATCTCAGTCATCCAGACACACTGCTTAATTTGTTTGTGTGAAAATAATTGCTCATCTAGCAAACCTTGCCTCATTTAGCTAATTCAGAAGAGTACTTCCCCTGAAATTATTTCCAAACACAGCCAATGTTATGATGGATAAGAGCTGTTTGTCACAAACCTTGTAGGGTGGTGAATGTTCATTATAGATATACACAAACCATACTGTGCTAGCCTAGACCTTTCTAATTTCCTCTCAAATATATTCCTTCTGCCTCCTAGGTTCCCTCCAAATAGATGGGTTCTTGTTTTCTTAAAATATGCCTCTTCTAAAACTCAGCTGTTGGTTTGAGAAGCTGTGTACACATGATGTTGGCCATGATCCATAGATATTCTGAATCTGTCTGGTAGTTTTAATGCATTCTTCTCAAGAGGAGGAAGCTGACAGTGTCAGCCCCTGGGCTAGTTGTAAGTAAGAAGGCAGGGCAGGTGGGGGACTGACTGAAGGCAAACCAAGTGCCCTACTTGCCCCCAGTGAACCAGCCTTGACTGCTGTGATGTGAATGACACTGGTTGCCAGTTGAGTAACTTTAGTTGCATAGTCTCTGAGAGTCTATTTCAGGGAACAGGCAAATTATGGACATCCATCCAGCTCCAAGACAGCAAATGGAGAGCTCCCTTCTCTGTACCACCCTTCCGAAGATCTCTGATTATTAGCCACCTTCACTAACTATGAAGAAGTTGCTAATGTAGGCATCAGGTCCCACCGAAAGGCGACAGTTCAGCCAGGAGGTGGACTGCCTTAAAGCTGTTGCTACTAGGCAACACTGGTTCATACTGAGCATGTGTGTGAATTTCCTCCATAGTTTAACATTCATTGGGGAAATGCCATTTTAGTAAAAACTACAAGCAGGTTGCACTACCACTAAATAATGGCAAATACTAGGTGTTCCCTTTGACCTATCACAACAAACCATCTCCCAAAATGCTCAGTACAAATGGAGGAATCTTCACAGAAAGTCCAACCTAAGCAAAGCTTATGGAAATAAAACACAAAATACGTGTGAAAATGCCAGAGTAACTCATCCAATGTTTAACTCATTTGATATAAGCCATTTATTAACCTTTCTACCCCAGATTTGGCCTGGACCTGCCAAGTTTCAAATCAATCTGTAGGGCTATTCTTGAACTATGAGCTGTAGAACCTACTGCCCCTGATTTCCCGTTATGTTGGCAGAATGCAGTTCAACCAGCTCACCCTTAACATAGAGCATTAAGATAGATCTTCCACATTTATTCTTCTGAGAAATGTTACAGCTTCGGAAGCCAATAAGATCAAGAATGTCAACCAAAAAATCCAGCAAAGAAAGTTATGAAATTTATAAGGCAGAAATAAAGAACTGGATCATCCATATTTCTTTAGAACAGAGGGGCAAAACCTGTGCCCTCCAGATGTTCTTGGGCATCCTTGGTCATTTGCCATGCTGGCTAGAGCTGATGGAATGTGGAGTCGAAGAACATGTGGAGGGCACAGATTCCCCATCCCTGCTCTATTAGTAACAACATTTGGGGCATTCTAGATTAGAAAAAGGGACGCGGGTGGCACTGTGGGTTAAACCACAGAGCCTAGGACTTGCTGATCAGAAGGTCGGTGGTTTGAATCCCTGCGACGGGGTGAGCTCCCGTTGCTCGGTCCCTGCTCCTGCCCACCTAGTAGTTCGAAAGCATGTCAAAGTGCAAGTAGATAAATAGGTACCGCTCTGGCGGGAAGGTAAATGGTGTTTCCGTGCGCTGCTCTGGTTCGCCAGAAGCGGCTTAGTCATGCTGGCCACATGACCCGGAAGCTGTACGCCGGCTCCCTTGGCCAATAGAGCGAGATGAGCACCGCAACCCCAGAGTTGGCCACGAATGGACCTAATGGTCAGGGCTCCTTTTACCTTTACCTAGATTAGAAAAATGGGGAACATGATAGTGGTTTGGTGTGGAGAAAGTGGATAGGGAGTGTCTCTTATATTTCTAGAATCCAGAGCCACGCAATGAAAGTCAGGAGATTCAAGACAGACAACAGAAATTGTTTCTTCATGCACCACATAACTGAACTATAGAATTCACACCCATGATCTGCAGTGATGACCATCAACTTGGATGACTGTAGAAGAGGATTAGACAAATTCATAGAGAATACACCTATTTCTACATCCAAAGTCAGAGGCAATATGCACGGAATACCAGTTGCTGAGAATCACAAGCAAGGAGAATGCTGTTGCACTCAAGTCATGTCTGGGGCTTCCCAATGGCTTCCCATGGGCATCTCATTGATCACTGTAAGAACAGGATGCTGGTCCAGCAAGTCTCTTCTCATGATCTCTAGAGAATGAAAAAATTCTCATTTTGTTTCCTGTCAACATGTCTCAGTTGTTGTTCAGTTTATTCTGGGTACGTCGTTCATTTGCTTATGTCATCCATATATTTATTTTCTTCCGTTTAGCCAACACTATTCCGGACATCTTAAACAGACAGTTATCTCACTTAAATGTAGTAGGGAAAGACTTCCGGGTTGGCGCCATCGCCGAATGGCGGACTCCCTCCGAGCTCCGGAGGGAGCTGGGTCCTACCGCGCCGGCAACGCGGGGACCCTCAAAAACCATGGGCGCTGAAACCCATGGACATGGTGACTCGGCTGGCACCTTTTGCGCCCCCCCCAACCCGCGAAGGAGCCTTTTTAAAGGCTGCGGAGCGGGTGACGGGGGGGTGGTGCTTTGAGTCCTTCGCTTCCCCTGCCGAGCGAAGCCGCATGCCATTCGACGGAGAGCGCTGACTTCTTCTATTGAAAATCTGGACTTAAAAGAATAACCCGTGAGTAATCAGAACCTGGACTAAAAAGGGGGATAATTTTTTTTAAAATTCGGAGTGAGCGGGGAGGCGCAAAAAGGAAGTCACCCCCCCCCCTGTTGTAGAAGAGTTAAAGCAAAGGATTTGACAACTAAGATCGAGTGCAACCCTACTTTGACAAAGTTATTAACTTCGCGAGGGAAAATCATAAGACTGAGCTGGAGGAGAAAGGTGGAATTGAATTGATTAAAAAGCAACCCCCCCCCCCGGAACCCTGGGAGCGATTTGGGAGAGCGCCGGGAGAAGAGAAATAGAGGTTTTGACAGCTGTCAAAGAGCTGTCAAAGCAGAAGAATAAAATAGAGAACTTTGTTACGAGGACTTTGCCGGTTACATTTGTTACAAATTGGATACAAATTGTTACAAACAAGGAATAACAAGTTATTTTGACTGGTGGACGTGATCTGGAAGGGAATTTAGTTATTGCAAACCACCTAGAGGAGCCGAGGGACATTACAAGTATTGTTGGCATGGAATTTGACCAGAACTTTCTATCTCCTGGGAAACTGCAGAAATGGAACACTATTTTGTCTACAGAGGTCTACGCACTAAAGGAGACAATAGATTTATCTATTGAAGAATGAAATGGACTTGACGTAATGTTTTGTTCTTGAATAACAAGCCTCTGCAGAGGAATTAGAAGCTTTTGGAATTGGAACATTTGTGCAGGAGAGCAGGGGGGGAAAAAAAAATAGGAGGAGTGAGATCAACAAGAACAACAAAAATAATAAGACTGGACAAAGCTGGAAGTGGGAACATTTGGGACATCCAGATTTGACAGGTTTAAAGAAATAAAATTGGAGCTTTTACTCCTAGATATAAAAATCTGGATGGAAGAAATGGGCCTTTTTTGAGACAGACTCCTTCCAAGATTGGACATTCGAAATTAAAGATGACTGGGAAAGGACTATGGTTTAGAGAGATGTGGGAACTCCAGGAAGACATCAGACGTCGAGGAACATTGGGAACGCAACCGGGAAAGGGGGGAGGGAAATTTGGAATCCAAAGGGTTAAAATTATTTTTTTTTATTTTTCTTCTATTTTAATCTGTATTGCATATTAAAGGGGGGAACTCGCGGAAGGGAACAGGTCGATTTTAGGGGATGGGAAAATATTTTTAAAATTGAGTCAATGATAATAAGTTTAAATTTGGGATAAGAACTTGTTGAATTTTTTTTTGTTTATTTGTAAGAATTGGAATACAGGAGGGGGAGGGGAGGGGAAGTCCCGAAAAGATGTTATTTGGAAAAAGATTTTAAAATTGGATGTTTTGTTTTTTTTATTTTTTTTTCTTTTGTTGTAATTGGAAAATCTTAATAAATATCATTTAAAAATAAATAAATAAATAAATGTAGTAGGGAAAAACATGATACAGTTACTGTAGTGGAAGAATAAATAGAACATATACCATGACATCTCAAAGAAGTAATGCATTATAGCTGACACACTAAGTAGTCTGCATATGTTAGTATGATTAATTGTAGTATCCCTGCAGTGAAACTGGGTGTGTATCTCTCATTAGTTAATGTTGTTGATTTATATATGCACTGTAAACCCACACATAAAGGAAGCTGGCTTTGCTGCACAACAGAGTTGCGTGAAACCAAGAAGCTTTGGTTTTGGCATCTCCTTTTCCATGGAATGTTACAGTTTAAAAACAGAAAAGTGTAATCTAAATATGTTTAATTTGCATTAATGCACCCCTGAAATCTTGAGATTTGTTCTTTGTTGGCTTTTTTTTCCCCATCAAAAGACTGAGCCTGCCTTTCTGAAGAGGAAACATGCAAAGTGGGTTGAATAAATAATAAAAGCAAAAGACACTCATCAGTGGAATATCAAAAACATAAGAAGAGCCTGCTGGATGAGGCCAATGGCCTATCTAGTCCAGCATCCTGTTCTTTCAGTGGCCAACCAGTTCCCTGTGGGAAACCCACAAGCAGGATCTGAGCAGTTCTCATCCTGTGGTTTCCAGCAACTGGTTTTCAGAAGCATTACTGCATCCATCTGCAGAAGAAGAGCGCATCCATCATGACTAGTAGCCATCAATGGTCATCTTCTCCATGAATTTGCCCAGTCCTCTTTTAAAACCATCTAGATTGCTGGCCATCGCTGCCTCCTGTGGGAGCAAGTTCCATAGTTCCAACTATGAGCTGTATGGAGATGAGTAGCATGCCCCATTTGGGGGCCTTATGCTGCCATATGTGGCCAAAATACTGGCGGTTGTAACATGTGCTTCGCCATACTTTCAGCAAGTGCACCAAGGGCCTCCATGGTGGCAGAATCCCTCTGTCCCCACAGCCTGGTGGAGGTACACCTCTGCTGTATCCTCAACCGCACCAGAGCACAGATTGGGACTTGCAAGACTCTTGCCTTCGCTGCAGCTGACCGACATGGCTACCCCTCTGGGAACTATTAAATGCAAAAGACGACATTATCTTCATAAGTGTTGTGCCTGTATTTTGCACCTGTTCCTGAGTGCCAAATGTAGTGAAAGAAGCAGTCTCTATATACGAAGCACAGGTTTCCATTAAAGCTGAGGGTTCCAAATCCACCACTGGCTATTAGCCAAACTTGTCAGAGTATACATCCCTAGATGTCTTATTACAGGAAGCCAGAAGTGAATGATTATTGACAGCTTAAATCCATAATAGCCCAGTGGTTCTGTGCAGACTACTCAAAAAAGCCTCTGTTGCCTCTAGAGACAGGATACAGGAATAGATATAAAATGGGTCTGACATGGAAGGACCCGTTTTATGTTTCACATTAGGAGTCGACAGGTTCCTTCCTCCATATTCACAATTTGTGCCACCATTTGGATTAGTATGGATTTTATGCAAGTGCAAATTTTCAGAGAGATGAATGTAATTGCTCATCACACTTTCAGATTAGCCCTGGTACTTTAAAAGAAGAAAAATTAAAGAATGAACCTTCCTACCACTACTGAGTTGCCCCGTTTTGTCCAAACTGGATGTGTTTTATGACTCACATTTCAAATTTAAAGCAAGCCAAATTTGTCCCATATATGAAAGTATCTTGCATATGGGATTGCTTTGGATTCATATTGGGAACATTGGGTGTTGGGAAACCAGATAAGCGATACAGCCTCACCTCTTCCTGCCCCCGCAGGTTCCCCATGCCTGCTTTTGAGGAGGAAGGTGAGAGATGGATGCAGAGATAACTGCTCTAGCTGAATTGTGGAATTTCTTGGGTTGTTTTTCCTTTGGACGATGCTTAATGTTCTTTGGTGTTACTTACAAAAGAAGCATGCTGGACAGAGGTGACATGAAGTAGGCGGATCTCACTGGAACCAATGACATTATGAGCTCAATAGACTTGAAGTTTAAAATTACAGCCATTATGACCAATGTCACTGCTAGCTTCCTGAGCAGCTGTTTCCCGTCTTATTTATGAGCCAATGTCAAATAAATTAAGGAGTGATGATCAAGAGAGAAACTCCCAACATGTTTCCATTTTATTTTCCGAAATAACATGACGAGAAGAACAGCATGTTCCTGTTGCCCAGTTGAGTCTTCTCCATGATTTCATACTGCACAGGAACAGTGAAAAATTGTGTTTATGGTCCCTTGTGACAACTAAATGGGGGTTTTAATGATTTAATTTCCTTGGCTTTTTGTTTTTGTTTTTCTTTTTTATTCCTCCAGCACAGATGAAAGGAAAATGATGCCTTAAACATTAACGAGGGAAAGATTGTGTTGCATTTGCATGCTGAAGGGCCGCAATAGCCTACCCCACTTTTCTGCCATTAGCAACCAGAACAATCATGAAGATGATAATGATGCGGAGCATTCTTGCCATCAGAACTCTGGATAGGACATTTGCTAACCAGAGAAATGCCATTAACATTCTGTGCTACACGTGTTTTTTAATATGTAAGGAATTGCAGTGAATACATGGCAGAAATAAGTAAAAAATGGAGCAGAGGTCACGGCCTTCTACCATATCAGACATGTTAGTCCATGTATAGTAGTAATAGTTGCAGTATTTAAAAAAAAAACATTCTCCTTCACCAGCAAGTCCCAGTGTGGGTATAACAATTTAGAATTTAGAATTAAAACAGATTGCATTCACAGGAACAGGCTGGGCCTTGAAAGCAAACATCTCAAGGTGTCAAAGGCCAGGGTAAAGAAGTGTGACTTCAGCATTAACTGAAAGCTGTATAGTAAAGATGCCAGACCTACTTCTGTTTGCTACCCTGGGCTCCTTGGCAAGGAAGGGTGGGATATAAACTCAGCAAATAAATAATCTTGCCCAGGATTGCCTTCCCTCACTGGCACAGAAAGATCTCTCCCTGAGGCATCTAATCATAAGCCTGAATTTTTATTAAAGCTTATATGTTTAATCAGGGCTTGTATTTTAAAAATGAGCTTAAAGATCTTCAAATGTTTCATGCCAGGCAGAAGACCAGCTGCCTAAGAACCTTGGCAATGTTTTTACTCCTAGACAAGGGGGCCCCCTGATTTATAGCAGAAAACAATTCTCAAAGTCGTAAAAAGGGAATTACAGGCTGAGAGCCAAGGTTACACTGACCCTACAAATTAAGGGTTGATAAATAGTAAAATGAGCCATATCTTCTTCCTAAGGTTAAAAAGGTCAAGAGCAGTGAAAAAGCAACTGGTCTGGCTGGCAGAAAGAGAACATTTTTGGGAAGTCTTTTCTAAAGCTGTTTCTTTCTTAAACTAAGATCTTTTTAAGATTTCTTTTCCTTTTAAAAGGTTATTTATGTATTAAATATATTAGTTTAAATATAATTATGCAAAGGATTTAAGAAATGCTAGATTCTTATTTCATATAGTTGTAAGAGTTGTAACTATCCTGAAATTAAGTCAGCCACCAGCCCAACCTCCTGCCAGACAGGAGACGCCATCGAGCACTCCTGATATATGGTTGTCAGGCCTTTTGTTTAGAAACCTTCAAATGAAGGAGATCTCTCAATGTTGATGTGAACTCAAAATCCTTGACATATGTTTAAGATAAAAATTCAAGATTAACCATCTGTTTTGGAAGGCAATAGGGCAAGGAGGGCAAGAGGTGAGCTGGTAATTAAGATTCCTTGTTGAGACACATGTAAGATATATTACTACTTATTTGTCATTTATAGATAGAAGAATATATAGCTTTTTGATTCCCATAAAAGGGCAAGAGGAAATGGGTGTATCTTTTGTGATTGGTTCTAGCAAATAGCCAATAGGAATTTCAACCAGGCTGATTGGACAGAGGCAGCCACAGGAGGAGCAAGGGGGCTGGATTAAGGAAATATAAGTGCTGGCCAGAATGGCAAGAGGCCAGGCCAGAGCTTGGTAACCATATACCACTGTGCCTCATATTTATTTGTCTGACAAATAAATTACTATTTTAATTTCTCTATTGCTGCGTTGAATATTTCATTCCAGCTAAGCGTTAACCACAAGCAGGGTGCTACATCCCAACCCCTGCATCTTTTTTTGTGACCCTCCGCAACTCCCATCAACCCTTACCTTTGGCCACACTGCTAGCTGTGGGTTATGGGAGTTGGAATCCAACCACACATGCAGGGCACTGGGTTGGTTAACCCTGAATTAGTCGATCTGTGAGTGCCCTGAATGGGAATAGGACTGAAGAGTCAAGCACTGTTTGGAGGGCCACAGCTTCCTCCATCCTTGGTCTAAAGTATTTATGCTTTCATTACATCCACCCAAGCAACAATGGGCACAGACTCTGTACAGCCGCAGATTGAAAACAGAAGGGTGCTTAGCATGAGGCCAAAATGCCACACATACTAATGCAGACAGGCTTGAATTTTCCAGAGATGCCTGGTGATGTCAGAATGCACATGTGTGGATAAAATGTTCAGCCTGGTGTGGGTGGTATCTCTTCTCCCAACACAAACACAAAAAGGGACCCTGCAGCATTAGTAAGATGCACAATATATTTGTCTGCTCTAAAGCAGATTCACATTAGTCCACCTTCTGAACTAAAATTTAAGCCAGAATGTGGTCTGCTGTGGATCTACACTGCCACCAAATTCTATGAGATGTTCCAAAGCCTGACCCTGTTTCTCTTTTAAAAACAAATATTGGCCTCCAGGAGCAGCTGGAAAGCATGAGCTCCAGGACTGATGACCAGACATAGAATCATGAAGATATGTCTATCCCAGGGACTTTAAGGAAGTGCCTGTTCTTATATAATGATCATCTCCTGCTACCTGGAAGTTGGGCCAGGCATGCAGCATCGGGCACCATGGCTAAGCTGGCTAAAGCACCTGTCTAGTAAACAGGAGATCCTGGGTTCGACTCCCAGTGGTGCCTCAGATATTTAGCATTTTGCCCCTTGTCTGTATGAGTGTGGCTCAGCAGAGCTCACAGAGCATATTTTGCTGCTCATTGAAGCAAGAAGATAAAAACTCCGACAGGCCATGATGGACATTTGATGTTACTCACTTTCTTTGTGGAGGAAAAGCAGAAGTTTTACCCATCCCAGGAAAAATAAAAATAAAATAAAAGCATGGGCTTTGTTTGGGATTTGAACCTGGGATCTGCCACATCCTAAGCAAGAATCATACATCTAGACCAACAAGAAAGTCAGGAGATTCCTCTGCATTTAGGGTCATCATGTTTCCCTTGTTCAAGAGAACTTGCCACCAGGCTTTCCTGGCAAAAAGGAGCAGATGTTACAGATGTGCTGCTTTATCCCTGTCTTCAGGTAGCAAGTGGACCAGGCTTGCAGTGGGGGGGGCACTGTAAGTAAGCTGGCTGAACCTTTCGCATCCTGAGCCAGAGTCATGCCTCCAGATCAGCCTTTCTCAACCTGTGGGTTCCCAGTTGTTGAAGAACTACAGTTACCATCACCCCTAGCTAGCAAAGCCAGAGCTCAGGGATGATGGGAGTTGTAGTCCAACATCGTCTAGGGACCCACAGGTTGAGAACCACTGCTAGATCAACAAGCCAGATATGGATCCGTTCTGCATTTCAAACAGTTGCAACACCCACATTCAAAAAGGAACTTGCCACAAACCTACTTGGCAGCACCACTTCAAAGCTGTCTGCCATTAGCAAATAAGCCAGGCTTCAGTATTCTAGTTATGCTGGCCAAGGTGCCTGTTTAGTAGACAGAAGATTCTAGGTGTGATTGCAGCTGGTGCCTTAGAAACCATCCCTTTGGGGCCTGGCAGTAGAGTGCAGCTCACTGTGGCTAACAAAGGATATTTTACAATTCCCTGAAGTGGGAAAAGAAATCCATTAAACTGTTGCCATGATGTGCTAACCCTTGTGATGCCATGGGTGCTAACCCTTTTGGGCCCAGCAGGTGGGTGCAGCCGGGTGGGGTTTCCTGAGGGCCTTTTGCCACTCTCTGTGGTGAGAAAATAAATCCATAAAAGTTGCAAGTTCCTGCCGTGACTCGGGTTCGAACCGAGGTTGCTGCGGCCACAACACAGAGTACTAACCACTATACGATCACGGCTGGGGTGGAACAGCTGCCTTCAAGATGCTTCAGAAAACAAGGAAAGATGGCTGAAGGATAAGTCTGTTGTGTCTTGGCCAGAGACTGTGTGGAACAGTGAGTAGGAAAGAAGCTGATCAGGCACCACAGCTTAGCTGGCTAATGCACCTGCCTTGTAAACAGGAGGTCTTGAGTTCAACTCCCAGTAGTGCCTCTGGCTTCCTCTTTTGAAGAGGACACAGGAAACACCCATTTTCTTGTAAGGTATGCCCACTAGCTCTTGCCTGTGCCTCTGAAAAGACCATATGGGTCCTGTGTCAGAGGTGAATTTATGGGAGCGTGACTGTTTCACCCACACAGGTTGCCATTGTTCAGGAATGGTGAACAATGGAAGGTAAGAGGTGGGGAGCATCAAATTTAGGCATCACAAAGGGTGCTGCTGAATTTTAAAGCCCAAAGTCTGCCACTGCCTGTGTGCAGTGAAAAATGAATATCTGGCCATTTGCTGTGACTGATGCACAACCAGTTTGGGGGAGGAGGGGCTTGCAGGATTGCAGGATTAAGTACTGCAGCTATGGTGACTGAAGTCTGAGTCTGGGTTTGTCCACTACGTGTGGCCCTGGCTGTTGAGGTACATCTCAATGTGGTTTGCAGAAGGTCTTTTCCTACTTCCTGTAGTGGGAAAAGAAAAGTGCAAAAAGAAATTCACAAAAGTTGCTTGTTCCTGCCATGACTCGGATTCGAACCGAGGTTACTGCAGTCCCGGTGCAGAGTACTAACCACTGTACGATCATGGCTGGGCTGGCATGACCCTCTTCAAGCAGCTGGGTCTTCTGAAAGCAGATAGCTGAAATGTCAGTCTGTAAGTTGCTTGCTCAAAGCTTGTGGCAAGCAGGGATCAAAAGAGATGCTGAGCAGGACCCAATAGCTTAGCTGGTTAAAGCACCTGCCTAGTAAGCAGGAGATCATGGGTTTGAGTCCCAGTGGTGCCTCTGTTCATTTGTTTTGAGGCAAAATGCAGTGCTTTCCTTTGGTGGCCAGTGGTGCTCAGTGCAGCCACCCTATGGCTGCAGAAGGACCACGGAGATGCCGGCTTGCATGCTGTGGAAAAGAAACATCCCACGCATTTGTGCTCACGCCCCTGAAGAAGACTTGAGAGCCTACATATTGGATGAAGGGCAGGTGAGTTTGTTCATCGTATAAGGGGGAAGCAACCCACTCATCACACCTGTTTCCTAGCCAAGGACTGCATTATCCCCCCCCCCCCAGGTAAGCCTTAGGTATGTGGGGGAGGAGATGTACACTGTGTTCACCTTAGTGAACCTGCTCATCCCTGTGGACAACCCAGAACACCTGCTCCCTGCCAGCCTGTGGCTGTAGATGATGACTCTTGTATGCATGCAACCTTGAAGTTGCTCAGGGTTACATGGTATGACCTTAATGTGTTCTCTTGCCCCACCCCAAACACGAATGCGACCGAAGGGTCCAAATTCTAGAATAAACCATCGCCAATTAGATTAAATCCAATGTTTCAACATACAAGCCAATGTCAATTAAGCCAAATAAACCCAATCATCTAAAAACATATAACCAATCCATGGAAATATTTCCAATCAGATGAGATCCAACAGAGAAAAAAGCAACACACCATCTGCAGCATGAAGTAGGCAAAAAGGGGAGATTATTCCAAACCCAAAATTATTCAAGAAAAGACAGCCGCACTGCAAAAGGATAGTGGATGGGTGCTACAGAGTAGAAACAAGAGCAGCAGTAGTCAGATTCGCCTTAACTGGCCAAAGTCTATTCCCTGAGGCAGAAAAAGTAATCCACAAAAGTTGCAAGTTCCTGCCGTGACTCGGATTCGAACCGAGGTTGCTGCGGCCACAACGCAGAGTACTAACCACTATACGATCACGGCTGGGGTGGAAAAGCTGCCTTCAAACAGCTTCTAGAAGGCAGGGCAAGAGGACAGATCAGCCTATTGCATCTTGCTTAGAGCCTGCGTGGAGCAGGAAATAGAACTGCTCACCAGGCAGCATAGCTTAGCTGGCTAAAGCACCTTCCTGGTGAGCAGGAGACCCTGGGTTCGACTCCCAGTGGTGCCTCTGGCTTCCTCTTTTCAGGCAGGAGCAGAGTGCTCCCATTTTCTTGCAAGGCATACCCATCAACCCCTCCCATGTTCACGGAAACAACACGCTGTTCCTGTTCGCACTGAAAAATATAAATCCACCTGCCTGCTGTGATTTGGATTTAAATCAATATTCATGCATCCTCTGGAATATCCTCACTACATGGCCAGGTCTTGGTGGGCAGGATAGCGGAGAACATCTCTGTCAGTATGGAGAGGCAATAGCAGCTGGGTCTATTGCCATAGACCAGCTGGCCAAAAGATTTCTCTGGGTGACTTTGTAAGGAACAATAGACCTGTAGTAACACCTTGAAAAATCTGGATCTAAATGCACAGCCAGACCCCACCCCACCCCCACCCCCACTGCCGCTGAAAACAGCACATCTTTAATTTTGAACTCAAGACCTTTCATATCCAGAGCCAGAATCGTACATCTAGATCAGCAAGCCAGAGAGGGGACCGTTCTGCATTTCAATCAGTTGTGATACCCACATTCAAAAGCAACTTGCCACAAACCTGGATGGCAACACCACGTCGCTCCTGTCTTGTATTCACAAATCAGCTGGATTTACAGGGTTGTATATACTGTAGCTAAACCAGATGAAATTCAATCCTGGATTTCATTCTTCCTGAAACATCCAGCAGTTGCCTTTTTGGCCCTGGCAGTGCTGCTGCAGTTCAGTGTGGCTCATGGGGAGCCTTTGTAACACTCCCCGAGAGGGGAAAATAAAATTTCAAAATATGCGAGTTCCTGCCGTGACTCGGGTTCGAACCGAGGTTGCTGCGGCCACAACGCAGAGTACTAACCACTGTACGATCACGGCTGGGCTGGCATGACTGCCTTCAAGCAGCTTCTAAAAACAAGGCAAGATGCCTGAAGGTTAGGTCCATTGTGTCTGGGCCACAGCCTATGTGGAACAGGGAGCAGTAGTGGAGCTGAACTGGCACCATAGCTTAGCTGGCTAAAGCACCTGCCTCGTAAGCAGGAGATCCTGGGTTCGACTCCCAGTGGTGCCTCTGGCTTCCTCTTTCGAGGCAGGAGCAGACTGCTCCTATTTTCTTGGAGGCATAGCCACCAATCCCTGCCTTTGCTCAAGGAGGACATTTTCATCTGAGGAATGTTGGAAAGTATGTGATGTTGCAAGTTTGAAGGGGAGCCTCAAGTGCTTTTGGGGGGTAAAACTTTTTGGGAAGCAAGAGGGAATGAATGAAAGGGAACCACCTCTCTCTCTCCCATACCCACCCACCCACTCCCCTTTCCATCCAGAAATGCCCCCTTTTAAAAAAAAAAAATGAAAAAAGAACACTCTAAACTTTATTTTCATCAAATTCTTAAAATTAACTCCTCTTAGGATCCAAGCCATTGTCCTGAGAACATTTAAATTCACAGTCAACTTATACTCCTCCCCTCTCTCGCTATATATATATATAAAGCACCAAATTGTAATGAGTAATTAATCATCTAAAGCCTGTCCTCTTCTAAAATAACTAGGTGTAAGCTAAACTTTTGCCAGGTTCAGCTTTTATGTTGTTTTCAGCAAAAAAATAAATTTCCATTATCAACTAGTATACAATTAGAATAATTTTCATCCCCCCCCCCTTTTTTTTTAACATCACTTTTTATTAGCGCTTCCTCCCTATACAACTAAATTTCTATCTTTTCCTGCCTTCTGAAGGAAGGATTGCTGACTTTAAAGAAAAATCCAGCCTGGCCTGATCTTTCAGCTTGATATGCAACTAGGCAATTCATGCATGCAGTCAGGCCCACATAGTCATTCAAGGGACTGTGCTCCTATTACTTCTCTGGACTGAGCAAATGAGTCCTAATTAGGGATGAGAGAGAAATTTGATTCAGTTTTGCATTTAAAGGTAAAACTGGCAAATCTGCACTTTCTGAAATAGAAACACAGCCATTCTTTGAAATTCACATTTCAAAGAATTTTGCAATGCAGTTCTCCAGGCAAATAATATGTATATATTAGAGTAAAGTGTGCATAAGTATGCATATATTGGTGAAAATAAATCATTCAGTGAGGGGGGAAGCTTTGCAGAAATGTGTACATTGGGAGAAATTCACAGTAAAATGCTGGTGACTTTTCTGTGCACTTAAAAAAAAGAAAGATGTAAACTGATGTGGAAATGTGGATATGTGAACTTATGGTTAGAAAAATGAGAAACAGAGAGAACCCAAAACTGACAGGTCTGTCCATCCCTAGTCCTAATATAAGATATGTTGGCCACAGTAACCATGAAGCACCTGTTTCAAAAGTTAAGCAAGAAGAATGCAGGGCCCATGGGTACTACCACTGCCTACAGAGAATGAATCCATCCATAGGGAAAAGAGTGGGAGGAGACTTTGGTCTTGCATTTGCGGTGGGGAAGGAGGGGAGTACTGAGCCAATGAGCTAGGCTTGCTGAGTCTCTCAGTGTTCCCTATTACAGAAACAACATAGTTTTGTTTTGACTTTTCAGAGAAAAGCCACATGAAAAGTGTGGCTTTTTTCTCTCCTAAAAAGTTATAAATAGGAGGAACTTGGAACACTGGCCAGCATGTTGTTGTTTTTTCAAAAGTCAAATGGACAAAGTTCAGGATGGGGAAACGCCTCATCTTCATTCTGATGCTAGGAACTTGTATAATCTGATTTGCTTCAAGGATGTTTACATGTCTCCCCATTAAATCATTCACAGAGCTGGCTCTATGATGAGGCAGACTGAGGCAGCTGCCTCAGGTGGCAGAAGCTGAAGGGAGGGGAGGTGACAGAGCTGTGAGCGCCTTCCCTGTATCCCCTACCGTAGCCTGCTGCCCTCAAGTACAGTGGGAGATACTTTCCTTTCACCAGTACCGGGGTAAGATTCAACAGCCAATCCAATTGGCTTCTGTATGTGTCTTAGGGGAGGGCACCAGCTGGCCCTTCACCTCGGGTAGCATAATGTCTTGAGCTGTCCCTGATCATTCATTCATGCCACACTTTTCAATGCATTTCCCCATCGCTTTTCTAACAACAAAATGTCTGTCTCTTGTAAAAGTGGATTTGTTATGCTCTAGGGCACCAGAGAGATTTAATCCCCTTTAATTGCATAAACCTAAATTTCCTGGTATGCTCTTGAATCCCTCCCACAAAATGCTGACAGTCCAAGGATGGCCAACAGCTACTTATTAGAAGAACAGGCCTTATTTTGCTGTATAAGAAAACCTGCACTGACTTTTCTCCTTTGGCTCAGCTCTGCCTAAGCAAATCTGACTTATTTTTAAAACGCTCTCTGTTTGTAAGTCATCGGTTTCTATATCCTGTGGTGATACTTAACCACACTGTGGATTTTTTCCATTGCCAGTGACAATTATAGAAGCCCAAAGCCAAGTGGTGAAAAATGTTTTCGACTGCCCTTGCATCTGGCTCCCTGGCAGCCACTTCTGCCGTCGACTGCAGAGCTAGCCCAGCGCCTCTGTTGCGCTTAAACTATTCAGATTAATTTTTCCCTTGGATACTATTATTTGCCTTGCCTTTCAACTGCTTTTAGAGGCTTTTTCTCATTTGTTAATAGGATGGCATTTCACAGGAGTTTTGTTTACAAAACAATATCTCAGTGATCAAAAAAGGATTGGGGGCACTTTCTCCCTATGCAAATATGAAAAGGCAGAAGCTTTCCCCGTCACCTGTATGAAATGCATTTTTGGATTACTTTCTAATATTAGGCCATCTTATCTGAATTAGGTGTCTCGGAGATGTACTCCCTCAAGAAACAATCTATCTTAAATTGCCTACCTGTGAGTTATTGAGAGATACACAGAAGTAAGATGCATAACACCTTGATTTGTTTAAATTACAGGGAGGGGGGAGAAGCAGTCAGAAGGACCCCAATAAAAGATTCCAATCAAATGTTTAAAAAATGGTGTTATACCATCATCAGAAAGTGTCCCATCTTTCATTTCTGAAGACAGCATCAAGCATAGTGTTACAGTGCTCTTGTGGGAGAGGACAGCTGATTCTGATTGTTTTGTTTCTATTGTAATTATAATTATTTTATTATTTCTGTCCCCAAAGCTATGCGGTAGATTACCACCCTCAAACAAAAGCACTTCAGAGAGAGACTGCAAAGTAAAACCTTTGAATCACATTCCATCGAGGTGTTCAGCGCTGGCAGATGCAGATTAAATTGTCACGATAGAATTCTATCAAACTTCATGTGTTAACTGGATTACCAATTCCAGACTATCTGTGATATCAGCACAATTTTGCTGTTGTCAAATAGCCACTGTTAATAAGGCAATTATCACCATCTGTACACACCCACATCTCAGGATGACATTTTGCGCATCTGATGAAGTCCAGAAAAGCTTATGCCATAATGATGTTAGTCTTTAAAGGGACACAAGCCTCTTTGTTATGATTTTATGAAGGTACTGCAAGCTTTTGAACTTCCATCCCAAGGAAGGATGGTAGGATGGAAGGAGAGAGAGAGAGAGAGAGAGAAGGGTTGGTGGGCTTCATTTCTGAGCAGAGGTGCTGCAGTATCTGCTCAGCGCCTGTCCTAACCTAAGCACATAGGCCATGCTGTTAGTTATGATTGCTACTATCTGCCCTGCTTGATCTGGCATCTGGCCTTTTAAAAGTACAAAATATTAGAGGTTACCGCCCACACACTTCTGATGTGCTTTTCTGCTTGTGTGGTGGCACCTCAGTAAAACCACTTCTTACTGTTTGTAGCAGAGTTTTCCCCATAAGCAGAAGACAAGAACACAAAACTCCACTGGAAGACACAAAGCACTGTCAGCCTGCAAGTCAGTCCTCCTGTAATTAATCTAAATGCCTCTCTGATTATTTTAGTCTGTTTTACGGTTACTTCTCAAGTTTTCAATACACTGCCTAGGGCTAGCGTAAGTTGTCCCCCATTCCAGCTTTTATCCTTTTTGCTCTCTCTGACATCAGAGGAGCACAATCTCATGGAAGACGTTTATTGGGCCAGATCTCCCTCTCCTTTATCTCCACCATCTCTCCTCCATCCCCCGGAATGGCCTCCCAGGGACCACCATACTGTGGCCCAAATATTATGTGGGGCGAGCAGAGGAAGAGAAATCGGGCAGCTACTTCAAGTGACAGCAACACATTGGCCATGAGCTTCCAATTAAGCTCCAGTGGCTGTCCAATGTATACATGTGACAATCCTATATTTAGTTGAGTGGGAGTAAGTACCATTGAACTCAACAGGACTTACATTTCAGAAGATTATATATAGGATTGTTCTGGAAGAGCGAAAGAGCTCAGCTGCAGTTGAGTAGCAAGTTAATTGTTTTGGTTGAAAAGAAGAAAAATTGAGCCCTTTTTCCATAGGCAGACTAATCCTATCATTACTGAGTAAGAACAGAATGAGTGTGGGTGTACAAGGGATCAAACAAGGGAGGAGAATGCTCTATCAGCTTTACAGCACCGTGCTGAACGAGATAACTAGTTACTAAAGCAACAAAGGCTTTGCTTGTTTTTTAAAAACACATTTTAAAAAATAAAAAATAGATAAAAAGATACAGGATTCTAGTAAACAAAGTTCTACTCAGAGTGGACTCACTGAAATTAATGAATCAAGTTAGCTGTGTCTACTCTGAGTAGGGCTAGTGTTGAATGCCAACCATGCCTTGCATTTTCTTTCTTACAAATAAAAATTGTCCATTAATACAAATTCGCACAGCAGTCATTGCTTCCTTGTGACTATGGGTTCGTCCATTCTGGTGTTTAATGTGGATAGCAAGCTTCCTATAGCACCATATTTTCTCAAACAAGGATACCTGAAAAGGATATCCTGACGGGGGGTGGGGAGGCAGAGTCAGGAAGGCAGTGATTTGGAGAACATTATACGAATAACAAAAAAATAATGGTGGTCCAGGAACCTTACTATGTAGCACCCTGCTTGTGGTTAACGCTTAGCTGGAATGAAATATTCAACGCAGCAATAGAGAAATTAAAATAATAATTTATTTGTCAGACAAATAAATATGAGGCACAGTGGTATATGGTTACCAAGCTCTGGCCTGGCCTCCTGCCATTCTGGCCAGCACTTATATTTCCTTAATCCAGCCCCCTTGCTCCTCCTGTGGCTGCCTCTGTCCAATCAGCCTGGTTGAAATTCCTATTGGTTGTTTGCTAGAACCAATCACAAAAGATACACCCATTTCCTTCTGTCCTTTTATGGGAATCAAAAAGCTATATATTCTTCTATCTATAAATGACAAATAAGTAGTAATATATCTTACATGTGTCTCAACAAGGAATCTTAATTACCAGCTCACCTCTTGCCCTCCTTGCCCTATTGCCTTCCAAAACAGATGGTTTAATCTCAAATTTTTATCTTAAACATATGTCAAGGATTTTGAGTTCACATCAACATTGAGAGATCTCCTTCATTTGAAGGTTTCTAAACAAAAGGCCTGACAACCATATATCAGGAGTGCTCGATGGCGTCTCCTGTCTGGCAGGAGGCTGGGCTGGTGGCTGACTTAATTTCAGGATAGTTACAACTCTTACAACTATATGAAATAAGAATCTAGCATTTCTTAAATCCTTTGCATAATTATATTTAAGCTAATATATTTAATACATAAATAACCTTTTAAAAGGAAAAGAAATCTTAAAAGGATCTTAGTTTAAGAAAGAAACAGCTTTAGAAAAGACTTCCCAAAAATGCTCTCTTTCTGCCAGCCAGACCAGTTGCTTTTCAATTTGCTCTTGGCCTTTTTAACATTAGGAAGAAGATATGGCTCATTTTACTATTTATCAACCCTTAATTTGTAGGTTCAGTGTAACCTTGGCTCTCAGCCTGTAATTCCCTTTTTACGACTTTGAGAATTGTTTTCTGCTATAAATCAGGGGGCCCCCTTGTCTAGGAGAAAAACATTTTGCCAAGGTTCTTAGGCAGCTGCTCTTCTGCCTGGCATGAACATTTGAAAATCTTTAAGCTCATTTTAAAATACAAGCCCTGATTAAACATATAAGCTTTAATAAAAATGCAGGCTTATGATTAGATGCCTCAACTATTCACACTGAAGATCAGCATGGATAAGGTCCTACAGCTTTTTTTAAAAAAAAAGGTGGTCTGATTGCGGGAGGAAATAATACCTGAGTCCCTGAACCATAGGTTTGTGCTGAAGTGGAGATGCAGCCTTAAAGCGCTATGGAAGCATGAAACAAAGCAACAGGAACTATCAGAGGCAAGCCATTGTATTTGAAAAGCTTGATTGCTGGGTGATCATATTTATGCAACATTCCACAGCCCTTAAATTTCCCTTTCAGAGGTATTTCAAATTACAGCAATAGGAGAGAGGCTCTGCTCAGTAACAATTACGCTTTGGAAAGCAAAAGAAAAGAAATCATTTACAAGGGTGCCAGCACAAAAACTGCACCCTTCAGGTGAGGTTGGGGTGACTGAGGGCCTTTGAAGAGCTATGCCTCTCAGCCAAATAGATTGAAAAGTATTGATGAGAAAGGCAAAACCCAGAAAAGGGCTGCCTTCGAAGACATTTGCTCTGCCTCTTCCTATTGAATGCCACATTAATCTCTCTCTGGTGTGTGTGTGGGGGGGGTGTATTTAAAAAACCAATTTTCTTACCATTTTGCCTTTAGGAAGGTTCAAGGAACAAGGAGGAACATACAACACAGAACAGTACATGTATTCCAAAGCAAACATTTATAATCCTGCGCTCCCCTTAAAAATAAATGTAGTTATGGATTTTATTCCATCAGAAGGCTGCTTCACTGCACGAAGCAGTGGAGGAGAAGACGGCCTCCACCTAATAATGCAGCCAGTGAAATCATGTGCACAGCAGACCAGCACCCCATCTTCTGCACATACAGTCAATATCTGGAGGAGAAAAAGTGTATATACACAAAATCATATGCCTCTAGATAGCATGGGGACTATGGGGACCGCATGGGCAAATTATATTTTTCACTGCAAACAGGAACAGCGTGTTGTTTCTGTGAACATGGGAGGGGTTGATGGGTATGCCTTGCAAGAAAATGGGAGCACTCTGCTCCTGCCTGAAAAGAGGAAGCCAGAGGCACCACTGGGAGTCGAACCCAGGGTCTCCTGCTCACCAGGAAGGTGCTTTAGCCAGCTAAGCTATGCTGCCTGGTGAGCAGTTCTATTTCCTGCTCCACGCAGGCTCTAAGCAAGATGCAATAGGCTGATCTGTCCTCTTGCCCTGCCTTCTAGAAGCTGTTTGAAGGCAGCTTTTCCACCCCAGCCGTGATCGTATAGTGGTTAGTACTCTGCGTTGTGGCCGCAGCAACCTCGGTTCGAATCCGAGTCACGGCAGGAACTCGCAACTTTTATGAATTTCTTTTCTCGCCTCAGGGGGTGGTAAAACGCCTTCTGTCAGTCCTAATGAGTTGCATGCAACTTCTGGATCCAAAAGGCTTAGCATCCAAAGCACCATTAGTAGCTGCCACAGTGATCATCTACTAGAGTGGAGGTTTCGCCACTTAAACGCAGAGGGGGGGGGGAGAGAGAGAGAGAGAGAGAGAGAGAGAGAGAGAGAATGAACTGCAAGCCTGGTCCACTTGCTACAAGACGACAGAAGCTAAGCAGCACATCTGCAACACTTGCTTCCTATTTCCAGGAAGGATTTCAAGAACTTGTGACTTCTTGCCAGAACACACCACCCTCCCCTCAGAAGACTTAGATACTGATGCGGACAGGGGGAGAGACAACATTGGCACAGCTATGACCCTATAGTAGTTGCTCCTCTGAACTGTGGTCAGAGCAATTGTGGTTCACATCTTAGGCACAACACAAACCTGGGGCTTTTATGTATTTATGCTTCCACCTCCGGGTGTGGCAAAAGGCATTCTGCAAACCTCACTGAGCCACACCCACACTCCTAGGCCAAAACAATTGTTGTACAAGTCACCACTGGGAATCAGACCATGGGTCTCCTGCGTATGAAACAGCAACTTTGGCCAGCTTAGCTGCAGCACTCCCTGTGGCAAGCCAGGCCCACAGGTGTAAAGCAGCTCCTGAACACTAGTGGAACATCTGCCTTAATTGCAAATGAGCAGGAGGCTGTGTCCACACTTGAATTAAGGGAGCCTGTGGTCACCAAGGAAACTAGCACTCACTATGTTGCCTCTGCCCCCGCTCTGTTTCCTGGTCTAGGGGTCTGGTTCTTGTTTATGGTATGAGTAATCCAAGGTCAAATCCTGGAGAAGCCTTGTCCACAGCAGAAAGGTTGGTTTCACCATTAGACACTGTGTTTGCAAAATGTGGGGTGTTTCTTTTCCACAGCACGCAAGCCGGCATCTCCGTGGTCCTTCTGCAGCCATAGGGTGGCTGCACTGAGCACCACTGGCCACCAAAGGAAAGCACTGCATTTTGCCTCAAAACAAAGAAACAGAGGCACCACTGGGACTCAAACCCATGATCTCCTGCTTACTAGGCAGGTGCTTTAGCCAGCTAAGCTATTGGGTCCTGCTCAGCATCTCTTTTGATCCCTGCTTGCCACAAGCTTTGAGCAAGCAACTTACAGACTGACATTTCAGCTATCTGCTTTCAGAAGACCCAGCTGCTTGAAGAGGGTCATGCCAGCCCAGCCATGATCGTACAGTGTTAGTACTCTGCACCGGGACTGCAGTAACCTCGGTTCGAATCCGAGTCATGGCCGGAACAAGCAACTTTTGTGGATTTCTTTTCTCACAGGAAGTAGGAAAAGGCCTTCTGCAAACCCGATTGAGATGCACCTCAAGGGCCAGGGCCACTGGTCCTTTGACTATCAAACCCAGACTCAGACTTCAGCCACGATAACTGCAGTACTTAATCCTGCAAGCCTGCCTAACAAGAGAAAGGAGTGAAGTGGTACATTAGTAGTGTGTTCTCCCTTCTGCCAGGCAGGTTCATGGCAAGTCCCTTTGGATGTGGGTGGCACAACTATTTGAAATGCAGAATAGACCCCCAGTTGGAATGATTCTACCTTGAGATTTCAGACAAGCTCTCATCACAACTGGCTGCTCATTTAGACTTAATTTTTGTTGGGATGGCTGCAGCTCTAATATTCCTTCACAAAACCGCCCGGGGAAACTTTTTGTCCAGCTAGTCTATGGCAACACAACCAGCTGCTATTGCCTGTGAGAATGAAGGTTCCCCCCACCCCACAAAACCTGGCTGTGCATCAGTGTGGCGTTTGGCCTCCTATGTTTGTGACATCATACTGGGTTCATAAGGAAAGGGTTAACTAATTGTAAAATGACTAATCAATGGGAACCCAGGGGGCAGAGTGAACTGTGTATGAGTTTTAAGCACAGAGGTTTTTAGGGAGTCAGAGTTATTGAGGAGACAGTCTGGAGTTAGAAGAGACAGAGAAGATAAGTCTGTGGGTTGGGCTAGTCTGGTGTGAGAGAATTTGTTAAGAGGAGTCAGTCAAACAGTTGAGATAATCAGTCAGAAGGTATTAGGTATAGGCCGGTAAAGAAATTAAAGTTAAGATACTGACAGGAATATTATCTGAGAAACCATAAACTTCTTAATGTTTGTAAAATAAACTTGGTTTTTTTGGTTCACTTTTAACAACTGACTGGACTCAGTGTTTTACGAGAGAGTAACTGGTTGGTGGCAGCGGGGAAGCGAGCACAGTAGTGGCACAGGGATCAATAGACCGTTAAACGTCCGGGGACCCTGTGTGATTGCCACAATCAGACAGAGCAAATGGCAAGATTAACCTTTTTTACTGCACACAGGACCCACGGGGCATTTCAGTGTCACAGGGAAGAGCTATTACCTTACAATAATATAGGAACACCCTGGCCCTGCTTCAAAAGAGGAAGCCAGAGGCACCACTGGGACTTGAACCCAGGATCTCCTGCTTACAAGGCAGGTGCTTTAGCCAGCTAAGCTATGGTGCCTGTTCAGCTCCTGTCTTACTCTCTGCTCCACATAGACTCCATCCAAGACACAATAGACTTATCCTTCAGACATCTTGCCTTGCTTTTAGAAGCTGTTTAAAGGCAGTTGTGCCATCCCAGCCGTGATCGTATAGTGGTTAGTACTCTGCGTTGTGGCCGCAGCAACCTCGGTTCAAACCCGAGTCACGGCAGGAACTCGCAACTTTTATGAATTTCTTTTCTCACCACAGAGAGTGGCAAAAGGCCCTCAGGAAACCCCACCCACTGCACCCACCTGCAGGGTTAGCACCCATGGCACCACTGGGTGTTGAACCCTGATCACTTGCATACTCGAGTGGAGTTTTCCTCTGCTGAACTATGCCCCCCTATACACACACCACAAACCTGCTCTACTTGCTACCTGAAGGCAGAAGCAACAAAGCACACATTTGTAACATCTGCTCCCTTTTGCCAAGAAGGCTTGGTAACATACAGTATTGCACTGAACATAAAATCATAGAATTGTTGAGTTGGGCTGAAATGCAGAGGAACTTCCTGAATACCTTGTTAGTCTAGATGTATGACTCTTGCTTAAGATGTGAAAGGTCCCAGGTTCAAATCCCAAACCAAGCCTTTACATTGCATTTTTTATTTTTTTATTTATTTATGCTGGGATGGGTGAAACTTCTGATTTTCCTTCAAAAAGAAAGAGTAACGTCAAATGTCCATCATGGCATGTCAGAGTTTTTCTCTTCTTCCTTCAGTGAGCAGCAAAATATGCTCTGAGCTCTGCTGAGCCACACTCATACAGACAAGGGGCAAAATACTAAATACCTGAGGCACCACTGGGAGTCGAACCCAGGATCTCCTGTTTACTAGACAGGTGCTTTAGCCAGCTTAGCCATGGTGCCTGATGTTGCATGCCTGGCCCTATCACTTCCAGGTAGCTGGAGATGAGCAGTGTGTAAGCATCATGCACTTCCTTAAAGTCTCTGGGACGGGCATGGCGTCATGTTCCTATGTCTGGTCACCACTCCCAGATCTCCTGCTTTCCAGCTGCCCCTGGAGGCTAGCACTTGTTTTTAAAAGAGGAGCATTGTCAGGTTTGGGACCCACCAAATTCCAAAACAGAGTTAATTGTGCACCTTATGAATGCTTCAGGGTCACGTTTCAAATGTGTGTGGGAAGGGGGAAGAAGATATACCACCCACATCTGGCAGAATCCATCTTATCTCCATATACATGCTTTTTAAGACCAACATGCAAGTTTGGAAAATTCAAGCACAAGAGATATGCCACATCCTCCCCCTCTTCCTCCTGCTATGCAGTGGCGATTAAATTGTTGGTAGGTCAAGCACTACATGTTTGGAAAATTAATGCTTCTACCTACAAGTAGCAAATCCATACCTTCATCAGACCCCTGGAGAAAAGCATCTGGTTGGCCACTGTGGGAACCAGATGCCTCTCTCCTGGCAGCTGATGAGGTTATGGATTTTCTACTTGTAGGCAGTAGTGGAGGGTGGGGTGGCAGTACTTACTTGACCTCCCAACAATTTCATCACCGCTGCTAACCAGGAGGCAGAGTGGGATGACGTAGCAGGTCTCTTGTGCATTGATTTGGTATGATCTTTATTTGGTATGCATCCTTCCTGATATATAGATTTGTTCAGGCATCCGTCTTAATGAATAAACTCAACATGGGATTTTCTATTTGCAGGAGTGCTTAAGCTGTGTGACTCCACCTATGGTCAACTTTTATATTTGTAAATAAACCCAAATACTACAAAAAAGTCTAAAACCCAACATCATAATTATCCAGTCTTTTCTGCTTCCAAAGGAAACCAAGCCCAGGGAAATGCCGCTCCTGAAACTTCTCAGCACTCGGTGGGGAACACATCACTGTGTATTTCTTGTGGCACACAGCTCTACCCAAGAGCACAGTTTGGGAATTACTGAAAAGAAGGGTTGGAAGTGTAGGAAATCTTTTGACTTCACAATGTTCTGACTTTACAGAGGCAGTAGGGTGGGTGTTTTTTCCTAATTCTGTTCATATACACTGAAATGCTCCAGGGACGGAAGATGCACTGCTTGGTTTTACCAGGGTGGTGCAGACCTGCAAGGAGTTTGGCTGCAGCTCAGAGAAGCTCCAGAGTGCTGCTGCTCAATGAAGCAAGTGGAAACATGATCAGAGCAGACTTGGGCCTAGAATACCAAAGGGGTGGTAATGCTTAATTTATAAATCTTCCAGCTGGATGTAAGTAGCAGTGCATCCTCAGAAAGAAAAGTGGCTCTTACCATATTGACCTAAGAGATATCAAGTAGCCAGGATTTCCTGCTTCCGGTGCACCAGGAATGGAGTTTCTCCCAATACCACGGGAGAGAGGCAGAGGGGGATAATCAGATAATGATAAGGTTGGAAGATGAACCAGTGTCTCATCTGTGAGGACAGGCAAAGGCACTGGGTGCACAGAGCACTCTGGCTGCCATGACCCCCACCCCCACCCCAATCCCGTTCCTGGAAGCGCAGGTCATCCTGTTAATTGGACTTTGATTGGAGTAAACTACAGGCACGTGCCAAAGCCAATGAGATAAGAAACTGCAAAAACAACCCAGCTACAAGGATGAAATGTTTGGATTGAGAGCAGATTTCATTCGGTGAAAGAGACAATGCGGGGAGGGGAGCCCATGGTTTGCTTACTTAAGGTTTTTCTCTACATTTTGATATGGCAACCCCCGCCCCACTCCGGAATGCAAGTTTTATTTAAAAACATCTGCACAAGTGAGGATGGAGGTAATTGGAATATAATATGGAATTTAACAAAACTGGAACTTTGTGTGAGAGAGAAAGGAACTGAGAGGGAAAGGGGGAAGAAATGCTATGCTTTTAAAATATAGAGCAAAATCCTCCCTAACCTCGATTATCCACAAAGGAATGTGAGATAAGGATAAATGACCATAACTGAGCGGCAGGGAGGAAAGGGGTCTACCAGCTGTGAGAATAAAAGTTTTTGGATTAACTATCTGCAGTCTGGATTCAGACCGTTCTTCCTAGGCTGGAAAAATGGCAAAGACGGTTTTTTTCCCTGGAAGCCAAATCATGGGACGAAACAATGCAGTAACTTTTGGAAACTGTGAGGTAATAGCTTCTTCCGATACATGACAGGAACCATCAACAGTTGCAGGAATAAAGGATAAAAAACTATGTATCAGGCATCCCCAACCTGCAATCCTTCAGATGTTTTGGCCTACAATTCCCATGATCCCTAGTTAACAGGACCAGTGGTCAGGGATGATGGGAATTGCAGTCCAAAACATCTGGAGGGCCAAAGGTTGGGGATGCCTGCTATATATGGACGGGGGAACTTCATGGGGGAAATTGTCACACGTAGGAAAGAATAAGGATTACAGCTAAAGTTCCTCACTTGAAACTTTATAAATTACCTGTTATACCAACACGAATTGAAATCACAAGATTGTAGCTGTTATACAGTGGTGCCTCGCAAGACAAAATTAATCCGTTCCGCGAGTCTATTCGTCTTGCGGTTTTTTCGTCTTGCGAAGCACGGCTATTAGCGGCTTAGCGGCTATTAACGGCTTAGCGGCTTTAAGAAAAAGGAAACAAACTCGCAAGAACTCGCAAGATGTTTCGTCTTGCGAAGCAAGCCCATAGGGAAATTCGTCTTGCGAAGCACCTCAAAAAACGGAAAACTCTTTCGTCTAGCGAGTTTTTCGTCTTGCGAGGCATTCGTCATGCGGGGCACCACTGTATAAGGGATTATTATATCTGAATGGAATGGAAATGATTAAAACTTTGGAATGCATAAAAAATGTAGAAGAATGAACTTATCAACTGTAGCATGCGAGGGAGCCAGTTTAATTAAATTGTATAACTTGACATTTTAATAATTGGCATTAATAATTGTATTAATTGGATAAAATTGGTATTGTTATAATGAGGCTATTATTGGCACGATGCTGGAAAAGCAATAAAAAAATCTATTTTTTTGAAAGAGAGATATCGTGCAGCCCTTTATTTCTTCTGGTCTCTTGTGCAATTGTTTTTGTATGATCCTTGGGTCCAATGCCAAAAGAAATACATCCTTCCTGGTACATCTCTTTGTTAAGGCATCCGTCTTAATGATTAAACTCAACATGAAAAACCACATCTTCCATTATTTCCATCCACACAGATAAAAATTAGCTTCAACTCTGGACCAAAGGGGAGAGTGGGGGAAACCCAACAGCAACAACAACAGACAAATCTTACTGTGGATCACAACTGAGTTCTTGAGAACCTTTACTTTTGTAGCTGCTTGAACAAACAGAGCAGCTTCCGATCCCAAGCAGTGCACTGAGTAAAGGTGAAGATTCTTGGAACAAGATGTTCGCACTTGGCCTGAATGTCAGGAAATTATTTGGTCACATCCTGCTGGGTTTCTCATAGCAGGCCCCAAGGGTTGAAGAAAACTGTGGTTATAGACCCTTCCTCTTTAAGATGGTGATGATGGGGGTGCTGAACAAGCATTGATTGGTGTTGCTTCCTGCCTCTCGAAATTATATCTTACTGCAGAGTTATTGCAGATGAATTATGTATGAGGCTGAAATCACTTTTCCAAAGTACTTGCAGCCTCTAGCAGAGCTGCAAAACAGACCAAGGTCCATCTTCAGTGTATGTGGTTATAGCATTCTGCGTGGCGTTACTCCATTGAAAATGAATGTGCTTAAATCATAACTGCTGCTATCAAGTATTTGTATCTAGATCAATCTTATCTCTGCCCTTTCATTGGTTGTGGCCTGCTGAGCAGAGTGTCCACTTCTAACTGCTAGGTGAGAAGAAATCTACTGTTAGCACTATTTGGTTTCCATTTAGCTGAATCAGTCTGTCTCTATATCCTATCCGAGACCATAAGGGACTCAGTTTGCTCAGACCTAATGGTTTATTGATCTACTGCATGGCATATATGCCTTGTAATAAATAAGAAAAGGGGCAAAGGGTCCTTCATTTTAAATGCAAGACATGGCACTCCGTTAAAGTGTTTCTTTTGCCATCTGTATTAATTCACTGAAATTAGTCATTACCTGATTTCATGTCCCATTGATCCCAAGCGCAGGCAGAACTCTCAGAACTGGAAAAAAAATTAGGAATAGTCCTGCCATTAGTATGGATAGAAGAGTTCTGTTTCGTTGCTTTATCAGCGAAAGGGTTCCTATCAAGCTCTTCGCAACACAGCTTAGGTTTTTGTGGTTTTTTGTGTACGCTTGAGACTGCCCTGTTCCGGGACTGTTTAATGAGGAAATGTCACCAGCAATTCCAAATGCCTAGGATCAAAGATGGTGCAAAACGTCTACAAGTAGCTCCCTGAGAAAAGGGAATTATTATGGTCATATAATACCCAAACAGAGCCAAATAATGAGTCACACTGCTTGGGAATATTATCATTTTATTCATCATAATAATAAATAAATTTTATTTATATCCCGCCCTCCCCAGCCGAAGCCAGGCTCAGGGTGGCTAACAACATGAACATGAAGAATAGACATTGATGCTATGCTAGCATGGAGCCATTTTATGTGCTGGGGAGGGGACTTTTCTTGTGGTAAGTTTGCTTTCCAGTGCCATTCTCCCTGTAGGTACCATAACCATGACTAATAACAGTCCCAGAGCATGCAATGTCTTCTAGAAAATGAAAAGCACTTGCTCCTCTTTTCATCACTTTGTTATGCAAAGTTCATTTATTCAGAAAGGTAGTGTCCAGTCCTGGTTTATTCCTTTTCTGAACCTCATTGCATAGCCCTGAAGGTACTATTTTTCTGGGTTGCTTGCTGCACACAGCCATATATTGCCCAGTGAGGGCATTAAGACCAATGAATTGGCTTGTGGTGATACAGAGTCAGACATTTTCATTGGTGACACTGGTGTTGTGGAATGCACTTCCTCCTGAAATATGAGAGGTACTGGCATTCCACCAGCTGTGTAAACACACATGTTTACAGAGACATTTCCTTGATCTCTTGACTTGAGCCTCCTGTTTTAATTGCTGTTTTGTTTCAAGCATCCTGTCTCATCTGTTCTTCTCTTCCTCATGATTCCCAGCTATATCTTGTCGTTTAAACTCTCCCTCTTTCTGGCCATCTCCTTCTCTGTCTGCTGTTGGCTCTCCTCACTTCTCCACCATCCCCAGTGCTGCCTGCACATCTAGTCAGAACTTAAATGCCTTTTGGATAGGTAGCAACTCTACCCCCTTACTGTTTCCAACTGGATGCCAACATTCAGTTAACAATGAAAACACCTAAAGCCTTCATCAAAAGGACATTAGGCCGCTGGAAACAGCCACTTGTGTGAGTGGCTGAGGATGGGTGGGGAATCCACTTGATTCCTTTATCATAAGAACACAATAAGAGTCCTTCAGGATCAGGACAAAGGCCCATCTTAGTCCAGCATCCTATTCTCACAATGGCCAACCAAATGCCTCTGAGAAGCCTGCAAGCCACCAACAGCCAACACCTGTAATATTCTCAATTGCTTACCAGTAGCAGAACTCATTCAGCCCCACTGGTGGATCTCAAAACTCTGAAGGTGGCCAATCCACCATGATTCTTCAGATCAGGCATACACTGTTCTTCCCCTGCCAGTTCCCTTGTACTGTAATGGATGGTGAACCCTTGAAGTGTAGCTTATCACAGAAAATTAAGTCTGCTTAGTACTTTAATTGGCATGTCAATACATTTCAAGAATGCCTTGCCTAAAATGTGGCATGATCCTATCCAGAATTTTTCCCAGTAGTTCAGCAGTCCCAGTAACTACCAGGGATCCCTGCATCTGTAATTAAGAAAGCAAAAGAGAGAGCTATGTGCTATATAGCCACTGTAATGTGCAGTTTGGTCCTGAGCAACCTGTTGCTCTCTGCAGGTTGAGCTGTCAGGAAGCCCTGTTTTATACACTACGGGCTACAGCCAAACAGGATAAATGTCATAAAAAATATTAGCAACATCTTTCTAAAGACTTTTCTCTGTTTTCTAATGAGACATCAAGGACAAAAAGATTTATTTCAGAGAAAACAGTAGCAATGAAAACTGACAATCAGTGAAGTGCCATGAAGTGGTAACCAAACAAAGTATTAAGGAAAATCCTTTGAAAGGCAGGATCCTAGCACAGCCCGGAGTAGATTTCCAATAAACAAACAAACAAACCAAACTATGGGCATGGCATGAACCAAACGGATTATTGCTCTTTTATCATCCTTTGAACTAAATCCTGCTTGGCATTCTCACCACTAAAGTCAGAGGAAATAACCATACAAATCAATTTAGTGGGATTCAAACCTCCTGGCCAGATTCTAACCTCATCAACATCAATTTATATTGTGGCAAAGCCTCCATTTATTTCAGTGTATGCATTTCCAGTTTCTGCAAAGCGAAGTTTGTGGCAGCTTTGTTGACATGAATTTTTTTCCTTATGTTTGGCACTTCAGTCCTAAATACATACTTGGAAAGTAAACCCAACTTATTTCATTGTAAGAAAGTTTCAAATAGATGTATTTATGATCTAAACTTAGCAGCTCTGCTCTATATAGTTGTTTTAGTTCTTCTGGCATTAATAGCAAAAATTGTATGGCAATATTGGCAAGTAAGGGCTCATCCTGACTCTCAGCTGCCCCAACCCCAATAGATGGCAGGAGAGAATCAAATATTTGTAGAACAGAACAGGCACACTGTCAAACAAAATCAAATACTGGAAGTCAAATATAATTGCCTGCCAAATTCTATCAGACATCAAATATCAGGTGTCAAATGGCATAAGCTGTCAGATACTGAATATTTTCTAAGTTCTAACAGAAGTTGTCAAATACAAAATAGAACTGCATATTAGCCAATACTGTCAGATATAAAGTTTCCAATATCAAACATTGAAATCAAATACCAAATTTTCCTGGATATCAAATACTTATGCTGAATATCAAATATTCAATGATCATTTTGAGCAGAATGGATGGAGACAGATTCAGTGGTATCACGTTTATTGCCTGTAAGCAGGAGGACCATTCGGCTGCTATGACTGTATCTATCCTCAGTGGCCTATTTACCATAGTAAATTTGCACACCAGAATGGTATTTGATAGTAAACCCCGAGTATAGTAAACACCTCAGAAGCAGACTCCTGCCTTCTAAACCCTGAACAATTACCAATGTGTCTCAGAATTTGCCTTCAACTCGCACCACTTTCACACGCCAAAAAACATTCACAGCATGACAGCTTCCTGTAATCCTCAGCACACACGCATATCCCTAGATAGTCCAGAACAGTTTTAACAAAATATTGCTCTGAAGGTACACTCAAGCAACTTACTGAAGAAGGCTAAGGAGCTTGTTTACACCCAGCATACTTGAAGGACTAAGTACAACACAATCTTAAGCATGCTTACTCAGAAGGAAGTCCTGCTGAGCTCCTTAACAGGGTCTTTACCCCACTAAGGCTGCTGTCACGGTCTGGTTCATGGGCGATCAAAGTCCCGGCTGGGGACATCGGGACCAGGGGCAAGATGGCAGGGTGGGAGCAGGAACAGGAGTCCAGAAGCCAGGAGTCAGGAAGCCAAGGGTCCAAGGATCAAGAAGCAAGGAGTCACAAAGTCAGAGGTCCGAGGAGCAAGAAGTAAGGAGTCATGAAGTCAGGGGTTCGAGGATCAAGAAGCAAGGAGTCAATGAGCCAAACGCAGCAAGACAGGGGACGTGTTGCTGTGGCAAAGAGCCGAAGGGAAATGCTGACCTTTTATCCCTTCCCAGCTCTTGCCACCAGGTGCTGTGAGTTACCAATCAGCCTCACCTGTGCGGCTGCTCCTTGCCTCTTCAGAACAAACTTAGGAAGGCCCCAATCCTGCAAAGTCCTACTGGTCACAGGGCCTGGCTCCTGCACGCACTCCTGACAGCTGCTGCCAAACTGTCACTATTTTGTGGGTAGGATTCAATACCATACCAGTAAATTCAAGTTGTACAATTAAAGTGAATTGGGCACTGGTAAGTGTGGGATAACACCTGTTGGATGTGATGACCTATGACCCTGCCACAAATAAACGTGAATGCATGCTCAGTGAACAGTAAACCTTCCTGCAAATTTTGTGCAAACATGTCAGAAAGAATGCATAATGAGCAGGTCATCTGGAAGTGAGTTTTGTGTTCTTAGGGTTGCAGTCTCTGTTGCTCCCGGCTCCTTGTGATTATACTACCAGGGTTATTAGCTGCAAATTTCTTAAAGGCTGGTCACTGAAGAAATGCAATTCCTGGTGATTGTGGTCTCCTCTTTTTCTGTCTCTGGTCCTATGTTGTGTGTTTCCTGTACTTAGGAAAGCCCACTGCAGAAACATTTTTAATAGCACTGGATCTTATTTGTGATTTGATGCCCCCCAGGAAACTTAGAACTTGGCATATCCTGCCCTTGCTGCAATTCCTGGATTAATAGTCAGGGCAAAGTGCAAACTTTGAGTATTTCCACATGCCCAAAAAGCTTCTGCCTTTATAGCAACGAATTGCCTTGAACAGAAGGTACACGAGCATTTGAAGTAGAGCAACCAGCTGCTTTGCTTTCCCAACTATCTTTGGGTGCCACACATGTTTTTAAGAAGATTCCTCTCATTGCCCCCCTCCTCTGCATTGACATCTCACAATACTGAAAGAAGTCACAGTAACGTCAATGTCAAATGCTAGCTAGATTAACCAATTTCACTAGTTTTTCAGAAAGCAGCATGGTTGCAAGAAGTCTTAAGAAAATTAGTTTTAGTTTACTATTTAGTTTTCCTATTTACTCACAATGGTTTAGGGAAACCAATGAAGTACAGATTGATTTCAGTAAGCAAAGCTCTTAGTCGGAAGAGTGCTTCATTAATTCAGCTGTGGTCAATAGCCTCTTGACCCACCAATAAAGCATTAAATATAATCTGGATTCCTTAGACTTCTAGTCAAGCACTTGAGTCTTTGAATGGGTTTACCGTGATGATGTGCAGAGTGACCTTCTGTGATTTGACCTTGGCTAAATCTATATTGCAGGAGTTATTTTCATTGATGCATTCATAATTCATGGATGAAAGATAGCCATATTATCACTAATGATCAATCAGCATTTTCCTCCCTTAAGTCTTATTCTAAGAGTTGGCAGGCACTTAAAAGAATATGAACACTACAGTGGTACCTCGGGTTAAGAACTTAATTCGTTCCAGAGGTCCGTTCTTAACCTGAAGCACCACTTTAGCTAATGGGGCCTCCTGCTGTCGCTGCACCGCCACTGCATGATTTCTGTTCTCATCCTGAAGCAAAGTTCTTAACCCAAGGTACTGTTTCTGGGTTAGCAGAGCCTGTAACCTGAAGCGTCTGTAACCTGAAACGTCTGTAACCTGAGTACCACTGTATTTTGTTTCTTCTTATAATTGCAATTTGATTTACCATCTGCTTTTAGCATTATTTTTCTTTACCATCTCTAATGCACAATTCAACCAACAGTGATATAATGAGAACCATGAAATGGATCAGAATTTAATGGAACCACATTGCCCTTACACATTTTCCATGGTCAGAAGAAGTGCTCATCATTAGAGAGCTGGTGTGGTTAACTGACTAGAGAGTTGGACTCAGACCAGGAAGAACTGGGTTTAGATTGCATGAATCTTACTAATGGGCTGTGAACATCTTTCAGCCTGAGATGCTTCATAGGGTTGTTGAGAGATAAAATAACTACCGTGAGTTCATTTGAAGGAAGGGTAGGATGGGAATGTGATAGATAAATTTACCACGGAAGAAAAATGGAGAAGAAATTGTCATGTAAGAATGCAGTTGAAATTTTGTGTCCAGACTTCAGTGTTCTGGTCAGAACTCTTCATATACTGTTCTCAACAACCACAACTTTCAATATCAGATCAATTAAGGGTGAAATCAACCACATTCTACAAAGCAGATATTGAAGTAGCCATTGCTTTGAGCAACAGGCATACAACCAACTCTTAAGTTGTTCCCATTTCAATCTAAAATTGAACAATTCTAATTACACCGGGGATTTGGAAATCTAATTTTTGTGTTACACCCAGCCTCATATAACCAACATGCTTATGGCTAATTAATGCATGAAGAGGTTAAGACCATAAAGTAAGCTGTCCTGCCAGGCTTAGCTAGGTCAGTCCACCTCACCTTGGGAGGAAGGGTTATCCAGCCTTTGTTCTACCCATTCCATCATGTGAACCCTACCAGTAAGGAGGTCTAAGCTGGATGCTCCATCTTTGTGTTTCTATGCAACAAAGCCATCTTTGTGTTTCTATACAAATAATTTAGAAATATTTACCATTTTGGAACCTAAGCTATACTGCCTGTCTTTTATTGCTGCTGAATGGGAAAACACATGACTCTGACCATTGAAGAGTTTGTAAATAAACCATTTTTAACTTACCAAACATATGGTCTTTTTCTATGCTAAGGGAAGTAGGAACTTTAAAAGCAGCTTAGAATTGGATATTTTAAAGGTATAACAGTCTGTATTTCCAAGCTTTACTTCGCTGCATGTTTTGTGTTTTTAAATATCTGCTGGGGTTCTCTCACCAAAGAGTACTTGCCCTGAACCTGGATCTAGGCATCCAGGGAATTCTCCTTATTTTACCATATCTATTTTTCCTTTAGCCAAATCAAACCAACAGATTTTGACTTGGTGGGAGGAAATGTCTTAAGCATTACTTTATTGGTCTGGTAGTCTTAAATCACTGTATTAGTCTGGCAGTCTTTGAGGAGTATTCAGTGAGTCAGACATAATCCATTCAGGCCCAAACTAGACATCATAAACAGATGCATGTAACATTCCCCACAACCTTTTAATAAATAAAAATAAAATAAAGACCAACCTCAATGGACTGAGGCTGGACACAGAGGAATGACAAGAGGAGAGGATCCTTAACCTTCTCTCTGCCTGCCTACCAGCCAGCCATTTTTTGCCTCTCAAAATCTTTCCCCAAGGTGCTTCCTCACCAGACCCAGCATTAGCACTCAGCATACAGGAGCAATCCACATTTTCCTAGAACACTTCTCAACAGAAACGGGGACCAGCCAGTCTGTATTTACCAATATGAAAAGTTGTACTGTGAAATCATCGTACAGTTGCCTAGTTTAGGATAGATTTGGATGCACACTTGCTACATTTGAGTCATGTTTTCTTGCTGTATGAGCATATCTGCATGGATTTGTGCATACTGCCTGTCACCAATAATACAACACCACAAAATACATTGAGGATTATTTTGGGTGGCATGTTTTGGGTGCCCAGTAACACATACTGATGCTCATGGATATCCAAGCCAATGCATATAATGGCATAATGTAGCACAACGAAGAGAGCAGCAGCTTATGTGTGATAAGTGCTGTTCTATTCATGGATGGGATAAGAGCTGGAGGCCAGGCTTGAAAATTCCTCTCCACCAGCAAGAGATTGAAAAAACTAAGGGCTGGGAAAAGATACGGAGAGAGGTTGAGAAATAGCAGTTCACTCTTACTAATGAAATTTGCCTGTCATCGAACCCTTCAGGCTATTGCAAAAAAGAAACAGGAACCTCACAAAGGACCAACTGTACCACCTCAGGACTTCCCTCCAGATGCCTTCAAAGAAACAATGGCAACTTCCTCCAGAGCTGTATAATCCTTGTTGCATCTCTTATCAACTGCAAACAAGAAGTGACACTGTTGTCAGTCTTCAAGTGCGCTAAGACTACCCATTTGGCCTCCACCACTGAGCTAGTGGCATGTTAGGATGGGTAAAAACCTGTCCCTGCCACACACATTTGGATCCCATATTCAGTACATAGGTGATGCAATGAAGTACTTGGTAGTTCCCATATATCCTTAAGAGCTGAAGTCAACTATACCACATGGGCAAAATAAAGCCATGTTCAATAAATCCTTCAAAATAAAGTGAAAGGACTAAGTAGTCTAAATGAGACGCACAGATAGGATAACTATTTTTCCCCTCTAGACAACCAAAACATTAAGTATCCCTTTAATACAGTGCATGGGAAACTTATTATTTCTAGATCCAGCTTCCTATGCATAGTTTGGTTGGGCCCTGTATAATTATATGAGTGGAAACACGCTGTTAATAACACCAAAGGATATATTATAAGGAGGTTAGGATAATATGTGTAATCACTGTGGGTTGCACCTTGTTAGATTCTGGAGAAGGAAAATGTTACATTCTCTTTTTTTAATAAAAAAAAAAAAGCAAGGACACAGTCTTGTAATAATAATGCAAAGGGAAGGTGAAAAATGAGGTAAGGCAGCTTTGGTTATGCATAACAAAGACCTTCATTTTCACAGCCATTATGAAAACAAGCTTTTCAAAGGTACTCGGGTGCCATACAGCAAGTCTCAATCATATGTGCTTACTCTGTTATTAAATTTAGCCTCGGGGTCTCTGGTTATAAATGAGAGATCTTTATGGCTTCAGTTTGATGTATTTAGCACTAGAGTCACTGTAGTAGAAACCAAGCTGAAATGACAGTTTCCCTACAGAAACCCAGTAGCAGGACTGTGCCTGTTTTTGAGAGGTTGCCACAATATTTGGGGAGGGGGAATCAACAGACACTGTGGAGATTCATTGGCAGGAGGATTGTCCTGTCAGTTCCTAAACAGCTACCAGGGCAATCCGGATAATTTTTTACTAGAATTCCCATCATCCCTATTGGCCTTGGTAGCTGGGGCTGATGGGAGTTGTAGTCTAAAGAAGACAATACAGCTGAGATGGGGCAAATGCTTGTCCTAAAAATGCTGTACTGGTTACTCCAGAGCACACAAATTATATGGCTGAAACAATGCTATTTTTCTAGGAAAAGAGGAGCGGAAACTCACCATGAACACCTCCTTTGTTCTCTTATAATGGCGCCCACCTGGTTCCACCCACCAGAGGTGCCAGAATTGAGTTCTGGTGAGTTCCAGCTGGAAAAAAGCCCTGGTAGCAAAAGGCTCAGGCTACCATTTGGCAAGCAAGGGAGAAGAACTTAGCACCCAAAAGCTTTGTATTCACATGCCAAAAGAAGTTCATGGAGAAGTCTCAGTAATACAGTAAAACCTCGATTTTCGAGCGTCTCAGAAGCCAAACGATTCAGAACCTGAACACCGAAAACCTAGAAGTTAATGCTTCCATTTTCAAACACACCTCGGACATTGAATGGCTGACCGTCAATTGCACCTCAGTTGTCGAACGTTTCGGATTTCAAACAGTCTTCCAGAACGGATTACGTTCGACAACCAAGGTTCCACTGTATCAGATGCCCTAATTGAGAAGGCTGAGAGTGCATGCTTTGAACCTTAAAGCTACGTGGAAGGTCAATCTTGGGATTGCAGTTTCAGAAAATCAACCAAATGTGCTTTAAAGCTCCATACTGATCAAAATGATCTCAGTCTGGGTTAAAGGGGGTACACTTAAATCACTCCACAAACTGCAATACAACCCAGTGTGGTTGCCTAGAATTAAAACAACTTGCTTTGTCTAGCCCAGGCATAAGCAAACTCGGCCCTCCAGATATTTTGGGACTACAACTCCCATCATCCTGAGGGTGGGGTATAAATAAAAATTATTATTATTATTATTATTATTATTATTATTATTATTATTATTATTATTATGCCTGGTCTAGCCTGTTGGAGAAGGTGTAAAGAAAAGGGTGCTCGACAAAATTGTCTTTTGGCCTAAGCAGGTCATTCAGTGCACCCCTGTAGTGTTGGAGATAATATCACAGGTTGTTGGGGATATGTTGTTTCAGCAGCCCATGGTAGCATCTCCCCTAAATTCCATGGAAGATCAATGTGGCAGCACCAGTTCATACCAGGAGATACCTAGCAAGGATATAATGGGGAACCTCTCTGTTTATGAACAACAGTGAGACATCATTTATTTAGTCTCCTGCAATTCCACCCCATCTCTGTCTGGCCCACTTATATATAATGAGACGCACCACTCCAACTCAACAGGCATGCTCAAACTGGATTTCCACAAGTCCAAACATTAACACTGCATGCCACTGAGAATGTTCCCTACTGCAGCCAAGTAGGAAGCATGCCAGGTTTCATCGCAAGGGTGCATATTCACCTGTCATCAATTACAGGGTTTGCACCAAACTTTCTGCTAATCCATTGGTGGGTGAGTAGGATGGTGCAGAGAGGTACATGTGAATGCCATTTTGGTACATAAAGTGTTTAAATTCTTCTGAAGCAAACTGTGGGTCATTGTCATTGATGACTTTGCAAATATCATATGAAGGGGACTCTTGACAAATTCAGATATATAGCAGAGTCTTTGTTTAATTTATTTTTCACAGCACATTAGCAGCTCTCTTGCGGCACACTGCTGTGCTCCTGCAGCACACAGTTTGGTAATTTTCTGACCTAGGTAGTAGGCTGCTTTTAGTATCCTGCCAAAAATAAGTCTGAATTTTTGAACAGATGTGGCATTGCCAGGAACAGCTGAGTGGGTAGAGGGGCTTTTTATTTTCCTATATGAAAGGGTCAATGGCCACAACAACCATCCAAGCATTGTATTGTATCTGTAAAATAAATAGATTTCAATGCCATGTGTGGTAACAGGTTTTTTTCCATCAATATATAACAGGCTCTAGAAAAGGAACGGGGGAGGGGACCTTTGCTAAAACACAAAAGGATGCATTCTATTGCATTTTGCCAGGATACAAAAGAAATACAAAAAGCAAAACACTTGTCAATATTTAGAAAGTTTCAAGGTTATGTTTTCTTCCTGCAGCTTTGTTTTTCCTAAGATAACTGATGTGAATACAAGCAGTCAAGACAACTAAGGAAGAATTTAAAAAAACAACAAACTGGATTGTGGGAAAGTACAAGACGGGATGGAAATGTCAAGATGCACTGTTTATTCAAACCAATGGTGACCTTCACTTCAAGGCTATTTCTTGGAGCTTCAAAGAAAAACACCATTGGAGGATTGCATACCTGCCAATTTTTTAAAAAAAATCCAAGATTTTGGGTTCTGGCCTGGGACTTTGAAGTCTCCACCTCCACCAGGACCTTCTAGCATGAAGCAGAAGTAAAGCCAAGAAAAGCATCCTATATTTAATTAACATTTTTTTTCTGGACCATTAACTGTGTGCTAAAAGTGGCCTTTTCCTCACATTCCAGTCACACATTCAGTCAATGCAGTGACAGGGACTGAGATTGCAACCACTGGCACTGCCCCCATACATTCAGCATAAAATGAGAACGGGCTGCATGAACAATCAACTAACTGAATAAGTGCGAAGTTTGTACTCATGAGACGAAGCCTTGATACAAGATAGTGCCAACATGAAATCTGCCCCTCTCCACCACCGCTTACAGCTTCCCAAAAGGTTTTACTATGCCACATCTTGTAAAGCAGGGTACTTTGGGGGTGGTATAGCAAATGTCTAAGAAATTCATACGAAACTTCTTGTTGAAACATCTTCAGCAAACAGAAAGCTTTTTTTGCAATCCTAATCATGGCGCGTTGATGATTTCGGGGGAGGGAGTTGCTGCATGGGTGGGAAGAGTTGCCCGTGACTGTTCCTCTGGTTTGCAAATGTGCCCTCAGGTCCAAAAAGTTTGGCAACCCCTGCTTTAGTATTGTGTCCACTCACTGCGATCTATGAGGCTTTTCATGTGACACCATTCCTTCTCTGCAGGGATGTGAGAATCCATCATCTTTCCTTATACAATGCATTTTTGTACACCCATTTGTGTGTTCATTACATAACTGTGTTGCAAAATCTGAAGCAGCACAGATTTTGCAGAATGTTTGTTTTGTTGCATATTGTTTTGGAAAGTGTGAAATAATGCAAACAGAATCAAATTTCTCACCCAAACCTATTTCTCTACCACATTTTCTGTGTTCTCAGACAGCCTCCTCACACCGACTTGAAGAAAGCAGCAAGGCTCTCTGCATAAGTTCTTTCCTTTCCTTCCATCCACATTTCCTGGGGACTAGGCCAAAAGAATGCCTGTGGGATATACAGTCCTGCATGGAGAGTCTAGTCACTCACTACAAGAGGATGTGACAAGGATTTCCCAGCCCCCAGGAAACACAGCAAGGAAGGAAGAATGGATATCCTTACCACTTGCTCTCAGGAAACACAACACTTCATTTAAACTGAAAAGGGGCAAAAGAACCCCTTATGGTATGCCACCCACAGTCCCCCAAATCAGCACGCAAACATCTTTAATGTTTAGGCCATGTGGGGTACAAAGAACTTGAAATGTACTGACCCTAGGCCTTCAGCTACAAGTCCTCTAGGTAGAAGTAGGGAAAATGGGGAGAAGGGAGATGCAGTTTCTCCAAATGGAGTTCATAAGTAAACAAACTTCAGAAATAGAGCTTTTTACCTGCTGATAATCCATCTGCAACACCTGGGTGCATGCCTATTGTTTTAATCAGGCTTTGCAGAGATTAGAGTTGAAAGCATAGTTTTCAAAAGTGTGTTACACTCCTCTTGTTCTCTTTTCATCTTATCTCTTTTCCATCTCCATAATTTTATCTTGCTAACCAATTTCTCTTCCCCCACCTTGTCCCCTGCTTTTATTTTAATTAAATTCTTCCTAAGACTTGTAGCTTAACCAAGATTTATGTTAAGGAGACAGCCTGCTCAACAGGCAGGTTTTTTCGCCCTTAGCTTTCAGAGTCACATTTATCATTCAATTTTTGACCATCTGTGCATGTTCTTTTTCTACTGTGGCTTTGGTGTGTTTTTTTACTTAAAATAACAGAGAAGCAAAGGGCGAAAACAACAAAAGCACAAGAAATTAAACTTAAGGCTTGTGAAACAGATTGGGAAAAGGCACGGTACAGTAGGGCATGAATTCGCCTACATAAACAAGCTTTTGCCTAAAGAAAACACCAAATTAAATGCCCTTTCCAGAGTTAGCACATATGGGTCAGGGGAGTAGGGATCACTGCCCAGTAATACATAGGTTCAGTTGAGTGTCTGAATATACATTGGTCCGTGGCAGGCCCTACTACCATCTTCTCACCTCTACACAGTCTGTGTGCTTTTTCTTTGAAGTGTGGTACAATCTGGAAAAGACATACAGTAATTGCATGCAGATCTCTAAGAGAGAGTATTCAGCACAAAGCCGACATCCTCATGGATCCTTGGGGAAGCTTAAGCTGTTCCAAGTTTGTACATGCAAATGTACCAACAAAAAATAGTTGGATTTATCAGGGGGCGCTACCAATTCACTTTGTATGAAGAAATTTTGTTAGTAGTTATTCCTGCTTTGTAGAGTTTCCTGTTAACTTGTTCTACAAGTTTAGTGTGGATAGCACAATTTATACAGACTTTATTTCATGCCAACTTGTGAAATCCTTTGGGCTCACCAGGTGATCTTCAAAACTGAGTTGAGAATTGAACCCAAGTCTCATCACCAAACCCAACCTTCTACTCAGTGCCGGATTTATGTATAAGCTAAACCAACTATAGCTTAGAGCCCCACTCTCTTGGGGGCCCAAAAAAATTTAAAGGAAAAAAACTGGATGTACATTTCCAAAATATAAGATAAAAAACAAATAAAGTAAAACCTACATACAGCAACAGTGTATTGTGTTGTGTAGGCTCCTATTTGTTATGTGCAACTGACTTTAAATACCTATTAGGTCCATAAATATATATATATTCAAAACAAAAAACAGCAACAATTTGTTGTTGACATTTACAGCTGGACATATAAAGGGCCACATTACCTTCAATAGCTTAGGGCCTCAACAAACCTAAATCTGGCCCTGTTTCTACTCCCTGCACAGTTACAACAAAGAAAATAATTGTTACTTTTTTTAATATAAAAACTTTTAAAAGGTGAGCTATAAAAACAAATGACTTGTTAGTAAACCAAAGGTTAGATGAGCTATTAGTAGGACAATTGTATCAGTTTTGGGGTTGCTTTTCAGAATAATCTGAAGCATAATTGGTATTAAGGACTAGGAGATGCTGCAGCAGCAATTATCTACCTATAGGATCAATATGAGGTAAATATGGGGAATAAAATGGTTTCAGTTTACATTTTAATGTGGCCCTAGCCTAGTTTGCATGTCCCAAACTGTTAAGTTGTGGGTTGACATAGCAGACGACACAGCGATTTCTCCAAGTAGCTCTTTATTTTGTAAGCTGGAATAGAACTGACTGCAAACAGCTCAGCCGGCCTGCTTTTATAGGCAGCCGGCTGTCAACATTGTAGCAACAAGAGCCCAGAGTTCCCGCCTAAAATAACTGACGTGGACCTGAGTGAAAACTATCTACAGACCTGAGTGAAAACTATATACAGTATCCCCCTGCTGGCCCAGGGTGAAACTTCACTACATAACACAAACCAGTACACAAACTGAAATGCAGCTCCTCTTAAAAATCTGCACTTTTCCAACCATCTAAATTCTTGTGAACACAATGCTGGATAGTAGGTGTAGAACACTCACCTTTTTTGTATCTATCCTTTCTCCAGTGGAAAAGGAAAATCTGAGCCTCTGTATCTGGAAAAACATATGGTGACATTTTCCCTTCACTGTAGCAAGGCATAGGCTCTTCTTAAAACCCTTCCCTTCAGAATCCTAAGATCCCACAGTACTCTGTGTCTAGAACAGCTGAGGAGACAGCTGTTTACCTCAGCATCATATGCTGCCTGGGGCCAAATATCCTGCATCTGAAACACGGCTACGTGAAACCTGGATGGGCCTAACCTCAAGAAGATTCTGGGCCTCTTCTCTCGATTGTTGTTTTCTCTTTTTTTCTGTTATTGTTCAAATGGAAGTCTCTATTCCTTTTACTTGCTGATTTATAAGAGGAAGTGTGCAGGCAGTATTCTACTCGGTTGTTCAATAAGAAGCAAACTTGCTGATGTTTAGCCTGCCAGTTCTCTCCACTCTTGAATTCAGTTTAACTGGAAGGTGCTTGTATTAAACCTGTGTTTATATGCGTAGCTATGCCTTAAGGACTTGCTCAAACCTCAAGCAGACAACAACACACACACCACTCTTTGTTATTGTCCAGTAATGACATCACCTCTCCTAACCTGTTACACCTGCACACCTCAACAGTTACAGATTCCTGGCAAACTTCCGATACTTCTGAGGAGAAGGTGTTGGGCTCCCAGAAGCACTGTAGTTTTTCAAGAGCTGTGGGCTTTCCCCCTCTTGAACCGTGTTGTTTTCGTTCTTGCTAACTTCCCTGAAAAGATGCATCTGGGAAGGTACAGGCCTAAAACCAGCACTTGGAGGCAACATATCTGCCCCATGCTTTGGTCTTCTTTTTGCACACACTCTCTGGTGGGCAGCAGAATGCACAGCACTAAGAGTTGTCAAGCAGCAAAGCTAATGCTGCTTTTTGGTTTCGTCTCACAAGATAACAGAGAAATGGCCGAAGTAGAGGAATTGGTATGGCTGTTGTTTTTTAAATTCATGGAAAGAAACCAATCTGTAATGAAAAGAAAGCTGCGGTATTCAGTAAGTCTTAGATGAGCTCTTGTACACTTCATTGCCATTTTACCTCTTGTGTGGCCTCTGCAGTTCTCATTTTTGACTTTATAGAAAAAATGCTCTGTGCAAGCAAATTCCGCCCTTTGCGGCTGGTTCTGTCGCCATTTGAGCACAACACGCAGAATAGGTTAAATCAAAGTTCTATACAATAGCAAGGCAATCAATAATAGTGTTTGAAAGCTTAAACTCTAAATTTTATTCAGCAGTACAGCCCTGGTGTTATCCAGTTTGTGAGATGAGAGAATGCCGTATAAATAACAGTATATAGCCCTGAAAAGTCCACAGTAAACACATAATAGAATTTGCTTTCAGTGTTCTGCCACCATTCATAAATCACTCTGGCCAAACTCCCGCCGTTTATGGCAGGACTCATATCCCTAAAGTGAATTACGGTCTCATCTCCAGTATGCAACCAGCTATTGTCCCAAATATATCAGAGGTGAAAAGCAACATTGGAGGGATGCTGTGTATGCACATGTTTTCAGAAGGCTTTCAGCGGATCACTAGGATAGAGACTTGAAGGAATATTGTTGTGTGTTGGCAAGAGTCTCAATCTAATGAAGAGACAGTGAAATAATGTCTTATATCTACAAGATGAGCAACAAGCGAGTTCTGCTTGTTTCACAGTTTTCAGCGTTCATTTTATCCTGGAGCATGGCTCAGGAAAACAGAAGAAAAATAGTTTGACTTCTGGTTAAACTAGAGAATATTCTTTTTTCAATTCACGTATCTACATCTATTGGACAAGAACACAGCTTAAGAATGGTTTTGGGTTTTTAAAATACTTTTACCTTGTCTGGTCAAATTTACTTCATTTACTAAGGCCATGGCTACCAGTAAGCCGGGCACTGTATTATCAAATCTGGTGATTTTGGAAACAATCCAGGTTTCTTAGCGTTTGGACATATACAACTCCCTTGTGAGAGTTCTGCACCTATTCTACATATTCTGCCTTTAACCAATTTCCACACCTCTTCCCCTCTCCCGATTATAATTTGAGAAGTCTTAACAGTTGTAAATGTGGTTCTCTTGTGCTAGGTGTGAAGTACTGGCTTTATTGTACAGTGGTACCTCGGGTAACATATGCTTCAGGTTACATATGCTTCAGGTTACAGACTCCACTAACCCAGAAATAGTACCTCGGGTTAAGAACTTTGCTTCAGGATGAGAACAGAAATCGTGCTCCGGCGGCACGGCAGCAGCAGGAGGCCCCATTAGCTAAAGTGGTGCTTCAGGTTAAGAACAGTTTCAGGTTAAGAACGGACCTCCAGAACAAATTAAGTACTTAACCCGAGGTACCACTGTATATTCAAGTCAAAGGTTTCACTACTATTTTTATGTCATACACAGAGAGCTGTTGCAGCCCTGAAGCTAACTGTGATTTCCCCCCTTCTCCGTTGATGTCCATCCTAGTGCACAGCACATAAGGTGTTCAAACTATATGAGAAAGGGAATAGTTGGATCTGTAATGAAAAGGAAGGCGGTTTTATGTGGTGGGATTGTGTAAACAGCAGTAACATTTTGGAAGTTGGCAATGACTTTGCATAAATATTCCAAATAAATGTGCCACTTGAAATTGTCTTTTACATCTGTCCACCTTAGCCAGCACAGCCATTTATTGAATTAGGTGATAATAGGGCTGCCATACATCTGGATTTTCCCAGACATTACTGGGATTTCAAAGGCAGGATTGACATCCTGGGGGGGGGGGGGGGTCCGAAAGGCAGCGCTTTGTCCTGCATCTTAGGCAAGTCAATGAAAAAAAAATGCAGGGTTTTTTTCATTTTCAACAATTTCATTGGTTCCTAAAAAAAAAGTTCAACAACTTTCGTAGTGTCCTGGTTTATACGTTTTGAAATATGGCAACCCTAGAATGTATACACACTTTCCTGGGAATAAGCCCTACTGAATTCACCCTCAATCTGGGGTGCACCAAACCTTGCACCACCCCAGGACATCAGCCACTTCTTTCCACTGTTGGGAAGAAAACGTAATAAGTGTGTCATGGCTTGTATTCAAACCACGTTTACTGCAGCCAAGGCACGGTATGATAACAAGTGGGGCCAGAAAGAAAGGTGCAGGCTATGGGTCCTTTGGAGAATGGGTAGCCTTGCTGCCAGTCAGTTTAGGCCAGCTGCCGTTTTTGAACAATTGCTCTTTCCAAATGAATAGCATCCTTTGAGTTTGTAAAATCCTCCACAGCTTATCTTTTCCTCCAGGGCATTCTTATCTAAGAAAAGAAAGAACAAATGTCAGAACAGAGTTTTAATGGGAAGAACTCCGACAGGTAACTTGAAAAATAACCCACTGTGGTGTATTTAGTATTATATGAGTTTTCCAGCTACAGTTGTCCAAACCATCCTGTTTACTCCAATTTAACCCATCCCTGAGCCTTTCTGAAATAGGCTTTATCTTTACTGCCAAGACTTTTGTAGGAGTAATGCGAGAGCCTGGCTTCTGACCCCTCCCATGTCATCTCTTCCTTGGTCAAGATTTAGACTGCCAATTCTTTGGAGCTGTTGACTTATGTTACTCGCTAAATCTCCATGTTCAGTGATGGCACTACACAAATAAAAACAGTTAATACTATCCCATCCCCAACACAGCAGGAAAGGACAGCTTCTTGAATCTCCTCAGGTCGATTGTCATCCTGCTGTTCTTATTCAGTACTTTCTTTTTTTAAAAAAAAAAAAGAAGTTTGGATGTGTGCTTCAGTACAGGTTTCACACAGTGAAATACCTTACAACCTCATGCAGCTGCTTTAAAATATTTCTTTTTAAGTGTGGTTACAGATCTCCTGCAGTCCTTGTATTTTGTATTTTGCACTTTCCACCATGTATTTAACCTATTTGCGGTCTCTGATGAGTTCTGATCATTGAGAACTTTGTTGGCCTGAGGGATTTTACTACCTAAAGCAGAGGCCCAATGGGACCTATCCCATTTGTCTCACTGAGATCACAGCTGACTATACTATGATAGATTTGTAGAGCTAGAAGGGACTCTGAGAGAATCTCAACTAAAGCATCCATGGCAGATAGCTACCAATCTCATCTTAAAAACATCCAGTGGAGGAGAGTCCACCACCTTCCGAGGGAGTCTGTTCCACTGTCAAACAACTATTACCGTCAAAAAGGTCCACTGTCACCTGGTTTTTGCTGCTTCTCTATCTTAAGCCACTCAAAGAGTCTTGCTGTTCTTCCCTCAATTTCAACTCTGGTGCACCTCACTCATAAGCCCTCCTCTAGGAAACACAGATCTCAGCTTCTGACACCAGTGTTGAATGCCACCCGCAATCTCTGAGTAGTACATGATTCCAGGGGGGTTCCAGACGTGATTACCCAAAGTTTGCATTTCCTTTTGTGAATCAGGCACAGCAGAGACTGTGGTGTCTTTATGACAGATGGTTTACTTGCACATATATACAACCAGTGCCCACGACGGAGGGATTCACAGCAACAACACTCCAAGAAGGCCTTGCTTTTCCCACAGCTGCAGCTTTGAGTTCAAGAAAACACAGAAATCAGCCATTGTGCTCTGACCCTCTCTCCAGCTTGCTGGCTGCTGTATTATTCCTGCCTTCATCTACCCCAGCCCCAGGATGCCACCATTTTCTTCACACTGCTGTATGACAGGGTTGACTCTAGACAAGAAAGATCTAGATAACTTCTGGCTTTTGGAGAGCAGCCATTGCTTCTTCACCCTAGTAAGCCTTGCTGCAACCTGAAATATTTTTGGCACAAGGCACAGCTGAACCTAATGTTAGTCTGCATAACATTTCCACCAACTGCTTCCATTTTAAGGCTACTACAAACTGTGAGCTTGAGCTCTCCCTCATACCAAGCAACGTTTTTTCCTCTCTCCTGTCAACAATAGCATTGACGCAGAGAATATAAAATCCTAATAACCCCTTTTTTACTTCCCACTGACCTGTATCAAATTGTTCAGGGCCTTTCAAATCACCCCAGAAATCTATTTTTGCTTGCCAGCAGCTTGTCTCAGAAAAACTCCCCCACAGTTTCGCTCAGAAGATGGAACCCACTGGGCAGATGGAGCTGCAATATATTTCCCCTCCTTCTTTCTTGGAAGATTTTTATTTTGCATTAGTGTTACATTTGCAAATAATCTGTGTTGTTCATTATAGAACAGGGTTGCTGTTTTTCCTAGATTGTATTTAGCATTTCTGCCAACCTAAGGAACATATGTAAAAGGGGGGAAAAAATACCAAGTACAGTGGTACCTCGGTTTACAAACTTAATCCATTCTGCAAGTCTGTTCTTAAACTAAAGCCGTTCTTAAACTGAGGTGCACTTTCCCTAATGAGGCCTCCCACCACTGGTGCTCTTCCAACATTCTGTTTCCATTCTTTGTTGTTGTTTAGTCATTTAGTCATGTCCAACTCTTGGTGACCCCATGGTCCAGAGCACACCAGGCACTTCTGTCTTCCATTGCCTCCTGCAGTTTGGTCAAACTTATGCTGGTAGCTTCAAGAACACTGTCCAACCATCTTGTCCTCTGTCATCCCCTTCTCCTTGTGCGCAAAGGAGAAGGGTCTTTTCCAGGGAGTCTTCTGTTCTCATCAGGTGGCCAAAGTATTGGAGCCTCAGCTTCAGGAGCTGTCCTTCCAGTGAGCACTCAGGGCTGTCTAGGTTTGTCATCGCTTTTCATCCAAGAAGCAGGCGTCTTTTAATTTTGTGACTGCTGTCACCATCTGCAGTGATCATGGAGCCCAAGAAAGTGAAATCTCGAGGTAATGTTCGCTAACCAGAACACTACTTCTGGTTTTGCGGAGTTCGTATACTGAATAGTTCGTAAACACAGCTGTTCTTAAACCAAGGGACTACTGTACTATTCCACTGCTTCTATGGTTATTGTTGGTCAATTAATGTAAACATTTGAGAGACTAAAAATGACTATAAAGAGCTGATAAGCACATCAATATTGAAACATTGAAATTGAAACATTATTTTCTGTTATTATTTTCCCAGTTTGGGAGGAAATAAAAATAGACAGTAAATATAGCTATTGATTAATTGCAGGTGTCAGGGAACTGCCATCAGTGCCGGAGGGAGAGAGCAAAATCCAGAGAGATTCCAGAGAGCGTCCCGGGATGGGGAGAGGCAGCCCATCTTCTGGGGAAGAGAATCAGCATAGCACCAGTGGAGAAGGGGGGCAGATGGGGGAAGCGGCGAGGCGGTCCCATGACTCCTTGCCGGGGACCAGCGGGGAGAGTAGGGGTCCTCCGCTGCCTATGCCCTCCTTGCGCAGAAGGCTTTCGCGCAGAGATAGTAGGAGGAGACTAGGCGTCAAAGAGCTTCTTTGCTGGAAGAAGCTTAAGAAACGCCCACTGACGGATTCTGCCAGCGATTGAGGCAGCCACGGGTGAGTGGCTGTCCAGACAGAAAAGGTTCACTCAGGCAACCCAGCCAGGTGTTTGCACCGGCTTACGCACGAGCAACCCCTAGAACCATTACAGCAGGCCACGGTGTTGAAAACTTATTTTTGAATGCATTTTGGAAAGATCTAGCAAAAGAAAATAACAGTACGAGAAGTTTGTTTTCCCACTGATGGCCTATGACCATCCTCTCTACCTTGGATTTCAATTTATATGCTCATCTAGTGCAGTTAAAATGTGGAATTGCTTTTTCTACCCCTGCCTCCATGCAAATCCCTTAGCTTATATGCAAGCAAAGGAAAATGTTTAAATATTCTCAGATATATTTTTGGGAACAGATGTTTGCATTGCCTTCATGCAGCAATAATTGAAAGATTGTGGCTGGGGAATAGAGCAATATGGACTACGAAAGGACATCCATGTTGTCAGGATGTGCTTTCAATGTTAATTGTCTGTTTTAGAATTTGGTAATTTACAAATAAGAAGCAATCGTAGGCTCTTAATATTCTGCAGTAACAGTTTCAAACACTGCCTTGGGCACACAGTCATTCCAGAAATAACTTGGGGTAGTGTCTTATATGAAGGGGAAAATACTACTGATCTATGGGCCAGGGCGCTGAGTTTAGGGCAACCTAATGTGGAGGACAGGCCACTACAGATGGAATATGAGCTTAAATATCTTTCAGATGTTTCTGCCTGTCCATTTCTGCCTGTCCATTGCTGGAGCATGCCGGGGCACTGACTGGAGGGAGGTGGATGGCCGTCAAAGCAGCGGTGGCAGCAGAGAAAGTTCATTTGGTGGTTGCCACAAGCAGAGCTAGGCCTGATCTGGTTTGGAGGGAGTATTTGTGACGGAAAAGTTTGTTTTTGCTGAGCAGGTTGGTTCACCAAGTATTTTCTTGGTGGATTTTAAGAGGATTTTAAGAGACAGTTGAGTAGGTTGGGACTGAGATTGGGAGATAGGGAGAGAAAGGAGAGAGAGTTGGTTCTGGGTAGAAACATCCGCTCTGGGGAATATATCAAAAGCTAGAGAAGTAAGTCTCTGAGCTTAGTGTGAAGGACAGTGTGTGGTGTCCTGTACGAGTAATTAGGCCACGAATTAACTGGGAGGCTGAGGCTGAGCCAGGAGGAGTAGAAGCTGGAAAGATACAGTCTACTTAGGTCTCATTCCAGTCAGGAGGGGAGAGATTCTTCTACAAAAAGAGAAGACTCCCAAACCATTTAAGAGGGGTGTGGAGATCCCTTGGGTCTGTTACTTGGAGTACCTCAGGAATACGGGGTGTGCAACTGACAGGAAGTACCACCTTGTTTAAGACCCAAAGTATTAAGCAGCAACAGCTGTGCAACAACGGAGAAAGCACTGAAGAGAAATAACATTCCAGAACGGATTTAGTTCATAAACTGAGGTACCATTGCATTACGTTTTCCCTCACACAAGTCCCCCACAAGATAATCTGAGGTAGTTTTTGGAAATTCATGGAATTGGTGTTCTGTGAGGTGGGTGCACTATATTGAAGTGAGAGTGGGCCCAACTGCACCAGGGGGAAAGTGCCGTTGCGCCGTTGCATGTTCACGGAGAAGACCATCATTACCGCCATGTCAAGGGCTCCAAAAGTTTGGCCCTGGACAGGGCCTGGTTGTGGAATTTACAGTTTGTGCATCGCAATGGCTAAAGAGCACAAAGCAAGTAGTACGAATTTAGCATGCATCATGTTTGTAAGCCCATCTTAGAATTTTAAGGTGCTGAATACCTATTTAAAACATGGGGACTTAGCTATTTTACGCTCTTCTGGATCAACTTTGACCAGCTGGAAAGCTCAGCCAGCAAGAGGGAAGACATTTCACATTTTCAAAAACAATCCAGGACCTGAAATGTGTCCCATGGCAGATCAAAAAGGCATGTAGCTCATGTAGAGAAATAAATATTGCTTAAGGACAGAGAATTTTCAGTACTAGAATCCTATACATTTTTGATGGGTTCAAAGGAGGCTCATTTAAGAGTGAATGAGCCTAATGCAGCTTGGTGGAAAATATTCTCTCTAGGGAAGGTCCTGGCAGCCTGGGCAATTGGGCCAGACTATGGGAATTTTTCCAGACAGGCGAGACACATATTTGTCCAAGGGAGCAAGCACCCTTTCTTCATAGTAATGTCCTTTTTACAGAATTAATGTCTCCACGTGGAGCTGAAATGAAAACTATAAATGCCTTGTATAAAGGTTTGTTAGTTTCTTTCCCTCTTCTTTCCCCCACCACCACGAAAACCAATCTAGCACTACACAAAAGAGAAAAGATGGCAAAACTAACAGCTGCCTTCTTATGGAAGCCACTAGAAATTACCTCAGGGCAGCAGCTTCACACATCAGGCTGTCCCATGACCACACTGCAAGAAGAAGAAAGGCAAGGCAATTTTATATGCAATTCTGGCAGCAACCATATCAACAAGTGGCAGCCCAGAGAAGTGACTAAGAAAAATGGAAATGGCAGGGAAACATTTCAAGCTGCTAATTTTCTGGCCAAAGGATGAAAAGAACTGGAGATGGAATCACAAGTTACACCCCTCAACTGCATAGCTGATCTCACCTACATTTGTAAGCACTGAGAGTGTCCTTCTAGTGAAGGAGCAAATCAAATTTGCAGATGACACCAAACTGGGAGGGGTGGCTAACACCCCAGAGGACAGGATCACACTTCAAAACGACCTTGACAGATTAGAGAACTGGGCCAAAACAAACAAGATGAATTTTAATAGGAAGAAATGTAAAGTATTGCACTTGGGCAAAAAAATGAGAGGCACAAATACAAGATGGGTGACACCTGGCTTGAGAGCAGTACATGTGAAAAGGATCTAGGAGTCTTGGTTGACCACAAACTTGACATGAGCCAACAGTGTGACGCGGCAGCTAAAAAAGCCAATGCAATTCTGAGCTGCATCAATAGGAGTATTGCATCTAGATCAAGGGAAGTAATAGTGCCACTGTATTCTGCTCTGGTCAGACCTCACCTGAAGTACTGTGTCCAGTTCTGGGCACCACAGTTCAAGAAGGACACTGATAAACTGGAACGTGTCCAGAGGAGGGCAACCAAAATGGTCAAAGGCCTGGAAACGATGCCTTATGAGGAACGGCTAAGGGAGCTGGGCATGTTTAGCCTGGAGAAGAGGAGGTTAAGGGGTGATATGATAGCCATGTTCAAATATATAAAAGCATGTCACATAGAGGAGGGAGAAAGGTTGTTTTCTGCTGCTCCAGAGAAGCGGACACGGAGCAATGGTTCCAAACTACAAGAAAGAAGATTCCACCTAAACATTAGGAAGAACTTCCTGACAGTAAGAGCTGTTCGACAGTGGAATTTGCTGCCAAGGAGTGTGGTGGAGTCTCCTTCTTTGGAGGTCTTTAAGCAGAGGCTTGACAACCATATGTCAGGAGTGGTGTTTCCTGCTTGGCAGGGGGTTGGACTCGATGGCCCTTGTGGGCTCTTCCAACTCTATGATTCTATGATTCTATGAAATTCTGAGGCTGCTTGCATACACTGGGAGTAAAATTTTTAATGCAAATCACAAGCTTGTGTCGGTGTGATCTGGCCTGGAGCTGGGAACAAAGTGTTAAAGCCCCTACCCCTATATCAGGAATCTGATCTCAATCTTGAGAATGGGGTGGGAATCACGATTGCAGTTTCCTCTTTTTTTTGTCATGCATGGAATTAAGCTTTTTCCAAAGCATGTAAATGGAATCCCTTCACAGAACATAGACTTTCCCTCCCTCCCTCTCACACTTACTCACACACGAAAATAAGCTGTGGGACACAAGAAAGATTCCCCAACAAAAGAAGTGGTCATAAAGCACATCTTGCATGTGCAAAAAAAAAATTCCTTTCAGAAAATTGTATTTGTATTGTGTGAGGTTCAAAATGTCTATGATTCCACATTACTCATGGCTATAAATTGTAAAGAGGATATTCTTGGAAAAGTCAATTCTGCAGACAGTCTGCCTAATAACCTTTTTTCAGTTAATCTACATACAGTCATACAAAATTATGCTTTTAATGTATTTTTTGTGTTAGCTTTGTCCATTAAAAGGAAAACATCCTCAGCATGGATGCTATCTTCATAAATCTGGTGATCTCAGCGATGCAAATATAATCGCTGAAAAATTGACTAGCTTCACTGGAATGCTTAGCTGGGGCGACATTAATCTTGTTTTCATTTCTGTGCTCATGAAGGTTAACTTGAGAGTGCAGGGAGCATAAGCCTTTATTTTACTCCCAGCTTCTACTGCATGCAAATGCAGACACTCTTGGCACGAAGAGGGGAAAGTCATTTTAACCTTGTTAGGCCATAGGGGAAGGAGCTGTCCTTTGTTGACATGAGAGTGAGGGGTTGAGAAGTGCATTTATTCATATCACAGTTCTTCAGATCTATGCATGTTTGCCAGCTGTTACTGATCCGGTCAGTGTAGGAAGAACATTTTGCTACTGATCTCGGTGAGAAAACATCTGTTTCTGCTGTGCAGATAGGTAGTTATCTATAGTAACACTTTGGTCATGGCAGGAAAACCACAACAATGTGAATGCTGCTGCCAGGTCAGCCAGGTCCTAGAACTCACTGGGAATAGAGGCCTGCCCTCTTTCCAAAACATGTTGATCCTTTCACGATGCTTGGTAACAGCTAGACAGGCAAGGAGTGGGCCAACATCATTCATCATGCTGTTTCTCCGTTTTGTTGTTGATACCTCTTAGGGGTTCTGTTGTGGAAACTTGGTCATAATGAAGGGAGTGGCAGAACTCAAGTACAATTTTTGCTGGGGGGGGGGCAGGAAGACTGTATCTATAAGCAAATCAAAAATGACCCTTTAAAGCACAGTCCTATGTATGTCTGCTCAGGGGAAAAGTGTCTTACTCCTATGCAAATGTGCACAGGATTGCAGCCTACTGCTAGGCAGAGGAACACTCTCTTAGGGATGGATCAATCTGTTGGGTTTGTCGTCTTCTCTCCCTTTCCAGTCTTGTCTTCTGTTTGCCATATTTCTGCATCAGTTTATGAACACTTTTTTTAAAACAAGCCTTCACAAAAATATATTCAACCGTCTCGGGAACATTTCTCCTACTGTATACATTTTTGCATGTGGCCTTCCCCAACAATGCATCTTATTTTCACTAATCTGTACCAATTTGTACACATACTTCCCCCAACATATGAATTCTTATGACCTTTTTTTGTTGGAAAAGAGCATCACAAGGCGCAGAATGGTGCAAATTCCGAAGGAAGCTGCATTTGGAATGTGAAGCAGCTGGTGATTACTGATCTAGGCTGCAATTTTACTCGAAAGTGGCCAAAATGCATTAGGTGTATAGTTATGATTTTTGTTTCTACCACTCTATATGAAAACTGCACATTCTGAAGACGTTTACATGCAATCATCTGTGGAACAAAATTTATCTTAATTGCCTTAGAGTGAATTCATAAGCATGGTACTCATTTGACTAAAATGCAGATCGGGTAGGCATGTGATATATATCCTTTGGCAAAACACAAGCACTGCAGAGTTTCAGAAATGTTTGCCTCAAACACTATATTTTCATCAGTATACAAAAAAGAACACCCCTATTGGGCAAATTTCTGATATTTCCCAGGCTTGCTTTTGAAATATATAGTAATTTATCTTCCGTGTTTTGAGCACAGCAGGAACATCATCTGAGGAAATGCTTAAAAATGGACATTATGTCTAGGGGCTCTACAGAATATTGGGCTCTGATATATGTCTGAGCTCCTAAAAATAAAAAAGATCTAAAACTCTCCAGATTTCATTATTTGAATGCATTATACAGATTAGACAGACCTACATATTATTGCAGTTGTAAAATTGATTTAAAGTGACAGAAGCAGAAGAGGGGTGTAGAGATAGGAAATACTGAGTTATGGATAGGGCCCACACTGAGTTAAGATTTCTCTAAACCAGTCTTCCCTCAAACTAGTGCCCTTCCAGAGATTTTGGATTACTGTACTGCTCGCATCAGCCCTCAGCTGATGGAAACTGCAGTCTAAAATTTTTGGAGGGGCACCAGCTTGGGGCAAGCTGCTGTACACAGCCACAGAAATGCATCTGAATATGAGCAAAAGCAATAGTTCTAAAAACAAAGTGTATTCCTTGCTTCAGATGATACACACGTCAAGAGTACGCCTCACCTCCCAAGAGACATTTCTCCTATACTGAAGAATGGTGGCCGTCTCTCAAAATGGTGGTCAGCACCTGCCATTTTTATAGGAACAAATATGTCAGCTGATTGGATGTCACTTTTGATTATTAAAATAGGCATAACTAATTAAATCACTGAATCAAATTAAATCAACTAACCCCATGTTCACCTGGCAGGGTCTGGAAAACCTCTGGAACCACTTCACCAGCAGAGATGGAGCACTGTTGGAGCGCCCCTGCTAAGATGGCAGAAAGCTCTGCTGGTGTAGACGTTCTACCAAAAGAGATGGGGAACCAGGTTTCTCAGGTGTGCGTAGATAGGGATGCTCTGGATAAAAGCCCCTTCATTACCCCAACCACTTAGAGGTTTTATTATAATCAAGTGGTATATACATTTTGTTAAAGATAGATAAATGAAACATACTTAGAGAATCAGCCTAACTTCGTGCCAGCCCTGTAACTGGTATAATAAATTTACAGTGAAAAATGTAGGTGGTGTGGGCTTTTATCCTAGTCACAGTGAAACAGGAGGGCACAGGGTATGGTCACTGCTCTGCCACGTAATCTCTCCTCTCCCTGCCCAGGTCAGGTGGTTTACAACATATGCAAAAGCTTACCACCAGGTAGGGTAATGAGACCTTTCTTGAGCAACAAGTCTTTACCTCACTTACATGGAAGCAAGTTCTACTGGAACCCATGGAGAAAATTGCCTCAAACTGAGCTGCAGTGAGTCCCTTAAACACCTTAATCCTAACAATATATGCTTTATGAACTCTTAGGACAGAAAGCTGGCAAAGAAGCTGTGTTCCGACAGATCTGATACTCTTTTTTGCTCCTCCTTTAAAGAAGTGATTTCAGTTTCAGCCAGAGGCTGTCACAGGATAACAGAGCATAGCAGCTGGCTAAAATTAGAACCCAGTTTGCTGTCTAACACATGTGGAGGAAGGAAATATCAAATGATGTGATGTTATTCCCATAATGTGCCATGTATTTTTTCAGCTAGTCAAGAAACAGTGGGTTCTATTCTGACCTTCTAGCCAATAGATTCAGAGAAAGAATGAGCCAGGAAAGTCTAGGGGGCCACCAGGTGGCGCATTGGAAGATGGCCGACAATAACATCTCTCCGACCCACGCAAGGTAATTAAGAGGCTGCTATGGGAAGTATGCAGCCTTCCCACCCACCCCCAAGGAGATGGGGGGACTCCCTTGCCAGCAGTGGCCACAATACACCTCTGGATTTGAAAGAAGGGCGTGCCCGATCACTTGGCACAAGCCCTCGGTGAAGTTGGCTCTTCCTGATGCCATCTCCAATTAGCGCCCGGGTTCGCTTTAGCTCGGAAATATAATTGGAAACATATAATTGGAAAGAAGCTAAAGCACATACATCAAGCGCAATTGTTTAATTAAAGCAGCAATATAAGTGATGCTTGGACCCCCATTTGGAGCTTGAAGTATGGGTACCCCCAACAAAATTTAAAAATTTGGCTGTATAATTTGGAACTAATGTGATTTGGAAACAATGTGATTTGATTGGCCTGTTAATAAAAAATATTATTAAAAAAAAAAGAACCAGGAAAGTCTAAGGAAAGTCTAAGACCTGTCTTACAGACCAATGTGACATCAGATAGAATCCAGGTTGCATGCAACTTGCTTAGTGAATTTTTAAACTTGTTTAGAGAGTTTTCTTTTTTTAAAAAAACACCTAAATGAAATACAAACACAAAAGGAGTCTTCTAAGCCGCAGCTTCAGTCTCTACTAGGAGTCTGGAAAGTGTTCTGAGACATACTGAACTTATTTGGAAAAGGATGAACCAGAAAACCATGGTTACCAGTTCTTGGATTAGCCTTCATCTTTAACCAACTTCAAACTGTGGCTTGCTCCAAACCTAGGTACCATAAGTTTCCCGGCTTGGATTCTTAGGAGATTGTGGTCAGTTTAAGATTTCTTAGTTGAAATCACAGCACAGGAGAAAGGGAATGGACTGCATGCAAGGACAAAAGGCTCATTCATGCTGAATCCACCCATCTCCCTGACCTAAATCTGATGTTTTCTCCACAGAACAAAACAGCTTTTTGGGTTCTTCGGTATCCGTATGTGGATCAAATCTCAACTGCTGTACAGAAGAAAAAAACTGAGACTTTCTTGTGCTTCTGTAAGAGTCACCCTGTAGTAAAACGGATTGTTTCTTGTATTGAACTTTCAGGTATACGGTACATAAATGGTTTCTTGCGTTGAGCTTTCATATATATAACAATCTTCTGTTTATGTTTAAATAATTGGTTGTTGTGTTTAGTGTGGGGGCCTATTAGCCCTAAACCTAGATACAGAACAAGACAGGTTTAGCTGCAGAAGACTGGTAGATCTTGGTTCTCATTTAACAAGATATAGAAGCTTAAAAGATGAGCAGAGGTCTCCTACCTAAAGTATTTCTGTTCCATAATAAAAAATGGGCATGTAGCACCACCTTCTGGCTGCTTGTTCAAAAACACAGAGCAAATAATTAAGGACTGAAAAAGAAAACAGCCAAAGGTTGTGGTGTACTTAACCTTTGTTCCAAACAGGACTGCTGATCGTAGTCAACAAGAGAATGTTTGTTTTCTTACACATATCTCAAGCTGTTAAAAAAAAATTGTTGTAATGGGCAGCTGCTAAGGAGTCTCAAACAGCCTTCCCCAACCTCTTTCTGTCCAGATGTTTTGGACTACTTCCATCACCCCTCTCAATTTGTGATAATTGCTGGACATGGTGGGAGTTGTAGTCCAAACATGTGGAGGGCACCACGTTGGAGAAGTCTGATCTAAGACAAAATATTGCTGGTAAAGAAGAAAAAGGTACACCATTTCCCAATATTATATTCTAATGTGTGTAAAGACCAACATTATTTTGGGGATCATTTTGTACAATAAGGCTTATCATGCCATCTTCCTATTGTTAGCAGCAAAGAAGTTCTATGTATGAGAATATATAAAATTAATGCGTATCGTTCTTGAATACTATAAGTTTAGAACAGTTTCTTATTAACCACTCTTCCCAATAAGCTCAGGGTAGATTTGTACCAGGGACTTCTTCTGCATCTCACTAGAGAAGAAAACATCTGCCCTGTTTAGCTTGTATTGCCTTTTCAGGTCATGCTGCAGGCAAACCTTCTGGGGGAATCTTACAGCAGAAGATAGTTTCACAAAAAGGACAGGTATGGATCATGCTTCTAAGGCAAAGTATTAAACTACAACCTGCATTAAAAAGAAAATTTTGGTATTGTTCTTCCTTTCTACTAGTAGCTACTGCCGACATCTTGATTTCAGCAACTGCTCATTAAATAGTCCAGGTTGATTTATGTGTTACTAGAGAACATTGTGATACAAAATGCTATCACACCCAACACTGAAACTTCTGATCCTATGACTGCCCTGTTGCACTTTTCTCTCTCACCTACAATTCAACCCACATTTTTAAGATAGTTTTAGGGTCAACCTTCAAACTTGGAGGGGGGGTTTCCTTCCAGCAAATGAGTCCACCAGAAAGCTGTTTCAAGAAGCCAGTTCTGTGCACATCCAGCTAAATCTCTAACAAAGAAGAATAACTTTTCTCTCAAGGGGCATTCCCGTGGCAACAGAATGTTAACCTGTTTCTTACATTCTCACCTGCTCTTTAGCTTTCCCAATGAGCAGACCAATCCATCCTGCCAAAGGCAGCCATCTTCCTCAACAGCATGTGCTGACAATTCTGTAGTAATAGGAATGTATCAGTACTATTTGGGTTCACCTTATCACTGTAGATCAGGGGTCGGGGCACTGACAATAGAATGGTACTGTTTCTTGTTCAAACTATGAATGCCCCCCACCCTCTTCCAGAGTTCCACCTGGCTGACACATTCCTAGCAGGACGCAAAACCAAAAAAAAGGGGGGGTCCTCACTGATGGGCCAGCAGAACTGCCCGAACCTGTTGCCTCAGCAATACCAAGGGAGTGGATAAGCTGTTGGCCAGGAGGTGCAGAGCCACTGCTCAGGTGACAAGTTACCCTCACAACAGGTGCCCAATTGCCCTGCAAGACAGAGGAAGAGAGGACTTCCTGCCATGAGGCGTTTAAAGTACAGAAGTGGGTGGCCAAGGATTCATGCCTGTAAAACTCTGCACTTCTGGAGCTCAAGATGCAGGAAGGGTGGTGAGAGTCCTGACCCTGTATGGGAGCAGAGTATACGCTCCCACAAGGGCTTAACAAAGTGGCCACATGTAAACAACCCTGGCATGGACAGCTCCCCTGCAGGAACAGCAGGTACAGAGACAAGTGGTCGGCAGCCGTGCATGAGAAACGCCTGTCTTGCAGCTTAAATCTGGACTGAACTAGAGAGATGGTGACCCAAATTCAACCACTGGCTAGAGGGTTATTCCACTAGTCAAGGGCAAGAATAACTGTTGGAAGGTATATCATATTGCACAACAGATGTGCTAGCAGTAGCTGGTTGTGTAAACAGTCGTGCAACAATAAATATAGGAGCTACAGTCATCCGTTGCACAACCAGCCACAGGAAACATGGTAGCTTCCTGCCTTCTGTTGCACAAGCCATTCCGTGAGTACAACTAGTACACTGCTTAGGGAATTTAACTTACCGTAGTGCGGCACTGAATTCCTCCCGGTATTTTCAAACTATGAGCTAGCTGGAGGTGTAGAAAGCCTCTCTGGGAATCTGACACCTTGTGCAAGAGTACTTGCATACTTCCACATTTCTCTGCCTCTACAGTTGCAGATGCAAAGCATCACAAGGGCAACACAAGACTCCAGTACTTTCTTATCCAAGAGGAAGCTAAACCTGACAGTGAGCATCACACTGCTGCACACAGCAGGGGCAGTGCAGTTTCAAAAGTACACCTTCTCTATTTTGATCAATAGTAGCTTGTTAGAGAAAAGTGTCTGGAATGGCCAAGTTGAGAATGATCACTGTAATTAGCTTGATTGTAAAAGATGAGCATGTATTGTTCTTCACTGCAGGAAATGACTAGCCAAGAAAAAGGTTAATGGAGAAGTCTTCATGCACATACACTATAAAAGCAATGCTTTTAAAAACCTTAAAAGCAGTAATGTCTCACTTAAAGTTTCCATTTTGATGATGAAATTGCATCTCTCTCAACAGAGACATGCTACACTACACTAGCTATTATTAACAAAACAACTCTATCCCAATTGAAAAACAACAACAGTATCAATATTAGAACAATTTTTACCTTTACATTAAAATTGTTTTTAACTGCAATATTGGGTAGGTGACAAGTACTAGATTCAGCATCCAATGCCAGTTTGCCAAATGCAATGAATATGCTTGTTATAGCAACAAAACACTGACCAGTAAGACATCCATTTGAGCTACCTTTATGAACCAATACAGATTTCAAAAAGGTGAGAGATTCTACTGTTCTTGATCCTCTGAAGCTAGGATTTCCAGTCAGGATACAATCATTAGCACCAACAGCAAGATTTCAGTCCTCCATACAGGGGCAAACGGTAAAAGAAAAAGTTTGAAATGTTTGGGGGGTTTTAAATAGCTTCTTAAGATATTAGCATTTGGTACAACAGTTTCATATAATTTATATTTTGGCTGACATGTAAAAGGAGACATAGCCAAAGTCACAATAAATCAAAAACAATTTTAGTCATTTGCTCCCCCCCCCCCCGGTCCATTATTTTTTAAAAAATTAAAACTGATTTTAGACGGCTTTTGGTTTTCAACCCAGCGGGAAAAATATTGAACTTCAAAGGGGGGCGGGATTCAAGAATATTGCTTTTGTAGTAGCGTTATGGAATCAAAGTTGAAGGCAGACATTGAACACTGTGCCTTTAGAAAGATAAAATGGTTTTGTGGATAATTTCAATGCATTCTCTGATCTCATCCTCCTTGATCACCAGCGGGGGAGCCAATCGGATGATATCACCATGTGTTGGTTTGGCCAGCAGTCCATTGTCACGGAGTCGCAGACACACTTTCCAGGCATCGTAGTCTTTAAAAGAAATCCAAAATACAGAATCAAATATTTGCTTTACAACCAACTGAAGTATGCATTACATTTGCATCCCCACTTTTCCTCCAAGGAGCTCAAGGTGGCACAGGGGTTTTTCCTCCTTCCCATTTCTTCATCACAACAATTCTGTGAGGTAGGTTAGGCTAACAGATGGCGACTGGTCCATGGTCACCCAGTTTGCTTTTATGACCAAGTGGGGATTTAAACCCCGATCTTCAAGGTCCTAGTCCAACACTCTAAGCCACACTACATGAAGGAGATAGGTTGTGGTTTCATTTCCAGACAGAAAAGAAATTTGTTCAAAGTCTGTTTAGAAATGGCAGCTTGGACAAATATTTCAGCTTTGGCCACAAGAGACCAGGTGTGCTCCCACTTTTTAGACAGTACATAAACTTGATTGAACTTACAAAAAAAGCATGTCAAGCAGTCTGGGCTACTACCTATTTACCTCAGGCAGGAGGACTTCAGACTTTTAGAACTTTCTGTTACAATTGAAATTGACATGGTTTGTCTAAACCCTATTCCTAGAGCATCCTCAGTTTCAGGTATTTTGGATCAAAGTTCCCTATTCTCCTTTTGTGTGTTTTTTCAAATACTGCCTTTTTTATTCAAAAAAGTGAAAAAGGAGAACAGGATATATACCCCCAAGATATATACCTTTACTCAAACAGCAGCAGCACCTAATTGATTCTGAATGGATACGTTATTATGCTATTGCCTCCAAACTGGAACTCGCACAATTCTCTTGCAAAAGTGAAAATGGCCTTGAATCATGCTGAAGTCTTGTTAACACAGTGTAAAAACAGCCTTACCTTTTGTTTCACGAATAACAATAGCATTTAATAATCCTTTTCCTCTGACACAAGCCACAATATCTGACGGAGTCTTCATAAGCTCATTCCTCAATAAGTTGCCCATGATTTCTGAATTCTTAACTAACTTTTCTTCTTCAATTACCTAAAGCAGTTTGAAACAAAGGTAAGAAAACTGAATGATAGAGGGAGAATCATAAATACGTAAACATAAGGTTCAGTTTGTCTCTCATCACAAGACCACTACTAACCATAATTATAATTTATAATTACTTATAATTATATTTACTAACCATACACAGTTAACCATAAAATTATAAGTCATAACATGGTACAGATGTAAAAAAGAAGTCTTCAATTATGAAGACGTGAACAAACATACGACACAAAGCAGATACACGGATATTTGGTTACTTTTATTATTAGACAAGTTGAGGGAAATGATTGTTAACATGCAGTTTTCGAGTTATTTAAATACTGCACAGTGTTAGTATAGTCGTGCATAGCATTCATAGACCTTAAACTGATATTTACGTACCTCGAGTGCTGCTATGGCCACCCGGCAAGCCAATGGGTTCCCTCCATATGTAGAACCATGTTCTCCAGGTTTAATGGAGAGCATGATTTCATCATCACATAGTACCGCTGAAACCTAAGAACATAAATTCTGCACTGAGACAACATTTACCAAAAACTTAAGAACATTTTTCCTTTGTCCTGCTTCACAACACCGCAGAGGTTCCACTAAATTACATGTCTGTAATGTTTTGGCATCATTATGCATTTAAGACTGTAATTCTGAAAGTTGGGGCTGTGTTGGTTTGTTGCTTTGTTTTTATTGATATGTAAAGCAGCTCAGGGAGTGTTTACAGCTAAAGAGTGGGGCAAAAATGCTTTAAACAAACAAACAAATCACTTTGCTGCCTCCCCCCTACGGTTACCGCTGCTGCACAGAGTCTAAGGCAATATTCCTATTTATTTCCCATTGCTTTATAAAGTATGCATTCCTCAGTAAATGCTTTGCAGAATGAACTGCAGGTAGGTACAATTGCCTGTTTACTGTGCTCAGCATTTATTTACCATTTTTAAACTTCTGACTCAGCTCAAAGAGAGTTGCAAAATGCTGGATGTGGTACTCAGGCTACTCAGCAGGAAAAGAAATTCTCCATTTCAAAGCTGTTTTCACCAGACAGTCATGTAAGTGGTCTAGAGAACTTAAATGGCCTGATCCTAAAGACATTTTACTGGATGTGATAGCCACCAATCTGAACAGACCTTTTTTTCCAAATATATACTTAAGATTCCAAACTAAGCAATACTTGTTCAAAAACAAGAGAGCTGTTAACCTATCCAAATCTACAGCTAGTTTCATAATACTATATCATACTTCAAAATGCTTGCTTTGTGCCTAGTTCCCCCGGACTTAGTTAGAAACCTGGAGCAATGTGATGGAGAAATTTCCCTTCCTGAATATGATTGTTGTTCTTGCCCAGCTAAAGGTATTAACAACGGAGCAATTTCAAGTATTAGAGTACAGTACAGTGGACGCTCGGGTTGCGAACGTGATCTGTGTGGGAAGCACGTTCACAACCTGCAGCATTCACAACCCGCAGCGCCACATGTGCGCACACACGGGCAACTATTTGGCGTTTCTGCGCATGCGCAAAGCGCGAATTAGCGCTTCTGCGCATGCGCAAGCACCGAAAACCGGAAGTAACCAGTTCCAGTGCTTTTGGGTTTGGCGCGGTGCGCAACCCGAAATCACATAACCCGAAGCGTCTGTAACCCGAGGTGTGACTGTACCTCAGCTCAGTACATCTAGCCTGTTACAGGTCTGACCTTGGAAATTCAGAGCTGCAGGACCACATCTGAATTGGTCAGCATGCAATCTGCATTACACCAACAGGTTCGGTTCAGTCCCTGGCATCTCCAGAAGGGACTAGGAGAAAACCCCTTCTGAAACCCTGGATGGTCACTGCCATTCAATGTAGTCAGTACTGAGCTAGATGGATCAATAGTCTAACTCAATATAAGGAAGCTTCCTATGTCCCCATTTGCTGAACACTGTCATATTGTAAGAACGTGAATCCTGGAAGATAGTCCTAACTCCACTTCATCAATGACCCTTTCATTAAGCCAGTTTTGTATCTTAAACCTGTTGAAATCTCCCAAAAGCAGTTCAGAACCAGCTGTTTCTCATTCAGTATTACTTACGGGATAAACACCTCCAGACAAGGCCTTTCCAAGCAGGATCATATCTGGTCTAACATTTTCATGATCGACAGCCAGCATTTTCCCAGTCCTTGCCAACCCAGTTTGAATTTCATCAGCGATAAAGAGAACCTGTTTTATTTTAAAAGGAGTACATATTCAAGAAGTATTTCCTTGACAAGGAAAGTTCACCCCAAACATCCCTAGCAACTCTCGACCAAACTACAGAAACAGGTATAATTAAACAACTAGCTCCAATGTTTAACCTCTGCTCAGCATACTGCTATATCACACCACATCTAGATCGCATAACTTTAAAAATTCTAGGCTACATTTGTGCCCACAAGATTCTTTATGGTAGTAAAATTTCACAAGCCAAGAATGCTTAACAGCATTTCACTTAACAGCCCCTTTAGAACTTTTCATATGAGAGGCCTGAATATCACTTGCATAGTATTATCAGAGTCTCATCATGCACTGGAAAGCATAAAAGAAAATAGCTTCAATCCAGAGAGCCCCTTTAGACTTGCATAGAGAGGGACTTGATGAATTGTCATTCAATGAGCATTTAGTTTGTTTTGTTCTCCTTTAAAAGAGAAGATTCTCCAAAGCCAAACTCCAAATGAAGATCTTGCAATATGGCTTTCTTGACCCCATTCCTAATCTACATTTACTCTGTCTGATCTATTATGTGGTAAAGTCCAAATGATGTATATGTTTGGAAGCAGGAAGGTCATTATAATCATTCCACAGGGTGAAATTTGCCACTGCTGTACCCCAAGATAAACCAAAATGTTCTATGGAAACAGCCCTATCAGACTGAAAAGCAAAGACAATTTATGAGTTGCCCAGCAGTGGGATAAAGTCCATTTAAAAGGTACACAAAGTATATTACAACAACCTTGTCGTCTACTTAAGACAGGCACAGAACTGATAAGATAGTAGAGTTGAGCAACCGCTCACTTTGGGGAAAAGTGTTTTACCAGGTCAAAACCGACATCATTGGTGAGAAAAACACTGATTTATTTCTAATAATAAAAAAACTATACCACTTACTACTGGACCTTTGGAAGATTCAAGTAACTAAATATTAGATTGTGCTAACCAGCAGTGTAAAAAAAAAGTTTTTTAAACATATAACAGCATTATACGATGGTTATCTTTGGTCTAAACAAGGCCTGTTGAATTAGTTAAAAGACTTGGCCACTTTCCACAGCTTGAATGTTGTGTTCTTAGCACAGTGACTTACTTACATTATGCTTTGTGCAAAGCTCTCGTACACCTGTGAGGTAACCTTTATCAGGAACAACGACACCAGCTTCCCCTTGAATTGGTTCCACCATGAAAGCTGCTACATTTGGATCTTGAAGTGCACGCTAAGGACAAGTATATTGCAATGAAGAAAGACAGTTACGGAATGCCGTTATGGAGAGATGCAGAACAAGATTTATAACATTCTTTCTCCTAACTTCTGAATGTCTTCACAGAACGGAAGATTGCAACACACCTCAAGAGCTGGCAAGTCATTGTATGGAATTATTTCAAACCCTGGCATAAATGGTCCAAACCCATCATAACTGGAAGGATCTGTAGAACTTGAGACAGCAGACATCGTTCTTCCCCAGAAGTTGCCAGCTAGGAGGAGGGGTGGGGGAAAAGAATGAACAAAATATATAATGTTTCAGTTACATTATGCAGCCTAATCAACTCAACAATCCGAAGATGTCGAAAAACACCACATCTTTCTAAAAGGTAGAGATGCTAAAGATGTATCACAGTTGTGTTTAGATCAAGGATGGGTAACCTGCGGTCCTCTAGATGTTGCTGAACTACAACTCCCATCATCCCACCCAACATGGCACAGGTATTAAAACCTCCTTGCCCAACTCTGGATTTTAAACAGCATTTAATGTTATGGGAATTGATTCTGTTGGAAATGAATAGCAAAATACAGATTGTTTAATCATTGTTCACCTTGTACGTTTGCCATGTATGAAGGGGGCCAAAGAGTTGCAACTTCCCAAAGTTATAACAAAACAGAGTCTTTTACCCAGCATGCTTGTCCAGGATGAATGGTTACAGCATGCGGTCTTAACAGAGCCCAGAACACCGATTGCATGAGATTTCAGTTGACCAATACATTTCACAAGCCTAAGCACACTGCCTCAACAGCAAGTCTGAACAGGATTCGTTCCCTAATAAGTGTTGTTTATGACTGTAGCCCTAATTTGTCAGCACCATATTCCCACCCCACTTTCACCCATGAAAAGAAAGATTAATCTCTTCTCACTTAGGTTTCGGTTCTTTACGGCACCAGAGACAATATAGGATTTGATAAATCGGAAGGTGATGAGGGCACAACATTGCACATTATTTTAACTTAGTAAAGTGATGAATTCATTACAAGCAACAAACCATTTAACAGGGATGGGAACTTCAGGTCCAGAAACCAAAAGTGGCTTCTCTGGTCTTTCCACCCAAGTCTTGGGACTTTCCCAGAACACATTTTCTCTTCCCTGACCATGTCCCTCAATGGCCCTTTTCCTCTCTCTCATCAAGTGCAGCTGCCATGAAATGTAGCTTACTTTACACAGGTAAGTCACATCCCTTGCTTTGTTCACTTTTTGCCTCTGGCCCCACCCACTGCAAGAATGTGGCTTGGGAAGGAATGCAAAATGAGGCTGCAAAAGATTTCCTACTACTTTCTAACAGGTTTAAGTAAAAGACACAGAAACTCCATTTTTAATACAAAGGTATTCCTACAGCATGTTGTTGTTTTTAAAATATGCATGATTTCATAATCCGAAGTCTCCAATACCTTTGTTATGCCCACCTGCAACAAGTTCTTATGATATTTAAAACTCTGACATACCTGCGAAAAGTATCTTTGCCTTGTATTTGGGAATTCCTTTCACTGTATATGCCCACTTGCGAGCCAGTTTACACGCTGTTTCTCCAGCCTCCACTCCTAAAATAAGAGAGCACAAAAGATGGAACCAGGAGAGGGGTAGGAAGAGAAGGAGAACTTATTACTATCAGAAGCCACATGGTGGACTATTACGGAAGTATGCCATGCAGGGTGAGAGCCTAGGGCCCTGGAAGTGTGGGAAGGGACAGCTAAAAGCAGTGTGATGTTATCAAGAAGCTGAGTTCTGCTGGAACTCTGCACGTGCCTTGGAACCATGTTAATACTTTGGAAGTGTCATTGCAAAGTAAGAGAGAAAGAAACATTGACTTAAGCTAAACGACCTCCTATAGCAGCAGCAAGAGCATGGCCCTACAGCAGCCTTCCCCCACCCCCCTCTCTGTACTTGCTCAAAATTTTGAATACATCCTTGAGCTGAAAAAGGCTGGAGACACAGCACTTTGTGTGCAACAGATTTCCAAACACACAGGAAGCAAGCCCAAATTTCATGGAATCCACAACTGTTCTCTCTAGCTTCCCACTTAAGTGACAAAAGCTGTCCGTTCACATGCTTTTTAGGAGGACAGAACAGAAAGCATTACCTGTGTTCATTGGAAGCACTTTGTTGTATTTGAACATTTTTGTGATATACTCTTCATATTCGCCAAGTACATCATTGTAAAACGCTCTTGAGGTAAGGGTAAGTTTGTCACACTGGGCTTTCAGAGCAGCTACAATCTTTGGGTGACAATGGCCTTGATTGACAGCACTGTAAGCACTTAAGAAATCAAAGTATTTTCTGCCTTCTACATCCCACACATAAACACCTGGGGGGGGTAGACAAGCAGAGGTACAATATTAGGAGAATATTAACAATTGATATATCACACACACAAACCTCTGGTGACATACAAAACAAAAAAATAATGTTGATCATTTATTGTTTTTAGAATTGAGGCATAGGGTGAATGATGCAACTGATTAAGTCATTCAACTGCTAAAAAACATTGTATAATATTTGGCTAAATAAAAAGCAGCACTTCAGTATAGATATACTATATAAACAGAATGGCTGCTTTAGCAAAACTGAACAGGAAGGACACGAAGTACAGAATTCACATTTCTCAACTTCCTATACGTACTTTTTGGCACAGTTACCTATGCATTTTCTGTGACTGTAAGATAACTGGCTAAGCTATTTTGTGTCAAGCGCTGTAGTATTACTGAGAAAAGATTGACACTTGAAAATACAAATTATCTGTGCGATGCTGGGGTGGGGATAAACTTCATTCTCTTCCCTTGAAAATGGGCTGTTTGGTGCTCCATTTTCCCCAAGGTAGTCCTGCTAGCACAAGCCAGAGGTTACATTTTTGGCACAGACTAGGGCAATCTGCTCAATGCTGACTTTAGCTATGAAAGACTTGTAGCCATTTCACATAGATATCAAATGTGTCTACCAGGCACAGCTTCATAAGCACAGGAATGAATAGCTAGCTTCCAAAATGACCATCATTCGGGTGACACTGACTTTTCACCCACACTGTTCAACATGCACCTTCTAAGGTAGATCAGGTAATATGCATCTGAGCACAAAATCTCTTTGTAGGCCAACAGTATAAAACTATGGAAAGGCTGTTTTATTTTCAAACTTCCTAGGTGAGAGCGAGACTCCATGCCTGCACCCATCTGCCACAAATGCTATGCCAAGGCAGGCTGCCAGATGCCAAGACAATAAAACTTCCTGCTTGTCCTCATGGAAGCATGAGGTATACTTTGTACTTTGCTACACTTATCCAGCTACCAAACACATGTTCAGGAAGATAATACTAACCTAAGAAGCTGCTAATTTGCAAATGCAAACCAGTAAAAGAGTTGACCTGAACACAGTTTCCAGACGCTTGTTTTACTACAAGCTTTAATCTTGCATTATGAGGCTACATAGTAGCAAGGAAACAGACTTTGAGACCATTTGCGCTTCTAATTAGGCTAAAAAGGCATTCCCTTGATTTGGTGAAGCTTGTCAAAAGTAATAAAAGTTCAGCAACCTTGTAGATCAGGTGGTAAGTATGCTAAACAGTTGGTGCCCTAAGGTCAGGATAGTCTAGTGATATATGCACTGGGGAGACGCCACCAATAAAGAATGCTAACAGAGCGCTACCAAAGTTAGATGTTAGACTTATTTAGATTAGGGGTGTGGAAGCTGCGGTCAGTGGGCCAGATGTGGTTCTCCAGGCCTCCCCACTTGGCCTGCTAGGCCATTTCACCCCAAGCCATTCTCAGCTGCCTGACACCTGCCTCATCAGTGTGGCTGGGGCAGGTAAGGACAAGCTGATTTAGGTGGACAAGTGAGCTTCCTGTGGAGAACCAGTAGGCACAGCTGATCCCTGCAGAAAGCAGGTTCGAACTCACCTCCCATCCACTGAGTTCAAGCCTACTTTTCAGAGGCTTCCAAGCACTGCACAGGGCTCTCTGCAAGGCGTGTATGATGCTTTGAAGTCACTATCTCCCTCTATCCCAGCAGACCACATTTGACAGATGGGCTGGGCCACCACTACCCCCCTATTAATCCCCTGACGTCATCAGAGGGAGAGAAAGACCTTGGCCACCAGATCCCTGGTTTACATTAAGGCAGGTTTTAAAATTTCAAACGCTAACCGGAACTGAAGGCAACATAAACCAAAGAACTGCGGAAAACAAAGGCAATATAAAAGAGCAGTAAGTTTTTCTAACAATACACACCACACTGAATGCCATATGATCTGCTGTTTTTTATACAACTAAATGGAAATGTGAATACTTAAAGAAATATAACAACCAGATAAATTTCCAAGTAAGGCTAGATATATGAGCAGCAGCTAAAAATAACTAGAAGAGGGGTGGTAACTAAGGAGATGCAGCACGGAGGGATGTGTGGGGAAGTCAAAGAATAAATGATGTGATGATAACTGTATAATGTATGTATAAAATTTTATATATGAGAAATGTGGCATTTTTATGCTCAGAACTCTCAAGCATTCTAGGATTTAAAGCAGGTCGGGGAACCTGCCGTTCTCCAGACATTACTGGACACCAACTCCCAGCATCCCTAGACAGCATGGCCAAGAGTCAGACATGATTCCCTGCCCCTAGTTTAAAGGCAATTATGCCACCTCTCCTGAGTTGGTCTCAAATGCCAAGCAGCGCTCAGTGAGCCAGAAATAGAGGAGCAGGCACAGATTAATTCAGCCAGTGACAGCTGCAGGCTGCTTCTCACAACTCTTTGCAAAATACTTACCCTATGCATCATCAGAGAACGAAAAACCAGCAAACCATGGACACAGGCTATGCCTGCTGCTGCCTATCTTTTGAATTCAACATGCTTCTGTCCTGTTCAGACAACTAGGATAGTTCTCACATCTGCATATTGCACAATGCTGGCTAAGAGGAAGTTACTTTTAACTTAATCACCAAACCACCATAGGAGAGCTGTGGAACTAGAATATACAAATGACTGCCCCTACATTAAATACAAAGGGAAAGGTACCCCTGACCATTAGGTCCAGTTGTGGAAGACTCTGGGGTTGCATGCTCATCTCGCTCTATAGGCCGAGGGAGCCGGCATTTGTCCACAGACAGCTTCTGGGTCATGTGGCCAGCATGACTAGGCCGCTTCTGGCGAACCAGAGCAGTGCACAGAAACGCCATTTACCTTCCTGCCGGAGTGGTACCTATTTATCTACTTGCACTTTGACGTGCTTTTGAACTGCTAGGTAGGCAGGAGCTGGGACCGAACAACAGGAGCTCACCCCATCGCGGGGATTCAAACTGCCGATCTTCCGATCGGCAAGCCATAGACTCTGTGGTTTAGACCACAGCGCCACCCACGTCCCTTCCTACATTAAGAACCATTATATGCCTCCCCACACCCTGCCAAATGCCAACTTCCTCTCTCTCCTTGGAATCTTCTTGAAACTGTTTAGGAGAGGCAGACCCATGATCCCATAAGAGAAGGGCAGGGGAGAAACTATCTTCCCCAGGAAGATAGTAGTAACAGTGTTTTCTTTCTTCTGAGTTAACACAGTCAGGAAAACAGCTGAGATTGCACATACACAGCAGCCAGAGTATCCCACATTTCTGTTCCCAAAGAAGCATCATTGTTGCAGTGATGATACAAATGATCCTTGCCACTGGAAAGCATTAAAGTGAAAGGCTGAGTTAAGCTTCCATCCCTAGCCTAAGAACCTATTGGAAAGATTAAAAGTACATACCTTTTCCTTTTTCAAGAGCAACAGGGAGCGGGTGGTAGTTATGTGCACCATACTTGGCCTCACGCTCAAATATGTAGTCGGATGATGGTGGGCCTTGGACTGTTTTCTTAGTTGCAACTGACGTAGCTGAACTCACTGAAGCATGAACGCCTCGACAGAGAAAGCCGAATGACTGTCGATGGGCCAGTTTAGAAAACATGGTTACAGTATGCTGAAGGTCTGAAAAAAGAAAAAATGGCACATAGTGAATTGGGTCAGAATCATGAAACTCAAGGGGACATCCGCTTCAACACCACAACTGCAAACGAAACCTATACGAATAGTTGTGATTACATGCAGGATTTTGAGTGGGCCTTCTTACATAGACAAAGCATTGCAACACAGAAACCTAGATCCTAGTGCCCTATTAAAAATTCTCCACAGAACAGCTGATGTGATCTTCATGAGGTAGACACAAGACTTTGCACAGCTAAGCTAGAAAATATGGGACAACACAGTAGACCCAAACCCAAGTTCCCAACCCAAGAGTCTATCTTATATGCAACACACAACGAAACATACTCTTGCTAAGGTACATGCCTTCCCCATTAGGTGTGAGTTCACGCCAGGATGAGTCATGGAAAGTTGCATTACACCAAGCCTGTCAGTTAAAAGCTTTGGTATGCTTAAGTTACCTTTGGATATCTCACAGTCAACATCCAGATTTGTGCTCAGCTTATAGCAAGGGCGGGGAGCCTTTCTCAGTCCATTCCTTCTTGGCCAACATTCTGAGGGCCACATGCCAGTGGTGCGCAGGGCCAGAGGCAAAAGTGGGAGGAGCAACAGGTGTCGACCACACAAGAGTTGGAGGCTTATATCGATACGCATACACCAACCTACATTATTGCAATTCAAGAACATATTCCAGCCAAGCAACACTCAAAGAGGGTGCAGAGAAGGGCCTGGGAGGTATGTGGCTTGTGGAGAGTCCTATGAGCTGGACAGAGAGGCCTCAAGCTCCTAGACCTGAGGTTCCCCATATCTGACCTACAGCTTGAAGACCAGTATTGCCAGTTCTCATCAATATGTTCCAAGCTCTGAGCCATGAAACAACTATCGCATAGGCTCTGCATCTTGAAAACCAACATGTAAGAAGATGCTAGAGGATTTTCTATAGCATTTTCAATTATCACATGTTTTTCACTGTTGGTCACTTAGCAGCAGATAAAAAGCCATGAGAGCTTAACAAAAATAATAATAATCCCAAGTGCCTAGTTGCTTTGATTCTTAAAGTCCTGGTGCAGGGATTAGAAATATTTTTCCAGGCTGCTGAACTCTACTGCAAATGTTCCCCTGTGGAGCTTTTAAAGAACAATTAATCTGAGTTACAATACAACCCTTGTCCCCAGAGCATTGCAACACTGACAGCAGACAGACTAATCTTTAATATAAATAAGACCTACTATTACCTTTCAGTATCATTCGGTTCATAAGACCAAAGGGGATTGTTGTGGTGGTTTTTAAAAAATGGTTTATGCAAGCGTTTGAAGAACTAAGCAAAACCATACACATACAGTCCTCTGCTCAACCATCACTAGACGGTTCATTTAAAAGACAGGTAAGTCTATGCCATTGTGTGTGTGCTGATTAATAACTGCTTGTTATATTAAACATGAAACAGAATATATTGGCCAAGGAAAAGAAAAGCTAAAAAAAAAATCTTAACTCTTCCCCCATCCTAAAAAAAAAGTGATTTTACCAGATGCTTATACTCACTTGTTATAAGATGTTTAAGCAGCATCCCTCACAGTGGAGTGGGAAAGTAAAACACATTTCTAGGAGTGCAGCCTACGAAAGCTTGATTCTTTAATGAACTTGCATGGGAATAAGGCCCACTGAATACTGAAAGACTTGTTTCCAAGCAAACATATATAGAACTGCACTGTTAGTATCCTACCATTCCAGCATACAAAAACGACATATAGCTTTGCTAGTTCATAGAATCATAGAGTTGGAAGGGATCCAAGGGTCATCTAGTCCAACCCCCTGTAATGCAGGAATCTCAGCTAAAGCATCCATGACAGACAGCCATGTTGTACAGGAAAAGTCAACAGCTACCTCTGTTAATATTGACAAAACATGTTACTGGAGTTCCAATGTGACATTTAGAAATTTCACCCCCCAAAATAGCAAGTGTTGCATTACATAAGATTTGGATAGGACCCAGATTTAAAATTGCATCACTGAAAGCTTGCATCAGGATGAACTTCTCAATGATAGGACTATACAGGGCTGGCCCACTACACACCCCTCACAGGGGAAAAAAGCTAGCTTGCTTAATAAGCATATACAAGAAATAAATGCTGGTTTTAGAAAGAGGCAAATTTATGGTTTATTAAAATACTATGAATCTAACTGTATCTGCTGTGATACTGTCACTTCCTAACCTTGGCAAGTGTGATGAGTTGCCTTTGAAATCCTTCTCATAAGGCAACAGCACACAAAAGATGAGGCAGTAATCTCTCTCTCTCTGTATGTGTGTGTGTGTGTGTGTGTATAAAACCACAGAAACTGTTTTTGAGAATATTCAGATTTTATATTTTCTGTTCATATAATACATTTTTACTTGTACTGTTTTTGGAAGAATATTCTGAATCTGCTGGTTATAAAGGCATTTTGAATGAGAAGTAAATCCACCCAAACTGGTGCTTTCTCAGGTCCATTTTCCTATTTAATCCTTTTACCTTTACAGCCTAGTTATCAAATTCATCTCACTGCCAAATATTTACAGACACATCACTACTTGCAAATAGTGGAAACAAGGATAGTGATGCACATGGGTAAAGTGCATGAAAGCAAGGTTTTCAGGTGTCCAAAAATCGGGGGGGGGGGGCATCTTAGCAAGGAAAGGACATCTGCCCAGTGGAGCTGAGAATAGTCAGGCTTGAAACATACAATATTTCTTCAGAGAGCTAGCATCAGTAAACAAGAGACACTTGCTTGAGGCATATATACCCATCCCACTTTTGCCTTCTGAAACAGGTTTTGCATGCTTCATGTTGGTTTAAAAACCCACAGAAGCCTGTTTGACAAAACACTAGTAGGGGGGGGGAAACGTGTTTATGAGAAAGATGGAGAACCTGCAGTCCTCCAGATGTTGCTGGACTACAACTCCAATTATCCCTTAGCATTGATTGTGCTGGCTGCAGTTGGTAGTCTAGCAACATCTGGAAGGCCCAATGTTCCCCATATTGGGTTTATTACATGGGTAGTAATGGTGGGAAGAACAAAACAGGAACTCTGCACAGTTTTGATTACCACACCTCAAAAGGAACCTTGTGGAGTTGGAAAAGAGAGTCTCTTTAAAAGCAGTTTAAACCAAATCGTGGAGGATAAGGTTAACAATGATAGCTGTGTACTACTTCTGGTGTTGGATGCATTATGCCTCTGAATACCAGTTGCTGGACAGCACAAGTGGGAAGGGTGCTATTATGCTCACGCCCTGCTTGACAATCCCATAGGCATCTAATTGGCCCATGTGAGAACATCTTGGATCAGATTGGCCTTTGGCCTGAACCTACTAGGATCTTCATATGCCTCTTCTAGACCAGTTTTATCTTAAAAGCTATGGCCTATTCCATCTCAGGTTTCCATTGTACTGTGCCAGAATACCACTAACAGTGAACTCCTATACATGTCTACTCAGCAGCAAGCCCCATGTGACTAATGCCCGGGTGAGTGTGCATCTATTTCCTTTGCTACCCAGTTTATTTACTCTCAAGGAAACCAGAAAAAGCCAGGGGCCTCCTTTAGCTGAGATCTTGTACCAGCAGGGTTTTACGGCTCTGCAAAAAATGGTAGAAGTGAAAAGGGCCATCAAGGCTCTCTAAGGACGAGAGATGAATGATGGCGACTTATTAAACTTGGAACACGGAATACATCATAAAACAAAAACAAACCAATTGCACACACACACAGCCTCCCACATGCACATTTTGAAAAGGCAGAGGGTGTGATAAGGCTTCACGTACCCACCGCAGGCTGAAGGGTGCTGTGCATACATTTCTAAATAGAGACCAGCTGGGGCTAAAGCGCAGGAAGAAGCCAGGGTTTGCGCACGCCCGTTGAAGCCGGTCGGGCAAACATGCATACACTCTGTGCATGCTCAGACACGCAGCGTCCCGTTAAATGCTCCAGAGCAGCCCGAGCAGCCCACGGGTTTCCAGCAGGGGCTGAGGATCCACATTAGTTTGGGGAGGTTCGGGGGGGGGGGACGACAAAGCAGTAAAAGGGGAAGAGAGCAAAAGGACGCCCATAGGAGGGAAAGCGCTGCATGGCCAGGGCCTCGCTCCAGCCCGACGGCCGCCGCCCGCTCCCCATCCTCCCGGGCATGACGGGGTGCAGCAGCCGCGGAAGGGGGTCCCCCCGAGGGAAGAAGCAGGCGGCCGGGCGGCCGACTCCTCCCCACACCCACCGGGCCTCCCTCCCACCGCCGCGCTACCTTCCCGAGGCGACTCTCCTCCGCTTCGGCGAGAAAGGGCAAGCGCGGCTTCCTCGGCCGCCTGTCACAGCTCAAAAGACCGGCCACGTCACAAGCCCCCCTGGCAAGACGCGCCGGCGCCGGGGCGCCCCATTGGCCTCCTCTGCACGCCGCACCCAATCACAGCGCGGCGAAGGCGCCACCCCGAAAGAGCTCGCTCGCTATTAGCTGCCTGCTTGTCCCCACCTCTGCCGCTCATTGATCCTCTTCGGTGCATTCCTAGCGCCGCTCTCGACCAATCAGGGTTTGCGCGTAGGATTCTTTGGGCGCTTCCTCTTTCCTTCTTGCCTCTCCGATACAGATTAATGATCAAGCCTACCGAAAGCATCCGTGAGAGATGGCTATCCAAACGCTGCTTAAAAACCTCCAAGGAAGGAGAGTCCATCACATGCTGAGGATATTAATTTTTGTGTATGTCTTTACTTAGACATATTTTAGATAAATAAGGCCCTGTATGTTCAGTTGATTAGACTTATTCCTCCAATGGTAGGTAGTTATTTCTAGATCCAGATTTTCTTGGGCATCTGAGTTTAAAAGAAGAAGGGAAAAGTTCCACAAATTTGAAAGAAACCATAGAAAAGAAGGAGTCGAAGTGCAAAATCAATGAACGGAATAAGCGTTCAACACCCTTCCCGTTTCCTGTTCCTCTGAGGCTGCTTTTCTCTAGGAACAATGACAGGGTTTTGCCACATGTTCCTGTTTCTGCACTTCAACTCCAATCTCATCTTTTTTAAAATAAAAAAAAGCTGATCCAGAGATACATTCATAGAGAATGGGTAGCTAAATCCAAGGCTAAAGAAAGATGATAGGAATACCAGCTGGTGGGGACAGATAAGAAGCAGAGGTGTGAATAGGAGAATGGGGACAAAACTAGAATTTAGGTGGCTCTGGCTCTACCAACTACAGTGGTTCCTCGGGTTAAGAACTTAATTCGTTCTGTAGGTCTGTTCTTAACCTGAAACTGTTCTTAACCTGAGGTACCACTTTAGCTAATGGGGCCTCCCGCTGCTGCTGCCGCGCGATTTCTCTTCTCATCTTGAAGCAAAGTTCTTAACCCAAGGTACTATTTCTGGGTTAGCGGAGTCTGTAACCTGAAGCATCCGTAACCTGAGGTACCACTGTATTGGTCTCCCTTGTACCCTAACAATACCAATGAAGAGGAACCACCACTGTTAAGAAATAAGAGCCGCTGCTCTCGTGCCAAATTGCTTCTGTGCTTCCAAGATTCACATGGCTGAACACTGGCAAGCAGTTAGCAGGACAAGAAAGAACTTTGGTCCAGTTAATGAGGGCTCTTCTGTACTTAACCTGCTTGCCACTGACCTCGAAAGAGCATTTTATGTGTCTGGAAAGGGAGTGAAGTGTTTTGAGCAGTGTTTCCTTCCACACCACCCTGCTCTGTCACCATTCAATTGGTTAATTATGAATCGGACAACATGCATTTAAAGGCAAACCTACGAAATTTGCAGTTTTCAAAACAATATGCAAATTGAAAGAGAGCCATCCTTAGAAATTCACACTTCTCTGACTTTTGCAATGCATTTCTCCAGACAAGTAATATGTACAAACAAATGCATAAACTTGGGTAAAGCACAGCTTGACCCTTTGCAGATCATCACTAACTTTTTTCCAGGCATTATTGGAACACTGTTTTCCTCTCTATATAGAAAGATTATCAACATCTACTAATGAATAAATATCAACAATACACATTAATAAAAGTTGTCAGCCTAATATCTTTTCTCTTTAAAAAATACCACACACACACACACATATCTAATACACACAAAGCACTTGATCTATTTTACTATCTTACTATTTTATTTTGCAATTGGTTATGTTAGAAACCAGAACAGATATAAGAAAACACTATCAGTGAGGTGAAGCTGGAAGGGCAAGCCATGGTGATACTTACAAAGCAAATGCCAGTAAAAATAGTATAAATCTTTCTTCTTTTCACTTATAACTCCTCCTCTTCTTGCCATCATTTCCCTCTCCTGATATAATTCATTATATTATTCCTATGTATTTTTAACCTACAATTCATCATACAGTCCCAAGGTGGATCTCTTCCATCCTCCATATTTTTTCATTATCTATTTCCATTTCGCTGTTTCCTCTCTTTACCTTTTTTCATCTCTGTGCCTTTTCTTCCAGCCTTGACCTTACTTGGCTTCTTGGCACCTGGTTTCTTGGTTTCTGCCAACCTGGCAGTGCTCCATGGCCATGAGGTAACACATGTGAGTTCTGATGATAAATATATCACTCCACCTCCAGCCTGACAAAAATACGTCTAAGAACCTTTGTGATGTGTGAGAAATCCTCAGTTCACCTTCCTGTGAGAATGTAATAGATTACGAGACTTTACACTGAGCCAGATGAACAGCACAATCTTAGACATGCCTTTTGATTGAGTTCAATTGGGTGTATTCTCAGGTAAACAGATATGAATTGCAGTGTTAGGGAAGTTAACCTCTTGGTTCTGCTCAGGGCTGTGGAACCATTGGCTCTGCAGCTGTTGTTGAACTCCAATGAGTAGGGATGATGGGAGTTGTGGTCCAGCAACATCTGGAAGGGGCAAAGTTCCCCCAGTCCTGATCCAGCTGCTTTCTCCCTTTTCAGCAGGTCAAATCACTCCATTAGGACAAATGAGTTCTCTTTCGTCATCTGTTCCAACTTTAACAAATGTAAACGGCCATACTCACAGCAGTTATGTGGGTGTATAATATTTTCTAGCACTGGAAATCAAAAAATTAACTTAGAAAGAACGGGATAAAAGAAAAATGATTATAAAATGGAAAAAAAACCTGCTCCAAAGGAAGGAAGAGAAGAGGAGCCTTGCTGGATTTTTGAAACTTTTCTTAAAGGCCTATGAATAGGTTAAGTTCTACTAAGGTAATTTTACAGAAGGGTAACTGTGTTCCAGCAAAAAAAAACCTGCAAAGAGACTTGTGGCACCTTAAAGTCTAGCACATTTATTATAGCATATACTATTGTGGACTACAATGCACTCCTGAGTTGCAGGTACAGTGTTAAGAACTGAATTCGTTCTGGAGGTCCGTTCTTAACCTGAAACTGTTCTTAACCTGAGGTACCACTTTAGCTAATGGGCCTCCTGCTGCCGCCGTGCTGCTGGAGCACGATTTCTGTTCTCATCCTGAAGCAAAGTTCTTAACCCGAGGTACTATTTCTGGGTTAGAGGAGTCTGTAACCTAAAGCGTCTGTAACCCGAGGTACCACTATACATGGTTAAAGTGGGAGGGATATTGTAAACAGTGATGTCAGAAGGAAACAAAATACAGAAAAGTACAGAGGGCGATAATTTTTATTCTTAACAGTGGCCATTCACAAAAGAACCAGTTGTTGATAAAAATCCATTTTGAGCTTACCTCTGAGAAAATATAGAAAAGAGAAAACATGCACAAGATCTCCTACCACCCTTCTGTTGTGTCATAAGAGGTTAAACGTTTTTAAACAATTTATGAAAACCTTTTAAAAACTCCACAGAACACCACAAACAGGGTGAAGAGTTGTGTTGTTCAGTGGTGACATCATGGGATGTATTCAATAGGTGCCATATACAACTACATTGTATATATAGCACAGTGTGCTGGGAAGATGTAATTTTGCCACCCAGAAGTGCTACCTTGGGAAAATATTTCTGAATCCAGCCATTCTCCTGGGAACAACTGCACGGTTGTGTTTAAGACATCCCATTCAAATTATTGGGAGTTCTTTCCATGTAATTATGGGCACCCCAATAACTCTTGGTCCCTTGGTTTTCTCTTTTTTTCAGCCCTCTTGGCAACATGCAACCATGTATTAGAAAACTGTCTTTAAAAAAAAAAGAAATTATGCATGTTTTGTATGAAAGCAATTAATCAGCTGTTGCAAAATCTCTCAACAGCCAGATCCAGTCTGACATCAATGGGAAGTTGCTTCTGTAATTCCAACCGAGGGATTGGACTTGTGGTGTTATCTAAACTCTGACCTTTAGCCTGTTGTTATATAGCTAAGTATCTTATCTTATCTGCTAAAACAAACAGAAAGCAGCATATCATCATCCAGGCTGGAACTGCTCCAACCTAACAGAGCAATGAATGATATGCAGTATCTTGGATACTAAGTTATCATTCAGTCTTTCACCATCCTTGAAATAATGTGCTTGGGGTATGCACACTGCACCCACTTTTAAAAAAAAACGAAAAAGAAAGATTTGAAGGAGTACAAAGTAAGAAAGCACAAAGAAGGACCAGTGTGTGGAAGCTAGAAGCTGGAAGCAAGGCTGCAGGCTGGGTGACAGAGTTATGTCTGATTTCTCTTTCAATCCAAGGCTGTGGCTACTGAAGGGGCAAGACCCTCTTGGGGTATTAATGCTAGCCCCCCCCCCCCCCCCCGTTGTAGTTTCAAGTTGTATACTGTATGTGTAAATAAACCATATAACATAAAGACACCATAGTCCCTGCTGTCCTTCATTCCAAAGGAAACATGAACCCTGGGTTAGTGCCTGGAACCCCTGGTCTTTTCACACTGCTTGGAGACTGGGTGGTGTGCAACAATATTATTCTGGATACACCTGCTAGTAGCTGCAGATGTGTTCTTCTGCTTTTCCCACTTACTCATCTCATCAAGTGAGGCATGATTAGGAGTAAGAAAAATCTCGGTTTTAATTGAAATCAGCTTAAGAAATTAAATTAAATTGAAATTAATGTAAAGAAATTGTCAAATCAGATTATCCAAACGTTAAAGCAATTAAATTACATTTAAAGAAATTGCATTTAATTTATCTAAATGTAAATCAAATTACATGTTAATAAATTACATATAAAAAGAATTGAATTTAAATTAAAACAAAATCAATGACATAGAAACTTGGGAACATAAAAAGTGAATTGCCACTCACAATCCTGGATTTGCTGGGCAAGATGAGATACATTGTCTTTGGAGAGAGAGATCCAAAAATTATAATAGCTGCTTAGGAAGAAATGCATGTTTTTAAAGTTCATAACCAAGATTTAAAAAACCCAGATAAACAAAACAAAAAAACAGAAAGTATCACACCACCATTAGTTTCTAGTAAGGACTGCCCCAGGTGCCCATACTCACCTCAGTTACACACATGCAGAAAGAAAAAAGTTTTGAAACCCTTTTTAAGCAGTCACATTGGGGGAGAAATTCAATGCAGTTTGCATTTAAAGGCAAGCATAGCTAATATGCACTTCCCAAATCAATTGGCGACCCAAAGCATAGCCATTATTCAGAATTCACACTCCACCCAACGTTGCAGTGCGGTTCTCCCACCAAGTAACATGGACCAAAAATGCATACACTTTAATAAAGCATGCAGAAAAATGCATACATCAGTGAAAAGAACCTTTAAAAATGCATTTCTTCAGGAGAAATTGTTTGGCAAAAAAAAGTGGGCATTAAGTGAAATTGCATTCAAAAATGCATATACTATGATACCTTTCCACTAAAGACTTGTGAATGTTTATTTATTTATTTAGTCATTAGTTTGATATACAATGCACTTTTCTATTGAAAAGAAAAATCAGAGCAGGTTGAGGTTGAGTCTTTCTTCTTCCTTGGAAATTCCAGCCCCAGCTGGCTGCCTGTGCTCATACACAATTGAAAAATGCTGGTGAATTTTCATGAGGACTTTGCAAACTGATGTGAAAATGTGGAGAACAGAATTTAGGATTAGAAAAATGAGAAACAGGGAGAAATCAAATTGGACAGATTTTTCTGTTCCTAGAAAATGGGGAATAACCAGACCACCATTCTCACCTCCCTTACCTGTTGAAACGTACCCTGTTGCGGACTCTCATGGCCAGGATTATTTAATCATTTGTTGTGCAAGAGAAAGCAAACAGTGGCTACTGTTTCTAAAGTTTAATTATGTACCTAATTCATATTAGGCGAAAAGGAAATAAGAAGTTGGGTAGGAAGCATACCTTTAATGTAGAGCAGAGGTTTTCAGCCTTTTTGAGTCCATGGCTCCCTTGACCAACTACATCCTTTCTGCGGCTCCCCTGTGGGGAAATGCACTCCAAGCCTCAGAAGCCCAGTTATGTCACCCCTTGCCTGCAGAAATGGCAGCCTCTCGCCCTTTTTTTGAACACCCACCCTTGTGGAGTGTTCCCTCAGCCTCCAATCCTCTTCCCGCTCCTTGGGAGTCCTCTGGGCAGCCACTGCTACTGCCCCAAAGAGAGGTGCCTCCTCACGCTGCCCCACAGGGGCCTGGGAAGAGGATGCCCCCAGCCTTAGCGGCCTGACGGAGACTAGTCAAAGGTGAACATGAAGCCAGCATCTTACACTGAGTGGCAGCAGCGGGTGCTGCCGGGCACTCAGCTCCCAGATAGGCATTGCACACAGCAAGCTGCTTGCCTGCCTGGCCTCGTGCTGGTCCATCCATTCTCAACAGTACGGGCTGGTGGACTGGCTGGCTGGGCTCCCTCGCCCACTTGCTTGCTTACTCTGAGGCTGCCTCACCTCCTGGCAACCAGCACCCCCTGGCCAGCCCCAGAGTGAGGCACCATTCACCTGGAGTATTGTTTGCAACTCTGAAACGGACACTCAGATCTCTGTTCAGTTATGAACTTCCCTGCACAGGCCTGGGTAGATCATGGTATGTTTCACTAACACACTTCATGAGGTTAAAACATAATAATGTTAATCAAAGAATCTTTTTTTGGTCCTCTCTCCATTTCAGGAATAAGTGCATCCATTGGACTTCCCACTAGAGGGCATAGGGGTTATTTCTTGGAAGGCTCCGAGGAGTAAGGATTAAATTTCAAGTGCCAAAAGGGTGGTAATATTTTCCGCTGCAGCAAAAGCATCGTATCTTCTGACACTTTAAAGACTAACCGATTTGTGGTGGCTTAAGCTTTCACAAATTGATGAGCACTTCATCAGGTACGTGGAGTGTTATATTCTCTGTTGGCAAATAAATATACATGCATGGATACAGAAAGTGGGAGATGGAAACAGCGAGGCCAGGATATTCAGTGTAGAACTACTGTGGCACATCTATGGAAAGCCCAAGTTGATACAAGTTAAGAACAGGGAGTGATCTATACTGCAAACATTTGACTTTTGCAGAGAATTTGCAGGTGCACTGGACCTCTTACTTTCATAGCCTTCTGGGACCAATGTTTACCTCCCCCCCCCCTCGGCACCAATGTGTGAGATAATAAACATTTGTATAGCATTTTTCAGTGCTCAAAGTCTTTCACATGTGTTTACTTCGTTATAATCCTTACAACAATCCTGTAAGGAAGCCCACAGTATTATCTAAAATGTTGCAAAGTGGACTGAAGGAGGGGAAAATTGAGCCTGAGTCCCCTCACCACTTGCCACGGTGACTATGCTCTGCCATGTTGTTGGAGGCAGCATGCATCTGAGCACTAGTAGCTGGAAATCGCAGGAGGGGAAAGTGCTTCTGCACTCAGATCCTGCTTGCGAGCTTCCAGTAGGCAACTGGCTGGCCACTGTGAGAACAGAATGCGGGACTAAATGAGCCATTGGCCTAATCCAGCAGGTCCTTATTATGCTCTTATGAGAGAGTGGCTTGCCTGGAGTCATTTAATGTGTTCATGATGGCAGAGGCAAGATTTGGACTTGCTGATTCGTTGTTCATTCTTTTATAGTGCAAGCCTGTGCATATCTACTCAAGAGCTAACCCCCACTGTGCTCCTGGTATGCCCCACAGAGGAACTTACGGTCTTGAAGGTCCCAGGCCACAGAGAGGTTAGGCTGGCCTCAACTAGAGCCAGGGCTTTTTCGGCTGCGGCTCCAACCTGGTGGAATGCTCTGTCACAAGAGACAAGAGCCCTGCAGGACTTGACATCTTTCCGCAGGGGCCTACAAGACAGAGCTGTTCCGCCAGGCCTTTGGTCAGGGCGCAGCCTGACTCCCTCCTTTGGCAATCTTTACAAAACTTTAGTTTATGGTTGCCATCAATTTTGATTTTAATTAATTTTTATAATGTTTTTATAATGTTGCACTACTTTAGTGTTGTTAGCCGCCTGAGCCCGGCTTCGGCTGGGGAGGGTGGGATATAAATAAAATTTATTATTATTACTTGCCAGGTAAGGGTGCACTGGATTGCAAAACCATTTTTCCAGGGTTCTAAAATGTGTTGGGAGCTTCCACAAATACAGGATCATCCCCATTTCAACTGGAATTGGGGGGGCACGGGTACTTCTTGCTCTGTGCTCATGTGTATGATTAACACAAACTACATAATACCCGAAGAGGCTTTTGTTAAGACTGCAATCCTAGCCCCGCCCCCTCACTTGGGAGTAAACCCCATTGAACCCAGGAGGATTTTGAGTAGACATATACATTTTTTAAATTAAGTCTTCCCCCCCCACTTTTTTAAAAAGGGAGAAACAATCCAAGTATGGGCTAAGAGAATTGTCCATCCAACAAAAAAAACCTGTATTACCCTAAAAAGAAATATAGACAATGTTATATATTATATATATATATATGGGTGTGTTTTTAACCATCCTCCTGGGCAAAAACTTGAACTGTACCACAAAGGGGCTAAGATGAGCATGATCTTCAGAAGTGAAAAAGTTGGACCCTAAAGAAAGAATTCTGCAGATAAGTCTCATTAGGAAATGGCTTGAATGCATATTCTTCCAGAAAACCAAATCACTTTTTTTTGTCTTTCTTATAGGGTCAAACAGGAGATGTCCTTACATTCTACAACATCTATATCTTGCCTTATTCCAGGAGCCGCCAACTTTTTAAGCCTGCGGGCACATTTTTCAGCAAGTGCCGTGAGCACCACCTGCTTTGGCCACCTACAGTGGAATTAATCTAAGCCTTACATAGAGCTGAAAGAGGAAGTGGCAAGGAGCAACACTTCCTCCTTCAGCTCTATGTACTTTTCAAGGGATAAAAAGGCAACCATAATTTAGTGCCTCATGACCAAGGGGACACTGAATGGGAAAGAGGCTCAGAGGATTTGTTGAGCACTCTTAAGAGCACCATTGTACCTATGGGCCACACTTGTGATGCCTGCCTTATCCTGCTAAGTGAGTGCAATCTGTGGTTTCTGGGTTAGAGACATGTTGAATTTCAGAATACGGCACACATACAGCCCTACTACAGTGGTACCTCAGGTTAAGTACTTAATTCGGTCTGGAGGTCTGTTCTTAACCTGAAACTGTTCTTAACCTGAAGCACCACTTTAGCTAATGGGGCCTCCCGCTGCCGCCGCCGGAGCACGATTTCTGTTCTTATCCTGAAGCAAAGTTCTTAACCCGAGGTACTATTTCTGGGTTAGCGGAGTCTGTAACCTGAAGCATATGTAACCTGAGGTACCACTGTATTCTTTAATGTAACTGTTGCCTGTCTTGGTTGGTCAGCAGGATGGTAGCAATAAGGCACTAGCGAGAAAGGAGGTGTGAGTTGGTTAAAGATCTGCAGCCAGTGATTATACTAGTGGTGATTGCTCTCTTTCTACACAAAAGGTAGTAAAACGCCTGCAGTATCTTATAGAGTACTTGGTGCTATTCCTGTCAATTTCGTACGAGGTGCTATTTTTACATATGAAGTACCGGTATATATTTACAACCAAAACAAAAAAAAAAAACCCACAATACCAGTTCTTGTATATGAACAAAACCTTTTCAGATCATTAAACTAGAATGGGATCTCTACTTTGGTATAGGTTGTAGTCTGCAGCACACTTATGTTCAATCTTATGCACAATTATCTGGGAGTGCAGTCCCTTGGACAGTGGCACTGGACTTGCAAACGTGAATAGGGTTGCACTGATTAACATTAACCCACTAGTTACTTGGGGACGCAGGTGGCGCTGTGAGTTAAAGCCTCAGCGCCTAGGGCTTGCCGATCGAAAGGTCGGCGGTTCGAATCCCTGCGGCGGGGTGTGCTCCCGCTGCTCGGTCCCAGCGCCTGCCAACCTAGCAGTTCGAAAGCACCTCCGGGTGCAAGTAGATAAATAGGGACCGCTTACCAGCAGGAAGGTAAACGGCGTTTCCGTGTGCAGCTCTGGCTCTGGCTCTGGCTCTGGCCGGAGCAGCGATGTCACGCTGGCCACGTGACTCGGAAGTGTCTCCGGACAGCGCTGGCCCCTGGCCTCTTAAGTGAGATGGGCGCACAACCCCAGAGTCTGTCAAGACTGGCCCGTACGGGCAGGGGTACCTTTACCTTTACCTTTTACTAGTTACTTGAACCCCACATAAGTTTTATACCGCCCTCTGGTGGCTCCGGACCTACCACCAAGCAGGAACATTTGCTTTTAAATACAAGATCGTATGTAGTCCAGTGCACATTTTATTAAAATACTGCCTTCATTTCCAATCTACATTTTGCATATTCCACTGTTACACACATCCTGTATTTCTGCCTAGGAGTGAATGTAATGTTCAGACAGGATCATGCAGCATGGGTACGCTATAGTATGCATACCTTAGCATGCATACTGTGGACTGGTCCAGCATCTAGCCAATTTAACAAGGGTGGGAACTGAATTACAGTGGCTCAGTGCATCACAGGGCACCAGATAGAAACTAGAGGGAGGAGGAGAACATTACAGTGGGGGAACCTTTGATGTCCTTCCAGCCTGTTAAATCCACATTTGTGTCTTCTTTCATTCTCAAAAAGAATAGCCCTATACATATCAAATACTGTATAGCTGCCCTCTTTATTTCTGAAATAAATCCATATTCTTGCATTGAAATTCACTCTGGTTTCTGCAGATTTAAAGGAACTGATGAAGTTTTGGTTTTGCTTTTTAAAAAAAGTTTGGGATTGGGATGTATTCCCGCCCCCTTCTCTTTTCCAACCCAAAGTCAAAACTATAAAAAAGGGGGGTGGAAGGAAAGCACCCATAACTAGGTAATGGTGATCACAGGGTGGAATATTAGAGGGCATGCTCATAAATAACACTTAGGAAAACAGACATTTCAGCAGATGGAGTGTCAAAACTGGATTTCCTTGGTTTGCTTCAGCTCGGTAGAGGGTTTGCTCTTCACTCCCGCGCAGGGGGCACCTGCAAACCCTGCAGGGAACAGGTTCCTCTTATAGGTGAGGGGTATAAAAGGGGGCCAGGTACGTGGGGCTAAAAAAGGAGGGAAAGGGTCCCCCTCCTGCAGCCAGGGGAAGGGGAGCTGCCCCGGGGAAGAGGACGTTGGCCGAGGCGTACGAGGGGAAAGTCTGGTAGGCCAGGCTGCTGGGGCCTGGCGGACTGGGGCTGCCATCTCCTCCGGCGGGCAATGCGCTGTTCCCCGGCTGCGCCACGCCGTCGCCTCCGGAGTTCTGTTTCTTCCATTTGGTCCTTCGGTTCTGGAACCAGATTTTGACCTGCGTCTCGGTCAGGCTGAGCGACAGGGCCAGGTTGAGGCGCTCGCACACCGACAGGTACCGCGTGGCTCGGAACTTGTTCTCCAGAGCCACCAGCTGCTCGTAAGTGAAGGCCGTCCGGGCCCGGCGAGGCTTGGCGCAGCTGGGCTCAGCTCGGCGCCTCTTGGACGACGGCGGCGGCGGAGGCGAGCCGGGATCGTCCAGGTCCGAGGACGAGGAGGGAGGGAAGTCGGGCGAGGGGAGCGGCGCGGGGCCCGGCTCCTCGTGCTCGGGTGCCTCCAGGGCGGCCGCTTCGCTCTCTCCGCTGCTGCTGCCATCTGGGGAGACACACAAGGACAGAATGAGGCCAGGGGCCTTTCCCGACCCGCCTAAGGGCCGCTTCCCTGCCCAGAAGCGGGTCCTCTGCGCCCGGATCCGCATCGCAGTCTCCGCGTAATTGCGCACATGGCCTAGTGAGCCGCCCGATGGAGGGGACGCTGCATTCAGTTCAGCTCCATCACATTGGCGGACACGGACACACACACACACACACACACACACACACACACACACACACGGTTCGGAGGGTCTTAGCCCTGGAAACATGCGCGGCAGGTTAAAAAGAAATGGTGCGCATAAAGTCAAAAAGGCCAGTCACAAGCAATGCTGATTTTTTAATCGCTGCCGTTGAGCATACGCAGAGTGCCTTCCCCCTGAGAAGTTGCCAGTGTCCCATATCGGGACGTACAGGGTGCCAGGGATGTGGGGGAAATTGCCAAATACGGCGCATCCCCGTTGCTGGACCCTTGAAAGAAAGTTACTTTACACATTCAAGTCAATAACTGAACCAGAAATGGTTCAGTAAAAGAGGATCTGGGTTCCAAATATGCTTTCCTGGAAGTTAACCCCCTCGAAATCAGTCGGACTTCAGAGAAAGCGTGTTTACGATCTGAGCGTTAAAATGAACTTGTTTTTGATCTAAACACGTCCGTGCGTCCGTCCCCCTCCCCACAGCAGAGATTCATTTTGTCCCTTCTGCGATCCTCTGGGTATCTCCCCGTCCGGCTTCTGATGCCTCCTCTGCAGGGACCTTGTTTTCAGTTCCAGGCATGCCTGAGCCCAAGTACTTCCAGTTTCAATAAAGGTCTTTCATAGAATCATAGTGTTGGAAGGGACTTCGGGGTCATTTAGACTAGCCCAACCCCCTGCGATGGAGAAGTCTCAACTAAAGCATCAGATGGCCACGCAACCTCTGCTTAAAAACCTCAAAGGAAGGAGAGTCCACCACCTGGCGTGGGACTGTCTTTCAATATGATATGGAGGGTGGGAGAAACTACTCTTTTTGGTGTGTACCTAAGGGGGCTTCTGCCCAGTAAGACAAGAGCTTTGATGGGCGCCAGTGCAGTGCAACGTTTAAGGGACTATGATCTGCGGGGGACCAGGTTCAGCAATGAAGCTCTCTGGGTCTTCATGGGCCAGTCACTGACTCAATCTAACCTACCTCACAGGGTTGTTGTGGGGATTAAATCAGGAGGAGGAAGAACTATGTACCTCGAGCTGGCATATAAATGCAATAAATAAAGGGACGGGCCGATAAGACAACACGCAAGACTCTACATAGCCTGAGTCATGAATGAATGACGCGTGTCTGCTTTACCGCCCCATCCAAACTTGTCATTTCTTAGGCAACCCCTTCCACCAGAATTATCATCTCAGAACTGGGGAACTAATTATGGCAGGAGATACATATATTTTTAAGAAGGAGGGGGGGGGGAGTTAAGAAAACTTTTTTTGGTTTTTAGTTTTTTTAAAGAGAAGAAAATCCTCCACCTTCTTGCCCACCCCCACCCCGCCCTCCTTCCCCTTCTTTTCCATCTTCTTTTTCCCCGGCCGCACTAATAGAGTTTCAGATTTGTGAAGGGGCGGATCGATAGATGTCATCTATTAAAGGTAAGTTTTAATCGAACAATATTAGGATCAGACGGGGGGGAAGGGGTTTGAAGTTGGTACCGGCAAGCTGTGGGAAGGAGATACGCGGGAGTCGGTAATAGGATATCGATCAAGGGGGAGCGAAGGCATCCTCTGGTGGGGAGGCCACAGGAACAATTATCTCGCTTGTCCTTCGCCCGGCGCGTCCCTCTGCCAATCAGGCTGCCATCCGGCCAGGCTGAGCCGAAAACAATCGCGCCGGGCTGCAGCTTCCCGCGCAGACCCGGCTGGCGGCGCGGCGGACTCGGCCAGGGGGACTCCGCCAGGGGGACCGCGCTGCGCTCGCCGTGTCCCCTTCCGCCGCTTCTTAAAGGGGAAACGCAGCCGGGCCACGGGGCCTGGGAAGCTGCGACCTTCCGCTGCCCCAGAGGAAGTGAGAGAGGGGAGTGAGGATGCACCTCGTCCCTAATAATAGCCCAATCCAGGCGTTTAGCTTGGCCGCGGACCCTGTCTTGAATGCGAGGAGGATTCACGCGTACACAGAAATGAAAAGCAAAAGGTGACTTCCTTCACCAGACGCTGGAGATTCGTCATCCATCATCCACAACATGATCGGTCTTTTAATTCATGGCAAGTCCTGTGTCTTTAACAGGTGCAGATGGGGAGGGCGGGGATTCAACTTGCCATCACTGCAGGAGCTTCACCGGTTGAATTTCCGCCTTGCCTGCACCTCTTAAGGGCAGACGGAGGCCGCTGCTCCCGCCTCGCACCACCCCCGTCCTGGGTTAAGAGTTTGTTTTAAAGTTATGTTAAGCAGCCTCCGCCCCCGGGGGTTAAAGTTTTACCAAGGAAAAGCCGCCTTTCTGCGCTCTCAGCCAACAAACTGGGGTTGGACCAGATGACCCTTGGGGTCCCTTCCAACCCTAGTACCGCTCTGTGAAACAGAATTCAAGCCAAGCCCCGACCCACAGACTAAAAAGTTAACCGTTGCTGCGCCTCATTCCCACGCTTGGTGCCCCATCAAGAAGCACAGCAGTAACCCTGGGGTAGTCTCACACGCTCCCCTGCCCTGCCGTTCAATAGCCACAGATCTATAGGGCGACCATATATGCATGGGATGGTGAATCCCCGTAAAACACTAGTCCGCAATAATCTAATAAAACTTTTAATGGCTCACACAAGCCTTCCCCCCCCCCCCACTACCCCCTCTGGAAGTTATGCTAAGAAAGACACCTGGAAGCATCGTTTGCTGCTTTCCAGAAATGAGCCAGCTCGGAAGTTTTCCTGAAACCCAGCCAAACCGCGCGGATCAGATCAAAGCAGAACGCGCCGCCTACCATGATATGCCTCTAGTTTATTCCTCCTGCTGCTCGGGTACCTTTCCACGTCAACTCTTCCCAAACTTTTCTCCCGCTGCCCCGCGTGGAGGATGCTCTCCCTTCTCCCTGCTGCTGGGTTACTCTTCCTGGTAAATTTCTGAGGATCCAGGATGTCCAGGATGGAGAAGGAGATCTTCGTGTGGATGGGGGCTCCTTTGGCCCCACTCTCCGGACAGTCCAGCATTCCCCGCTCCGAGTCCCGGGTAGATCTGCGACGGCCCAAGCTTGGCAGCAAATGCACGGCCAGGTGAAAAGCCAGCCCCGCTTTCCCTCGGCAGACGCGCGGCTTGAGCCCGGGGGGAGGCTGTCCATAAGAGGCAGGAGGGTCTCCCTCGGATGCACCCAGCGCGGACTTCGGAGAGGTTTGTCTGGAGAGAAGGGGGATCTCCGGGGTGGGTGGGGGGAAGAGGAGAAAGAGGAGGATCCAAGATGAACAAGCGAAGGAGGCTGCGATTGGAAGGAAGGGGCTTGCAGTCCACCTACTGCTGCCACTTTCCTTCTGCTTCTTTTATTATTCTGTGGTTGTTGGGGTTTTAAAAAAAACCATAAACTGCTGCCCGCCCAAACACGTGGAGAAGAGGACCAGCCTTGGAAATGGTATTTTAATCGATGAGATTGCAGCCTTTCCGCTCCCTCCCCTCCTATAGGGTATGAAGTGACAGTGAAACGTGTTTGCTATAATAAATGAGTCACTAGGGTAAGAAGGGAGATGCTCACTTCTTTCCCCTGGAGGTAGATCACAACTGAAGCCTCCCGAGGGGATCGCAGGAGGCTTTGTTGTTGTGGGGCATTCATTCGGGAAGAGGAAGAGCTGCCATTCGTTTGTAACCTGCAGACTCTGGAATTCTGTGCCTTTATAAGAATGCCCAGGCAATGCAGAATCTTAAATCTCTAAAAGGAAGGACATCCCAGGCCTACTGTAAGGTCTAACTCTCCCAGTGCACTGTGGGCAACTGTGGAAAACACAGTTGCAAGGGAATAGAAGTCACAATATACTACAGTGGTACCTTGGGTTAAGTACTTAATTCGTTCCGGAGGTCCGTTCTTAACCTGAAATTGTTTTTAACCTGAAGCACCACTTTAGCTAATGGGGTCTCCTGCTGCTGCCGCGCCACCAGAGCACAATTTCTGTTCTCATCCTGAAGCAAAGTTCTTAACCTGAAGCACTGTTTCTGGGTTAGTGGAGTCTGTAACCTGAAGCGTATGTAACCCAAGGTACCACTGTATCTCTTTTTATAGGTAGCCTGTGTACCATCGCTTGAGAGTAAGGTTACACCCGGGAGCCCTCTTAAATGTGGTGGGACTAACTTCTGTGTGGATGTGCATAGGATTGCCCCATAAGTTCCCTTCAAACCTGCACAACTTTATTTAAAAAGGATAAAATGTTTTGTTTTATGTTTTTTTTAAAAAAAGAACAAAGCAACATTTTGAACATTCAAGGATTAAGAAGTTAGGAACATTTCCATGAAATTGCAGAAAATTCAGATGATGAGCACATTCACAAAACCAGGTGCTATTCATCCAAATTATAATCTGGAATTATTCTACCACTTTCATTTCACAAGTACTTTACAATCTATATCAGCTTTAGTCTTGCAGTACTTGGCACTGTGAATATTGTTATTTCTGTTTTGCAGATTTCTGTTATTTCTGTTTTGCAGATTTCAGTTTTGCAGATTTCTGTTTTTGCAGATGCAGCTTTGAAATGGAACCTGCTTTCCTGGGAACTTGAGCAACTTACTTTCTTCTAAAGCAGCCTTCACCAACCTGGTGTGACTGGTGAGTGATGAGTGGTGTGGGCCATGGGTGTAGCCAAGGGGGGGCAGGGAGGGGCAACTGCCCCCCCATCAAGTAAATAAATACAAAATACTTAACTAATTGAGGTTCTGCCCCCTAACATAAAGCTTGGCTATGCTCATGGTGTGGGCCACAACAGCTGCCTGGAGGGCACCTAGTAGCAAAGCACTACTCTAAACTATATTGGTTCCCACTGGAATAGCATCTAACCAACTTCTGGATTGCTAATGTGGAACAGACTCCCTTCTCTCCACAAATAAACATTGTGCAGTAGAGTAGGGTACTTGCATCCTATCAGCTTTCTCTATGACAGCTCCTAAACTGTGGTATTTCATCTCCAGAGACGTGCATCTAACATCATAATTATTCACCTTTGATGTATGCTGAAGACTTGCCTCTTTACACCCGAGTTGTTTAGGACCCGCCCTATTCGTCTATGGGTACAAATCAGAAACATATATTATTTCTCTTTTATTGGTAATGAGAATTCACATGGAAGATGGTGTCCTGTCCCCCACCTTACCTACAAGTCCGCCCCTTGTTTGCAAACCAATTTGCAATAGAAAAGAGAACCCATTTTGAAATTGCCAGAGAGAAATCCCAGTAGCAAAATAAAGTAATTACAAATGCACATTCTAGTTTGAAAAGCTAAGTGGGCTGCCAGATCCTGAAAGTAAGCAAGAAAATTCAAAGCACTCCAGTAATCTGCAGGAGCAGTTCAAGAACAAAATACCCGCCTTCTTCTCAATGCAGTTTATAATGTGAACCAATGTCCCACCATTTTTAAAAGGGTAAATTAGAAAGTTTTCAAAATCTATCAATTCCACCTGGAAATAGCACTGAGTAATGACCCCTCCTCCCCACACCACTATTTTACTAAGGAGTAATAGGTTAGCCAGTAATATTGTTAGCTAGTATATGGTAGGTCAGGGAGAGGAAAATCAGCCAATTACAGTTTTAGTCCCAGTGGGTGTTTTGAATCAGCCTTTTAAATGAGAATGTTCCTTTAGTATTTTACATTCAAAACCTGTTATTTCCTCTACTGCCACAGCATTTATCCAAGTTATCCTCTGCGATACTAAGCTTTGCAAGCCATCTGCTGTTTAGAACTTTCATCTTTGCTACCTTTAGCGCATGCAAATAGTCATCTATTAAAACAGAGTTTTCCAACCTTTTTGGGTCTACTGCTCCATTGACCAACTACATTCTTTTGGCAGCACGCCTGTGGGGCTCAGGAGCCCAGTTATGTCACCCCTTAGCTACAGAGCTGGCAGCCTTTGGCGCTTTTTTGAACACCCTCCCTTGTGGAGTGTTCCCTCTGCCTCCTCTCTTCCCCCCTCTCATTGGGAGTTTCCTGGGCAGCTGCAGCTGCCACCCCTGGTCTCTGAGCCCCAAAGAGAGGTGCCACCTCCCACTGCCCCACCGGGGCCTGGGAAACACCCCCTGGCCAGCCCCAGAGGCACCATTCTCCTGGAGAGCTTGTAGCTGCAACAAACAACCACACAAGTCTTTGGGAGGCAGAGATGTGAGAGGGCACCAGAGATGTGAGGGAAGGAAAGAGGGACAGAGGCCAGTGTTGCCTGCCGCACATCTGACCATCATTCAAGGTATCCTAACGTGCCACGGCACACTGGTTAAAAACCACTGTATTAAAACAAGCCCAAGCCATTGTGTTCTAAAAACAACATCCAATAGAGGAATTGTGTTAACTGAGATCCTCTGATTAGAATAACATTACAATGAACATTCCTATTCCACCGTGTATGGTTGATATTCTGCAGTACCCATACCTATTAAATCTCCTGCTGTAAACCATAATCACAAGATTTCAATAACTGATCTTCATTCAGAAAGCACTAAACTACACTGGGCAGCTTGGAAATGTGGAGTACTCAAAGGAAAGGGAATGATTGTAGGTCTGTGTTGTAGGAACCCAGAAGTGGGTGCCTTGCTGCTGTCATTTGACAATTGACTGGTTTAAATATTTCTATATATTGCTATTGGGAGGGGAGGGTGTAACCCTCCATGCACACTTTCCTGGGAATAATTAATTGATGTTAAGGCTAATAAGCTTTAGAGAGTAAGTTTTAGAGGTTAAGGCTAGTAAGTGCAATTGAGTAGTCACTGACATGAGTCAGTTTAAGGCTTTTCCAGGGTTGTACAAACCATGTTAATCTGGAACAAAAATTTGGAGCACAAAAGGGAAAACTCAATTTTATTGATCACAGATGCAAGGCAAATACAATTTGAAACAAACTGCAAAAGGCTTCCTCCAGTGGTGAAAATAGTTTCCCATCAATGATGGCTCACCGTAACTTCAAGTTGCACCTTCTGCAAAGTGGAATTGAGGCAAGGCTTTACACATGAAACAGGCAGGCAGCTGTGGAACCTGTTGTCCATTGAGTTCTTCAAAGTCTTGTCTTCAGTTGATGCAACTGGAGTTTGTGGTGTCAGCCACCAACTCAGATGACTTTAAGACATGTCTGATGGTCACACTTTGAGCATCTCCTCTCCTGTCAGGTGGGGACCAGTCCCCACATCCTTGTGATTGTTTTTTCCCCCTTGCACCTGCAACTTTCTCCAAAATGCAACCAGTTCCACAGCACGTTTGTGGGGAGGAGGGAATGCTGGCACAGCCTCAAAGGAGTCTGCATAGGATCGAACAGTTAGCTCTGCTCTCAGACATAATTCATGTTTGAAAAGTAGAGCCATCTGTCAATTTTGCTTTGTGAGGCATTTGTGGCAGCACCATCACACACAAAGGAAAGAAAACTCTATACCATGAGGAAGTTCAAATATGTCATGTACCTGTACCACTGTTGTACAAGTGCTCAATATAAGTAATGCCAACATATTTGAAAGCTACCTTAAACCTAGACTACCAAATAATGATCATAATTATATCATGAAATTGCCTACCGGTAGAGTAAAAACTGGAAATACAGGAGAAGATATGAGGTGTAAATAAGAAATAAAGAAAATAACTGAAGAGAAAGAAAATAGGTGAATAAAGAAGACATACACAGTTAAATAAAGACACATCTCTGTTTCTTGGCCAGGGTAAAAAATAGGCAAAAAGAATGTGATCCACTGGTAAAAGATTCCAGGCAGTGACATAAATATTGTCTGTGGGGATAATCTTACAAACCATTATTTATCTGGCAGTACATATTAGTCTTCTCCCTGGGGTAGATTCTGCCACCATTACTCATGTTGAGAAGCAGCTTACGTGGCAATTGGTCCCATTGAAATGAATTACTGTTAGAGATTCATGTAGGTGTGCTTTTACTGTGGTTGAAATTTAAGTTATTTATACATTGATATTGTATATGTGCATGTGCATCTATAGGTGTATATGGGAAGTAAGTAACAGTATAAGGCTCTGGGTCATATTTGGTGAACATTTCACAAAATATTTCAGAATGAGTGTAATTATTGAAAGGGTTAATCATATAAACAGATATGTTAAAATAGTGTAACAGCACAACATTATTTTTACAGTTCAGTACAGCTTTGGACTTTGTGGTGCAACCAATTGCTCTGGAAATAAAGCTCATTTGATTTGTCTTTTGATTTCATAATGTTCTCATACAATTCTGACTTGTTATTTATGAATGTGTGCTACTGAGGCTATTTGAAAATCAAATATATCCCAGTTGTTTGGATTCTTTTTTCTTTCAAAATAGCCCCCAACCTAACAAACCTGTGTTTATGTTGAAAGACAAAAAGCATGTCAGTTGATATATAGGCCATAGTGGAATATATTATTGTGAATTTACTGTAATCATTGTTCTAGCTGACTGGGTTTTAAGTCATGAAACAGATAGAGTAACTCAAAAGTATCAATTTTAGGGCTAAAGGGCTTCTTTAAATATTGTCAGTTCACCAACGCACACGCACACACAGTCTGCCTGGATTTGGTTTGTTTTTCAGCACAGGCAGACATTAAAATTCCATCTGAGTGCTGTCTTTAAATTGCTTTGATGCTAGGTGGGTTTCAACCCTGACCTGTCCTGACGGCAAGTGATGGCTGTTACAAGCTTCGGATCAATATTCATAGCGGGTGTCCAGGACTGATAACACTATCCAAGACAATGTTCCCTATCAGTGTGGACAGCTGAGATATTGTACCATTAGTGGTGTTGTTTTAAATAACCTGATCCATTTCTGGGTCTATATAATGAATTTTACAGTTTAGATATTATCTTTAAGAAGAAGCGACTCGTAGCAGTGAGGCAAATCAATGGTTCCTTGGCTTTTCTTGAAATAAAGTAGACTATAATTCCAACACTGTTTCTTATATATTCTTGAATTGTGGCAAGCCAGTGATTGTGTTAACAATAAAAAGCATCTGCACTTTATCAAGAGAGTAAAAACAACAACAACACACAACACTGCCTAAGTTTGAACATACTTGATAAAATCTCTCATATAGTCATAAAACACCATGGAACGGGCCACTTCTTTCCACAACAAACTAATAAGGTTTTAAGGTATTTGTATAAGGTGGCAGTCTGGTGCTTTATAAACTGAGAGTGGCTAACCTACAACCCAATTAAGACCAGAGCTCACATGCTCACTTTGGCAGTAACCCTCCCTCTATTGAACACAGTGGAACTTATTTCAGAATATGCATAGGATTGGGCTGCTGCACCTAGTTGGTGTGTTTTCGTCTTTCAGATGGTCCAATTTTGTAGCCACGTCAGATTATACGACCTTTTGGTCAATTCTGGCTCAATGTTGCATAAGGTTTAAGTTACTTATATACTGTATATTCTTTTCAGTTAAACTATTTGGGCACAAAGCTAAGCACTCTGGGAAATGAGTGTTTATGGCCTTGACTGCCCATGGAATCAGCTAAAAGAAAATGTTAGTTTTTGTTGCTATTGTAGGCCATGTATCACAAGTAGAGTGCATGCTTTGCATTCAAAAGGTGCAAGGCCGAGTCCCCAGCATCTCCAAGTAGGGCTAAGAAACTCTTGCCTAAGTCACTACTTGTCAGCGTAGAAAACACTGACTGAGCTAGATGAGCCAATGGTCAGACTCAGTATAAGTTGGTTTCCAATCCCAATGCTCCATCAGTATACCTTTGTAAGCAGCAGGTGGGTAGAAATAGCAGAGAGCCCAGATAGCATCAGCTAAACATTAGGAGAAGCTACCTTAAAAGAGCTGTTTGACAGCAGGGGGGGGGGTAGAGGATTTTCTTCGCTGGAGGTATTTGGATAGCCATCTCTCAAGGATGTTGTACTTGCATCCTGTACTGTAGATCTTGGCTGGATTAGAACAGCCTTTTGTGTTGGAAGTGCAAAGAAAAGGAAGGGACTTTTTATCATATGTGGTGGGATTGTAATGAAATTAAAAAGTTTTGGGAAATGATATACAATGAGCTGAAGAAAATGTTCCATCTAATATTTTTTAAAAAGCCTGAAGCATTTTTGTTAGGGATTGTAGGAAAAGACCTGCCAAGGAAAGTGAAAAATATCTTCATGTATGTGACAACAGCGACAAGAGTCTTAATAAAACAAGGATGGAAGAATGAGGAAATCCCAACTAAAGAACTATGGTAAGAGAAACTGATGGACTACGCAGAATTGGCAAAATTGACACACAAACTATGGGACAAGGATAACTGTGACTTTAAAGATGAATGGGAACCTTTTACAAAGTACTTAAAGAAACAACAAAGTGAACTGGACTCCTTGGCAGGTTTTGAATAAACAATCACAAACTTTTTATTGACAAAAGCTAGTCAGATAAATTAAGGATCTATACAATTTTGTAACATGCAGAGAATAACATTTGTTGATAAACCAGAGAGAGGAGCTGAGGGAAGTCGGGGGGGGGGGGAGGGGAGGGTGGGTTACTTTATTGGGAGGGGAAAAATAGGGGGGAATTAAGGCTGATATGTTTTTTGATAAAATGTCTTGTTGAAATGCCTAATAAAAATATTTTAGAAAAAAAGAACAAAAGAACAGCCTTTTGGATCTCCAGATGTTGCTGCACTAAAACTTCCATCACCACTGACTAACCTGGCTAGGGCTAATGGGAATTAAAAGTCCAATAACATCTGGTCACTCAAGGCTGAATCACTCTGCCTGGGTGATTTCCAAGACCACTTCCAACTGTATAGTTCTATTATAAGTGTTACTCTATTTCTATCAAAAGTCCCCAAGACTACTCAACCAATCTGCATCAACAAGTGTTATTAGAAAGCCCATCAGCTAAGAAGAAAGATGAAGAGGTCTGATTTAACAAAAGTTGCTAATAAAATCTGGCATTTAGATCTGACGGCCCTTTTATGGCACCTAAAAGTGTGCATTAGACTGGCCCATCTGAAACATCAGAGAAGTTAAGTCAATGGCAGCCGGAGGGGCTTTGAAAGCACCCGGCCACACTTGATATCAGAATGGATCAGCTAACAGTATCAAAAGAGGCAGTACATAGGCACAAAGGTTAAGATGTGAAGAGGGGAAGAGATAAGGATGAGATTTCACGGAGAAAGGAATATACCCTAACAGAGACATGAGCCCGTAGTTAATCCTGAAATTGTGGTGCTGGTCTGTGAGCCTCGCTGTGTTCCTGTTCTTGGATCATTTCCCATAGCCACACTTCCCATAATTGTTCCTGCCTTTTCATCTCTTCTCATCCTCTCTATCTCATAAGGCAGAGATGGAGAAGCTGTAGCCCTCCAGATATTCCTGGATGCCAACTCCCATCAGCTGTAGGAAGCATGAACAATGGTCAGGGATGATGGGAATTAGTGTGTGTGTGTGTGTGTGTGTGTGTGTGTACCTCCTAACCTGAGCAAACTGCCTACGACCACATGCATTTATTTACTGCACTTCTATCCCACCTTTTTTCTCCAAGGAGCTCAAGGTGCCATACATGGTCATTTAATCCCCACAACCACCCTGTGGGGTAGGTTCAGCTGAGAGGTTGTGACTGTCCTCGCCCAGTGAGCTTCGTTGCCAAGGAGACATGTGAACCCTGTTCTCCAGGTCTGACACTCTAACCACTGAACCACACTGGCATTCCTGCCAGGGACCCTAGTCCACAGCCAAGAATTCTCCACAACCTGTCTCCAGCACTAAGTCTACTTATGAGCCCACCAATTAGCTCAGTGGGTTAGAGCATGGTGCAGGTTGCAGGTTTAATCCTCGTAAGGGACAGCTGCATATTCCTGTATTGCAGAGGGCTGGACTAGATGATCCTAGGGTTACCACCTTTGTTCTGGCAAAAATACAGGACAGGGCAAATTATTTTTCACCTGGTGCTGAAGCGACTTCAAAGCAATCCATTTACAATCTATTGCAGCCTAACAGGATCGCCTCTCTGGAATTTGTTGTCACGCACACATGCCCCATACACATGGATTTGTAAATCTCCCAGTGCTTTGCTACCCAGTACATCACCTTTCACACACACGCATTTGGAGAGGATCCCTAACCTGGCACACAGAGAAGCCCTGAAATACAGGGCAAATCATTTTACATTGAAATGCGAGTCGCTCCTGTATTATACAGGACAGGTGGCAACTTTTCCAACTCTGGAATTCTGTGATTCTACGCCCAGCCCCGCCCCCCCCCCCCTCACCGCCCCAATGTCCCAGGCAGCGCCGATCAATGCCCGTCTACTCGGAAGCAAGTCGGCGGCGCTCACTCTTCCAGTAACTGCTTGCAGGCCCTAAGGCGCCGTTCGCAGCCCCCGTGTCGGCGGGCGACTACATTTCCCAGACGCCTCGGCGGGAGGCGGCGGCGGCGGCGGAGAATGTGCGCGCTGGTTGTGGGCAGGCAGGCTGCACGGGCTGCGATGGCGGAGTGGGGGAAGCACCTTGCGGGCGTGGAGGGGCTGGTGCTAGACATCAGCGGGGTGCTTTATGACAGTGGAGGAGAAGGAGGCGGAGTCCCCATTCCCGGATCTATAGAAGCAGTGAAAAAGTAAGTGGGGACCCGCGGAGCCACCAGGCTGCAAGTTTCTTGTCCTTCACAGAACTCCTTCCCTCTGGAGACCCCGGGAGACCTGTTCTCCTCGTACAGCGTACAACCGTTTATAACGTCGGAGCCCTTGTGGGAGCTGTGAGGAGGAGGAGGAGTCGTGCTTTTTCTCAGCGAGAAAAGGGGTTCAGATAGGGAACGTCTTTGCACTTTGCTTTTCGCACTTGAAAGGGGGAAAATGCCAGGGGGAAATAAAAGGCGAGATTCCTTCGGCGCGGTTGTAGAGCAGGGCTGCCAGCCCTGGTTGGTTTAGGAACGTAGGTAGCGGCTCCATCTAGCTCAGCGCTGTCGACACTGACTGGCAGTGGCTCGGCAGGGTTTCAGGCAGGGAGCCTGTCCCTGTCTGACCCGGAGATGCCACAGGTTGAACCAAGGACCTTCTGTAGGCAACACGTGAACTCTGCTACTGAGCTGCAGTCCTTCCCACACAGCTGGCAAGTCATTAAAATATAACAGGTAGGATCTGAAGATTGTCTGTGAGCCACACAACCTCTGAACTGAATGAAGTCCTGCCCCCTGATCTCCCCCTCAGGTTGGCTCTCAGTGGCTGTTGTAGTAGATTGACACACATTCTGTACACATGCACACACATTTTAGCTGCAATGGCCACATATTCTGTCAGCTAATGCTGATGATGCACACCAGACACTGGTATACTGCATTTACAAATAACTTAGAAAGCTTGTGCATCAACAAAGGAGGCTTTGTTAAGGTGCTACAATACACTTGTTTTTGCTGTAATAGGCCAACAAAACAACGGAGAATGTATCAAAGTTGCATATCTTCTATACTCCCATTATTTTTAATCTGATCGCTACAACTCTAGTGTTTTCAAAAAAACCAGTTAGCGTTTTAAAATACAGTTGCATAAAGCAGTTAAAAACTGTTCCTTCTAATAAACAGAATGAGCATTGAGAGACAACCTTTTAAAAAATTGACAAGATCAGATGAGCAAGCCGAAGTGTAGCGTTTTCTCTAATTAAAATGAAAACAAAACGTGTTTTGTAAAATATATATTAACTGTTGAGGTATTATCCCTAAAAATAAGTGTCTGGTAAAAATGCAGTTAATTTATCCAGAATTAACTTTAATTTTCAAGTATACTTTGTATTACAGGGAAGGGGGGCAGGACAAGGTCTCTTGTCAATTCTAGTTGTGCTTGTAGGAAAAACCATATTTTTTTGAAGTAGAAAACGCCTCAGGCAGGTGATCTTATTGTGGCATCTTTGTCCTGTTAGAGTTTCCTAGCGTGGTGAGTATTGAGTTGATTCCTTTTCTTTACTGCCTGGGGGTACAAAAAATTCATTGCTGCTGAGAATAATGGCTACTTCTCCTTCACAGAAAATGGGGTGGCAGTATTAACACTGATAGGAATATGAAAAATAGAATCATGAACATACAGGGGCCATCTAGTTATCCTTTGCTGTATGGTGCAGAATCACCCTTGTACCAAGCCCCTACAGATGAATTCATGCAGTCCAAAATATTATGTATCTCAGACAAATATGTGGCAGAAAAATTCATTGAAATTACTTCTGTAACGAGTCAATCTACAACCCAGTGGGCAAAGTCAGAAAAACAACAACCAACCCATGGTTGCTTACCCAGAAAGGATTCTTCCTCCTGACTCCACATATGATAATCAGTGAAAGCTTGAGTGTGAGTAAACTAAACCCTCTTTCTTTCTTATAGACTTCCCAAGACAATTTATATTAATAATAAAATTTCATTAAAACATACAGTGTGAATCACAATAAAATAAGCTGTTGAGTTATCTGATGGAAAATAATTGGTACGATCCACCAGTATGTTCTGTTGAGTAAGCCTCATTCACCTATTTTGCATGTAATGCTAAGCCAAACCATAGTTTAGTATGAGCAAGCACTAATTGTAGCTACTTAGCTGTAGCTACAATTGAAGCTGTAGCTACTTAGCATTTCATGAGGACCAATCAATTGGAGTTGCACAAGAGCACCAAATTATTCTCAATTAGAGAACCAGAGATCCTTTTCTACTAGAATTGCTCTTTCATAGCTCCCATTTATTTCAGTCTCTCAATGTGGCATTTCCTGATACTTTGGTGGAAGGAATCATGCTCACATGCAGGGTAGGAAGAAAATTTCTTTTGGCTCAAATGGGCCACACTTGAACAGAAATGAATCAAATTGGATATTTTGTCATTTTTATCTGTTCTAAATATATTCATTGATCTAAGTTTGCATGTGGTCTCTTTGAACATGTGCAAAACAGTAGGGCAATGCGAAGGCACTTTCCCACTGTGGTTCTTCAGCAAGTGGTATTGTGTTTGTGATCCTGAATGTAGTCTTTAGCTATTATGACTAGTGCCTATTGATATCCTCATCTTCCATGAATTTGTCTAATCCCCTTTTAAAGCTGTCAAAGTTGATGGCCATCAACCACATCTTGTGGTAGCTTATTTCATAGTTTAGCTATGTGCTGCATGTAGAAATGCCTCTGAAAGCCTGCGCTGGATCTCTTGCTGTTTGAGTTCATTGGATGACCTTGGATTCTAGTATTATGAGAGGGGCAGAAATCCTTTTTCTTTTCCCAGACTCTTGTCTCTGCAGATTGCATTCCCGTTACTTTGCATTTGTTTAATTTCTATTGACTTAAAATTGCGTTGTATTGTTTTGCGTTTATTTTTTGTGTACTTTTCATTTTCCGTTAGTGGGAAAATCCATGTAAAATCCATAAAATAAAATAAAAATGAAATGGGACTGCTGTAGTGTATGATGCAAGGCCTCTTCTGGTATTACACATATGGACCCAAAATGTGCAGGGAGCCTCCATGGATACAAAAGACTCCCCACTTCACACAGCTGCCTTCCAGGAGTAGGAGGGCAATAAAAGTGGCAACTGGGTGGGTGGAGTTAGTGCCTTCGTTCTTGCTTCCTACACCCCCTCACGTGTATTGTTGCCCATGTTTGTAGCAGCTGAAAAGGGTGGCAGTCTCATTTTGCATAGTCTGACTGTGCAAGTTGCTTTTGTTGGTTTTGGAAAATGTTGGTTTTACAGCTTTTGTTGGTTATGGAAAATGTGCTGTATTCTTTTGCTGAGAACCAAAATCTATTGAGGCTGTCATGAATAACAGTGGATACTTACTTGGAGACTTTGCCCTTTATTTCACATAATTAAGGCAGTGAACTATACATTAATTCTCTGCTTCGCAATTGAATGAATATTACAAATTGTTTAAACCAAAGAGTTGTCTGTGCTGTCCTTGGAACCTTAGCTGTCTCTATTAGGCTTCGGTGTCTGTTGAGGTTTTTCAGTCGGACTACAAAATAGTAACCATATTGTTCATTGCCGTGCATGCTACAGCTCTTACGAGCTGTAATCTGTGCAGACAACTTAAGCTGTAATTTAACATCAGAAATATGTTGGTTGATATGGCAGCAAAACTAGAGGCTTCAGGCAAAACGGGCGATGCTGGCATTCTGTTTGAATTGCTGGAAGCCTCTGAGTCCAAGTCGTTCATTAGGGATTAGTATGTTTCAACAGTTAATTTGGCTTCAATGCTTATTTGACCCAAGGGAGAGTGGGAGACCATCCTGAATCTTCAAAGTGTGCCTTGACATGCGAACTAATGATGGTCCCCAGGATGTTTAGTCCAAACAGTCAAATACATTTGGGCTAGGTCCGCGGTAGCAGAAGAGCGAGTGAAATTTGCTCAGGCTGAAAATAACTGTTGCATCTTCTGTGGCTGGGAGCCAGTGTTGGGTTATATATATATAATGCCTGTTCACATTGCTTCCACATACTTGTAGCCTGTCACTATACTGCAAATTTCTCCTGAGCCTGCTTTCCCAATTAGCCTATGAGATAGAAAATGGTTGAAGTCACATGTCTTTATAATGGGAGAATGGTAAGAGAGTCATTGAAATAAAGTTCGGAAAGAGGCTTGGATGGACAGGGTTGGTTTATGACATTTTGCTGCCTAAGGTGAAGGATAAAATGGTTACCCTGAACCCTGTACATTCTAATACAAAAGCTAACTGGACTGGAAGTTGAATTTTATTTCAACACTGGAAGACAGAAAGTCTTCCTACTTCTTTGCAATTTCCCATGCACCATTGTGGCTGTATTTCTTTCAGACAACTTATTCTTTCATAGCCTGTGAAATTATAAACCTTAATATTATAGCTTCAGGAGTGTGGTTAGTGTGTGTGCTTGTGTATAAGTTCATGTGAGAGATTTTTCTTTCTGCTTCAACAACAGCCTTTCCCTTACAACTAATTGAAATGTGTAATTAGCAGAGCTTGTGGTCTACTGCCTAAAGTCCATCATAAAGAAAATGCCAATTCTTTAATTATGAAAATAACATGGAAGCATTAAAAACATCCCATCCTTTCTTAGCTTCTGTGTTTGCTTTGAAATGGCAAGGGACAATCTAACACTACAACCATATACATGTCTCCATGAGTTCGGTGAGACTTCCTTCCAGGGAAATGGACATAGGATGCATCCTCTGGAACTTAACTTTTTGTGATGTTTAGACCGATATATAATTATGGAGGGTTGCATGTGCTGGAAAAGAAAAACCAAACTGGAAATTGAACAGCAACATTTCTCTTTACGTTTGATCAGCCAAGAACAGAATTTGCCTCATTATCCTTATTGCAGAAAAGCTCTTTTATCTAATAAATTGGATTGTTTCTCACAGTGTAATTATGGATGCCAGGATGCATGCAGTTGTCAGAATGATCCAGAGAAATCAAATTTCAATTGCTGAGTGAAATTTCATGTTAGGGTTTGATTTATGTATAGCTTGCAAAGGTTAACACACTGTGGGCGAGTGCTAATATGTTATAATTTTTATAGCTGGCCATCAGCTTATTTGGTTAAGTGGATTACATGTCATCAAAGAATAGCTCGTTGCATTCCAAAATAGTCACTCTTGTTTTGTCACTTTGTCAAAACATCTGTTGAGTATGCAAGCCTTTGTGTACTTTTTATAACTTAATATGAAGTGTGACCATGGGCGTATATCCTCTGCCCTTGCTAGCAATTACTTTTATTGTTTTAATAGGCAAGGACACAAGTAAGAATCTTAGTTAAAAGCCCTTATCAAATCAGCCATAGCATCTCCTCTCTTCTGTGCTATTATTGCCCTGATTGGTTTATACAGCATCAACATGAGGCAAGTGATTTGCTTTTCATGTTGCAACCAGTGAGGAGTTGGCCAGTTACAATGCAGAAGGTGGTTAAAGAAGCAATAAAACATGCTCTGCCTGAGACCTGTTATTTGCATTTACAGCTGTATGCTGATAGCATATCCATTAGCATATACATCTGAAAAGCCCACAGCGGTTGGACATTTACAACATCCTGTTGTTTGGCCACTATAGGGCATCTGTTAGCACAACTTTCAACAGCGCTCTTTAAAAGAGGAACGGAAATCTTGGGCATCATGAGGCGGTGGAGCAGCTGGACAGTCCTGTTAGAATAAGATACCTGCAGAGTCTTACAAGGGCAGGATTGCCAGGGAACCTAGCAGAATTGGAATTGTAAAACAATTCAGTATGTAGGGGCGGGTTGCAGGGAGCCAGTACAGATGATCCTGCAAGCAGGTCTACAAAGACCCTGCTTGAGGTGCATGTGAAATAGACATTTGCAGTGGCATCTGCTAGTTTCTGTGAGTGGCAGTGATTGGTGATGCTGACACATCAAGCTGCTTTTTTTTAGGTAGATAAAATAGCTACACTTCTTGTATATTGAGGCCAAGTACTTTCATGTTATTCTATATTTTAAATCTTAACATTAATTATTTTAATTTGATGTATTCTGACACACTCTCAATAAATCTTAACATTAATTATTTTAATTTGATGTATTCTGACACACTCTCAATAAATGCAACAGTTCTAAGACAAGGCACATTAGCTATATGATCCCACCTTTTTACCCTCTCTTTCCATCCCATATATCTTATCCCCTAAGTTAGGGAACAATGTTTTTTATAACAATAATCACTGAAGCATTGGAAATGCACATACGAGTTGTATGCAAGGAGACTCTTCCATACAAAAAAGGTACTAAAAACATAAATGCACCAACATATCCCAGTTTGCTTTTCCATTTGCGTAACCAGTGTGGCTCCAATACACTATGGCTTTCCATTTTCATGTTTAAAACTAGGGCAAGGGAAGGCCGACTACACATGACTAGTTCAGAGACATTATACCACCATGATATTTCTGATCACTGACAAAGCTGAGAATTCAAAATGCTACATTTCCATTCCAGTGCCTTTTTACTCAATTTACAGACCCCTGCATTGCCCCGACATTTTCTTCTAACCAGAGGATCTCTTGTAGCATGAATCCCCAAGTAAGGTCAAAGCAGTTTGCTGCCACATCATGACAGTACCAAAGTTATTTGGGGGGGGACATGCTACTCTTGATAAAGCAGTTTTTTTGCTAGCCCCAATTAGTAAATCATCTGTGGAAACAGGCAGTAGTTCATAGTTCTATTTCCCCTATAAGACCTTTAAAAAAAATAATGTATACTAGAGGATAAAACCATCCTTGCAATATTATGATCCCCAAAGAAATGGACACAAAATACCATATATATATAGAGAGAGAGTGTGTGTGTTTGCAGAATCATGGTAACTTCGCAGCTTTTAAAAAAGGTATGAAGCCGACTGAACCATCCACTTTAATTCTAGTTGTAAGGCCTTATTAAAATGAAGCAAAGAATTGCTCCCTTTCTGTTAGTCTCAAGTTAATTGTTTACCAACAGATGTTCTTTATATACGAAGTATAATAATGATTTCACAGTGGAAGTGTTGTATTGGATTTGATTGGCTTGATTGGCTTTTATAGATGATAATTAGTGACTTCAAAGGCAAACCGTTAACTATCCATCAGTATGAAACAAAGGCCACTGTAATATGATTACTGGATTATATTGCCCATAAAAATGTTGTGATTAAAGCAGCTCAGTATAGTAGTAATGGCAAATAAATTTATTTCCAGGACTGTACAGCTAATTAATTAATAGCTGAACTACAAAGGTTCATAGGTGTCTTTGGGATAATCAAGGAAGGAAAAGCTCTCAATGCCTTTACAGATGAGCCTTTTTCATGCAATTTCAACTTGCAATCAGATCTCAATTACTGTGCTATCAGTCTCAAAGATCAGAGGGCTAATTGGTGAACATTTAATCAGTCACTTGCGTTAATAGATGATAGAACCCCAAGGCTACTAGTTTTAGGCTTTGAATTAGAAGAATAGGATTGAGGGCCCAATACTGTTGGACAGAGCTATGCATCCTAACTAAAGCAGAACAATGTGTTTTTTTTATTGTCACCAGTTGCATGCCTGCTAGCTTTTGATGTAGCTTCAAACTCTGGCTGCTTGGCTCTTCATCTGTTTATCTCTCAAAAATATGTGTGGGATTCTCCCCACCCCACTCCTGCCAGTGGCTATAGTTAATTTATGCAGGGTATATTATTTTTGGTTCCCAGGAACCCCAAATATTTAGGTGTCAACCTGTGTAGAAAAGCAAAAACAAGCAAACAAACAAGCAAAAAAAAAAAAAAAAGATCAAGATTTTAGCTTGCTACTTGTTTCTTGTCTAATTTTCTTGTTATGGAGTTAGGTATCATCTCAGTTGCCCTTCTGTTGCTCCAACCTTTGCTGAACCTGATGAACTTGCTCCTTTAGCTTTGAAGACCTATAACGTTCACGACGCTGGTATTGAATTGCTGTTGGATAACGTAGCTCTAGTCTGCCCCAGTGCCCCAACTATCTGTGTTGCTATCTAATTATTCATTGCTTCCTGGGTGTGTGGTTTTGCTTCTTTCTGAGAGCTGTATTCTACTTTTGTTAACTGGCATCCTTTTGCAGTTCGGTGATACAACCATACTCATTAAAAATCACCCTCTAGGGTGGCCCAGTTTTCTGCCTCACATAGTAATACTGACCCTCTTGCCTTCTTGCTGTACATGAGCTTGACACAACTCACCTTTTTTTTTTTTTGCTGCAAGTTTCTGTTATATATCTACCAACTATCTTTCCTGCTCCTTTTTGGCCTTCCTTTTCTTTAAAAATTTTGGAAAATGAGAAGGTGCCTAAGGAAAGACCACAAAGTAGATGAAAGGAAAGGAGGGCATCGCCTCTGAACGTAAGCGAGAACTTAACAGATGAAAGTTTTGAGCAAAGACAAGAGAGCATAAAAAGGAAATAAAACATTGTAACTTAAGGTTGCCAGGGTTGAGATAATATGGAAAAGGACTGTGAAAGTAGGAGGATGCCGAAGTCCTTGTAAAGAGAGATAATAAAGATCAAATCAATTACATTAGTGTCATTTTTTGGTGTAGCTCAGTAAATAACAGAACGCTTCCTTGTATTGTTTGTAGAAGCAGGAGTGTTGATAATCTACAGAAACATTCCAATATTCTTTGTGCTAGTATTTCCTCGTTTGCCTAGAATTGTGGCTTTGCTTATCATAATCTGATAGATAGATTTTGATGACTTCAGTCTATGATGGGGGGTGCTGTACCTACTGAACTTTCCTTAGTAGCTGGTAACAGACCGGGAGCCCACTTGCATTCTGTTAATGGCATCATTAATGATTAATTGAAGACCCAGGGATATAAATAATGTTGATGAATTTGCAGTAAGTTCCCTTGAAGTAAAATTGTTCTGTTGCTCTGACAAGGGAATGCTCAGCCTGAAGAATCTTGCAGAGTCTCTATCTTGATAGAAGGGGGTTTCCATAAGTGAGCAACACATGATTGACAGGTGCTTCTGGTTTAACACTGTTTGTTGCCAGACTCGAATTTCAGCCTTGCGGAAATACACGTATATCTGATAATCAAGAAGTACGCTTTGTGTGGAGGTTCACTGTGACCCAAGAAAACTAATTTCCTTCTATGATGCAAACTTTGAGAAACCGCTTCTGCTAATTTCTCTCTCTCTCTCTCTCTCTCTCTCTCTCTCTCTCTCTCGCTCTCTCTCTCCCCCCCCCCCCAAACAAACAAACAAACCTTAAATTCTTTTTTAACAAGTATGGAAGTCTCATTACACTGAAATGCACAGAATACATAATGCTGAAAATTAACTAGTTCAGACACAAATGGCTGTTGGAGTTGTATTTTGGGCTCCTTCCTTCTCTTAAACACTCAGATTCTCCCTGAATTCCTGGTTCCTTGCAAACCGCAGCTCGACAAAACATCCAAATCAGGCAAACTGTAATTTCTGCAAAACATATTTTACCACCTGTAAACCATAGTTTACCGTAGTTTAAAGTGGGTTTCCTGTTTTGGTTAAGAGGAAACAATTGTTTGTCATGAACGAGGGAACAAGAGAGAAAATTGGAAGACATGAGGGAATGGGGAGCATGTGAAACAGAAGCATAGCCTGATGCTTATATCTGGAACAGGATAATGTTTATAATCATAATATCAACTGTCAACCAAACTTTGAACTCGTTGTGTGTCTCCCATAGATTTGTGGGTCTTAAATAGCACTCCTTTTAAAATCTGAACCTTTGTCAATATTTTCATTGCACTGCGGGCTAGTGAAGTAAATGAGGCAGTATCATAAGTGGAAGCTAACAGGCTAGGGAAACGGAAGTTTAGCCAGTGAGAATTATCTGGGCCTAGAAAATAATCTGAAAGTGCCTGCTGTAATTCTGACTTGCCTAGTGTCAGAGACTGTGTGAAATACAGTGGAACCTCGTGTTACGTACCACCCTCCTTGTGAACGCTGCGGGTTATGAGCTCCGCTAACCCGGAAGTAGATGCCCTTTGTTGCAAACTTTGCCCTGGGATGCAAGCGGAAGTCGCTCACCGGCAGCGCACCGGCAGCAGGAGGCGCCATTAGCAAAAGCGCACCTCATGTTATGAGTGGTTTTGGGTTAGAAACGGACCTCTGGAACGGCTTAAGTTTGTAACCGGAGGTACCTCTGTGAAAGGAATTTCTATGCCAAGAAAAATTACTATACGATGAAGCACCACATCTACAAGTGCGACTTTGAAACAACTTGTATATCTCTGCTTATATATACAACAATAACAAATTTTCTAGTTCCTCAGTTCACCCTTTCCATCATAATTGTAGATACATCCCTGAGTTTCTTCATGTTATGGGTGTGGTATGAGGAGATATATGAAAATATTTTTAATTTCAGTGAGGAGCTGTCCCTTATGCTATGCCAGTTCTTTGAACTGACCTTTACCTCATTCTGACAGAACAGGACAAGACTCTGAGTGACAATGTCCCACAATGCAATTACTGTGCGTCAGATGAGCTGGTCCCTTACAAATCACCTCGAACTTTACACATCTGCTGGCTGTCAGCATCTGCCAGGTTCATTCACCCGAAAATAATGAAAAAAAACTCTCATTATTGTGCCATAACAGGTAAAGTGTTAGGACAATTATTGGACATCCTGAGTGACCTTGTACAGTCTTAGCCAACTGCCCTTGCCAACATATTTTTGGGTCAGCCTATGGGTATGTAAAATAGAAACCCTCTTCCCCCACCCCTCCCTGATTTTAGATCACATACAGGTTATGACACAAGTTGGGAGTGGGAGAGAAGAGAGAAATCTGGGGATCCTGTCAGAGCATCGTTATTTTCTAAATTGCTGCTGCGCCTTCTGGAAAAAAGAAAAACAAAGTGAAGATTCAAACTTAATCGCTAAGGTGAATTCACTTGCAAATGTAGGACTTAATACATCCCCCCCCTTTTATATCTGACTTCAGTTTATAATGAGTACTGGCAAACCTCAGAGATATTATGGGTTCAGTTCCAGACCAGTGCAACAACGCGAATATTGCAATAAACTGGGACACAGTATGTAGTAGAAATGATTGATTCCTTGTAAATTAATACCACTTTGCAATATTTAGCTGCTTCAAACAGTGCTTTTGCAAAGGGCTTTAATCTCTGATGAGTGGGGATTACCGTATTTTTTGCACCATAACACTCACTTTTTTCCTCCTAGAAAGTAAGGGGAAATGTCTGTGTGTGTTATGGAGGGAATGCCTACGGGTGGCATGCCTACGGATTTTCCTCCTCTAAAAACTACGTGCGTGTTATGGTCGGGTGCGTGTTATAGAGCGAAAAATACGGTAAATCCTGCTGCCATAGCTGTGTGATCTTGTTTCCTGCTGGGAACAGGGCATGCAGCCAATGCGGGGTTAAGCCCTATTTCTCCAACTCATCAGCTGACATTACCAGTGACATCAGCTGGTGAGTGCAAGTGTGTGTGTGGGGGGGGGGGGAATTGCTTCGCAGACCAAATTGGACCCCCTTGCGTGCCAAGATTAACCCATGGGCCAGGGGTTCCCCACCTCTGTAATACAGGTTGAAAAGAGAGGTTAACTTCCAGTCTTAAACATACAAGTGCCAGTAAGAATATTGGCAGTGCTGCCTACCTAGCAGATTTTATGTGAGCCAGGGCTTAGGAGGATTTAGTCTTTCTTTCTGTTTTCAGTGCCAAAGCTCAGTCCTGAAACTTCCCAGGGTGAATAACAGCTTCAGGATAATTTAACCCCTTCCCCTCCCCTCATTCTGTGGTCCCAGATACCCCTATGGTTCTTACTTAAACCTTGACACATAAATTACAGCTCCCATAGTTTGGTCCTCGGAATCAAGATACCAAGTGTTTTGGCAGTCCTAGAAAGCCTGATGCAATGGAACTTCTTTATCTTCATTTCTGTCATACGGGTGTGTGCAATCCCACATACCTTTCTTCTATGGTTTTCTGTTCAGTTCTGTGGTTGTACTTGTCAGAAGAGTATGTTCTCAAAATGTTGGTAGTGTCAGAGATTTAAAAAAAGTTGGTGCAAAACAAGTTGTCAGCGGACCTAGTTCAGCTCCGTGCATGCTGAATGTCTGTATTACAACCATTTTTCCTTCTCTTAATTCAGATAAATGTTTAGGGAAGACTCTTAGGGCAGTTCCTAAGTCATGGATGGTAGCATCCAAATGAAATGAAAACGAAAATACACCAAAGAGGAGATACTCGGCTGAGTGCAGGTTTGACCCAGCCATTGTTATTCCGTTTCCAGTTGTTGTTCAGCCTTCTTTACCAGTTCTGTTATTTCATAGTGAAGAGATTGCCAAAGGCTCCATGTTGTTTGATTATGGTTCAGCACACCTGACACTTGGCAAACCTTCCATCTGGAATTGCCCCTAAGCTTATGATCTCAAGCAAAGCATTGCTGCATTGATTGTAACTCTCTTCGCTTCCTTCCCATATTGATACAGTGTATTGGCCCAAATTCATTGACATTTCAAGTAGCCAGCAATACCTAATAGCTGTTTGAGTTAATCATGTCCTACAGTTATTATTTCATATATGTGGCAATACAGGTTGTTCTTTAAGCTAGATTGTTAGAATCCTAGAATTAACTCTGAACAGCTTTGCTGAATTTAAAATATATTATTATTATTATTATTATTATTATTATTATTATTATTATTATTTTGTTTTTATACTCTAGTGTAAACTATATTTGGAATAACAGATGTGAAGTACTGTCATCTAACTGTCACACCAATTGTTCATTGTTCTGAGAAGGTCACATCATAATTCATTAACAGTAATTATTCCCTGGGTACACGCTGCACTTCTTTACCTCAATTGCTTCATTAGCCCATGAGTGATTCTCACATTCGTTGCTGCAATCAATGAAGATATATTTATAATGTACAAGTGGATGCTATTAGTTACAATATATTAACTGCCTAATTTAAAATGGAAAAGCTATCTTTATGAAGGGCAATTAACCACTAAGTGTAATTGATAATTCACATACCTATGATTAGGAAAGACAAATAATGCCAAAAGAATGATTCTGGAGACGACATCTTTGGACATTTTAAATGGACATAAGATGTGTGTGTCGTGCCCCCTCCCCCCCCCCCCCCCCCCCCCGCTCCTGGCATAGGACCACATTTTTCAGAATTGTTTCTGATAGATATATTTTGCTTGAATTTACTTAATATGTTATCCTTAATACAAAAGGTATGGATTTTGACCTCTTTGAAAAATCATCTTATTTCCACACTCTCCTATTTTTTTTATTATTTAATATCATTATATACATACTTCAGCATACAAATTCCACATCCTTTACAAACCTAATATTAACAGATAAAAGTAAATATACCAACCATTCTTCAATCTCATCAACAAAAAATTGTATACTGGGCAGAGCAACCCACCCCTGATCTGCTGTTGAACGAGGCAGATATATTCTTCCATCTAGCTTTGCTCAGCTCTGCCACTGCAGAGCTCCTTAATGAACCCCTCAAACTGTGGGTAGGTGGAAGTGTAATCCAGGCTTGTTTGCTGCATCAGCCTATGATGTGGCATAAAAAACAACAGGATTTCTTGCCCTGCTTTTTCTGCCCTGGCCAGTGTGAACAATTGGGTTGTGTGTGCAGTGTAGCTCCACTACTCTGTGATGGCTTCCTGCAGCCCTGGTAGGTTTAAGTGACCCATTATTGTTTCATCTTTTATGAAACTGAACATAACTCTTCATTAATTTAACCCTTTAAGGGAATCTTTACTAATGTTAAAAAAATGCTCAACATTTATTCCAACATTTACCAAACCAATGGTTTTGTTACCTCTGCATCTCCCCCCACCCCACCCCCCAAAATGCTGGAATACTAATGTCACTTATATGGTCCAATGAAATTTTTATACCTGTTCTCTTCTTAAGCTTTATTAATATTTGTATACAAAAAAATATTAACCATTCTTAATAACTGGACATTTCCACTGAATAAGAAATGTCTATATCTCCAACATTCATCTTTCTCTGCATAAATCCTTTTAACCCCCCCCCCCCGGTGTCATGTACTATCTAGCTATATTTTAAAACATTCTCAACTAAATTTTCTTTTGGTCTAGCTTGGTCCTACACGGGTTCCCATACTTTGTTTGAAATGCCTTTATTTTCACAATCAAAATGGTATTCAGGTGCCATTTTGAGGTGCTTGCCAACTGTGAAGTTCTTATAGCACAAGTTTATGTTTGAGTTTATGTTTACTTGGAAATAATCCCCAGTGGGTTGTATCCCTCCCTATATAATCTATAGATGGAGCCAGAAAGTTGCATCACCAAGATTTAGACAGATACTGTTTGGTGCTCCTATATATATATATATATATATATATATATATATATATGAATGCAAACAACATAATAATCTGACTCTTTACATATGAGTTTGTAATACATTCTTCTTGTCTTCTCATTTATATAAATTCTGAATTCTGTAGCTGATTGATTTAATGTCTTACCGTTTTGCTCTGTCAGGATCAAGACATCTGGTCTTAAGCTGCGGTTCTGCACCAATGAAACTCAAGCTACGCGAGACAAGTTTGTAGGAAAGTTGCAACATCTGGGCTTTGACATTGAGGTGGATGAAGTCACTGCTCCAGCACCAGCAGCATGCCGAATCCTAAAGGAACGCAACCTGAGGCCACACCTGCTTGTACATGATGGTCTGTTAGTGTTTAATGCTTTGTACACACTTGCTGTTAATAACAATGTGGTGCAGTCTTATTTTTGCAGTGAGAATGAAGACATTTCAAGGCATACATGTTTCCAGGTCTGTGGGTTAGATCCAGGAGCTCTACTCCTTTGTGCATAATGCCTCTTCTGCTCAGGGTAGTGCTGTTTTACACTTTGCATTAGGGTGTTTCAAGGGAAATGAAAACTCAGCCCCAAAATGTGCTTCAACAAGAGTGTTCGCAAACTCTTGCAGAAGCATGACAGCTCCTATAATGCCTAATTATTATCGGACTGTGTGAAGTCTTGCAGTAGTCTTGCACAAGTGTTTGATGAGCAGCATTAGTAGTTACTTTTCTTCTGCACCTTCTCCAACCACCTTCTTGAACTGGGAATGACAGGGAAGGAGAACCACTGAGGTAAAATTTACAGAACATACAATTTATCTTGAAATTAGAAAACATCGTTTTTGCTTTCTGTAACATCACAATAGCATATATTCTTGTTTTGCTATCAAGCTGCTTCCACGTGGACCTGGCAAGCTGAATATCTAGGGAGCTGGTCTTTTTGCTTACCATCATAGGAAGACGCTTCCATGTTCTGACTTTCAGCTTCGAGATCTAACACAGTGTGCCCTGTGTATCACCTAAGTGCATTTTCCACACCAGTGACAGAGGTTCCTGAGGATGTCAAGTCACTTTCTTCTGCACTTGGAATGAAGCACAGCAGAGACTAATTTATCTGCTTTGGCCTGACTGGCCCCAGTCTTATTTTAGTGCCCCATCCTCACTAGGAAGTCTATTGGCAGGCTGGTTAATGTTTAATAGGACAGTGTAACAGCTGTTCTTCACAGAGAGCTCTTTCCCCCTGAATCTTTTGGTCTCTCATTTTATCTTTAGCACACCCATGCCTTGTTACTCAGGGTGTGCTTTTTTACATGAGCCCAGTACCTGTCCACAGTTCCTCATCCTGGCCACGCCTACCTCTTGGCTGTTTGCCCTGTTGTTTCAAGACCTGACTTGGGTCATGGGTCCTAGATCTTGTCCTTTCTTGTCTTCTTTGTGGTCCTGATTTCCCTAGCTATGCTTCCATGTCCAGCCATGGGCTAGGATTGCCCTTTCTTTTCCTGTGATAAAATCACTAAAGTTGAGGTCTGAGGGCCTCAGCTGGGCCCTCCAGCAGATGGCTGTATCTGGTCTATGCAGCTGGAAATAAAAAACATGATTGATCTGGCTCAGGAGATTAAACAACAACATGGTTGTAGTTGATGCACATGGCCTTAGTCTCTTACGTTACAACAATTGGGTTGTCTTAACATCTGGATCGACCAGGGTGCTCATGGGATTTCACTGGAGAACAACCCCTCAACCTAATAATAAGTGCAGTAATGTTTGACTCTGTTTCTGGCTAGACTTCTCAAGATCTTATGCCTATGTGCTCCTTGAGAGAACAGTGTTTGGGAATTGTGGATGAAGAGGTGCAAGGGTGAAAGTGCAGAGATGAAGGAAGAGGTTGCCATCAAGATCAGGCAGGGAAAGAAGGGGCGGCAGCATTAACTGAGGAAACGAAAGGTGAGGGAATAAAAAAGGCAGAGCCTCAAAATGATACTGAAAGGGGAGGGGAATAAATATTGGAGGATGCAATTATGTCCCTTTCTGTGTAACCACAACCTAAAATGAGGAAACGGTTAATGAGAAAGTTGTTATCTGTGCTGTTTTATCATAATCTCTGCAGGGATTCATTCCAAACATGTTGTCTTGTAATGACTGCCTGGGTGAAAAGCTGCTTATCTACTTGCTATGTCCAAACATATTGGGCATATTGTATTTTCCAGTAAAATGTATTTCATTTAGTGTTGTGCTGAACCTTTTGATCCCATCTGTTTTCTTGAAGAGGGTGGAGATGAAGTAAAGTGGCATTTGGAGAGATGGGATGGGGAACCTCTAATAAATTTTGTGGGGGACAGCAGAAAGGTTTACTTGTACTTTTCTTTGATAAGATACGAAAGAAGAAGAAACAATAAATAGTACCCATGTTGAAAACAAAACAGAACGTTACAAAAAATGGAAAAATTGTTATTGTAGTTAACTAGACCTTAACCTAATATGGTATTTATAAAAATAAAGGGTTTACTTTATTAAGCAGCATGAAGCCCTTAATGTTCTTTACAGATGGAAATTTAGTCTTTTACAATAGGCTTTCCAAGACTTCAGCTTGCAGCCTCATTGCTTCAGTCTATTTACAAAAGGGGAAGGCGGACTTCCTGTATTGAACCTCCCCGTTACAATACCAGATTAGACGTTTAAAATCCAATTCTCCCGCCTCAGCTCTACCCACGGGTAGTTACTTTAGAATCAAATTGTCCACAGGAAAAAGTCAGCGCTCTCCGGCAACAGCTATGCGGCTTCGCTCCGTGGAAAAAGCAGACGATTCGAAGCACCGCGCCGCTCACCCCACGTCGCTCCGGATCCCCGAAACCGGGTTTCCCTGCGAGTAGGGGAGGCGCAAAAGGTGCCCGCCAAATCCCACGCTCACAGGCTTCTCCCGCCTGTGATTTTTTGCGGGTGTCCGCCTTCGCCGTGGCGGCCAGACCCAAATTCCCACAGGGCAAATTCCTCCCGATCAGAGGAATTCCACCATTACCAGAGGCACCAACCCGGAAGTCCTAGGGTTGTTCGCTTTGACCTTGCTATGCCTGTCATGGGGTTGTCTGCTCTTGGGGCAGGGGCCTGGTAGGAATTTTTTTTCCCATCTGGCTGATTGGCTGGGGCCATTTGGTTTTTGCCTACTGCGTAGCAAATCGTCACAACTTGTAAGGTTGCGGTTAGGCATTGGTTTATGGTTTGGTTGGTTGAGGGGAAGTGGTTGAGTGCCTGCCCTTGGTAGGTTGAGTGCCTGTCCCTCTAATGCTGCTGCTGCAAGGTATTCCGTTAAAGGAATTGGGGGCTAACTATTGCTTGTCCACTCTGTCAAGGGGGCTCGGGCCATAGCAATGAGCTCCTGGTTGCATTTGGGGTGAGGGCAGGTTCCCTGCTCCGCGTTACCCCCAAGCGTATTCCCCTATTCTGACTTTCGCATCGTGCGGAATGTCAGTCTGTCCCCCATGGTGGGGGCAGATAGTCGCAACCAATGCCTAAGCAATCACTCACAAATTTGTATTTCAATAAAGTTGTGGCCAAAATTATGCCAAAAATCTTAAACAAAAAATTCTGTGTGATGTGTGAGTTATTGGGATGGCCTTGGGGACCTCGACACGCAAAAGCTCATTCATGTTTGCAGCAGTGCAGGGCTCTTGGCACTAAGGTGTCCTAGAAAGGCCATATTACTACAGAGGAGAAAAAAGGGTTTGAAGAGGTAAAAAGTCTGATCATCCAACTGATACATTTATTAATGTAATGCAGACCCTCAACCTATAAAATTTCTCCAGAGCTTTTGTTTGGGCTTGATACAACAGTAGTTCTAATTTGAGCATCATTTTTAAAACTTGAATTCTTCTTCTTCTTCACCATCAAGACCACGGTTTCAGATATGCCAATTTGCCTTGTCATTCAAAAGAGTCACTTTTGGAAATACAGCTGATGTACACTTTTGTTCTTCGGTTTCATCCAAAAACATAACAAAAATGCTGAGCTGCAACTTTGGGGTGTCAAGTTCATTCCAAATGACGATTATCTGCTTGCCATCTCATAGATGCACTTGCTTGGTTCTCCAGCAATCAAGTGTCTGCATTCTGAGATGTGCTGCGGCTTGTGACCTGACCTTAGGTCTTGCACTGCTAGCAAAGAAGTGCTCAGAATGAGGATGCGTTTCACTGGAATAAAGCATAATTTTACACTGGTATCGCAACAAAGGTGTGCCAGTTAGGTAACATCAAAAGGGAACATTTTGATTTTGATGTTTCAGAATTTAGCTGCATGTAATGCAGAATAAAGGTAAAGGGACCCTTGACCATTAGGTCTAGTCGCGGACGACTCTGGGGTTGCGGCGCTCATCTTGCTTTATTGGCCGAGGGAGCCGGCGTACAGCTTCTGGGTCATGTGGCCAGCATGACTAAGCCGCTTCTGGTGAACCAGAACAGCGCACGGAAACGCCGTTTAGCTTCCCGCTGGAGTGGTACCTATTTATCTACTTACACGTTCACATGCTTTCAAACTGCTAGGTTGGCAGGAGCAGGGACCGAGCAACGGGAGCTCACCCCGTTGCAGGGATTTGAACCGCCAACCTTCCGATGAGCAAGCCCTAGGCTCTGTGGTTTAACCCACAGCGCCACCTGCAGAATACACACTAGCAAAATCCAGAAAGATTGGCTGTGGATGGCAAGCTGCTGTTGATTTATAAGTTTTGATTGCTTGGGTTTTTCAAGTTCCTTTCCAGTGTTCTTCCATTGTGTTTTATGGCGTGCGCACACACAGAAGTGGAATTGCCATGTGGAGTGCTTTAGTTCAGGAAGGTGATCAGTCATGCTGTCTTCCAGGATGTTCCATACCATTCTCTCCACCCTGTTTTTCATTATTTCCCCTCAACAGTCAGTCAGCCACATTCACACAATGTGTATTAATACCACATTGAACAGTCAAAGAATTCTGTAGTTTGTTAAGGGTGCTGAGAGTTGTTAGGAAGCCCCTTTTCACCTCACAGAGCTACAGTTTCCAGAATTCCATGTGAAGACGGATGAATTGTGAAGCCACTCTGAGACCAACTCTCGGCACCCTTAAAAAACTACAACTCCCACAATTATTTGGGAGGAAGCCATGTTTTTGTTTTTAAGTGGTGTTGTAGTGCTTTATACGTATGGTGTGAGTGTGACCTAAGTTCACTCCTCATTGGTATGTTTGGTTGTTGTTTTCATCCATCATAGTTTTTTCCTAAATATTATTTTTTTGCTTCTGCAACCTTTGGAATCCTGTAAGCCTGCTGATACCTCCCTCTTGTGGCTTGGTTGTGCCATTTTGATTATTGTAGTTCTCGGTGTGTAGATCCTTGAATTCACTTTTGGTATATCAGACAGAGTAGTTCAGCCTCCCCGCCCCCCTATAGAATAGTCAGAATAGCAGTGATAAGTCAATGAAAAGTTGAAGAAAGGGTAGCAAATATATGGCTTCCTGAAATAATTTGATTTTTTTGCCCCTTAGATCTTATCCCAGAATTTGCTGATATTGATAGAGCAAACCCAAACTGTGTGGTGGTTGGTGATGCAGCAGACAACTTTTCTTACAAAAACCTTAATGCTGCCTTCCAAGTGCTCATTGGTTTGGAGAATCCAGTTCTGATATCTCTAGGAAGAGGGTAAGTTAATCAATTTATTTATAGTTCTCAGAAATATTGGGGATGCCAGAAATATATGTGTGCTGCTTGCTTCCCCTTCCAGCCTCTTTTACTGCATTTTGACTTCTTTTTTGAAGCCCAGAATTAGGGAGAATTATGCCACTATTGCACTGCTCTTTGCATTATCTTCTTAATAACTTCTTTCCCCATGGTTTTATCTGTCCTTGCTGCATATTAGACATGTGTTTGCAAAGACTACCATGTATTCCACCACCCCTCTAGCTCCCATTTTTAAAAGCACAGGAGAACAGCAACTGTCTCAGTAGCCTTTGGAACAACATGAAATCCGTTTTGCACCTAATACTGCCTAATTTTATTAACGCTGCCTAACACTTGCTGCACACCATTTAGGATGTTTACAAGCTCTTGGGCTTCAACATCATTCCCAGCCCTTTATCTCCCTCTATCTCTTTGTTATGTTGCTTTGCTTAATATCCATCCTAAAGAAGTACTGATCCCTAAAAGCAATTCTCAACCAATGTAACTGTTTTCAGTAGGGGTAATATGCTTGCGGACTGCTGTCCTTACCAACATTTTTGCAGCAGCATTTTTTTCACTAGTTGCAATTTCTGGACCATCTTCAAGGGCAGTCCCATGTAGGTTGCATTACAGTAATCCAGTTTGGAGTTTACCAGAGCATGAGTAACTATGGCCAGGCTATCCCTATCCAGAAATAGCTGAAGCTGCGTAGAGGTGTTCCTAATCCTCAAGTCCACCTGGACCTTGAGTGATAAAGATGGTTCCAGGAGCCCCACAAACAACACACCTCCTCCTCCTTCATGGGAAATGTAACCCACTATGAACATACTAATTACACCTAACTCCAAACCCCCTGATGACAGCAGCCTCACATAGAAGTTAAATAACATGGGATCCCTCAAGAAAGCTTCCTTGGGAGCTGAGCACCAATCACCCTATGCTATTCTCTGAAATTGTCCTTGAAGGTAGGAGTAAAACCACTTTAAACCCATGCCTCCAACTCCCTCAGACAGTATCATGTTCATTGCTGTCCAATGGCATGGTCAAGGTGAATCAACAGGCTTGCCCTCCCCCCTGCCCTTTTCCTGACAAAGGTCATCAATCAGAGCAACGAAAGCTGAGACTGCGTTGAAATGGGTCTGAAATGATAATCAGTTTTATACAAGCACTCTTGAAGCTGCTCTACCACCACCTTCTTGAGCACCTTGCTGGGAGCATGTACACACTGGGCACCTAGCAGCCCTGATTTAAGACTGTGCCTCTAACCCTGATAACTCCCAGTGAACTTGGTAGGTCTTTCTTCCGAGTGGACCTGCTTTGATGTGGCTGATAGCTCCTTGTATCCCATTGATCTCAATGTGGTGCGCCTTGATTCCCTAAGCATGATTACTTGGAAGAAAGCCCAAGTGAATTCAGTGCAGTTTACTAAATGGGTCAATGGTTGGAGCTTTTAATGCACTGGACAGTATTGGAGTGCATCCATTTTGTTTTATTCCTTGGAGCTGTCCCATAGGAGGCAGCTTTGATTTATTTCTAAACAGCTGTAAGGCTTTCTTAGAGTAGTCGTGCAGGTAGTTCAATGGAGCTAAGTGATTGTTGACTTCCTCTGATAGTGTGTTTGTGTGTGTGTTGGGGGAGCAGACCAAGTCTTACTTGGAGTGAAGTAAATGTTGCAGAAATATGAAGTGTACAAGACCTTTGTAATTCAAACCTCCTCTTTAAGCTTGTAACATCTTCCATAAAGGAGATTACTTTGCTTTGTGTGAGAAGGTGACATTAAATTTGCTTTGATTCAAAATTGAGCTTCTGTGGTAGCATCTAGCTGTAGCAGCAGTGCTTCTAGCAGCAGTTATTTGTTTTCATGTGGTATTTCTGTAGTAATTCTCTCTCTATATATATATATAAAACAGAAAAGTATAGAGTTCATTCCTTAAAAATTATTTTGAAGAAAGAAACTAACATTCTTTCAGCTAAAGTTTTGGTGTGCTCACTTAGAAACCCAGAGCATTAGACTTACTGGAGCAGAATGCTCTCCTTGTGAAACTGGAGTGATTTACATTTAGCATCTGTTTTGGGCCGAGAGTGGGAATTGGCTTTGTAATTTCTTCTGTCATGGCACTGTCAGAAAATTAAGCTGTTTACGCTAGACTATAGAAGGTTAATGGCTGTTCTAGCAAAGGTCAAGTGGTCATTTTAAAGAGAGGCTATGCTGAATAATCGAAAATGGCAGAAGGATAAAGCATAAAATCTTATCTGACTGCTCATCCTATACATTTCTGCTCTCTACCTATCTGTCTTGGGACATGAAAGAAAACACTTGCCTTATCCTGATTGTCTCTTTTACTATTTCTGAAAAAGAAATATGCTAAATAAGATTCTGAATATTCACTAAAAGAAAGGCCCTGGCTTCATTCCTGAGCATAGTTTATTTGGAGTAAGTTCTACCTCAGCATTTCTAAAGAAACATGGTTAAAATAATTGGTCAGCTTGGGTGGCAAACCCCCAGACCACTTAATCTTGTGTTTTCTGGTTTGGCTAGTCAGTGAGATTCTTCACTTACAATGGAAGAAGAAAGAGTGTTTAAGGTGTGTATGTACAGAAGGGAGTTCTGGCTTATTGCCGCCATCTTGGTGGCATATACACCCATTTAGTAGTAGTAGTAGTATTAGTAATAATAATAATAATAATAATAATAATGTCATAGGACTCAACTGGACAAGAGACCAGGCCTCCTGCTTCTCTCACATTTTTGTCAAAAGCAACCATAGCGAACACACCAAATTAGTTCATGGAAGGTGAAGTTATCAGGGACTCTTGGTCAGGATGTCTGTGTATTGTCTCCAGTACTGGAAGCGGTAAGCTTCTGAATGCCAGGTGCTGAGGAGCACACGTGGGGAGGGTGCCACTGTGCAAATGTGTTTCTTGCAGGCTTCCTTATAGGGAACAGGATGCTGGACTAAATGGGCCTTTGGTTTGATCCAGCGAAGCTATTTGTATGTTCTTAAGATCTAAAAATATTTGAATCTAATTTTAACCTTTTCATTTCCAGGCGTTATTATAAAGAAACAGATGGCTTAAAACTTGACGTTGGGGCATATATGAAGGCATTGGAGGTATTTTATAGTTCAAAGGGATATGTTTATTGCAAGCATCGCACTGCACAAGCACATTTGTTTGTATTGATCAGCATGTGAACACAAATCGGATGGAGGTTTCTTATATTAGAAATTGCAAGTGGGTCTCTGTCTTTCCTGGGCCTTTTTTTTTTTTTTTGGAAATAAACGTTTTAGAAAGTCCTTGTTACTTTGGTGGTGTTGATTATTTGGAGGAGAGGAAATATATTCAGCTGTAAGAACAATGCACAGCTCTCTCATTTACTTTGGAACCTTTTGCTCCGTAAAGCTTAGGAGTTAATGCATTTCACAAACTGAGGGGCAGAGTTAAGAAGTGGGCAGGGAGGTAGCTCATCAGTTTTATATGTTAACAACTGACAAGGTTCTAAAACTTCCGAATGAGTTTTATGATCCCTAAAAATGCCAATATATGGATGGAAGACGGCATGCAAAGACAGTGGTGTTGTGGGGGCCCATGTGCCATACTTGTTGATCTTTATAGCAGCAGTCCATATCACATGTGAGCTGTGACAGTGCTTTAGCAAATAATGTAGCACAAAAGGTGGAGCCTGTTGCCTCCTCGAAGGTGGCTTGCCAAGCACATACCTCTTAATTTCCCCAAGATTTCAAGTGTTCATTTGGAAAGATCTCTTTTGTTGCTACTTTTATCTGCTGACCTTAATTTCCTTCAATTTTTGTATTATTTTGCTGAATTTATTATTGTTCCTGTATTGACCTGTATTGTTCTGAGCTGCCTTGAGAACGCTTGTATTGAAGGGTGGCATATAAATGCATAAATAAATAAATAAAATATCCTTAACCATAGCCTTTGACCTTAATTTACAAAAACGCGCAACACACTTGTGGTTGGAAACATATTTGCCCTGTGATGATGCCACCTTGCTGTTGTCAGTGGTGGCCAGTGAAGAGAAATGGGAACAGGAGAACTCACTGTGATAATAATGCTCCCATCACAGGGCGAGTGTTCCTCCATAATTGTGAGGGAGAGGAACTCAAGGCAGTGTTCCCATGCTGCACATAGCATGTAATTCTCACCAGAGTATGTGCCAGAGTCTGTAGGCATGCACTTGCATCTTTGAAAGATTAGGCTGCAAGTAGCTTGAAAGAAAAAAACAGGCTATGTTAGTAGTGGTATGTCAGCAATGAGCCAAAGCATGAAGAGACTTATTTCTATCAATTGCAGCATGCCTGTTATCTGGTACTTTTTGTGATACCATTACATTCTTTTCAAGTAGCCCACAGAAACGCATAGCTTTTTTAAAAAAACAAAAACAAAACAAACAAACCCAATTTCTGGATAGTTTCAAAGAACATGTCAGGCTTATTACCAAAAAATATAGGTGTACATTGGAAAATTGCAAAATTATTTAGACATGACTATGATGATAATGATGTGCCTTATTTGTGTGTAAATCAATCAGACACCTTTGTTTTGAAAGTTAACCATGTTAATTTTGTTTTCTCATCTAGTATGCATGCGATATTCAAGCGGAGGTGGTGGGAAAGCCATCCAAAATGTTTTTCCAGTCAGCCTTGACAGAAATGGGCATTGAACCACATCAGGTAAGCTTTCTTGATTAATACCATCTGCGTTGATTCTAGCAATACTTCCAGGGGCTGTTTTGGAAGGGAAAATATAATCAAACAGTCTACTTTCACAAAAGGTGGTATAACATGGGAGCTGCGAATTCACAAAGGACTTCTGCTCTTCTTCTGTGAAAAGAAAAATTACATGGTTCCCATGTTAAATTGCTCACTCATGGAGATTACTCACATGAGTTGGGTACTGTTTAGTTTCTTTTACTTTCCTTTACTCCCTCCACCCCACTTTTTAAAGGATAAGTTGGCCATAGAGTATGTGCTTGAATACATTCATAGTGCAGAATGCAATTTTAAAAAATGACTTCTTATCTTTACCAAATCTTGAGTGAGTTTTGACATTGTAGGATCCACTTTCTCATGTCTGTCAGAGACCAGATTCCTCTTCATTGGGTAATGGAGGTGAGGACTCCTTTAAGTAAAGCTGGTGGCCATCATTACAACTATCACTTCCAACTATTTTCTCCCCCAAGCTTTCATAAAATGCATTTCTCTCCCAAAGCAGTCTTCAGTATTGTTTCAGATTTAAAAGCAATTAAGTTCTTAAACATGTTTAAGACAATAATATTATACTGCTTTTCTTTTATGTGCCATAGCCTTTTAATTTGCTGTATCTTGTTATACAGAAGTTGGAGAAAAACATGCCCTGCCTCCACTTTAAGCCAGTGGTATAAGTCCTTCTGCAACAGCACAAACTTTCACTTGGAAGGAATAAGAGTTATGAATTACAAGATAATAATTCCATCCAGTGGTTTGGATGATATAAAGAAAAACAACAGCATGTGTTGTGTCTTAGAACCGAGAGCTGATGCTCTGACCCTGTATTTCATGCTTTGTTTGTTTTATCGTATTATAGAATATAGGCATTGAGAAGAAATAGTAAGTCATCGAGGCTCAGTTGTCCGTTGGATGATTGTCCCTTAAATAGATTTTAGATGGGTGATGTTCATTCTAATTTTGAAAATATCAGACTTTGGAATTTGAAACTAAAGGAAGCTTTTCCTTTTATATCACATTCCAAAGTTCTTTTTTTTTTTTTGAGTGTGTGTGCCTTCTGTGTCCATTCCCTGTTTATTCTCTCTTACATTCTAGCATTCGGGAACACATTGACCCCCTTTTATACACAGTTGTTATTGTTGTTGTTTAGTCGCATTTACGCACACACAGAGTCTTACAACTGACTGGCACTATGGTAGTGTGGCAAAACGGTTAGAGTATTGGACTATGACCTGGGAAACTGGGCTTCGAATCCCCACTCAGCCATGAAGCTCAGTGGGTGACCTTGGGCCAGTCAGCGTCTCTTAACCTAACCTACCTCAAAGGGTTGTGGTGAGGATGAAATGGGGAAGAGAAGGTACACCACCTTGAGATCCTTGAAAGATAAAGGTGGTCTATAAACTTAATAAATAGATATATAGTTCTTCCTTCTTTCTTGTCTGCTTCCCTACCAGCACCACACAGCTGTCTCTCGAACCATAGTGCTGATAGCTTCGCACAGTTCTATATGAAATATTCATAAATATTATATAACCCTTCAGCAACTGCACGGAGGTCATTTCAATACAAAGTCATTATTCTACTGCCAATACAACCTCAAAGCCTACAGCCTGTGTTTCCCACAGTTGTCTGTGTGGCTTTTTTATACCAGTTGTTTATCTGATTTTGAAACTGCAGAAAGAGAGTTGTCTTGCCAATGTTCTGCACTTTGATTTGTTAATCTTATTTTGCTCACTGCAACCATCATGTGCCCTAACATTGTCCAAATGGTGTGGCTTTGACCACAGTAAATAACAGTAGAGGAAATTATTCCTGTGATACAAAATCCTATAGGATCCTTCTCCACACAGGCAGACATATAAATGAAAGAAAGCTTTTTATGGCATTTAGTCATACTATTTTTTTTTTTTAAATGACTTTTTATCCCTTATTTTGCCAGGAGTTCCTGAAAATGCTGCTCTGTGACTTCTTTTTTCTTTTTAAAGACAAGCAGTCTGTTAAAATCCTGATCCTGGATTTTAATCCTGATCTTCTTTCCTAGTTATCACGTAGCTAAGCTATATGTTTCACTTTTTGTAATCTTCCTTCACAAGTCAATCCTTAAAGCACTTTTAACTGTTTTTGCCACTCTTCCCCAAGCTCTTTCCAATTTGTTGCTATCTTTCTAGTAATGAGATGGCCAGGACTGAACACAGCATTCCACTTGTACTAATCCATTAATCCCAGTTTGAAGGGCCCAGTGAACCAAAAAAGAAAACAGAAAACACTGCCACTTATTTTTTAAAAAACACCACACACATAAGATGAAAAGGTGGGCAGATTTTGAGGAATCTCAAAATTTGAGTGGGCTTGCATCTGGTTGTTTTAAAAGGAAGCAACACAGGAACGACATAAACCCTATTCAGACACTCAGCCTCCTCAGGTGTAAACAAACATTGGGATAAATAGGAGGGGGGTTTGCCAAGCCCTGTCCCCTCCAGTATATCACCTGTATGTGATTCAGAGCCCTCAGTGTGTTTGAAGGCAAAGGTGTCTGAAGCATGATGCTGCTATTTTGAACTCTGTAGTCCTATAGGAACATTAGCATTCAGACTGCTCAGTAGGGTAAGACATGAGAAACCATTGCTGGTAGTGTTGTGCTTAGATTTCCATTGTCTTAACAAGGAGATGGCTCTTCTTTCTTGTGCTTGGCTTGTACTACGCAGAAAGATGTCTCAGTGCCTCACAGTGTTTGTTTCCATTTTTTTAATGGTTGACTGAGATGAAATTAATTAGGGACCAGCAACAAAATGTGCTCCCATTCAGCTCCCATTCCGACAGGAATGTATAGAAATGCACACGGTATGGAAAAAGTAGATAGGGAAAAGTTTTTTCTCCCTCTCTTGTAATACCAGACGTTGTGGGTGTCCAGTGATGCTGAATGCTGGAAGATTCAGGACATATAAAAGAAAGGTTATAAGGCATATAAACAATGGAACTTGCAGTGATGACCTCCAACTTGGATGGTTTTAAAAGAGAATTAGACATATTCATGGAGGGATCAGATTCATGGAGGGACAGTGGCTTCTACCTCCACTGTCAGAGATAGTGAATACTGGTTGTTTGAGGCTCAGCTTACTTGCTGTGAAACAGACAGATGTGTTCTTTTCACCTGAGCAATGCATGTATTTTGTACACATCCCCCCACCCTACACATAGATTATCTTTCACACACAAAGCAGCCACAAGGAATGGCTCAAGAATGCAGCCACAATCATTGTGATTTGGGGGGAAATAGCTGACAGTTTTATCTAGTACATCGAGCTTGTCTGTTCATGCATGCAAGTTTTGTTGCGTGTGTTGGTATCTGCCTAGGATGATAAAATAGGGCCTAGCATGCTGACATTCACCTCATAAAATTGTTCAGGCCCATTTATGTATTGCACTTAAATATAAAATTAGCTGTATCATTAAATCATTGTAAATTCCCATCTGTGCTTTATCAAACATTACAGTGGGCTTTCCCCCCACCTTTCTTCATTTTGCCACTGCAATGTCTTAAACCGTTTCACTGCGGCAGAGCTAGACAGTGGCTAAAGTTTGAATTTTTTGGAGTTGCTTTAATCAATAAAGTTATCACCAGTCATTTCCCTTGATAACTGCTTTGTAAAGAGAACCTGACTTTGCTTGCTACAGCTGAGATGTTTTCAACCTGCTCTTGGAATGGAAGGTACTCCCTAAAGTCCAATTTTCATTTTAACCTTTCCTCAATAGCCTAGAAAAAAACCAGATTGCTGGTATTACTTTAATAGAAAGGAAATTTAAACCTCTTAGAGGTAACCTGCCCCTTCTTATGATTCAATAATATGACAAAGAATAACACATCTTTAAAGGTTACTGAAATAGCCTAATTCATATGTTTTAGGACTGCTGTAACAGTGGGTGATTTTTACTGTATTACGCTAAAACCTAAATAATGTTAAGGTTCCAGTACTTTAATGCCATCATAAAAAGGTCTATCTGAAGCAAATTGTCCTGCTCTAATGGGAGTTGCAATGGGTCACACAAGAGTGCATAAACTACTGGTAGTTGCAAATTCCTGATTCTGATAGTGCCAAATATAGGTATGAAATGGTGCATAAGAATGCATCCCTCGTTCCCATGGGTCCATGAGGCAACTTTCCCACCTTGTCCCAATGTCATTATGCTGCACTAAAAGCAAGAATGTGATTTGCCTAGTTAGAAACCTCTGCTTGGTGCAGTGCATCCTGGATATCATTGAAAAACGGAAACAATCCACAAATGTGAGGCTGGTTGAAAACTTGAGAGTATGAATAGTGGCTTTACGTTTTCTCACTGAGCTGGAGTGCTGCATGCACACTGGTGGCATGGGAGTGAACTAGCATGGAAGGACAGGTAAACATCACTCTGGCCATGCCTCACAGCTCTTCAGCCAGCAAGTGTTGTAGCCTCCTGTTTTGTTGCCCTATTTTTGTCCAGGTACCTTAGCAGAAACATCAGGAAGCAATATTATTTTAAACTGATGACAACACACCTGAGCTGCTGCTTTCTCAATGGTAATAGAAGATTGGAAAGCTGGAATGATCTTGGACTCGTGCATAGATAAACACAGTAAATTGTTTTATACCAATGTTTTATACCATTGGTCTGTCTAGTTGTGAATGATGTACACCAGGTGCAAGTAGAAGGTAGAACCAGGACTAGTAGTAGATCTGGGTGAGTTCCAGTAGACCAGCGAGGATTTCTGACTCCTAATTATTTAATAATGCAGCAACAAATAGACTCCCCCTCCACCAAAATTAAGGCCACTCCAGCAAAGAAAGCTTGGGACGTGGGAACCAGAATTGAATTTATGCACGGAATGATTGTGTGGCACATTCTGGTACTGTGAACGAATTCCTAGGCTTAGTATATGCTCAGAGGCACCCTGTTACTTCGTTGTATGTTTGCCTTGCATAGCCAGTCTCTTGCCCTCCTAGAAATAAAGTTATGAAGCCAAATGCACGGGTACCCTTCAAAACAATTTCTATGGAATGAGCCAGCCTGGCTGCTCCCACCTGTAAGTGGCTTTAGCCAATGAGGGAAATTAGATACCGTATTTTTCGCTCTATAAGACGCACCTGACCATAAGACGCACCTAGTTTTAGAGGAGAACAAGAAAAAAAATATTCTCTTGCTCTCTGCGCAGCGCCTCTCCAGCAAAGCGGGAGGAGAAACGGAAGGGGCTCCGTTTCTCCTCCTGCTTCGCTGAAGGGGCGCTACGCAGAGAGGGAAAGCTGCGCAGCGCCTCTCTAGGTAAGCAAAGTCAAAACAGCAAGAGGGATCACTGTGCAGCGAAAGCAGCGATCCCTCTTGCTGTTCTGGCTTCTGGGATAGCCGTGCCAAGCCTCTTCAGGGCAGGGGGAGTGTTCTTCCCGTTGCCCTGAAGAGGCTTCACGTGGCTATCCCTGAAGCCAGAACAGCAAGAGGGGTCGGTGTGCACCAATCACTCTTGCTCTCCTGGCTTCAGGGATAGTTACGCAGCCTGCATTCGCTCCATAAGACGCACACACATTTCCACTTACTTTTTGGGAGGGGAGAAGTGCATCTTATAGAGGGAAAAATACAGTAAGTATCTTTGTGTTTAATGGGGTGGCCTACACTTTGGTTTAGGATTGGCACTGAGGAAAAACTAGGATATTGCGCCTTTAACAGCTGTGTGGCAGACAGAAGTTCAACATGCTCAGCCTTTTCTAGTACAGTGGTACCTCGGGTTAAGTACTTAATTTGTTCCGGAGGTCCGTTCTTAACCTGAAGCACCACTTTAGCTAATGGGGCCTGCTGCTGCGCCGCCAGAGCATGATTTCTGTTCTCATCCTGAAGCAAAGTTCTTAACCTGAGGTAATATTTCTGGGTTAGCGGAATCTGTAACCTGAAGTGTATGTAACCCGAGGTACCACTGTCTAGAAATAGAATTATGGGAAATGCTTCACCATGACAGTACTGTCTAATTTTGTGCTACGCCAGATTCACATGACAACTGTGTTATATTACACCATACCCCAATGGCAGCCATTTTGTGACAGCACACTCTCAAAATTCGAAATGTTCCTAGTGGTTTAAAAATGGCGACCTTTGTTCTGCCAGATAAATAAAACTCCAGGTAGATAGAACTCCAAATAGATAGAATCACCCCACCCCCACCCCCGCAAAAAAATAATGCCACAGGTACTAAGCCTTGCAAAGGAAAAGGCAGGAGGGTCTTTATTGAGTATTCATTCCTGAACTTTGATTATTAACCATTGCAGATTTAGCCTTCTTTAAGTGTGTGAGATGATTGACGATTGCTGCCACTTTTCTCCCTGCTACATTTAAGAGATTAGGTTGTGACAGAATGCCTGATATGAGGCCGCTAGTAAGTTTTATGAATAAGCAGAGTTTGGGACTCTTTGCTCTGACCTCTGAGCCATACTGGTCCATATTATTTGGACCTCTTATATACATCCTCATCTTTTGGTGATCATTCTCATGCTTTCCAAAGTGAGTATTCCAATATTGGCTTTCCACAGCTCGTTGGTCCACTGGTCACAAGAAAACAAGGATATGTGTACTGCAATTTTATAACAGCCACTATCTCAAGGAAAACACCCATCTATGGTTGTCTTCCTTTTGTGACACATCTCTTATTTCTGTAGCCTTCAATGTCATTTTGCCTCTTGTGGCACCTTCTAAGCCCATAATAGGAATTTTAGTTAATTTAAAAAGATTTCCTCATGCTAATTGAACAAAATAACTGTGCTCCCTGTGTAAAATCTGCAGACAAACTGGAGATCTTTTAATTCTGGCCTTCAGCAGGCATGTGACCTTTTGGTTTTATCTCCCCCCCCCCATCCCTCTCTGCCTGTCCCCCCCCCCCACCTTAGTATATTGCAGTCAGAGAGGAAGTTAAACCTAGGTTTGACAGGTAGAGTTTTTTATTTCCCTTGACAGTGCACCTCTTGACCTCTATCTTCTTGCCAATGATTTTTTAAATCCTAAATGATTTGCGAATAATTGCTCCTCCTTTAGTGATTATTGCCCTTCACCGATAGTAAATCTGTGAAATCCCAGGGGGCTGGAGTACATTTTTGTATGCGTATGCCACAAGCTGGCCTGGATAGGCACTGCTGCTCATGTGCAGCTGCACTTTCAATGTGGATGGTCTTCTCGCATGAAAACTTCTCTTTAGAGACAGAGAGGAATACTTCACCAGTAATCAAATGCCCCAGTTAATTGCAGCAAGGGATTTGATCCTTTTTAGGCCCCTCATTTTGCAGGCATCTTCCTTGAAGCTTTATAAACCACTGGAAAACTGTGTTTCCCTTAAACATTTGATAGCAAACAGAACAACTGCCTAGGCATAGGCTCCTGGTTTAGTGGAAGGGAACTTGGCCCTGACCTGGAGCTGAGCAAGTCACGCAATTGTTTCCAAAATCCATTAAATTTGAAATTTTCATTTTGAAGCAACAATCACATTTGAACACTCAATTGTTAAATCAAGATTCCTACTTATGCTACTGAATTATGCATCTTTCTATGAAATCTGCATAAAAATTGTAGTGGAGACAAGAACACCAACAGCTGCTGCCACTTCATTCTTGCCTACTGCTGTTGGTTCCAGTTGCTGCTTAATTACTTTGATCCATACTAGTAAGAAGCAATTATAAAAATAGGATTGTGTGATCTTAGGTATCCAACTCCCCAGCTGAGCAATGAGTTCTGGAGCCAATGTAAAATGCAGCCAACTGGGATCCGGACCCCATTTAGCTTACTGAATCCTCATTTGGGGACTTTAGTTGCATGCAGCTAGGCCTGGAATCAGATTCATTGCCCCTAACTTTCACATAAATGCCAAATAATATACTACTATGAGTTTGTGGGTGCCAGACCATTCCAATTAATCCCTGGACCTAGCAAATGTTAGAATTTAATCACAGCTTGGGGTGTTAAGATGGGTGCCAGACTTCTTTAATTCCTGGATCCAGCAATTATTAAAATCTACCGGTAACCAAGCCAAGATAGCTTCCTGCGAGGTGATAGCCTGAATTAGGCTTCCTCAACCTCAGCCCTCCAGATGTTTTTGGCCTACAACTCCCATGATCCCTAGCTAGCAGCACCAGTGGTCAGGGATGATGGGAATTGTATCGTGGGTGATGAGCCATTAAGGGGGGATTAAGGGGCTCGGCTTGAGGTGGCAGATGGGTGGGACCCCCTCCCTCAATAGATAAAGCCAGAGTTTAGAGAGTTGAGAGTTGTGGTGTGACCTAGAAGTAAAGGAGCAAGGAGCAGAGAGAGTCAAGAGCACAATATTTGATTTCTGTTTGAATCCAAAGCTATGGCTTTGGGAGAAGCAATACCCTTTTGCGGTGTTGATGCTGTGAACCCTTTCATCATAGGCTCAGGTTATATATATGTGTAAATAAACCATATATCATAAAGATACCACAGTCTCCGCTGTGCCTCATTTCCAAGAGGAAACAGGAACCCTGGATTGGAACCCCTGGAATCTCGTACTGCTCAGAGATTAGGGTAGCATGCAACAATACAATATTTTATCCTTCCACATAAATAATATTCAATCTTTTGTCCTTTACCATAAAAGGTAACAATTACATTTGAATGATAGTTGCATTTATTTGTTGGGGGTGCCGGGGGGGGGGGGAGAATCATGCCTGTCTGAATGGTCTTAAATTCACAAATAGCTGGTGAGGCAATGGCCCTTCTTTATGATAGAACTGACAGAAGATCATGGTACTTGTTCTATCAAAGTAAAATTCCATTTGGTATGACTGGAATGCAGGGCTTGAAAGAAAACGAGCCTTAAAAATGCAATGTTTGTGTCAGTAAATTGAATTGTCTCCTCACCTTTCTACATGACATAATTCCAGAAAATCTGATACTGTCTCCTAATCATTTGTAATATATTCTCAATCAGTTTTAGAATAGGTGTATTTTGAGGAAGCCAGCATAGTGATCAACTTCTGTGATGGTATATTACGATAGCCTTTTGATATGGCAGTGATCAGTGTTTTTCCCCAGGAGGTACTCAAGGGTACACAGTACCAGCACCTCTTTTTGTTGTTGTTAAAAAGTGTGGCACTTACTGTAACAACTTCATTGTGAGTACCTGCACCTCTTTTTCTAGAAAAAAAGCACTGGATGTGATGGAAAGAGACCTGGATGACATGTCAGCTTAAAATGGTACCAGAACAGCTGGAACAGCCACTGATGCAACTGATTCTATGCATTATCGAATTGGGCAGGGGCAGGACACAGAGAGCTGGATTAGGGACAGCTCATCTATGCATACTAAGGCATTTTGATCATCATGCAGTTAGCAACTGCTCTTATGATAGCATGACAAATCTGCCTGCTCTGTCTCACACATGATGCAACTGTAGCTGTACTTCATCCACTGCTGTACAGATGTTTCAAGGGAGAAGTGTTCAGTATTGTTTTTCACATAAAATGAAACCTGCTAAACTTGAATATCATGATCAGAGGAAATCTTCAGCAAACAGTTTGATGGGCTTTGCAAAATCTAGAGTGACATTTTCCCCACCCCCTTAACATTTAGTTATATTTTAAAAACAAATAACAGGAACCATCACCAAGAGAGACACTGCCAGTCATAATACATTTTCTGTTCCCCTAAACCCCACCACTCTGTAACTAACTTTGCAACCAACTCAGCAATATGCAATTAATTACCATTGCATAGTGAGCAATATTTCTCTATTAGGTAGCAATGGAAAGCATGGAGTACTATTGGTATAGATAGATCTAGGCCGACAGGCTGTGGTTACAATGAAATAAAGCCGTGCCATTTAACCACTTAGTAATTGAAAGATACGATGGGAACGTCTTGAAATGTTAGCATACCATTGCATTGTCTCAAAAGCATGTTTTCTTCTCTGATGGTTTTCAAATTGCCTGGATGTATAGCGCTTGCCTCATAGGTAGAGGATGAATTATATTCAAGGTGAGCTGACTTTTAATCAATACGGTGACAATATTATCTTGTTTAATTTGTATGATGGCTGTATTAAACATCAAATCAAGCAGTTTATTATGTCAAGGAAGATGAAGTATGACAGGAATCAAATGCACTTGACACCACTTTTGTCTGTATTTCATTGCTGTGACAGGCCATCATGATTGGGGATGATATTGTAAATGATGTTGGAGGTGCCCAGCATTGCGGTATGAGAGCTCTACAAGTACGGACTGGAAAGTACAGGTCAGTGCACATTAAATATGCATTACATTCTATGCAGATGATGATGGAAACACAGGATATAACAGTGGCTTGTGATTTACATTCTCTGACTTAATCCCTGTCTTTATGAAGCTATGGTATGCTTTTAATGTATGGATTTATAATAGGAGAAGAAATAGGTCATTTTGTGAAATAGGATGTTGAAATGCATCATCTGCCAGGTCTCATTTGGGATTGGAGTTCGCACAAAGTCCACATTCTTACCATTGAGCCATGTGCCATCTTAATACTTTAGAACACAAACATCTACAGCCAAAATCTCTTTTGACTGTAAAAGTTTTGCAACATCCATTTGAAAGAATGTGACAATATAGGAAGCTGCTTTAGGCTGAGTTAAACCATTGGTCCTTCTGCACTGATTGGCAGCGGGTCACTAGGGTATCATGCTGGGTTATCTCCTAACCCTACCTGGAGCTTCTGGGAATTGAACCTGGAACCTGTTGCATGCAAAGTATATCCTTGACCACTGATTCTGTTCTGCAAATGCTGTTTCCTTATCTTCCTGAAAACATGGAGTTAAGAGCCTTCAGTTTTTCATCTAACATGTTTTGCCCTATAGTACTGGTCAAAACACAGATTCCACAGCTGTAACATCACACTTTTCAGCTGGGAACCATCTAATTCATACTGCAAATATGTAGAGATTGTAAAAAAAATAAAAAAAAAAAAGTGTGATATGTGAGATTCTGGGCATGAACTTTGTTTGCTTTCATCAAAAGTGATAACAGCTTACTCAAGACAACTTGTAAAGGTAAAGGTAAAGGTACCCCTGCCCGTACGGGCCAGTCTTGACAGACTCTGGGGTTGTGCGCCCATCTCACTTAAGAGGCCAGGGGCCAGCGCTGTCCGGAGACACTTCCGGGTCACGTGGCCAGCGTGACATCGCTGCTCTGGCGAGCCAGAGCCGCACACGGAAACGCCGTTTACCTTCCCGCTGGTAAGCGGTCCCTATTTATCTACTTGCACCCGGAGGTGCTTTCGAGCTGCTAGGTTGGCAGGCGCTGGGACCGAGCAGCGGGAGCGCACCCCGCCGCAGGGATTCGAACCGCCGACCTTTCGATCGGCAAGTCCTAGGCGCTGAGGCTTTAACCCACAGCGCCACCTGCGTCCCAGACAACTTGTAGCTAGCTGCTTTTCAGTCCTTGTTCCCCATTATTTCCTATGAAAACCTAAACAATTCAACCAAATTCTAATTGCTTCTGTGCAGAGGCCACCCACATTGCACCTATAAAGCTCCACATTGCACCTATAAAGCTCTACAATAATGATGAATGTGATCTAAGGGAAGCCATCAGATTATGATAGGACAAGCGTTAGATTCCTTCTTCCTCGCAAAGTGTCATTAATGACATGAAAAAAACACTGTCATTGTAGCCCTGCACTTTGGAATACTGCTAGCTCTTTTCTGTGGCAAGTGAAGAAGTCCCTGCCCTGACTTCCTAAGCAGATTGGAAAGTAAAAACACCTTCACACTATAGTTCCTTGCATTTTTGAAGGGCTGTAGCTCAGTGGTAGATTATCTGCCTTGGATGCAGAAGGTTCCATGTTCAATCCCCAACATTTCCTGGTAGGGCTGAAACCCTGGGGAGCCACTGCCAGCCAGTATAGACAGTACACTGATGGACCATTGAGGTCTGAAAAAGCCAGCTTGATACCCATCTATGTACTTTAGTGCTTAAGTGTGCTAACATTGGGCTTTGTACAGTGGCTAGGTACAAGGGGCCTAGTGCAGAGCTTTGCATGTACATTGGGCTCTTAAGACCTTTTGTGCAAATTGTATCTCCTTTCACCACTTGGCAAGCAGCTCTGTGATGCAAGGTAGTAATCAGAGCAACAGGAGAAGATGCCATTGAGACTAACAGAAAGGAAGCCCAGGTGTGTATGTGGAAGTGTCTTTGCACATCTAAGAAATGCTCTGAATCTCAGATGTGTAAAAGGAGACATGGGGAATATTTGTTTTTAAGAGTGACAATACATCAAAAGCCCTATAAAGAATCCCTAGGGACTTTAGAATATAACATAAAGGAAAGTATAGATGGAAATGAAACGCAAGAAATTCATTTTGATGGTTTACACTATTTGAAATCCCAGCTGATACATTTTGCGTTGCTTTCACTGTTTTAAGAGTATGATTGCTCACAGAATGTGCGTTTCAGATAGAGATGAGTGTACTACATCCTAGTGCCCTTAGATGGTGCCATTAGTACATTTACTGCAGCTTTGACCAAAGTTCTTCCCTAGAGGCTCTAAGCAGCAGTTGCCAAATCACAGTAAAACTTGAAAGCTTTGTTAACAGCTGCCAGTACAATGGCATTTTCCAGGTACCTCACTGATCAAAGGTTTCCAACTTTCTAAACTGTCAGGTAAGTTTGTCCCATGAAATTCTTTACAAATCCATGCTTGGATTGCCTGAAAAGCTTTCCTTCCATTTCTTACAAAAGATTGGAGAATGAGCTGATCAAAGCACACACACAGGCCCAAACCTGGTTGAAAACAATGTACATTACATTGAAACATTACATCCCACCAGCCCAGCCCAGCCAGCATGTAAATGGGAAGCAGTTTTTCTTTAGATTGGAATGTGCGGCTTATTTTAAGCAAAGTATAATTTGTCAACAGACATGGAGATCCATGCTTTTTTGACAGCTAGGTGTTCATAGTATGGCACGTACTGCCACGGCTACAAGAATGTACAAGAATGGCCATGAAGCTTTTTCAAAGAGGAGGACTGGGGAAGTTCTGAGTGTTTCATTTGGCCTGCAACTCTTAATGAATTCATTCTGTTAACCTTACACTTCTAAATTTAAACTGTCTTGTAGACTGTGCTGTACTGGCCTGCCCCTATGAGGTATGTAACAGTTACCTCTGTGCAAGAGTGATGCCAAGATCCTTCCCATCAATTATGCAGTTCATATTACTATTCCAATACTTTGTTACTTGAGAACACATTACAGTAAGAGGGTAAAACTACCCAGTGGCATTTGCAACTGTCTTCCCAAATTGGGAAGGGATGCACAATGGATTGGGTGTGTCGTTTTGTGCAGGTGAGGAGTCTCTGATTTCTTATTTTCAGGTATTGTAATTGGAATATTAAATCCTGGTTGAACCGAGGCTCTTTCTTGGCTAGCATCACTTTGGTTGAGCACAGTTGTTGAGGTTCACAAGATACCAAGAGGTTGTAAAATGTTCAGCTGTTTTTGGCAGATGTGAGGAGGAGACTCACAGTACTGTTTGGAGCGCAACAGATTGAAATACTCAAGCAGCCTGAATCAAATAGCACCAGGGGGTGGAAAGAGACCAACCTAGTCACATAGGCTTGACGTGTTCTGCCAGGAGTCTTAAGTTTTCCCTTGGCATTCATTCCCCTACATGCTAGGTGACTGTGGACAGAAGGCGGCAGTGTTTTCCCTCCAGCTTATAAAACAGAACCATTCTGTTCAGGAGAGTGGAAACAAAATGAGTAGGCTGTCCTGTGTTATTCTCACCCTGATCTTGATCTTGATTTAAGTACTTCCTGGCTAGCATACAACATAGGGTTATAAATTATTGGGTTTTGTTTTAAATGTGTTCTTGCTCTCAATGACAGTTCTGTAATATCTGGTCAAGAAAACACTATTTTGAAGAGCCTCGGGTTTTCACATCACGGTACAAATTGACAAATCGGTTTTATGGAAATAATGTAGAAGTTAAATTTGCCGGTTTTAATGGTTGCTTTCATTCTGAGAGTAGCTACAACAGCTGGTTATCCATTAAAGCCTCATGGTACTTGTACAGAAATAATGGGGGGAAAGCTACAGAGACGACTATCCAGTGGGATGGTGCTAGTTTACAAAATGAAGAACTACTTCTGGAATTTTTGTTTATAATAGAGATTTGAATTCCACTTTAAAAATTCATTTAAAATCCATTCAAAATCCACTTTAATCCCCTTTTTCCTACTAGCACCAAACTTAAGGTGGCATACATGTGACTCTTAGTATTAATGGACTGGGCTCCCATCAAGGGCCTATCAACACTATGTATTATCTGGACTTCCTTAAGCTTTCATGTAATTGCCTGTGGATATTTAGCAATTTCTTAGAATTCAGGTAGATTACTTAATTGCATGGTTAACTGTTACGAAGGACGGGCATTATTGCATGTGCTAAAAGATCGTATAAATTCTTTTAAGGAAAACTCGGGGGTTGTTTGGTTCGTGTCACTCACTTATTGTTGAGTTCTGTGCGGACTTGCTAGACTAGGCAAATTTCGAGAGCCACTTTAGTTTATTCAGGTTGCCGGTCAAGCCAATTTATATTTCTCCTTTCCCTGCCAATGCATTATTCATGAAGCAATGTGGGTGACTGGACTGAATCCCTGAAAAGAAAGGCATTCTGTGCAGGCCTCTCCAAAATTTCCTACGGAGTGTCTGTGCTCTCCTGCACAGTATAATCTGCAAGGACAAACCTGCCTCCATTTTGAAGACAAGCAACACATAGCTGAACTTCTGTGTTTGGTCCCAACATTCTGTCTCCTGTTCTCTCTGCTTCAAGTTTTAGAACAGGGTGGGATAAGGGTTTTTTGTCTGTGCTAATCCCAAGCTTGCAGTAGCAAAACCCTGCTGTAGAATAGCCATGGTAGTTACCCAAACATTTCAGTGTTTTCTTCTGCTCACATAGCTTGCGGTATGATCAGTTATTTGCTAGCTCATCACTTAGAAGCCCCACTGAATATCATTCCAAAAAGTAACAGAGAGTAGTGTCTTAAAGAAGCTGGTGGGGCTGCTGAAATGTGCTTCAGAAGCATTAGCATTGGAGACAGCTGTGCAATTGTGGTTTCACTAGTGATTTCCTTTCTTTAGACTGTGGTTCCTCCTTCTGGTTTGCATGCTTCATGTGGAAAGTGCAGTAGCTTTTCCTGGACACCATGCAGAGAGAGGCTAAAAATTAGATCTGTTTGTTCTGTGATTAAATCAAAGTAAAAGCATTATATTCTGGCAATGAAATGGTTGCATTAATATCTCCAGCCAACTCCATTTAAATTAGAAATGTTTAACAAATGTTTTTACCTAAGGTTGTAGTAACTGCATACCAGACCCTTGGAACATCTTGTGATTTAAGATACAACAGTGTGGTCCAGAATAATGAAGATGGTTTCTCTACAGTGGCCTAGTTCCAGTGGGCCTTCTTATTGCCTCCTTGAACCCAGAAATATTACACAATGACTTGATCTCTCAGCAGCCTTCATTATTGTTGACCAGGCTTCCTCAACCTCGGCCCTTCGGATGTTTTCAGACTACAATTCCCATCATCCCTGACCACTGGTCCTGCTAGCTAGGGATCATGGGAGTTGTAGGCCAAAAACATCTCAAGGGCCAAGGTTGAGGAAACCTGCTGTTGACCATAGTATCCTCCTGAAGAGGCTCTGTGGTTTGGAAGACCATATTACAGTGCTTCCATTCCTATCTGCAGGACCACTACCTGAGAATAGTATTGGGGGGCTTCTGCTGGACCTCTTGGCTGGATGAGAGCCAATAAACAGAGACTGAATCATGGTAAAATAGAGGTGCTGGTGGTTGGTGGCAACCTTGACCTGTACTTTGGAAGGCAAACTCTCTCAGAAAGAAGGGGGTTCGTAGCTTGTGGGTGCTCCTGAAGCCAACACCAGCTTGTTTGACAGCTGTGATCATTTATAGACTGGGTCAACCTGGCCATGGATATCCAAACACAATCCATAGGGTTGGCTTTACCTTTTGAAGCTCTAAATGGCTTGTGGCCAGGTACCTTAAGGACCATAACTCTCCCTTGTGTACCTGACCAGAGGCACCAAGTTGCCCCCAAGATTGAGGGGGCCTGGTGTGCGTTGCACATGTGTGCGACGTCACAACGTCTGGAGAAGGCAGAGCGCTCTGGAGGAGCCAGCCACTGAAGCTGCGCCACACTCTGCTCTGCGCTTGATCTCCTCCACCCCCTCAACAATGACTCGGCCCCTTCCAACAAATATTGAGAGGGCTGAAGACACCTCAGTCCCCTAGAATTGGTGTACCTGCACCTGCCTAATATACGATCTTCCTCATTGGCTGTTCTTCTGGTTTCCTCATCATTGGAGGTAAGACAGCTGATGACTGGAGAATAGGTTTTTCAGTTGTAGCATCCTGATTTTGGAATGTTCTTCTCCAAGGAGTTGCACCTAGCTCTGAGTTGTGCTTTCTTTTTGGCAGTAAGTGAAAATCGTTTTATTTGCCCAGACCTTTTAGAGCAGTGACAGGGAACGTGGGGCCTTCCATATATTGTTGGACTCTGGCTCCCATCAGCCCAGTCAGCATGGTCAATGGTGAAGGCAACTGGGAACTGTAGTGCAGCAACATCTAGAGGACCACAGGTTTCCCACCCATCTTGGAGTTTGTTTTCCCCCACTGCAATTAAACTACTCAGGTTTTATTGTCTTATTGATATTGTCTCTGCTGATTTTTATCGGCTTTATGTAAGCCGCTCTGGGAGCCATGCCAGCTGGAGGAGTGTAAGAATACTTAAAATAAATAACTATTTGAAAAGCCCTCCAGCTACACATTGTTATAGCCCTAAATGCTTTAAGTGCTCTAAATCTATTCAGCTAGCAGACTTGCTACTGCATGGACCCTACTGGGGTGACCATGTGTCTGCAGCTGGCTACCCTTGACTAGGGGGAAGACATAATATTACTTCTTGGGACTAAACTACAATTTCTGTAAACTGGCCAGAGGACTTTGGTTCATGGGCAAACTAGAAATGAGAATGAATGAGTATATAGATTATATTAGGTAGTGACTCAGTATTCCTATTTAGTTCTCAGTGTGTTCAGTATTAAATTATTCCATGGCTTCTTTTGTGGGAGTCGTCATCAGATCTCTCTCAGTTTTCCTTTCGCCACTGAGTAGTCTGAACAATGGTATTTACTTTACTCTTGTGTGAAGTTGACTTGTTTCCAACCGGTACATGATGCAAAGTGTTTCTTCTTTTACTGAACATAATGCCTCCATTTGCGAGGGAGGGACGACTCTGTCCCATGCTTTTCTGAATTCAAACCCTCATTTATCCCTTGAAATGCAGTTTATGGACAGTGGGACCTTCAAGGGCTTCTCATCATCACGTGGACTGCCTGAACACAGAGCTAGGCGAAGCCGCTGCTCTGAGCTTTCTGTAACCTGTTACAAAGTGAACCTTTGTTCACACTGTGAAAGACTTTTTGCAGTTGAATAACATTAGCTTCTGCTAAACCATTGGCTGCAGGGGACTGAATTCAGACCTAAAAATAGGGGAATGTTTAAAGAGTCTGTCCAACTCAGAAGTGAAGAATGTGCAGTTGTAACTAAGCTTGACATCTGCCTGAAGATTACATCATCTGGAGGGGGAAGGGAAAGCTTTCAAAATCAAACTTTTCTGAAAAGTGCTAAACAGCTGTCTCAGCTGATAATCATGCAATGTTTTTGTAGTGTACCGTGATATTTTTTTAAGTGTAGAAATGCAAAAGAGAGGAAAACTTTGAAGAAACAAGCAAGTTGGTCTTCTCTCTAGATAGACTATTTGCATACTGCTGGTGCTGAAAGACCATTAAAGGTTCCTTACGTTGCAACTAAAGAGCTTCTCAGTGTTTAGGATTCTTCTGTTAAAAGATGCTAACATTATGAGCTTCTATCTATAATATAGTCCATGGATTTGGTAACTTCCAACATATAAGTCGGGGGCTCAGTTAAGAACATAAAAAGAGCTCTGATGGATCAGGCCCTTCTGGTCTAGTATCCTGTTCTCACAGTGACCAACCAGATGCCTGTGGGAAGCTTGCAAGCAGGACCTAAGTATAGCAACACTTTCCTAACTTGTCATCCCAATGCCTTGATATTATGGAGCCTTAAAAGGACCCCCCTCCCCCACAAAAGCACAAACCTTGTCCTCCTCATATAGTGTTTTCTTTTAAGAGCTCTCCAACCACATTCCTCCATTTCACAGCTGGAGGCAATTGTGCCAGATGGAGTGAAGGTTTCACCCTAAATGCAGTAAGCCAGCATAGTGGGTATATTGCAGATATTAATATTGTGCAGTTTGAAGTGACTGTATTCATGAGAACTGACTGCCTTTTGGGAACGACACATTGTCGAGTCCCATAAATTTAATTAAAAGTTTTGCTTGCAGAACTTTCTTCAAAAACATCAAAATGTGACATTCAAACAGTTGCACAAGACATATGCCAGTCCAAGACATTATGTGTTCTGCTTCTAAGCTACAGCCTTTGGCATAGGGCTGATCTGTGTGGCAAGCTGATACCCTCTAATAGCTTTCCACATATGTAGAGCAGTCTCCATGTGTACCCAGTTTCAAGCGGCCTCCGCTAGGCACTCATATTATGAAAATGGTGTGCATAACCCAAGTCAGCTTCATGTAGGAAGCGCTTTGTATGAAAATAGCCACCACATTTGAGAAAGAATTGCTTAAAATGAGTGTCTATAATGTGGCAGTTTTTTTCTCCCTAAATACCCAGCTTTTTTCACATGCTCCTTGTGAAACCAAGTTGATGACTGGATTGACTGATATATACAATTTGCCTTGAGATCAACTACTGCTTTATAGTGTTGTGTATAGACACTCCTGTGTGAATGTCCTTAACTAAAGTTAAAGTGAATCTACTTTGCCATGAAATTCAAAGTGGTCCAAGGAAAGTCACTGTCACTTGATATCTAATTGTATTATTACATGTAGATGTGAAATTATAAGACACTAAATAAAAGTATGTAAGAAATAATACCTCCTTAAAGGCTTTACTGGTTAATAGTATATGTATTTATATATCTATTTCCATTTATAATGGCATTATTAAAATTAAAAAGCCCAGCATAAACCCAGTACAGTTTGCAATACACTTCTATCCTGGAAGACAGAATAAAATACCAAAAACCCCAGAGAGCTTTGTAATCCTAAGTACAGAGGTGAGATTTTCAAGAAAAAGAGACATTACAAAATAGACATTTGGCCTGGTTATTCTGAATAAAAGTGGACCCATTGTGGATCATTATACCAAATAGTACCTTTCACACTTTGTTTCCACCCAACAGCCACATGGAGGAGGAAACGGCCTTGACTTCTTTGTAACTGCAGGATATGAGCAAGTCGGGCAATTATTTTTATTGCTTTAGAACTAAATCAAGCAACGCATGTTCATCTGTTAAACAGATTACATGCTGAAGCCCATCCACCTCTTTGACCAAATGTAAACAAATATTATTCACCTCATAAGTCACAAAACAGAGTATAATTGGCTGGTCATGAAAGCCTTTCTTTTGACCTACTATGTGTTGAATGGAGAGGACTGCAGTGATTGCTGTGAATGCTCACAAATAACAATGCTAATTTGCTGGCACAAACAGGTTAGTCATAACTGCAGATATCCTAAGTCAGGGGTAGTAAATGTGGCACCCACCAGATGTTGCAGACTACAACTCCCATCATGCCTAATCATTTGCAATGCTGGTTGAGACCAATAGGAATTGTAGTCCCAAACATCTGTTACCTACCCCAGTCCTATCCCATAAGTACTATTGTTTCATTTTCAGATTTCTACATTCAGGGAGTCCCTGCATGGGACCTCTGTACATGGGAAAGAGTTCTGGGGCATGTTCCAGTGTACGTTTTTCAGTTCAAGCGGATACTGGTCAGACTGATTGACTGATTGAACTGAAAACATGGCCTAGAACAACTTGTGCAATATTATTCTACATCTGTACATTGTGGGGCAGGCAGACAAGTCCTGAGAAGTACTGATACTGACAGGGTCAAAGTAGACATATATGGGACAGACCTGTGTATTGAAATTGGCTCTGTCATTGAGTCCAGGAGCAGAGGAGCAGCTTAAAATGAAGCAATGCCAGAGGGGTGCTGAACCCTTCCCCAGCTGGTGCTTTTCACTCCATGACCACTGTGCCACAGTTATGCTTTTTTCCTTGTTGAAGTTTAGAAACCAGGAGCAACCCCACCTGGAAAAAAAATGGATAGTAACAGACATTTCAAGGCACAAAACATCAGTAAGGGAAGGTTCCACTTTTTTTACTTCTCCTTGCCCACTCTGCACATTAAATCCCCAGACCAGCCTCAACTTGGTATGGATTCAACACCAGACCTGATTTTAACATATGGTCTGGAGCTATTGTATTTAGTTTGACTCTGCCTTGCAAGAATCTCTCTGAGTTTCCAGTGATTCACAGGAGCTCCTCAGAATGCAGTTTGCAAACCACTGCCATGGCCGAGCAGTTTAGATCAAATGGGTGGCTAACCTGTGACCCTCCCAGAAAGTTGTTGGATTACAACTCCCATCAACTCTAGGCCATCCATCAGGGATGATGGGAGTTGCAGTTCAGTGATGTCTGAAGGGCCACAAGTTAACCCCCTCCCTTGGTTTAGACTGTTCTTGCTCTGCAGTCCAACAGATTGATTGTTCTCAGGTGTCTTTATGCAAAGATCCGTCAGAGAGAAATATCACAGCTAAGTGAAGCTCCATTCCTCTTATTTTTCGGATTTGCATGGTCTTTTTCCTAGCGTTTCCTTGATGTGGACTTTTTTGTGTGTTAGAGAAGCCACATGAATCTTGTCTTTACAATGGAAGAAAAAAGACTTCTGGCTTTATTTCATTTTTTTATTGCTCACTAACTTTTATTAGGGTATCATAGCATGAGTAATTGTGTGAAAGGTTGGGATGTAAACCTTAATGGGTGAAGTAAATCTCTAAAATAAAAAATAAAAAAATCAACAGCACATGGCAGCACAGCCGATAGGTCAGCTGTACTATAGCAGGCTCCCAGTTTCATGGAACATTAGCAGAACTGACAGAAATGAATAAAGTTTCCACCACAGATGAGGCAGGTTTTATTCCTGTGGACACAGCTTGTTCTTTCTCCTCTTTTTCTTTTTCTTCAAATATATGTTCCAATAGAAAGCCTATTTCCCTGCCTTCTGGATTCACATAATTTAAAAGACTTGTCAATTACACCTTTTCGTGGAACAAGGAATTGCCTTTTTTGACCCATCTAACCTACTTTCTGGTATTCATGGCATGACTAAATAGACTTTTGTTCATCCATCTCCCAGGCTTATATTTCATGGTAGAATACTTGCTTTTATTTCAAGATGCTGCACAATATATTTATTATTTTCCAAATTCATCTTCTCGCTTTTATACACTATCCCCAGGATACTTAGAATTAACTTCCATCTCTCACTATATACCAGTTTTCTATCACTGCAAATCCTCCAGTACATGAATTTAAGTATTCTATGAAGTTATTCCCCCTTTCCTTTATATATATATTTAATAAACATAATCTATTTGCAGTGTTTAACTGTACTCGTTTTTAGGATGAGATCAGTTGCTGTTTTAGTACATTAATGAGATATTGCAAAAGTACCATAAAATCACATGTAAATTAAGAGGTAGTGACTTGATCTTTAGTTTCCTGCAATGAATTTTGTGCATTGCTATGGGTTAAACATGTTGATAGTGCAAAGATAATAAGTTTCTACATTAATACTATATCCGGGTAACCTACATAGGTCTGGAAGCATGGAGAGGTATTCTCATATATTAGCCACCCAATCTTTCAGTGTTAAAACATTGACTTCAGAGAGGCTACCACATTGTTGAAAGATTAGACAGTCTCAACAAATCTGTACATGCGTGTGTGTTTAGTCAATAGAAAATGTGGCACCTGTGATTTGAAGTAATATCCTGCATGAACACTTACCTGCCACCTTTGTTTTATATCATTTTAATATGTTAAGCATATCTTAACGCTGGTGGAAGAAGAGAGGCATTGTGTGCATACCAAGCTGATAACCAGGTCTTTGAGAGAAATAAGCTTAATGTAAATATTCAAGTGTGCTAGGGAGATGAGCTCACACATTGTAGCCAAGGAGAAAAGAAAAACTCATATCTCATAATGAGCACAATTTAAAAACAGACCATCTACATGCAAGTTAGCTACTCTATTTTTCGCCCTATAGGACGCACTTTTTCCCCTCCAAAAATGAAGGGGAAATGTATGTGTGTCCTATGGGGTGAATGCAGGCTTTTGCTGAAGCCTGGAGAGCGAGAGGGGTCGGTGCGCTTCAGGAGAGCCGCAGCGCCAGCTCCGGGGACAGCTGGGAGGCACAGCATGTCTTCCCGCTGTCCCCGGACCTGGTCTGCAGGCGGGCGGCGGGGAGAAGAGCGCTTCTCCCCGCTGCCGGCCCCACAAGCGCCTGGGGGAAAAATATTTTTTTTTTCTTTATTTCCCCCCCAAAAAAACTTGGTGCGTCCTATGGGGCGAAAAATACGGTAATTATAATGTGTATTTGGCAGCTCTAGTTTTTGCTTAGTGTTACAATAGGTGAGTGCCATTATTTTGCAGTAGCAATAATGGTGCATCAATAACTAAAATGGAAACCAGGTCTAAAAACCAAGACTAAAAAAAGTGGTAATGCCTAGATCAGCTTTCCCCAACCTGTGGCCCTCCAAATGTTTTGGCCTAAAGTTCCCATCAACCCAAGGCAGCATGACTATTGGTATCCGTCTGTCTCAGGAGACCTTTATTAAAAACAAAAAAAAAATCATAGATAAATGCAGAAACAGGACAGAATGTAGAAGTTTCACATGTGAAATTGACACACGCCAGAAACAGATTGAGCCATCCCTGCTGGATAGTATTTACAATGCCATGGAAACCTGTTGAGAAGTGGTTCCCTCTGGCATGGGAAATACTAGAATTTTCATTTTGCTTTGTTGAGATTGTCCCTTGTTTGCATTGCAACTGGAAAAAAACACTGTGAGAATCGGGCTCCAGAATACCCAGAGCAAAAGGCAGTTTCCCATCTGGAACAGATTGCATACATCATGGTTAGGCAAGCTGCTGAGAAAGAAGAATGCTTCATTTGTCATTGTTATGAACTATTGAGCAGACTGAGTGTATGCTAAGTATTCTGCAGCAAGAAAAAGAAACTCATTAATTGCCGAGGTAAGGCATAAACTTAAGACAACTTAAATGTCAGAAGAGCAAGAAAATAACAAATGGAGCTATTCCTGTCATTACTGATCAGCAAGGTAGTTGGTAAGAGGATGGAAGGTCTCTGTTTCCAACTGCTCATGCCATTCATTTGTTAGGCACCAGTTTTAATAATCAGGGTTAGCTATCTTGGAATGAAGATGGTTTCTAATCTTTTGCCTCATTCCTTTCTCCAAGATTTACAGCCTGTTTAATCTGTAAACCATAGATTTGCTTGTATTACCCTGCTTGAGGACTAGCCAGGTGGAGTTCAGCCATCGACTTCTTCAAGTTTAGTTACAGAATCTGTAAACCTCACCGTATTTTCAGTGCCAGGTGGACATTTCAATTCTCTAAGTCATCAGTACTGTTTTTGTGACTGTTCTGATAGTAGCTGTGTGTTCATCCTGCTGTTGAATGGTGAATGTTTTGTAATTGATTATTGTGGATGAGCACATTCAGCGTGAAATTATGGGTTGTATCCAATGAATTCATTGTGTGAGTGGAATGACTTCCCCCCACACTACAGAACTTTCTCTCCTTCACTATACTCCATCAAACCCTCTTGGCCAATTTTAGGGGCATGTGGGGAGCTGCACGAGGAGGGGTGGGGAAGAAAAAGTAGGGGAAGTTCAGTTGCATGAATGGAACTGATTCTGCTTATGCAATGACTTTCCTGGATTTAGCCCATTGTTTTTAACTGGTATATCTGCTATGTATTCTGTTTTTCAGATTTCATTGCTGTCATAAGTCGGTTTGAGACTTTGGTTATAGAAAGCAACTAATTACATAATAGACGTTGCAATTTATTTGTTTGTCAATAATTGCAGGGAATGCGGAAAATTGAAATTGTAAAGTTAGGAAAATAAAGCAGTGTAAAACCACTGGATTAATGATGATATCTAAGCAAATTTAATGACAGCAAGCTGTGAGTCTGGGACCTCAGTGGGACCATGAAGGAAAATCACCTTGTGGAATTCATCTTTCTGTTTTTCTTCTTGGGTACACATGAAATGTGTCATTGGATTTTACCATACTTTTCTCTCTATAACACACAGATTTTTTCTCCTAAAAAGTAAGGGGAAATGTCTGTGTGTGTTATTGAGTGAATGTGTGGTCCCTGGAGCCGACTGGCCGGAGCGCAGGGGCAAAAATCCAATCGCGCGCGTCAGGGAGGAGGGAGCTCCATGAGAGAGGAAGCTGTTGCTTTCCTGCATTCTGCCTCAGGGTCTTACTGCCCACCCTGTTCTATTTCGGTTCCTGTTTGCTCAAACGGAACAAAGAGCAGGCAAATCCCCTCCCCTCCAGGCAAGCAGAGGGGAAAGTAAGGATTGCGTCCTTCCTTCTAACTCCTCTCCATGCTCTAATGCTTTCTAGGGACTCACAGGCAGCAGGAAAACATGCAGGTGGGAGAGAGGGGGGGGCTGGCTGGGGTGGGTAGGGGAAAACTTTTGCCTTCCTTTCCTCCCTCCCGTTAAACCCCTCTCCTGCATTCTTAGCCAGCTGCTTCTCTGCACACCCCTCTCGTGCTCCTTGTTCCTTCTGTGGTTTTCCTTCCCTCCCCACTTAAAACGTAGTTACAAAGCACGGATCCACATGGATTCTCAGGATCTTTGCATTGGGGCAGCCCAAATTCACCATCAGATCACATTACATGTCCATGGCTACAGCCTGCACCAAAAAAATCACGCACCCACTGTTGCCTGGGGCTGCAATGGTGCAAAAACGTGGTTACAAAGCATGGATCCACATGGATCCTCAGGATCTTTGCACTGGGTCACCCCAAATTCACCACCATATCACATAGCATGTCCATGGCTACAGCCTGCACCAAAAAAATCACGCACCCACTGTTGCCTGGGGCTGCAATGGTGCAAAAACGTGGTTACAAAGCATGGATCCACATGGATCCTCAGGATCTTTGCATTGGGTCACCCCAAATTCACCATCAGATCACATAGCATGTCCATGGCTACAGCCTGCACCAAAAAAATCACGCACCCACTGTTGCCTGGGGCTGCAATGGTGCAAAAACGTGGTTACAAAGCATGGATCCACATGGATCCTCAGGATCTTTGCATTGGGTCACCCCAAATTCACCATCAGATCACATAGCATGTCCATGGCTACAGCCTGCACCAAAAAAATCACGCACCCACTGTTGCCTGGGGCCACAATGGTGCAAAAACGTGGTTACAAAGCACAGATCCACAGGGATTCTCAGGATTTTTGCATTGGGCTACCCCAAACTCACCATCAGATCACATGTCTGTGGCCACAGCATGAGGCACAAAAATGATACTTCCACTGTTTCATTCAGAATTCCCCCCCCCTTGTTTTCCTCCTCTAAAAACGATGTGCGTGTTATGGTCAGGTGCGTGTTATAGAGCGAAAAATACGGTAGATCCCTCTATAATTGAATATACATACATGCAGGCATACATACATACATCATTTTATTTGTATGCTGCCTTTCCCTAGTTCAAACCATGCTCAAGGTGGCTTACAACCTGAAAAAATACATAATACAACATAACAAAAGTAGTCATAAACAATAACTAAAACAAAAAATACAAAACCAAATTGATCTAGTTCTATGTAGTATAATAAGATATAAAATAACGATAACAGAAAAATCAACAGCAGCAGCAACAACTCCAAAACTATACCCCAGCCTGTCCAGCAGCTTTCAGCTTTTGTACCTGGAGTTAGTCAGGGCCCCACCCTCCCATGCCAGGTGGGAAAAGGCCGGCAAAGCAGGGAGGAGGTCCAATCTTAAATACGTGTATTGCCAAGGATGTTGTTTTTGTTTCAAACATTGCAAATTTTGGACAAGATGGATTGTTTTAAGAAGTAGCAGAGAGATATTTCCAGATTTGTCTGGCAGGGCAAGAAGCCTCAAATAAAATTTAAGATATTAAATGATGTTAAAGAAAGAGGTGGATTTGCCCTGCCAGACCTTAAACTTTACTATGAATCAGCTGCTTTTTGCTGGCTGAGAGAATGGCTGCTTCTTGAAAACACTGATGTGTTGGACTTAGAAGGTTTCAACAATGTATTTGGTTGTCATGCATATCTGTGGTATGATAAGGTAAAAGCACATAAAGCGTTTAAAAACCATATTGTTAGAAAAGCACTGTTTAATGTTTGGATAAGATATAAGGATTTGTTAGGATTTGTCACCAATGGAAGCGAAGGCACAGAAAAAACTCAATATGGAGGCCAAATGGCCGAAATATTGGGAAATTTTGGAACAAGATGGAGATAGAGTAAAACTGCAGAGCTTTGAAAAATTAAAAAACAAAGTGCGAGATTGGCTCCATTATTACCAAATAATGGAGGCATATAACTTGGACAAAAAAGTTGGCTTCCAGGTGGAAAAATCAAAATTGGAAACAGAATTACTAGATCCCAAAATTAAGAATTTGTCAAGAATGTATAACTTGCTGTTGAAATGGAACACTCAGGATGAAACGGTGAAATCTGCTATGATTAAATGGGCACAAGATGTTGGACATAACATTATGATGACTGACTGGGAACAGTTATGGACCACAGGTATGAAATTTACAGCATGCAATGCTCTAAGAGAGAATTTAATGAAAATGATTTATAGGTGGTACATGACACCAGTCAAGCTTGCAAAAATTTACCATTTGCCCGAAAATAAATGTTGGAAATGTAATGAGACTGAAGGTACATTCTTTCACCTTTGGTGGACATGCCCAAGGATTAAGACATTCTGGGAGATGATTTATAATGAAATGAAAAAGGTATTCAAATATACCTTTCTGAAGAAACCAGAGGCCTTTCTCCTGGGCATGGTCGGCCAATTGGTGCCAAAGAAGGACAGAACTTTCTTTATGTATGCAACAACAGCAGCAAGAATACTCATCGCGAAGTATTGGAAGACACAAGATTTACCCACCCGGGAAGAATGGCAGATGAAGTTGATGGAATATATGGAATTGGCGGAAATGACTGGCAGAATCCGAGACCAGGGAGAAGAGTCGGTGGAAGAAGACTGGAAAAAATGTAAAGATTATTTACAGAAATATTGTAAAGTTAAGGAATCTTAGAAAAATGATGGAATGAAGTTATATGTCTTTAGCAGAAATGTTATAAGGAATTAGGCACAGACAGATTGTAAATGTATTAAAGGGAAAAAACAAGGTTAGAATATGATAAGATAAATTATAGGACAGAAAACAGAGGAAGATGGAAAGGAATTGCTGAAACAATTAATAGAAGTGGAATACAAAAAGGGAGGTGTGAGGAGGTCGCTGAAACAAGTGAACGAAAGTTATGATATCGAAATTATTGGATGTTTTTTTAAATTGTTTTTGTTTTGTTTGGTTGATTTAATGTTTTAGGGTTTGGGTTGTGTGGTGTGGTTTTTTTTTGGTTTTGTATTGTATTGTATTGTATTCTTTTTTGTAATTTTTAAACTGCTAATAAATATTATTATTTTTTTAAAAAAACAATCTTAAATACGAAGCAATGTGAATTAATCACCTTAAAATGCAGATTCCAGAGAAAAAAACATTGTCCTGCCTTGAACCACCATTTTTCTTTTCACTGCAGGTGCAGAATTGTCTCATGTCAGTATGGTATGGCTTATTATACCAGTTAATGTCTGAGGTAGCACCTTTCCCTGGTCACTTCCTTCTATTGTCAGTTCACTCGAAGTGGGCAGAGTTGGAGCTATCTGTTCATGTGGGAAAGAAGAGAGTCCAAGTCTTCAACCTTCCTGTACTGTATTCTGCAGAAAGCAATTGATTGTCCTTGTGGTTAGTCTTACAACAGGAAAAATGGAAACAATTTTTTTCTAAATACATATGCAGACCTACAAATCCAGGTGGTCTAGTGGCAGAAACAGTGCCAGATTTACATATAAGATAAATAATCTATAGCTTAGGGCCCCACTCTCTTGGGGGGCCCCAAAAAAATTAAAGGAAAAAACTGGATGTACATTTCCAAAATATAAGATAAAAAACAAATAAAATAAAATGTACATACAGCAGCAGTGTTTTGTGTTATGTAGGCTCCTATGAATTACCATATAGCATATATTCAACACCAAAAACAGTGATAATCTGTTTTTGACAAAGGACAGCTGGACATATAAAGGGCCCCATTACCTTCAGTAGCTTAGGGCCTCATCATCCTAAATCCGGCCCTGGGCAGAGAAGAACCAAACTCTGTATTGGTACTTGTTTCCAGTGCTTTTTTCTGAGGGGACACAGGGGTACACATAAACATTTTGTGAATCTTTGTACTCTTGTCCATTTACTGTATTTATTTTTCCCAATGGTGATTTTCTTGAGTCAAAATGAGAGTACCTGTAAACATTTTTAAAAAGAAAAAAAGTATTGCTTGTAGTTGCACCCGAGAAGGCAATTCCCAAACCTCAATAGATGCACAAGGGGCTTTCTCTGTCACTCTTCTGCATTAAAGATCTCTGAGCCATTTAAGGAAAGGAGCTTGTCCTGAAATGGAAGCACTGTACTCCAGCTCTTTCTCTCTGCTTCTGAAATTTGCCACTTAAGTACACGGCAAAGACAATTGTTACTTAATGCAGGTTAAGGAGACCAGTGCAAAATTACAAACCTTGTCTGGCAGGAGTTTCCTGTATTTCTCTGCAACAAGAAGGATAATTTTAGCAAGCTAAAGAATTATTTGTATTTCTTCCAGGAGAGAGGGATAACTGTCTTGCACTGTGAAAAAGCAAACAAACCTCACAAACTTCAATGAGCAAAGAACCACCGAGCCATTGCAATTTTAATTAAAAGAAGAACTTCCCAGTTATGGTAAATGACCCTGGGTTTGGGGTTTTTGCTTTGATTTCCACATCTTTTTAATCTACTTGGAATTTCAAAATCTATTACTTGCTTGCACACTATGCAAACAAGTCTGTAGTTATTCTTTATTGTTGCTTTCCTTACTGTTATTTTGCGCTGCTGCTAGAGGTCTAAAGGTTTTTCAGTAGTTTCCCGTAGGGTGCTGTGAATACTCAGCTAGAACACCTTTTGAAAGGAAGTGTGGCTCTGGCTACTGTCAGTGCTATCTCTGACCATTTTGTGTTCAATTGCATAAGGTTCAGCTCTTCCCATCCCATATATAAAACTCAACATATTAATACTGGGCATTGAATTCAATGTCTACCCATGGGTCCACTTTATGTTAGAATGCCTGGCTATGCAGTCAACACTAAGACATAATCATTGTATTATTTTAAAGGAAATCACGAGCCAGATGTGCAGTGCTTTGCCACAGGAGAAGTATTATATTGTGACTATTTTTAAGAACTCTGAAATTGCTTTAATAGTGGGATGTAATGGAAAGTACACGGTTGGAAATGGCAAACATTTTGTTCATGGTGTGTGAGTGTGTGTGTGTGGCAGGCAAACTACTTGGTTCATATTGCAGAGGATTTTTGTATCCTAGCCAGAGCAGGCAATATTTAGCCCAAATGTGGTCTCTCGGCCCTGTGCTTTTGTATACTTGTGTACTAATATGGTGATTGTCAAGGGATTTGCTGATGCCAGAGCACAGCTTGTTATATAAAAGGACAATTGAGAGGAAGCAGCGGGATACTGTGTATAAAATGATTTAAGATCTTACCCATATTCAGCAACTCGGAGCACACGTTCAGCCAGACAGATGCTTCCTGGATTAATCTGAACAACTGGACCTGATGGAAACTCAATTAAGCAGCTTTACTGTTCCGGATTCTCTAGTTTACAATACCACATGCTGCTATTCCAATTATAACATTGTTTCCTACATTTGCTTGATTCTCGGCTGTTTGAATAACTGCCATGGAAATACCCTTTAAAACTGTGCAGGCTGAAATGAGAGTTATAGAAATATGGTGCAGTACTGTCTCTGCATTCAAACTGAGTTTGCTAATAGCAAACTTAAGTTTCACTAACTTGGCCTGGCAATGTGTATTGGTGAGGACAGTGAAATCAAAAGAATGTTTCCGGGTTGTGTTCTTGCGCAAGTCCAATTTATGGGTGTTTAAGGTTTTGTGATCTTTGCTTAGATTTATTCTTTACTGCTGCAATTAGGAGACAGTGATATGACAGTACTTCTGCTTCTTTCAGTTGAGAAGTGGAAGGTGTGAAAACCCACACTTCTTCTATACCAAGCTCACAGAGACTGCTGGGGAATGCATAGTTATTCATAGCTGGTGTAGGTGGATGCCCCAGAGGAAGAGATCGTATCTGACCTATACCATGCCAGTGGGATCATGGGGAGTTGCATTATGGACATCTTTAGAATGATTTTTTTGAAAAGTAAATGAGGTATCATCTGGGTAGCTAAGAAATAGAGATGTAGCTTTAGATTCTCAATATACTGAAGACATATCCTGAGCCTGTTCAGTAAAAGCTCTCCTTCTGTCCTCCTGTTGCTATTAAGTTAGCATGGCACATGAGCAAGTACAAATACTCTCTTTGGGACATGCTGATATTGATATGTGCCAAATGGATATGCTCACAGGCCCTTTGATAAAGAGCCCAGAAAGAAACCTGACCTTGGAATTTTCTTCGGTAGATATGAAACGAATCTATAAACATGGTAGCGGAGAGTATCCTTTTTCATTTCTGTTGATTACTTTTTCCGGAATCATGTAATTCAAATACCTGGCTCTATTCCTATTCTCTTTCACAACTGTAGCAAGCTGACAGAACTGAGATGGGAAGAAAACAAGCACCAACATGATATAGTATTTACTGGATGTATATCTTAGGAAAACTTTCAATAAAGACTTAAGGAAAAAAGAGAAAGGACATGGAAGTTTTTAGGAACCTAGGACTGATGTTAATCACAGTGTTAATCAAGCCACTGTGTTTGAATTTAGAATAACTTGGTCCCCAGAAAATGACCCCATGAAGAAAAGTTTATCCAAATATATAGTGACTGCCAGCCATAATTTGTAGGTCATAATTTGTACTGCCAGATGAATAGTGCAACCTGGTGACATGTCTATTCAGAAATATGTCTCACTAAGTTAAATTGGACTCACACCTTGGTAAGTAGCTTTAAGATTATGGCATTAATGATTTTCAACCCAGAAGCAAAAAAGTCAAAATGTTCTCCTTCCTTTGATTTTTCTTACCTTCAACCCCTATTGTTTTCCTTTGGGAATCTGGAAACATTGGCTGTGGTGCAGCATGTACTGTGATTGGTTTGGATGTAGGAGACCCAGACTCATATACCTGCTCAGCGATGACCCTAGGCAAGTCAAAACTTGGAACCATCACTTCTTTACAGAGGATTTGTTTTAACTGATTAAATTTCTACCCCCCCCCCTTAAAAACAAACCTTTTCACAAGGCAGTACACAAAAAATATAAATTAAGCAAGTATATAGAAATAATCTAAAAATACATAATTTTAAAGAGCATCAGTAGCATTAAAATATCAAATAATTATCCATCACTGTGATTAACTCAGGTAGTATGTAGGCATTCTGCAGTTTAGTAACCCACACAATTCTTGTTGGCAGGCAGACTTTTGTCTTCTGGGTTTCTGGGAGTTTTCCTGTTGTTATTCTGTCTCTCACAGCTACAATAAACCTACCATTAAAATTATGGACTGGCCATTTCTTTGTCAGAGGGCAAATGGGCAAATTTAGCAGGGGATCAAATAATTTTTTCCTTCACTGTACGTAAGGTTCCTTGGAGTTATTGAGCAAGTACTATATAGTATATGCAATCTCTCCCTCTATTACAACATTTCATGGCTATAAGCCTGAATGTCCATTAGGTGGCATTATATACACAAAGTGTGGTTCACCAGCAACTGGGGACTTTCCAATGAGTAGCCAGTATAGCATTTCATGAATTGCTTTTTCACAGACGTGTTAGTGGAGCAGAAAAGTCAGTACCAAGAAAAAACAGGAGCACAGGTTTTGGCTCTCTTGCCTGATTCCCTCTCTGGTGAGTTTGTACCAGAAATGAAATCCTCTTGTATCCTCTTGCAAGACTTCAGATTAGTCTCTTAGACAGTGCTGACCTTTCCTGAAAATAAGATATAAAATCAGCAATCTACCTTACACCACGTCAGCTCATTGATCCACTTAACTCAGCAGGTGCCCAACGTTTCAGACTGGAATCTTTCCAGACCTAGTTGGAGGTGCCTGGGGTTGAACTGGAGATCTCTTGCAAACAGAACATGTTACCAAATTACAGCCACTGTGCATTAGAAAATATCAACATAGCAGACAGCTTCTCTGAAGGACAGCTTGGTTAACAACATTAATTCCCCCCCCCCCTACAGTACATGGCTACTGGGTCCACGCAGCAGCAAGCCCCATGAACTGAGAATATGCCCCACAGCATGCCTCTGTAATATGCATGTAAACAAGGGCTGTACAACAAACAAATCAATGCAGAAAGAATTATCTGAGAGAAAGAAATAATTGAAAAGCTATTATTACCACAGATTTATCTACCTCAGAGCTTGCACCCTGGAATGCTGGCCAGGCCACTGCAGGCCTAAGTGCCGTAGATGGAGCCTGTTTGTAAAGCAATGCATTGATTAAACTATGTATACGTTAACCTTTGGGTCAAGTGTTAAAAAGAAAATGTTTCAGCAACAACCACCTTGACAGCTAGAGCCTAGCTGAGCACTACAGCATGGGGGAGGCACTCTGCAGAACACCAAAATGGTGTCTTTGCCTTCTTCCTCCAGAAAACTATTTATCTTCACAGTTGGCTGTGGTAAATTTTAGCCTGAAATCAGCCAGGGCTCCACTGGGCCTTCTGGTTGTTGCATGGGGCAGAGTGTAAAAGCCTGGGCAAATCTAACTTGAGTTTTAAAAATGAATATTGCTTTTATATTTTCATGATTTGCTTCTGTTCAGGCCTATGAATATATTCCTCTTTATTTTACTTACATATAATTAATAGTACATAATTAAAATGATGTGTATATCTATAATCAATGTATTAAAAAGAAAATAAAAACAGTATATATGCAGATATAAATATTTATTGCTAAATATTCATAATATTATAATATCTGTTTATCACTGATTATGGTCCAGGGGTGTGTGTGTGTGTGTGTGTGTGTGGCACTTCACACTAGCTTGCTTTTGATCCATTTTAGGACCTGGTTAATCACTGAAATATAATAAACTTTACTGTAATGAACAAAACAGATTTATGTTGCCATATAAATAAAATATCTGGTTTCTAAATATTTTTGTTTTTTTGTAGATATTACAATAAAATATCTGTTTTGTTATTCACAGTACTCTGTGTGTGTGTGTGTGCGCGTGCGCGCACCCACACACACCCACACACCGTCTCCCAGGAACATTTTAATTGGTGGGTGTGTTTCACACACACAATTTTTTTGAATTGTTCATTTTATTCATTTATTCATTTTATTCAAATGAATCATATAGTAGATCATATAAGGGTTTACTGCCTCATGTGTTCTCTCATTCCATTAGGCTATGAAAAGACTCCTCTTTTCAATGAAGTTATTGTCCCAGTGTCTAGGTTGCTGAACCTTAATGGTCAGTTTAACCATCTGTCCAGAGCCCCAGATTTTGATTAACCAGTCTTCCAGTTTGGGAAGTCTTCTCAGACTATATGAGAATTTTAAAATGCACTAAATTCAACTGCAACCATAAACCTTTCCCTAACTCTCCTCTCCCCCCTGCTTGCCAGCATGAAAGTAAGAATTACCATATTTTTTCGTGTATAAGACTAGTTTCCCCCCTAAAAAATAATGTCCACAATTTGTGGGCATCTTATACATGGGGGCCATCTCCCCCAGTTTTCTTAAATTGGAGTCCCCCCAAATATGGGGGCATCTCATAGACGGAAAAATACAGTAGGTTATTCTCTTTTCCCTTCTCCCTATTACAGTAATTCAATATAACATAGAAGTCCGGAGATGCTCCAGTTTGTCCGTACAGATGGTCAGGGGTACAATTAACATACACAAAATCATGAAGACCTTATTTGTAAAGATGCAGCTGGCAGAGTGTTTTCCAGCCCCGTGGTATATACAACAAATTTCCACCATATGGCACAAAGCTTTTGTGGTTTTTTGGTTCCTTTTAATATCCATGTTTCATGTGTTATCTTTTCCGTTATAGCTATATGCCAGACGGTTTCAATAACAAAGCTCAATACTAAAAACGCTGCAACTCCTTACATTTTTTGAGCAATAGATTGCCTTGCCACCACTAACAAAAACCTTCATAAGTCCTTCATTTAAATGTCTTCATCTGTGCCTTCAAACATGTATAATATGGACAGTTGTGCTGCATATTGATTAATGAAGTATTTAGCAAACTCATCATGTACTGCTCCCCCAAATCCCTGAACTATCGGGCATTCCCACCAAGCAGAGGTGCCATCTTGTGCCCAATATTGAGGGGGCCCAGTGTGATTGCATTCACATCGTTGGGAGGAGGCTGAGCGCAGAGCCCAGCACTGCATGGCTTCAGTGGCCAGTGGCTTCTCTTCTCTGTTGCTAAGGAGGAGCTGGTCACTGATGCTGCACCACACTGGCTCTGTGCCCAGCCTCCTTTGCCTCCTCAACATTGGGGGGGGGGCTCAGTCCCCTGCCAACAAATATTGAGTGGGTCAAATACAGCTCCGCTCCTAGGAGTTGGCACCTATGTCACCAAAGGTGATAATATATCTACAGCCATACCAACCAACTGGTGTGTGTCCCAAGATGATATGTGACACCTATGCAGAACTTTGATGGTATTTCCCTTAATGTAGGCAGATATTGATTTAGCAGATTTATCAAACAGTAGGGAATTCCATCCTGGGGCCTCTTATTTCATAGTCTAGATTCATTTCCCATATATACATTGAAGTATCACCAAAAGCGTTGCTTACTTTTTCAATACTTGTGCTATGGCCAATGAATGCCTTAAAAAGGTAAAGGTAAAGGACCCCTGACCGTTAAGTTCAGTCGCAAATGACTCTGGGATTGCGGCGCTCATCTCGCTTTACAGGCCGAGGGAGCCGGCATTTGTCCGCAGTTTTGGGTCATGTGGCCAGCATGACTAAGCCGCTTCTGGAGAAACCAGAGCAGCACATGGAAATGCCGTTTACCTTCCCAGTGGAGCGATACTTGCACGTTGACATGCTTTAGAACTGCTAGGTTGGCAGGAGCTAGGACCGAACAATGGGAGCTCACCCTGTCGCGGGGATTTGAACCGCCGACCTTCCGATTGGCAAGCCCTAGGCTCAGTGGTTTAGACCACAGCACCACCCACATTACCACTTTTAAAAGAGAAGAGACATTGTGAGGTTCGAAAATGGCTCTTAGGACCTATGGTGACTTAATTTCATGGCGCCACTCAAAAATCTTGCAATGTCTGGTCATTTCCTAGTATGTTTCGTTAACTGTGTTGTGTTCTGATCCATGTATTCGATGCATTTTTTCCTATGCCAATAAAGGAGATTTATTAATTTTTAAAGAAAGAGCGAGAGAATTTAAACAGGTAACCGGAAAGGCAGGAGAGGAGAAAAAGCAATTTCAGGTTAAAATTTGCTTCCAGCTCAAGAAAAAGACAGCAACAACTAAGGTTTGGTCTGAATCTCTTTTACAGATTTCTTGGCAAAAATATTTTGCATGGAAAGCCGCAGTTTTCCTCAGTGTGTTCAGATAAAATTTTTGTGCAAATGGTTCGTTCATTTGTGAACTTTCTTCATTCCGGTGCTATGAGGCAGGGAAAAGATAATTGCATTTCTGGGACTGTTTATTTTTAAAAGCCAATGTGTCAAAGTGCTGTTAATAATGTAAACATTTCCAGGGTCTTTAAGAATTATACAGACAGAAGGAGTGTGATGGGAAAGGGGACGGGAAGACATTGTTGCACCCTACCAGTGAATTTTCACAGGGATCAAAAGATTTCCCCTCCCACAGAAGAAGGTTGTTTAGCTGGCAGGGATGTTCTGGGTCAGTGTTGCAGCCACTCAGCAGGAAATTGTTAGTTGACTGATCCTCTACAACAGCTGGCTATGGAAGAATGAGGTTCACAGACAGATAGGTCTCTTTTCCTCCACAGTTAGCGGTGGGAAAACTGAATCATGATATAGTTATCTCTACTTACAAAGCCAGGACAGAGGATTTTTGTGTCTGTTCAGATACTTTGGGAGCTAGGCCTATTCTTCAACAGAGAGGTGAGTCCCACTCTAGCTAAATATTTGACACTGAGCTGTCGAGCCTCTATATGAAATCAAAGCACGCTATGGCTGTTTCTGCACTGCTGCACATAGCATCTGTTCATGAATTAAGATCATATATAAAGCAAGCTAACACAGGGATGAGGGACCTGTGGTCTTCCAGATGTTGTCTAAATTGGCCAGAAGCACTTAATCTAGCATCACTGCTGGTGGTAGTGGTGGGCAGAGCAGGGCAGGAAAACTCACCTTGTTGCATAACATGGAAGTTGCTGCTGGTAACCAAGAGGGGAAGGAGTAAGGCAATCGGGAAGTCAGTGCAGTGCAGATGCAGCGTCAGAGCCAATCTGATGCTCCTACTACCGCTGCACCTGCACCACACCCAACCCCCTGGCCACTTTGCACCCCTTAGTTATGGGCAGTGACCTTTGCATTGGGAAGCTACGTGAGCAATATTGCCCCACCCCACAGACTGCTACTGACTGTGCTCGGCTTTACTCTCCCTGCACTTTGCTCATTCCTACATGCTTTCTTCCTAGAGATGATGACTCCATTAGTTTCAAATTAACTCCCTTTCTGATCAGTTTAGACATCAGCTGTATACATGCTTACCTGGGAAATAAGCACCATGGAACTCAGTGAGACTTACTTCTTGCACAGACATGTAAAAGTGTCCCCTGCTAATCACACTTCATTATTCCACTGAATGTTTTCCACATATTTGTTCTATGCCAATGCTTTTATAGATACAACCTAGTTAGATTTTAATTCATTTTAGTTGATAGGATTAGCTGTGTTTTATTGGTAAAATTCTCTGTTCCAATTTAGACGCTGTTCCAGGAATGTTTATTTGCACAGTAATGCTGTACACTCCTACTGTGCCTGAGGGGGAAAACTGAGTGTCTTCTGGGACAAAACCTTCTTGCCTTGCTGTCACAAGCAGTCCTACTATAATAAATGTTCATGAGTAAGGCAGACTGGGTTTGGCTCTTCATGCATTTAAGGATGAATAAATAAATAATCTTTCTTGGGCTGTGCAATTCACCATTTATAGTAATGCAGCAAGCCCTTATAGTTTGATTTTCCTAGAGCGACTGCCATCTGGGAGATTAAAAAAACCTCTTAAATTGACTTGCGATTGAAAGCTTGGTCCCTGAGCAACAGCAATTCATATGCTAAAAGGAGCCCATTCTTTTCCTGGAGCTTTATGGACTTACATACACTTTAAGTTGCCCTGCTGCATATTTCTATGGTAATCACACCGCAGCACACAACAGTGTCAGGGAGACTCATTTTTCTATCAGATCTGTTCCTATGCCCAGAAGATACAGCTATGTGCTTATGGGCTGCTCCATTCACAGGCTGCTTACACCGGTGTAGTCCTATAGGCTTCACTAGGTCTGTACCAGTGTAAGTGGGCAGCTAATCTCATAGACTCTGTTCCTCAAACCAATCTGTTGTTGCGAGTCTTATTCATTATGAAACCTTTGAGAATAGACCTGCTCTGGTAATGTGCTGTATGCTCACAGATGTACATTTACATAAATGTATATATAATCTTGTTCAAACATTGGAAAAAAATAATCGTAAGAGAAATTATGCAGAGGTAAGTATGGTCAGTTGGTAACAAAGCTTAATCATAGGATGAAAATCACAAAAATCCCTATGAATATTTAACACACACAATATAAATCTCACAATTTGCCCTGTTTCTTTGAGAAAGCTCATAAGGATCAAGAGCTATTTCAAAGGGATTTTATTACATAAACATATTCCCTTTCACCATTGCATTTTGCTAGGGTATATCTTACCAGGAATATAAACCACAGGGGAGGTATGTTTGTAGTTCCTTTTGTTTATCTATTATTATTGCTCTCACAAGAAAGTGAAGTGGTGCCTTTTTATCTAAAAATATCACTGCATGAAAATTAGCTCGGAGAGATGAAGCGCCATGTGTGTTATTGTGTTGCTTCTCATCTCGTTGCCTAAATCCGATCGCTAACAGGATTAGCTGTGCTGGACCTTCCAATGAAAATCTGGATTTCAAAGAAATTTATAAATTCACACATTCCCCATTAAATCATATTGCTTATGTTCATATACGGTAATTATTCTCTACTGATAGCACATCTGCCATACACTTTTCTATGTTAGATTAAGGTCAGGTGATGTTAATGGACCGTTGCATATTCTGATATTCTTCCTGGGTTGTATGCTGCCGTCGAAATGTTTTAAGACAAAATGAGAAACCGAGAGACCAATATTTGGACATGGTTCACCAAGGATAGAGCTCATCTCTTCTGGTTTTCAGCTGTTTTCTGCTCAAAGGGGAGAAGTTTTATGCTGGGGATACATGGTTTGCAGTGGAGGATAGGTTAGAGAATGGGTACATCGCCTAGTGTGTGCATCAATAATTTGCTGCTTATTGGCATTGATGGCCTGTCAGGAAGAAAGCAAGAGGTATTCTTCCCATGAAAACAGGTGAAGATCCTTCACCTACACCTCTTCTTATAGCCCAGATCATATGGCAAAGTCTAACAGATATTAAATTTGACTTAATATTATGAAGTGTAAAGCTTTGTATGTACCCACTGAAGTACAGAAATAGGTAATGGGTATAGAATTAATAACCTGGAAAATATTGGTTTTTCTCCATCCCACCCCTTTTGATCTCATCTGTTAAACTTCAGAGATAGGCTTGAAAATGTATGGCCAGTGCTTGGTGAAATGTTAGAAACTGGAGAAGAATCTGAGGCTAGATTTCTGCCGTTCACATGTCAGTGCCCTGTACCATTCTTTGTCTTGTAGTGTGATAAGCAAAAGAAACGTTGCAAAATAATTTAACCTGCTTAAATGTTCGGAGAGTTTTTAGAATCCAGCTTTTCTTGGTCCTGAATTCACGCTTACTACAGGGCGAATTTATTCATTTTAAACACAGTGAATACTCTGCCTTGCTTAGGAAGCATTCTGATGGTTATGGAGGAGCCATGATGGAGAATATGCTGTGCCTCCTTGGTTGGAAATAGGATGCTTCTGAATACCAGCTGCATGAAACTGCAGGAGTGGAAGAGTGCTCTTGTGCTCAGGTCCCGCTTGGGGTTAAAGGATATATTCAGAATGCGCATACTTTCAAAATGCTTTTCGCATGCTGCATCTGGATTGCTAGGTGTTCTTCTGGGTGGGTCTTTAACCGATATCATTGCCAGCAATGTCGAGCGTTTTGCAAAAGCTGTTGACAGCTCTTTAAATTGTAGCGCTAACATGGTTGTTGCTGTTTTTCAAACGGAATCATACATCACATACCTCTCGTTAACAATTCCACATCTTTTTAATTGCTTGAGAAGCCCCACACTTGAACACCCCCTCTCCATTTTTTTGTTTTGCTTTTTGAGATCTTTGTAGATATTTAAAACAATGTTGGCATAATATCATTTTACTCTTAAGGGCAAGAATCTTTTGTTTTTCATTTTTCATAAAATCTCTGAAATAGCTGCTCTCTTCCTAAACTGCATAGCAGGTCTGCGTCTGTTTCCATGAACTGTATACAACTCAACTTGCAAGCATCTGCCTGTACAAACACCATGGCTATCAGCAGAGAGACTTCCTTTAAAACCATCTCTAATAAGGCTTTGCTTCTCTGCCTGGCCCTGAATAATAGCTGTTCACCTCTCCTCTTTCTCCAACAAGAGGCTTTAATTACAGAACAGACTCTTAACGAGCAGATTGAGACAGAATACCCTTTGACCTCATCCACATTTCTGCATGTCTGTGCTTAGGCACATTGCCTTGGCAGGACCATTTTATCTGAATTCCTTTGGCTCCATGTTCCAACTTCTTCAATACAAACTGGCTGTGTCATGTTCTGATCCTATGCTTGTGTGTGCGCACTTTTAAAAATGTTCTCTCCTCCCAGGCTTTTGGCAATCTAACGGGAACACAATTACATGTTGATGCTAATATCTGCAACATCTAATTTGACCTAGTTCAGGCACAGATCAACACACTACTATGGGTTGTCTCATGAAGTACACTAACTCCATGGTATTGACGTAGTTGTGGAAGAACAGATGATATCGCCTTCATGGTTGTCATTTTCCACCATGGTGCTAGTCACATCTGAGATTTTCAGATGTAAACTTTTTTAGTATAATTTTTTTTAACCCTCATTTTGGTGAGAAGGATTTTGATAAACAATGCCAAAGTCATGAGAGAAGTGAGGAGGAGGAGTCCACCTGCGTTAGTGTTTTAGGACTGTCTTTGCTGCCATAGTAAAAATCATAGACTCTTAGAGTTGTCAAGAGTCATCTAGTCCAACCCCCTGCGATGCAGGAATCTCATCTAAAGCATCTATGACAGATGCCATCCAACCTCTGTTTAAAAACCTCCAAGGAAGGAGAGTCCACCACCTCTTACTGGAGTCTGTTCCACTGCTGAACAGCTCTTACTGTCAGAAAGATTTATAGGCAAGCATGAAGGCAAGGGCTCTAAAATTACATCTGCAAACTCCTTTAGTACCCTTGGATGCAGCTCATCAGGCCCTGGAGATTTGAATTCATTTAAAATAGCCAGGTGTTCCCTTACTACCTCTTTTCCTATCTTGGGCTGCATCTCCCTCCTTACATCATTTATTCTGTTATCACCAAGTTGGGCATCACTTTCCTTTTGGGTGAAGACAGAGGCAAAGTAGGTGTTGAGTAGTTCAACCTTTTCTCTGTTACCCAATATCATTTCTCTGTGTTCCCCACACAGAGAACCTATCACTTGCTTGTTCTTCCTGTTACTTCAGACATAGCTGAAGAAACCTTTTATTTTTATTTTTAACCTCTCTTGCAAGCCTGAGCTCATTCTGAGCTTTAGCCAGCCTGACTTTCCCCCTGCAACTGTTGGCTACTTGTGTATATTCCTTTTTTGTGATTTCCCCTTTCTTCCATTTCTTATACATGGCCTTCTTAACCCTCAGCTCATTTATAAGCTCTTTATGTAGCCACACTGGTTTCCTTAGATGCTTCCCACTTTTCTTTCTTGTTGATATTGTCTGCATTTGGGGCTTCAATATTTCTCCTTTAGAAACACCCACACTTATTGGATTCCCTTCTCCTTGAGCTTCTGACCATGGGATCACACCCAGTAGCTCCTTCAGGTTTTCAAAATTGGCCTTCTTAAAGTTCAGAGTACGTGTCAGACTACACTCAGTTTCCCCTTGTCTCTGTATGCTGAAACCCAGGAGAGCATGATCACTTCCTCCCAAGTTTCAGAGCACTTCCACTTCATCAATCAGTTCCTCCCTATTGGTGTGGATCAGGTCCAAGATAGATGATCCCCTTGTTAGTTCTTCCACCTTCTGGGAAATGAAATTGTCAGTGACGCAATGGAGGAATTTGTCAGATCTTACACTCTTGACAGAGTTTGAGTCCCAACAGATATCAGGAAAGTTGAAGTCCCCCATGATTACTAAATTCTCCTTTTTTGAATGCTTGGTAATCTGCTGTAGTAAGGCATCATTGAAGTCTTCAGTCTGGCTTGGCAGTTTATAGCAGACACCCACTCTGATGGTGTTTCCTGCTTGGCAGGGGGTTGGACTCGATGGCCCTTGTGGTCTCTTCCAACTCTATGATTCTATGATTCTATGAGTAAGGTCACTGTTGTTTCTCTCTCCTACAATTTTTACCCATATACTCTCAATCTGCTTTTCATGCTTTTCTAGGTCATGGATTTCTTCACAAGTGTACACATCCTTTATATACAATGCTACTCCCCCCCCCCGCCCTTCCTGTTTGGTCTATTCCTTTTGAACAGGTTGTACCCCTCGATTTCTACATTCCGGTCATGAGTCTCATCCCACCAGGTTTCAGTAATGCCTACCAGGTCATATTTGCCATCCTGTATTAAAAGCTCAAGTTCATCTTGTTTGTTTCCCATACTCTGTGCATTCCTGTAGAGACAACTGAAACTATGAACTGCTTCCTTCCTGTCGTTTCTTGCCCTTTAGCAGGTTTCTGGAGCACCACCTCAGTTTCCTGGGCATCAATGAAGCTACTATCCCCAGTGCCAGGTGCTCTTTTGTCGTTCATATTGTTTTCTCCCTCCCCCTCAAGACACATTCTTGCCAACTGCTGTGAGGGGATCTGGGTGTGAAAGGGCTGTGAGCTCAGAGCTAGAAATTGAAATAAATTATTAGGCTGACCATATGTGTTTAAAGGGATTGTATACTTTAATGTCAATTACCTCTCCACATCTCAAGGTTCTGGTAAAAAAAGAAAACAAATCAGAGCTTGCAATGCTCACATTTGTCCACTACCATTAGCAGCAGCTAAAAAAAAGACTGGTAACAACATGATGTGAAAAAGTAGTCAATTCTGTTAAACAAAACCCAGCCTACTAATGAGATTGCCTTCACTAAGTATTGCTTTATCCAATATGCCAAGAGCATTTATAAGGAGATTAACAGTGGCTAAACAAACTATAGACGAGTTCATGCTGTCATTGCACCGCCATGGCAGATATTTAAGTAGAAAGGGATATAGCCGCAATAACAACTTGAGGAAAGGAAGGCTAACCCTTGACCTCCTCCTGCATATATAGCTGGATGTAGATAACTGACTGCTAGACTCACCGTATTGCATTAAAATGAAGTATTTTTGAAATAGCTTCTTTTGGTGTCTTCAACTGCTTGGGTAGAAAAGTGACTCTGTGTCCAAAGAGGCCTTTTTCTAATACATTAAACAACAGCAACAAAAACAGGCTTATGCCAGAGTCCCCCCTTCCTCCCATTTCAGTCAATTTAATAGCATCCTTGATACTTTTGTTTATAGCCTTGATCTCTTAATGTGTTTTTTATCTTGCTCAACCCTTGAGTTTTTGATGCATCTTGCATCTTCTGGGCTGCTATAAAACTCTTCACAAGGAAATATAGGTTGTGTTCACACTCCTGTTTACTGTGCATAGGTGCCTAGTTCTGGTTTGTAATCTGTGTTCACATGAGGTTATCCAAAATGCATTATGTATGCACTATAAGGTGGTAATGTGAACATGCCCATGTTTGGTTCACATAATAATTGTTTTTAACTTTGTATATTTAAAACATAATTTTGCATTTAAGCATAGATAGTATACAAAATGATAACCTGTGGAAGCATAAAGCTACTGTGGGTAGTTTTAGGTGATTTCTCAATATATATGTAGTCTTTTCAGTCTATACCAACAGACTAAAGACAGATCCACACCACAGACTTAAAACACATCCAGTGCACATTTAAAGCGGGTAGATTCCCTATAGATTCCTGGGGACTGTAGTTCCCCCTCACAGAACTTCACAGACTACAGTTCCCAGGATTCTTTGGGGGAACTCCAAAGAGGCTTTAAGTGTGCATAGAATGTGCAATCCCACTATCATGTACCATTTCTTAAGAACTAACCTTCCTGCCCAGTTCCCTGCTGTAGCATGAACTGGCTTTGGTTTGTACTTCCCCCAAATCACAACAGTTTCAGAGATTCACGCTGGGATCTGGATTGCTGATAATTTGCATGAGCACAGTGAGCACAATTCCATTTAAGCCCCACACTTCCATCTTGAATGCTTCCTACAGTTGCCTACATTGATGAAAATGATCCATGCACTTCTTCTGAACACATACTTTTCCTTTCCCATTGGTGCACATGATATAGCTGTGTATAAGCTTAAGCTTATCACAAGCTTTGAGTTCTTATCCACATTTGTCAAAAGCATGAATCGGTTCTTTAACTAAGCATCCAAGCAGCTTGTGTTTGGAGATGGGGAATATAGTTTCTGGTCACCATCATCCAGTGGTGTAATATGGTTTCTGCAGGGGGCTTTCCTTCCTTTTGGTACATGCAGTTGACTTGAGACACAGTGTGTCTAGCACTCAATAGATAAGTGTTCTAGTGGAGACAGTCATTTTCCCATGACATTTTCTTTGCTCCTGGTTGTAGGCAATTACTTTAAACTGTAATGGAAAACAGCTTATGTGGGTGACCCCATCCTTAACCTTAGAAGATAATAAATGAGAACAACTTTTAGTTAGTGACTGTTTCAAACACACCGCTCTCATATTTTAATGCATAAGTGCTCAAACTGCATTAAAACAAAATGACGCAAGCAAATCAAATCAGAAGCAATTGCGATGTACAACAGAGTAAGCAATCTTACAGCAGGCACTAAAATGCCAGCTGTAAGCTTCCTGATTACTACTGCCTTCCTGAGTTGGACTTCTGTAAAGCAATCTTTTCCTAGTAATGGCCTTACCTATGGTTGCAAGTTATCTGCTTCAGGCCCAGAAATAGTTAACTCCTTTACTTTGGCATCTAAAAAGTTTGAAGAAACTAGGCCACTTCCTTTGAGCCCTGGGTAAGAATAGTTAGCCCTGGCGTGAATCACAGGCTGTGTAAAAGGCACAGCTGCACTCTGTTCTAGCTGCTTGGCTAATGCTTGTTAATCTTGACCTGCTCTTCGAGGTCTCTCTCCTTTTGATCTGTACTTTATTCTCCTGATCAGGGCTTTAGTGTTTAATACATATGTGGAGGTTAAATAAATGCCTTCTTCCCACAGCTTGCTTGGCCACACGTGGTCTTTGTGATTAAGCATCATGCAAGCATAACTCCTGATTACCAGTCTGCACCCACCCTTCTGTACATGAAGAGAAGTAACCCTCCATGCAGCAAATGTTCTGCCAGTGCTGTGAGAAAATGCATCTATATAAACTGCATTAGTTCATTAGTGATCTTGAATATAAGAATGTGTGTTGTTTTCCATTGGGCCACTGTATCCTGAGGAAATCAATGAAGTTAATGCTTGCAAATTAAGGTCAGAATGACTGCAGCCCCCAAAAAACTATTCTAGCTAATGTTAAAGTACATGAGGAATGCTGATCACAGGGGACTTTAGCCAGCACATTAATATACTTTAACAAAATGACCCTAAAGAACTATTAAATCTGTGTTTGGCTGCTAATATAAGCTACTTTTTTTTGTTTTGTTTAATTAGACAATGATTGTAATCCATACTTCTGTTAAGACAATTGCACTTATGAACCTAATGTGATCAAAAGATCAATCAGTCATTAGTTAATTAAGTCAGATGTAATTAACACTTACAAAAACATTTTAATTGCCTGGATATCCTTTAAGCTGGCCTTCGCATTAGATAGTGGAAGGATTGCAGCCATGCTTTTTACGCTACTTGCTTCTGTTTGTAACATCTTTATAATACATAATGTTTCAGTAAGCCAGTATTTCAGGATCAGTCAAACTCTCGTTATGGATCATCTGAGAGAGACATATTAAAATATACAATCTATGCTGTTAACACAATAGCATAGCACATGAAGGCAATTACATTTTTGGCAATTCCGCTGGTATCAGAAAGAAGCTGCTGAATCACAGCAGCTCAGTAAAGGTAAAGGTACCCCTAACCGTTAGGTCCAGTCGTGGATGACTCTGGGGTTGCAGCGCTCATCTCACTTTATTGGCTGAGGGAGTCAGCGTACAGCTTCCGGGTCATGTGGCCAGCATGACTAAGCCGCTTCTGGTGTATCACAGCAGCGCACGGAAATGCCGTTTACCTTCCCACTGGAGCGGTACCTATTTATCTACCTACACTTTGATGTGCTTTCGAACTGCTAGGTTTGCAGGAGCAGGGACTGAACAACAGGAGTTCACCCCGTCCCGGGGATTTGAACTGCCAACCTTCTGATCGGCAAGTCCTAGGCTCTGTGGTTTAACCCACAGCGCCACCCGCGTCCCCAGCGGCTCAGTACTTAACAATATTTAAACAAGTGGCCTAACTCACATATAAGATGAAAGCCATCACTTAGTGTTATGTACCCAGGCCAGGCCTCAGATTCATGTACTCCCCCATCCTGTCTTTTCCCCTCTTGTGGCTGTAAGGAGGAGATCATAAGCTCCTACAGCTGTTTTCAACTAACTGGTTATGGCTGAATGAGAACTGTGGTCAGGATTAATTACGATTTAGGGAAACAGACCAGAATCATTAACCATGGTTTCAAGTTAACTGGTTTCCCTAAGTCATAGCTGAGCACAAGTAACCATGGTTAGTTGGAAATGGAAGCTTCCCGTCTCCTCCCTGTGGTTGCACCAAAAGAGGAGAGAGTGCATGAGCCTGAGGATTGCAACTCATTCAAATTTTATTTATTTATTTCATACTCACCCTTCACCCTAAGGTCCCAGAGTGGGTTACGACACTAAAACACAATATTAAAAACAGTTTATGACAGAAATAAGCTGGGTTGTGACAATATTTGCCTGAAGTGTCAAAAGCCAGGGTAAAGAGGTGTGTCATCCGCATTTGCTGGAACCTGTATAATGAAGGTGCACCCTCTGTGCCACAGAGAATGCCCTCTCAGGCCACCACCCTCTGAACTGAGTGCGGAGGAACTACCAAGAGGGTGCAAACCAGAACTAAAGGAATAAGAGCTTTTTTAATGTAACACTAAACTATAATTTTGTATTATGTGACTGAAACGTAGGCTTTCGCTCTCCTCTTCTCCTCCTCTGGGAGCATGACCATGAAAAGGAGATTGGAAGTGTTTGCTTCCATTTTTATACTTTCCAGAGTTTCCCTTTAGGTCAGAACTCAAGAAGCTCTGGTTAGTTTTAACTATGGTTAGTTCAAATCACCCAGGATCAAACTATGACTTATGAACCTGGGTTGTTCCCTGGGTTTAAACCTAATAGAGAATTCTGGTTAGTTTAAAAGTGGAAAGAGATGTTTCTTACTTCCTCCTTGTGGCTGTGCAAGAGGAGGAATGGGGAGAGGAGAGTGTGCATGCCCCAGACTTGTTAAAGTCATGCTTAACCCTATTTAAACATTATGTCCAAATCAGTTCACAGTTTAATTACTTTTTTATCATCTTTCCACTTATTCCCTCAGGGAGGAAAGCTTAGCTTAGGCAAGCTAAACCATTGTTCACTATACATTTTAAATCTTAATAGGGTTAAGGAAACACACTCTGGTTAACACTAATATGGTTATATCTGCACTAGGCCAGGAACCCTTGCAGAAGTCTTAGACAACTACACAAAGATTGTGTCCATATAAGAAACTCAATGTGTGATGTGGCCATTACACTATTAGATACTGCAGTTTTTCACATTCTCTTTGTCAGAAAAAAAAAGAATGCAGTAACATATATTGCAGCTATGAAAAGTCTGGTTGGTAACCAAATACGACATATATTTAATTAAAATATATTGCCTTTTCCATTTAAAAAGTGCGTACAGGATTAATAAAGGTACCTGGCTTCATTTTCATGTAAAAGGAGTTTGCAATTAATGCTTGCAATAAATAATACCTTTACTCTGAGAATGCTATGTGATTTCATTTGTTGAAGTCTTCAAGCCCACAGACAACTGAATCTCAAACTGAATTAATGGTCTGTCTGTTGTTACTGTTGTTTAATCATTTGCTTTCATGCTGATATTAAAAACAGTTACTCCCGCCTGCCACCTTCAGTTTCAAAGTTTTGCTTGGCTGGATCTGGGATTATTTGAATAACAAGGCATGAACAGAATTATATAAATATGTTTGCATATGAGAACCTTATTTTTAACACATCTTGACACAATGTGAAAGTTTAAGCCAACTATAATATTCACCTCTCTGGTCATTTGAGATCCCACCTCTACCAACACAATGGAAGAAATTTAGCAACATTACCTTGAATAGCTCATAGATTCACAATAGCTTGTTTTACCAGCAAAGCAGGTTAATAAAGAAAAAAAAGTTGTTTCACTATTGCAAGAATAGCCCTTTGTGTCCTCTCTATATTTTTACAGGGAGTATGAATCAGGTTGTTGAGGTCATGGTTCTGTGTCTGAAGTGTCAAGTCTCATTGTGGGGCCTCCAAATTGAATGGAGACCTCTTTGGATTGAATGGATGCTTTTGAGATAATCTTGATTTACACACGTGTGCATCATAGCCATAGATGATAGTATGCTCTTATTCAGATGTAGTTTTATGCAGACAAACCCTGTGTTTGTGCTGTGTGTTGAGGCTAATATTTTACTCTTAAAATATCGTTCCAAAGCCAGTTTAAAGGCTTCCTTCTCCTTGAGCTGAATAAATGTTAATCTCTCTCTCTATAAGCTGTTTAACTTAAGAAGCCCATTCATTAACCACTCATTGGTAATTAATTCAAAGCTGAATTTGTCTTTATGAGCTGGGGTTTTATTTTGAGTTTGCAGAGGTTTGTCCTGAGTGCTAAGAGAGCACAGATGTCTTAAGAAAACAAAAATAGATCAAATCTGAAAATGTTTTTGCTATGCACATTCTCAGGCGCTCTGTGCAGACTTGAGGTTGCCTGCCAAATGTGATTTCAGAAGAGGCCTGGAAGAAATGTCAAATTCTGTTCTGTCTTTTGTTCATTTCTTCCTTCAAGGGAAGTTTGGGTGCTTTTGTATGGGAAGGGAAAGTTTTATAAATAAAACAGAAAATTGGCTCCATTTGCACAAATTGACCATTATCCAAATGGGATCTTCTTGTTGAAGCCAAATTTTGAAGGCATTCTCATAACTGAGTTGCTCCTTGAGCCTCATATCTCATTATCATAAGATCATTTAAATAACAATAAAAAGTTTGTATATTTAACCTTGACACAGTACAATCAACTTAGGGCCAGCTTTTTAAAAGAGTGTCCTTTGCCTGCTACATATATGAACAGGAGGGGGAAAGTTGCTTCTGAGAGCACACTGTAAACAGTTCCAAAGCCATTGACAAGCCCCTCTGTGCGACATCTGGCACATTAACAGATGTTGTTTCAAACAAGTCAAGAATCCGCAATAGATCAGTTAACATAGGTGCCAGATGATTGCCATTTTTTCTTGTCTGTTGGGTTCAGCATGATGAAATCCATTGTGTGAGAGAGACTGAATTTGCTGTGACTCTACAGGAAATAGGGTTGTAGTGGACTGTTCAGTGTGTAGCAGCAGCAGCAGCAAAAAAAAGCTTGACAGTGTTGGGAGTTTCTGTTGGTGGGGGGTGGGATTAAAAATAGAAATGGCAAGTGCCAAAATGACTCTGATAAATACACGGAACTGTCTCATTTAAAATACTGCACACAGGTTTGGCCACCTCACCTCAAAAAGGATACCGTAGAGCTGTAAAAGGTTCAGAAAACTGCAGCTAAAAGAATCCAGAGGCTGAGTCTGCCTTCTTATGACAAATTTCAAGATTTATCTATTTTGTAGTTTAGAAACAAAGTCTCTGGGGAGGGAATTATGAGAGAGTTTTTTTTCAATTAGTGGGCTCAGGAGTACTGAGCCAACCAATTAAATGGTTTGGGCCATAGTTTCAAAATAGACAGAAGGGAAATAATAATTCATAAAATGCATACTAAACTTCTAGAATTCCCCATCACCAGATATGGTGATGACTATTAACTATGTCACTTGGAAAGGAGATTTGAAATCCATAGACATTTGCTACTGGGAACAACTGAACCTCTGGATATACCTTTTAATGCTGATATTCAGGACATACAATTAAAGAGTTGAAAGGTACATTGGACATCATCTAGTCCACATCCTGCTCATTGTAGGATCTGCAATTTAGGACATGACTGCAGTAAGGGAGCAAGATAGGCCACTGTCTCAGCACCAAGGAGAGTTCTGGGCGAGAAACTATTTGAGCCTTTGCCTCCTATCCCTCTCTCCTACACTCTACTCCCCACTCTTAAAGGGCCAACCACCCGACTCGAATCTTTGTTAAATTCTCAAAAATAAAATTGAAAAATAAACAAATAAAAACCCTGCTTATAAAGTTCCTAAGCATAAACCACTTAAAAGCAGATTAACTGGGTGTACAACCTTTGTCTGAGACTACCCCAAAATGATTATTATATTAGGAACTCTTTAGTGTAGCCTGGAAAGCATCAATCTTCACATCTGCTGAGATTCAGTGCTTGCAAAGTTACTGTAACTCTGCCCAGAGAAGATTTATTTCAAACCATTCCAGCTAAGGAAAATGGATCACCTAATGTCATTTCGATGTCAGGTAACTGGCATGTGATTGACAGGTGGGCAATCCTGTAGACTCATCAAAGTTGGCACCTGGTGAGGGAATTAAGGCTCTGGCTTGCAAATCTCCACTCCTGATATATAGCAACCCACTCCTTCTGAGCAGGGTACTTAAAAAGCAAGTAGTTCATTGATATTGCTGAATGTTAGGTAGAAGTTTCATATGAATGTCCAGAAAGTATGTAAGGCAAGCGGACTTAGTTTCTGTGGAAGTGAAACTGCAAATCTAAGCTTTCTTCCCTTGGGGAGGTTCCCTAGCTGGTACCTCCCACTGCTCCTCTGCAGCCATGACATTCTGGTTCTGAGGATATTGTGTCAGATGCAAATACTATTTTTGGTCTTTAGCCAGCCTACAGTACAGCTATAACCTCACTGTCTTCTCTTCAGGTGCCATGTTGGAGCAGGTCTAATGCCAGCCTAACTATTCTGAGGGCAAAGCTACTCAGGATATGGCCCTGCAATAGGACTGTGATTTCACAAGAAAGAAAGAAAGAAAGAAAGAAAGAAAGAAAGGGAAGTGATGGACAGAGTTGCTTATTATTAGACAGACAAAGTGAAGGTTATGCCTCAGTTTTGAAGTGTTGTGAAATGGCAGGAAATTGTTAGTTATTTAATTTATTATTGCTGTATTTTTAGTTCTGGAGGGGAGGCATTTGTGATAATTTTCTGCCTCAGGTGCCAAAATAACTTGACTGGACCTGGGTCCTGTGCTTTGCCAAGGTGATTAAGTGGCACAAAACCATTCGTGGTTGAGGTGACCCTGATCCTGTGGTTCCTGCTTTCAGATATTACTATAGCAGTACAGAATATTATTACCAGTGATAAGTGGCTTCGCATTGCTAGTGACATGTATAAACAGCTTTGGGGTTGAATGTTTGTTTGGGTAAAGCGATTGGAGATCAAGATGTAGCATTCCACAGAGGGAATAAATCTTGTTCAGCCATTGCCCAGCCATTGATTCTTTTGCAGACATTCCCTTTTATATACGTATTCTTGGCTGGTAAGCAGCCATGCACATTTCAGGACCCTCTGTATAAAACATTCAGACTTGAGCCAAAGTTTCCCAGTGTCTCTGCATTTTAGATTGTGACTACAAAATTCATGAAAAGATTTTTATGTGGAAGCGATGCGATTCAGTTTTGTTGATGTCACTGGTCAGTTCCTGTAGATTTCAACAGACCTTGGATCAGGCCAGGCTATCTTGCTCAAGTTTAAGAATGCTGTTTGTTTTGCATGCATCACTGATGTTTCACACCATTCCGCCCTTGACTTTACAAGGCAGAGGGCTGATAGAAACGTGCAGTGTGCCAGTCCCACCTGTTTTATCACGTTCTAACTCTCCAAGCAATAAGTTTCAGTAAAACAGTTTCCAGGCAGCAAAATGTGGGGCAAGGTCATTCGTTGCTCCTGCCTTTCTAACTCAGGTGTTTTATCATTTTTACTGAACACATGTTCCTCATTAGAGATCATGTGTTCCCAATGCAAACATGGCTAGAGGGTTTCCAACAAAGCAGTTGTGCTGAATTGGCTCAATGTTAAATAGTCATGGCTTGCTCCTTTGTAAGAATCACACACGCGCGCTCTCTCTCTCCACATGGATTAATTTAGCTTTCAAGAATATATTGCACTACATCTCTCAAGGGCTGTAGATAAAGCAGCTGCCTTCAGTGGGCCCCCGTACTAAGCTATGTACTTTCCTTTGGGAATGGAAGGGCCCACTTACAATAAAAGGGGTGGCCTAGGAAAAGGGATAGCATTTTCCTGGCAGTGGTGACATGGTTCCCTACCTACTGCCTTCAGGCTATGGCCAGAAGCTGTATGGGAGTGGTCCAAATGCTAGCATGTAGTTGCTGGAAATGTTCTGAACTCCCAGTGGCCAACCAAATGCCCATGGGGGAAACCCAGCCAGGTGGGCAGTGTATAAATATCATCATCATCATCATCAACAGATAGTATTATTCAGATAATAATATTATTATTTGAAGCAGAACCTGAGCCCAACAACTTGAACCTGAGCTCTCCACTACAGTTCACAACAACTGGTATTTAGAGACAGACTGCCTCCGACAATGGAGGGGCCACAGGTTCCCCACCTATTGCCTACCTCCAAAGCCCACCTTCACTGGAAAGAAAGGATTTATTAAATTGACGTAACTGTCCAATTGGCATGTGAACATGGTCAAAGGTTGTACTTGTTATACTTTTTTGCATCCTTCTGTGTGTGTCTCCTTGTTGAGAGCCTGCATGCAATAATTGCATTAACCCAAATGAAATTGTTTAGACAAATATTCCTTCAGAGCACACAGAGCAGCCTCTTGAGGACGGTGCATTGTAAGGCTTCCAATTATTCAGTATCATCATCACTGCTATAGGGGGGTCTGCTTTCTGTCTGATCCCTTTCTTTCTTCAACTTTTTCTTTGAAGATTGAACTGTATGATAGTTGACATACAGCCCATATATTGTATCCTCCCTCTGTTGTAGGTGATTGTTGCTAGAAGGAATGTTTTTTATACTGCAGATTGCCTGCTTTATTTTTCTAATATATAAATGTACCTGATCAAAGGGAATCGAGTCACAATCTGCCTTTCTGGAGAGATCTTATATTTACCAGTAACAAGATCTTACTGCAGAAACACTCCCTAAAATGTTTACAATTTTTTTCCCACAGATTATTGCATCCTAAGAAAGTGACAGAAGCCTTTTTTTGGATGTACATGTGTTAGGGAATGTTGGCATACTAAATTAGGCAGCTTCCAGTGTAAGCCAGCAGCGGCTGTCTGTCAAGCTACCAGTTTAAAACCATTGCCAAGCATAAGTGAATTTAAGTAGATGGGTACAAGAGGGGTTTCATTTTCTCCTGCCTTTTTTCTTTTTACCTTATATGCTTGCTGCCTCCAAGGAGCCTCCAAGGTGTCAGTAAGCTGCGCCAAGCTAGAAACCCATGAAAACCAGCTGTTCAGAAAGAAAGGGTGGTGGTGCCATTTCTCATGCAGAAGCTTGGAGTGGAAGGCTTTGAAACGAAACTAGAATGATGCTAACCAAATGCCTCTCACTTAGCCCTATGTAGTGGAACTCTGCATCCTTTTAGTGTTGTTATTATTATTATTATTATTTAAATGTGGTGATGCTTTGCTTAGCTGGCGCTCTGGATTTTCTTGGAAGACTGTATAGTTCCCACTTCCTTGAAGATCCTCCACCCTTCCCTTCCTTTCTTTCTTTGAACTTCAGATGGACTTGCTTTTAGAATGGTTAACATCAACTTCCTGTTTTGTTTAACTTTCATCACTGTCACTAGCCAGCCAGGGAATGCACTTCAGTGCCAATGATTTTAATAGGCTTCCCAAGAAAGAGCAGAGAACGCACACAAAGTGGTTCTGGTACATAGACAAATCATGCTTAAATCTTGCCTGTGGCAGGAAGGTGTGAATAGTGTGATAGGGAAAGTAACAGATATATAAGAGATAGTTACATACATAATGCCTGCATTAGGATTGTTTCTGAAATCTTCATTATTGCTTAGTTCCACAACTTGTACTTTTTCACTAACATAAAAGTTTGCCTGCTCTTGGAGACTAGAGGATAGTCATTCCATGCACAGCAAACTGATAGGCATAAGTTTAGTGGAACTGGTAAATCTGGCAACCTGATAAATGAAGGAATAAGACACCAGGAACTCTCAGAACTCATCCTTTGCTTTCTGTGTTCTTTCCCTTTTTCTCTTCTTGAACACATTATATAGTGGCAGAAAAAGTTCACAAAAAGGGGATTATCAGAATGTCTATCCCAGATGGTGAATGAGTGGGTCTTGAATAATTGAAACAATGTGTAATTACTGTATGAAGAAATGCAATTTGACTGTCAGTTTTTAATTTAGTCTTAAATCACAAAGAAACAAGTTGAAGCATAGGTGCCACAAGTGACACATGTAGTGATGGTTTGTGACATGCCCAGACAGGAGAAGGATTTAATACCTCACTTGCCTCTCTGATTCTGCACTGGAACCTGCACCCAGTTCAGGAGGTTAAAGGCCATACCAAAGCATGTTTCCTGTGGTGTGCACTTGAGTGGCACTCACCTTAATTAGTGACATGTAAAAAATGCTGGCTATCTTAGACCCCAGCCCAGGAAGATGAATGAAGCAATGCCTTCTGGGACAGTAAATTTCCAAGTTACGTAGGTTTAGGAAGTTAAATAATCCCCCAAAAAATCCCCTGTACTGTGCCTCTAGAACCAATTGAGGCATTTGGAATCTAAACCCAAGATGGATGCATGTTTTGAGTTAAAAATGTGTTGGAACAATCTGGAAATGCAAAAGCCTGTGAATAACTACATTCTTATTTGCCCCTTAGTTTGGGGAGGTGCGAATCAGGTCACTTCATATCAGAATTGACCAAGGCTTAATTGCTCAAGTGTCCCTAGATTAGTTTAGTTTTCTTTTTGGCAGTCATGCTGAAAAAGTTCAGGACCATTTTTGTGATTATTATCTAAGAGGTTTCTTCCTTCCCTTCCCTCCAGTTTGTTTATATATTGAATACACACACAACCAAACCCTGCTTACAGTTGTATGGGCTGAAAGCCAATGATAGAAGACAAGCTCTTACCAGAAGGGAGGGTGTGGGTATGTGTTGTGTGCCCACCAAAATATATCCACCTTTGTTTTCCTAATGTAGATAAGCGATGCCCCAAAGGGACTGCTGTTTTCTAGTAAACTACACAAACAACACTCTCACTGTTCCTATTAAACTCCTAGTGACCACAATATTATAAAAATATTATTCTGGACAGAAATACACCAGCAGGGACAGTTGCTGCAAAAGGGGAAACTAATACAAAAAAGTTATATAAATCTTACATTCTTACATAAATATTTTAAAAGACTTGACTGAAATCAACATTGGGAACATGACAATAATGGTATTTTTAAAAATAAAATAAAATTGTTGCTGGGAGCAGATGGTTTTTTTATTTTTATAACCATATACAGTATTTTTGTCATAACAACAAAGTAGCAAATTACCACTTCTTCAAAACCTGTATGGAAGTGAGATAGAAGAGAAAGTTTCTCTGGACCCAAACTTTCCAGGAACGTGGCTTTAGGGGTTATATTAAATTATGCACATTGGTGAGCTCCCTGAGGCGTTACTTGGAGACTGAAGGGGTATTTCCCTAGAATGGACCTTGTTGTTATTTGGTTTTAGGGAGTCAAAGGCCTTTTTGGTAGTGGCACCCGCCCTGTGGAACGCCCTCCCATCAGATGTCAAAGAAATAAACAGCTATCTGACATTTAGAAGACATCTGAAGGCAGCCCTGTTTAGGGAAGTTTTTAATGACTGGTATCTTAATGTATTTTTAATCTCTTGTTGGGGTATAAGTAATTCATCATCATCATCATCATCAAGGCAAGAGCTCATCCACATGTACCTGCCTTATCCATATGGGTCTGCTTGACTTTTGGGCGGGGGTGACTCCAACACTCCTTTGCACTCCTTTGATGTATGGCCTGTGTAGAGGAAACTAGAATGGACTAAATAGCTGCCACAGAGCCAGCATGGGGTCATCTAAAAAGGGTTTCTAGGAGGCAGTGGTTGCATTAGCATGTTCCCAGTAAGCCAGGGTGCAGGATTTGTATGGCTTGCTGGGAATACACAGGGTACTCATGCACACATTTCAATCACTCCCATGTTGCTTCTACCATGCAATGAGTGAAAGAAGCAAACCAGGAAGTTGTAATCAAGCTTAGTTTATGTGCCATCCCAAATCCAGGAGCCAAGCCAGTTGATCTAAATGAGCCAGGGTTCCTAACCCAACAACAAACCATGGTAAAGTTGGCCAGCTATCCTGCCGAGTTTGAAAGAAACAAACCCAACTTTGGTTTGGACACCATTAGGATAAACAAATTAAAGTTAGAAATTCAAATTCTGATCCAAGGAACTCTTCATTTTTGGCATATACTAGAGGAAGACTTTGGTACCAAATCCAGGTTAAATCCTTTCTTACACAGTGGACACCTCCCTTTCTATAACATTGTCATGTGGGTTAGGAGTGAGCAAGTAGGTCATCCACACCTATCATGCACAGTGGAGACCGGGCCATTGGGGCAAAGGATGCCCTGCACCAATCTCAGTATGCCAGGGGACAGCCCCACTTCCAGTCAGGGGTGGCTCTTCCTATTGCTGACTGTGGCTCCACCTACAGTTTGTCTCCTTGCTTTCCACCCCACCAGTCCAGTTGGGCACCAGCCACCATTGGTCATGTGTGAGAGAGAAATCTTGCCCACCCCTCGGATCTCTCAAAAACTGTTAGGCTACAGCAGTGATTTAAGACATTTCCCCCAAATTACAGTATACTTGCTAGCCTTTCTGTACTGACTGCTGCTCTAATATGTTTTAATTAAAGCTGGATAACCATAAAGCTTCCATCTGCATCTTATTTTAGGGAGAACATTATTACAGGATGAAGCAGAAATATAATCAATAATGTTGCCCTGTGGGAAGTACAGAACCCAAGTAGTTTTGAAGCCACTGGAATAATTTAACTTTCAGGTCAGTTCTTACAAAGTTATGAAACTAACTATACTGGCTACTCCTCATAAAGCTCTATGGCTGAATTTTGGAAGGAGCTTCTAGCAGAAACCAGGATAGATCTGTGTATTGAGCTGGTGTAAATCCACTGGTGATGCTGATTTTTTACAGTAGCAGAAGTTCCAATAAGATGTTATTCCTTTCTAGGGGACCAAGAGGAGGTAGGCATTAACAGAAGTTGTGAGATCTTTGCACTCTGTATTGCAAACGGTGTCGACATTAAAGAGACCCAAAGTGTGTTCTCAGTTGTTTTCTCCATATTTAATGCATTTATATCCTGCCCTTATCCTAGAGAGCTCAAGGTTCCCCTGTTTTAGCCTCACAAAAAACCTATGAGGAAGATTAGGCTGAGAGATAGTAAATAGCTTCATGAGTCTCCTGAATCTTAGTCCTACACTAACCACTACACCACACTGAATCTTCACTACAAGAAGCAGTCCTACATAACATTACAACCAAGCCTTATCAAAGGATCTTAAAATGGCTAATAGTTTGTCTTTTTATGCTTCCTTTATGCCACGTGAACTGGGGACTTGTGCATGTTTGCAATGGTTGGATCCACGAGTCCTCAATCCTTGGTCATCTGTCGTCCCGTCCTTCCTTCCTTCCTTCCTTCCTTCCTTCCTTCCTTCCTTCCTTCCTTCTTCTTTTGTGAGATGCCTTTTCAATCATTCTAATGCCAAAATACTATCTTCCCCTTCCCCTACCACTGATTATTGCCAACAGTCACAGACTTCCCAGTTTATTTGAGACTTGTCTTTCTCCTACCAAACTGCCACTGCAGTGTCAGATCCTTAGTTCCAGAAGTTTTTATACATACCTAACTGCTTAAATCAGAGGTAGTCAACCTTTTTATACCTACTGCCCACTAATGCATCTTTCTTGATTGTAAAATTTCCTTACAGCCCACCAGTGCTTGATGGAAGGAGGATTCAGCTTGTGCCGTAGAACCCCCTACCGCCCACCTAGAATCCTGAAACGCCCACTAGTGGCTGGTAGGGACCAGGTTGACAACCCCTGGCTTAAACAGTTTTTAGGCCCATTGTTTGAGAACTTGGGTGCACTATGGAAATGATTGTTATTTTTTGCGTCCACCAGGAAGAAAATATCCATACTTTTTACCAATGTGAATGGTGTTACTCCTTGGATAGTAGGTTTTAAAAAACTTCAGTTATTAGTCAGTGTGGTGTAGTGGTTAAGAGCGGTAGTCTCATAATCTGGGGAACCGGGTTCGCATCTCCGCTCCTCCACATGCAGCTGCTGGGTGACCTTGGGCTAGTCACACTTCTTTGAAGTTTCTCAGCCCCACTCACCTCACAGAGTGTTTGTTGTGGGGGAGGAAGGGAAAGGAGAATGTTAGCTGCTTTGAGACTCCTTAAAGGGAGTGAAAGGCGGGATATCAAATCCAAACTCTTCTTCTTCTTCTTAGTTCTGTATTAAATATTTTCTCTTGGGTTTGGGGTCCTCCTTCTTTTCTTAGAAAGCTCCTAACACGCTAGTTAATTGCAACCTTTGTGTTGCCGTGCCTCTTTACTGCTTTCTCCTGTGCTCTGTTGCCCTCTTCTCCTTTGCTGCAAGGACTGTTCCACCCCTCAGCTGACCTCTGTGTGAAGCAGCTCGGTCAACAAAAGAATCATACAATAGTTGGCTGCAGACCCATCAGATTTTGTTCCTTTCATAGGCAAGAATAATATTCCTCCAAACTGCACATTTGGCAAATACATTTTTCTTTACCTGGGTTTAAGTATAATTTCTGTGTCCCCTCTCCTTAGTTGAATCCAACAGGGCACACCTTGTGCAGAAAGTTATTGTTCTGATGGGAATACTATTTGACTGGGCGAGTGAGATGGTTTAGGATTAGGTAATGTAATAGAAGCAGTGGAGGGGGGATGCAGACCAACTATTTGGTGAAGCAACAGTTCTTAGATTATTTTTAGCCTACTGATGAATGGGTTTCTGAATGGTTTCGGTGCTAAATATATGTTTAAGTATACTTTTCTGGTATATTTTGCAGAAGGTGCTTTGCTGACAAAAAGAAATCTGGGCAGTAAGTTAATTTCTGAAATGGGGAGATTCACTAGTACACAGAGAGGATGTGGCTTTCAACTTTTGCAAAAACAAATGCCTATGAATTCTTGTTGTCTGCTTTCTTTCTATCTGAAATCTGGGCAAGGTTGTGTTGTCTTTTTCTGAGAAAGATCGACTTAATATGTATTAAGCTTTGCCATAGTAGCAGAGGAAGGGAGAGTACAAAGGTTACGGAAAACAAAACATTAATTTTCTTGACCAGCTCTGTTACAAGCAAAGTGCAGCTTATTTATAACCATGGCATACTGTTCATTAATCAAGTCTTTTCTCCACCAATGCCTTTAATGAGAACTATTAAATGTTTTCATGTTGTATTCATCATTGCCGTCTGATTTAAAAAACAAAACAAAGCACAGCAGTCTCCCTTTTTAGGACCTGTGCTTTTCAACTGCAGGTTTTTTTTAAAAAAAAAACAACAACAGAGGGATAAGGAAGAAAAACATTATTAGGTATGCTTAAAATCTTTTGCAGGATTTTGTGTTATAGGAAAGGGGACTTGTAAATCACACTTGCATGCTTTCTTCACGTTCCCATAAACCTGGCCCTAAATTGGTCAAATTGGCCCTAAACTTGGAAACTCTCAAGTCTCATTTAAGGACATGTAAAATAGAAAACAATTGATAAGCAGGTGGCTGGCTGACAATGCTTATATGCAGTCCATTTTGAGACTCTTAAAAAATTGTATGATTACAAAATGGTGTCCTAGTTATAGTATCCAAAAGACAGTAAGCCAGATTCATGTAAGATAAGGGTCTCGACACAATTTTTTTGTCTGTTAAACACCTACATCCCTACTCTTTCATCTAGCTAACTTTCCAAGTAACCTGGCAGTCTCTGTGTACACACACACACACACACACACACACACAATTTCACACTCAGTAGTTCAGAATACACACAGTTCTGTGTCCTACTGAGATTGAAATCTACCTAGCATATGCTCCACAAGCTACATCAGCTACTTGGAAGCAGTCCATGCATTCAGGAGAACAGCCCATTCCCAGATGAAGAATATAATGGTTTGTCCAGTCTGCACATTCTATACGACAACTTTTAACAGGCAAGAATTGTTTAGTAATGGAATATCTTTAGTGCGTCCACAGTCATGTGGCTCTTCCTGATTTCCAAATAAGAAAATGTTACAGTCAGTCGCTGTGCAGATCCCTAGAAGTAATATGCCTTTGTCAAGTGCACATTGAGACATTGAAATCTGGAGGCCAGTTAATTTATGTGAGGATTTATAAGAAGCAATGGTGAAGTCAGTGTGTGTGTGTGTGTGTGTAATATTATCCCAAGGCTTGCCTCGTCTATAACTGTTAATCAGAGAGACTGGATTCAGTTGATAATTCTGTCTTTCTCTGTCAAGGTTGCTTAATAACAGAATTGTTTATTTATCCTGCATCTAAAGAAACAATTGAATTCCTGCTGATTCCCATTATTTTCTTCTTTTTATATGGACTGTGCCATTATTTCATTCCACTAGAACATTTTTAAATCTTCTAATCCATACTTAGGCCAGATCCTGGCCTCTGTTTAGTCTGGCTTCATTACAGCCCCACTGCACTGACGTCCCCAGGGTCACTACACATTTACACCCTTCGTATCTGTGCTCAAAGTATTGCTTCCCAGCAGCTTTCTCGGGTTTGCACGTTCTAACTCTTTTTGACCTACTCGGCTGTTCTGAATGAGTTCATTATTCTCATTCTTTCAGTTCTGCGCTTTGCCAATGGTTACTTTACAATATCAGCAGTCTGAGGTTGTCTGGGAGCCAGCTCAAATTGTTTGATTTCATGTTCCAAGGCCAAGTGTTTTCAATGAAGATTTCATTTTAATAATGGAAAATAAGGGCAATAGTCAATAGAAGTCAATGAAAGAAGTAAAGAATTTGACCCTGCAGAAGCCATTTAACCCTCTGAAGAGAGATGCTTTGAATAAAGCTTTTGGAGAGAGACACTTTTATGAACACTTAATCTTTCCCTTCTTGCGGGTTATCTGTAAGGCTACAGTTTCCTATCTACTCAAAATGTCTCCCCCCCCCCCCACGCCGCTCGGTTAGCTTGAGTAGTTTGGTAGATTGTCTTGGTCAAGCTGAACAATGAATGCCACCAAGCCTGAACTTTGTCACGTATGAAGGCCCACCTTGTTTTGATGTCTGTCTGGAACTGCCAAGGTAAAGAAGGGTTTTCAGTCACTATCTGGTAGGTCCACATATGTTATTTTTTACCTGCAAGGAGTAGGACAGAAGACTATAACTCATGACACAGGTAGCAGGGGTTTGTGGCACACCTTGACAACCTTGACAGAAGCAAAGTGCTCCATGGGTCTGTTTATCATGGTCAGGTATATTCTCCTTTCCAGCTTTACGCTACAGACTGGTCCTCCATTCAGTATACCAGAAATAAAAACCACCCCAAAAGTAAGGTGTGCAAGTATGTGCACTGTAGCACATACACTAACAGTGCATTTCTAAGCATATTTTTTCAGAAGTAAGGCCCATTGTGCTCAAGGGGGCGGTTGCTCTGTAAGCTACATGTGCATAGAAGCCCAGCCTAATTTAGTGTATGGCGCACTTGCCAAAATGTTTCCACCTTTGCATTAGGCAATATAATGCACGTGAGTACACTACTGGGGGGGAGAATGGAATGAATACAGTGGTGCCTCGCAAGACGAAAAGAATCCGTTCTGCGAGTCTCTTCGTCTTGCGGTTTTTTCGTCTTGCGAAGCAAGCCCATTAGCGGCTTAGCGGATTAGCACTATTAGCGGCTTAGGGGCTTAGCGGATCAGCTGATAAGCGGCTTAGTGGATCAGCTGTTAAGAGGCTTAGCGGATCAGCTGATAAGCGGCTTAGCGGATCAGCTGTTAAGCGGCTTAGCGGATCAGCTGTTTAGCGGCTTAGCGGCTTAGCGGATCAGCTGTTAAGCGGCTTAGCGGCTTAGAAAAAGGGGGGAAGGGGGGAAAACCCGCAAGAACTCGCAAGACATTTTCGTCTTGTGAAGCAAGCCCATAGGAAATTCGTTTTGCGAAGCACCTCCAAAACGGAAAAACCTTTCGTCTAGCGGGTTTTCCGTCTTGCAAGGCATTCGTCTTGTGGGGCACCACTGTAAATCTGTTCCCAGATTCAGCATTGCCTTGATTTGTCAGAAAGTGACTTAATTTCCCCCTACCTGTTCTCCCCCTACCTTGTGGCAACGTCATGATGGGTCTTACTGTAGTTTGGCAATGATGTACATAAGCCCATTCAGTTTTCAAAAAGAAAATGCTGTGGTGGGAGAGAGCAGACCCAAGGAGTTCCTAAGGCTCAGGCAGGTAATCAACCTGTGCATTAAGCAAGAGAAAGTTGTGAACTGGGGTGGAGCATTTCATACAAACATGAGCTGTTAATGGAAAAGCAGAAGCTAGTATGTTTGTAGGCCAAATTGCAGAACTGTTCACCACTAGAGGCTACTATCAACCTTACTAGCTGTTATTGTATACAACAGTAGATGCCAGGCAGGGCTGAGGGGAGCCTGTAATGTTATATTTGTGTCTAGCCACCCCTGACTTTCATTTTCCTTCCAAACCTGACCTTAGTTCAAAGTGGCCTTGAGGGTTCCTGTGCCACAAAAGTTTAGGATCTGTCAGCATTTCCACTGAAACCCCTCATTTTCAGGTTAGCGATTTAACCAAACGATGTGGTCTGGACAGAAATGCAAATGTTGGAAGGCCAGCTGCAGATTTCACATGATTTCTCTTTTCACAATCAATGCCTTATACACTTTCCCTTTATTATTGTGTGATACACACACACACACACACACACACACACACAAAATGAACGTGGTGCTGAATTGAGAGATCTAAACATAAGTGTTTGGATTATTAAAAAAGAATAATTCCATGTTTGTTTTACAAGTGGGCCACACAACAAAATTGCATAGCACACCAGTACACCTGTTTTGAAGTTGAAGAGAGAGGTTTACTACTGTTGTTAATAAACAAAGGACATACAAGGGATGTTTCTTGTGTGAGTCAGAAATCCAGTATCACACTATTGACTGTTGACCTACACTATTGGTATAATATGCTAGTATGGTTCTATAAGTACAGACTTAGAAAATATCCATTTGTTGAATTTCTGCCTGTCAGATACCAAATAGTTTATTATCCAGACACACCCCCCCCCACCAAAAGGTCAAAAGAAATCATTGACAAATGCCGGGGGTGGGGGGGAGAGGAACATGTACCAAAGCTAGACCAAGTACAGTTTGGGCCATGCTGCTTCCTATTTACTTTCTAACAGTATTGTGTTGGACCAATAAGCTGGAATTGTATTTGCAAACAGACTGATTAACTGCAAGGATAAACACTGTATATTAAGGCAGAGTCAGCAAAGATTTTGGAAAGGGAAGCCATGCCTTGCAAATCTCACCGAAGGATGTCACAAACATGTGGATAATGGAGATAGAGTTGATACAGTCTTTGACAAGGGCCCTCATCAAAGACTCTCTAAAAATGAGAAATTGCCCTGGCATCAAAGGAAATGCCCTTTAGTGGATTAGCAGCTGGTTAAGAGATTAGGCAACAGATGGTAAGCATAAATGGGCAGTCTGTACAGTGGAAATAAGTAAATAGTGGGATTCTCCAAGGATCTGTTCCTTCTTTAAAATGCACTAATGACCTAGAAATGAGAGAGAAAGTAGTGGCGAATGAATATTTGCAGTTGATAGCAAGTTGTTCAAGAAAATAAGACAGATTTTGCAGAAGGGTCTTGTTGTGTATTACCTCTTTAAGAGGTGAGCCCAGAACAGCTCCGAAATGGAGAGCAACGAAACACTAGCACAAAAATGTGAAATTAATGCAAATTAATAACAACAAATTTCTGGCCTGGCCTTACATCGGAGACCAAGCTGACTTTAAGATGGGCTGTAAGTCAGAGCATCATCTTTGCATGCAGAAAGTCCCAGATTCAATCTCTTGTATCTCAAGGTCGGACTAGGAGAAACAGCTTTCTGAAATCCTGGAGAGCCACTGCCAGTCAGTGTAGAATGAGGTAGAGTATCTATGGCCCTTCCGAAGTTGTTGGACTCCAACTCTCATTGGCTCTAACCAGCATAGTCCATGACCAGGGATGATGGGAGGTGTAATCCAGCAACATCAGAAGGGCTGCAGGTTCCTCATCCCTGCTGTAGGCAATCCTGAATCCTAAATGGGCCAATGGTCAGACTTGGTATAAGACAGCTTCCTATCTTCCTACTAGTGGGTTCTTAACAGTTCACCTTTGTGCTTCACATCGCAGTAACCAATTTGAGTCTTCGAAGAATTGCAGTAAAGCTAGTCTAGTTTACAGAACTGAGCGATTCAGAACTGTCCCTTTCCCAAATGAGTGGTTTTAAACTCAACAACAAGGAGTGCATCTGCTGACTTCACCTTTAGGCCCTAATGGGATAAAGGCATCACATGGCAGGTGCTTCAGAGTGTACAGAGAGAGAGGCAGAGGGAGAGGGAGCTTTAACATGCCTTGAGCCTCTAGGATAATGCAATATTTTGTAGTTACCAGTAATTGAGATAAACCTTTTGGTTTATTTTTAGCCTATTAATTGGTGCTTTTTCGTCCTCCAGCAGTCCATTAGTTTTCTGAGTACTAATTAACTGGCAGATAAAAAATACAATTTGTACTTGCTTCTAGTCTCAAAAATAATTAAAAGAAGGAGGTGCATGGGCCCAATGAAGGTAACTTGCTCAAGATATTCCTCCGCAACCTAAAACTTCCTTGTCTCTGTTGTGATGAATGCCTTCTTCCGAGCAGGTGAGGTTGATCCCTGACCTCCCTTAACTCAAAAGAAAGTTTTAGTAAACATTATATATATCGTTATCTTCCGTCACCACATAATTATCTTTGCCGACAGTCGATAACTACTCTGCCATCATTCCTCCCCAGAAGTCCTCTTGTTATATCTTGAATTATTGTTTTAAGCTATTTAAATTGTTTGGAGATTATACACACATATACCAAATTTGTTCAGTTCTTTGTGTGTGTTTTTAATGAAATAAAATTGGGAAAGAAATAAGTTCTGCAGCTCTGTACAGAATTATAGGACTGGAGAATTATAGGACTCATAGAATTATAGGACTAGAGGGTACTCCAAGTTTCAACAAGTACCCCTATCAACAAGTAAAGTCTCAGATATAATAACAACTGAGTTTATTTATTTGTTTGTGTGTTTTAACATAATGGGTTTTGTTCTAAGGAGTGAAGCTGAGCACAGTGGAAAGCATTCAGAGGGCCAGGCAGTGAGGTCATAATGCTACCTCTCAATTTACTGCTTTTTTTAAAAAAAGTGGGGAACAGTCTTAGGAATATATGCTTTCCCCCTCCTTATACCACTTACCCTTTCTGCAGCAAATGCCCTGCTCCTGCTTTTCATATGATTAAGAGAAATGTCAGGAATTAACTGCAATATGGTCTGCTTTAAATGGTATAATTCAAGAATAGGTCAGTTCAAGAACAGCATCCTTGCCACTCTGGTTCCCAAACTCATAAGAAATCCATAGAATCAGATAATAAGAGTTGTAGTATTGGAAGGCAATCACATTTACAGAATCCCCGACAGATGGCCATTCAACCTTTTGAGAAACCTCCAATGAAGGAGAGTCCACTATCTTCCAATATAGTCTGTTCCACTGTCAAACAGCTTTTCAGAAAGGTCTTTATAAAGTTTAGTTGGAATTCTTGTCATTTGAATCCATTGGTTCAGGTCCTGCCATCTGGAGCTGCAGAAAACAAGCTTGCCCTGTCTTCCATGTGATGTCAAAACCAATTGTGTTTTACAAAGCAAATTAATGCACTCTCTCCACTTCAGTATTGTTTTATTTATAGTCTACTGTATTTCATTAAAGATAGGTCAAACCTGCACACACACACACCCTCCAATAAACCCAGAACCCATGCACATTCCTGTTTCCTGGTGAGCTCACTGTCCAGTTTAAGTAATTAAAGAGTTTGGAGAAGAAAGGAAGCAAAATAAATAAAATTTAAAATTGCATTTAACAAAACAAGGTATCAGAAATTATTCAGCCTAATTCTCTGCTTGTTCCTCCTATTCCTTGATCAGTCTAGAGATAACCAGAGGACCGTATCAAGACATTAGAGGAGTAATTGGATGTGTTGCTTATTCTTTGTACTGTAGCCAGTTTATATCACTCTGGACATCTCCCATCTGTTAGCCCAATTTAGTGGATCAACTTTAGAGGCAATAGGGCAAACAGTCCACTTGGTAACAGCTAAAATAGCACTGCATACATAGCAAGTGAGTCACAGTTGCCTTGCTCTGTCCTATTTTCTGTAAAAACGCCGCGCTATGTAGGGAAGATAATGTAGCCTTTGGATTGTAGACAACTAAATTCTATTCAGAGTAAACCTATTAAAATTAACAGGCCTAGGTAAGTCATGTTGGGAAAGATGGAGGGCACAAGTAGAAGGGGACAACAGAGGACGAGATGGTTGGACAGTGTTCTCGAAGCTACCAGCATGTTTGACCAAACTGCAGGAGGCAGTGGAAGACAGAAGTGCCTGGCGTGCTCTGGTCCATGGGGTCACAAAGAGTCAGACACAACTAAATGACTAAACAACAAGTCATGTCCATTAACTTCAGTGAGTCTACTTGGAGAAGGACTAGCTTTGGAAGCAGACCAGAACCGGAAACCCTATTGTGGATGGATTTGGTGCAGTTAACCAAATACAAAATTGTGCATTGTAACAAAGTGCATTCCTCAAGGGCCATAGTCCAGACTTTCCTTGTTCCAGAAAAGGTTCCACCTCTGAATTCTGGCTCATGCAGAATGTTTCAAGGCAGCTTCTATCTCCGTTAACATTGTAAAGACTTGTAAAATCTTCTCTTACCTTCTGTTTAATTCCTACGCACATTTATGATGCTGAGCTTCCAAAGGGTTAGTTGATAGATGTTGCCCAGTGACTCACAGTTTCTGTTTGCTGGCTGACATAATCCATTAACTGCCTGAACTTACTGACTTCTGTGACAGCTGTGACAAAGGCACAGGTTTTGCCATGCCAAAGACTGCTGTGTGGTTTTTCCACCTGGAATTTCCTCCACCGGTACAAGGCTGGTATTGGACCTTTTGGCACCAACGGGGCATTGTTTTCAGTGGCCTTGCATACCTAGTTTCTCTCTTCCTCAGGAAAACATTTCTTGCCTTCACACCCACCCAGATTTCATCAGTCAGGTCTATTGTTTTGCAAGCTTTCTTGGCTCTCGTGACATCCACTTTTTATCACCTACACCTACACTGCTAACCCATAAATCCCCTGAACTCGGAATTTGAGGGAAGAGTAGAAGAGTACTTTAACACTGACAGGTTATGTCAAAAATCTCAACTAGGAATTCACATAGTCATCTGAATAGATGGCTATCCTGCATGCTCTCATTCCATTCCTTGCATTTAGTCTTGCTGGAGGGAAAGTAGGGACGGCACTGTACAGACAGTGGGGTTGTCCTTGCTTATAGACTCATCTTTTTGTCAGCCTTTCCCTTGGAATAATCTGCAACATTGCTCCTTGTAATGCTTTGTTTTTCCTTATTATCATTGGTATCATATGTCATTTCTCCATCCTTGTTCCTGTGCTGCTCTTTATGCATTTTCACTACACACCTGTAAAGATCAGCACAGGAATAATAAGGGATAAGTGACACTAGGAGTGATAAATGGACTGCTTGAGATGCCAGATTGGGACATCTCCATTAAATTTACTCAGAATGATTTGGGTTGCTTGAATGACTTAAGTTAATTCCCGTGCCAGTTGTCGGCAAGCCCTGACTGATAATGCAGCACTGGCATATTAAGTACCCATATCACCCAGGCAATTACCACAACGGGTAGCCTTCTTTACGCTTATTGAACATACATGGATGGGAAAATGTGTGGAATGGGAATTGATGTTGCATCTTTCTCCTGACTGGATGAAAAATTTCATTCACCCCATGTGGGGCCAGTCAAAAGAACTTGCTACACTTCGCGGCAAGTCAAATGGTCTTCCATGGTCTTTTGTAAAGTATGTTTCTTCCGAATTTTAATCTCCTTGCTGAATTTGTAAAGTTAGGTGTGAGAGCTGTTCTCTTTTATGGCTTGTTTACTTTTGTAAATTCTCTGTTGTGAAAATAAGGCATTGGACTTCTCTGTCCCCATTTCCAATGTGGTAAGTTCATCTTCCCACTGAGATAACAGACCTGTGTCTAGACTATACCACTTCAAGCTGGAACTGGAGCTTTCATCCATACAAATGCATAAGAAATGTTTTAAAAATACATTCCAGCAAGGCAAAGGCACTTGAGGAGGATGCAGAGCAGGGATGATGAGGGGGGAGGCCCTTGAGATGTTCCAGTGGCCCTATTTGACCCCTGGACCTAGGTGTCCTGGCGCTGCTTTGAAGGTTAACATCAGCATCTGGAAATAAAAATGGCCAGGTTGGCCAGGGGAATAATGTCGCTTGTAGTTTGGCCCTCACTTGGTGAGCCAGTTTGCACAGTTTACAGAAGTGAGTGCTGCATTTCTTAAGACTCACCCAGTAACTTATGTCCAGATTCAGAGGAGAGAGTGTAGGGCAGGGGTAGCAAACATGGTGCCCTCTAGATCTTGTGGTGTACAGCTCTCTTCACCCATTGCCGTTGGCCATGCTGGCTGGGCTGATGTGAGTTAGAATCCAAAGCATTTTGTAAGGCATTACACTGGCTAGCCCTGCAGTAGAATATTATAATTATATTTATTGGCTAAGACTGAAATTGGTGGTGGAGTGCATCAGAGGTGTGAAATAAAATTAAGTGCAAATGGTAACTCAGTGAGAACTGAACTGTCTCCCACCTGATCTTAAAGGAAAATGTGTTTTGGTTTGCATACATAAGTCCCTAATTTGCTACAACCTTGGCACTTCACCTGGATAATTTTCCAGCAAAGGCCGAGATCTGGAATGCATCAATCTTTCCATTCTGTTGATAGGTAGAACAACCTTTTCCTCTGGGTGGCAAAGAGAATCTGTGTCCAGTTCAACACTGAATTAATACTGAATTAATACTCGGGCAGTAAAGGTTGTCAGTTCATAATTAGTTTAGGAAACTCCAAGTATAGTCTAGAGGTGTGAAGTTTGGGCATTCTGGGAATGTTTTTAGAGGCATTCATGTATGCATGCCGACCATTTCTCTGTTCAATATTGTTTCCTCAAATATCCTGGCGGCGGGGATATGCAGGTCTTCACACACACACACACACACACACACACACACCCGGCTTGAGGCTAAAACTGCTTGGGGGGAATGACCCAAGGAGAAAAGGTCCCTTCCTTCTGCTCTAGATTAAAGCTTCCTGCAGCTGCTTTTCAATTTTTAAAAAATGATGGGAGGGAAATCCCATGCACCACTGTTTTAAAACTGAGAGGGTTTCTATGAGCTTAGATATTGTAGAAAGCCATGTGCATGGCTACTGCTGCTACTGCAGCAAACCACGGGGTTTAAACGTTTGCGTGGTGTGTGGGTTTCAAAGTCTATATTTTTCAAAGCTGAAACAATATTTTCTTAGGTTTTACAGCAGAGCAGGGCCCGAGAGATACGGCATTTTTCTTTACTCAGAGCTTCATCCAACTTCACTAGGTTTGACATAGGCCTCCTTAGAAGATGCCCATGATTGTGCCCTCTGCAGAGTTTTTAGAGTTGATTACATAAAATGGGGCTGGACGATTCAACTCTGTAATTTGTAAAGAATCAGGGCAGTGGGTAGCTTGAAAGTTGTTTGACATGGGAATGAACGGTTCTTTGTAAAATGCACTAGTGGGGGATGTGGGGGAAGTCATCTGGAGATTTTTTTAGAATTAGAATGCGTTAAGAGTACATGTATGGAACATATACATTAATCCATTTTTGTTGCATTGGTCTGGTCAATGTCATCTCTAAATTACTCTTTTAAAAGAGCTGCTTGTTGTCTTGGGCCAAATCCATTTTAAAAGTTTTTTTTAAAAAAATATTCTCCTGTCATTCCTGGAGCTATAGAGTTGTTGATCTTTTTATTTCTTGTTGTGAGAATCAAACCTACTCCATATGACACAAAACTTAATATAGTGAAGGGCATTTTAGTTTATATTTCAGGCCAGAATAGGCAAATTTGCTAATGTCAGTTTCTCCCAGTTTCTGTCCCCCTGCCCCAATTTTCTGCAATTTAAAAAATATGTGTATTTTTTAAATGCCCTCAAGGGGATGAAACAACTCCCTTATGAAGAAAGGATACATTGGAGCTTTTTCCATTTAGAGAAAAGGCAAGTGAGAGGGGTATACAATGGAGATATATAAAATGATGCATGGCATTGACAAGGCAGATAGAGAAAGGTTTCTCTCCCTTTCTCATCACAACATTGTAACTCAGGGACATTCAAAGAAGCTGAATGCCGAGAGACTCAGGGCAGACAAAAGAAAGTACCTGCTCACAAAACATATAGTTAAACTATGGAATTCACTCCCACAAGAGGCAGTGATGGCTGCCAACTTGGACAGCCTGAAAAGAAGTTTAGATAGGTTCATGAAGAATAAGGCTATGAGTGACCACTATCCATGAGGTCTATGTTCTGCCTCCACTGTTGGGGCAGTATGCCTCTGAATGCCAGTTGTGGGAAACCCCGGGAGAGGAGAGTGCTGATGCACTTGGGTCCTTCTTGCATGCTTCTCACAGGCATCTGGGTGACCACTGTGAGATCAGGATGCTGGACTAGATGGGCCATTGGCCTGATTCAACAGGCTCTTCTTATGTTAACTATGCATATTGACTATGGCAGTGCTGGTACTTGGGAAGAGCATTAGGAAAAATTCAGATTTTTCATTTGCTTCCATCAACTACCCATACTCTGTGTTTCCATGTAATTGCTTTTACCATGGTTTTCCATATCATGCAGGAACTATTTAAATATTATGGCATGTTGCTATGATTATAATTTTAATTATCACAAACATACTTGGAGTTTTTCATCTCTCTAATCTCATTATATGTCACTCCGTATTTTGGTTTAGTTTACTTTGCAACATGCTGTGCTCACAGTGCAGATTGCAATTCCAGCATGTGAGTTACTAATCACCATGACTAAAGCTGCAAGCTGGACGAGGGGAGGCACTTAATTGCCTTCCAGAAACCCTTCAGTATTCTGAATGTAGAACTAAGAGCCAAGGATGGCTGAGCGTCTAATCTTAAATTATTCCATGGACTCCCTGAGCAGACTTGGAAAACAAAATGCATTTGGAAACATGCTGCTTAAACGCCTTCATATCATGGACTTTGCAACCTTAGGGTGGACAGCTTTGAGTACAGGGATGGGCTCAGAGAAAAGTTTCTTAAAAACTAACTCATACGCTTTTGCATATTTGTGGGTTGCAGTTTCAAAGTAAAGGCAAACATGCAAAGATTCTCTCTTTTTAAAGAAAGTGCTAAAGATAAACCAACTCTCAATTGACACTTGCCGTTTTAAAAAAAAAATCAGATGAAAGCTATATGACAATCAAATACATGAATGGCCAGGTGTCTCCTAGCACCGGGGTACATTTCTCATATAGACCCTAAATGCTGAAAATGTTGCCCATGCCTATTTTAGCCCTTGTAAAAATCCTTAACTGGTAATGACCAGCAGCACATCCCTAGTTTTAATCCATTTGGGGATGAAGCCAAGCAGTGAACCAGAGAACCAAGAGCTTAGCCAGCACCCTGATGGTCTGCAGTCTCTGTTCAGCTGTGTAGAATTTAGCTACAGCTGACAGCATCTGTCCCACTCTGTTAAACACTTGAGTTCCGTAGCTGCAAATATAAAAGCTTTATTACCCTTTGGAAGATGTATTTCTTTAGCTTATAGGCACTTCCTGGCAACACAGACTGCCTTTTTCTGCCTGCTTGTTCCCCCTCCACTATTGCCACAGCAAAGGACTGCTACTACTTAGTGACTACTCCCTTTTTCTGTTCACCTAGGTTAGTCCTGCTGCAAAATGTACTAAGAGCCCTGCCTGAGAGCATGTATATAATTCCCTTAATCAGCCTGGTATGCTAACAGCACCTGTGTCAAACCTGAATTCCACAATCCAGGCCCAAAATGCAATGCAGTGCCCATCTAAAAAGGATGCCCAGGTAAAAGAAGATTCCCACATAACAATGTTAGATCCAGATGACCAACCATTGAAATATAACCTCACATATTGGGTGGTAGCCAACATTGTGCAAGCATATTTTCCCTTTCTCTTCTCCCCCCTACAGACCCCTGCCCCCATCTCATAGAATAGAATCATAGAGTTGGAAGAGACCACAAGGGCCATCGAGTCCAACCAGACTGCTCCAGAGGGTCCCCCAACACTCCCAAGCAGATATGATGGGCATGTTGGGGGCTACAGGGGCAGAGCTGAGTCCGGTTGTCTAAGTTTGTTTTGCTCTCAGATGGGCACAATTGGAAGTCGCCCATTGTTTGTGTAGCTTCCTTCTGGAAACCTGTAGTATGAAAAGGCACAACACTTGTAACTTTCAATTGTGTTAATTTTGTTCAAACAAATATCCTGACTTACTGATGCTATCAGCACTACAGTTTATATGATCTGCTGTAGATGAGCGTGCAAGAAAAATTATTGCAAGTCCAGGTTAGGCACTTGTTACAATAAGCAAATCCTCATGTACCATGCTCATAGTAAATGATGTGGAAGAGAGCAGTGGGTTTTCCTTGATTCAGCTCTTTGATCTTCCAGTGTTTCTGAGTGCTCTGTTGAGCAAGAGCCTAATAACTGAAGCATATATTTTGACAGGTTAGACTGAAGCCATGTTTTATTTGTTTAGAAGTCCCTTAATAATGGATAAAACAAATAAAATTTGAGAACTTTTTCTAGTGTGGAGGAGTGTTAAGCTTGCCTTCTTAATCCATCTTTTCCCCATGGGGCTTTTTCCTACTATGGCTACAACTTCTGTCATTTAAACTATGAAGGATATGTCATTTCTTATTGACCCTCACCTCAACTATGGACACACACATAGAGAGAAATAAATAGCAGAAATGCCAGCTCCTTTTCCAGGCTTTGTCCAACCCTGCAAAGGCATCCCAAGTATCCCAAATGTCAAACGCTAAACTCATGCAATGCTGCCAACAAGTGCTCCTTCAGTCTTTAAAATGGAGACAGGGCCTACAGAGGCACTGCCTGTTTTTATGCCGATATATTTATTTTATCACTTTAATTTACTATAATATTTATGTCCTTCGTGTCCAGCCTGTAATGATATGTTCAGGGTGGCTAGAAGTAACATCACTACAAAACAGTTCACACAGTGAACTAGAAACTGCAGAAAGTTAACCAAAGGACACAGCAGATAATGCACAGTCAATTTAAGAGTCAGACAAGACTATAAACAGACTGAAATAATAGTATTTTAGCCTTGTATCTAAATATCACGGAAGAGGGAGCAACCTCACAACAGAGGCCATGTCAATCATGCCTCTGATGGTTGGGCACAGAGCACAGCTTACTCAAGACTTGAGTGGATGGGTAGGGTCATTTGAGAGAAGCAGTCCCTTCAAGCAGTCTGGCCAAGATAATAACCAGCCCTTTGCATGTGTTTGTTCATTTGTTTAGAGTATTTTTTAATGTTACCTTCATTAAAATGTCCCAGAACAATATATGGTAAAATTATAAAAAGAACAACAGATTTCAAAACAAAAACAATACCTAGCAGCTAAAAACAAACTGTATCATTCAGCAGAATGGGTAAGCAAACCTGAATTACACCAGGTGGTGAAAAGCCTGGGCAAATAAAAACACATTCGCCTGGAGCCAGGATGACATCAAGGTTGGCACTAGTTGAACCTTCCTGGGGAGGGCATTTCAAAGACAGGAACTGGGCTCAGGAATAAACTGGAAGCTACTATGGATGAAATAACAACGGAGGTAATGTGCAGAAAGGGAGGCAGGGCTCTAGCTCAAACTCTGACTGCCACATATGGGTCTAGCTGAAGTTCCTGAACAATTTTTGGCATGTGCAGTTGCGGCCAGACTCCCCTTTTCCCAGGAACAGGCACAGCTGGGCAAACTGCACTCCTGACCGGCCAGGAGCAGAGCTGTTCCAGGGCCTGCTGTGGACCTGCTGATCCTCCAGGAGTGATGGATGCCCTTTCCAAAGTAGACTGTACCTGGTGAACTGAGCCATCTTTCCCATAGGGATTAGTGGTGCGTTGCACCAGGGCGCTGGCCTCTCAGGGGTGCCCCAGCAAGTGGGGGAACTGCACGGCTTTGCCGGCGGCCTCCCCTTTCCCTGCCAGCTACACCCCGCCAACCATATGGCTGGCGGGTGTGCATCTTCCTTCCCAAGCCTCTGTGGGGATCACTCTCCTCCCAAGGAGGCTTGGGAGGGAAGCTGTGGACCTGCCAGCCATATGGTTGGCGGGGTGCAGCTTCCCTTCCAAGCCTCTGCGGGTATTGCTCTCCCACAGCGGCATGGGGGAGAGTTGCACCCTCCCCGCTGGCTGGCAGTGCGCAGCTCCCCCCCCCCACTATCCATGGTAATTTGGGGGCTCTGGGCAGATATTTGCACCCCAGCGCCGCATCTGCTAAAGATGCCCCTGCTGGTGACCCGCTAGTCCTGCTGACCAGAACCACATCTTTCTACTCCATCCTCTTACCAAAATCCCATCTATTGAGTATGATTTCAGCTGTGCCTGTCCGGCAAATAATCTGTAAGGATAATGCATCCAGGCCAAAAAGGAAAGGATAATGCACCCAGGCCAAATTTCTTTTGTAAGTCAAAAGTAATTCTACAACTATGAGATTTTTGCAGTCTTACTTTTCCTTTGGCTATTTGGCACTGAAACTTATATGCCAAAGCATTTTAAATGAAGTGTTACAAACTGACGAACGGGAATTTAGATACCCGGTTCCCTTAAATTTGATGGGCAGCTGGATGCTTCATTCTGTCTTTTGAGCCTTTGATATTTCCCCTCCTCTTAACCTGTCTTTGGATGAACAGCTTTTCTGTCTAGTGAGCAATGGCATCATATTATCTCATCCTCATCAGTGGTGAAGTGTCAGTAGTTAAATTTTACTGCAACATTAGAAGTGTGTAAAATGGGATCAACTGAAGAAAGTGCTCAGCACAGCTTGGGTATGCACAGGAGTCAGCCCTATAATTAAAAAAAATGAAAAGGAGGAGAGGAAGAGGTCAGAGAGAGAACCAGCAGAAGGGAGGGCAAGGGTGGAAGAGATTTTACTGGCCTATCATTCCTGCTCATTAGCAAAGAAAAAAGAAAGAAAGGGGATTCTGTGTCTACATGGCAGTATAATGAGATTGCCAAAGTTGTGTGATCCTCCAGCCACAGTAATAGAATCAAGTGTAATTTTTCACATCTCACATTTTAACCTCTTATTTCTAAAAGGTTTTAAAGCAATGAAAGTTTGGGTGATAAATCAGAACGTCTCAATTGTTTAATTTCTGTTAGTTCAGAGCCTTCTCCTGGAATACTTCGTTGCAACAAACTTCATCATAACTGTGCTTAATACTTGTACAGTGGTACCTCGGGTTACAGACGCTTCAGGTTAGAGACTCCACTAACCCAGAAATAGTACCTTGGGTTAAGAACTTTGCTTCAGGATGAGAACACAAATCGCGCAGCAGCAGGAGGCCCCATTAGCTAAAGTGGTGCTTCAGGTTAAGAACAGTTTCAGGTTAAGAACAGACCTCCGGAACGAATTAAGTACGTAACCTGAGGTACCACTGTATAGCAAGTTCAAGTTTTCATGGGTTTCGCGTTCGTTTTCTAGTTGTGCTTTTCACAGGGAAAGTCAGTATTATGATCCTTCATATTGCAGATGAACCAGAGTGGCCACCTAGAGAGTTCATGGCAGAGGTGAGATTCAAACTAGGATTTTCTGATGTGTGGTAATGCTGGTCTGAATTATTCAGTCCAGATCTCTCTTTTTGGCATTTGTTTGTGTGTGTGTATGACAACAGCCGCCCAAATATGTTTGCGCCCTTGAGAGAAATTCTCCTATTTTTAAGTGTGTGTCTTCAGAATATTCATGTATTAATATCGCCAAGCCTGGTCTCTATTTAAAAGCAACCACCCACCCACCCACCCCTCTTAATCTTTCCATTGACGCTACACAGAAGAAAAGTGATGGCACAACTGAGTCAGAGCGGGGACCCCTAATTCATCCAGAAAGGTTTCTGTAATCCATGCCAGGTTGACCCTTTTATCCAGCATCAAATCCCAAATTATTGCCATATTATTGGAGACGGTTCTCAAATCAGCATTTGATGATGATGATTATGATGATGGTGGTGGTGGCATTACTATCATGCTTTTGAATGTTCAATGTACTATACAAACTACATATTTTTGCTATCCTTTCCACAGGTCTGTAAGTTAGAGTCTGAGGTTGGTGGGACAGTGCCCTACTTGTCCTAGTGGGCCAGCCTCCATTGTATGTATCCCAGAATGAAATGACCAAAACAGTCTTCTTTTTCTATCCCTATCTCCATTCCCATTAGCAGATTTAATGCACATACCTGTAGTCTGGTTGTTGTGATTCACAATGCGAACTGGGAGTTCTACAGCATTCTAGCTAGCTTGGCAAAGAACTAGAAATTAACTTTTTTTAAGTCCAGTGAGTTGTTTGTGTCCTTTGTCTGTTACCTGTTAATTCTGTAGGTATATTTAAGGTGCTGCTTGTTTGGAGTTAGGCCTGGAAGCTTCAAAGTATATACTTTCTGTGTACCTACTGGGAATGTTCCTCTTTGGTGTTCTTGAATTGTTTCTGTCTGAATAGGGTCACATGGTGAAGGCAGGAATAATCTTGTTCATTGGTAATAAAACTAAGAAGACAGAGGGATATTACCCTTGAAATTTAACAACACAGTGACAATCTCTTTCCCTGTTTTTTTTCAGTAAACTGGCAAGAGGGGTTGACATTTGAACATTTGCCGTTAGAGGGGGATAATGGAGATGCAGTTTTATTGAAAACAGCTGTGCTATACACAAAGAACAGCAATGCTCAGTGCACCCATATGTAAGACATACAAATCCTCTGATTACAGTCTTCCCAGCCAACTCAGCATGGGAACACTTTGATTTCCACCAGCATCTTTACATTCACACCCAAAGCCTAGAGTCCCATCTAACTGTAATGTATTGATTTTATCGTTTATGTGTTTTCAACATCTCTACCCCCAACTGTATCTCATATTCAAATTAGATTAATAGTATGAAGAGGATTTAGAAACCAAAAAGAATCGGCAAATGGGAGAAAATCAATAAATAAGAAAATCGTATCCCTAAACGCAAATAATTTGTTGCTTAAGATGAAGTGACAGATTTCAGGAATCATCCCAAAGGGTAGACAAAGCCTATTAGATGGTATTATAGCCTTCCCTGTTTCATTCCAGCTAGGCAGACTTTCTGATCTTCCTCTCTGAAATGCACATTTGGAAGGTTGGCCTAAGCAGCTGGCAAGAGCTTCTCCTGTCAAAATGGATGAATGGACTAAACAGCTTTTCTCTGTAATTTGGAAGCTACCAGGTCCATAAGCAATATATAACATTAGCATGCCAGTAGAGAAGGCATGGGACTCCTGGTTATAGAACCATGCAAAAGCTAACAAATGGCAATTCAGTTCATGAGGCTCTTGTGGCTGACAGCAACATGTCATTGTCTAAAACCCTTTTTAAAAACAATATTATTAATATTTTTATTTTTGCATATAAAGCATGCACCATGCACATCTATGCATGCACAAGCACATCATTGAATCCTCTACTCCCCCCCCCATCTTGTTCTATGTGCATCTGCTCAGATCTAAGGTCTATGAAATTTACACTGATGTGGAGATGCGTGATAAAGAAATACAATCAAATACACATGGCTTAAGAAATTCCCACTTTGTATTGTATGTGGTTCCCAGGGAGTCACTGAGCAGACACAAAACTATTTAGCTTCAGCAAGGTGGCATCCTCATGTACCTTTAAGCCCTGCCCAGGGACCTGGGTCTCTGACAAATTATTGCACATAATGTATGTAAACAGAAGATTGAAATCTGTAAAATCTGCTAGTGATTCCATTTGAATATTAGTTTCAGCAATAATTATTCCCTCCCGAAAGGCGGACTGTATTACCCTTTAAGGCTAAAAGAAGTATCCTAGAAACAACTTCCCAAGCATTTGGAAATCTACTGTCTATAAAATTATTAATGTTTAATCACGTAACGATTAATGTTTGATCACTTAACTATTAATTAACTAATGACAGCTTTCTCAATGCTGGTTCCTTTAAAGTTTTTCTTTCTTTCTTTCTTTCCTTGTCAGATTTCAATCTTCTGTTTACATACATTATGTGCAATAATTTGTCAGAGACCCAGCCTTTTATATGTAATGTTCCTTCCTTGGCTGCTCATGTCAGGAATGGAATACTTGGGGCAAGGTTCCACTCTCCCTTCTCTCTATATGCACAAATGCATGCATGTTTGCCAACCCTGCCGTTTTATAAATAATTCTTCAAAGACTTATTTCCACAAATATAGTTTGTCTTTACTTTACTTTGTATTGCACCTTATTTATTTATTTTCTTTCTTTCTTTCTTTAAAATGCATAACCAGATCTTGGGAGACACACAGACATTGAAAAGACAAAAAGACTTGAAACTTAAATATAGTCAAGTAGCGTGATAGACAGCCTCGTCCTGTGCATGTTTACTCAGAAGTAAGCTCCACAGAGTTCAATGGGACTTATTCCAAAGTATGCATAGGACTGCAGCCTTAGTAATAAAGACACTAACATGTGACAGGAGGATAGGAACCAGATAGTTTGCTGTTTACCTTGCTCTCACCCTGCGAAGTTATGTGTATTTACTCTAGAGCACATGGGACAGCTTTGGAATAACTGAGGTTCTCAATTGCTACAGGAAACTGGCTGGGCTCCCAAACAACAGAATGACTTTTTTTAAAAAAAAAAATCATGCTACAATTCACATTTTTATTTTATATACAAGCAAGTTGAGCAAGAAACCTTCCCCAGTGATCTTTATCTCAACATTATTAACGTTTTAATGTTCATCAGGGATGCACCAGAGCCAGATTCTTAACGATTTAGCCGTGTTGTTAAAAGTCCTCTGTCAACTGGAAGCCACAACAAAGGAGCTGGAACATGGTTATAAGTCAATACTGTCCACTAGGCTTCGTGCCAGCCCTTCCCAGAGCCCTCTTCAGCACACATGTGCAGTGGCTCGAAGCCCAACCCACCTCGTTCAAGTTGCCGGGTGTGTGGTGAAAGATTCAGATGGAGTTGCAGAGATGTGTCTTGCCAAAGTCAGGCTGAAGGAAGAGGGAAGCTTGATCCGCTCTGTATGTGTTAACAGGAGAAAGGAAAGCCTCTCATGGGTCTCTTAACTTAAAGCCTACTGTCTTTGGTCGGCGCTTCTACATGTGAGCATGCTGCCTTGCCCAGGGGTATGGAGGGAGAGGGCAACAGAAAAAGAGAGCTCGAGACTGCAGTTTCCTGACATTTCTTCGCTTTCTCTATTTATGAAGGAAATAAATTACGTTGCTTTTCTGGTGGTTTGTGGGAGAATCTGTTCAGTTAAGCCCGCTTTCCAGCTGCATAGTCTGTCCAGCATAAACTGCATCTATGTGGTGTGTTAATGTACTCTGTAGGCACAGGAATGTAATAACAAATCTGCCAAGAGTTGCTTGAATGCACCAGGATTTTAACAGATTCTAGTTAACACACACATGGATCCACCCTGGCCCATGCCCTCCATGCGTAAACAAATTCCTATTTATATGGCCTTTATCGCTGCAGTAGCTGTGTTTTTATCAGCTTTTAATGCTAATGCTCTCTGGGGCCTTCATCAACATGACAGCCAAGAAAGCTAGCTATCATTAGCCATTGCACTCTTGCTGCAGTATACATCTGCCCTTCTTTTGGTAGCATTCTGTCTTTGTTGTTTTTACCTGTCTGCTCCCAACCTTTATACAGATTAAAAGTGCAGGGACATCCAACAAACCAGTAATGTTAGGAGATGTCTGTGTATTTATACATTTGAACAGTGGGGTTCTTACCTTGACTCCAACTTGGAGTGAGTGAGTAAAACCTGGGTATTTATACGCAGGAGGGCGGAGTATAAAAAAGAAAGAAATTTATGTGCAAGTACTTGTGAAGGGACGCGGGTGGCGCTGTGGGTTAAACCACAGAGCCTAGGGATTGCCGATCAGAAGGTCGGCGGTTCGAATCCCCGTGATAGGGTGAGCTCCCATTGCTTGGTCCCTGCTCCTGCCAACCTAGCAGTTCGAAAGCACCTCAAAGTGCAAGTAGATAAATAGGTACCGCTCTGGCGGAAAGGTAAACGGCGTTTCCGTGCGCTGCTCTGGTTCGCCAGAAGCGGCTTAGTCATGCTGGCCACATGACCTGGAAGCTATACGTCGGCTCCCTCGGCCAATAAAGTGAGATGAGCGCCGCAACCCCAGAGTCGGCCACGACTGGACCTAATGGTCAGGGGCCCCTTTACCTTTACCTTCACGTGTGGATAAGGAAACTCTGTGGGTGGTACAGGATAATATCCCTCCCATCAGTCACTTTAGAATGTCAAGAGCAGGTTGAAACAAACATTATTGGCTTTCACGATACAGCATGTGAAAGGGAGCTGTACTTCCTGTATTTACGCAGGGCATTAATAGCCAAAGTAGGATTGTACATACACCTATTTGCTGGGCATGCCTTATGAGAGTACAACACACACAAAATATTTCCTGTATATTCATATTACTGAGATCACTGGTGGTACACTTTTGGCGGTCCCTGATGTTCAGTCAGTATTTGCCAGGCAATGAGCCTGCAGTGTGAAAGATTGGAGACATCCCTGATTTCTTTCAGACATTTTTTAAAAAACTGCACTGCTCTGACAGACCTTTGGAATTTGATTTTTTTTTTAGCAACCATTTTTTATTGACATGTTATATGCTGCTTTAATGTATTTTGTTCTTCTGTTGTATGCTACCTTGATATATTTCTTATGAAAGTGTATGCATTCCTATCTTCATATTTCTTACTACATCATTAAAAAACCAAGGCCCCATTCTTTACTCATGAAATAGCTCCCCTGCAGACCCATTTCTGTTTTCCTGAGGAAAACTTATTCAGTCTATTGAAAAGTGACATTACCATAGAATTGTGCAAACTGGCCATAGGGTTTTTACATGTGATGACATTCTTCGCGAATCCAGAATATAGCAAACTATCTCAGAAGAATTAACAACTGAATTTCTCTTTGTCCAAGATTGCCTTTACAGTTACTTTCTGCAGACTTGTTTGTCAGAATTACCCTTTGTCCAAGGTTGCATTTACACAGATATTTTCTGCAGACTTGTTTGTCTGAAGGTTTTTGGCTGTTATCCAAGAAATAGAGGCGCACCTTTTAGAAATTTAAATTATTCTGCTTTAGGAAGAATGTAGAGCCTGTAAATGAAGTTTACTTCTTGGTCCTGACTATGAAGATATGAGCCGCCTTTGAAAATGTCTCTAATGGAACGAACAATTACTTTTCCTTTAGCTAGTGTCAGGTTTAGTGCTTGTCCCACACAAGACACAGAATGCTGGGATTTTAAGTAGCTGAGGTTTATTTCTCAACAACAGGCTTACAGCAGTCCAAGCTTCCACAATTCATCCTTCGCCGTCAGAGTCAGTTGACTCGACTGGCTTCTGACCCCTCCCAAGGCCAAATATACGCCATGTCCTCCCCTGCCTCCTGCTGGTCCACCTCTGCTCTAATCGCTTGCTCCCCTTCCTACTTCTTGGAGACTCAGGTGCAGCCAGTTCCTCCTCCTCTGGAGATTCCTCTCTGCTGGGCGTGACCCTGACAGCTAAATAGCTCCAAAAAAGCACAAATATTACAAAATAATCTAAAAGTAAATGAAGAAAATTGCGCTTAGCCATTACCATGGGATTGTCATGGTCATATAAAGGGAGCCTTGGGTACTTTACACAGTATGAAAATAAATGTATTTGAAAATTCCCTGATATGCCATCAAGTAGCTGGTTTACCTCAAAACTCCATTCTTGATCCAACTGGTGATATAGCTGATAAAGTGGACTGGGATTTATTATTATTATTATTATTATTATTATTATTATTATTTACAATATTTAAAACTTTGGCACAGCTTTCGGTTTTCAAATGAAAGAATACAACATATATTTCCCTTACTGCCATTCCCAACATGGACAAATCAGCAATCTTCAACACTTTCAGATCCAACCTTTAACTCAAATGTGCATTTGAGGCCACATCTCTTAATTATTTTTTATCATGTCCGGTGATAATATACTGCACCTGCTGATGTTCATGATCCACCAACTGAGCACCAGTGGGCTAACTAATATTTTGTTGCTATGGTTGGGTAATTTCCATTTGTAAATATTCCTACTTTGTTCCCTTTCATAAGGGATGGGATGGCAGTTCAGGGATGGGGAAATGGTTGCCTTCCAGAGGCTGCTGAATTCCAACTCCCATCATCCCTGACCCACTGGGCATGCTGGCTGGGGCTCCTGGAATCCAACAATATCTGGAGGTTCCCCACTCTTCCTGTACTTCACCAATTTATGCGCTTGAAGCCTGCTTGCAACTTCAATTATCCAGCTTAAGGGTAATGTTTTCTTCCATTCATATATTTGAATTTGCTGGTCTACCAAGTTTCCACATCAGAAGGCTTTGGTGCGTAGCTTGTATGTAGCATAAAAATGACTTTGGTAAAGAAATATGGTGTTGGGGATTTAATCTGAAAGGTATTCAAAATAAAACAGCCATGTCTTTGAATTTGTCTCACGCTGTGAACAAAAACAAATGTTTCAATATGGCAGCAACAATTTTCTTCCCATTGAATTATTTTTTTAAAAAAAAATCAGTTGGCATGGGAACCATTTGTTCTTGTCATTTGCTGGTGAGGTTCTGGCAGCTCACTAAACACTGATGTGCAGAAAAAGGAAAGAAAACACATTCCTTTGCACACTGGACTTTATTTTCGAGCTCTACAAAGGAAACTGCAAAACAAACAACAGATTACCAGATGGGCCTATGTATCAACAATAATAAAATTTTCTGAGCTCAAGGTTAAAAGGTATTAGGTTATGACTATTTGCTACAACATCCCAACTGTGAAATTACTGCTGTTAAGACAGAGGGACACCATGGTGAGTCACATTCTCCATCTAAACGTAGGATGGGGAACCTATAAGCCTCCAGATGTTGTTTGCCTATCACTCCCATAGTGCCAGGCCATTATCTTTGCTGGCTGGGGCTGATGGGAGTTGGAGTCCGACAGCACGTTTCCCATCTCTGATCTAAACATAGAACCCTATGTGTGTCTGATGCACGCACAAAGTGTCCGTATATGTGTGTGTTTCCATTTTGTAGAGGGGGCATCTACACATCTGTGTTTCTTTTCTTTCTATTAAAAAAAATATTCCTATTACAAAATTGTACATACAGAAATCATAAAATCTATGTTTCTTTACATGGTATGGAGCAAGGAAGACTTTGTGGCCAGTAGAGCTAATGGGATAAGAGCTGGAGCCCCTGAAACTGCAAAACATTACAAAATTAGGGTGCCACATAAGCCCTCTTCAGGCATTACAAAAGAGAGAAGTTGCAACATGAAAGAAGTCACTGAGGGCAAGTGCAGTAACCCTACCCCACCCATGCCCATTTTTTTCATCTTCCACAAGTTGGGAGGCAACTGAATACAGCACACTTGTGGTCTTGCATCTATGAAGGATACCCTAAATGTTTTGAAGCCCTGGTTTTATTTATTTTGACCAGACCATCTGAGTGGTCTACTTGTGTGAGGTGGGAACTCAAGCAATGCTGCTGCAGCAACTTCCATAATATATGAAGAATGAGAATTCCTCTTCTCAAATGATTCTGCTATGGTATTACATGAGTCCCTGCTTCCCATAAGCTGTTAAATGCACAGATACATGGCTGATCGTAGCACAGAGAGAAATTAGGCAACAAGGCTCTAATTTTTACCTCAGGCATTATAATGCAGTGAAGAAAAGATGGAGACTTCTTCATGTAGCTTCATCTTTCCTTGGCAAACACACAAAAAACAATCCTCTTTGGAACATTCCATTTTTTTTCTTCTTCTGCAAAGCTTGATATCAGCATTTCTAATCTTGTGGGCTGGTATTTTTATAGATTACCAATGAAGGATAGTCCTCAGGGGCTTTGTAAGGAATTTAATTCTCTCAATAAAGTAAGAGGACTTCAGAACTATGATCAGAGGAACAAGGCCTTAGGAGTTCTCACCTCAGGAACCGAAATATATTTCATGTTCTGACATGTATTACAAGTGGGTGCTGTAACCTGCACACATCCTCTGGCAAACATTTGTTCACAGATTGAGGAAATACCCTTCAATAAATATAGTTGTGCCATTTACACGGTTGAAAAGAGGAGTTGGAGAATGACTAAAGCTATTTGCACGACTGTGTTCTCATGACTGTCCCTGACATCCCCACAGGACCCAGTCAGTGTCCCTGGACATGCATCCAGCTCTAATTCCCATCTTGGATGAGGCCCAATACTCTTGCTGCAGACACCACAGCCAAAATATACATCTGATATCTGGGGAAAGAGATACAGAGGCGTGTGAATCAGCAAAAAAATAAGGAACAGTAATGAGAGATCTGGCCCTTAGTCCAAGATGCTACAACTAAACGGCTACGAAGTTGACAGGACATGATTAAACAAACTTTGTTGTAGACCCAGAAACAAGTCATCTGAACTTTTGGGGGCTTTTTGGTTGTATTTAGGGGCATTGCTACATAAATATTATGTCCCCTTCTTTGTATTCATTAAATACAGGGATGTTCATTATTGAAATGGTCTAACAGGTTTAGGAAACTTGTGGTCTTCAGATATTGTTGGGCTCTCATCATCCCTGACCATTGGCCAAGCTGGCTAGAGCTGGTGGGAATTGGAGTCCAATTGAGGGTCACAGATTCCCCACTTCAGAGCTGGAAGATCTCCAAACCTTTTATTCATCCTTGTTTAATGACATGGAATTCTGTTTATATAAAGTTGCATAGACACCAACTCATAGTGAACTGGGGGCTGAATTACCGATGGCTTTAAAAGCCCTGGGGAATCTGGTTCACAAATCCTCAGACTGTGTTGCTCACCATTTATGTATATGCACCTGGTTGAAAGACATCATCCATTCATTCTGTCTTTTGTCTCTTCCCCAGGCCTTGTGATGAGCACCACCCAGAAGTGAAGGCTGATGGTTATGTGAACAACCTTGCAGAAGCTGTGGATGTGATTCTAAAACAACTGCATAAGTAATGGAGCTGCAAGGAGTGACTGAAGGCATAAAGAGGGGTGACTTAACTTGAGGTCTGTGACCTTTTGTGCACATCTCTGCTCAGCTCATTTACATATATTCACCTAGTTTTTAAATGCAGTAATTGTGTTGCAGTGAGGAGCACTACATACATGCCTCAAAAGTCTAGTTTTTCTAACTTGTCTTTGCAAGTAACTACAGTGAAATACTGACTACAGCGAAAAGTCATGAAGTCTAGTGCATCCTTATAGCAGCCACCCTTCTGAATCTTTTGTATCGTAACTGTTTTGGGTACGTCTAACCATGTCCTATCACTGAATAAACATCTGTGCCACATACCACTTGGCCTGGGACCTGCTTCCTGTGCTGGCTGGTGTTTTTCTGTTTCCTGGAAGAAAGCCCACAAAGGGAGGTCACTTTGTCTCTAGGTCACTTTCCTAAGAAATCAGTGCAGAAGTGACCCAATTCTTAACCAGAGAATGGGGAGGTTATATTTTTAGATTGCCTTCCATTCTTGTGGTTTCTCTGAGTTCAGTTGCCCATGCAGGCATTGTCCTTGGAGTGAAGGACACGTGTAAAGCAGAGGAGCTGCTTTGTTCAAGTTCAAGAGCTGAAATGGTAGCATCCAGTATTGCAGGAAAGGACCTTGTCGCCAGACTCCAATTCCCATAAACCCCTGCCAGCTTGGCCATTAGTCAGAGACAAAGGGAGTTGTAGCCCAACAACACCTAGAGTGCCACTGGTCGCCCATTTTTGTTTTCGTTAAAATATTTTATTTAAGGGGCTCAGAGTCTGCCTGAAGTATAGGAGGTGGGGCAGCACAGGTGCCTGAGCCAACGTTTCATTCACTGGCATGCACACCTGTCATCTCAGTTACAAAGCTGGGCTTAGGAATCCACCCTGGGTTTTCTTTTTATATTATGTCCACCTTTTGTATCCTTAAGAGTAGCACTTTCTTATGCAAGGGAGGGGTTGCTTCAAAGCCTGTCCAAGTGATAGTTGAGATTTTTTAAAGGGGGGAAAGTGTTTGGCATGCAACCACAATTCCCAGAGTAAAGTCTGTGCCCAGCACTTCTGAAGAAGGTTTCCTCTATAGTGTTTTGCGCACATGCCATTCTGGGAATGTCATGAGTTCTGTTCACCTTCATCCTGAAAAACACACACGTTTGTGTTCACTTTCATTGTCTTGGAGGAAACACAGGCTCCCACGACCAGACTGCCGCTGTCTAATCACATTGTTTAACTCTTCTAAGAATAGCCTGACACACTGAGAACTATCTTCTGGTGGCTGGACGCCAAGACGAAAGAGCTGGTGTTGGGTTTCCTAATTTCGGAGCCAAATGACTATGCCTTCTGCTGCTGCAGCGTGCAAGTCTTCGTGGATTGGGAAAGGGAGAAGAGAACCATTTTGGTTAAAGTTAGCAGCAAATTGAAAGACCATTGTCCATTTCGGACCATTTTAGTCAGATTCTTGGCATTGTCACACTTGTCTAACTTGAGGTAGTAAACTTGTGTTTAGGCACATCTGGTGAGGTTCCAGTGACTGAATGTTGCTCCATTAGGAAAATAATCTCTACATACAGAAAAGCAGCTGAAGGGAAAACTAAGACTAGAATCCTTCTCCTACTGACATTGTTTTTCTCTGTCCAGGAACTTTTGGTGTGGAGCTGTCAGTTATGAGGCCAGCTCTGCAATCAGAAGTGGGATGCTCTAACCGAGAACAAGACTTTTATATCTCTTTATTGATGATAGCACTCATCATGGATGGCATTCAAAGCTGTACTCCTGTGTACACTTCCTTGGCAGTAGGTGCCATTTAACTCCATGGAACTTACTTTATCAGTAAATGTGTTTAGGACTGCGTTACATTTCCCTTACTGAGCCTGATGTGTGGCAAAATCAGCACCTTCTCAGACACTGAAGGCCATGAGAATGGAAGACCAGAGCCTCAGAGATTCTAGCCTACAGCATATATATGACCTTCATTTCTCTATTGCAGGGATGGGGAACCTCAAGTGTTGGGGTGAAATGTGGCCCTCTGGGCCTCTCTGTCCACCCCTTTGGACTCTTCCCTGGACAGCCACCCTCTCAAGCCATACCATCATTGGGTGTTTTTGCCTGGCTTGAATGTGCCCTTGAACCCTGATGAGGTTTCTTGTCTCGCTTACCTGGATGGGGGAATTGTGAATGTAGGTAAAACTAGCCTACTGTTCAAAGCTAAAAACCACATTCATTGCCTACTTCTCGTTCCAGACCCACCCACCACATCTGGGAAAGTTCCCCAGAAGGGAATGTCACTGTTGGCTTACCCAAGTCCTGCTGTATTGATTACGTGAAGTGAGAAATCAGGAGTGAGAAATGTTCCCAGCTATTATGAATGTTGCTACTCACGCTTCAGCTGCACTCGGACAAATGTCTTCATAATGTGGCATGAATTACTCAAGAGAAAAGCATGCAGCTGCTTCAGCATCCTGGGCCTGTGGAATTCTGTAGGAAGGAACCAGGCTGGGCATTCTTCCCAGAGGAATGTACACTGTGGCAGATGTACAGAAGAGCTGCCTGCTCTGTTGATACAGTTCATTAACACAAAACTACATGCGGGAAGTGGAAAGGCAGGTGCTTGGAAAAATATATGTAATGGAAGTGTGCATCATGCCCTCCTGACTGTATGCTTCATACTGGCCGTACAATTGTTCCATCTGCTGTGTGGGTGAAGACATATCAAAGGTGCAGATAAGTAACTGGTATTTGTGATCTGTAGAGGGCAGGGTAGGTGCACTTTTAGTTCTCATTCTCTTTCAAACCTCTGTGTAGATACATCCTAAGGATAGTTAACATTGACTCCTGATAGTTTTGTTCAGCCTCATCCATTTCTGGCAGTGGTTGGGAAGATGGGGAGCTTTGAGGACTGTGTTCTTGGCTTCTAGAGGGATAGAAGCTTTTACAGTGGTACCTCGGGTTACATATGCTTCAGGTTACATACGCTTCAGGTTACAGACTCTGCTAACCCAGAAGTATTACCTTGGGTTAAGAACTTTGCTTCAGGATGAGAACAGAAATCGTGCAGCAGCGGCAGCAGGAGGCCCCATTAGCTAAACTGGTACTTCAGGTTAAGAACAGTTTCAGGTTAAGAACGGACCTCCAGAACTAATTAAGTTCTTAACCTGAGGTACCACTGTATATAGAAGAACAGTCATGGCTGGAGGGCTCAGGCATAGGTTTACCACTTCAGTGAGAACTATACCTGTGTTCTAGATTGAGTGATCTGTGGGTGTCATTATTAGGCTCTAGAACATTATGGGAAACCCATAAACAGGACTTGAGCTCTTCCCACGTGATTCCCAGCAGCTGGTATTCGGAGCCATACTTCCCCCAACTGTGGCCACTGACAAATGAACAAATGGTTTGTTGCAACCTATTACTAGGTGTCTGAATGTGCATCAGTTTGTTGTGGCGACTGAGCATGACTAAATAATCATGCTATACTTTTATAGTGCACTCGATGTAAGGAAGTTGACCTGTCGCAGTGCCTGCTAACCTCCCAGCCAGGCCACTGCCTGTCCACCCCTGCCCTTTGTCCTTTGTTCCCTTGTCCCTGCTGTCTCTAAACAAAAGCTGTTGTGAACTGTTTGGCCTGTGCTAGGCTTCTGTACTGAGCATTTTTGTATGGTTAGAGCTGCTGTTTTAGAAGGACTCTTCATTCTGTACTGCACTGTCAAATTTTATGAAGCAGTAGAACTGACTTACCTAGAGATCTCTACACTTCCATAACCTGCAGTTTATTTTAAAATTGACATCCTCTGGGGACAGTGCCATGGGGAGTGGCCAAGCAGGGAGGGGAAATGGTCCATGGTGCATTTACTAGCTTCATGTGTATTTACAATGCATTTAATGGATGCAAATGGTAGAAAATAATCCTAGATAGGATCATCATGGAGCTGATTTAGGTGGGATTTTCAGATCCAATGAGTGCCTGTTCCATTCAGCTTTTGTTTGGATTGCTTGTTTATAAACCATTTTCTTAACTTGAGCAGTACTGTATCGGGTACATCGGTAGAACTGGAGGATAAATAAGACCTTTGAGAGCACAATATTAACAGATGCAAATGAAAAGAAGATGATCTGATTATTCTGTGTGCTATCAGATCCGTTTTTGGCAACACTCGCCACCCAATGTGAGAGTTCACTCAAACATCTGCACATTTTCTTAATGTTCCTGGAGCTATTTGCACACAGATATTTTTGATGTTTCAAGGCTTCTTAAATGTGTTTTCCATCTTTCTCTTTGCCAAGGATATTTTTATTCTGTTCTTTTTTTCAGACCCCTCCTCCTTCCCCTGTGGAATGAAGTTGGACCTGCGAGGGGAAGGATTTATTTTTGCACCAGAACTTTTATGGGCGGGTGGGTAGCAATAGATTCTTTGCCTGCTAGCCTCAGCTGCAGACAGCTAAGAGTGAGGTACAGGATAACTTGAAAGTTCCAAATGGGAGAAAGGGCAGAAACTGGTAAGGATTCTGTGTAATACAAGAACCAAAGGTTACCACAAACAGGTGTTTTGTTTTGTTCATACAGCACACAACTGGCCTGTTAAATTCTCCCTCAGGATATGATGAAAGCTGTGCATCTGTTAGCCAGTAAATTGCCAAAATATATTGCCGTATATTCCATTTCTGGACTTTGGGGTAGAGTGCCTGGACACATTCTGTCCAGAAGTGCCTGCCATTACGTAGTGGCAAAACACACACAGAATTAAGATGTATAGGTGGAACCCTGAGGTATGCAGAAGTACAAAGAAAAAATGGGGGGGGGGGCACAGGGATCCCAGAAACAGTACTGTAAGGGCTCAATAGCACAGAATGTAGAGACTGAGAGGAAAAAGATGGACCACTGAGTGGGAGGGTGAATGGGGTAGAGTAGCTGGAAAGGGAGAAAGGAACAGAACTTAGAGATGCCTATTAATGGACAAATAATATATTTTAATGTTGCTAGCACTGGGGACCAGTTTACCTAAGCTGTCCTCTCACAAAATAAAAAAGAACCCCCAAAAGTACCAGCACAGAGAAGAGTTCCTACTCTTTTTCACTCAGTGAAAGTAAGCCATTACTGGATAATTCAGTTTGGATTTCTTAACTGGGAACATTTCCTCTTGTTTGTCTCTCTATTTGTCTGCTACTTTTGTGGCAGAAGGTGGGTGGTATTCTAAATAGTCCATTGAAGATCCAGTCAATCAAAGTCTGACTTTTAGCCACAGGGCTTTAGCATTTGCCCAAGGCTGCTGCCTTGTCACCACAAACCCAGAGTGGTTTAGCAGTCAATCCCTCTTCCCAGGGAACCATGAGAATTGTAGCTCTGTGAAGGGAATAGGGGATCTTCTAAGAACTATCAGCACTCATAACAAACTGCAGTTCCCAGGATTCTTTGGGGGAAGTCATGACTTTGAAGTGGGATGACACTGCTTTCGATCTATAGCACAGATGGGGCCTTAGTTGGATTCTACCCACTTCACAAGTCCTGGTATGAGGAAGGGAATTTAAAAACAGCACCTTGCAAAGGCAGCAAATTGCCATTGCCCGGTAGAGATGACCACAGCCTGCCCAATGTAAAATGATTCCGTCTTCTTATGCAGAGCAGGAATTAAGCAGCCACTCACTTGGTGCATATTAGGAGGAAGCAGATCAGGGTGCTGCTGTTTTTGTTGAAGAGCACCAGACAGGCCAGGGCAGTGATGATAAGCAAGAAGTTTCCAGCCCTGATTCTAGACAATGCAGATGCCGCAGATGCTGGCGATGCATCCCTTCAGTCATTCTGCTAGAGAATACCAGCCGTGCCTTGGCCTCCATCATTCCTCTTGCTTATGCCCTGGAAACAGCTAGTGCTAAATGTGTGTTATTACAAGCTGAGGCTCTAGAGGTTAAAATGTTTGCTGTAGACCTGAGAGTTTTGGGCTTAGTTGAAAAGCCTGAATGTACCTATAGACTGTCCATACAGTATTGCGTTATGAGGAGGGCTTAAGTCTTTTGCTGGGTGCTTTGGGAATGAATGGTGCTGAAGTTTGAGTCGAAAGGAACACATTTCACTCCCCGCATCCCCTTCAAATTCTTTAATAACTGAATATTAATACATTTGCCACCTCCTAAATGAGTATCTCATTGTGTCATGGGCTGCTATTTGGCCTCCATGAATTAATAGTCCTTCCATCAAGTCTGAACTTGGGCACTTGTCAAGAGCCGCCAGTTCCCATGTTTCATAAAAGTGTCCTTGGTTTTTCATACACCAGTTATGGAGAGAGGGGTGGCAATCCCATCATGGGGCATCATAGTGATAGAAGAGGATGTAAGTAGGGTGTGTTTGGGTCCTGCCTGTGAGATTCTTGGCCACTGTGAGAACAGGATGCTGGACTGAATGGGCTATTGACCTCATGTAGAAGGCTTTTCTTACATCATGTCCTAAGAGAGTTTGGAGAGTGGGGCTTCCAGGCAGGGGGTTACTCACACAAAATGATAGTTCAGTTCCAGTTTTTCAGGATTGGTACTCAGCTGTCCACACACTTCCCTTTTCCATCTTAGATTATTCTTAGGTATTGTGCTGCTTCCCACTCACACCAGGGAGTGGTCCATGATGGAATATTTCTGTTCTATGCTTTCTGTCCACTCACTTCAGCCCTTACCTCCCCACCTTCCGCTACCTTTTCTCATTCTGGCTGTGCCTGCAGGTATTTTTTTGTACCTGTGCACATACATGGTTAAAACAATTTTGCCCTGACACAAAGCACATAAGAGCAATGTTACTGGCCCCAAATTATCTTGGGGGTGGGAGTGGGGAATATCTATTTCCATTTGCTGCTATTTTGTTTAAAAAATAACACAAAGTTCTTGCACAAGGCTGATTTTTAGCTAAACCACAGTTCTGGTGTTTTAATAATTCTGGTGCAAAGGTCCTGTGGAAGAGTTGTGTATTATTATTAATTATTATTATTATTATTTATTTATTTATTTATTTATTTATTTATTTATTTTTATTATTATTATTATTATTATTATTATTATTATTATTATTTTTATTATTATTATTTTTAAAGTCTTGACAGCTGTACCACTCCAAGTAAATCCCCTATATGTGTCAATATCATAGCTCCTCAGCACTGGGTTGCTGAATTCCCAGCATGCCTTCAGCATGCAGCAGTTTGTGGAAATAAGCAAAACTTGTGTCATTTGGGTTAATGGAAACTAAATGGTTTGGCTGTGTTCAGGTGAGAAGTAAACAGAAGCAGAGGTGTGGTAATAGGGTCCACCCACCAAAACATCACACATTCCAAACCATACCCCCTGCCTCTCCAAATAATGCATTAACAAGCTTCCGCACCACTGATGACAACAGAGGTACGAGGTATGAGGTACTTTTAGTTAAAGAGGAAATTGGCCATTTTGATAACATTATGTGCACAATGGAAAACACTTGCATGCATGAGAGCACCCATCCCACAATAAACCTCTAGCTGGAAGCCCCCATTCACATTTAGTAGTAGTATAATATTAGCTCCCAATTTTCCCACCATGGTGGCAGCTGGTACATAAATATGTCCTTTAATTTTCTATACCCCTTTTCCAAGTGTTTGTCTCCACCCTTACCCAAGTGTTTGTCTATGGTCATTCCTGCACCCTTCCCAATACAAAAGATGCACAACTGTAGTATCTATACAAACTGTAGTATCTATATTATACATTCATTCCCTTTCATTGCCCCTTGAGATTTTGATTAGGGGTAGAGACCCAGACCCACTTGACTACTGCAGTAGCCCTAAGTTCATCATAAGCAGCACATTTAATTGCCAAGGGGCACAATCTTGAACTTGCTAGTTTATTTTTAGCATCCGGTTCCTAATATTGTATTCTAATCTTTATTTGGATCAGTCATGCTTTTTTTAAAAGCACATGCTGATTTATTTTTTAAAAAGTGAAACCAAGCCGGCATCTGTGAGAGTGAGGTGAGATTTTTCATTTTGGTGGGCCGGTCTAGCTTTTTAACTACATTGAATTATTTTCACAAATAACTGTTTTGGGGGCGGAACTAAGAACTGTATTTGTTTTTAACATGTTTCTATGCTGTTTGAGGACTCCAATGACCTTCTGTCTTTCAACATGGAAAGAATGGCTTGCACAGGCAGAATAACCATGGACTAATGCATTGCGGGGCTCAGAGAATCCACTGAACTCAATACCTCTCTTATTTGTATACAGATTTCCCTCGTGATGGAAGAGTCCAAAGGTTAATTCATACCTGCATATCCATCACCTGATGACCTTAAGCTGAGAATTGAACTTCAGATATAGATCATAAGGTGCAATTCTCTTAGAACCATACTTCGCTCGTTGAAAACAATGGGGTCAGGGAAAGAGAGAAAGGATTCTGGTCAAGAATTCCCCCTGACAGCTAGTTTTCTACATGCAGAGATGGTTTCCACATAGAAAAGCATTCAGTTACGTGCCGAACACACCCAAAACTAACAACTGAAGCAGTACATCTTGAACACAACTTTGACACCTGAATTGTTTGAGAGAACTAAGCCAGAGAGAAGTCAAGGAATTAGAGAAGTCAAGGAATTTGTGACAAGGCACAAGCAAAGAGCAGCGCTGGGTCGCTGGGTACAGAATCAGAAAGCTTTATTTACATAGTCAAAGTAACAAGTAAATTCCTGAGACTGAGCTGCTCTATAGTGCAATAAAGTCATTTGAGAGAGTACAAATCAGCAGTCTTTCTTAATTTTCAGGTCAAGGAACAGTCTTCAGTAATAGATTTTGAACAAACGTAACACCAACTACAGAGCTGACTTCGTATACATATCAATATGTTTGCATCTGTGCAATTACCATGGACAGAAAGAAAGACACACGTACACACACGCACTATCAGAGTTCATGGTTTTCCAAAGGCTTTTTGGCCATCATCATCTTTTGATTCTTAAACATTAAAAACAAATGCTGGAAAACACTGCTACAACCCTAAAAAATTCATCTTGTCCTGTTCCGTAAGAACTATCTAAAAATGCACTTGAAACACAATGTTATTGGCCAAGAGGATAGGCTACCTTGTGAAAAATTACAATCAAAACCAGAAATATGTCCTTTCTGCCTTTGTTCATTCAATCTTCATTGTGTGATCTTAAGATTTCATGAAACCCTTTCCCAAAGGGTGATGGCAATAGATACAAAGGAATCAGGTTCACCAGTGCTAATTCATTGAATAAAATCCTCTAAAAATGTTGCATCTGAAATACTGTTTGTTTGTTTTTTAAAAAAGGGAAACTCTTAACATTTATTGCTGCTGTCATGAAATATCCAAGTCCAGATTGCTCGATCTGTGTTATAAACAAGCTATTGCCTATCTCCCGGCTGATCTGACTTTAGTACTTAACAAATAAAAGTACAGAGAACATCAGTAACAGATTCTTGAATCCACCTGGCAGGACTATGCTGTGAGAGCTGATCCAAGTGACCTGTGTAGTATTGAACAAACCCAGCAGGAGCCTGGGAATACCTAGCAGAGGCAACCAGTGACTTTTCAGCTTATGTGGACAACTGGTGATCCAGCTGAGCTTCTCGTTTTATGAAAAGTAACACAGTCAAGAGGATGTCCCTGATCACGAGACACATACTAGATTTCAGATATTTACCTTTGTGTGTATGTGTGTCTGTACATACACACACGCACACACATTCATAAATCCACAAAGTTTTATTTCTATTTTTAAAAAGTAAGGCTTTTAAAAACTCAGTTTCAGTACATAAATCATACAAAACCAAAACCAATACCATCCAATGAAATGCCACCTTGGCCTAACCTCAGTCAAACAGTATGTTGTGTCTATGCTGCTATGCCCATTGTAAGGCCATAATGCAGCGAAGCATCTTTACTAAGGCAAAGAGAGTTTGCTGCCATGTAAACGCTACACTGCAGCTAGAAGAGTTGGGTAGTGGTCCTTTGGGGGCACTTTCCTACTCTGTGTATTTATTTAGCTTGTTGTAGGTAGCAGCCCTTTTTTTTTGTTTCTTAAAGCCCTTACGAGTTTAGTCCAAAATCAGAAATGTCATCCCTGTAGCACTAAAGGTAAAATTGAAGTGTCATGCTAGCCATAAAAGAACTGATAATGCTGTCTCAAGAAGTGTAATCATAGAATCATAGAGTTGGAAGAGACCACAAGGGCCATCGAGTCCAACCCCCTGCCAAGCAGGAAACAATACGGTGACACAAGATGTCCTCTGTGCTGGTGAGCCCACATTTAGATGTCACAGTGAGGAACAGTTACTTCAACTATAAGAGGGTTAAGTTAAAGAAAAGTGTGCTTGGGCGATGATAACAGACTGAGATTTAGGGAGATCTCTGATCAAATCATGCTGGGGTATGTTTTGTCACACCAGGTGCATGAAACAAATTGAAAGAGAGAGAGCTGGATGCAGACTAAGTGAGTGGAACTGAGTCCCCTTTGAAATACTTTGGACTTAATTCATGATAATCCTATCCCATTGATTTCAGTGAGAAATAATTTCAGCCAATTTACACAATCCTATGCATATCTACTCAGAAGTAAGTCCCAGAGCTCAATAAGACTTACCCCAATGTAAGCTTAGTCCGGATCCAACCCAGTGTCTACAACTATCTTGACAAAACAGTTGGTGCAGTGCTGCATTACAATGATTCAGGGCCACATACCTTGGCTTTATCCGATGAAATTGATCTGTTAGCACAGAACTTTCTTCCCCCTTATTCAAATTTGCTCCAGAGGGTTGGGGGGAAACCCCAATTTTGAGGCTTCACAGGGGGAGGAGAGGCAGGGGTAGCTCTACTCTGCAGGAAGTGGAACAACTTTCTTGGATACAACCCAGTGAGTTTGAAAAGAGAAAAGTAACTGGGAAAAGGCAGACAAAGAGCACTTTCTTTGCAGGATGAGATTCAGAAGGGCCAATGAAGACAATATGGCTCTTACATCATGCATAAAACGGTCAGCAGCCCTATGTGCCACAGAATCTCTGTGCCTCCTTAAACAATAGACTGCTCCAACATGACTGTACCATATTGGACTCATGGATTATTCTAGTACCTTGGAACAGATCTCATTTGAACACGTCCAGATAGCCCATCAATTCTACTACGATTCAAAGCATGCAAAATTGACTGAATAATTTTTGCTTCTGTCCTTTTGACATGATTAAACAAACACTTGTTTTTAAACTGTGTACATGGGTTTCATTCCTGCACATCCAGTATGCTTTCAGACTGTCCCTGTATACCCTATAGACAATGCTGTGATTGTGATGGTTACTGAGGACTGATTCACATGAGCTGGTTAGCTTGCCTGGATGCTTTTGCCCATGATGACCTGAGCGTTTAACCACTAAACTCAGACTATTGGCATTCATAGGCATAGATGAGTGAGATTTCATTTTTCTGTTCAACATGAACCCAGCAGTGATCTTGCTTTATTGGTGAAATGCTTAGGTGCTCATTTTACTATGGGCAAAAACGTAATACAGAACGTGTCCATCTGAACTGTTAGATGGATGGAAGAGATCAGCCCTCAGTATCAACTGCAAGCAACCCATAATGGTAAATGGCAGGGGATCATTGTGTCACACATCTCACCAATTTCAAACCAATACTGTGATACTCTCCAACTCATCTGCTGCTCATCGCAGCACAACACCCTACCCTATTCCCTCTCTACTATGCTGGGGTAGCTCCAAAGATGGGCATTTGCTTTCTCATGGAGGGCAGCAATACCCATATGGTCAAACTAAAAAGCTTTCAGCTCCTGAGGCAGAGAAAGCTTGGGTGTGCCTTAATATCGTTTTGTAGCATAGAGAAATTTAGAAGGTAAAGAATCCCCTTTCAGTGTGTGGTGAGTCTATGGGAAAATCCCCCTTCAACATGTCCAACAAGCCTTCTTCTGATCAGGAGGTGGCAGTCTCAGCAATCCACAATAGTGAAATGCATGAAGTTTTGAACTAGAGAGTTCAAGGTGTGAACTTCCCCAGTCCAAAATTACCAAGCATCCTACAAGCGAAACCCAAATCTCTGCCAGCTTCCGTCTGAGCTCACCAGCACCAGCCTTCCTTCCACCACAACCTCCTGTCTTCTACTGTAGAAATAAGCAATGACACGAAGGGTGGCTGTATTCATTAGGCAACAACAGCACTGTGGAGATTGGAAACTACAAGAAGCTGGGGAGCTGCCATTTTTAGGCACCTTGGCCACCCAGGATACACGTGAGCATGCTCACAGAAGCATCCTGACTGCTACAAGTCCTGGGAACTGCAGTTTCCCAGTCTTTAATTCCCTGGGCCCAACATGTTCCTGCCATGTAATTAAGGCAACAGCCACCACAAGGAGGAAGGGGCAGAGAAAATAGGCAACAAGAAGGTTTGCAAAGGGAAATGGAAGAAGGGAGCCTGGTTCCAAGTTTTATCACACCCCTGATGGCATTACTAAGAGGACACTGAGATATTAATGGGCCTGAGTGTAAAAATTCAGGCTTGAATCTGAGCCAAATTTAGATCATTTTGGAAAGTCCATTCCAAACGAAACCTGGGGAGATCTGCTTGTCACTGTGCTGAGCACCTGTTCTGTCAATTGCTGAAACCAGCAGTGCATGTTAACTTGGCATGCACACAACAAACTGAGAGCTTGGGAAGCACAGGGCTCATAGGTATGTTCACCAGGTTCTTGAATGGCATCAAACTGTATAATACAGGACGTTCAGAATTAAAGCAATCCTCGCCCTACTTTACTATCATTAGTTTATTATCTTTTTTTTGGCTTGCACATTATGTGAGCATCTGATAGGGAGAAAATAGCAAAAATCAACATAGCAACAACAGAAATTTGTGCAGTTTGACTGGACATTTGTAAATCTAAAGCTTGGATGGAATCTACTGTGGTGTTGGATGCCATAAACATCTGCACCACTGCAGAGAAAAGTGCAGTAAAAAAAAGTAGGGTGTCATTGTCATTAAAAATGTCATCTCTATTGTCCTCTCCCCTCTGCCTGCTATAGGTAAACAAAACATTGGTTTCATGTAGATAAGTGAACAGCTTATTTAACTGAGTTATGCTTGCTAAAGTGTAAAGCTTATTGTTTACCACTATCAATGAGAGAGGTGGAAGGTAACTCTGGAGTGTTGCTACCTGAACATCAGCATCTCAAACTGTATTTTGTATCAGCATTGTCATCCAAAAGACAGGTCCTATGTAACTCACATAGCTAAAATAACCCCAAGACACACCGTATAAGTATTGCTTGTATGTCTAAGAAATATGTCAGGGAAACTTCCCTATATCTGTTTACTAAAGTCCTGTGATTGATTCCAGATTGAATCTGGCCACTCATACGATCTAGAACTCTTCACTTATCTTGCTTATTTGACATCATTTACATGATCAATTTTATGATCGCTGCTGACCTTGCTGAAATGTCAGAATGGCTCAGTTCACATGTACAGTCATACCTCAGGTTACTGACGCTTCAGGTTGCGTGATTTCGGGTTGCACACCACGCCAAACCCAGAAGTAACGGAACGGGTTACTTCCGGGTTTCGGCACATGCACAGAAGCGCCGAATCACAACGCACTTGTGCGCAGAAGCGGCACTGCGGGTTGCGAATGTGACTCCCGCACGGATCACGTTCGCAACCCGAGCATCCACTGTATTACCAAGCTTCAGGCTTGCACACCCACCTCTTCTCCCCTGCTCTGATTCCATTCCCCTTTTTATGGACAAAAGCATAATGCGCTATTATATTCAAACCTGCAAACCATGATTCTGTGACCATATCGCAGCTGCAAACTACAGTTTGATCATTATTGGTCTAGTTTGGAGGGCAGATGCAACCATAGTCTAGTGGTTTGGATGTAACAGTAAACTGGTTTGGGGGCAAAAGAGGCAATGCAGAATGGCATGATGGAGGGGAGCATGAAGGCCAGGGCTTGCTTGCATTATGCCAACCCATGGTTTAGCTTGACAGCTGAACCTATAATTCTGCTACTGCAGACATATCCAGTGTATGTTGTAAAAGGAAAACTAGACCAAGAGAAAACTCAACACCCTATTATTGCTATTTTGCCTTTTTTTAGTCCTAGGAGATGAAAACAATTCCAAAGTGATGCTGTACATGCAAAACAAGTTGTTATCTTCCATTCTTTCTGCTGATGAATGTGGCATGCCATTAATATCAGTTCTGTTGATGGTGACAAGCTGTACAAAATGCAGTTAAGAGACTATATGTTATCCACTCCAGAAAATAATAATCAAAGAATTTATAATCATTTTAAGATGCCAAGCCCTAATCTCAGCAACCTCCATTATTCACTAACTCTTCTGATCCTTGTGCATTTATACCATAGAACCAAAACACCAGTTTAGCCTTATGGATATAGCACTGCCAATTTAGCTTTGGCATTTATTTAAATTTCTGGATGCACAAATGTTTTGTATGTTCCTCTCCTCAAGACAATGGCCTGAAATCCAGCTGCAGTTGCAAGGTACAAAGGAAAAGGGCCCAAAGGAGGTTATGCATCCAGTCGGTCCAACATGGACCAAATGAGCACTGATGAGAATGTGTGTCCAAATGCTCATATATACCTGCCTTGGCTGGAAACCTGCTTATGACTTGTTGTACTGGATCAGGGCAAACTGTGTGTGCTCTCTTTGAATGGCGTTCTTGATGACTACAGAATAAAAAATGAAGCAAGCAGACTGTAAAAGGCTACTGTGATTCTACGGCAAGGACTGGAAAGTCAAGCTTGTGAGACCTTGTAGAATCTTATCAGATAGGCAACCTGAAAGATAATCCAACAGAAGATGAATTCAGAGAACAATGCTAATCTCCACCTTCCCCATTCCCTTTAATAAGGATATCTGAGGTGCAGTTTACAATGAATATTGTCCAACAGCAAAAATAAAAAAATGAATATTCTACTCTTTTCCAAAAGCCAAAGTGGATCAGGATTCCCATGAACCAGGATGAACCAGCTGCCTGTCTAGATATTGACATTGCCTATTTGTGAATGAAGCCAAGCAACAGACTTTCTGGTCTTTCCTTTCTTTTTGTTTAAGCCCTGTTCCAGACACTTAAAAAAAAACATTTTAGTTGCTATTATTCTAACATTCCACAATTTCAAGTTTTGATTCATCCACAAAGCTTTTTGTTTTTTAATGTGCTGATATAATTTGGAGGTTTTCTCTAAAGTATGTTTGCAAAACCTCACGGGCTACAGTAGTTCTAAAAGAGTTTCAAGGTTTAACAAGATACCTGATGAAATTTTGGCAAAGCTTCTTGTCCTCTCCCACCCTTCAGTGGGGAAGAAAAATGTGGACTTTCTTTCCTGCCTGCATTGACAACCTGTGTGATCTTACCACTCCTAAAAGGTTTGATGCAGACAGATCATCCCACTTTGTCTTCTCAGTTGTTTTCTATCTGCTCAATATCTAATTCGCCATCCAACTGAAAGATGTTATCCCCTCCTGTCCCACTGTTCCTCCATGAGGAGTTGTCCTCTTCTTTCCTACTGCTCTCGTCTTCTGTGGCACAAAACTCTGATTCCTCGTAGGAGAAATCTTCTTTGCTAGATTTACATTCTTCTGCGTTTGAGTGTGGCTCTGGCACAGGGGTGCAGGCTGGTGTCCTGCCTGGCATGACGTCCAAGGTGCAAAGGGATGCTGTTGTCCATGACTTGGTGCCGCCGATGCCAGGTGAGAACTGATTCTGTTGAGAGCAATCATCCGCTGTGATGCTAAGGCAGCTAAGGCTGTTAAAAGTCTGACAATTCTGAAAAAGAGGGAAGAAACAAAACAACACTGCAATTAGGAAACAAGGATGCTGGCTCATACTGAGTATCTCTCCATCATTCGTTAAGATTACATGTTTGCTAGGCTTCAGTGAAGATGTACTGCAGTGCATATTTTTATTGGGTTAGACTCTGTGGGTTGAATCCGACACTGTCTGTGTGGACTTCCACTCATACAGTGGGACTTTCTCTTCCTCTCTGCTCCCTGTGTGTCCTCAAAATCTACTGCAGAAGGGTCCTTCATCCTTCTGGAGCAGATTTTGATGGTGTGCAAGTGCTTAGTGGAGCAACAGAACTGGCTACAATCCTGTATATTTTTATTGGGTTAGATTCAGAGTTAAGCACACAATGAGATGGGCAGAAGATGGCTTTCCCATCCCCTCTGCCCTGTGGCATCCCCTCCCTATGCTCTGGTGAAATTCAGGGGACCCTGCTGAACAAGTGGGGGGTTGGGGGGGCTGAGACTGCCAAATTTTCAAGGTTCTTCTTAGTTCTCTGTACCATAGCATACTGAAATTTACAGGGCACCCCAGATCTTGTAGAGCATTTTTCAGGGACTGCGAGACTATCAGGAGGAAGAAGTCACCTTTCATCAGCCCCACTGTCAAACCCCTTCATCTTCACAGATGCTCAGGCAGCAAACAGGATTCTTCCCTACCCCATCTTATCCTTGAAGCAATTCTGTAAAGTAGGCTAAGCTGACCTTGAGTGGTCCAAGATAGTGACTAGCCTAAGTTCACCCAGTGACTTTCACCACCAAGAGGGTTTTGTGAACCTGGCAGGTCTTGCTCCTAGTCTGACACTTTAACCACCTCAACAGCCTAGCTCCATCAACTTCCTTGGGCAGGTTTCACCACGATATCATCATGAATTGGAGATGCTAATCCAGGCATAGGCAAACTCAGCCCTCCAGATGTTTTGGGACTACAGCTCCCATCATCCCTGACCACTGGTCCTGTTAGCTAGAGATAATGGGAGTTGTAGTTCCAAAACATCTGGAGAGCAGAGTTTGTCTATGCCTTTGCTAATCTTTACAACAGGCATCCCCAAACTTTGGCCCTCCAGATGTTTAGGACTATAATTCCCATCATCCCTGACCACTGGTCCTGTTAGTTAGGGATCATGGGGTTGTAGGCCAAAACACCCAGAGGGTCGCAGGTTGGGGATGCCTGCTTTACCATCTCCACGTTGCCTGGAAAATGTCACTAGTTATTTTTAACCACTATACAGAATTACACTTGGAAGAAGAAAAATTGTTTTTCCAAAGGAAATCTCAGGAAAACGATTCAACAGTAAACCTCGCTTGGTCAGCCCCTTTAGGATGGCCCATGTGTCCTTTTCCCAAAGGCACACTAGTAGAGATTAGTTATTCTTAGCAAAGTTCATGCAGATGCTGGAGAACTGAAGGAAATGAAAAGCTACTATTGTTTCCCTTTTCACCGGTTCCTGCATTTCTTCTAACATCCCCCCATGTGAGTCTGTGCCCATTTTATTCAGGACGAAGGAGTCACCAAATACAAGAAGTTCCTGTGGACTCCACATGCCAGTTTTCAGTACATACATGCAGCTCTCTGGAAATGTGGCTAAGACATTTGCTCAAGCAGAGATACTTCTGCACTGGGATCTGCCGGTGCAACCTCCGTATTATACTATAAAATGACTATATTGATGCATGCCTGTGAGAATTCATGAAAGAAGCTCTAGCAGACAGAAAAAATATTTGGTATGGCATGAAAAGCTGCAGAAACCGCATTGCTCTTTTTACTCTGTTGGCTCGGATGCCTCTGAATGGCATGGATGTGTCGCAAGTGGGGAACCTGCACACACTATACTTGCAAGGGGCCAAACACACCAAACGAGAACACCTGAAACCCCACTATATGCCTTACATTTCTAGGAGGCAAAGACTGAATCCAATCCCAAGTGGGTGATTGTAAAGAAGGTGGTCACAGATCTCTCTCTGAATTCGAGCCACCATCTTTCTACTTCCAAGAAAGAAGGCTCAGCTGCTTTGGAATCACTTGACATTTTACAAACGAAGGAGTGCTCGTAAGCTTCATTGCCCACCTTTCGAATTCCAAAAGCAAGTTTTCACAGGCACCAAGCCCTTTGTTTTCTGGAGTGCTGGGAAAAAGATGGCCCCATGACAATTCATTAGTCAGGCGGGCATTATGATGTTGCTGCAGATGTCTGCCTTTTAAGAGGAACAGAAGCCTCTGCTAATCTTGATGCTACAGAGTTTGGCAGAATTCTCTGGTCTCTAGTTACCTGGTAACCACTGAGGAGCATTCAGTTTGCAAACAGTGCTGCAAATGAAGTGGCTGAGTTCTCTGAATTCCACCTTTCAGTCCTCTGCACTTGGAGGCAACTGTGTCAATACCGCTGTTCCCCGCGCTCTGGGATTAAAGGTGTACACCACCTTTGCTTCAAAGGGATCTTTTCAGCCTTTCACAGTTGCAGAACAAATGCCCTGTTTGTCTGGCTCTACATTGTAGAACCACTCCAAAGGCTTGCAAGGCAGCCTCGCTTTGTCTTCTCTTAAAATGAATAGAAGTCTTATTACACAAGAAACATGCACCTTTCCAAAACATACATCTTCCCCGAGGCCAGGCCAAAACTAACAACTGAGTCAGATTACGGCTGTTCCACGATACACCACTACAGATAGGCACCATGGCTAGAGGCCAGAGAGAGCTCAGTTCTGCTTCTTCAGGTGAAAATTGCTTGGACCTGCCAGTAGGAACATCTAGAGTGGGTGGGCAACTAATATATCTTAGGGGCCCAGGTTGGTGCATCAAAACTCATGATGGTAAAAGGAAAATATTCAATTGAGAGTTTGCTTTTTGTTTGTTTTTGTACCAATTTCCAGAGCTCAAGGAGGATGGCATTGTACATGCCTGGTCCTGGGGCTGCTAAGCTCAGGGCTAGACCTGAGACGCAAGTTACAACAGCTTGTGGGTTTGATTGTAATTGCCGCATATCAACAGAGGGCAAGGGAGGCTTTGCTTCTTTCGAGGTGGCACCAAGGAGGCTTGAAGCTTCAGGAAAAGACTACCCTGAGAAACATCCCTGAGAGGATAGGTACCAGGTCAGGTGCAGTGATAGACAGTGGTTCTCGTTGTAACCGATCCTTTGAAGGGCACGCAGTACAGTGCTGAAGGAGGCCGTGCAGAAAGCTGATCTAGCAGCTGCTTTGCTCAGATAACCCCTTTCTAAAAAAGAAAACACATTGCTGGATAAGTGCTCCTGGATAAAGTTCGGCGGGTGAGCTCCCCCCTTGGCTCATTCTCTTTCGGCTATTGCTGTAAGCTTTAAAGAGCTGGTTGTGAAAATCCAACAGCAGCACAGCTCAACCTGGGCTGTTGTTTCCATCCACTCTTAACACTGGGGCAGTGGTGTGTGATATCAAACAAAAACTTTCACAAAATGGCATTGTGCCATGGTAGTATCTTCAACTATGTATGTGTCAAGTATCAGATTTCTGACAGGCCTTATCTATTTGGGAGTGACATCTGAGACCCCTTTTTAACAGGGGTGTGCACAAAAGTCCACTTTTCAGATATTTCCAGAGATGTTTTCTCTAGGAAAGAAGGAGGTTTGTCTCTCGACGCCTCATAGGCTCTGTTTGATTGACAGCTGCACTAGCATACAGCCATATGGGCTGGGATCTAAAGAGCTATTCTCAGTGAGCCAAAGCAAATTGCATCCTTTTCTTGACCAGGCTGTATCACAACCAGTTTTTAAAACTCCCCTAAAGTCCACAGAAACTGAAAGATTTCTCATCCTTCTTCAGAAACCATGATGTAATCATTCTTTATATATTTTTAAGAGAACAGGTTTCTAGCTCTCATTATTTCACAGAATAGGCATAAAAGTCAAGAAATGAGAGGGAAGGGTCTAGTGGTGGGTTTTGCAGCAATGATAGTGCAACTATTTTTCATCGGTCTTTCCCATGGTGCAATATGCCTATTTTCCTTACTCCAGAACCTCTGTATAGTCACTCATTGCCTTTTCTGGATCTGCCACTATTTAGCAGAATACAAGCTTTCTGGACTCAGAATCTGGGAGCTTTAGGGCAGAATTCCATACCTCTTGAACTTTAGGCAGAGATCCCTCTGCATTTGGTGCTTAAATTTTTGTAATTTGCTGCACAGTACCTCTGAATACTAAGACAGCTGGTTGCACTTTTCACGTGCACTATTTTGGAATCCTCCTAATAATTATTTCACTGGGATTGTTTCAAATTAATTAGCTAGACGGCTCCAGCTTTTGCACAACGTAACTAAAGGGTTCACCCTTAAATAACATCATGGGAGAAAACACCCAGGCAGCTGGCAGTTGAAACAGGTGGGAGATCAAAGCTGGCAGCATTTTTTACAGCAAGGGTAGAGACCAACATGGCACAGATAAAAGGGAGGGCGGGGGCAAACTGTGAAGACAAGTCACTTGTGCTTAATGTGCTGCAATGCAAAAAAGACAGCGATAACTCCAGGCCTGTTATCTGACGGTTAGCAATGCTGTTTAGTAGCTAGCACTCTAACATATTCATATTTGTATTGGCATTGGTCCATATCCACAAACTTACACTACAGCTCCTGACCAGTATGATACCAGTTCTTCTACTTGGGTATCAAAGAGAGGGGGGAGATTTAAAAAACAGAAGCCCCCCCCCCCAATATTTGAATGCAAAACCACACAAGTCATAAACTAATATCTCTAATGTTGACCTTTCAAATGTTCTGAATGAGAACCACCCTGCCTTGTGAAAGCAGTTTGCTTGCTTTGCCTGTTCACTGTTGTGCAATGAGTCAGTCCCTGGTTTAATGCCATACAAGTGCACCTGTTATCATATTTCTGCTGTTAGAGGGCATGCTTTTTTTTGTTTTTTTAATTGCAAGTGTTCCCACCTCATGCATAACGATCCCTTAGAGAATACAGCTTTGTTTTCCCCTTCCCCGTGCGCCAATCTAACTGTTGTAGAAAGCAATATGTGGGTGTAGCTATTTATTCTTGCTAGTGTGGCGCATTCTGGGTTTAATGCAAATAAGAGAGGGTGATTTGGAGAGACATCGAGGGCTGGAAAACAGCATTACCTGGAAGTGTCATAGATGGCATTAAGAACATCCAGTGGAGCTCATAAAACTGAGCTCCCTGAAAAGCACAAGGTATAGTTTGACTCTCCCCACCTCCCCATTCCCTCCTCCCCACAAAAAACCCAACAAGACTAATAAATCATCTCCAGTACCTAGATCAGGGGTTGCCAGTCTTTGGGGCCAACTTGAATTTTTTTTACAAAGTGCAGAGGGTGTGTGGCATAACACAAAATGGCTGCCATGAGGATGTGGCAGAACACAAAGAGGCTTCCATGGGGTTATGGCATGCCACAAAATGGATGCCGTAGGTTGTGGCATAACACAAAATGGCTGCCACAGGAGCCTGGCGTAACACAAATTTTCTGCCTTATCTAAAAGAGCAGAAGAAAGAAAACAGGACCACAAAATGGTGCATACATACCCCCCCCAACAGCTGCCCTATCAGTTGGGGGAACAGGTACTTACATCAGTCAACATCACAATGAGTAGCATTTTTTAAATGGAGAGAGAGAAATTTCAGGGCCCTTGCAAAGCCATTAACTATACAAAGTAGTCCTTAGGGTTAAAGTACACATTGTGGCAGACACCATGTTCTTCATGGTAATGTGTAGCTTTACTTGTCCTGTAATTTGATGTCATGTTGTTCTCCCGAATTTGATGTCTCTTCCCTTTCCTACATCGTTTTCTCACTGCCCTTCCACATCATTGGCTGTCACTAGTGGGAAGCATGGCAGGGCACAACATGACAGCCTATTTTGTGGAGCAATGGGAAATATGTATTATTTGGTTGGGGATGGGTTAGAAAGAGAGAAGAAAGTCATGTGAGGATGCCCAGTATCTGCCATTAGGTAGAAATCAACCCTTGATTTAAGACATATGAAGATAAGTCTTTTGGAACAAAAGAAAAAAAGAGGTATTAAAACAGCATCAATCATAATTAATCTCTATACATAGAGATGTGAATTCCATTGGATTGTTTGCATTGCAAGGCATTCCTTGCATTCCCCTGTTGCTTTCATTCTCAGCTGACTACTTGTGAATAAGCACTACATGTTGACCCTGAGAAAAGTGTTTGGTTTTTATCTTCACACACAGGACTAATATTCTGCAAACATGCCTCGACATGCCAATGCAAGCCTTATCTTGGCACCTTCTTGATGTCGTTAGTTTGAAAAGGCTGGGAATGTTATTTTAACAGAATTTTTTTTAAAGTTTATGTACAGTAGCTTTGTTACAGTATCTACATTTATTTTTCTTAAGAATCCTGCTATCAGGAATTTGAATGGCACTTATTAACCAGCAGGACTCTCGCATTGGTAGACTTGTAATTTGGGGCTGCATTAGAACCAGTGATACCAAAGCAAACAACTAAAATGTATGTTTCTTTTCAGTTTTTGAAGAATGACAGCTTCCCGGATGTGCAATTGTACAGCCTTCCTGGTACCACTGAACTTAAAAATAATAAGAAGAAAAAAGTTATGCTTCTTATTGTTTTGCTCAATGTTTCCTGGCCTATCTTAATCACACCCTACCTATTTATTCACTTCTACCACCCTGCTGCAAATTATCTGGCAACCATTAACTCCTACCTGCTTGTTTTAAGGACCCTTTAGACATCCCTTTTATTGTACATTCATTATGATTTGTGCTCATTGTGTTATCAGGACAGCCATATGTGATCCTTCTTTCACTACTGCTGGCACCTGCAAAAGTTTTGGGGTGGTCACACTGCTTCCCTTCTAATCAGTCTGTATCACAGATCTTCCTGCTGGAATATCACAACTTTTTATACTGCAAATGATATGGCTTATTTTTATTCTACTTTTGTTATGCTAAGAGCCCTTCTGGGTAGCATTGCAAAACAAACTAAAGCAGAATAAATCCACCATTGGTGCACTATTACTGTGTCAAAAACACGTTGCAGAATATGCCTGTTTTAAAACACCAATCAAAAGGGCAACTAATTCATTTCACATTTGATTTACATATTGATGAAGCAGTCACACTGAACCATCGGAAAATGGGCATTTGCCAGCATTCAGACATATAGTGGGTTAATTAAATTAAAAATGTGAATCTACAATATATAACCATTATTTTTAGGGGTTTTTTGTTTGTTAAAAACTATTTTCCAGTTACTTGGTTTTTACATCTAAACATGTATATGGGAAGCAGTACAATAGCGTGTCATAGATTACAGGTCAAAGTTTTAAAACTACCAAAGTATTTGGTTTTTAAAAGACTAGCAGAGCTATCATATATGGAATTGGGGATGAAAGGAGCAGCAGATTCACCACCACATCCCAAGTCTTGCTGACTAACACTGAGCAGGGCAGGGGGAGATGTTTCCCCCTGCTAAATTTTTATTGCACCAGCTCCAGGCTGGCATACCTGATGAGCTGAGGATCAAGTCTTGTGTTGGTGGATTTGCATCCAGTATCAGTGATCACGTTCTGCACTCTTTTGAATGCCACATTGAGTCTAGTAGCATAACTGGCAACGGCTGCTGGGCAGAGGCCTTTCCCCACCCTGATACCTCAGGTACTTTTAACCAGAGATGCTGAGGACCAAATTTGGGACTCCCTGCAGGCAAAGAAGATGCTCCACCACTAAGCCAGGGATGCAGCCAAGAGGTGGAAAACTCACTATTCACAAGGAATATAGTGTCCTGATTAGGCCTATAATGTCCAGTGCCAATAGGGAACATGATTATCCATAATGCTTCTTCAATGCATAAATCTATGTTCTGTGTTATTTGCTTTTCTATTATCCAGTCTTAAGGGCTTAGTTAAAAAAAACACCTATAATACCAGCTTCCCTGCTACACCTAAGGGTCGCACTGAGAAAGTTATAAAACCTGATAAAAATCCTTCCTTTTCTGCAAATTAAAAATCTGTGAGATTTTCTTTTTCACTTTAAGCATGGAAGATCCAAAGAATGTCTCTCTCTGAGATCCCCAAGCAACTATGGTAGAAGAAAGGTTAACAAGACTGTATTGCCCAAAGTGAAAAAATACTGAAAAGGTCTTGTGCTAATGCCTCCCCCCCCCCCCCCCGCAAAGAAAAACCTCCCACTGCTACTAGGATATTGTGGCAGCTTTCCTGTTGAGGGTGTAATGCTATAAGCTGTCAACAATACCTGTCTTACCTACCAAACTGTCATCACCTGCCATTTAGCACACTGTGCTACAATTGTTTCTTCACAATGCTGAAAATTACTGTCTGCGAGAAGGAAAACAGTGAAGTGACTTTGAGCTGCAGAAATGCAAAGTAGTTTGCTTGCCCCTTTAAGACTTGGTTTGTTCATTCCACTAGGATGAAGTGCCCACGTCTGCATTTGCATGAACAGTGTAATTCTGAGCAGAGACCTGGCAGAAGTTACTCAGAGCAACTTCTGTGAACTGCAGTGATAAAAATAATGCATCTAAGACGGGTCCATACAGAGGACTTCACCATTATTTTCCCTTAAAGCATTAGCCAGGAGAAGGAAACTACGATGGAACATGGTAGCCCAGAGAATGTATGACCTTTAAAGATCTGAGCTCAATTTATGCATTTGCTGCATGTCACCTTCTGCCAAGTTACACTTTCCCACCCCTAAACCAGGAATTTGAATGAAAATGAATAAGGTAAATGTTTTCAAAGCACCTGATACATTTAAAAGTGATTTTTTGTGTTAAGAACTTTAAACACTCAGGGCAAAACAAGGATGCTGTGGTTTTATGAGTAATTCAATCATTGCAGATTATTTACGGAGAATCTGTGTTAAATGAAAACTGGCATAAACGGTGTCCAGTGTTGTTTTGCAGAGATCATGCACAATGAAGACATCTGCTGATTTCATGCAAGGCGAGGCAATGTACGTGTGAGTTAAAAACAGTGCTTTTATTAGCTGCCTTCAAACGTTACCTGATTCGAGATGTGGTGTTTACGAGCACCAAAATATTCTATTCAGAATCTGGACAGTTAATCAGCTAAAAGCAACTCGTTGTCAACATGCTGTTGCTGAACCCAAAGAACAATGCTCCATTGTTCCAGCTCATGTGCATTTATAACTCTTATAACAGTTATAAAGCCTCTAACAAGAGAAAAGGAAAGCAGGTTGGCCTGTGTCATTTTCACCTTTTAGCCACTGCAATAAAACAATTTGCCAGTAAAAGAGCAGCTTGATATCAAACCTTAATGGCACTCCATGAAACCCAACCACTGAAATGAAATACAATGGTGCATTGACTCCCTATGCTTAATGTCAGTGTAGAAATCTAATAGTCCTAACTGCTGGCTGTCTTGGATCTCTAATTTGCACCACGACTGTGAGCTTTGGAGCCCAGCTCCAAAAGATGCTGAAAGATGTGGCTGTCTTATTTCTCCCGGCAGTAATTAGCCAGCCTTGCCAGTATATACTCAAGTAGTGAGGGGAAAGCCAAAGAACTCCAAGACAAGACCAACAGTCACACTGGAGGGGAAAGGAGGCAGATATTATACTGGCATTTCTTTTCCCTGGCTTCAACTTCCAAGTGATGAATGAAGTGTCAGGAAAATATATGACAGAAATGCTCAAGGAAAAAAAATATACACAGAGGGTAGTTATAAAATATGTGAAATACAAACAGAATACTATATGTCTGGCAGGGAGTCTGAACTGGGTTATATGCTAAGGAAACAAGATCCTGCCAATATTGCCATGTCAATGAGTTCTCACCTGTACAATTCCCCCCTTCCCCCTGCATAATAGTTTGTGCTCCTTTACATTTTATTTCAACAAACTACTGCTCTATACATTGACCTGCTTTTGTGGATCAGAAGGAAGCCTGAGGAGTATTTGTTTACTTGCTTTCTTCCTGCCATCTGCTCCCCTACCCCACCACTGAGGTTCAACATCATGCCATCCATCAGATACATGAGTCCAGCAGCTAGTGGCCATGTATGTATACATATCACCACATACTTCCTTCGTTGCAAAGCAGGAGATGCCAAGGTTAAGCCCAAGGATTTGAAAGACATGAGGTTTTAGTTGCAACTTGATAGTCATTTTTAGGGATGAGTGCAATGTCTGTAGTCATTTAAACATAATTCATGCTAACTGAAATTGTGGGTATTGTGGTTTACAGACTTGAACCTAATTGGAATTGCAATTTGACTCTCCTTTTTCCTGCTTTAGAGAGTTAGGGAGTGCTAAAGAAGCACATGATGAGTTACCATAATATGGATATAAGTGGGTACTGTAAGTAAGGACACTTACAGACTGTTTTGGGTGGGATTCAATCACATACAGGTTCCACACTTAAAAGTTAATTTGATGATTTTGCGTAACTAACCCACTCCCCCCCCCCCCAAATCAGAGTTTTTACAATAAGGAACAGGATACGAACATGCACTGGAAATCATGGAACAACAATCACTTGACCTGATGTTGTGTAACCTCACTGCAAACAAATCAGGATGAATGTTCAACAAAGAGGTCATCTGGAAACAACCTAAGATTTGCAAACATCCTTATATGTATGGGTAGCTCTATGTGTATTCATAGCAGGGAGGAAAAACAAATTCTGCCCTCAGGCAAGCAAAATTCCACACCAAGTAAACCTGGATCCCATTACCTGTACAGTATGTAAATTTATTGTGTTGGTATAATTTCTCTTGTTTTGCATTTTTCTTCTTTTTTGCTAATCTAGAGAAGTATCAAGAACTGAACAGGGCATTGAAGCCTCCTCACTCCCGGTTGCTGAAACACCTATTCAGTCACATTTCTGGCTTCTGAGATTTTGCCTGGCATGGGTCACACATTTTCAAAACATTTGAAGAACTGTATGGGCTAGAGAGCAAAAGCTGAGATCCTCGGGAAACTGTACGCCACATTCTGCACTTTTTCTGTGCGCACAGGGACCTTCGCTGCTCTCTTGCTCCCACCCATGCAGCCCTGTGTATAGGTCACAACATCTGAAAGTGTGTAGGACTGGTAATCAAATGTTGGACGAAGCCAGTAACTGACTGCTATCCCCTAGGAGAGAAAGGCAAACAAGGAAACAACTGTATCTCTCAGATATGAGTGGGGCCAGCCCTAATGAACTGGCAAGGCCTCATTTTATTTCAATAGCTGCCAATAAATAATTGCTGTCCTGCGTAAAGTTCACTAGTACATTGCACAAAACCAGCTCTATTTGCAAAGCACAGAAAAAGAACAAGCCAGCAGTATGAGACAGAAGTAGCCCCTGGAGGTACCGTGTTTCAGCTGTCGTTACTGAAACCACACAAACCAAAGCATGTTAATTTCAAAGCAAGCTGGTACAAAACATGCACAGTAACTGCAGGGCCTTGCAGCTTTATTATAGTTCTCTTTAAACTGCAAGCCAGATGCTATCTGCTGTGAAGACGGGGAGGTTGTGCCAGAGAACAACCCACAATGATTACTTAACACTCTTGCCGCACAGTGGAGTTACAATCTTCATGAGATGTGAAAAAGAGATGACAAGGATTTCAGACTTCTTCCAACGACCATTTCATGTGACTGATTAAAGTGACTGGAACTTTGTTCTCAAGGACAAAAAAGAGAGAAGCAGTGGAGGAAAAAAATATATACACACACATACACACACGGGGGGGGGGGGGAGATTCAGCCTGATTAAGCCATTTTTCAGCCCCCAAAACAAAGCTGCTCCAGGCAGGCCTAGCCTGGTGAGAGCAGATACAATTTGCAAGTTGTCAATGCTCACACAATGTTTTGAGGTCTCAAACCTTAATCACACAAAGCAGCAAAACCAGTTTCCCGCTGCAAGGTTCCCAGCCGCCATGGGCAAAGCTGTACATCTGTGTGTCTGATGCAAAGTGTGGAAACTGAAACCAAGCATAGAATTTCACTGATTGAAAGCAATTCATTGGCGGTTGCACCCAGTCATTTCCCTGCAGTCCAGCAAAGGGTTCAACCATCAGCAGAAAAGAGGGGTCGGGATTTTTGCTTATTTCTTCTTCCCTCTGCAGGAAAGTACTTAAAACCTCCAGAGGGTCGAGGAACCCTTTGAAACAAACACTGTGCAAGGGGCTGGAGGAGAAAAGGAGGATTTTTGAACGTCACCTCCCCGTCCCTTCCACAAACAGAAAGCTCTGATGCAGCAAAGAGCCTTCCGTGAGCATAGAGGCACCATTTGACACAACCTGAAGCTTCCTATGCAGATTCAAGAAATAAGGAATTATTTTAATCAGCAGATTCTCAAGAAGTGCTCCAGGAAGAGCACATGGTAATGACATCAGCATAGCATAGTGGTTAAGAGTGCTGGACTAAGACATGTGAGACCAGAGTTCAAATCCATACTCATGCATTACTTACCTACCTACAGTAGCCAGAGAAGCTGTCTATGCTAAACTCTCTTCTGTGCAACAATAAATGGCACAGATGCTTAACTGCTATGGAATGAACTCATCACAATTCAGGTTTACTGAAACCACACGTCACTTAACAGACTTTAGGAAACGCTGAGGATTTTTGTGACATGTGAAAGCATTATAAGGTCTACTGCACAATGAGGATCCTGGAAACATTAGTTTTGAGGGAGGCAAAGAAAGAAGCTAATGAGAGGGCGATCAATGTAGTCCCGACTACTAAAACAATCTCTCAATTGCATGCTTTTTAGAATCAATTCCCTGAGTCACCAAGAGCTATCTGAATAGTAGGCACATATCTTTTTGGAAGTACATATCTGCTACCAGATATGGAAAAGGAGTAACAGATACAAAATAGTACAGTGGTGTTTGAAGAAAAAAACCTATTGGAGTTAAGAACTTCCACTTCTGGGTTTATGTCGTTCTCTCTCTCTGTGTGTGTTTTAAATTGGATAACATATTTGAGTAAAATTCAACAATGACTTACATTCTGTGAAAGCCCACAGACTTTCCTTGGGTCTGTAGCACAATGTGTTCAATCTTCTTAGTATTTGGGCAATTCCACTGAGTTGGGATTTAGCATCACCACACACCAGGAAAGTTAGTCTAGTCTGTAGAAAAGCAGTGCCAAGTTTGTTGAATGTGCTCCAGAATAAGCAGATTCCAGTGAGTCTTAAAAGCAGCACAGTGTGAGTAGTAAGGCCTTCGTCCAGCAGATGTAGGAAAGCAGATTTGCAGTTTATCCACAGAAGCAGGCAAGGGAGAAAGTTATCCAGGCATATGGTTTCAAAGTCACAGAGAGTAGGATAACAAGAGGTCTTGTTCATACATACAGCCGCCTGCCTATGTCCCTGTTGTCTGCTCCAGTTAATCCCTTCCATCCATGGATGGAATTGTATGAGGAAAGCGTAAGTTGCATGACGCTGCTGAGGTACCCCTGGCTAATTTTATTATCAGCCACAGAAGCATTCTTAGAGCCATTACAGTCATATAACGTGCAACTCATAATATCTATGAAGCCACCGTTCACATGTTCCATTAATCTGTATGGTTTTATATTGGCAGATGATCAAATTGGATATTAAAAATGGGCTAGCTTATATGTGTGAGTTGTACCTTGGAAAAGTGGTTTTCAAATATATATACCCCAATGGGGAATTACACTATGGAAACACCTTTAATATATTACCAACTTGGCTCAATTAAAGTAATTAGGAATCAGTATAGCTATAAAACTTGCCTGCAGTTTTGTACCTTGCAAAGTTTACACAGCACCACCTCCTATTCTTTGGCGGGGGGCGGGGGGGGGCGGGATCTTTTATATATTTTAGTTTTAGGAGGTGAGATTATGCCATTTATTCTGTAGCTATTTCCACTGCACAAAATATTCGGTGTAAAATAGTATAAGGCCATGAGGAAAAAAGCAAAAGACATCTGCAAAACAGATTGCTCTGAAAGTACTTGGCTAACCACTTGGTAACTAGACTTGATCAGCCAAGATCAGGAGGATTCAGGGAGAATTTTCTGGGAGTTCATGGCAAAATCATGATGTAAGAATTACAGTACTTAGGAACCTGGGAGGCTGCCTTGTGCCAAGTGAGATCAGTGGTCCCTATCAAAGGGCTTGTCCACACTTCTGCTTGTCTCATGCCTAGAAAGCACAGGTGAGAGGCGTTTTGCTGCTTGTCCCATCCTTCCTAGGCACAGGTCCAAGCAGTTTTGCCTTTGCCTGCCACTTTCCCCTGGAAAACCCACTCTTAAACACTAAATCGGAACAAATGGTAATCTGTGGAAACTGCTGGTAGTAGCTATTCAGAGTGTTAGAAAAGAGTTTGTCACAGCATTACCTAGAGATACCATGGAATGAACTTGGCTCTCTCTCTCTCTTTCTCTTTCTCTCTCTCTCTCTCTCTCTCTCTCTCTCTCTCTCTCACACACACAAAATTATTTCAAGCTTCTCAAGTGGAAGTGCCGTATTTTTCGCTCTATAAGACGCACCAGACCACAAGACGCACCTAGTTTTTGGAGGAGGAAAACAAGAAAAAAAATATTCTGAATCCCAGAAGCCAGAACAGCAAGAGGGATTGCTGTGCAGTGAAAGCAGCAATCCCTCTTGCTGTTCTGGCTTCTGGGATAGCTGCACAGCGTGCATTCACTCCATAAGATGCACACATATTTCCCCTTACTTTTTAGGAGGGAAAAAGTGAGTCTTATAGAGTAAAAAATACGGTAACTGTTCTGAAGTTGCTACTGGTAGGTATTTAAACCCTATGGCTATATGATATTTACATCCAATTCTTTGTATAATAATAAGCGTATGTTCTCACATGCTAATTTGCATAGGAGTCAGGAGAATGTTTGGCTCATCTACTAAGTACTTACTTAGTTACACACATCCTGGTAGAATAGAAAATACTTCACCCTACTGTGTTCTTCTTTAGATGTCTTTCTAACTCAAACTGATCTGTTACATTTATCCTGTGCTGATTCTGTGAAGAGAAGTACAGTACAATAGTGCCTAGATCTTCCTAACATTGGCGATATTGCACTCCAGCAAGTACACAACTGATTCATTTCCTAACCATTTTCAGTTCTGAAAGCAAATGTATATAATGTAATCAGTATATATGGACTCTTTGAATGTAAGCCCAGATAGTCTATTAAATGTTTCTGGAAAAATCTTTCCACTTATCAGGGACATCAATTATACAATGCTGAAAGACAATGTTTTCGTGGGAAAGGGCAATTATTTAAAATAAAGGCTGCATTTCACAATAGGAGATGTCCAAATACCTTGCAAAACATTAAAGTATAACACAACACTTCTGGAAGTGGAAATATAGTACTAGTAACAATTAGTATCACACACAGCTGTAACTGCTTTGTGCATTTATTTGGAGCAGCATTTCTATATGAATATGATATGTAAAAAAACCAAGCAAGATAAAAGCCATTTTAAACGTACAGAGAAGGCACATACTACAATTAACCCAAAAACTTTTCTATTTAAGACTATGAGGGGGCGGGATATATTTAATTCTTTCTCTTGCAGAAATTAAAATCCTGCTTGCTAGCATACCAGGGAGAATAGTTTTTCCTTAGCCTTCTCCCTCCATAGAGTTTTGCAGAAACCCACCTGCAGCTTGATGCAGTCCAGACCAAGATGCACCAGATTACTTTTCTGCACATCTGAATCACTGTCAGTCATGCAGTGAAGCGTTCCATGAACTAAACCTTTTTTTTAATGGATTGAAGGCTAAAGGTGAACATGACAGCCCTCCTGAAAGGGAGGGTCCATTCTGTGTTACTATTCGGAGGACAAAGAAGTAGCATCAGGTTTAAGGGGAAATGGCTGATTCACACTGAGTGAATATTAGGAAAACATCTTAACCAAATAAAATGTAGGGCAATGGAACACCATCCAGAGTTTGGAAGCATTTGTTGCTGGATGTTTCTGTGAGGAAACTAGGGAGGCATCTGGCAAAAATGCCTGAAGTGTAAAATTCCCTGCCTCGGGACAGACAGTTCGATGAAATAATCCATGCTGTTCCTTCCAGCTCTGCTTCTGCAATTCCTAAAGGCATCTTATGCCAATTTTAAGCATAATTTTTATCACAAGTATGAGAGATGTTAAAGCATAAGCGATGCAACGTAAGCATGGACAGTTTACTGGAAGATGAATGTAATATCGTATATTGTTAAGATTAAGGAGAGTGCCTTTACAGAAAGACACAGGGCCAAGTTATATTAATAAAATATATTTACAATCTGGATAAAGTATATGCTTCAGAGAATGGAACAATAAAGTAACCTTAGAAGAACTGGGTATATGCTACTCATATGCTATTCATAGGGGATCCATTTCTATTCTTTTATTCCTCCCATGAATAAGTTAATGATCATTTACTTTTTACTCATATCCACAATAATTCCCCCATGCGTTTTGTAATTCCCCTTGTGTATGGTTGACATCATCCCCGTTAAGACTTTGGAAGGCCAGAACTTGAAAGCAGGCTGCTATGTTTTGGACCCACCATGATCCAGCTGTGTGTGTAATGAGAGTATGGAGGGATGTGGTTGGAGTAACCAGTGAGCCGTGCTACAGAATGGAAGTTGCAGTACAGTGAAAGGACTTGAATGCACATGGGCTGCAGCAGGAGACGCTAAACCTGTGGCCCTCCCAGTGTTGCTGAACTCAACTCCCATCATTCCTAGCCAACAGGGCCAAAGGCAGGGATGATGGAAGCTGTGATCCAACAGCATCTGAAGGACCACAGGTTAGTTATCCATGGGCTATAGGGTACTTGTATATACCACTGGCATCTGTGTGATTTGGGCAACTTGTTGTGGCTTGTGGACATTAATCAAGACTGGTTGCAGTCTCTAATTACTACAAGTTTTGGAAGGAAGCCCTAAGCACTGTTATTTTGTTTCATTTACTTGAATTATTTGTTAACTGCTCTTCCTCTAAAGATTCTGATGAACAAGAACTAATGTACAACAGATGAGAGGTAATTTTGTTTTGACGGAAGATGTAATCCTTGCCCGTGAACTGGCTCTAAACAAGATGGCCACATAAGCATTTATTTTAATTGTTCCTAAATCTTCTATCATGAAAAATATTTGTAGACAAAAGGAAATGTGATTTGCCCAGGAGTCATGGCTAACTTTTTCTCATGCCTGAAGGAACAGTTTCAACAGCTGTGCTAAAGGGGAGCAGAACAGGAGAAGGAGGGAAGGAAGGAGGAAGGGAGAGGGAGAGGGAGAGGGAGAGGGAGAGGGAGAGGGAGAGGGAGAGGGAGAGGGAGAGAGAGAGAGAGAGAGAGAGAGAGAGAGAGAAATCGACTGTCTAGAGCATATCACTTTGTTTGACCTGAAGGAGAGAAGCAGATGACCATCTCAAAGCAAAAGAACAGCCAAGGATTTCTTGAAAATTTCTTAAGCCACCATGAACAAATGCTTCTAGCTGCCACTTTCCAGCATGCCAGGAATCTGGCAACAGCTATCAAGAAAGGGCCACACTCCTTGATGCCAAGCCAGCAAAGAGAATATACTTCAGCTTAAAAATAGAGGGCAGCTGGCCCACAAAGTCAATTTTCATTTGTGCATTTCACTTTCCCCACTGGAGAACCTGCCTGATTCGTATTTTATCATTCCATCACCGTGTGTTTGGCACAATGTTAGCTAACCAGATGGCTGCCACAGACTTGGCTCCAAAGCAAGATCCTTAGAGAAAGGCACAGCAAGGGTCAGTCTGTGGCAGAAAATGGGAACAAGCTGACCCAAACCTTGCTGTTCAGACCAAAGAACAAGCCTGACCCAGAAGACATGAAGGAGGTCAGACTTTATTATGGGACTTGAACTGCTCTGGTCATCAGGAAGCTTTAGGGTGGTATCTTAGTCTATTTTGTGACCATATTTTAAGAATCTTAACAGTTTTTTTGGGGGGGGAAGTATTTATCTTAGTCACATACAGTTTCTATTCTGTTAAGTTGTTAATGAGAGTCTGATCTACTTGGCTAGAGAAATCACAAGAAAATCAGACAAACTGCTAGCCTCACATACCAAATGTAACAGAAACTGGCATGTCTCAACCACCCAATACTCCTCCATACCTATAACTATAATTATAAGTTGGCTTGTTCTCCAAAGATTAATCTGCAGGCAAAAGCCAACCCAGATTAAGTTAAATGAGCCTTTCTCCTGTTAGGTGTATACAAACACACCCACCAACCATTAATGATAGAAATATCTAATGCAAAGCTGAATTTGATTGCATTACTGTGGGCTTCAGTGAGTTCCAACAAGGGAGCGCCTCCTAGACCATTTACCTCAAGAGAGTTCCTTTCTTCTGAGACTTAAATGAAGCCCATATGTTTAGGTTTTAAAGGCCAGACTCACTTCATAATTCTCATTCCCTTACAGTTTGTTTTGAGTATCAGTTTTTGCAAACCTGGGTTCATCAAGGTCTGCCACAAGTGACAAGGCATTCTTTCAAAAAAATGAAGGGTCACTCTTAACCTGTTTTGCTTCCTAAATCATATTTAACATCTTCAGATATATTTGCCTTCTGGAGTAGAGTCAACATGAGTTCAAATAAGGTTGCATACCTGGTAATGACATGGCAAACTGTCTTAGCAATTATGCAGCAGGTTGTCAATAGATAACAACGAATGTTCTACAAAGATGTTGCAGCTAAATGAGGCTATGGATGTTTTTCTGCTCAGGCCGACGTTAATGAGCAGAGAAATTGCACAAAAGATCAGATCAATATCTTTATTGCAGGAAGGATGTTTGAGAAGAAGAAAAGCCAGGACTCATTCTAAAATGTTCCAAGAAGATTTTAAGTACCATCAACCAGTTATGCAAATACCCAGCACCAGATAAACTTGAGCAACTGAAGGCTTGGGTGGGGTGGGGAATAGTTTGCTAGAATGTGTAGAATCTCAACTTTAATTACAAAATAAGCCTAAGGACTACATACTCTGGCTGCTTTTCTAGATGTAATAGAACGGTGTGCTTTCCACACTGCAAAAAGTCACCCATTATAACTAACCCATTAAATATAAACAGCTAAGGTAATGTTTCGATAGGCAACAACTGTTAGTAATTAAGTAACAAGGAAATAATTCACAGTTTAGCAAATCACCTTGCATGAACACCCTAAGTCAAGAGCAACTGGTTGCAAAACCTAGTTTAAAGGTAAAGGTAAAGAGACCCCTGACCGTTAGGTCCGGTCGCGGATGACTCTGGGGTTGCGACGCTCATCTTGCTTTATTGGCCAAGGGATCCGACGTACAGCATGACTAAGCCACTTCTGGCGAGCAGCGCACAGAAATGCCGTTTACCTTCCTGCCAGAGGAATTTATCCACTGGCACTTTGACGTGCTTTCGAACTGCTAGGTTGCTAGGAGCAGGGACTGAGCAATGGGAGCTCACCCTAGGCTCAGTGGTTTAGACCACCACGCCACCCGCGTCCCTAAAACCTAGTTTAGGAGGTGGCTAATATTTTTTGGCTCGAGAGCCAAACATGGTTGACCAAACATTGTAGAACCACATGCCCATGGTGTTTATGAGCATGAAACATGCATGCACACACATTTGCACAAACCATGCATTCATGACATCTATAGCACACAGTCACTGAAGATATGCTTCACACTACACACCACACATATAGCAACCCCATCTTTCTCTCCCACACATACTACAGTCTAGTTGTACTCTAAACCTTGGTAACAGTGCTGTGACCAGCTGCCAGTAATAACCCACACTTTCAATTTGTTATAAAGTAATCACGTTAACCACTGCTTTCAGTGTTTCTATTAAGCATGGACATTCACAAAGTTCTCAAAGCAGTTAATACAGGAACGAACTTGCACTCAAGAGTATAGTAACAAATACAGAATGTGTGTGTGTGTGTGTGTGTGTGTGTGTGTGTGTGTTTTAATGAAGGTAAATAGTCTCCATTTAGGACTAATAATTTGCTTAAGCTCTTTTAAAAATATGCTTGTCCATGAAATATTTAAGGAGTTCAGATGTGTGTCTAAATAACTACATCACGTCTTAAAACCTTCATCCAATTATTAGTAAGTAAATTTTATTAAGATAAATATTACAACTGAATATTTGCTATATTGCAAACTTAGGGATTATCTGTGCTTGTGAGAAGCTGTGCCAGGTAGCAGCTGATGCCCCTTTGGCCAACACAAATATTTTTGTTGTCTGTCTTATGAACCAGGTTTATTCCATGAATGGGATGATCTAGGAGAACCATTTTGGAGGTTACCTAGAATGGACTTCCATCTTTTCCCCCATTTTCCTTTTTTGGGAGCTTGTGGCTACTGGCCCCACACCAACTAGGCAGTGGCAACAATGTGAGGAGCAGAAGTCATGATCCTCATTCCTAACATGAAATGCCTAGGGAGCATTTCCAAGGTGGAGCATGACCTACCACCTCCTCAGCCATTCCTAAAGTTAGTCCATTGGCAAGTAAACTTGCTCTCTGCTAATACATGTAATAAATACATCCTCAGATGCTCCAACAATGGCAGAAAGTCATGGGACAGTGTCACTCTTTCAGATATAACTGGCATCTGTACTTATTCTACAAAGAGACACTGTGCATCTTTGTTAAGTCTTCAATCTGTTTCTCTCATGTGAGAAGCAGCAAGGGCAGAACACTTGACGCATTGTTTTCTTTTAAAGGCAAGCACTAGGCAAGATCCTTGCTTCAGTTAGATGTCGGGCAATAAGCACGGTGAAGTCATGAATGTAAATAACAGCAATGGTGAGTTCCTGCTACTAAATGCAGCAGAGCCCTTAAGGGCCTGCCCTTTCCATGGAGGCCTGCCACAGAACAGAGCAGAAGCTGTGACTTTGTCAACAAGGAAACCAAACCAGCCTGTGATGGAGAAAAACTAATATAAAATTAAGTCTAAAAACAGTGTTTATGGGGTGTAAATATTATCTATTCTTAACTGTTAAAATGTTGGTTTTTTAATTAATATATATATATATATGTTAAGGTTTAATTTGTTGTTTGCTGCCATAGTCTCTGCTAGGAGAAAGGGCAGGATAGAAATAAATAAAATAAATAAAATAATTTTTTTTTTTATCTTAGAGTCTAAATTATGGGTGATATCCAAAGTTAGCCATACTCAGCTGTCCTGGGATTTATTCTAGGTACTTTTAAGTACAAAATCTTCTAAGAACTCTAGGTACAAAATCTTCAGGCAAGTCTATGTATGGGCTTACCTAAAGATTTTATACCTAAAGATAGCAGCAGACTAAACATTGTGTAATGAGAAAATTCATACAAACAAACAAACAAACAATCTCTATCTTCGAATGCAAATGTAAAGGTGCAGCTTTTAACTGTGGCAGCAGTTTCTCCAGTAAGAGAAAACTGCAAACATTTTTTGGTGCCAGGTTCCTTTAGCACACTAAATAAATACCGTATTTTTCGCCCTATAGGACGCACTTTTTCCCCTCCAAAAATGAAGGGGAAATCGGGGTGCGTCCTATGGGGCGAATGCAGGCTTTCGCTGAAGCTTGGAGAGTGAGAGGGGTCGGTGCGCACTGACCCCTCTCACTCTCCAGGCTTCAGGAAGACATCCGCAGCCTAGGCAGCCCTGCGGGAGCTCCCACAGGACTGTCTAGGCTGCGGATAGCAGCCTGCTTCCCAGAGCGCCGGGCGCGCTGAAATCAGAGCGCCCGGCGCTTCGGGAACACATCTGCAGCCTAGGCTATGGATAGCAGCCTGCCGCCCGGTGCGAGGGGTGCCCTGAAGCAGGGCTCCCCTCACTGCGGATAGCAGTCTGCCGCCCAGCGGCGGGGCGCCCTGAAGCAGAGCGCCCCGCGCGCTGGGCAGACATCTGCAGCGTGGGGAGCCCTGCAGGAGTTCCCCGCAGGACTCCCCTCGCTGCAGATAGCAGCCTGCCGCCCGGGGCGCGGGGCGCCCTGATGCAGAGCGCCCCTCACGTCGGGCAGACATCCGCAGCGTGGGGAGCCCTGCAGGAGTTCCCCGCAGGACTCCCCACGCTGCGGATAGCAGCCTGCCACCTGGCGGGCAGGGCGCGCTGAAGCAGAGCACCCCGCGCGCTGGGCAGACATCGGCCAGCCCCACAAGCTCGGGGGACAGCAGGGAGGCGCAGTGCCACCATCCCGCTGTTCCTCGACCTGGTTCGGTTTCCCCGACCTGGTTTTGGGGGGGGAATAAAGGAAAAAAATTTTTCCTTTATTTCCCCCCCAAAAAACTAGGTGCGTCCTATGGGACGGAGCATCCTATGGGACGAAAAATACGGTAAATATTGCTCTGCAAGAGTTCTCCTTGTGGAACGATAATTTTCTTTTTCTTTTTTATTTTTTAGAAAGGCTAATGCTATTTAGAACACAGAAGTCCAACAGAAAGCAGTGGGGAGGGGAGGTGGAAACTACAAGAGACTATAATAAGAGAAGCCAATAAGAGATAAATATGAATAGACTTTACTATCATACAAGGTGGAAATCACACATAGGGCAAAGATGGGGAAACACAAACCAGTGGTCAAATGTGGCCCTCTCTGCCTGGCCCTTGGGACTTTCCCCAGGCCACATACTATCCTGAACCACATCCCTCGCTAGACCAATTTTGCACCCTCAAGGGGTTTTTTTGGTTGGAATGTATCCTTGCACTCTGAAAATGATCCAGTAGAAACATTTTTAAAATCCCATTTATTGCTCTGCCCTGCCACCGATGTGCCCCCCCCCCCAAATGGTTACTAAGAAGGGACTGTGGCTTTCAGGATGAAAAAAGGTTTTCTGACCCTAGTATAGGGAATCTATTGGTGGTATCTGACCTTCTGTTAGCACAAGGATTTCTGCCAGCATAACTGGACTTCCTCTCCCTCTACTTTCCCCATGTGCACCCTAAACTTGTTCTGGGGGTTTCCCTCAATCTCCAGAGCAGATTTGGGGAGAGGAGGGTTCAGGGTGTGCAGGGAGGGAAATCCCTGTTGCACAGCCAGGCAGGATATGGCCCCAAATATTTTCGTGTTGTTAGCACTCTTTTGGAATTTTTACTCACATCAGAATAGTTTTAATTTCAAGTGCACTATTTGTTTTCCATAATAAATGCTCCTGTCAAAATGGAATGTTACCTCCACAAGGAAAACTAGCCCAACTAGCCAGTTAGGATTCTCCAGTCATTGGACAGCTGACACAGTAGGCACTCCAAGCAAAAGAAAAAAAGAGCCCAAGAAATAATAACTGCCAAACAGGAAACGATAATATGAGATAGCAACAGAGCTCTTTGGTTCACAAGCACCTCAATGTTTTCTGTAGAAATGGCAAAGCCTGCGTGAGACTTGTTTTCACAATTTTCTATTTCTGCATTTGAAAAACGAACTACTGTCTCAAAAGTTACTACCTTTAATCAGATTTCTTCTTTCTCATTTGGTATCAACTGCACTGTTGCATTATGGGAGCAAATGGCACACTGTAACATTCAGCCTGTTACTATGGGAGGGAAGGTTGTGGACACACTTCTTTAGTAATCCAAATGCTAGCTTCAAATAATTTATAAGGATGGGTAAAACATTTGACGAAGAGTACAACAATGCAGCCCCACGTGCAATAGAAAATGACAGTAGATCTGTGTAATATTGTGCAATAGATGTCAGTGGAAACTTGCTCTTTTTCATACGACAAGAAGGTTAGTAAGAATAAGAATACCCTGCCCATCTGACTGGGTTGTCCCACAATCTGCTGGAATGGTAATTAAAAGTTGAAAAACATGACATTTTTGTTTGTTTTGCACAGAGAGGCATTTACAAGGAACTGTATGTAATATGAGAGCAATTTCATTCATTCATATATATATATATATATATATATATATATATATATATTCCATAATATATATATGAAAGCAATTCCACACTAACTATCCTTCGATAACTGAAACATTCATGGCAGTGTAAAAGTGGCCTTAAATGATCATTGATTACGATTTTGACCAGGCCTCTGTGATTCTCACACTCTCTGCAATGGAAAGAAGGGCTAAAGTTTTTTTGTAGTCAAAGCATCTGCCTCCCATCTTTTTCGAGAACCACTGTCCAAAGAACTGCTTTAGGTGTACCTTCCCTCTCCCACTTAAAGTTTCAAGTGAAGCTCACCATGTGGCGAGGCAGAGGGGGAAGGGCCGCTGTTCGAAAACAAAATTCAAAAGCTCAGCTTTTATTTGAAGTTTCTCATCCAAGAACTAAATGGGGCTCGGCGTCTATTTCTTTTATAAGGTATGACACGTGCACTGCCCGGGGTGTTATAATTTTCAAATAATGAAATGTTAAAATAAGCTAATTTCTGTTTGCCGGCCCACAGCTGGAAGCACTCAGGCGACATCACAGTGAAGCATACACAATTCCTGACAGCTGTTTCTGAGTTTAATGGGGTAGGCAGAGAAAGGAGAAACTGGGATCGGACTCGCCCTTGAAATTCATGCTGTAAGGGAAATGGAGTTGGGATTTATAAAACATGATAAACACCCAGAATTTATGTTTGTTCTGCCCATGGTCACTGCAGTGGGGAGGGGAGGTGTGCCCTGCTTCTGAGCCCAATCTCCCCCCATCCCCCACAACTCCCCTCACCCCTGATCATTGGCCAGGCTGGCTGGGGTCGATGAGATCTGTAGCTTGTCTGAGTAAATCAATGACGGTTGAAACTGACTAAGCCCTATTTTAACTAGTTAGCTTTATATTATATTTAGTGCACTTTGATGTTTTTAACAGGGTTACTTGGATGCATAAACAAATACACACCAATATTTCGTATTTCAGCATTGCCTTGTAAAACTGCCGTCGGTCATGGAGGAAAGGGAATTTGTTGTTCATCATGGTCACTCTCTAACAGAGTACCGTGATAGTCACAAACGTACACATCTGTTGCAGAGGCCCTGGTTACTTAGCTTTGGTTTCTCAAGAGCACAGCTTGATGTAGTGTGAAAATCTACAAAACTGGTTTGACCAGAAACCATGGCAGCTCTCAAAAATGAATGTGAATGCAAAGCAAATAGAGTTCCACAATACTGCCTCAAGATTCCTGAAAAAGTTAAGAATGGAGGGTTGTTGTTTTTCTTAATATAACACCAGGATAATTGTGGCATGGCAGTACTAGCATACTGCATGAATGAAACGTAAGGTTAGAGGCCATTACTATACTATGTAGCATGCCATCTATTACTTTACTCATACTACCCTATGAGTAGAGTGGGGCAATCTTCTGAGGTGGTATTATGTGGCAGGTCATTTAGAGCCCTCTGTGGATAAGAATCTTGTGCATTCATAAGAAACACCAGCAATGAGCTTTCTTTACTCTGAAACTACGGCTGGTAGTAACATGTCTCAAAGAACTGTGAAGAGAGCTAAATTTAGAAGTGAGACAAGTTTCTGTAGGAATAGCCTCAACATGATGCACAGATATGGATATGAGAGGAGGGATAGAATCTCAGATGACCTTTAGAACTTGTGGGTGAAGTAAGAGCTCCCAACAGTAATGAAACTCAGAACAAAACTAGAAAAGGGCGGTGGTTAAAAAATAATAATGGGGGGGGGGTGAGGAGCCACTTAAAAACTAGGTGAGTTCATGGAACAAACATTGTTCTAGTACATATGGAGCAAACACTTCATTTAGTGTATATGCTAGCTTCTCACCTGAAAAAAATCCCTGCTACAACCACAGGAATTGCTCATGATTATATCTATAATTGCTGCATTTACACATTTGATTTTGGGCATATGTGTAAGTCCAGCAAAGATCAGGACTCCTTAAGTGGGAAAGTGTATAAAAATTGCCCTGTAATGTTAGAAATATAAAAAATGTTAGTGATACAATTTTCCTTCTTTCGAATACAGGATATCTTGATGATGTACAGTACCACAGAGCTTTAAATAATTTCTATTTTAGTTGGTGGACAGAATTTGCTCTTACAACCAAAGGGTCAAGGCACTAGATTTGGAGCTGGGCATTTTCTCTAAGGTCACATTGGCAAGAGCTCCTGGGAGAGTCTTATATTTCTCCAGAAACATGTGGTATGTTAGTGGGCTTGAGTAATCTGGATGACTTTTTATTAACTTCCTATTCTTTATCCTGCACTTAAAGTCCCTCCTTCATTGCTGTGACCAGCTAACATGTGGAGCGGGCTAATCCAAGAGATATGTTGGGTGACAAAGTTTTCTGCTTCAATACAGAAGATTGAACTTAATGACCTGCGCAACTTAAAAAAATAATAATCACACAGCAAGTTGATTCTAGGATATCATAATGCAATAATATTCATAGGGAAATTATGCAATGTGGAAACCAATCCTCAGAAGTAGGTTCCACAGAGTCATGTTTACTGGCAAGTAAGTGTATATAAGATCACAGCAGAGAGAGAGAGAGAGAGAGAGAGAGAGAGAAGAGAAGAGATTACTATTAAGAAATGGCACCACTTTATTTCTCTACGCTGAAAGGGTGAAAAATGCAGCCACCAAATGGGCCACCACTTTGGGAAGCTGGTTTCAAATTTCCATAATAATCCAATTATGGCACATGCAGTCCTGTAACATTTTCTGAATGACCTATCACCTCAAACTGTCTAGACAGCTCAACAGCTCCGAGACCAGCGCTGCGCTGCCCCTGACATCTGCACCAGGGTGTTGTTACATGAGATTTAAATAGGTGTCTCATGTTCAGACATAAATCAAATGGGCTGACAGGTTTGCCATTCATTAAGAACAGAACTGCTGCAATAAGAACTGGAGTGCAAGTCCTTTTGTGTTAAGGGCATGGTGGAAGAGGCTGGGCAACGTCCAGAAATGTGGCTGCTTGTGACTGCATCGTGGTTGTGAGCGGGGAGGGGGGGGGCAAAGGAGGAGGAGGGAGAGGAGAAGGAAAACGTTCTGTTCCATTTATTATCCAGTATCAAAGGCAGCCTACCTCACTGCCAGGTCTTTCTGGGCTCTCTTAGTAAAAAAAAAAAAATAGTCTACTTTTTACACTGCATGGTTGTTGAATTGTTTTAGGACAAAAGTATATACTTTGTATCAATTATTTAAAAACTAAAGCTAAAGAGAAACTGAAATCTTGTGCAATAAAAAAACAAAAAAAACACACCAACCTAGCTGGTTAGATTTAATTCTATCATGGTTAGTTAGGCTGCGGTGCTTTTTATATTTGAAAAGTACTGTATATTGATCTCAACATGAAGGAAAGAAAAGATAAGTCTGATTTAAAAAAAACAACAAAAAAAAACCTGTCATTGGCTCTAATCCTAGGAGACACGTTGCTTCAGTGGGACTTACTTTTGAGTAGACATGTATAGCATGGTGCTGAAAAGAAGTGACATGCCCAATCTTACCCCAGTTCAAAGCGAATGAATAATGCATGAGCTTTCACTAATCTTTTCCAAATCCCTGCACAGTCTCTCATGCAATTACTTTAATTGAAATACCTCATCTAATAATTAATGCCGCCTATAAATTGTTTGCTTTCCCTTACAGTAGTAAAAAAAAGAAGGGGGGTGGGATGGCTAGAAGACTTTGAATTCCATTGCTTTCGGCTCTGTGCAAACATATTAGCAGTATATATAAGGCCAGGTTTTGCCTGTTCGTAACTGTTTTCCTGTGGAAGAAAAGTAAGCTGCTACATTGCGCCGCATACAGTACATTTGTTTCCTTTGTGTCTGCCAGCTTGGACAAGCAACCTTTGATATTCTTACAGCATAATGGGAAAGTACAAACATTTTCATAAATGTGCATACATAGTAACTCGCAAGTATATCCTGGCTTTAGCCTCTTCCAAAGTATCTCCACACATGCATGGCGACCTCCACACATTCAGCAGAGGGTCTGAAAGAGAGGCCTGCATACATACAGATCTAGGCCCATTTGCCCTGAGCATATGGAAATCAGGAGACAGAGGATGTTGATGTTGGGGGCAGGTTCAGCAGGCATGGCTTCCCCTCCCCACCTTCACATCAGGCACAGAGGCATTTATGGAGAATGTTTCAGCATTCTAAAAGACAACCAGCTCTGTCTGCACAGTACTGCTATAGCTTTATTGGGTAAGAAAGGACCGCTGTCCATTATCATATATTACATGCTACAATTCCACCCCCACCCCCCAAAGGGCACAAAGGCAGTTAAAGTGAAACAAGAAATGAAATATACAAAATCCAACAAGACAGGGTAGGCCGTCAATCACCATTTCCCCCTTTCTTACAGTTAAAGAACATAATTTATTTACTCTTTATCAACTACTGTTATCTAACTTCATGGTTCACAATTTAGAGCCGGGGTAATGTTTCCGGTCCTCCAAAGTCTTGCCCACCCCATGCCCCAAAAGAAAGCTATTCTCTCTGAAAAGGTAAACCACAGATAAGTCTCACAGGCACTGAGGGGCTGGCTGCACACCATGGGCCATCTGGTCCCAGCTGTTGACCTGCTCTTTATATATAGCAAAATACCACTTGGCGCAGTCTACCCAGTAGTAGCAATCTTTGTATTTGTAGCTTACCCTTCCTCTAAGAAGTTCCGAGAGGCACGGGGCACATTTCCCTATTTAATTCTCACAGCAACCTTGTGAGGTAGGCTGAGCTGAGTGGTAACAACTTGCCTCAAGTCACCTAGTGGACTTCAAGGCTATGCCGCAAATGAATCCAAGGCTTTCTGGCCCAAGTGCAACACCCGTTTCCATTGCAGCTCTTAGGATCATGGCCTAATGTGTAGTAGTCGTTCAATTCAATGGACCATGGCTATGAAAAATGTATTGAGACCACCCACTATCATACATACATATTTACCTTATTTTTTTCTAGAATAAACTCAGACCCCATACCAACCTGTTCCTCTCCATAGCATCTTGTTTGCTTAGAAATGTGGAAGGCTGCACAGGGATTCAGTGAGTTGAGATAATGGGAGATTTATTTTATTTTATTTTACACTATTCAAACTTTGCACTATTTTAGCCCCAGTTTTCATTACAATCAGCCACATTGACTGGCCACCCTGCTAAGTGATACCTATGCTGTTGTTATCTTTACCATCACAGCCCATGGAGAAAAGGGGCAGTTCTCTTCCAATTCCTTTTTGCCTCCAGGATTCCGTCCAGCTCCTCTGTAATATCAAAATCTCCCAGTCCTTATGGAAATCAGCTCCACCAAAGTCAAGAATGTTGAACCCAACTTGTCTAATCCTGCTGTGTTTCTCTGTGCCAGTTAGTATATTACTCCCACATGGAGACAATTTGATTTTCGCATCAGCTCTGGCAAATCTTTCCTCAGAGAAACACACACATTTATTTTTTTTAAGTCCCTCTCAACTTCTTAGAAAACAATTAAAGCTTCAGTCCTGCTCCCACTCATGTCAACGCCAACCTTCTAGTGGCCATCAGGAAGTAATTGTTCTTTCTAACCTTAAATGTTGGTGTTACAATATGACCACTTAAAAACAAATTTTACCGCAATGGGCAAAGAAAAAATCACAGTGGGAGTGAAACTAGCATCTGCCCATGTTGGGGGTGCACAGCTATTGAAGAAACAGGGTTGCAGTTTCGTGTTGCTCCTTGATCCATCCTTGTCACTGGGTACACAGGGTGCTTCCACACTTGTATGAAGTACTATTATTATTATTATTATTATTATTATTATTATTATTATTATTAGCTGAAGCTGGGAACAGGTATGAAACTACCAGTATTAAGATAATCTAGCCACAGTGATCCATGTTTTGGTAACCTGCAGCTAAGCCCCACTTGGGTCTGCCTTTGAAGACTGTTCAAAATGCAGTTAGTTCCAAATACAGCAGCTAGACTTGTGAGGCCTGACCACTGAGATCATATCAATACAATGTTATGTCAGCTATACTGCCTCATAGTCCATTTTGGGGCCCAAGTCACTGTGCAGATTCTAACTTTTAAAACTCTTCACATGTAGCCAGAAAAATCTAATAAGGCCATTGTAGATTTGTTACACCTTTGGTGGACACAACCTCAGGCACAGGTTTACTGTACTGTGCTATAGTTGCAAGACACAAATCTCTTAACAGGATTTAGGGAAGCCCCAGCAAAAGTAATATTAAGGTTCTTAGGAAAATGCAAGAAGGGTAATGGATACGTTACGGATTTCTTATGAGTGTCCCTCCACCACCGCCACTCCCAAAAAAACGGACAAAGGAAGAGCTTTTCCTGAGTCAAATAGGGTTTAGTAAAAGGCAGCCAAATCTTTTTGGATCTTGTTTTCCGGCAACTTGTTTCCACCCTCAGTTAGATATAATGGAAACCCTTTTTTTAACTGAAATGTCCAAAATAATCTTTGGAGGATAATTGTCAAAAATATGAATAAGTCAAACATACTTAATGTTTGCTTTCACATCCTGTCCTAGGAATAGCAGCGTTTCAGGAGAGGGGTGTTTTTTTCCCTTTTAAAAGAGGGATGGTGCTTCAGGCTAGCTTCCAGGTTTTGTTACCATAAAGGCAAAAGGAATTATATTTTGCCTGCAAATAACATCCCCTTGCATACTACACTGATGAATTCATTCTTTCCTCCCAGTATGTAGTTTTCCTCTCCCTGTGCCACCTATTTTGAGCGTGGGGTGAGAGGCATGGAAATGTGAATAGACAAATGCTAGCTTTCAAAGACAGGCTAACCAAGCAAGATTTATTTGTTTAGCAGTATTCCTGAATCGCCTTCCAACAAAGTTCTGAAGATCTGGACAGTTAGGATCACTAAATATGTATTGTTGAAATGGTAGGCGTGGAGAACTGGGTGGATTTGAAGCAGGGTTAGATGAGACAGTGGATATGGGAGGGCATGCATAACATGCTATCGTTTTTTGAGTCTTGAATGGTAATAAGGAATACAGTAAGGCAAAACAGCAGTGACAGGGGCTGCCTATTACCTCCTGGGAGGGCATAAAAAGTGACCTTGCAACTATTTCGTGTCACCTGAGATGTACAGATGGCAGGGAGGGAGAAGGTCATGGGAATGAAATCAAAACTATTGATTAAAATAAATATTATAAAGGAAGAACTCTGACTTATGTTAGCAATTACCTCTCTTTTTAGACCCTTTGCTTTAGGAATATTCATTACAATGCTCATATGTATGGAAAGCATACGAAACGAAGCTGGATGTCCTCACCTTTGGCACTGCCAAATCACCTCACTGCAAAGGTTGCATAGTGACACCTCTGCTACAAATGCACCAACAGAATTCAAATCATGCACAGGACTGTTTGTTGTCTTTACTACCAAGTAATTCTCATTTTAAAATATTATTTGGTAATCTCCCTCTGCCCTATCTTATGTGCCTAATGCATAGCACAATTCTGCACAGCAGAAGTATCACTTGCAATACAGTGTTTATCCTAGATAAAAAATTATTATAAGTCCTACTACTGCCACTAATTTCAATAAATCTACTGCCTTTTTTGGTTGTTGTATGACCTGCAAACCCAGCAGCCTAAAGATACCATGAGTTGTATTTTTAATTTGTTCCACACACCTATGTCTGGTGACAGAGATACACTTGAAAAGCATGCATGATTATAATGACTAGTGGAACCAAAGGCAAATATATTATATTTGGTCTAGGTTTCTCTGCAGCTGCCAATATTCTGATCTATATTAACTGATGGAGTTTGGACAGCCTTTGAAATCAAAATATTCTCCTCTAGATGTCCTTCACAAAGATCAATTTTTTAAATCGTGTGAAACATGCATAAGCCAATGCTCAATGGAAATAGAAATAAGTAAATGGGTTTTCATAAACTTAAAACAAACAAAACAAAACAAAACTTTGCTGACTCTGAAATGAAACACTGTATCAGATCAATCTAAGGCAAAATGTGAGCAATAAATAGAACTGCGTCCTGAGCATATATAATTACAAATGACCATTCATGCTGTTGAAGCCTTAGAATAGACTCTCAGCACTTCCTTCCAGAGGCACGCAAGCTGCTCCTCTCATCTGCCACTTCTTTGCTGAACTGCGATTTAGGTATTCCATTTAGGCATTTCTATCACAAGGGAGAAAGGCATCCTTCTCCAGCAAAAACCAACATCCTTGCTCCACTCTATTTTATTTTAGTTACATATCATCTATGCCTGAAGAAGAATCACACGAAATTTGGTCTAATATATGATATTTCACTTTGTGTCTGCAGAAAATGCATCAAGACTTCATGATAGTAACCACATAGGGCATTGCTTAGCTGAGACAGCTTTTGATGATGATGCAGATGCAACTACAAGAGCCAGAATCCTTGGCTTCTGCTACTAAGGGACAACGGCAGCCAGAGCAAGGATGGAAGGCCTGAAACTATGAAGAAAACCAGGAAGTGATTCCGGCAACTGTGGTGGTTTATGGGTCTAAGGCCAAATATGATATATGGGTGGGTGGTCAGAAGCTGCTATCTGAGGGCTACAAATCTCTGTAAGGCACAGGGTGAAGAGGGAAATTAGCTGGTATGGCTGTGAATATGGGGTTGGGGGCAGACTGACCTTGCTGAAACCTGACAAAACAAAAGCCCAGATAGGAAAGATAAAGAGAAGCTGTCAAAGTCAGGAGTGGGGTGGGGTGGAACCACTGCAATTTCCCCTTAAGACCCTAAATCCAACCTGGCAGATCTGATTTCACTATTAAATACTACTGACAGAATTAGTCAAGTCTGGAATTGGGGAAGTTTACAATACAAACTCCCTCAGTTAAGAAATAAATAAATCTTAAACCAATGTTGAGTCCAGCTCAGACCCCTCTGAATTTGAGTCTGGTTTGAAATGGGGTTTGCCCCTACCCCTCAGAGAGCTCTCCCTACTACTCTCTGAATGAAAACAAATTGCCTTTGATAAGGCATGGTGCATAATTAGCAGCAGGGATGGCTTGCTAGAGAGATATGGGGATTTGCTGCTCTCTCCATACTTGACTTTAATGCTCTTGAACAGGCATAAGACCATCATTTTCTGATGAGGAACATGGGATTTGTTGTTTCTCTGCCTACCAATTCACTTCAAAAGGCAGAAGAAAATATACAAATCCCATTATCCCTGCCAAGAAGCGATGTTTATTATTTTCAACTGTGGGTGTAGGAGATTGGAGGCATACGTCACCCACCCAATAGTATTTCTTTGATTTATTTAAAGCTTTCCTAGAAAAGTTTAAAGGTTTTATTTTTTAATAGGCATGCTCAAGGAAATATTTTAAAAGGGCAAAGGGAGGTGGAGGGAGGTTGGGAAGGGGAAAGAAGGGTTTGAACCATTTTATTGCAAAAAATGTGAAAAGCATAATGAACTACGAATAAAATAATACTTAAAGATTTTAGTAAATGAATAGATTTTGAGACAAAATGAATGCAGTTTGCATATCACTAGGAAAGACACATGACCATTTACTAAGTGATAATGCAGTCCTTTGACAAGACGATTATCTATAGCTTCACATCAGGGGTGAGCAGACATAACCTTCCCCTGTTTCCTTCGATTTCTGATAAGGTGCAGTCGTGTGATAAAACTACCCTCCACCACATGACAATATACGTAATACAATAACTGGCTTACCAAGCAGCAAAATATACACTATAGTAAGCAATGGTAAATGGCTGTCTGCATCCAGCCATTCTCTCTCATTGTGCAGGACCAGAATGGCTGCAGTCTACTCCCCATCTCCCTACACCTCAACCTCTCCAAATATGTTTGATGTTCAAATCCATCTGGCCCTGAAAAGACACATACATTTCAATGGCCCATTTGACACAAAAGACAGTGCTGTCAGTACCTTAGCCAACCACCTGTGACTTGGTCACATCTCAGTGGATCAGGTATCCATTTGTATCTGAGTAGTCTGGAGATCATCCAGAACATGAGTTCAGAAAGACACAAACCCTCAGCTTTTGGAAAAAAGCAAGCAAGTGCCCCCCAATAACTTGGCAAGAGCACCCATACCATCTGAAATCAGCTACTATAGCTGTACCTCTGCTGATGACAATTAACTTCATGCCATTTCAGATTACAGCTAGTGTTTCCTGCCAAACAGTTAATGCTATATAATCCACATTGCAGCTGTTGAAATTCTGTTACCAAATATATTTTCTATGTTGACACATGGTTGTTTTTAGCCCTCCCTGATATCTCGTCGTTGTTAAGAACATGGATGGTTGGTTGGTGTGGTTGTGTGTGGTTGCTTGTCTACTTCAATATCCTTTCTCTGGTTTGTCTTCTATCATTGTTTTCTCCATGAAACTCATTTCAAATTCATCTTTTAAGGAGGTTTTGAAGGTTGATCTTGTGTACTAGGGGGTCCATAGTTTGTGGGAATGATACAATGGCTGAATGAATAAGAATGTCGTCAAGAGACAATGCACAGATCTTTTAGGATGTGATGCGTTGGGCTGCTGCTAGAATACACAGGAAAAAGAAAATTAATTCTCTTCTGCCGCCACAAAATTTTAAGATTAACATTTCCTTTCAGATCCTGGCCCCAGATTTGTACAACAAAAATAAAGAGAGCTGAGAAGTCAGAATCCCTCTTAGAGGAGTAGCCAATGTGGTGTCTCCCAGATGTTGCATCAGCCCCGAGCAGCATGGCAAATGATCAGGGATGATGGGAATTGTAGTTTTAAAACCCATCTGGAAGACACCAGTTTGACTACCCTGTGTGAAGCACCTTAAGCAGCATACTTGCTAATTTTGTAACATATTAAGTGACCATACACCTTAGGGGTGTATGGGCTGTTACGGGAGGGGTAGCACCTCTGGTGTTAATACTAAAGGGAAATAAAAACGTCGCTGAGTGGCTTCCAAGCAATTTAATGTCCGTTGTTCCTATCAATGACTATATTAGCACACAGCACTACAGTAGTATGCTCACCATTCCTTCTCCACCTCCTATGCAACCAGGAGGACAAATAAAAGGTTTTTACCCTTTGTTTTCTGCATTGCTGTTTTTGCTGTGATGCTGTTTTAACTTGATTAATATCCATACTTCATGGCTTTAACTTTTATTTTGTGAACTGTCCACAAAGCTGTTTATTCCAGTCCGGCTTCCGCGCTGGTCATGGGACCGAGACGGCTCTGGTCGCCCTAACAGATGATCTCCACAGGCAGTTGGATCGAGGCGGGTCGGGGCTGCTGATTCTTCTAGACCTGTCAGCAGCCTTTGACATAGTCAATCACGAACTCCTGGACCACCGCCTTGCCGACGTGGGGATCCAGGGCACAGTCCTTCAATGGCTGCGCTCGTTTCTCTCTGGCCGGGGACAGAGGGTGGCGCTTGGGGGGGAATTGTCATCGCGCCACTCCTTGGTGTGTGGAGTGCCTCAGGGTGCGATACTCTCCCCGATGCTTTTCAACATCTTTATGTGCCCCTTTGCCCAGCTTGTCCAGAGTTTTGGGCTGGGTTGCCATCAGTATGCTGATGACACCCAACTCTATCTGTTGATGGATGGCCATCCTGACTTGGCCCCAGACACACTGATCAGATGTTTGGAAGCTGTGGCTGGATGGTTATGTGGGAGCCGGTTGAAGCTAAATCCTTCGAAGACAGAGGTCCTTTGGCTGGGACGGGACGATATGGGATTGGGGGGGGATCAGGTTTAAGGTGCTGGTTTTAACCTTTAAAGCCCTATACGGCCTAGGACCCTCGTACCTACAGGACCGCCTCTCCTGGTATGCCCCACAGAGGAACTTACGATCTTCAAACAAAAACATCTTGAAGGTCCCAGGCCACAGAGAGGTTAGGCTGGCCTCAACTAGAGCCAGGGCTTTTTCGGCTGTGGCTCCGATCTGGTGGAACGTTCTGTCACAAGAGACTAGGGCCCTGAGGGACTTGACATCTTTCTGCAGGGCCTGCAAGACAGAGCTGTTCCACCAGGCCTTTGGTCAGGGCACAGCCTGACTCCCTCCTTTGGCAATCTTCACAGAACTCTAGCCCAATGGTTGCCATCAATTTGATTTGAATTAATTTTATAATGAAATGATTTTAGAATGTTGTACTATTTTATTGTTGTTGGCTGCCTTGAGCCTGGCTTCAGCTGGGGAGGGCGGGATATTAATAATAATAATAATAATAATAATAATAATAATAATAATAATAATTAATTGGCAGTATAGAAATGCTGTGATTCACTGAATGAAGGAATAACCACTTTTCAGTACCTTAATACACCTGTGACCTATCAATATACAATAAGTGACACCCCCTCTGATCATCTGATCATCTGCGGGCAAAAAGGTGCCCACAAATCTTGATCTCTGCATAGGGGCCAGTTGGTTGTATCCTGTGCTAGTCTTACTCAGAGTAGACCCACTGAAGTTAATGGACATGACTAACTTAGGTTTATTAATTTCAATGGATCTACTTTGAGTAGGACTTAGTTGGGTGCAACTCACAGGAAGAGAAGGTTGTGGCCCATGTGCTCTGTTTACGAAATGCAGTGGATATACTATAGTTTGACTAAGTCAGAAATGACTAATATCAATTTCTATTCAAAGCTGTCTTATAGTTAAACATGACGTTTCACTCCCTGGCTTAAATCCTCAGGCTGTGGGAAAGCCACTTTGTATACATTAAGCAACTAAGATGGGGAAATACACACATTGTTTGCACTGGGGGACTTGCCCCAGTTGCATCCTGGTGCTAAAGCAGGCATGGACAAGCAAAGCAACACATTACAAAGCTTCTTTGTATCTTCTGGGACTTTTTGTGCCTCTCTCATAACTACCCTTGGAGATGTGTATGCACATGGCGATGCATGCAGTTATGCAACAATTGCCATGGCACTACTTGTGAAAGTTTATTTTAATTCCCCAAGCAACCACAATGGCATGGAATGTATGTAAGGTTGGGTTACCAACTTGAACCACTAATAAAGTTATCAAAATTCTGGATGTGTGAAACAGAACTGCGAACAGGTACGGCACAGTACAGAGGCAGCAACAAAAAGATACAGTGGTACCTCGGGTTACATACGCTTCAGGTTACATACGCTTCAGGTTACAGACTCCGCTAACCCAGAAATAGTGCTTCAGGATGAGAACAGAAATCATGCTCCAGCAGCACGGCGGCAGCGGGAGGCCCCATTAGCTAAAGTGGTACTTCAGGTTAAGAACAGTTTCAGGTTAAGTACCGACCTCCAGAACAAATTAAGTACTTAACCTGAGGTACCACTGTATATGAATCTTTTAAATACATATATACAAACTTTCTGGTTCAATCAGAGCTGATTTTGTAACTCAACAATACTGCCGAACAACAATTCAGAACACTGGAATATTTCACACCAAAGTATACACAATTTAAGTGAAAGTCTCTGAGATGTATACTGAACTTTCCTCTTCCTCCTTCAAGATTTCATCGCCCTAATGAAGGAGATGCCTCTATGCGATACAGTAACACACACACACACACACACACCTGTCTCCATTATTAAAGTGAATGGAGAGGCTTGAATCTTTAATGCTCTGGACCAGGGAATAATGGTATATAGGTGGTGCTAGACAGTCCTGAACAGAGTTAAGGCCATTCTACTCACTGTGAATGGGATTTCTGGATCCAGTCTTGAGCAGATATACTGCTTGTTGCTACCAGATGGACGAAAGGAGAAGCATAACAGGAGTACCTGAGCTACATGTGCCAGGATGCAGCTTATGCACATTGCAGTTTAAACATCCAGATGTTGCTGGACTCCAACTCATCCCTGACTACTGGCCTTTGCTGGCTGGTGAGTGATGGAAATTAGAGAGCAACGAATATGGAGGGCCAAAAGTCCCCCCCCCCCAGTTTAGAGAAAGCACACACATTGGCTTAAATGTTATATATGAATGCAGTCATAATTGATAACTGATCATTCTATACATGACTGAGACTGGCAGACTGATGAATCAGCAGGCATAAATGTATTTATATGCCAGTCCAATAAATGCACTGCCATGTGAGATTATGATGTTTGTATTCCTTACTGGCAATTTGTTATACCAACATTAGACATTCTTACATTACGACCTTTCCCTTTGTTCAGTAAGTAACAAAACTTCAAATAAATAAAATTCTATCATTTGTCAGAGGGTTCCCAAACTGTGGTCCACTGATGGTCCACAAGCTTCATTCAGGTGTTCTACAGGGTGTCTGTAAAAAGACAGTAAGAATCATACAGTATTACAATTGCTACGACAGGCAGAAAAATAATTAAGTATTCCATCAAGACCCTCAGAAATTTTCAAGTGGTCCATGGGGGCAGGGGATGTGGGAACCACTGAATTACCATGTTTCTTGCAATGAGTTAAATATAATCACGCTGTAATGGAACTATGCTTCCCTAGGACTTTTTTGTTTTTTAAATCACATTGCCTTAGGGCTGCTGTGTCTGCTCTTCAAAAGGCAGCATTTGGTCAAAGTGGAGCAATTAACACCCACTTTGAATCCGGTCAAATTAAGTTCACATTTCTTTCAAATGTTTGCTCTTAGCTTTGATACTTATTTTCAGCTCAAAATCACAGCACCCACACACAAAATTTTCTTCCCTCTTGGAAGAAGCGGAGTCATTTCTCATAAGGGGAATGGGATGAAAGAGATAGGGGGTCAAGATTCATTCCTATTATAGTTAAGCATTTGAAATATTGTGCATTAAAACAGGGTAGAAACCAGGGCAATCTTTTCTTATGTTCCTGCCACAAGGAATGCTCAGTCCTTGCTACCTTTGGTTCCCATACTTTGTTGGATCGTTTGAATCCTCTTTGTTCAGGACGTACTCTTGATTGTGGAGCCTTTTATTTAACTATGCTCCATATTGATAATAATAATAATAATTGTCCTACATTTGAGATTGTGGAGGTTGAAAGAACTAGGTTCCATGTCTCTGAACCACCAACCACCACCCTAATTACATTATCAACAGTGGTGCCATTGATGAGGCTCTTGTGCCCAGCATTAAACTGTATGCAGGGCCAAATTGAGATATGCTAAGGGCCTAAACTAAGCCAAGTTTAAGAGGCCATACCAATGAAAATAGAAAAAACAAGCATTTATATTTGTATATATACCAGGTGAGGATGCATTTAAAAATTAACAATTGAGCACAAACATAAATCTTGCAATAAGCCTATCTGCATACAAAATACCTTTAAATACGTTATGACATCTTACTTAGAATATATGAAAAAATATGTATGTATGTATGTATGTAGAAGAAGAAGCAGAAGAAGAGGAGGAGGAGTTTGGATTTGATATCCCGCTTTATCACTATCCTAAGGAGTCTCAAAGCGGCTAACATTCTTCTTTCCCTTCCTCCCCCACAACAAACACTCTGTGAGGTGAATGAGGCTGAGAGACTTCAGAGAAGTGTGACTCAGCAGCTGCATGTGGAGGAGCAGAGACGCGAACCCGGTTCCCCAGATTACGAGTCTACCGCTCTTAACCACTACACCACACTGGCTCCCAGTACAGCAACAAAAGAGGTATTACATACACAGTTTGGCACTTACTAAACAGAAGATAGACTGCAACCTGCACTGTGTGTGCTCTGCACATGATATGCAATTTACTTCCATTATTTTCTTTCTTTCTTTCTTTTGTTTAATTTGGGGGTCTCTCATAATCCGACTCCAGCACTGATTGCATGAAACTAGCCATTAGGTCTGTGCACTGGATTCAGTCAAGGCTCAAGCCAAACTGGATTCCGGAGTCAGTTGAGTTGGCTTGACACAGTTGTAAAGAAATACTACAGGGAAACACAAGCTGTACACACACACATACTGCATTTGTTGCTTTATGCTTGAAATGTACCGTGGTACCTCGGGTTAAGAACTTAATTCATTCCGGAGGTCCGTTCTTAACCTGAAACTGTTCTTAACCTGAAGCACCACTTTAGCTAATGGGGCCTGCCGCAGTGCCGCCAGAGCATGATTTCTGTTCTCATCCTGAAGCAAAGTTCTTAACCTGAGGTAATATTTCTGGGTTAGCAGAGTCTGTAACCTGAAGCATATGTAACCTGAAGTGTATGTAACCTGAGGTACCACTGTATTGCTTCTCTCCTTTCAAGCTTTTGTCTTATAGCCTAATCCTTCGTACCTACCTCTGCATTGCCTGATACATGGAGAGCATTGCCTTGCTCTCAGATCTGACAACTCAGTATAACAACCTGATTACTCCCTACCCTTTATCTGATATTACCCTGTTTGTTAAGAGAGCTTTGGACATCCCTCGGGCCAGCAGTGACAATGGAGTCTGGGCACCCAGAGCATATTATAGGAATCTGATGCAGGGCCCAAATTTTTTAACGATTCATCTGAGCGAGAAGCTAACACAGTGGAGACCGCCAAATTAAGTTGCTTTTACATACTGAGCAGCTCTCTTCAAAAGCTCAGCACCACTGTTCACCTTCCTCCTTCCCTCTATCGCTAGAAGAAGTTAATGCAATTCTATTATATTACATTACAATTCTGTCCTCCCGCCTCCCCAATGAGAGAAAAGCATGTCAAGGGCAATACTAGAACAAATTGAGCTTTTGTGCCCCCTTTAAGTGTTGTGGCTTGATTGATGTCAGGGATTAAAATGGTGCTAAAAAACAGGGGGAAGAAGAAGGGGGAGGAAGCTCCATGAGCAGCTGTACCACTGCTGCTGCCCAAACAAAAAGAAACAAACACAAAAACCCCACATACAGTTCCTCAAATGCCAAAGTGAAGTGTTATATATGCTGGAGGCTCTGAATACCTAAACTTGCCTGGGTACAGGGTTTCTCACACACATATTTTTAAACCGAGAGCTTTTCAGTTTTCAAAGGGCATGGCAGCCTCCCTTTTTCTCTCTCTGTAGGGGGCAAGCAGGGGAGGACGTCCTTACAGGCGCTGCAGATACTTGTACCATTCACCCTCAAGCAGCTCCTGACAAAATTCCTTTCAAAAGCAGTGATGGCATTAAAGGCCCGTTATATAATGTTTGGTCTCACGGGACAGCTTTTCAAAGGGAGCCCTTGCACACATCCATGTCAAAATGGATATGTCTGAATTAGTTATCTACACAGGGACGAGCCTTGGGGTACGAAGGCCTTTTCTCAACAGAGGCTTTCAGGAGAGTTGGCGTCTACCTTGTTGTTTCTGGAGTGAAATGTACAGGCCCCAGGTTTTAACGCCCAAGCAAATCTCGAACACATATGCATGAAACTCTACTATGCATCTGCAAGCCATATCAGTCTTCTGAAGAGAGGAGGAAGAACGGTTGATATATGTATGCACAATAGAGCTAGACTGGTGAATGGAAGAGAGCTTCCACAGTGGTGGCATCTGCCATGTGGAGCAGCCTCCCCTCAGAAATTAGGCATGCACCAGCCATATTCGGTTTTCAGCCTACGCTGAAGACTTATTTCTGCACTCAGCTCTTCCCCAATATTGGTCTGGCACATGATATAAGGACTTTGGATACTGGGTAGTATTCAATTACATTTTACTCAAAGTAGACCTATTGAAATGAATGTACCTAACCTAGCCATGTTAATTAATTTCAATGGGTCTACTCTGAGTAACAATTAGTCGAGCACCATCCATTACTTTAGTTTTTTAAAAAATAAATGCTGTATAGCTTTAATTCTTTTATTGGTTGTAGCGGGGTTTTTTTAAAGTTGTAAACTGCTTTGGATAGTTGTAAAATAAATGGTATAACAAATGTCTTTAAATAAACAAATATCTTTAAAACTTCTCCAGAAGCTGTTTTGTGCCACACAACATATAAGCATACATGTTTAACATATACTATGTTCCCCTCCTTGTTCTACTGGTCTTAGGTGTGCTAATTCAACATGGCGGAAGAACAGGAGTGCGGGGGGAGCACACCACCCCAGCAGTGTGATCCCGGTGGGGTGCCATCGCGGCTGCTCCCTTCACCCGTGCTGGGCACCACACCCCCACAGGCGGCGTGCCACGCTCCCAGGACGCGCACCAGCCCCGCCCCCACCTGCTATCCCCCCCCCAGTGCCAGAGCATGAAGCTCCGCCACTGTGTGTGATACCACAAACCACATGAGAGTTGTGTCAGGTTCTATGCTGATTGCTGCTCATGTAAAAAAATTGAAAAAATGAAATGAAAGGGTCTAGCAAAATCAGCAGACAGAACAGCCAAAACAATAACTATAACTCAAAGGTCCTGCACAATTACTATACCTTCCTTGAAACTGCACACATACCCCACACAAACCTCTGCCAAGACCTGCCACTGGGGACGCACATTATAGATGTAGCCCCAAATTCCTAGCTGGGAGCAGATCCCAGATTTGATTTTGGAAAAGTAACACATAAACCAGTTCCAACAGAAGCTCACTATATTCAGTTGAAGAGTCACTCTAAAACTTGCTATGAATCATAATCAAAGGGGTGGTTAATTAGTCGTGTTAATTAATAAAAACAACAAAGGCGATTTAAAGATCAAGACATTTATTCTTGCTAAATCTGTCTTTGTTTTAAAAATTTTGTTCTTCTGAAGTCCTGGTTCAGGTTTCTACCAAGTACACTGAAACTTCAAATTAGACCTGGCTTTATAGGTCCATTTTGTGACATGATTACCCATTTAATATAGGAGTCATTGCCAGCCCCAGGGAAGCAGATTTGTGGTGGTAAAGTATAAATATTCTGATCACATGGGTAGCTCAGATTACATCATAGGCATTTCCCATCAGCACTCTATCTAGTCTGGTAATGCTGAATTGGAAAGGATTTACTCGATCAGACATTAAGGCATTAATGATGCAACATGGAGTTAGTTAAGTAGTGACTGCAGCAGCAACACACTGCAAGAGCAACACATGAGAAAGAGTTCCAATGCTATTTTACCGTAATTATGACTCTACATTGCACAGTGCTACTTTTGCCCTAACTTGTGAAGACTTCTCATAATCAGCAAAATATTTCCATCCTAGGTATTCATGTGCTATGTACACATGGATTTACAGAACAACAGGGAAAGGGCTGTAGCATCCTGCTAGATCTGCGCATTCATGAAATCCTTGGACTTGTGGGCTTTTATTTAAAGATGCTGGAAAGGTTTTACAACACCCACATGTATCTTTCAAGACTTCTAAGGAAGGGAAAGGACGAAGTCAAACCCATTTTGAATTTGTAGTACAACACTGACCTAGACTAGGTAATCTGAATACAAGGGCTACATCATTGGAACAATGTGCTTTTTTTACCAATTTATCATGGGGGTAAAGGTGGCATCTTGAAAACATTCCCGAAATAACTTGCTGTCAAAGCTAGGACTGAGTCCTGTGTTTCGAGAATCCCAGGCCGTAAATTCAGTTAGAGGATGAATCCTATATATCACTTGTGGGTATCTGCCTATTAGTCATCTCAGCATGAAGGCTGCAAACCTAAGCACACTTACTTCTGAGTAAAGATGTGTGAGAAATCATTGTGTGTCTACAATTCAGAAAATTTAATGGAAGTGATTAATTTTAGGGGGGAAACAAGGAAGTAAGCAAGATGTTGGTGCTGATGGTGGGAATTCTGCCTCAGAGAACAGCTTTTCATCTGTCTCTACCACCAAACTTCATTTTCTCTCTTATGAGTCAGCCATTAAAAATTATCTGCAATTAAACTGCTCAAAACTGCAGATAGTATCAGCAGAATTACCTTGTTGGCATTTTCAAAGATAAATCCATTATTGTGTTAACATGAGATCAAACCTGCAGAGCTTGCAATGGCCAAGACATTATGAAAAAACAGATTAGGGTAGAGATAACAGCGCTGGCAGCCAGCAGCATGGCAGATTAAAAGGCACAGAAGAGGACAAAAAGATACCTCTGCTCAGTAACTATTACTCCTTCTGATCTTCCTACTCACTTCAAAACATATCAGTGTTAAGCGACAAACAAGAAATAAAGAAAAATCTCAGCTCCCTCATCATCAATGGCTACAACCCAAACCTATTTCAGTAGGGTTAGCCAAGTTACTCAATATGCAGGAAAATCTTGCACGTGTGTAACTGCATTTAGAGGTTCACTCTGTTTCAGTATCCATGTGGACACTACTGCAGGACCAGCTTGCGCCCCAGAGATTTCGCTTTGGTGCTGCTAATGCATGGGAGGCACAATTACGAGTCACCAGCCTCTGCAACCACAGCAGGCGCTGTGATTCTCTAGTGGTTTGACTTCATCCCTGGAAGTACATTCCACTGTTTCTCAAGACAGACGGAGGCCAACAACAGTTTTTAAATATTATTTTTAACGTTTTAAATAGTTGTTTTAAAACTTTTGACTAATAATTTTATTGTTTTATTCTTTTTCTAAACAACTGAGGTTCTTTTACAATGAAGTGGTATATAAATCTTGTGGAAAAAATATAATCTGTGTCTTCTGTACACGCAGGTGGTCACATTTTCAAACTAGTGTGAGAACTAGTGTGTTCTCTATTCCTCTCCCCTCAATTAGAGTTTCAACCGACCTTTCTTTTTTAAAAAAGCGGGGGAAAGGTTTTTCACAATCTTTTGAAAGAGAGGGGCTGGAAACTGGTGTGTTGATAAACAGAGGATATAGAGAGAGAGAAAGAGACGGACAGACGGACAGCTAAGTTACTTTACTGCTTCCTATTTTACCAAATTCATTCATAGACAAGTTAAACATAGTGAAGGGAGAGGCACAGCCCTGCAACATGAGTAGGTCTGCCCCAAAAGGAGGTGACCTGAGAAAGCACTCTGTGTACACAAGTACACAACAAGCACTTGAGAAGTGCATTTTCGGCACAGATTGCATCCATTCTACTTTAGACTGTGGTACAGAGACACCGTCATGCACACAGCAGACGCAAAAGGCACCTGCATCCAACAATGAATGCACATTATCATACAGTGTGGTCACTCCTTGTGTGTCTCCCGCTTGAAATGCTGGGATCCTTTAAAAAAACAACCAAAAACACCATCAAGAATTTCCTGTAATAATTTGTTTGCTTTATTTTATACAGAGTGCACTTTCTAGTAACCTTGCTGATCCTTACAAACAACAATAGGCTCAGGCTCACAGCAATCCTTTGAGGAGGGGGGGGTGTGGACGGGGGGGGGGGGGTGTGTGGACGCTGAGCAATTTGCCTCTGGCCATTGAGAAAAATCTAAGGAAGACTTGAGAACAAGAGCTCCAGTCTCCTAAATTAGTCCGCGGCCTTAGGCAAAATTCTACTTTTCACCAGTAATTGTAAATGGCTTCATTGTGGTGCTACCAGAATGCTTGTAAAAATCCCAGTTCAATGGTGTGTGATCTTTCATTATGTAAACTTGTTTCTAAAGTCCTTGTGTGATAATGCAGCTCTGCACAGCAGCCATGCAGCCATGAAAAATAAAAATTACTATGCTATGGGATGAACTGCTCTATTAAAGGGCAGGATGGATCTTGTTTGGGATGTATGCTACAAATAAAGTCACATTGAACTAAGCATAAGAACAGACCGTATAGGCTCAAACCAGTAGTCCAAACAGCCTTCATTATTGGAGAGACCAAGGTGCCTGAAGCATATAATAGTACAGGAAGGCTAACTCTTTTGAGAAGCTTCCCAAAGTTGAGTGCTTAAGTCAACCATGAGGATGCACTAACCCGACAATTATGATTCCCTACATTTAATAAAGCTTAGCAATTGCATAGCACTGAATTTCAAAGAAAATCACACACATTACCTTTTTTTTTTGTTCTCCTTGCACCACCCCTGTATGGTAAGCGTTATTATCATCTCTATGTTGCAGATGGGGGGTGGTTGCCTTGGTTGTGGCTTGTCCAAAAGGCTGTCAAGTGAGATTTTAACTGGGGACTTCCTGATTTGTCAGGAAACCACATTGGCTCTCCAATTTGAGTTGAGCTTACAGCAATTGCTACTTTCTGTGGCGATGACTGCACAGTACGGAAAGAATAATGTTGCTGTGAGACACATTAATCAGAAGTCATTTACCTTTAGCATATACAGTGGTACCTCGGGTTAAGTACTTAATTCATTCCGGAGGTCCGTTCTTAACCTGAAACTGTTCTTAACCTGAAGCACCACTTTAGCTAATGGGGCCTCCTGCTGCCGCCGCGCCACTGCAGCACAATTTCTGTTCTCATCCTGAAGCAAAGTTCTTAACCTCAGGTACTATTTCTGGGTTAGCAGAGTCTGTAACCTGAAGCGTATGTAACCTGAAGCGTATGTAGCCCGAGGTACCACTGTATGTGAAAAGGAAAACTGTTTCCTAGTCCCTTCTCTCCAAACTATTCACATCTCAACCATAACACAGTTTTTGGGGTTGTTGTTGTTGTTTGGTTGGTTGGGGTTTTTTTGTTTTGTCTTTTAAATCCTAATTGGTTTTCGCTCATCCTTGGATGAAAAATGTCCCCTGGTGCTCCCTAAGGTGGATTTAAGGGAAGGCACTGCATGGAAAAACCATGATCAAAATAGCTTTTAGTACAAATTAGAAGAAGGTGACTGATTCTTCACATTTCATTAAAAGCAGCTTCATCTAATGAAAAAGCCTGATCATAATTACAATGACTCAGAAATCTGTTTTGCCTGAAAGCCTCCTTGTAGTATTCCATCATGTTGGGCTTTTTAGGACTCTGATCCACCATTTGGGACTAATTTATTTAGTTCCTCCATGCAGATGGTTAGATCACACAAGGACCCACACAAGAGGGGCTGTTCACTTACAAAGATGCGGTAGAAAAGATTTTGTATTGTCTTGCATAGCAGGAACCTTGCTGTACAGAGGAACATATTGTGCTGTTCTTCGTCACTGTCAGATATAGTGCACCATCACTGCTTGGGGGCACATTCAAACGCCAAGTATGTTTAGAGTGTGAAAACAGTACTTATAATATGGCTGTTTTATGTACCCAATTGTTAGCATGGGGCTGAGCTCTGTTCTTCCTGCCTGACAATTGCCAGGAAAAATGTGGGAATATCTAAGTATTTTGGATTCAGATCAGCAAAGCACTAAAATTAATAGGGGAAGAAGAAGTAATTTGGGGAATATCTAGACTGCAACTTAAAAGTAATTGCACAAATTATCTTCCAAACAGGAGTGTGTTTCTCTTTTCTTCAGCATCCCAGGCAGAGGAAGTTAGCTTACATGGGGTTACTCAGGTCCAAAGAGGTGGGAGATGCATGGGATGTCTACTGACATTTTTGTTTTTTGCTTCAATGGAGCTGTAGGAGCCTGTGGGTTTGATTGGAATGGTGCAGGGAATGCTTAACTATTTCCCTACAGGTTGTTTTTCCAATCAAAATCTCTTCCCTTCCAAGCTGCTTTCTGCCTGCATGGCAGAAGATAGGAGGCCCTTCAAATATTTTCTCTTACAATATTTTCTCTTGATAAGAACAATTGGCCTCTAGGAAAAGGGACACACACACACACACACACACACACACACACACACACACACTGCTCCGTTCAAGTTCACAGTCCCCTACAGACAGGATTTCAGTAAACACAGCAGATATCAAGAGGCTGCTCATATACCCCTCCTACATCTTACCTACTTTGTGTAGGGTCCCAGCCTCATATATGTTTGTATCTAACTGGTGCATGAAGATGTTAAACCATAGAGTAAGCAGTCCTGCCAGGCTTAGCCTATGTTATCACTTCCGACCTGAGAGGAAATAGATCAGGAAGCCTTTATAATCTCTCTCTCTCTCTCTCCAAGTATGTTCTTCAGTATGTCCAAGGAGCTCTGAGCTGGCCACTCCAGCCACATGGCTTTAACCAACTTGTTTGTTTCAGATCAGAATTGAGTCTGAAACTAAAGTTTTTTCTACTCCAAAACTTTTACCTTTTGTAACTAAGCAACGTTTTGACTGCCTGTGCATCTTTTCTTACTGCTGTATGGAAAAGCACATGAATCTGAACTTTGAAGAGTTTTGTAAGCAAACCATTTTATGCCTTACCAAACATGTGGTCTATCTCTATGCCAGGCAAGTGGGATAGCTTGGAAACAGCTTTCAAAAGCAAACATTTTGGGGACTCACTGGAAGGGCACATTTTAAAGGTTTTTCCACACTTTTGTTTGCAGCATGTTTTGTGATGTTAATCTCTGCTGAAGTTCTGCCACTTGCCCCAAACTTGGGTTCCAAGATTCCAGCATCTTGGTCCTCATTAAAAGTATGATGTGTGAACTGGCACACAGCTGCTGAATTATATTGTGCATATGAAGGTTGGCAAAGCAAAACAGTAAAATTTAATGTCAACTTGCTGTTGTATTTAAGGCCAAGACAGAGCAATCCATACCAACACTCGTGCATCATAACTCATATGAATCAATTCAAAAAAGCAGTGATGGAGAACACTCAGCCTAATCAGGCAAGCCAGGCACCCCCATTTGGCCAGCTAGGCTGATTTGGCCAAGCCCATTTGCCCTACACCTGATGTCATATATGGGTATGGGACGTAAAGATGTGGCTCTCTGCCAAAATCTGTTCTTGATTTCAAATGACAAAGGCACAGGAAAATGGGTCACATCAGGTGACAGAAGGGGTTTGGGGAGGTGAGGATACAGCCCGTGAACTGGATGCAGTCCCCCCCCCCCCGCAGTAATGAAATATGAAAAATCCACAAAGCAATGCTGCTGTGCCACCTCCATTCAGTGGTGCAGAACTACTACAGAACTGAGCACAGACTGAACCCATTTGGGTTGGATCCAGAATACGCATATTGGGCTTAGCTGCCCAGTGAAATCAAGGGTATTGGTGGCTGGTCCCCATTTAGACTAGTAGGCTAGAAGGAAGGGGAAGTGCAGCCAGAGCCAATGGCAAGTAGCAAGCCAAATCTAATTCTGTCCCCTCTTCCTCCTCCTGCTGAGTTCTGCAAGAGCAGCTCTTAACAGTAAGGAAAATGAAATTGCTACAGGCAGTGCCACCTCCAGTACTTACTGGAAGTAAGAAGGCAAGCAGGTGAGGACACACTAAGGGCAGATGAAGGTTGATGGGGCAGTGCCTCATGAATGGACCAGCCTCCACTCAGCGATGCAACTTGAGTCATATTCTACTGATGCCCAAGTTCAACTAACTTTGGGTGCTTCCATACTGGGAGTGAATACTGCAGATGGGTCAATCAGCTATCATAAACAGGTCACTGGCATGAAACTTTTTTAAAAAATGGATTTTATGTTGAAAGGGCAAATCCATACTAAATTTACCCTTTGGGTTTTGTGTGGTGCTGAGCAGTCCATGAGCAGCATTGACCCCACAATAAACACCCATCCAAAAGTACCCTTTGTCAGGATCCAACTCATAACCATAGTAATCTACATGGTGGTAAAGGTGACACTAGTTCCATTTTACTGCTCTCTTGCCATCACTTTTCCTGGTACACACATAACTTTCTGCCACAAATTTTCCTATCACAATTTTAAGAGGACACATGTTTGCAGAATCATGGACACTTAACTCTATTCCAGAGCTGCTTACAATGCTACAGCAATTATAAGCCTCCAATGTGCTGCTTTAATGTATGCCTGATGTACCTGGAGCCCTGCAGATGAAAAACTAAGCCAACCACATAGGTTTGTTTCATTCAGAGGTCCCTTTTACACCTCCTGCTTCCAGCCTCTACCACTTCCTTGGATACCAGCCTGGAGCAAATGAAACAACCTATATATACCTGGGTACAAACATGAATGACTATATAATTTAAACTGTTTCCACAAGTACAAGAAAATGAAAAGGCCTTCAGTGATGCTAGCTGTGTGATTTCAACTTGGGACTCGTAAAAAATAATAAGGTTGTTTTTACTACCTATCCAGTTTATTAGCTAATAAAGCAGCTTAGCATATTAAATTTCACTGACACACATTTTCAAAGGGGGACTTGCAAGCAGTATAATGTAGTATATTTCCCCCCGAAATCACCCACCATGTTATTTTCTTACCCTTTTTATCTTTCAAACTTCTCTAGAGAAGGAAAAAGCATTCCCATAAACACAAAAGAAAACGAACTTATTCAATCACCCATAGAGTCATAAAAGTATTGCAAAGCATCACGGTCTCAGTTTCCACTGTCAAAAGTCATTGTGTTGGATAAGGGGAAATAGAGGACAACTGCAGCTTTCTAATCAGCTGTACCTGCCTGGGAGAGTCACTGTTAACAAAAATAGCTAACAAAAACAGCACATGCAGCACATTTCATCTTGAGCCATATTGACTATGGAAAGGCAGCATACAATTAAAATGGATGATCTGGCACCATTTTTTAACGAAGTGTCACTGTAATCCAAAGCAATACAAACAATGGGAAAGGATCGCATTTTCATGGTGGTGCAACAGCTGTTTTAAGTGCATACAACAATGTTGAGAGTAGTACAGGTAGTGAAAAGTGAACGATGGGGGGAGCTTTTTTTTGGCTTGCAGAAATCAATAAAGTAAAACAGGAATTATGCCAATAAAGCAGAGTTAATGCACTTCTGCTGGAGGGTGGGGGAAGCTATCAGATCTATAAACCCTACTTTATCTCTGTTCTACACAAGGGTATCTTTATTTTATCAACAAGTGTATGCCTATAAATTACAGACAAAAGAAATGCTGAATCATTAAAAGAAAACCCTTGATTATTAAGTAATAAGATGAAGCTGGTTTGGAGTCCTGTTCTTCGAAGGGTTCTTGTAGCTTAGTTATGTACCACTCAATTTTAAAGGCCACTTATCTCACAAATGGATTCCGAAAGTTAAGAATTTATGGGAGCAACATCCTCCCTGATGTGCACTTCAGATCTCTTGTCTGCTCACACTTTGGATTCCTGACTAAAGGGGAAATTTTTGACCTTTGTTTCGCAACTGAAAATGAAACGTAATAAAGATGTGGAAAATTACAGAAGACAAGACTGCTTGAAGTCAACACTCATAGAGAGCAAAGTCCCCAGTTTTGAGAATTCATCCAGAAATAAAATAAACACTAAGTACCATTGAGGTTTTCCTTGGCTTCCCACAGCATGTGCTTGAAAGCACCTCTTCTGCAATTTATTACAATAAGTTTGTTTTCATTAAAAACCAAACCATTGCTTGCTGAAACTTATGCTGCCTATCTATAGGAAACACCATTTCATTCAACTGAGGCTAAACTATCTAAAGTGACTAAGTTATGCAACAGCCGTCAACTTTTTCAGACCCAGAGCTCACTTTTAACCCAGACTTGTATTTGGGGATCCATTTCTTAATATTTTGCCATATAAGTGCATGGTGGTCATGATCCTGTTGTGACCTGCCCTGCCTCCCTTGGATCAAGCCATGATCCACCAGTTGAAGACCAGTGAGTTACAGTTATGAATATAAATAAATTTTCAGAAGAGAAACCTTTCGTATTAGGGCATGGAGGGCTAGTGGTTATGATCCTAAATATCAAATCCATTAGAAAAACCATCAGTCTCCTACTAATAAAAGGAAAGGCCAGAAACAATTACCTCTACTCCAAGCAAGCAAAACAAAACACACAATTGAACCAGGTTTTTTGGGGGGAGGGGCGGAATTCAACCAGCTTCCCGCTTTAGTTAATTACACAGTATTACCACATCAGTGTGTTGCACACTGTCTATAATGTAAATACATACTTTATGTGTTTTGTAAATGTTTGGCCTAACCATACGATATAATTAACTCTTACCTGGGTCATCTTAGCAAGATCCAGTGAAGGTCTTTGTTCCTTTACTTCTTCAGGCCGCCGTCGTTTAATTCCAACTTTCTTGTCATTAAGGACACATGGCTGGGACCGGCTTCGGGAAAGCCCATTGGAACGCCTTGTCAGCTCTGGGGTTGAGGCAGGTGTGCTGCTGGCTGAGGGCAGGCAATATTCCGAAAAAGAAATCTGATCATGGGAGCAGGAGAGAGACCGCTGGATGTCAACCCTGCCACCTTCTACAGAGCCGTGGTCGCTGCCCCAGATATCACTCGCCTGCCCATAAGTGGCTGACCTTCTCATTCCTTGGCATGGCTGACATCCTAATCTGTTGCTAAATGCAGACTGGTCGTAGGATGAGGAAAGAGTGTTTGACCTGGAAGGAAGGCTAAAGCTTGAACTTCTCTGCATGGTGGTGAATCCATTGGAATAGCGCTGGACACTTCCGCCACTGTAACACCGTCTCTTTTCTACAGGAGTCCAGACCTTTGATCCTATAGGCCTCCACGAAGCCCTACAGCTAGACATCTCATCAGAAAAAGAGAGCGACCTACATTGGCGTTTGCTGGGAGGTGCAGAGGGATTGCCATTGCGGTCACTGAGGCTGAGGTCTTTGATCAAGTTGGTCACTGCGCATGTGCTAGCTGCCTCTCTCTGCCATATGGCGTTTTCTTCGCTTTTGTCAGGCAGGCAGTCCCAAATGCTGGTGCTTGGCTGATCGATCTGAAGGGGACATTTCCTACTGAGATCTCTCCATCTGTCATTTTCTAATTTGGAAATGATAAAATGATATACATTCATTAGCACCAATTAGCAATATGGTTCACCTGCCATATTTTTTTTAAAAAACAACAACAACAAAACTACAATATATCTCATGGGATGCTTCGCTATAAACTAGTTAATTGTTAGAATTTGGCTTGACAAGTACTAATTGATTAAGGATGGAGGGACAAACAAGCTAGTTATCTAAGGAACAGCAGCAGCAGAAAATATTGAAAAACAAGCGGCAGTGTGTTTTTTAAAAAACCTTAAACATAAAGGTTTAATGTGAATGCAAGAGTTTAAAGAGGGTAAAAAATCAAGACAGGCACAGTATTAAACACTGAAGTTGCTCAGCCTATATAAATTGATGTCAGATCTTTGTTCTGTGATAAACAGTAGCAGCACAGACATAATGTTCTCCATGGCTAAGAATGCCATCTTTTCAATAAGACCCACTTTCATCCAGGCACAGCTGCTGCTCTTTGAGCAGGTCTGCAGCAGTTTGAAGATCTAGGCTGGCTGCTGAGTTATCTAGCAGCGTTTTGGTGCTGCATTTTGTTCTATTTCCTCATAGGAAACAAACACAATTATATTTTGTTTCCATGCAAACATGAATAAAAGGACAAGCAGTTAAGTCATTTTGAATACACACTGGACTCAATGGCAACAATGAGGAAGAACTGAGTTGTTTTTTTAAACTGAAAGGGCACTGCAAGTCCAAAACACTTAGGTCGGAGATCAACATATGCTAGTTATTAGGTGTGTGTGTGTGTATGGATAAACTTATTTGCAAGGAAGAAAGCAAGCAAGACCATCTATCACAAAGGTAGTCATAATTTTATAACTTGGATTTGTAAACAGAAACATGTATTGAATATGTAACGATCACTGTAAAATTTTAATGTGATTATGCCCAAAATGATGAAGACCAGTAGAGCTAAATCTGGAAAAACTAACAGGCTATTCATTATAATAAGCCGCTAGGGTAATACAGCTCCACCAACAATGACTAAAATAATAAAATGGTTCCAGCAATATAATAATGTTTAAAGTCAAAAGTTTCATATTTAAGACTCCACACAGATGGATGTCCTGAACTGCATGCCCACCCCTTGTTGTCTTCTTCAACTAGCATTTACAGACGGGTGCCCACGCTACCCATCCATCAAAATGCTGAGATCTGGATTTGGATGCAGCTATCAGTTCTGTTTCCCCCCTCACTCTAATGATCACAATGCAAAGCAAGAAATACACATTTAGCAATTACAGCTATGTTTAGATGTCACTTATTTTCCCACCATATTCACTGCAGCCAGCAGAGCATTCTCAGGTCAGGTCACCAGACAAAAGAAACAGAAATAGAAGCTAATTTTACTGGCACGCTGCCATGACCCTCAGGGTTCAGACATCACGTTTTACAACACAAAAAGCTTTGGTGAGTCCATACAAAAGGATACAGGATACCTGTCTCTTTCAACTTTATTTTTGCATGAGCAACTATAAATCTTTTAAAAGAGGCAAATCAAGCAGCACTCAATTTTTTTTACTCCTTTCCCCCTCTGCAAAGTTACCTGCTGACCACTCTACCATATGAATTCTGTTTAACTTCCCCACCATCATCCCCAGCCAGCTTGGGGTTCCAGAGACCCAAGGCTGGGGAAGGCTGGAGGAGTAAAGCAAAGTAGCCAAGAGACCATATTGCTAAATCCACACACTTAGAGACTATATCTTACAAAAGGGCATGAGGCAACTTGGTCCTAAAATATAAAGGAAGCACAATGCAGATCTTTCAGGATCTAGCAGAAGAAAAACTGCAAAAGAACCATGTTTAGCCTTATTAAAAGGTAAAGGGACCCCTGACCATTAGGTCCAGTCATGGCCGACTCTGGGGTTGCAGCGCTCATCTCGCTTTATTGGCTGAGGGAGCCGGCGTACAGCTTTCGGGTCATGTGGCCAGCATGACTAAGCAGCTTCTGGCAAACCAGAGCAGCACACAGAAATGCCGTTTACCTTCCCGCCGGAGCGGTACCTATTTATTTACTTGCACTTTGACATGCTTTCGAACTGCTAGGTGGGCAGGAGCAGGGACTGAGCAACGGGAGCTCACCCCGTTGTGGGGATTCGAACCGCCAACCTTCTGATCGGCAAGCCCTAGGCTTTGTGGTTTAACCCACAGCGCCACCCATGTCCCTTATTACAGCTGTGCTAAACTGTTGTATGTGGAGGTTCCTCTCCTAACATCTGGTCCCCTGACATAGGATGGTCTGGCAAACAACCAATCTGACTTGGAGGTTTCTAAGCAGAGGTTGGATGGCCACCTGTCATGTATGACCTAGTAGAGATTCTTGCATTGCAGGGAGGGTGGACTAGATTATGCTCAGGGGTACCTTCCAACTCTACAATTCTATTATTTGATATTAAAAATATTAAATAAATAAATATGAATATTTTGAATATCTGGAGGCACTGAGGGGTGTATGAGTATGTGCTTTACCTTTCACACAAACAATTTCTGGTGGCAATTTTGACTAAGACAGAGGTGATTAGGGTAAACAGTCCATGGGTATAGGATTGTGCTGTCAGCTCCATCACTAGATCCTCTTTCCATAAAATAAAAAAAAAAAAACAAGGATGGCCCAATGGGCTTAGCAGAAGAAACCTAAGTGTCTTTTGAACCAGGTACATGCTTTGGTTTGTAAGCCTCAGCAACCTCTCCCTTTTGGGGGGTAGAAATCCTCTTCTCCCGTTAAACGAAAAGATATTTGACATAAACATATTGCCTTTACTATTATGCACCGGATTCAAAGCAACTTGTGAATACAAGACTACATACTCATACAGTGATCCTTGCTCTGTAACTTCTGACTTCTGTTTTATCCATTGATCCAGTTATGGCAAAGAGAAAACAGAACAATTATTAGAATAGGGTGGGGGGGGGTTTTTTGCTCTGAACAACGTATGAATATATGGTTTCCTCCCCACCCCCGGTAAGTGTTTCAGGTGAGTGGCAAAATGACACTGAAATAGTAACTACATAATAATTCACCATAGGCAGCTTATTCATTTCAGAATCTCATCTGCATCTGCTGTGGTTGACAGCTATCAAGGCTTGCCGACTTAAATGCGCCTGACACTAGCTTTGTTAAATAACAAGCCACGAAAAAGCAGTGGAGAACAACGGGTTCTGTGCTATTATCTGAGAGTGATGCTTCTTCTTTCTCTCTCTCAAGTGACAAAGGAAATCAAAAGATTGGAACTGAAACTGCTTATGCATGAAATATGGTTTAACCATATTTGAAAGCCCACTTAACATCCTATTCAGCACAAGCCATAAATAAAAACTGAAATCATTTCACTTTGAGAACATTTCTGTTTTTAGAAACCAGTGTTGCTGGGTCTTACGGTCAAACCCAAGTCAATTTAATTGTCCACTGAAGGCAGCTCAAACTCAACATCCTAACAATTTGGATAAATGAAAGGGCTATTTCAGCGGGGGAATATGTACATGGTGGATTCAGAGCCTGGGGTGATGGATATTTTAATAAGGTGATTCTAACTATAAGTGTGTTTGTGTGTGCAAGCCAGCACACATACACTGTGGATATTTATTAGGAGAGTAGTCTGTGAAGCAATAAATGGTGACAATATAAGTGCCAAGAAAAAGATTACTCTTATCAGCAAACGATGTGAAAGTCCTCATCATTCTTGCTGCCCTCCGTCTGTAATCTAGGATGAGGGCAGGGAACAAGCCCTATGAGGGAAGCATCTTCTAAATCATACCACTGTCCCCCAAGGTCTCCATTTTACTATTTAGAGCTTTTTCACTCAAAATCTGAATACAACCCCTCCTCACTCAATCTCCATATGCTCCTCCCAGCTGTCTTTGCCAATGTTCTTGACTGCCACTATCCTTTACATCAGACACAATTTTCCTGTGTACAGTGTTGGCTGGCACTTGCTGTTGCTATTTAGATGCTTCCTTATGATGTCCAAAATTGACTTGTTTTCTTGCTTTAAAGGGATTATCTGCCTTATTACACAGCCATGCTAACATAATTACTGCAGCGGTGATGCAGCCAGAAGCTTACACAGAGGAACTCTATTAGGATGGCCAAGTGTCCTGCTTTACAGAAGACTGTCCTCTCTTTAAAATGCTGTCTGTTCCATGCACAGTCAAAAGCTTTAGAACCATAAGAAGGGAAGGCCGAGGCCTTGAAGTTGCCCATTGACTCTTTGCAGCTGGACACAGACAGATCACCTGGTCATAGTCTTCCCCACTATGGGGGGATGCGTTCTACTCTTATTTTTCATTTTCATTTTATCAATTTTCTTTGCAAAACGAAACAAAAAAGTAAAGATGCAGCATAAACTAATAAACAAGCATACAAACTCTCAAGCAGGCAAAAATAAATAAGCAAATAAAGTATTATATGTAAAGACCAATATTTACTCTTTAAACTTGTTTCCAACAAGACATATGGTTGCATATCATCTTGAGCCTTGTTGCACCAGTACATCCATTCTTCAGTAAATAAATTATCCCTTTGCCTGTGTTCTCTTAAATGCAGTGGTTGGTTTAACCATTATAGTATTCATTTATAAGCTTTTATCTAGACATACAAATTAGCATATGCAATTCTATGCAAACCAATGTTGTCTTTCATCTTAATTTTTGTTGATGTATATTCTCTTTGGGGACAATATGAAAGTGGCTACTCTAGACAGCTTGATCACACACCACTGACCCCACTGACCACACCTCCATGACCTGCGAGCCGCCCTGGCAAGTCTATTGGGCAACTGTTGCCACTGGTATCAGTTTAGCTTTTCGGCCTATACATTTTCAGTCTGCATTGGCAAGAAAACAACAATAACCCGAGCAGTTCACCTTAGAGGTCATCAGTGTTGTGGTTCTATAGTCTATTCAGGGAAAGCCAGTGGCTCACAGGCTAAGGAAGCTTTTCTTACAAAACAAAATCAGGTGACACGATGCAATAGAATATTCACCCAGCCATAGCTGCACATGATAAAAACGGCAATATAAAAATGTCAGTAGTGTCCTTAAAATTGTTTCAGGGAAAATATCAGAATATTGTACTTTCATCACGTGTGTGCTTTAGCAAGAACATTACACCACAGGAAAACTGAGAAGGAATGCCACCTTTGGGGGATTCTAAGTTGGTCTTTCTATGAGAAACAAAGTTCATGTGCCCTTGAAGACATCTGGAAGGAAAATATACAGATAGAGAACCAAGAACTGGCAGGCCTTGGTTAGAGCTGATCACTAGCTGATGACCTAGTTTTATGAATTAGACCACTACTGCAAGAAAGCTGGAACACTTCTAACAATGATTCAGCTAAAGCAGACACTGGCTAGTGTGAACTTTATAAACTCTGATGCTGATAGACAATACTGGTGTCACCATTGCAAACAAAATGTTCTTGCTTTTTTGAGCACTTGTGCTGCTAACCCAAGTGTGCTTTCTTTTTTTATTACTGTACTGCAATGTGCCTCAAATCAGGAAGTGACAGCACTCACTAATACAATATGAAATTAGAAAAGTGGAATTAAAATTATATTTGAAGATATATAAATAATGTCCTATATACACATAAATGTTTATTTCATTGAACTAAACTAAAATTTTTTTAAAAAAGATGTTCACTTGATAAACTGGTGATGTTTCGCACCAGCAGACTTTCTAATACAGAGATAACTGGAAGGATTATCCATACTTTATTTGTACAGAACTACTGCTGATTACAATTCTGCAATTACTTCTCATCTTTATTTTTTCCAGGCCTCAGTTTCATAGACTGTGAACTCTCTGGAGATTTTGAAGCATCCGTTTTCAGTTACCAGAGCTTTCACTTGGGTGGTTGCAGTTGGCAAGCAAAATGGAGCCACCGAAAATAAAGAGGTAACAGGGACCTAAGGAAACCAGAAGTTGTGCTGGTTGTGCGAGTCTATCAGTCAAGTCTTCAGAGGAAAGGGAAAGATGGATCTGGCTTGTACAAACTCCTCTAACAGGTTCTAGTAAGGGTGAGGATTGTGGGGATAAGTACCATGAGATTTAAAATCTCACAGTCTTGCACTACACAAGGATGTTTCAGGAAGGGAGCAAGGGGATGGGAGGAGGAGAGACACATTTTCTCCTTCCCAGTTTCCAAAGCTACTGCACCACTTGGAAATAAACTCAAGTTTCGGGCTCTCTCTCTCTCTCTCTCTCTCTCTCTCTCTCTTTTAAATAAATATTTTTTTTATTAATTTTCATCATAAAAATACATGTCACGTCACATTTCAGCTTTAACAAATTTTTCACTTTTAGACTTCCTTCAGCCTCTCTGATAATCATCCAAATTAAAAAAAAATTTTAATTACACATTTATTAAATTCACTATTGCCTTTTAGTAACCCTTTAATACTCTCTCTCAGCAGACCTCACTTCCCAAATCTGCTCCAGGGGTTGATAGACTCTTCCCCAAAAAATGCTGGGGAGGGGGGAGGAAATCCTATTTTATCGTATGCGAGTACAGCACCCCTTTTGGGCTCCATGATCTCATGTGGGTTACATGGCTCACTTGGGAGCATGAGCGGGAAGATGTGCATCCTGGTTTTGCGACTCAAGATGTTGGAAGGTATGGAACAGTATGGAAGGGTGTTTTGAAAAAAGGAAAGTGTCATGCATAGGATCAGACTTCATATATAAAGCTAGGGCAATGGCTTAGGGGACAGGCCTTAATATTCTTGCTCACTATTCCTTAGCTGGCACAAGGCCTACTGAAGTACGGTAAATGCAGCTTTCCCCTGCAGAAAAGTTTGGGAGTTGGAGCCAGCCAAACATAGGTATTGGCAGATATTCCATTAGTAACAACTGCAGGTAGAGGTTGTTTTCCACTTGTGGTTGTGAATTTTAATTTTCTGTTGTGACTAAAGAACTATTTCAGAAGCTGGTTATGAAGGAGATGCACTATGCTGCTTGCTCAATAGGTGTTATGTTGATATTGTTCTATAACGGGTAGGGAACCTGTAACCTTTCACATATTGCGGGACTTGACAGCTTTCCGCAGGGCCTGCAAGACAGAGCTGTTCCACCAGGCCTTTGGTCAGGGCACAGCCTGACTCCCTCCTTTGGCAATCTTCACAGAACTCTACCCAATGGTTGCCATCAATTTGATTTGAAGTAATTTTTAAATGAAATGATTTTAAAATGTTGTCTTATTTTATTGTTGTTAGCCACCCTGAGCCCAGCTTCGGCTAGGGCGGGCGGGATAGAAATAAATTATTATTATTATTATTATTATTATTATTATTATTATTATTATTATTATTGGACTCTGACTCTCATCAGCTTCAACCAGTATGGCCAGTGGTCAGACATGATGGGTGCTATAGTCCTGCACTCACTGGAGGGGCACATACATAAAAACAAACATTATCAATGCCAGTTATACTTGAAAATAATTACATTTAAATTATAACAAATACTGTTAGAGCATAATAAAAACATAAGTTGTCAAATAAATAGGGCAAATAGGTCTATGATCTTTTTCTGTGACATAAAATATATAAAACAACATACTGCAGCAACTCAGCATCTTTATAGGCTTTGTGATATTTTAAAGTCTGGGTGGGGTTTGGGCATACAAATGGTTTGGATCACACAGTGCAGAGTTTTCTTTGCCAATATTTTATCATGATCTCTTGCACCTGCATTTAATTTACTTCCTTGTGTACTATTTGCCTGGTACGCCAAGAGTGTTAGGAAACCAGCAGTTTGTACTTTCCATTGCACACTTCATTTATGAAATATGTGGCTTCTCATTGTAGAATGAGTTTAATGGCAGTAATTAGCTGGCAGTGATGACACAGAAACCACTCGTGCTTTCCTGCTGCACCCAACACATACACACAAAGATTTTCAAAGATAAAGCATCTAGGTTGGGGGAAAAAATGAAATGACAGCACAAAGTGTGCCTCATCAGAATAAAACATCACAGCAAGGTCTGTGGCTTACACACATGCATACTGGACCCAACATTTTGCTCCAAGATGAACAGGTTAATATTTCCCCCAAAGCCTTCTTTGTTTCTTAATCTTAAAAGCTAAAAAAGCCTTTCCCCAAAATTAAAAGTTTTTTTTTCCTTAAGGAAATAAGTCCATGCATTCCTCTCCTCCCAACAATCCACTTATTTGTTTTAGATGGTATGGCATTGCTTCATCTAAAAATGAACTCAGTGCCACTGTGCTGAAGAAATGGAGCCAAAACAAGAGGGAGGAACCAGCAACATTACTGTGTGCCTGAAATCCTTTTGCACAAAGTTCCCATAAAAGCAAGATGGTTTGAGTCTTCTCCCCACTCTATATCTCCTGCTCCAACACACACATGGTCTTTAGAAATACAGGTGCTAAACCTTCCTTCACTGATGTAAAACTGAAAAAAGTATATGGTTAAATTGGCCTGGACCTACCAGTCTTGCCACTTGGTAAATGGGGAATACGTTTGGTTGCCAAGTTGTCCTTGGTAACACAAAAGGTACCGAAGTTATTTTTCCCTGTTCCCTAAGAAACTGAGAGTCCAAAATCATTCTGGACAGAGGTGACATTTCCTGTAATTCTTTGCGGCGATGTTTTCCAAACATGCCCCAGCATGGCCAGATCACGTCCTGGAAAACATTTGCTTTGAACTGACGCTTCGTGGCATTATTTAGCTGATTTTGGAATGATAGGAAAATGCCCTTTTCTATATCCAAAATGAGTGTGCAACTTCACTATGCATACCTGGGACAAAGAAAGTGCCTTCAAGTGCTTTTCGTGTGTGTTTGTGTGTGAAAAAAGACAACAGGCCTAAGAAAGATCAAGGCCAGAAACTGGCACCTCTGCCCGATAAGGAATCACTCATCTGAAAATCTGCTTTGCTCATCAGACCTCCGCAGCTATTCCCTGAGGAGACTGGATAACCTGTACTTGGCACCACTTGAACAAACATCAAGATTAAGAAAGGGCTGAGGAGAGACTAGAGACGGCAGAGTCAGGGTGTGGCTACTCCCACACTCATACACATCTGCTTCTGTCAAAAAAACAGGCAAGCATCCCTGATTCAGTCCTGCAGATGACACATTAAGATTTCACATCAGAGCTAGCTTACCAGCCAATGCAAAATGCAAGGGTCCCCTGTCACACAGAATATTCAGGGAGAGTGGTACTGTTGATGCAAAATGGGGTAGGGGGTTAACTTCTTTCTATAGATTAATTAGCCGAAAGAGCAAAGTGTAGTCAACAGGAATGGAATAAGAGCTTCACTCAAATTATTTCCTGTTATACGTACATAGCAATTAGTCATTTAGACAATCTGTTTTATGCGGACACTTGGCAACAGGAAGAGGTGAGGCATACAAGTCTGGAAACAACGTTGACAGATTGAAGAGCTTGAAATCCTGATTCGGGAGCCTCAGAGTTCCCTTTTGTTTCTTCAGAACTCTTATAGGGATTTATGTAAGGTGTGGACTCCTAACTGTAGCCTCCATCTCACACTTCGTTTCCTAAGAGCACCACAGCCCACTTCACCTCAGAAAGGTTGCCTCAGAGACGACCACAGTGGTTACATTTAACAGGAATTCCCCTACACCTAAGCTGGTGTGAGGACGTGGAACATTTATCACCAAGCCCCACTGTTCTCTTGCAAACAAAGCAGCAAACATTTATGCCCCACTTCCCCACAGAAATGCCAGAAGAGAGAAGCATCCCACAACCCACTTAGGCATAACAGGAAGGAAGCCCCTTCCCTCACCATCTGTTGCTGGTGTTATAGATCACAGGAGGCACACCTGTGGCCCTTGGTACGTTGCTGCCCTATTTAGTTATATTTTATTTAACCAATGTCCAATTACAATAAATGAAAGTTTGACAAAATACCTCCGAGCTGCTTACAATGGACAGCATAAAATATTCATTTAAAATGCCACTAAGAAACAAGCGTTCAAAACTAGCTGCATAGATATATATATATATAACAGAAAATAGAATCAGTAATTCTAAAACACTTGTCAAAATTGCATGCTAAGGTTCCGTGTCTGGGTAGGCTTGCTGAAAGAAAAAAAGCGGATTAACAGGAGAGAAAAACAAGACAGTGGAGGCACATGCCTAATATCAGTGGGCAGGAACTTCTGAAATATAGGTGCTGCCACACTAAAGGACCGATGTCTTGCAAGTGCAGAACACACATTTTGTGGAACTTGAAGAAGTGCCAGTTCCACCGATCCAAATGGTCAAATGGGTGCATATGGGCTGAGGCAATCCTTCAAGTAAACTGTCCCAAAGTGGTTCAGGGCTTTATACAGCAACAGTAACACCCTGAGTTTGGCCCAGACTACAACTCACATCATCCCCAACTAATGGCCATGCTGTCTGTGACTGATGGGAGTTGGAGCACCATCTTATACTGGAGAGGCACATCTGAAAGGCCGCAGGTCCCCCAGAGGCTGGTGCGGCAGGTGGTGCAAATGATATAGTAGGGCCCGCCACCCCTGGTTGGAGCAAAACCAGCAGTACAACAAAGGACACGGATTCCTCTCCAGCATTCCAGCACACTATCCACCTCCCATTGCTACTTTTGTACTCAGCACCTCCCAAGTGGAAAATTAGATGATCCATTTTGGAAGGAAGAGTGCAGCAAAATGTCCTTATTCCTAACTATCTATTAAGATAGCTCCAGCACAAGTCACGTAGCTCTCGTAACAAATGATGCTATTTATATTCTAAAACAATGATGCCAAAATCAAATCAGTGTAGATTTCCTTTTACGATATTTCTGAATTTTGCATCCAGCATTATTTTTCATCTCCCTCTCCTCTCTCTCTTTTATAAAGCTTTTAAAAATCAGTACAACACAGAAAGTTCCTTTTCACAAAGGCAAAAAAGTGGGAGGAAATAATGCCAGCAAAATTATGTGTGTGCCTTAAAACAATCTCATTAAAGGTAGTTCAAATATTTTGCCCAGTTACTGATGTTTATTGAATCATGCCCACCAAACCTGAGGCAAAGCTGTTAAAGTGAAATTCTCAATGACTAATTCCAAATTAAATAGGGTTTTCAATTAACAAAAAGGTTGGGAGCAACCATTTTTACCTTTAGCTCTTGCTTAAGAAAATGCTAAACTACTGTGGTTGCTGGCTGCATTAAAAAAATAAGAGTTGGAAGTGGCTTTGCAGTCCCAGTGCTCGATGCAGGAAATATAGAGAATCCCAAGATATGGTTGTCTGCCTTCTGCTTGAAGACCACAGCAAGGGACAGAACACCCAACTCTAGGAAATTGGTTCCATTGCTGAACTGCTCTTACTGCTTCGTTTAATAAAGAAGGAGCCAAGAAAGATCAAATGCTTATATTTCCATATTGTAAAGGGTTCAAGGTATAACCCAGAAAAATAAATAGTAACATGAAGAGCTAAAAGCTGTGTCTGTGCTCCCCATCAGCTGTCACTAGACACACACGCTGAAAATGAGGAGTGAATGAAACTTCCCTCGAACTGGCTCTATAACAATTTTATATTTTGATCCATAAACTGTTGCATGTTTGTTGAAACAGTGCCTGCCAATTCTACTGGTTTCCTAATAAAGCATGTGTCTGACCTATAAGAAGTGGGAGATGCATCCAAATTCTGCCATTACAGCAGAAAATTGTCAAATATTTGGCTTTGTGTTTTATTTTTACCATCACAGCTGGAGGCATTGCTTGGATTTAGCATCTCAGGCAGACATCAAAATCCCTTTGGCCATGTCGACTGTAGATCTAGTGTATTTGAGGCAGAACTGAGAGGAGATCAATGAACATTACCAGTTACATTGTCTATGAGAAAAGTAGCAGATACCACAGAAGACGGGCTTCTGTTTTGGCCCAGTTCTAATTGAAGTTAAAGATTATTACAGTGGTACCTCAGGTTAAGAACTTAATTCGTTCTGGAGGTCCATTCTTAACCTGAAACTGTTCTTAACCTGAGGTACCAGTTTAGCTAATGGGGCCTCCCACTGCCGCCTCGCCGCCGGAGCACGATTTGTGTTCTCATCCTGAAGCAAAGTTCTTAACCCAAGGTACTATTTCTGGGTTAGTGGAGTCTGTAACCTGAAGCATCTGTAACCTGAAGCATCTGTAACCCAAGGTACCACTGTATATCTTTCTCTTGGGCACGTGGCTTTTGCATCTCTTTTCAACAACATGAGTTCCTGCCATGCCAGGAACTTTAAAGAACATGCCAGCTACTTTAAGAAACTAGTCGACACCCTCAATGCTGTTTGTAAAAGCTCTGCATCTGCTTTAGGTATATTCAGGGCACACGCCAGTGTCTGGATATATACAGCGGAATATGTTCAGTGCTTCAACCCCTAGTGTACGGATAAGATGGGAGCCAAAAGCTCCAAAACATTAAACCCCACAGGAGTTCAGCAAACTCTCCCACCTAGCTGTCAAACCTCAGAAATAGATGCTGCCTTTATAGGGACTCTTCCTTAAGAATTGTGCATCATAACTCTGAGCATCAGGTTGCCCCCAAGTTACCAATGCTCCTTTAGTAAAACAACAGAATAAATTCGTGAAGGAAGGCCTTTTTTTACCACTATTAATACTGAACATTCGCAATACAAAATCCTAAAGCTAGCCAAATTCCACTACTGACATGAATGGACCAACTCTGGGAAAGGCAGCTTGAGAACGGCAGCCAATATTTTCCTTTTAATCTCTAAGAGAGGAATTAGGGTGCAGCATTGCATTAAATATTTGCTTCAATTCCTCCTTTGGCTACAGAACATATTTTTTAAAAGCAAAAAAAACCATAGTTTTACTGCCTAAACATTATGTTGAACCAGCTTTTCTTTGTGACCCTCCCACCCACTACATTTGTATCCCTTTTGACTGGAGAAATATAATATTGGCTGTCTGGGAGGATAAAAGAAATATTCTGTTCCATAACAGCAACGATTTATTTGCACATGATTCAAGGGCTACTCAAGCAAGGCATACAAAATTGTTCTTGCTCAAGGCTGAATTTATAGCAATATAGCAATATCTTCTATGCTTTTTCCTGCAAAACAAAAATCACGAACAGTATTCTTTTACACTCTTCTCTTGGCGGTAATTATACCAATTTCAACATTTTTTTAAACTCAGAGGATTCTTGCCCTTTAAGAAAAGGGGGGGAAATGATCTAGGGCACTGTGACTTGACAAATATTTGATGAAGACTGATGTTTTTTAATAGCGTATCAAGTGGTATCTGAGGCCTTTTCAGATATCTGCATTAACTATTCACCAGGAAAGGCTGAAACCTTCTGCCTATTTACTTGAGAGCAAGCTCCATTGAGCTTAGCAGCACATACGACGGAGTAAAAATGCATATAATTAAGCAGGAATTAGTTTTTTTATTGTTTTCCCCTACAAAACTGGTTTTCTCCTTAGCAAAACCTTTCCTTGGCACAGTGTTGTGATGATGGAGAGACAGCAAATTAATGCAAATGAGCAATATGTATACAGATACTTTTTCTCCAAATATAACTGTGTTATGATAAATAAGTGTGTGTGTGTGTGTGTGAGAGAGAGAGAGAGAGAGAGAGAGAGAGAGAGAGAGAGAGAGAGAGAGATTGCCAGTGAATGCTACTAGGAAATATACACACACATTTTCTCCAAATAAAGCTGATAAAAGTTGTTTCCACCACTTTTTTAAGGGACACGCTTCAGTAATTGTCATCAAGCAATGCTAGTGTGAAAGTGACAGAAGGATTGAAATAAAACAAAGCCTGAAAGGGGAAACAGCCCCTTTTCAGACAAACTGGAAGCCTAAGAAAGCTAATGATAGTACTCTAATAGAAACACAATATTAAATGAACGCCAATAACTTGGTTAGGGTTATAAAGCCTAAAAGCAACTAAAATAGCTGCAGAAAGAGGAAAGCCCAAAGCATATTATTTTTTTTATTCAAAAAATGGCAAAAAAATCTCAAATATTTCAATCAAACTCAAATGTGTGAAGTTTTCATAGATTTATCAATGTTTTTTTTTAATAGGGAACGTGAGAACATAATAGGAATATTGGAAGATATGGCATCAGCACACTTGAGACCAAAGTCCTATTTATATGTGCGGCGAATGCATGTGGGCTTAAAATGGATATACGAACCCACACCCAACATCCATACAGTTCCACTTCAGATTTTCGTGTATTCATCTTGTATGTCTAAAGAAGAATTCTAAGCGTGTTTGGTCAACCACACTCAAAATCCCTCCTCAGGCTTTGTGCTGAATAGTGCTAAAGAGGTTCTACAAAAGTGTCTGGTTTCACTAGCCTTCTCTTTAAAGCAAGTTGACCTAACGGGCAGGGCCAAAAGTAAAGTTTTCCCATGACTTATAAAGCAGTAGATATAAGCCACCCTTTCCCATTTGCCTCAGTCCATGCTCTGGGCAAAGATGGCCTGTCACAGAACTTATCCTGTTATCATTCCAATGCTAGACTTGCACAACAGCTTCTCAAGGTCATTGTTGCATCTTCTATGGATATGCCAGCTTTATCTATATCTCTCCCCCCACCCCGTCTCTGCTGAAATCCAAATAGACAATTAGTTCTTGCAACATCCTGCCTCTATTAGACTGGTTGGGCACAGATGAATGGTGGGAGGAACCAGCTGGGGAACCCCCAAGGGAAGAAGGCTCAAAACCTGGGGAGTGGTAGTGGGACAATGATGAGTGATCAGAGGGAGAAGACTCGAAAGAGGAGATGTTGGAAGCTGAGGTGGTCACAAGGCTTAGTGAGCTGGGAAGGACAGTGGCAGAAAGATGCCCAGAAGCTGAAGCAGGAGGGTGGGAGGAGAGAGGCCAAGAGGCAGAGATGAGTCAGGTTGGTAAAGAGTCATGGTGCCTTCCCCTCCTGCTGCAACAAGCTCGCCTCCTCCATTGTCTCCCAGAACCAGAAGGGACATGAAAAGGGCGGAGGAAAGATTGGCAATGCATAGACACAGTCTCTGATTGCTTGGAAAATACCCTGGATAGGAGGGGACTTTGGCAGCTGTGGGGAGGTGGAAACCTTCAGTCTCAGTAACTGCTTCTTGGGGGCAAGACCTACCTGAGATGACTTGCTGTGCTCATTAGGCCTGACACTCCTGTGCAGAACATGTTTTTGCTAATAAGGAGTTAACTCTAACTTGTATAGTGTGATTTACTGCTGGCTCGCTGCTGACACTCAGAAACAGCTTGGCAGTTGGAAATTCATTGTGGTTGTCAGCACTGAACCTATCTGGGCAAGTTTCAACAATGGTTGGTTAATCTGGGCCAAGGAAGAAGGCATTGGAAGAGATGACAAACATTACAAAGCAAAACAAAAATAATGTCAATGGGATTTGCTCTTTTTCACTGGAACTGGCAAAGAAAATTGCACAGGGGATGCTATGGTCAGCAAGGTAAGATTGGGTTCCCTTGGAAACAGGACACTTTAGCAAATAAAGACCATATCAGTGTAGCTTGAACGGGAAAAGTTTTATAGAAAAGTAGTCATAAACAAGCTTCTTAGACTTCTATATATTGTTTGGCTAATTGATTTGGTATTATTTGTTTCTTGTTTGATTCTTCACATAAAACATAAATAGAATAGACTGTTTCTGTCACTTTATTTTTTTACTTTGAAGCCTGCACCTTCCATCTGAGGCAAAAGAATCATAATAATTCAAAAACACTTTGTATTTCCCCCTCACTCTCATCTCAGATGACTTTCCTGTCTGGAAGCTTGAGAAATGTCTCTCCCAATACAGTTGCTCAGCTCCCATTAATACTAATGAGGGTAATGCCTGTGAATGGTGGGAACAGATTCTTTGTTTGTAAAGTACCAGCTTTTGTTATAGAATAGTTGGGCCTAAAGTTTTAATTGGGTCTGGAGGTCATTGCCCAGTCATATAAGAAACTAATGAACACAATGCAGTACTACATCTTTCAGAACTGCCAGGCCTCCAAGAACATCCAGCCAAACCTCAAACATCATAAGGCTGTATAACACACACACACACACACACACACACACACACACACACACACACGGATGGCAGCTTGTGTGCCAGTACAGTATGAACTTTTGTTGACTGCAGCACAAGAATACCAATTAAATAGTGATTGCCCAATTATTATTGCTTCTTTTTAAAATACCATACTGTGAAGTTTTAAACATTACACTACACTTTCTCTTAAACACTATACAGACTAGGAATGAATGTATCACTTCACTTTTATGTATTACTGTTAAAATAAGTGAGATTCAAAATAAGATAGCCTTGAAATACTCAGCAATGCAAAACCCAGGTTTGGAGCAAGCAGGCAAATTTTAGTTCATACCTGTGAATAAATGGAACTTGATTATCAAGCATCACTAAACGTAAAGTTTGAATATACCAGATGTGTCATTGAGCTGATTTTTCAAGACACTAGAATGCTTTGCTTGGAATCTGGAATCCTAGTCAGTTGTCTCAATTAAGTACATCTGGTTTAGACCGGAGTGAAGATGGGTGATTTACTAACTTCTACAATATTTGAGATGAGACTGAGGTCACCTGGAGTTTTGACATGCAGGGCACACACAGAGCTCATCAGCTGAGCGCTATATTGTGTAACATAAAGCAGATCAACTGCCAGCCATATGGAATTTAAAGAAAAGCGCATGAGAAATTAGGAAATGGATTTCTCAGCTTGCAAAAAAACCCCACAGTTTTTGCTAGTAACAAAACACTGAATCAGCTCCAAGTAGGAATGAGGGAGAACCACGTAGCAAAATTTGGAGAAGTGAAAATTCTGAAAGATTAATGTGTTTCGGTTCGTGTATTGCTTTTGAAAGTGCAGATTAGTTAGATTTGCCTTTAAAAGCAAACTGAATTAAATTTCTCCAGCCAAATAATGTGTACAAAAATGCACATCCTATGGTAAAATATGCATAAAAATGCATATATTACTGAAAATGACAGATTCCCCCATCCCTAGCTCCGAGAGCCCTGTTGCATTTCCCACCAGCATTATAACGTGCAATAAAAAATTAGAGGCTTTCTCCTTACTCACCCATAATTCCACAAGAAAAGAGAGTGGGTCCTTGACTCATCTTCTTTGGAGTGTGCTGAAAACAACCAGAAAAGCTATTCACTGAGGTTTTAAGAATTATGCTGAAATACAGGGTCATGTCCAAATGCCATTCAAGGAATGAGTAATGCCAAGAGCACAGATCAGTGAAAAGGTGTAGACTGAGTCAAACATACAAATTAAGCAAAAGGGCAGCAAGCTTAAAAAGGATGGTGTGCCGGTATTGCTCTTTTGCAGCTTTTCTTCGTAAGTCTTCCTTCTAACAGTTTTTCAAAACTGAATGGAAGGCTAAACCAAAGAATGGGGTCAGGTTACTATTTTGTGAATGTTCTAATCCAAGATCAAAGACTCAGCTGAAGTTTTGAATTGTTCTTTCAAATTTCTCTTCAGGATTAGAAAAGTAAGAATGGTGGAACATGCAAACTAAGCAGTGATCTCCACTACTGAAACATCTCCAGTTTGCTTTCACAGAATTTCTCTTGTTCTTAATGGGGCAAAAGTTAATAATATTATTAGAAGACAAACAACTTCAGCAATTTCTCAGATATTGTTTAAAGTCTTCCTTTTAAAAGTGTTCTCCTTTGTCAATATCATCACCTCATGACTCAAAGAAGAAGAGCAGAAACAAATTGCAGTTTGGTATCCAATAACACAACATGTTAGTAATGTCCATGAAATTCAAAGTACTTGATCTCTGTTCTGCTTTTCTATTTTTCCCCCTAGCAGACCAATCTTGCTTTGCAAAAAGAGAATTATTTAAGGTGATATTCAACAAAATATCTGCACGCCCACAAGGATTACCACTAGTGCAATGGGACACCCCCAGCACACCCCCTCCACTATCCCCCAACCCCACTCTGGAGAATTGGAGAAAATTCCAGAGTAGATTTAGGTAGCACATGGGGAGAGGAGTGTGAAACAATGCTCCATTACTCAAGGAGAAATCCTTGCACTGGCAGAACCTTAGCTTTGGCACTATTTTGAATGCAACCCACAACCCATTAGAAGTAACAAAGCAGATTCGCTGCCCTGCAATCAAGCAAGTATTTCCACAGTTTCTAAGTTTCCGCAATAACTTTTGCTTTTTTTCTTTGTATGGAATCTTACACATTCTAATACTTAGGCTGCAACCCTGTGCACACTTACACAAAGGGCTGAACTGAGTCCAATCCTACTCAGGAATAATTTCTACTATCAATTACCAGAGTTCTGGAGTGCAAGATTTTAAACACATGCTGGAGCATGTGTTGAAATGTGAAGGAGTTGTAGCTTAGCGAATGAGCAATGCCATCCCAACTCTCTCCTCAGCTGGTTTTGCCTTCATCTCCCCTGCCCAACTTTTCTTTCTTTCTTTCTTTCTTTCTTTCTTTCTTTCTTTCTTTCTTTCTTTCTTTCTTAATTTCTTTCCCTGCTTCTTTTTCTTTCCATCTTTTGGGATGCTCACATTTGTCTCTGACCTGCACTGCTACTCAGTTGTGATCATTGTTCCTCTCCTCTACAGCCACATTAATTCTTGGCACTTTCTTTCCAGGCCTGTTAAGCATAGCAGCCCTTACTTCATCCATTATCAAGCAGTACATTGATTGCTAGGCATGCAAATAGGCCTGAGATGGGGTTAGGGATTGCTAACGGTGGTTGATATCACAAAGATAACAAATAATATCACCTTAAAGCGGGGGAAATGGTGCCATTTACCAAATGTCAAAACAAAGCCTATTACCTTCCTTTCCCTCTTGGACTTAATTCAATGCCTCTCCTGCTCATGCCTATTAAGCTATGTACTGGTAAAATATTTCCAATTAAAACTTTCCCCATTCTCCCAACTTTCTGAGACAACCTGCTACAAATGACACTTACACATTTATATTTATCAAGTTCAACTACATCTATAAAGTTAAGTATGAAACTATAATGGCATACAAAAGAAGGGAGAGTGTCACTGGGATGGTGTTGTCTTGAACCTTTGATCACTTTTTTTAAAAAAATAGGTCAACAGGTAGCAGTTAAATTCAGCTATTACTGATTACATGTAAATAAGAAAGCCTTTTTATACACATAAATGTATGAATTCCTCATATCTATTCCCTTAAATATATTATTCCTTATGTTTACAATGTGTGCATTTTGTCTTTGTAGAATTGTATTTATAACATTTAGATGTGTGAGGAAAGAGTATTTTGGCAGTATGGGTGGTATTTGCTAGTCCTAACAAGAATAGTCCCTTTGAATTTAATGGACATGACTAAGTTAGGTTCCTTAGTTTCAACAGGTCTACTTTGAGTAGGATTTAGTTGACTACCACCATCCAAATATAAAATGATTATTTAGAAGACTGGTTTTAGATCCGGAGGAGGGGGGAGAGTTAGTAGGAAGAATGTTTTGAAACTACATTTCTCCCTAATTTAACTGTAATTGCCATTTCACAAGGTTTGGGTCTTATAGTAAACTAGGAAGGAAGGAGTAAATTATCTGTAACCACAGTTGTTTTTCTTAGGATAAGCAAAAAGTTTAATTTCTCTATTTCCACTCTTCCTAAAACCTTCCTTTGTGAATGGAAAGGTGGAGTTCTTTTGATCCAAGTGTGCTTAGCTCCAATTCTTATGAGATTATCTGTACTAGTAACCAATTCTGGGACAACGAGTAACCAGAATACAGTGATACCTCTGGTTAAGTACTTAATTCATTCCGGAGGTCCGTTCTTAACCTGAAACTGTTCTTAACTGAAGCACTACTTTAGCTAATGGGGCCTCCTGCTGCCACCGCGCCGCCGGAGCACGATTCTGTTCTCATCCTGAAGCAAAGTTCTTAACCCGAGGTACTATTTCTGGGTTAGCGGAGTCTGTAACCTGAAGCGTCTGTAACCTGAAGTGTGAAGTCAAAATTGGCACTAAAGCCACAATTGAAGTGAAGTCAAAATTGAAGTGAAGTCAAAATTGGCACTAAAGCCACAATTCTATAGTCAGAACATCATAATTCTGTTTGCATTATTATAAACACTGTCAGCATTTTGGAAGACACCATGATGGTTCAGTGCCGAGGGCCTTCTGGCGGTTCCCTCGCTACAAGAAGCCAAGTTACAGGGAACAAGGCAGAGGGCCTTCTCGGTAGTGGCACCTGCCCTGTGGAACACCCTCCCACCAGATGTCAAAGAGAAAAATAACTACCAAACTTTTAGAAGACATCTGAAGGCAGCCCTGTTTAGGGAAGCTTTTAATGTTTAATAGGTTATTGTATTTTAGTGTTCTGTTGGAAGCCGCCCAGAGTGGCTGGGGAAACCCAGCCAGATGGGCTGGGTATAAATAATAAATTCTTATTCTTATAGTATAGAAATGAAATTAACAACAACTGTTGTTTCAACAGGTAACTGTTAAGTCTGAATGCAGTCATATCATGAACATCTCTGGGAATACTGTCAAATTTAAATGTGATGCTAAGCAGGCCAGAAGAGCTTACCCATGTGACATTTCATAAACCAAGTGACTCAATTAAAGTAAGTCCTCAGTACCTACTCTTGCAGAACTCCCAGACCAAAGATCCCTTATGCACAGCTAATGCGCAGGTAAGCCAACATTGCCCTTTAAAACACAAGACTCTACATATGCAGCACCAAACAGGTATGTTCTTCTTGTGCATCCATTGGCATAATTACATTGAGCTTTAAGGAAAGAGTCCCATTTGTTTTACCCCAAAGGAGATAGCCCTACACTCTGAAGAATATAAACGGCTGATAGAGTAAACTAAGCTGTTGGTGTGAAATGAACTCTCTTACCAACTCAGCCCTGCATGATAGAGAATCAGCACCTTTGTTTTCCAGAGTTGTAGTTAAGATCATCACCATGGTAACGAAGTCATGCATTGGGGTCCATTCCAGTAGAGGTAAAGGTCAAAACCAGCCATATTAGGCACAGCCTCTGATTCAGTGCATTTTCCCAGAAGAAAGGTTTGGTAGAACCAAATCCCATCTGTTTTGCAAACTGGATGGCTTGACACAAAATGCTTGAAAGTCTTCAACCTCTGGAAAAAGAAAAGAAAAAAACCAGAAAGATAGTTTGTTACGTTGCTTTTGCAAATCATGGTATCAAATTTAAGTGAAGCTCTCCTTGTTCCCAAAAAACAAATCTGACCTCTTTCCACATACCCAAGAGCACAACAGGATGGCCAGATATTGAAGCTATCCCTGCAAGAAGAACAGGCAAGCTCTTTCCTTCCTATGTGAACTGCATAGGTGCAGGGGGGAGAGTATAGTGAGCAGATAAGGCCTACAGTAGGCTGGTGACAATCAGCTGCTAGCAAAACCAGGAAGTAGAATGTCAGTGGCAAAGGAACAAGGATGAGGAAATTCTAATTCTGTGACTCCAAACTACCACCAAGCTGCTAATTTGATGTTGTATTTCAGATTCTCACATTTGCTACAGATTCACAAGCAACGGTTACGATAGAAAGATATTCTGTAGCATAAGTAATTTTTTGCTATAGAATTCTGGCTCTAAGACAATGGATAGCCACCCTCACCACAGGGGCCACAAGTAGCTCAAATAATAGGAATTTGTTGCAGGCTATGAAACAGAAAGAGGCCTACACTTCTTGTCCGCGTCTCCAAGTATAGCCTGAAAGCTAGTTTCCAACTCATCAGGAATCAGAAGCAAATCTATCCCAAGGCAAAAAGAAGTGAGGATTGTATTTAGAACTATTATGTTCTACTCTGAACTTGATGTGGTGTATTTGCCCACAGTGTTGGTTTGGTTTTCACTGAGGATGGTGGGAAAGCAAGAATGGCTTAAATATGCTCATCTTGCTGAGCCAATGTTGGTTGACTAAATGCACACATCTGGGAATATGTTCATTGCTCCTACTTTATGTAACAAAAGGTACAGCTGCCTATGGAATTTTTAAAAACTAGCTGACTCTTGGGAACAGGATGAGCAACACACAGCTTAGTATCAGGGAGATTTCTGGTCTGTTGACTCAGTGAAAGCCTTGTGCTGCTGTAGCATATTTAGAAAAATAGTTAATCTAGACCTGATGCTGTTGAAGATTTGTGTGGAATGAAGTTTCAATAAAAAGGCTGAATAAATGTTATATAATTCATAGAGTTGTTTGGCTATAGGCCAACGTTATTTACTCGAACCCCTGGGCAGCCTTCAAAACATTTCAGATAAAAGTTCAAACAAACAATGAGGCGATATTAACATGAGCTACATGGTGGGAACCACAGGGGAGTCAGATAGCCAAGACAAGTTTCTGGTTTTTTTGCTTCTGGCAGGCCTACAGCTAGATGCATACCATGCAAAAATGAACAAACTGCAGTAAGAATCTAATTATACAATAATTTCCCAAAGTAATCCTTATAATCCTGTTCAAATATTTTGCTGCATTTTTTGTCAATGCTAAAGAGGAGAGAGAGAAAAATAATGAGCCATACGACACTAAACATTTATCCCCTAATGTGCAATTAAAACCAAGTAGTTTGATGTAAGGTCAATGATTAGAATATGCTGATAAGCATAAGAACTGACAAAGAGCCAATATTGATTCCCTAAATCAGCTTGCAAATCATATTTATTGTTTATTTGGATTTGAGTTTGCAAGTGGATGCCATTGAAAATGCACACTTAAAGGCCAGCTGGCTAGTAAAGAAAAATTATCTACTATTGTTTTGTCAGAACTAAGTTCACCCAGAGTGCAGAACCTTGGAAGGAAGAAAATCGATACATTTTTCTGAAGATTTACTGTTGGAAAAAGGAAGTGTAATGGAGTCTGATATTATGTGTGTCATACTGGTTGTCTTCAAGTACACTTTGTTAGGAGCTTTCTCATTAATCTCTCAAGAACCTAACGACCTCCTGAGAATTATGAAAACTACAAGCAGAGAAGATGCGACAAAACAAGACGAACACTTGAATCCTAAAAATATGCTTAGCCAAGGGCACAAAGGGCAGTGTTTCTGCTTTAGCTGCCCAGGATTATGTGACATGAGCAAGGTGGGCTTGTTTGTTGGTCTGAGCATCTACCTGCCTTGCAGCCATCAAATATAAACAAGTTTATGCCAAGGTGGCTATCTTTACAGCAACAGAGAACTCTTTATTATAAAACATAAGCTACCTGACCAAGTTCTTACTCAATTTCTCATTTTGCTTCTCAGATACTACTGCTGCAGTAGTGCAGACTGTTTAAACCAGTTTTAAATCTGTTTAACAACAGATTCCAGCCAAGGGAGCTGTGGGGGGGGGGGAGAAAAAGGGGCTGTGGTCTTTCGTAATCCTGACTGTGAGATTGAGCTGAATGTTGGGTTGAATGTTGGGTTGAATCTTATGGAAGCTTCTAAGAATTGCACTATGAGCAAGTTTTTTATTCTGTGGGTAAAGATAAAGGACCCCTGGACGGTTACGTCCAGTCAAAGGCAACTATGGGGTGCGGCGCTCATCTCACTTCAGGCCAAGAGAGCTGGCATTTGTCCACAGACAGCTTTCCGGGTCATGTGGCCAGCAGGACTAAACTGCTTCTGGTGCAACAGAACACTGTGACAAAGCCAGTTATATTCCCTATTTATCTACTTGCATTGGTGTGCTTTCAAACTGCTAGGTTGGCAGAAGCTTGGACAGAGCAATGGGAGCTCAACCTGTTGGGCGGACTCGAACCACCGACCTTCTGATCAGCAAGCTCAAGAGGCTCAGTGGTTTAGACAACAGCGCTTTTTATTCTGTGGGACAAATAATAAATGGCAAAGTTGGAAACAAACCTACACAGTCCCACACAAAAGAAAGTTACAGCAAAAAATGATACATTTCATATATTGTACTTTCCTGCCCAACACTCCCTGCGCAGCGACTGAGGGCTTGCATACAACTGGAAAACTAGTGCACTCTTGTCCCATCTAAAATTGGTCTTTTGAAAACTATCATACATATAATTTAATGCAATTTCATTTTTACTCATCTTTAGTAAATGAAGATATAGGTACAGGAATTTGTAAGCATTTGAATTATACAGGGCTCTATATCAGGCAGAAAACATTATCAATTAAGTGACATTTTAATGGAGTGGTACTTATAGCATTCTGCAAGATTTAGAGTGGAGAAAGGTCTCAGTATGGCAGATATTTTTCATTCTGCTTCACTAAGACCTTCTTGTGACTCTTACACAGATAAACTTTTGTTGATTTAGGACTATTGAGTCACACACAAAACCCCAAAGGATGAAATTCCTGTGTCACTTGAAAATTTGCATACAGCTGTACTACCAAGTTGGTCGAGTGGTTTGAAACTGTCAAGAGCAGCTGAAGCAGGCACTGAGACCCAGGAGGGGATTAGTGCCTTCCTGCAAAACCTGTATGCCCTGGAGTGCACTTTTATTTTATTTACTGGAAGCCTGCAGCAAAATAATGGCCTCGCTGAATTCAGTCTGTGAAAATCAGCCTTGCCACCCCTGAACTGCTTCTTAGTCCTTGGTAGCCCTTTAAAGATGCCAGGTTTTACAGCATAAAACCCCCATGGTTCAGGCTCTTCCCATTCCTCATCCCTCTGTGTGAGGTTTTAACCCCCGCCAAAATAACGGTTTTCCTTAACAGGAACTGTCCGGCAAATTACTGAGTTTGAACGTTGTGAGCTATTGCACCAGCTTACTGAATCAGAACTAGAGGGTTCACTGCCACAAGCCCAATGCACTCAAGATAATCATTTTCTAGTATATAGTGGACTTAGCTAAGAAAAAATGGAAAGACCAGTCCTAACACATACTAAACCACATCAGAGGATGCCCAAATTTCCAGTAAAAGTCTAGAAAGCCTGCCAAAAAAATCTACACTAAATTTCCAGCATGGCAATCTGATACATGTCTTCTCAGGAAAGTTAAGTCCAGCTGATCAACAGGGAAGTTCATATGAGAGAAGGTGATGCTGAATGTTTGATGCAACCAGTTTATATAAAGCTATTTTAAAAAGAGAGATCACCAGCACCTTGGGCTCATGCCACATTGGCAGGTATGCAACCTATTCATGAAGGAAGCCAGGCCATCGGATTCTGCTACTGCAGCAACTTCCAAGCAGTCTTCAGGAATAGCTCAATGTGCAACACAAGGCTTAGTCGGAAACTGTTTTTCAAGCATAAATTATGAGATGGCCCAGATGAATGTGAGTCACTTCGAATATTAGAAGAAGCCATTAACTGCGCTCCAATTCAGATTTAAAGAGGGTCATCCCACATCAAATCACCTGGTGCCATGTGCTCTCACAACTCAGATTTTCTTCATAAAAAAAATTATGTGTGAAAATCAAAATTTTCAAAAAATTCTCCTGTGCCCCATTTTGAACCAAAAAAAATCTTAAATCTTGAGGTTATCTCATAGGTATCTACACATTTTTTAAAAAAATGAAGAAAATATAAGTTGTGAGAGCACAGGTGAGTATTAAAATGAGGTGATTTGGTGTGGAATGACCCAAGAGCAGGTTTTTTCAAGGAAAGCTCTGGACAAAAAACAACAACCCTACTCAGACACGGACCTATGCTTGGAAAGTGTGGGGCAAAAGATAAACACAGACAAGACCTGGCTGTTCACTTGCATCAGTTTTATACTGGATTGACTTTTTCCTCTGCTAACAATTTTATTTTGAGTATCAGGTACAGCTTCAATGCTTGGTCATGGGTCTTTCACATACATCTTCAAATATTTGACATTTGGATATGTCAGTTCTAAACACTTGGTGGCCAGGATCTTCTGCAGCTAGCCAGAGGCAATGAGAAAGTCACATCCCTGAAGCCTCTCTCTAGCTCTCATATCTGCAGGCTAAAGCTACTAAGTTAGTGACCCCAAAGAGTCCTGAACTTTGACATCAGACCAATATGCTTAGATTTTACATTTGTGAACTTACAAAAGCAGAAGCATGCACAAACTGGAGTGAGCAGACCAGTGACCTCTCCCATTGATACCTTATCACCAAGTGAAAAGTTCTGAGTCATTCACTTCTGAGCATGTCTGTAGCATTAAACTTGCCAGCCAGAGGATCCCGGTCGTGCCATGCAAGCTTGTCCCTTGACATCAAAACTGTCAGCTAGCAATGCGGAAATAGGGTCCGTGAAAATATCACTACTCCATATCACCTATCACTTGTTAGCGCTCCAGCAGAACAGTAAGAGAATCATGTATCAACTGCAAGTAACACAACCTAAAGGGAGACCTGGCAAGTGACTGAGCAAGTTGACCTGAGGGACAGATACTGCCAATCCTGGGTTATGATGGGGATAGAGGGAGAAATGAGAGGAAATGCAGCACTCTTTCCAATGCATAAGGAAGGGGAGGTTCTTCTCTTCTTTCTGACTTAAAAATACTGACCGCCACAGTACAGCCCTTCTCATGCCATGACACCATCTTCTGATTTGCCCCTCGGGTGGCCACATAATAGCCCAGATAAAAGGGAGCAACTTTATTGACTCTCCAAGTTATTCTACCAGTTGATGAAAAACAGCAGCACCTGAATTGAAAACTGTTTTTTTTAAAAAAATAAATAAATTAAATTAAATTAAATTAAATTAAATTAAATTAAATAGCACTAACAATTAACTAAGGCTACCACCTAGGTCGGCCATTTTCTGCACATTGAGATGTCTTCAGCAGCACTTGGCTGTGCCCAGTGGCTGGCTTGCACCAGGACTTTGAGAAGCAATTCCATTCTGAAAAGGGTGGAGACCTATTTTCTTACAACGGTAGGACTGTAAGTACTCTGCGGAGTTCTCCTTACATTGTTAATCATTAATGAAATCAACGTATGAGGAATAAACTTTACTATAGGTATTGAGATTAAAAATCATGAGTAGTTCAAGACTCAAATCATACTTAGTGGGGCACAGGGAGGAGTTTGCTATAGATGGCTTCAACTCTTTGGCTTTTCTGTGTTTCCAAACAAAAGAAAAATGGGCAAATGCTGCCTTCTTCATACTTCCTCTCCTTTCAACTATAACCCATATCCCATGGCATTCATTGGTCATGCAATGCTCAACCAAAAACCATGGTTAAGCAAATTAGTCTGTGCATGAATTATGGGCACACAGCTCAAGCCCTCCCACTTTGCTCCCCGCTTCCTCCAGCAGGTGAAACAAATAATGAAGTGGCTGGTTTAGGTTTAGGTTCACACCAGTGTTCACAGTTGTTGTTGTTTTGTCTCCAAAGAAGCCAAGGTTCATGGATCTTGGGTTTGTACGGGCTATAATTTTCTGAACCTTGTTTTGTCTTAGCATTGTGACCATGCACAGTCCTTGAATCCTATCAATTCCAAATGCGCATTTGCTGCAGGTTGCTAACAACAGATTCACTGGGTATGATGCAATGGAAGTTAAGCAAAGCGGCCACATACTGGGTCACAACTGGTCCCTCGAGTCCAATATTGCATGCTCTTTATGAAAGCACCACATCAAGATCTCAGGAAGGGAACCTCTCTCTGTGTTGCTATCTAAAATGAAAAAGGGGTTGAATTCTTTGCCTCCATGTAAATTTTAAGATTGTCTTCTGTATGTAAAACATGTGTTCTAGCACAGAGCTATGACCTCTTCCAGAGTACTTTTGAATACCATTTTTTTTCCAGTGGGAGAAATTAAAGCTTAAAGGGAGATAAACGTGTTCAGAGTTGAATGAATCATTTTCCTCCTTTTAAAAAAAGGAACCATTTGATCTACCTACAGCAGTTCATTAAACTGCACTGAACTAGCATGGAAATAAGTAGCATGGTGCCAAGACTATTCTCCTCTGGAATACTGAGCAGCAGTCAAGCTGTTAAGTCAGAGTTACCTAGACTCAAGACATGATTTCTCCACAGATAATTATATTTTCCCTAAGGTAATGATTAATGCTTTTGCAAGTAACTCAAGAGACTTTACAACAATGATTTTGCAAGTACAGGCAAAATACTACTTCTTGAAAAGGACATCCTGTTGTGATAAACATGCCCTCAAAGACAAATCTATGTAACCAAGTGGAAAGAGTATAATAAAAGGAACGATATGATTTGTTTTTAAAAGCTTAAGCTGGAATTCTATTGAATGTGTCTTCATTTTACCTTGTCAAGAAAAGGATATTGCATATCTGGCTGTAACTATGCGATTAAGAGGATTCAAACTCATTTTCTCTGAAAATAATATAAATCAAAATGCTGAGGCCCTGATCAGCAACTTACTAGCGGCAGCCAGGTCAACAGTAGCACAATTTTGGAGATAGATGAAGGGGGTCACAAGGGACTATGGGCATAGAAAAATCTGTAGTATTGCACTGAGCAAGAGATGTTACACATAAACTGAGAATGGCCAAGAGGATTAAAAAGATGGACAATTTTATTTTGGAATGGTTTGATTTCATTACATGGATTAATAAAAAGGAAAATGGCAGAGCATTACCATGTCAGCAGTGTTCAAAACTCCCATTGTTCTAGGCGCAGTTTGCAACAGGGAATTTCATTTGTGTGAGCAGTTTCTGAACTCTGGGTGCAGTACTGAGCCTAAGATTTCAGATTAAAACTGCAGAGTGGAAGGAAAGGAGGACCTTTTTCTGCCTCCCCACTTCCAGCTAGTCTCTGAAGACAGGAGAAGAGACCCTCTTAAGAATATGAAGGATGTGGGCAGGGGAAGAACTAGACCATATGGAAAATAAACATAATATTTTAGCTGCAGTTCATTCATTTTCAGCTTTGTATTATTGCTATAAAAAAGTGTGCCTAGACATTCCATTGTTGCACCCATAACCTAGGTATAGGGTGCCATGTAGCTCCTAGCTTTCATATCTCAGTTTCTAACACTGTGTCAGCCTAGACCTCTTAACTGTTCACTCACACTGAAACAGGACCAATACATTTGGACAAGTCAGAAATACCTAAAAAGAATTAAGAAATAAAATCTGTGGATTATTAATGGGAAGCATTTTAAACTAACAATGCATTTAATTGTCTCTGAAATGCTGTATTAGTTTTGTATTGCTTATGTGTATTTTTATAATTAAGAAATTAACGAAACTTAAATAAATAAAATAAAATAAAGAAGATTCAAAGGCTTTGCTTCCCTAAGTGATTTGAGATCTCCTTTCAGAAGTTAATATTTTCCAATGCATGCAACATTCCTGAGGCTTGATATGACCAGAGCCCAACATGATGCCAAGTTGTTCCCTAAACGCAACAAAGCAATTTCTCTAGAAACAGATAATTTTATTCAAGATGGTAAAAGGGCACTGCTCTGTTTTGAAGAACCTATTCATACATTCTTTGGCTGCATGAATGTGTACATGCAAATATGGATTTACAGAACAGTAGCTGCTTTGTTAATTGAATGTATAGGCTTCAGTTTAAAGCCACAAAGTATGTTTTCAAAACCTACCTACTAACCCTCGAGAACTCATGGGCTGTTTGAGCCATGACTCCTCACCATTTGCAGACAGGTGCTTAATAACGGCATCCATCATTCGTACTTCACACATTTGCTATGGAAAACACAGGTGTAACACCAGCATATCATAGAAGTAATGCTTTAACATTAAAGAAATAAAATAAAATAAATGCAGTTTGCTGCATTCGCAGACTGATTTCTCAAAGCTTTGCTTCCAGGGTATGATTTGTGATCCAAGGCCTGAGACAGAAGGGAGCTGTAACATGTCCTAAAACTCACCCTTATGCAAACTCTCATGTATGCCGATTTAATTCTTCCCACCAGCAAGAGTACCATAGAGATGGCTATCACAAGCACTGGAAGGAATAGTCATAAACTGTGCTCGATACATGGAAATGGAAAACTTTGTTAGCAAATAATTGTTTTTCCATATTCATGAAAAATCCCACACTGGGCCTTTACGAAGTTGTAATAGAGAGTACCAGGGTTATAACAGACTTGCTCCCTGGAACAATATCTCTCACAACAGAATGTTGCTATGCACTTCCATGGTTCATAAGGCAGAGCAATGACAATTTCTTTTCACTAAGTGTCTCTAAAATCACACTCTAGCATTCACACACACACACACACACACACACACACACACACACAGTAATTTCCATGGACAGCAGCAGCCACTTTTATCTCCTATGCTATCACAGTAAGAGGCGAGTCCCTTTCTATAGGCACATACAACTATTCAGTAACATGGAAGTGATCCCACATCAATTCAGCTGCATATTTTATCAGAAATAAAGCAGAACAATTAAATGAACCTAATATGAATTGTGATTCAACGCAAACTGGAGTGTCTGAATGCATCTTTAAAAAGCAAATACATTTTTATCCTTGAACTACATTAGTTTCATTAATTAAATGGAGTCAAATGATGAAACAATTTCCTAAAGCAGACCTCACTCTTTGATTGTTGGTAAAGGGACGCCATCTTATATGATCAGCATCAGGATGGTCTACATAGCATCCTTGAATTGTCCAAGTGCTTTCAAATAACTCATTCATTCTCACGGTCTTGTACTGCACAATACTACTTGTGAAAATAAGGGTGGAGGGAATGGAGTCCTGGAAAGGTGAGGGTACCACAACAGCTACTGCACTGCAAGCTGATGCTGCTCTTACTGCATCTACTGCATACTGTTAGGATAGCATAAACTAATAAGCTCCTTTACAAAAATCCAAATGGTCTCTCTACCTGTGTGTGCGCAGGCAGATACTGAAATTAAGAGCAGCACTCCAATGCACAACAGGTATCCGGCAGGACCCTGAGAGATGAGCAAGTTGCCTGCCTTCTAACTCAAATGGCTGCTTTTTCAAGGACACTTCTCCAGGCTAAATCTTTTGGCAGCTAGCACTAAGTAGGCTGCTAAAGAAGCAATATTTCCCCTCCACTCGGGCACAGAGGTCATCAATTTCAGTCCTCCAACACTACAAATAAAGATATGAGGAAATGGAAGAAGGGGGAAAATAACAAATCTAGTAACCAAGGAAAGAAAGCAATAACGTCAACTATACCATTGGGTGAGGGGGTGGGGCGGTTAGGGAATTATATACACTGCCTTCTGGAATGAATAGGTTTCAGATCAATGAATATGGTTGAAAACTGATTTCTTCTTCTTCTTTTTGTAATGCATTCAGTCTGAGGAGTACTAGTTCTACGAACACAGGACCCTCCAAGTCACTAAGGTAGCAAAGGCTTTGGGAGACTTCTTTAAGTCTCTATATTGCAATAATGATCCATTCTAATAGCTTTGTAGTAAAACAAGTCCTGACTGGCCAGTCATGAGATATTTATACTCACTAGTACAGAGCAGCTGCTTTTTCTGCTGTTCCTCAGACTTGCAGAGAAGACTCCCAACTTCCTCTGGATTTTATTATGTGGATGAGAGTGACACATTGCTCATGAGCTTTTGCTCATGATCAGTTTTCAGCACAATAGAGTACTTTCGTTACCCAGCTGTTGTGTATATTTCACCACCCTTAGTGATGCAACGCTCCTTATCTATGCCTGCATTTTTTAATATATCACTGGCTGTGTACTCCAGTGCTTGAGCACATGTACAATCCCTTATTTAAAAGTAGCAAAAACTTGCAGAGCTCTTCCCAATCATCCCAATCTTTTCCATGCCTTTGATTTTGTTTCTTCTCTCTCTTCTTTGGAGACCCTTTGCCCCATTGTGGGATGCATGTCTAATTACTTTACAAAAAAAGGGAGGGCACACATTAACAAGTCTCAGGACCCGTGTGTGTGTAAGTGGACACACAATAAATACACTTTACCAAGGCCCTAACCTGGGCTACAAAAGTCCATTAGTTTTAGGGGGATACTGAGGCTAAAGTTGCAATCCTGAATACTGTACACTTTCCTGGGGTATATCATTTAAGTCTACAAGAATAGCTTCTCAGTAGATATGTCTAGGATTACAACCTAAATTGTACATTATGCCTAAGGGTTTTTATGCAAAATTACTTCCTTTTTATTTACATATCTATAGATCTCCTGTTGTGAAATTTGCCAAAGCCCATCCGAAATAGTGTTAAAACAGAGCAAGCAACATTCTGAACAGTGAGCTAGAAGAGGCCTCCTTTGAAAAGAATGAAACACATGTAGAACTCTAGGGCTTGTCTTCTGAAAGACAGAACTGTGTCCTCGCCTACAAATCCCAGGAAGGCAGGAAAGCTGAAAAGGTCTGGCTGCTGAAGGGAGAAGGTTACTGCTAATGTAAGATGCACAGGCTCCAGAACATGTGAGCAAATCTATTAAATATCCAGTCTTTAGAGTGTATTGAATAATTGGCACTGGATACCAAGGGCAGGAACAGTATCCAAAGAGTATTCATTTGTCAGTGCACACTTGTATACTGTAATTAATATGCATGAATATTATACTGTCATATATGCCTATAAATACAAAGCCTCTGAGAGTCAGTGCAGTGTAGCATCAGACTAGGAACAGAGGGGTGCAGATTTATATCCACTCTCAGCCGTGACACTCATTAGTCCAGTTATTAACTCAGAGCTTACCCTGCCTAACAAGGATGGTTAGAAGGACAGAGTGCTTCTAACTATGTAGAATGGATGGGGGTAGAGAGCAGAGTTTAAATATAATCAATCAATCAGACAGAAATGAAGGGGGTGCATGGGTCCTGTTCTACAGAAGATGGTTCTCTATTTGATGTGTCTTCTATCTGGAGAACTGTCTGGACCATGTTTGGTTTGTTAAATAAAAAGAACCCTAAGAAAAGAGAGCAGGGGCCAGGATATTGCCCACCATCAGTTAGAACCTGAATTGGAAAGGCAAAGAAATCACCAGTTCAGACTTCATGGACTATGGTGAGATACCCTGTATTTGTATTTCTATTTCAATTATAGCAATTTCTAAATTGGCATCTAAATGTATAAAATAGCAGATACAGATTATATGCAACTGTGTGCCATCTTTTTTAGTCAAGTGGGGCCTTCCTGCAGAAATGTGAGAGCTAAAACAAAGGGATCAAAAAGAAGTCCTCCATTATTATTTTTCAAAACAGAGACGGTACTAGGGGCGGGGGGTGCAGGCAGAGAATAAATGTCTGGACCTGACAAGTGCAATTTATTTCCCTCCCACCCCTCTCCCTCCCAACTTAGGCTCCAATCTTAGTGGCATTTGAACTATTTCTGCTAGATCAACACCAGCAGCTATAAAGAGAGACTGTGACATTCTATGCAAGCAAGGAAGTAAGTAAGACCCTGGTGTTATTTCATGGGCCTTCTTGGCCTGAAGCTTTGGTAGATGCTCCTGCTATGGACCAAACTATATTGAAACCCAAGGGGGCTCTTTCCATTCCCGGCCAGCCATGCTATTCAAGGGTCCACCCAGATTTTGCCGTCATATTTTCTCTTCTACAACAATAAGTGCCATCACTATAGATTGGAGCCTGCTTGAGTGCACTGGGAAGCTATTACTGAGTGATGTAGAGAGTGCAGAATTGGTCCTTTATCCCAGAAATCCAGCAGCAGGCTCTGTCACTGCCTTGCATGGAATTCTTGGACATGGCCAGGGTTGGCTTTCCTTGCCTATCTATCTCTTTAAATTCCTTTTTGAACAGGAGCAGCTCACTGAAGTTTGGCCCATGTGCTAAAAAGCACTAATTGTGCCTCTTGCTATTTTGTTTCAAGTATGTGTGACAAGAGAAAAGCATTGCCACATACAGCAACACAGTTAAATTATGACCTCCCACTCACCCGGTAGATTAAAAAAAAAGGGAGTCAGGAATCAGCCATCATTATGGAGGGAATCTGAATAGCGCTAGGGAGAGTGTGTGCAAGGAGAGATAAAAGGTAAAATGAAAGTTATAAATAGCAAGCAGCATTCTGCCTTCTCTGAGTAATTGCACCCACACATTTACAGAAGGCACAAAATATCTCTGGAGTTCTGATTAGCTGGCTATGGAAAGAGACTTTGGCAAGAGCAGAGGTATTAAGGACTGCTGTTAAAACTGGTTCTCAGTCAGACCAATCCAGGCATTTCAAAATTATCATTGTAAATAAGGAAAACTTTATTAATACCAATGACTACATAAATTAAAGTTATTATCAGCCCTATGTGATTATTTATTCTCATACGGCAGCCATGGAAATATGTACCTTCTACAGTGGGCACAAGACAATCAAGTCGTTTTGTCAAAACATGATGGAAGTGGCACAGACAGACGTCCAAGGATTAGCCTGAATTTACACTTTAATTGTTCCCACTTATGGCCACGATGAACCATGTATTCATTATAGTCCAGTACAAAGTTGAACAGGGTAACTGTATCCCAACACTAAAAATCTGACTGCTGCAATGCGGCACTTAAAGTTGCCTCGCATTTCTTTTGTTACCAGTGAATGTGTGAATGGTGAGAGCAGTACACTGTGAAAACAGTACAGCCCACATGTGTTTCCGTGTACAGTGGTACCTCTACTTACGAATGCGATCCGTTTCAGGGTGCCGTTCGCACCCCTAAAAGTCCATAAGTAGAGCACTTCAACTGTGCGTGCGTGAAGCACGCAGATCGCTTCTGCGCATACACGTGCAGCAAACCCGGAAGTAAACACTCCCAGGTTTGCCCTGTTCATAACCTGAAAAGCCGCAACGTGAAGCAAATGTAACACAAGGTATGACTGTACACCCATTTTGGCTCTGACATGTGGAAACAAGCAGCTGCAGGCATGTCTCAAGTTATGACAGCCTCTATGCCAAACAGTATCACATTCAAGATGAGAAGAAACACACCATAAATAATAACACTTACAGGGCAAAATTATGCTTGTTTAACTTGGGACAGTTTCAATGGGACTTACTTCCTTGTAAGTGTATTTAGGACTGCAGCCTTAGTCATGCTTCAGTTCACTTGAATTTCAACCCATAATTGATCAATGGAAGCCAAATTACTGTGGGTTGTACCCAGTGAAGTCATCCAATTAGCTCAATGGCATCTGCCTGCATATAATGGGACTTCCTCTCCCTTTTCCCCCACCCCACTCCTCTTCCAAATCTGTTCTGGGGATTGTCCCCAAATATCCAGATGAGATGGAGGGTGCATAGGCAGAAGACCTTGAGTTACAGTAATAGCATAACTTGGTTGGATACAATCCTGTACAGTATTTCCTCTGCACACAGACTGGGGTTTTGCTGGGAGTGGGCCCTGAATCTGCTATTTTAGTGTTTTTGGCTACATAGTGAATCTGGGGGAAAGTGATTTGGAGGGTGGGCCTTAGTAACTGGGCAGGATATTAATTTGAGGAAATCAGTTAAGATTACTTTATCTGGATTTGACTGGGGTAAGGAATGGGAACTGAACTGTTTTGGAGCAGGAACTATTGGGAAATTAATTGAGGTAAATAAATCGGGGTGTAAACTGATTTGGGGTGCAAGCTGGGTGCAAAAGGGTTTATCCAGGGTGACTGGAATAGAAAATTAGTCTTTCTTTGCCCTGGTACATATAAATTAACATTTGCACATTGTATGCAAATGTGTGTCTGTAGGACCTCTGCTGCAAACCTTTTAAATACAATCTACCTGCACACAGACACCTCTGAGAAAACTCTCAAAGGCAGTGTATTATTATTATTTTTAAAAAAGAACGAACTTGCTCCTTACTGCATGCATCCAGTAAATAACACTGTTTCAGTCTTTGCTTACAAAGTGACTAGGTATCACCAAAGCGTTTTCATCATGTCAGAGAAAATAAATGCTTAACCTGGTACCCGATACAAATGTCTCCTAATAAGGAGGAGCCAAACAGCTGCAAGTTGTCTTAATTGGCACAAATCTGGCAGATTGAATAGCAAGTGTGTGTTGCCCTGCAGCATTTACAATTTCTTACTTTCCTCAGATTCATTAAATACATTACAGTCTGTTCCCTGAAGATGGCCCCTACGTGCGCTGGCTGCAAAGGAATCAGTGCCGACATTTCTAGCTGAGGTATGAATATGGAGGAGGGAGGGAATGCTCCCTTCCCACCCTACATACTTTTTCTTGGAGCAAAGAGGGAACCATCTGTATCCACTCTCTTCAGTTAAGGAAACCTTGCAGCAGAGTTCTTGTGAGGCTTCTTTTTAGCCATTGCTAACAGAGCTCTGTGTACCTTTCACTAAAAACAAAACAAAACTCAGAATTATACACCAGATCAACTCAGACTCCTAATTTATTCCCGCTAATGGCGAGAAGGAGCAAAGAAATGTGAAAATTTTCTTTAATAGTCATAAGGGTTAGAAACGTTTTCTTTAAATAAATAAAAATAACACAAACGTTTTCAGGATCATGAATTCTGTAATCAAAATTAAAGTATGCATCTTTGCACACTTTCCTGGAATTGTAACTTGCACATCTAAACAGACAAAGGAAGGACATTGGAGAGTGTGATAAATGGTAACCTTTGAAGTAGGGGGGGGGGCATCTCAGGCCTGGTAGCCTATCTACCTGGCCCTCAGGACTCTCTCCATGCCACACACCCTCCCTGAGTGCCTCTGCCTCACGAGAATGTGTCCTTGAACTGAGATAGTCCTTCTTGCTTACAGTGATGAAAATAACAAAATATCAAATAACATGATGCAAGCAGAATTCAAGAGAGACCAAATGCCCAGCACAGGAAAAAGTTCCCATTGATGGTGTAAAGTCTGTAAAGTAAAGACAAAGGGTTCAAACAAACAAGCTGCTTCAAGAACATTACAGTGTGGACAGTCCTTATAAAAACGTACTTCCTGGAAATTAATTTGATAATTGATTTGCTCTTCTTATCGCAATGACAAATCCCATTTTGTTGTGGCCATCTTTGATCTCGGAAGAAGCCAAAAGGAGGAGTTAAAATATTCCTCCCCGCCATTCTCTCGTATGCAGAATGTGATGTGATATGGCAGTACATTTCTCTTTCCAATGACTTCCTGCTTCTCAAAACAAAGAGTGATATTTATCATACAAAATGGAGCTGCCCCACCTAGCAAAGTGCTGCCAAGGCTTTAACAACAGGCCTTCACATAAATATCCCCCTGTGGCCTATGATACATACAGCTGTATTTTTAAAACCAGTTGCCTTGTGGGGCTTCGCTACCCTGGAGAGTTTCTAAATGGCTTTATGCTATGGGATATTACCTCTCCTACTCATTTTATGAAGCATTATCAAAAGGCTTGTAACTATTATTGTTCATCATCCTCCCTTCTCTGCCTCACTGCCTATCTCACGGCTTCTATGACTATTTAACTTCTCTTATTTCCCGTCTCCCTGACATCTGCTTATCTTACTGCGAGCGACTTTTGCCTCCAGAAGCCTTTTCTCTCAGCTACTGTCTTGTCGTTCCCCTGTTGGCTGCTTCCCTCTGTTCACCTTCTCTAATTTTCTTATTGTCTGGTCTTCTGTCACGTACACATCAGCCAACAGGGTTTACAGTCAGTGCGCAGGGTAGTGAAGACATCATTTATCTACCTTGGAACTACATGGGCAGCTCTGGCCATTTTGTCCTCTCAGCCTCGATTCTTCTATGATGTCGGAAAGCCTTTGTGTAAATTCACAACAAATAAATTGCAAGGGGAGGTATCTGGAATATGCATCCTTGAACTGTAATGATACATTTTGCTTGCCCTGATGGAGGGATGTGTGCTTGATGGCCTCTATGAGTTTACACAGTGGGCTTCATTACAGGTGTGCAAAAGTTAAGAGTCACACCTATTGCTCTTCCCACTTTTACCTCTTATCTCGTTCGCCACTGATATGTAAACCCCCAGAAAAAAGGTTCCCCCACCCTTGTCAAATCTCCAACATAAACCTATAAAAAATCATATATTTTTTAATACAACACATCTCCCTAATTGTAGGGATGCTAATTTTAATCCTCAAAATCTTGAATCTTGTGGAGTCTTCACCCAAAAGGCCGTTAAACCAGTTATATGTCGTATGAATTGGTAGAGAATTGCTAAAGGAATGTTCTCTTTTGCAAGCAGCCTAGCAAAGCTTTTAAGGATAGTTCTGGCTAACATAAGCATTAGATGGCCAGCTTCTTTAGCATACTAGCTCTTTGGATGCGCAGGTGTCTCAAGAAAGCAGCAGGGATGTGAAAGGTTCCATTTCCCCCCCGATACCATTTCACATATAGCTGGATTTCTAATGCTGTACAACAAGTTCACACACCATACCCATGTGCAGATGTAAGACCTGACATATATATCTTGGCATGCAATCTGTCCTTTTCTTTTCTTTTTTTTAAGTACAGGAGTGCACAAATTGTGTGAGAAGGATGTACACGCATATCCAAACATATACCATGCTCCAAATGAGACAAGTACTGTATTTTTGCATGTATAAGATACCTTTTCTCTGAATCTTTTGTGATAAATTGAGGGTCATCTTATACATGGGTTAATATGCTAAGTAAGCAAGGGCTGGTGCTGCAGCGGTAGCAGAGACATGTCGGAGAGGAGGCTGCTTACCCACTCTTCCTGGCTTAGGAAGAATATGTGGTGAGCGCCAGTATGCGGTGTATTACAGCACCAGTACCGTCAGCCAGAGCGGGGGATCGTTGAAAAGCTGCTCAACAGCTCAGCAAACTTACAAAAGAAGCTCAACAACTGTTGAGGGCTCCCAAAAATAGGGGTCATCTTATACATGGGGTCGTGTTATACACGGTATATCTGAATAAACCCAACACTACTTCCTGAAACCTACTGCATGCAAGTGTGTACACACTCAGCCATTGCTTTAAAATGCTTCCAGTTATATGTTTCAAACTGGTAGTTACAGAGGATGACCAAGCAGTGCTGGAAGCCTGTCATGTTAAGAAGACAAGCATCTATCTCCCCACCAGCTGGGATGTCCTCATGGGCTGATTTCACATCCTATGCAAACCCCTATCAGTGTGTGAACCAGCAGGGAAACACTGACGGCTGAAGAAAATGTCTGGGCTTACATGATAGGAGGGGAAGGGTAAAACCTCAAACCATGTTGGGCAAATGAGCATCCAGAATACAACTTATCATAGCATGAATGTAAAACTCTTCTATTTCTTTACCAGCCACCAGCCCCAGGGATATTTTTGCTCTCACAAAGCTGTGGATAAATTTGCCTGCCCTACATCCAAGTTGGAATATGGAACAATTGTTTGTAGACAGGAACAATAATCTACATTAATAGGATGGCACGCCACACAGAGTAGTCAGTATGCTGCCCAACTAGCAATACAAGAGCTGTGCGTAGACTCATATGAGTGCAATCTTAGCCTTCTTAAATCTCAAAATCCCTATGATGAATTAGCAGTATTCTTTACTGGCATGGAATCTCAGGGTGTAGTATTAGCATCAAAGGGGAAGAGCATGCAAAACTCAAAGCGCCACTGCGCCACATGGGCAGAGGACTGCACTGCTCAATGCACTTCCATTTGTAACTTGGCTGCAGCTTATACTTTTGGTCTTGTCAGATTTTATTGGATGAGAAAGGCAGAATGTATAAATGTCAGGAATTTTAATATACTGTATTGCATTAGGTGCAGAACTGCAAAAACAAGAAGAAGAGGAGGAGGAGGAGGAGGAGGAGGAGGAGGAGGAGGAGGAGGAGGAGGAGGAGATGGAAGAAGAAGAGAGTCGGAAGTTTCCATACATACATGTTCTTAAGGGTATAAGAGCATCTCTGCTGCATCAAAGGCCGGGCCAGTCTAGCACCCTGTTTCCCCACAGTAGCCAATTGGATGTGACAACAGCTCTCCATCACTGAACACCAGCGACTGGTGTTCAGAAGCAAGCTACCTCTGAACCTGAGTCAGAAGCAAGCTACCTCTGATCTTGACAGATACCCTGAAAGATGGACTACAAATAGAGCAGCCATCGTGAGGAGTAGTTATGGTGCTTGACTAATTCTAATCCCCTTTTAAAGTCATCGGTGTTGGTGGCCATCGCGGCATCTTGTAATATAGCGAATTCCATAGTTTAACAATGAGGTTGTACTGATTGAGCTGGCAGGTAAAACGGACCATCTAAACCTAACCAAGTTTCCTTTTGGCTTCTCTTTGGAAAGAGAAAAACCACCAATATGTTTGAAGGGGGAAAGGGAAACACAGGCACCTGTACACACTGCATAAGTAATAGGATGCATGTGTACAAGAAAGCACAATCAGGCCAAAGTGAATACATGCTGGTAATTGACAAGTGAGCATTTAGATAACGAGCAAAACAAATCCATTTGATGAGCCTATGGGCTTGACAGTACTTTCAGTATTTCCTCATTGGCCGATGAGAGCGGTTTCATTGTACTGTACAATAGATGACAGAGCATTTCCTTTTCAAATGTCATAAAGGATAAATCTTCAGAGAAAGACCTAATGCTCCTTAAATTAGTGCTCCAGTTTGTTAAGGAGAATTTTAGTGTTCCTGTTTGTTAAACTATGGTATGTCAGGTCTTCACTGTTTTAGCAGGTTTATCACCTGACTCTAAACGAGTTTACTTGAAATAAAATTAACTAAAAACCAATTCCTACTTTTTACCATGGCAGCATTGGTGCCATTAGTCCATGCACGAACAATAGTTTCAAAGACCCACCCACCTCACCTGCCCACATCAAGATTTCGCCTAGCTCAGGTTGAAACTGTCAAGACCACAATCACCTTGATCATGCTTAAGTGATCCTCAACAAATCCCCTTTTAGCAGCTATGACTGTGAACACAGTAGGCGCTTAAAGAGATAAGAGGTCACTTAAAGGGTAGATTACTTTCAAGATCACTTCAAATTGCACCTAATCCCTTTTAAGCACCCTGCCAAACTCAGTATGTGAGTGGTTAAAATGTAGGGGTTTTCAGGCTCATGTCAAGGTATGGCAACAGTGATAAAAGCTCGGATGATGATCTTCACTTATCCATTGGAAGATTCAGGGCAGACAAAATAAAATACTTTTTCGCACACTGTACAGTGGATGCTTGGGTTGCGAATGTTACCTGTGCGGGAAGCATGCTCGCAACCCGCAGGGTCCACAACCCACAGCACCATGTCTGCTGGACTACATGGGACATTGTTCTGGTCCAGCAGTGCTGTCCTTATGCTCCATGATCTTATGTACAATGGTCTTTTTAATATTCCTATAATGGTTAAACTATGATAATTGGTACGGCAGGATGTTACCCATACAAAAAGGGTGGGCGTGATTCAGGGTTACTAGATTAAAACAAGCATGTCCACTGCATATATAAATATGGAAACAAAACATACACGTCACCACCACATACAAATGTGGGCACACACAACTTTCACACACATAGAACCAGACAGCGCTCCTTCCCCCAAACTAAAACCTTTACACAGATACAGCAGACAGCTGCAGCTCCTTACCTTCGTATTTCAAGGCTGGGAAATTGAGACCCCCTTATTTATAGGAAGGGAGGGAAGGAGAGGCCCCAAGAAACGAACAGGGATGTGGCAACTATGCAAAGCAGCACGCACCACCCTGCTTGCACTGGGAGCATTTTGGATATATCCGAATGTCTAATTAGCTGTTGAACAGTCACATACCAAAAGACGTAAAATGAGGGTCTTTTTCTGGGGTGCTGGGCACAAGAAACAGTAAGAAAATGCTTTGATGTTTCCTTACCCCCATCTCCTTTATTTTAAATATGTGCTTCACTGCATTCAGAGGGTGACGGTCAACTAAGTTTTACTCAGAGTAGACACGCTGAAATTAATGAACATGAACAAGTTAGGTCCATTAATTTCAACAGATTTACTCTGAGTAAAACTTAGTTGAATACACCCTGGGTTTTTTTGGTAGGGTTTTATTTTTTTTAAGACTGCATGTTGTTTTAAAAAATGTATACTATTTAAATACAAAAATAAATAAATACCTATGATTTCATTGAAAAACATTAAGCATATGCTCACCAGCTTCACCTTCCTACTAAAAACAGGGAGACTTAAAAATAATTTTTAGCGTGTGTCTCCTTACTCAATTTGACTACTTGTAATTTTTGTATGAAATGCAAGATTAAAAACTGCAACTATTTCTTCCCTTTCTAATTATAGCATTGTACAAAGATAACACTAAACCAGCCACTCCATGTTTTGTTACCCTGTTCAGCTGAGGGGGGAACAAAGCAGGAGTCCTTGAGCTGTGTGCAGCAGCACACAACTCGTGGACATTAAGGTTAGCTCAAACCACAGCTTAGTTTAGTATTATGTGCAAATGTGGCCTTTAGATCCATGCAAGAACTTCAGCATTCTAGTGTTGCTTATTAGTAGTATATCTGCACAACACACAGGATGAGAACTTTTTCTAGTGAAAAATTAAACACTCTTAGAAGTTCACCAAAGACTGCTAGGCACCATGGCTGCCTAGTTCTCAAAGGCAACAAACTGCTAATTGCAATTTCCCCAGACTTTTAGAAGTGGACTCATTCCTAAGAGAATGACAAAATGACATGTAAGTTTGGAATTTAGTTGAGCTGTTGCAATTTTCAGCAATTTGGCATTACGTTTTTTATGTTCCTGGCAACTATCTCTAGTCAAATGCATTTAGACCAGGTCACCTAGAAGATCTGTCAAACTTAGCAAGTAGTTCCATATGATCTTGTCGGTGTCATAAAAATCTGCATAATCTCAAGTATTCGCAGCAGGACGGTTCTGCGGGGGGGGGGGGAGTTTTCTGCTGGACACGGAGTACAAACACCAAAAGAAAAGAACATGTGAGAAGCTCCAAAACTTTATAGTACTAGATATATCCAAGATTCATGGATCTCATTGGACCATATCCAACCATAACTTCTAACTGTATTTTATTTAAGCCAAAAGTTAATGACTAGAAAAGCGAATGCAAAAATATGCTGAGTATATAACCTGCCCCAAAGGGGAACAGTGAGCCCAAGAGAACCATGGCTATGTTTTCTGCCTTTGGTCTGTTAACTTAGCAGGATTATTCTGATGCTGCATGACAGTTGCTTTAGCTACCCCATTAAATTATAAAATTCCCTTCCCCTAAGGAATTTAGGCACAGAGTTTATGGAAGACTTTAATAATATTAAGACTGCATGCATTTTAAGAGTTTTTCTTTCCAAAGAAGAAGTATGAAAAAAGACAAACACCTCTGCTCCCAAAAGTCTGAATCCCAGCTTAAGTCTTTTTAAAAATTTACACCCAGTAATGTTTCCAGTCACAGCATCACTCTGTTGTCTTATGCATAATGTTCAAATTTTGCTCTGCAACTGTTTTATTTGGTTTTAAAACTGCATGATTACATTTTTGTACAGTATCCTGAGACCTTATGGTGAAGGGTGGGTAAGAAATTTCTCAAATAAATGTTCTCTTAACAGAAAATTGTTGTTGCTTTTTTGACAGAGACAGCTTAGAATTGGTGTTCTTTTAGGGAACACATTTTCATTCAGGAGTGCATAACCCCTAAAAGGATGCTTCAAACAGATCTCAGACATCTCCATGCTTCCCATCTGCTACATAAGCTACTGATGGGAAGGGCAGAGGATGCCCAGCAGGAGATGCCACCAAAACGTACCCCATAGTAGCCTATGGGGTCTGTGCACTTAGATGCCAACTTCTGTTTGAACCAAGTCACTTTTTGGCTGGCTTGGGCAATTCATGTTCATATTGCTAGACCCCATGACTGGATTCTAGCCAATATGTTCAGAGTCCTACCTATGCGACTACAGAAAAAACAGCATTGGCCTCTAAGCACTGAAGGTCCTGTATTTGAGATTCAGCACTTTAGGTCTGGCACTGTTACCAGCTTGCGCCCGTAAAGCTGTGTGTTTAAATACCACAGACTCCATGGCTGAAGGAGAGGCATGGGCCTGTACCTTAGACCTGCTTAGAGGGGGTTCCATAAGTTAGCATGACATTTGCATGTAGAAATGTCCCAGGTTCAGTCCACAGAACCGCCAGCTAAAAAGATCTCTGGCTGCAATGCCTTGGAGTCTTGTCACCAGTTACGGTAGGCAATAATGTACTACATGAACCAATGATCTGACTCATTTGGAGACAGCATTTTCAGAAGGGCTGAGCTATGTATTTTCTTCAAATATCCGAGTTCTAACATTTTTATTCATTCATTCATTTTTTGTAAAAGTACTTCTGGCCCAACTTTCATCTATGTAATTACCAGGACATGGAACAACATGTATGTAAGCAAACCCAATATCAAATGTAATATACCATAATAAAACCATAAAATACGTCAATAAATAAGATGAGCAGATTAAAACAAGACAGCAGGCTAAACTAAACCAATTAAAATGTGTGGGCAAACAAATATGCCTTAAGATGGCACCGAAAAGATAACAATATTGGAGCCAGGTGTGCTTCTGAGGGGAGGTGCTCATCAAATGATGCATCCCTAGAGAGAAGACTTTCTTCCACATTGCCATGTACCACTGAGCCTCCCTGACAAAGGGACACAGATAAGAGCTTTAAAACATGATCTGTAATGTACTGGGGTCCCAAGCCTTTTAGGGCTTAATAGATAAGAACCAGCATCTTGAATTTGGCCCAGAAGTAAACAGACAATCAATCTAACTCCTTCTGAATCCAGTGTTATGCGATTCCATCTCACTCTCCCAGTAAGCATTCTGGCAACCACACTGTCAATTTGGGAACAGGTTTTGATATCAGTATTACTGGTGTCAACAATCTGCTCCTTTCTCACTTTTTGATGTGTTTGGGCACACCTTTATACAGAAATACAGGACCACAGGCACACTTAACTGATAAGCATTTAAGGTGACAAGCTTTATATTTAAGAGAGTAATCAAAGGGATAAGAGCTCAGCACCTTTTGATGATTTTGAATTAAAGCACTTACCGTATATACTCGAGTATAAGCTGACTTTTTCAGGACACTTTTTATGGTGGAAAAGCCCCCCCTCGGCATATACTCAAGTGAGGCGGGCGGTGGCGGTGGAGGAACGAACAGCCAGAAAGGAGCCCTTTTTCGCCACTGGTCCAGCAGCTGCCCATCTCTCGCAAGGGCAGGCACAGGAGCCGCAGTTTGGAGAAGCGCAGTGCTGCGCTGTGCCTCTCCCAACTGTGGCTCCTATGCCTGCTCTTGTGAGGCGGCAGCAGAGGGACGAGCAGCCCGAAAGCAGCCCTTTCGGGCTGGTTGTTCTTCCTCCGCCGCTGCCGCCACCACACCAGGTTTGTGGTGTGGTGAACCGGCTTATACTTGAGTCAATAAGTTTTCCCAGTTTTTTGTGCTAAAATTAGGTGCCTCAGCTTATATTTGGGTCGGTTTATACTCAAGTATATACGGTACCTTTGGTGTCAAGTTCGAGGGTAAAATAAAATAAGGTAGGCTAGGGAGCATCTGAGAACCCTACTTGTGGAAAAATCTATCTCTTAGGGCTAATTCCAGGTTTGAGGGGGGACCAAGTGGTCATTGTGGTGCTGCCACTGCACTGCCTTTTTAGCTATGGCCATGCTGCTGCTTGTGAACACTGGGGTGGGGCGAGGTGGGGCAAGGCAGTGGCAAGGGCAAAGGAAGCACTAGATTGGCAACTTGTGGCGGTGCAGCTGCTCAGTCTCTTCTGCCCTTGGAACTGCCTTGTCTCATCCCGTCCAGGTCCTGGTGAGCAGCAGGACCACTGCAACCAGGTAACCTGCGCAGTGGCAGCACCCCACTTTGTGCACTGTGACTGTCTGGTACCCGACTGTTGGTGGCAGCACTTCCAAGAGCACTGGGCAACTGGGTCTTTTAATTTTCCACAGTGCCCCAGAGTGATGCCAGCTGCTGTGTCAGTCTAGTGCAAAAAGCAAGAGGGGTGAGCCTTGCCACAGTGCTGCGTCCCTGGCAGCTACCCAAGCATCCCAAATACCAGCTCAAATCTTCCTTTTCAAGGTAGAAGCTCTATGGGCAAAGTTTACAAAGACCTTTGATCATTTGATTAAGGGTTTTATACTTCTTGGTGATATAGTTCATGCATGCTAGATTTCTGGGGGGGCGGAAACACTGGTGATACTTTGTATGCAATATGGTTTTGCAGAAACTGTATTAGCTAATCTAATAATCATGATAACTTGCAGAATGAGTTGTGAGAATGAAAGCTATGTCTTTGTTAGCATTTTACAGATAAGAGCATGCGTCACGAGGCGCTTCAGAGAGGACACCCAGCAAGGCAGTGACCGCGCTCCAACTTGAAGTCGGTTCTCAAGGCCATGTTGAACGTTTTGCCCAAAGGACAACACTAGATCAATAGAACATTGTTTCAATGTGCAAGGAAAGAGCCGAATTAATCCATGAAACCCAAATTCATTAATAGCAAAGCTGTAACTTGTATTGGTTAATGTTCATTGAGGCTTCCAAAGGGAAGGTTCTGAAAACACTTTATTCCTATACCGTTCCTTACAGGTCATTACAAAGAGCCCAGCCATTTGCCATCATGTACCTACTGCCTGACACCCTCCCTTCTAGTAAGAGATGGTGAAAACAACTCTAGAAATATGTATGGCTATGTATTTCATATACCTTTGAAATGCACAGGTATCCAAAATCCTTCAGCGATGTTCTTTGTTTCCTTAGTCACCAGAGATGGCTTCTGCCATGGTCCGCCTCCTACCTGGTGGAGAAAATGGGATAAAAGGTATGAACATCGTGAAAGAGGAAGAATAACTTTTGAAGTACATTGTTTTATCAATATAATCAATATTGATATATTAATTTATATTAGATGTTTCAGCCTTAAAAAAGAATTTTTAGACAAGAATAAAATAGCACAATATTTTTAGTTTCAACTACAAATATATGAGCTGGTCGGCCTTTTTTCTCTTACTTCTTCAGAGCTCAATCTCTGTCATACCAGAAAGAAAATAACTAATCAAGAAAAGGAAGTGTTAATGCAGGCATGGTTTGAAACATTAGGCAGCGTTCAAGAGTTATATATGTAAATAAGCAACTGCCTACATACAGTACATGGATATGTATGTGGAATTCATATGTGAATTGGCAACATGAGACTTAGACTTGTTCTTAATTACATGAATATCTAAAATGGGTTTAGCTCAAACAATCTCCGGTGGGCTATGAATTACACAACTCTGTGAGTGAACTGGATCTTAAGTTTATCCATCTATGTGGTATTATGGAGACATGGCTTTTAAATGTATGCAAACAACATGATATTTGAGATGGCTACTGTAAAAGTGTGTTTAGAAATAAGCAACTTTTTCCCCTCAAAATATATTTTGGTATTTGATGTAGAAGATGGTTCCTCCATTGCAGTAAATAAATATTAAAATGAATGAAGTAATTGACAATGTGCCCTTTAACAACACCCTCAAAACCTGCTTTCTGTGGTTGCCCATCTCAGCCATCTAAATAGCAGAGCAGGCCCTGTTTCTCTCTCACACACACAATATGCAAAACCAATCAAACCTTTTCAGCTGTATTGACAAATTTAACTTACAAAAAAAAAAAAAAAACTAGGCAACTAGGACTGCCAGGGTGTGTGTGTGTGTGTGTGTGTGTTTGACACTGAATATTTCCCAGTCAAATAACTTTCTGTTTTGCCAACAGTGACTTCATTTAAATAGAATAATGCCTGTCCTACTTACTCCTCCCTGCTCCTTGCTCCAATAACGAAATTTTATTACAGCATATATTCTGCTATTTGCTTCACTTTGGGGGCTGGGGACGGTGAGAAGAAAAGTCAAGCACTTCAGTTGCCCTCAAATCAGATTTTGATCTCCCCGGTATTACCCAAATTTTAACAAAAATGTTTGTAAATGCTTAAGTTGGAGTAGTCATAGCATTGGCTCCATCATTCAAGTAAAAAGCTGTCATAGCAAAAAAATAGTCGGAATCAATAGCCCTTGTCTTATTTCTGGAGAAGCTAGTCCGAGGTTAGAAATAGGCTGTTACTTATTCATATTTCCTATGTGGGCAGGTTCATTTGATATACAAGAAGTTAAACATAAGCTTAAACAAGGCAAATGGCAAAGGTCTTTAAAAATGGCCTCCAGCAGCCACCAGCACTCTAGTCCTTCAGCCAGACAGATGGATCCGGCTATTCATAGGGCAAGGGCTCCTTCTAGGCTGAAGCAGCGGTCCAGGTGTTGGTCCACAGTGGAAAGTCACCAGGCCCTTCTTTCTAAGCTGGTCTGCTAGTGTCAGCAACTCATCCTAGTGCATAACACAGACTCTCTCTCACACTTCATCTCATATGAGGCCCAACTTTGCTTTATCCAATCTGGTATTTGACCTCCAGCCTGTTCGTGACTACATCACATGCCTCTTATCCTTGGTTCCTGTCTGCCTAATCTGGTGCCTGACATCCAGCTAGTTCATGCCCATCCCTCCCTGTCAGACCCGAACTAGGCCCCAGGGCTAATAGTAAGTATAATAGCAAACACCCAATGGTTTTTCTAGTAAACATCATGGCCACAATACAGCCAAACTTGCTGTGCTTGTACAGTTATCTTTTTAGTCACAGCAACACACCTACCACTAGTAAAGCAGGCCAAACACACACCAAATTTTAAAAAGCAATGTGGTAAGGGCTTCTCTAACAAAAGCAAATCAAACATCCCAAGTTTTGCACTTTGACCGTAGCAATTTTGCCTCCATCCTGCTCTTGTATAACGAGGCTTCCATGCATCCACAAACAGGCTGAATTAAGTAGCTCCTTAAATGAAGTGCTCCAAAAGAACTGAAGAAGATCTACACAGCTAGTCCTAAATCCTTCTCATGTGAGATGTTCAGGGTGATAAAATGTAATGGTATCTGAATGCATTTGCTCCTTGATACACTACAGTGGTACCTCGGGTTACATACGCTTCAGGTTACATACGCTTCAGATTACACACTCCGCTAACCTAGAAATAGTGCTTCAGGTTAAGAACTTTGCTTCAAGATAAGAACAGAAATCAGGCTCTGGCGGTGCGGCGACAGCAGGAGGCCCCATTAGCTAAAGTGGTGCTTCAGGTTAAGAACAGTTTCAGGTTAAGTACGGACCTCTGGAACTAATTACAGTAAGTACTTAATCCGAGGTACCACTGTATTTGATTTGATTTGAGCACTTCCTCCATGCTGGGGCCAGTTAACGTCTGACTCTTCAGATGTTTTGAACTCCAGTTCCCATCAGCCCCAGGCAGCAAGGCCAGTTCTTAAGAGATGGGAGTTGTAGGCCAGCAACACGCGGGGGGCACAGATTAACCACTGCTACCCTTACCAACAAAACTTCCAAGGGTACAACTATGTAGCAAAAATAACAGAGTCCCTTGCAAACCTGACAAATGTTTCACAGCAGAAACATTCATCAGCTACTTGATGAAGTGGAGTCTAGACCATAAAAGGACCTCAGGCCACCTTAAAGATCTGCAAGACTCTTTGGTATTTAAACAGAATGAGGGCTTTTTTATATACTTTTGCTATTCTGTAAAACACTGTTTGCTGGTGCAATAAATACTAAGACAACAAAAATAGAAAAAAGGGACAGGATTAAATATACTGCAAGATTGTACAGAAAGAACTGAATCTAAAGCAGAATATGTACAAAGCCCAGCTTCAATACACATATCCATGTATGTAGTACTACCTCAATGCAAAGCAACCATTCATGAACCAGTGGAAATATTGTGGTACGGCATTACCTCTGAAGAAGAAAGGAGAACAAACTCTATGCCAGATTTTTAAGCGGCAGCCATACAAACATGAGCTGCATTTCACTTATTACATTTTATTGATCACTCCACTGGCTCTACTGCTAGCCCATTTATATGACCACTTCTCCAATCAGCTATGAAATCACTGTGTGCATTTTATTTGTTGAAAGTGGATATAGAAGCATTTTCTTTCCTCGCAAATATCGAAAGCCATGATGTTTAAAGCATATGACCAAGTGAGGTAGGTCAGGCCACACTGACACCATGTATATCACGACTGTAAAGCAAACCATTCTTTCAAGGCAGAATCATGAAAATTGAGTGTTTGAGAAGTGAATGGAATTAAATAGGATTTCGGGAGGAGAGACCAAATGCTCCTGGAGTAGATAATGTTTTAAATCCTGATTAATGCAAGCCAACATTACTTTCTGCAGCTTGGAAGTCACTTTAAACCTGGTGTGGTATTTATGATCACCAGTATTATTATTTTTAAAGCATTTAGAAAGAAAACCTTTAACATCTGGGTCGAATCTAAAGCTGAAGCCTCCTTTTATCAACATATTACATAATAAATTGTGGCTTGCTTTAAAAATAATTTCTCTACAGAGATATCTATAGAGATAAGTCTACTTCCAATCTGAGTGAAAGTGGCCAAAGGTTTCCAAGGACACATGTGTTAGCTACATGGAAAACTGTGCCCCACTAACCTTAATTATTTCATATTGTATTACTTGGAGAGAAATTGTTATCTTAGCGTAATATTATTTAAAAGCATTTCTAAACCACTTAATATTTTAAAAAATCAGATCAGCCAATTGAATTACCCAGCTGAAAACTGGACTCTGGTACAGTATAGCAAAGGACAAAATAGACAGGGTCAGAGCACACACACCCCCCCTTTGAACCCCAACATCTACTCTGGAGCATTTGGATTCTGTCCAAGCAGATTTGAGGGCACGTGAAAAGGATGGAGAAGAGAAACCGAAACTCCTACTCTGCAAGCGGATTTCCATTGAGCAAGTAGGCAATGGAAGTATGTTGCCCATAGTTTTGCAGCCATGTCAAGTAATTGCTCTCCAACTGTCAGTTGGATCTAACAACATTATTTTTCCTTACGTTCTACAGTTCTGAACTGACCAGATTTTGGAATATTTCTAACTTATGATTCGGAAGACATCTTCTAAAATGTAGTTTCAGTATGAATAGGAAATATGGAAGTATGCCAACTACTAGAGAGAAACTATTGAATTGATAGATGGATGGGTAATCACATAAGAGTGATAATTTTAGGATGTCCTGGGCACCTCCTCAGTACTCCTTGGACCATCATATGGTAATCTGGCTGTGAGAAACATCTATCAGCTTTCAAGTCTCACCTACACTTTCATGCATCGATCAAAAAAGAACCCTGCAAAGACTTGTCCGTAGTCAGTGTGTCAGCTTCATTGAAAAAAGTAGATATTAACTCAAATCTCCAAATGCATTAGCTGCACACAACTGACGTGGAGAGAAAATTTAACTTGTTTCAGTTCAAAATGCAAAGCTCAACTCCATTCTCTGGCTGAATACCTAATTGCTTATCAAATAAACACAGGTTGTTTAATCTGTCTTTACTGGATTGTCCCTGATAAAGGTCTTCTTGTGCATTTCAGATTCTAGGAAAATAATCTAGTAGGTATTGGTGAAGGCATTTGCAAGAAAAACTCAAATAAACAGAGGCTGAAATCTTAAACGCTATGGAGCAAGCCCCACTAAATGCAATGGGGCTTAATTATGAGTAAACATATATAGGCTTGTCTCATAGGGCAGTAAAGAAAAACAACAACCAGCACTCTGATTTTTTTTGTTACTATGCAAACATTTATGTTTAACAAAACCATTCCTCAGTTCAGATATTTTTTAAAAAATGATAGAAAAAAGGAAATAAATTATTTTGTTAACCCAGTGAGAATATGTGGGTTAACATTAATCAGTGAAGCCAAATATAAGGTGTTCTTCACACTGGGGGTGGGGCATAATCCTGTAACAAATATGCATCCAATTTCATAATTGGATTCTCTGGTTGCATGCCTGTTCTCTCACAGTATCGCTTGCTTAGTTGGCTTTGTATCTTTTCCCTATAGTCAAACTGCACTGTGGTCTCCTGAACACAGGGCAGAGCTTGTAATCAAGCAGCCTACGTCTGCTGTGCTGCCAAGACTACATATGAGAGCACACTCCTAAATCATCTCAGCAAAAGGCACCATTTCCCTTGATCCAAAAAGGGGCTGTGAAACCGGCTGTGCTCCGGATTTTACAGTCTCCCTCAAGATTCTTTTACAGTGCTAACAATCTGCAAACTGTTAACCAGTCTAATACCAAATATCTGATCTGCACAAAGTTCATCTAGAGCAGGAGTCTAGAAACTTTTCAGACCCAGTATTCCCCTTTAACCCAAACATGCATTTGGGAACCCATTTATTGATCTTTTGCCATATATTTGCATAGTGATAGTGCCCCTGTTGTGGCCCACCTGTGTGTCCTGCCCCACCAGTTGAAGAGTGTAAGCACACACACACACAAAAACCTACAGTCCAAGACACACTGAAGAACAAGGAGTGCTGTTACTTTCATCAGTACTTGTAACATGGCTTATGTGTACAATGCTATTAACATGCTAGTTGATCAATACTATGACATCCATTTACCTACTCAAAGCAAACTTTATAAGAAACCTAGGGTGGTGGTCAACTGCTTTTTTTCCAGAGTAGACACATTGAAATTAATGAATTTAACTTAGTCGCGTTCACAGACTTGGAGTAAAACTTAGTTGAATGCCACCCCTAGGCTCTGTAAAAGCAAGATGTAACTGAGAATTCAGGAAAGTAACACATTTAATCTATGATTATCTTTAAAAAAAAAGATATCTGGTTAGGCTAGTTAGTCATACTACACCCCCCCAAAAAAGTGAATATTAAATCCAACTTCATGCTGAGCTTGTTTTAATGGAAGCATAAGCTACCTGAATACATGCAAACATATAAGTCACATCTGAGTAGACTGCCAGTGATATAATGGTGGTTTGGAACATAGACTATGACAGCCCTCCATTGATCAAGCATAACAAAATCATCATGCAAGCATATGCACAATACACTCACTGAGGCTCACAGTATGCAGAAACATTATCCCAGAGGAGGAAATGAGAAAAAGAGCTAAAAATAAAATGTGAAAAATATGGGGTGCAAGAGCAAATGGGACGTACAGACATAAACACTGCTGGCAACTGCTGTTATGAACAGAGATATAAAACACTCATGAATAACGAAGCGTTTGTCAGCCTACTTGTGTCCAGGCCGACTTCTACATTTTCATGAAAGGGGAAAGAGAAATGAAGCCTGAGGACTAAACTCTCATACAGCTGACAAATCAATGACGTACTGCAAAACTCTTAACTTTAAAAGAGCCTTTCAAGGGCAGATTCTTTTGCCATGTGCAAATGCAATCCATACAGTAAAGTCTCACTCCCATCAAATTATCATCATCATATTTATAGTTATGGCTACGTAAAAAAGAAACAGAAAAGGAACATATCTAACCAGGGGTGGGGGTGGGGGGTAGCTAGGAGGGGGAGGGGGGAAATGTTAGCACACTTCCAGTTGGTTAGCAGCAGTCCCAGTGCACGGTCTCAGTTCAATCAATCAGGGCAGGCAGCCTTTTCCTTGTCCACATGCAAAGTTCAATAAACAAAATGATAATTCCTAAACTCATCGCAGCCCCCCCCCCCACCTCTTGTCCCTTCTCTAAGCTCGCCTCTCTTGTTTGCTGATAATGACAGCCCAGAACGATGGAGTTAGAAACCGGGTTAAAGGAGCACGCACGCACGCACACACCCCAGATCAATCACCATCATGCATTCCCCGCTTGCTCCTTTCCGGAATGCCAATAGCAGCCTTTGCAGTAGCAGCAATAGGAACTTGGTCCCCTGTCTCTGATCGCTCCTGTCATCTCCTCATCCCAGGCACCGGCAAGGAAGCGGGAGCAGAATTTCCCAAACACCAACAAAATAAAAACTGAAAAGTGGAGGAGGGAGGAGAAGGAGGAGGGAGGGGGGGAGAGAAGGAAATAGCAGATAATAAATAGCTTCCACCTCAAGCCATCAAGAAAGCCTCTCTTTCTCTCTCTCTGTCCGAGAGGGGAATGAAAGTGTCTCCGCTCTACTATTCTACACATTGTAACAATATCTGCCCAGGACGAGACCAACGAGGGAGAAAGACGGGGGGGGGGTGGCGAGAAGATTTGCAGAAGGGAAGGTCCGCGTGCAAGCGCTCAGAGGCCACCTTCTCTTACCCCGGCTAGAGGACTTGGGACCCTGCGTTACCAAGCCGCCCCGTCGCGCGTGTGTCCCTGCGGGAAGCTCCGCAATCTTGCCAAGGCTGCGCCAGGACTCCCCTGCCGAAACGGCGGTGCTGTATTGGACTGATCCTCCCGGAGAAAGGAAATGGGCTTGTCACTTCCTGGGTTGTTTTCTCAGCGAGTGCGGCTTGCTTTTAAAAAAAAAAAAGTATAGGAGGGGGTTGGAATTAAAATAAAATAATAAAATGATAAGTGAATAAGTGAAAGGCGCTGGGCTGAACTCGTGCCGGGCTCCTGCTAATTGCAAGTCCCTTGCAAGCAGCAATAGCAGCAGCTGCAGCAGCAGCAGCAGCCACCACTCACTTGCTGTTAGCAGGGCGGACTGCGTAGCCTCTGGGGGAATGAAAGGATGGGGCGGCGGAGGCAGAGGCAGCGGCAGCAGCCTTTGCAAAGCGAAGGCTTGGAAGCGGCCTTCAGCCCATCTCCTACGGGGCTCTTGTTGCGTTAAAGCCGGAGCAGCAGCTCGGGGGTGGAAGGGCGGGTTTGTGACCGGGGCCTCTGCAAGAGTCTCTCGCCGGCTGCCAATCTGCTTCACATTATCGTGCTCTCCCGGTTCGGGTCAAAGCGCAGGGCCTCTGCCATCAAACCGGCATCGCATCTCGCGGCTGGTTTGTTTAAGTGACGATGAAAGTTCCTATTATTCAGACGATTCCTCCTCGGCCCCCGGGCACTTATTTACTGCAACAACCAGGGGACGAGGAACAGCAGGGAGAGCGCATTTGGGAATTGCCAGGGGCTGCTTCTCCTCCTTTCTCGCACCGCTGCATGCAAACATGCACATATGCATCCCTCCTGAGCACATCCGGGATGAAGGGAAGGCCTTCCAGGTCAAAGGTTAGGCAGGGGCTCCTGGACAGGTTTGGAAACCCTGGGATTTTCACATCTGACCGCGCAATCCTAAATGCGTCTGCTGAGAGGTCAGCCCCGCAGAGTGCAATGAGGCTTATTCCCAGGTAAGTGAGGTTAGGGTCGCACCCTTAGGAGTTAAGCACTAATACCTAGAGTAGTGGTTAGTGGTCAGTCTGGGTTTGGAAGAAAGGGCAGGGTCTGTTTTCTTGTTGCCCCCAATAACTTCTTGCTGCTTCAGAGTAACTAAGAGGCGTGATGTCTACAGTTCCTTACAGGGATGCTGGGGCAAAATCCCCCACCACCCAAAAAAAAAACAACAAAAAAAACCCACCCATAGCATTGCATGTAACTGACTGTGTTATTTTTGGGCAGCTGAATCAGTCCTGATTGTACCCAGCTCCCCACTCTTTCAATGGAAAATGCTATTATTATTTTTGCCAGTTGAAAGCAGTTCTCAAAACGTATCTAATTTATAACACTGGAGGGGCAAAATGGAAAGAGACACGGAAGTACCTTGGCTTGTTGGTTTTGTTGTTGATGTTTTTAATAATCCTACCATAGACATAATAAAAACACATAGACCGCCATAAAAGTTTTGAAAATAAAAAGCAGAAAGCAGCACAGAGCAAACTCTCCAGAAAAGCATACATTTTTGCCAAGGAGGCTAGAGGCCAGCCAAATCTTCCTTTGGGAGGAGCTCCATAACAAGGAGCTGCCTAGAAGGCCAAGGCCAGCCCCCATTTTTTATTTTTATTTTTTTTGCTGCCTGAGCCATATAAGATGGTGCCCCCTCCTGGACACACATCGTCCACCACTCCTGAGAGTACCAGGCAAGGTTTGGTTCAGAACAGGTCTCATGACACACAGTTGTCCTCCAACAGAGAGGAACAAGCTGGGTGACTATCCCCATACCCCAGGATCTGCAGCCTTGAGGTGGCCACCCCAATCTGCCTGTTGATAAGTCCAGCCCTGCCTTAGGTGGTCAGGCAATCAGATGGAATAAATATGACCCTAAATAGAATTTTACTGAATTCTCTACAGTTCTATTTGCTTTTTGCTAAAGGTGTGGTGGCTAATTTGTTCAGCTCCATTCTATACATATTTACTGGGCAATAAGGTCCACCATATCCAATGAAGTTTACTCCCAGGGCGAGGCTGCAATCCTATACACGTGTACAAGTTCCATTGAATTCAATAGGACTTAACTTCTCAGTAGGCATGTATGGGCCTGTACTGTAAGCATGCATATGATTATAGCTTACAACACTGCTTTGACCTCAGAGCTACTTTTATTCCATGTAAAATAGAATAAAATTAATCTTAGAACTAAAAATGTAGGGCAGAAATACAGAAATTAGACACAGCAAGTCTGTGTTCAGATCCTTGATCAGTCATGGGCTTGGGATAGACAGATTTTTCCTCAGCTTCTAAAATGGTAATAACAATGGGACTGTTAAGGTTATTGTGAGGACAAATGAGATTAAATAGCTGTGCTAAATTAAAGTGTGATATATTCCAGGCCTATATATAATAACAGTAGCTTGGTAGTTATGAATATGCAATCCACAGACAAGTAGTTAGTTTGGGATCATTTTATAATAGGCAAATTTAAATTCTGGTATCACTCGATATGAAGCAGAGCTCAACGACATGCTGCTTGAGGTACTTTTGTGTGATCTGTGAGTGCAAAATTCCAATTTCCACTTCTCCTTCTGAGTTACTGAGTTCCATCAGTTTATATGTACACAAATGTAGCACATGTGAATACTGTAATGAAGGAATTGATAGAAGGTTGGGTTATAACCATATTTGTCTTGTATGCTATTGTTGTTGGGTGCATTTTTTAATTGTGATGGTTTAATTTGGATTAATTTTAATTGTATTGTACCCTACCCGTAGATCAGTTATGATGATAGGATGGTTCAAAATATTATAAATAAATAAAATTAAGAGTGAACAATTAACATAGTATATTGAGTGACACCTGGCCTGGCCTATGAATTGGCATGTGCTATACTTGTGACAATTATATCTAAATACATCAACTGTGTACCACTAAAATATAAAAATTAGCTGTAGTTCTCATGCTTACAATATAATTCAATTTTAGCCCAACAAATTGATTTGGCTATACTAACTTCAGATTTGTGTTCTTTCAAACTTGAGGAGACTCATGGTATTTGAATTAATTATATTGTAACAAGAAAATACGTTAAACAGAAATAATGTAAGGGTAAGCACGCCACCTGTATTTTTATTGACATTGATACCTACAATAAATAATTGGTATATTTGGTTGTGAGAATGCCTTGCATTAATTTATTTTAAAATCTATTAAGAAGCCAAGAGTGACTCCTACTGGCATATGCTGATCCCCTAACAAACTTCTGGTACAACAGAAAAGCCCTAGAAGCCACTTGTTTTCCTTCCATTGCTGCTCTTATGCCATCTTCCATTCTTCTGCTCAGGGTTGTTTATCTGCAAGTTGTGATTAGGTAGGGCAAGCACGTGTTTTCTGTGCCATTTTCCTGATCAATTAGTCCTGTAACCCTATCCTGCTGTGCATGTTAACTTGGAAGTGCCGCTAAATTCAAGTAGACTTAGTCCTAAATAACTATAATTAGATTGCAGCCTCATGCTGTAATCCTATACCCACTGGGAATAATCTCCATTGGACTCAATGAGACTTACTTCTAAGTATGACTCTTTGCCTCATCAGTCCAAGTTTTTAAATGAAGTCGAAACATCCAGCAAAAGTACAGCATTTAGTAAATGGAAGTATTGCCCTTAATTTTATTGTTAGTCAGTGGGAATACTATCTTGCCATTTGTTAACCTGTTGCTTAGTTAGGGTGCAACCCAAACTCTGTTCTTCTCTGGTGGGGCTTAGTGGAGCAATGGGTCACCACATCTGCAGCCCTGCTGCTCACAAAAGCCGTAGTAGAAGGTAGGGGTGGGAAGGACAATGGGAGCTGACAATATCACACCATGACAATGAGCCTGGTTCAGCCTCACTGATGCTGGCCTTGCATGCCCTCTGTTGGACATAACAGAATGATGAAAGACTTCTGAGATATTTCCACAGAAGGCATAAATCACATAAATCTTGATTAGTTCCTCAGTGGTTTTGTCCATTCCTGGGCATCCAAAGCTTTTGTCTCGTCGTTCTTTTAATCAAACTCCTACCTAGGCGATCGTCATGGGCTAAAAGGTAAAGGACCCCTGACAGTTAAGTCCAGTCGTGAACAACTCTGGGGTTGCGGCACTCATCTCGCTTTACTAGCCGAGGGAGCCGACGTTCGTCCGCGGACAGTTTTTCTGGGTCATGTGGCCAGCATGACTAAGCCGCTTCTGGTGAAACCAGAGCAGCCCACGGAAATACTGTTTACCTTCCCGCCGGAGCGATACCTATTTATCTACATGCACTTTGACGTGCTTTCGAACTGCTAGGCTGACAGGAGCAGGGACCGAGCAACAGCAGCTCACCCCGTCGCGGGGATTCGAACCACCGACCTTCTGATGGGCAAGCCCAAGAGGCTCAGTGGCTTAGACCACAGTGCCACCCGCGTCCCTTTCATCATGGGCTACTTTAATCAAATGCAGAGAGGCTAGTGCTACTCATCAATTCTCAATACCCACTTATTGAAAAGGACAGTTGCCTGTCCTGTTGCAAATGTTCAGGTATTTTATTCTTGCATGACCGTCCTTTGGTTATATCATGTTTAAAACTAGCAAGCACTTGGGCCAGCACTCAAGTTTCCTTTCCAGTCTGGAGGTGTAATCTCACCTTGGATGATTTGGGGGAATTACCAGCCATTCATCCTCATCTTCTTTAACACCCTTTTGGCTTGAAATCAGACAACAGGGTAAATGATCTGGAAGAGTATTCTGAATACCAGGAGTTATCAGCAAAAAACCTCTGAGAAATAAGCAATGAAAGAAGCGTATGAATTCTGGGTTTTAGATTCTTCTAACATAAACAGGGTCCACGCTATTTGGGTCCAACACAAACTGGAGTTCTGTCGTGATTCCATTTCAGTATTGAAGCTCCTCTGTGCAGTGTGCACTCTTCCCTCAGTAATGCATCCTTTGCATTCCAGGATAGCAGTGAAACGCACATGAAATGGCCATTTATGGCAATAGGAGCACCCTTATATCTAATTGGATGGGTATCTGATGTTTGCAGGCGAAGACTTGGGATTAAAAAGAAGACTTTGTGAAGCCGGGGGGAAAACAATGGTCTAACTATTTTAACTTTAATAACTGGTGCCTGAAGATACTAAATGTGGGAAATGCTGTGTCTGATCCATGTTTTTTTGACCGTGCCTCTGCATGACACAGACATCCCAACACTGTCAACCTGTATTTTCTTTGTTGTTCTTCAATCTTTTCTCAGACCACAGAAAGTCCAACGTTTTTCAGAAAAATAGAAAAGTGCAGCGCCCACAGATATAGGTGACTTTAGCAATACCCTTCTATCTTTTCAAAAGATTATGTTTCGACAGCAGTGATTAATTGTTCAAGTGAACCTTATGGCAGCTCATCTCACCTTCAGCAAAGTCTTTACAATCCCATTGATTTTCATCTATAATTAACACTAAAATAATTTCCAGCTAAAATTTTTTACAAATATATTGCACTGTCCCACCATAAAACTGTGTTACAAAACCGTTTCAGTTGCAAAATTGGCTGGGGCATCATAATGATTTTTAAAACTCTTTTAAAATTACCATTATTGTATTTGTGGCATTACAGCACTGTAACACCATTATTACAAGCGGTAACATTATGGTGGTATAAGTCTTCTATTCAGAAATAATTATAGAAAAGTGTTTTAATGCTAATTTGAAGATTGATTAATAATTATAAATGGGATCACAAAATGGCACCCACCACAACATGCATTGTGAATGTGTGTTGATCCTCAAATGGCCCCACTCAAAGCAGCCATGGCACAATCACCAGGGTGGACAGAACACAGAAGGATAGGGAAAGGACAGTACTTCTAACAGTATGGAAAGCCAGCTACAATCTGCTTATAGCTTTCGAAGGAAGAGAAGTGATTGAGTTGCACTAGGAACCACCCATCTTGAAGCAGACTTATACTGCTTCTCCCCCCTCCCTTTCTTTTTTTCTCCCTTTTATGCTGTGTCTTTCAGATTGTAAACTGCTGTCATAACTTTTCCAGCTGAAAAGCAGAATTAAAATGCTTTAATTAAATAGTGTATGGGTAGGATGAATCCGTTCACAGCTGCAATTTGTGGCCATATTCCCCCGACAATATGGGGAAGCGTGGTGGAGTCCTGTCACTCAAAAATTCCCCCCAGGAAATGTGATGTTCCTCGTTTTTATTTATAAGCACTTGGACAGGAGACTTACAAACTTCAGCAAAGTGTCCTCCCTCCCCCACCTCACTTTTTGCACATATTGCAATTGACTCTGCCAGACAGTTTATTAAATCGCCTTTATGGGTATGGTCTCATCATCAGTAATATTGGTAGCTGTTCCTAATTTGCGCCAGCACTATTTGAGGTAGTATAAAATGCTGATATAATGACATACTGCAATAAGGAGTAGTTAAGAGAAAGCTGTTTCTGAAACCTGTATTTTTTATACAAAATGTCAGTGAAATTTAGAATGAAGTCCTTATCCAAAGTTCACCTAAAAAGAAAACTTTATATTTTCTGTTGGAAAACCAAGGCAGTTACACTGTTTCCAGTTCTTCCTCCAAAGCAGAATGTGGGTGTTGGCAGTTCCTCCAGAAGATGAAAGCCTGCTAACCATAAGAAAAATGCTTTTGTTAGGAAAAAATGAAGCTATATCCTCATTCGATAGCTACTTATATTAATTCAAAATGGAGCACAGACAAATTAGAAGACTCTACCACTTTCTATAGACTTGTATGTTTTATATCGCTGACCGATATTGCCAAGGTAAGATTTAGTCCTCGTATTATAAACAGACAACAGGCTGCTATCATGCCAGTAATTCCAATTTTCCCCAACCACCAATGTCAATAATTACTTCTGGAATCAGAAAACAGCTTGGGGACCAGAAAATCCAAAGTCTATTTACCTTCTGTAAATACAAACTTGGTTAATTTATCTGCAAGAATGCCTTCTCCTCTATCAACCTGCCTGTGATGGCTCAGGTTAGCAAAAAGTACATCTGAATTCCAAGTATTCAGGCAGAAACCATCTTCACAGAAATTCACACACAATTGAGCATATTAAGCATCAGCCCTAGAACAACTTTGCAGTGGTTGCTCTATATCGATTCAGGCTGAGCAGGTTAAGTCGGGACACAAAGCTCTCTCACTAGTACTGTATCTTAATATCCAAAATACCTTAAAGAGAGGCATGCACTCACCTTCTTGGAACTCTTTGAGCAGCTCCTCTTTGGTCCAGTTACAAGACGTTATGATGAAAAAGCCTCCAGGCTTCAACACTCTGTGCAGGGAATTCACATATTGCTTCCTCTTCTGTGCTGCGTTGTCTGGGTTCAGACTGATTGCGTCAAAAGTCCCTTTATCAATGCAAACCTGAAAGTCTGATAATGCATCTGATGGATTTAAAATATCTTCTACCTGTAGAAGGTAGTTATAGCTGTCAAACCTCTTAGTGCAGTCATTACTTAATATTTCCTATCAGGTCTACTATGCCTATGCCTTCCTAGGATCATAGAAAGAAAAGAAGTGCAGAACACTCCTAAACCTGGCATTCAGGGATATTTTATTTATTTGCTTGTTTAGATATTGCTGCATCATTCATCAACAAAATCTACAGGGCAGTTTACAAAACATTTCTCGTAAGAACAGTAAAATACTGACTAATTAAAAAAAAACATAAAATCAACGTAAGGCAGCATAAAATAGCAATACAATGTGATGGAGACACCTAGATCTTATTCCCATACATGGGAGACTGAGGTCACAGGACAACAACCCTGAAAGAATAAGCTCTGAATCTTGGTTGTGTAAACAAAACCTGGTAGGCAATGTATTCTGTGTAGTGCCAAAAAACATTTCATACCACTTTTTAGTTTAAAAGAGATGAGGCAATCTCCAAATATGGGAGTAATTGGTCCAGGGTCATACACAGTACAAACCTATTCAGAAGAAAGTCCCGCTATGTTCAATGAAACTTCTAGGTAAGTGTGAAAACAAAAAGCCTCACCTGACACTTGCCCCAATTTCAATGTTTTGTATTCAGTTTAAGACGGGCTTTGGAAATTCCATTTAGTTTTCATGACCAGAACCCAACGATAGACCTTCCCTCAGTAAATGTGTTTAAGCCCATATTAAGGCCACTTAAATTAGTGCCCATCACAACATCTTGTGGCAAAAAATTCTATGTAAAGAAGCACACAAGGAAACTTTTGAAACTTCCAAAAGGGGGGTGGGGCTCAGGCTTTTGCTTTATGACAGAGGAAGAAAAATTCTATCTATGCTCTCACTGCAACATGCCTAATTTTATAAATGTCCATCCCTCAGTTATTTTTTCCTAAGCTAAGTTATTCCAAATTTTTAGCCTTTTTTATAGGAAAAGCCCTCCTATCTCCATACTCTTATCATTTTGCACCCATGAAGACTTAAAGGTAAAGGTAAAGGTACCCCTGCCCGTACGGGCCTGTCTTGACAGACTCTGGGGTTGTGCGCCCATCTCACTTAAGAGGCCAGGGGCCAGCGCTGTCCGGAGACACTTCCGGGTCACGTGGCCAGCGTGACATCGCTGCTCTGGCCAGAGCCAGAGCCAGAGCCGCACACGGAAACGCCGTTTACCTTCCCGCTGGTAAGCGGTCCCTATTTATCTACTTGCACCCGGAGGTGCTTTCGAACTGCTAGGTTGGCAGGCGCTGGGACCGAGCAGCGGGAGCGCACCCCGCCGCAGGGATTCGAACCGCCGACCTTTCGATCGGCAAGCCCTAGGCGCTGAGGCTTTAACCCACAGCGCCACCTGCGTCCCTAATTTTATAAATGTCCATCCCTCAGTTATTTTTTCCTAAGCTAAGTTATTCCAAATTTTTAGCCTTTTTTATAGGAAAAGCCCTCCTATCTCCATACTCTTATCATTTTGCACCCATGAAGACTTACCTGCAACTTAATGTGAGGCAACCCTTCTTTTTCCATTATGCTTTTTGAAAGCTGCACTGCAGGCAAAGAATAGTCAACTCCTGTAAGATTGGTATAACCAGATTTGGCCTAAAGAGAGTAAAAGTCCATTAAGTCCATTAAATGTTTCGTTGGCTTACTAGTTGATTTTCATGCCATTTACTTTGAAGAAAATCTATACAGTGGTACCTCTGGATGCAAACGGGATCCGTTCTGGAGCGGCAAAACCCGGAAGTAACGCGTTCCATTACTTCCAGGTTGCCATGGAGCGCAACCAAAAACACTCAACCCGAAGCTACTTCAACCCGAGGTATGACTGTACAAGATTGAAACATGGCAGCAAACAATGCTACGTTATAGAAGAAAATGCAACAAAGATCATGCACTTGTGCATCAAAGATGCTAAACTGCAGGACATATTTTACAAGAGAGATATTATCGCAATAAATCTCAGATACATGCAATATCTTCGCTCTGTTTTTCTTCTAAACTTCATATACTTTGTGGGATCCTTATGTTTCAGTCCCGCATAGTCACAGCTAGCTTAGATCACTGTGAAGTCAACCAAGCTTCAGGCCTACACTATACCTAAAGATAGTTCCTGATATTTATTCCTGTTTTTATTCCAGAGGACCCATGAAAGAATCAGATTCCATTTCAATTTTTAGGTTGACAAAATTGTTAAAGGCTAATTCACTGCATTAAAGGCAAGGCTGAACATTAAGTGTTACTGATAACACTCCATGTGAAAAGGGGAGAAATCTCATGTGGGATCACAAAACCACACTCAGTTCACCCTGCAAATATTGGGGGGGGGGGATTGGATGAGGCTATTCCCTGTATCTTTCCCCACCAAAAGCCACATCATGCCAAGCTACAGCACTGAAACAATATACACAACAAATAAAGATAGTTATATTGGCCCACCACTTAAAATTAGGCTCCAGAATTGTTAATGTAAGTGCTGTCTAATTTTCAGTGTTCCTTTTTCCATTTACCAAGGTGTCTTTCACCTAAGGGTGAAGACAGATCTGGGCAACAACCGGATTTTGTATTTCTAAAAAAGGAAGGATCAGCAGTCTTATGTTTCTCCTTTGCAGCAGCAGATACAACTTAAATTCAGCAATGCAACTAACAGAGCTTCAGTATGTTCAATACTGCCGGCAACGTTCCATCTAAAGACCATTTATTGGTGTCAACATTTTTTCTCTCTCCCCTTCCCCTTGTATTGTTTACCATTTTGCCTGATGCAAGTTCTGGAGAACTCAAAAACTTTCTCACTATTTAGTAACATTTGGTTGGCCCAAAAAAGCTATTGCTGTAATCTAGTTCTTGGAATTTTAAGTAGTATAGCAGCTGGAGGATATTGGGCAAATGTAAAAGATAATTTGAGCTGAAATTCAGGAAAGCTAAAATTGCCTTGGCTGCTTAAGGAAGCAAGCATGAAAGACCACAAGGACTATTTCTACATAACAAAGTTTGAACACTTTCCATGGGTGAGTTCAAGCTGTAATCTGGAAAGACTACTGAGCATTGCATCAGAACACTATTACAGCGATGTATTTGTGGATTTCATAAACTGGCTCAGAACAGGGTGCTTTCAAAGGCAACACTGACACAAAAGAAGTGGTTATGTGTGCAGAATCAATTTTTCACCTTTCTAGTGCTACATGACATCCATAGTCTTAAATCAACTTTACCAGAAGACAGATACTAGTTGAAGTCAGGTCACACATCTCACTACAAAGGAGATGTAAAATCTCTCTCCCCCTCCCCCTCTCTCTCACACACACAAAATGTTAATTCAGGCAGCAATTTAAGACCTACTTGTTCAGACAGTCCTTTGGAACATAACAGTGAGACTGTTTGTATAATAATGTAACACTGATTATTATTGCATGTTGTATTGTGCACTGCAGTTCTACTTTTATTTTTAATACTGCATTTTTTATTGTTAGCTGCCTTAGGTTCTCATCAGAAGAAGAGTAAGGGTATAGGAAATAAACTGAGAATTCAGTGTAACACATGAAACCATTTTAGATACTCTGGGCTGATTTTGTGATGCTTCTTCTTTTGATAATATTTTATTTATTTCATAGCATTTATACGCCGCTTAATTGTAAAATAAAACCCTCAAAGCAGTTTAAAAACTTTTGGATGTTTAAAGTGACAAACACATACAGAATAATTTTTATGCAACTGAACTGTAACAATTCATATTCAGAATGAATTCCTATGGTTCAATAATGGAGATGGAGATAGGCCACTGAAGTGTTAAATTACATGGACGTTGTGCATTTTAGCTAATGTTTTAACTCTTGCTTGCTCTGTCACTAGATTTAGATTCGCATCGAAAAACACCAGATTTACAAATACCAACCAATTCAACCAGCAGAACACCGTTTCCTGTTCCAATGTCAAGCACAGAGCTGTCCAGGGGTATCTTTTGCTTTTCTATCCATCTAATTAAACGAGTCATGCTTTCTTCACCAAACCTAATCAGAAACAGAGGTTCAGGTAACTAACACTATTAGACTACACAAAACAAAGGCAAACGAACATTGTCAATCTCATGCAATGCATCCACTTCATGATGGCATCAATCTCAAGAGATCACATTGCAAGTTAGTTTGGCTTAATTTTGTAAGCGAACGGATGGCTCTGAAACCTGCTGGGTTAACATTACAGAAGATGAGATGGGTTTGGTGTTGTTGTTTTTTAATCTATAGAAACACAAAGCAGCAGTGCAACTTTGTCTATGCACTTATTCAATTTTTGACAAACATCAGGGATATGAACAATTGGCCTCTACCAAGCAGACTGTAGCCAGCAATTCATTTCCCACATAAAAAACAGATGGCACATGATAATTAGCTATTTTAATTTGCAACAGGTTTAGCCTAGACAAGAGCTGGTGTTTTTAATGAAAACCTCTGCATCACATTACCAGTACTCTAAGCAAAACAGCAGATGTACCATTTTATTTTATTGCATGCACTTTTAGAAAGAAAATAATGCAAAAACATTTAATGCAGCATGTTATGTTGTTACTGACACTTGCCAGATCTCACCAGGAGCACCATTTTCCTTAAAATTTTTCAGTTCACGTTCATATGCTGCATCCCAACTACAGGGAGAAAACAACATGGAAGTTAACATTGCAATGGCTTCATATCTTGTAATCCAATAGTGTGGAAGGACTACATAAGGAAGTAGGGGCTACCCTGTTACCACAGAAACCCAGAGCCCATCCTTTACCTTAACCCTACTCACCACTGATCCAAAACTTGACCCAGTCCCAGTGAAGCTGCAGAATATGCCAACTAACGTAAGAGTAAGCTCCACTGAATGCAGCAGTACCTCCTTACAAGTAAGTATACACAGGAGAGCACTGCATGATTTATCGTCCCCCCACGCCCCAAAAATATACCACATCTTACAATGACTATGTTTTCAAACCTTAAAAACAAGTCATCCCAGGGTGTCACGGCACACTGGCTGACAACCTACATATGCAAAAAGTAAGCAAATTAACATTTGCAAGTAAAGGAAGTTGTGCTCCTCTGGCAAAACTTATTAACCAGACGCCTACGGGAAAACAGTGAACAGGACACAAGCGCAACACAAATTTCCCTGCTTGAGTCCTCGCCACAGTTATTCAGAGGAATACCACATCTAAACTAAACTTACATTTTTAGTTTCTAAAATGAAATATACCACTTGGTTCAAGCCAGCCTAATAGTCACACATTTTACCTAGAACTCTCTCACACTAATCCCAGATGTGAGATTCTGCACATGCCCTTAGGTGCCCTTTCTACACCACACAATCCAGAGTATTCTAGGACCAAGAAAGGCCCTGAACCTGTATTAACTTAATGAAGATCAGTCGACAAAAACTTTACCAACACACATGTACAAACTTACTCTGAATTCATTCATAGGGCCAATATTAAAAACCATATTGCCATGGCAGTTGCCACACAAACAATAACCCTCCTCTACTTTGTACGGAGTTGCATTTAACAGAAACTTCACATTTCCCCCTCCACCGATTTGTATGCAGTTGGCAGGTAATGCTGTGCATTTCAGAATGCAACCACTGTTCACATATAATTTAAATCAATTAAATAAAAAAACACAACACTTCCCCATAGGACAAGATTTAAACCCCTTGTTTCCGTTTTGCTTTTTGAAACCGTGCAGCTGACCATTTTAACAGGGGTTAGTCTAAAAACAAATGAAGTTGCTTTAAAATATTAATAACGAGGTGGGTTTTTCGTTCCTTTATATGATGATGGTGATGATGTTTTGCACATCATTAAAAGCAAGTGAGGGGGGACTCCGGCAAGTCATCAGGACACTTAGTTTCGCGACTGAACCAGAGGACTTATTCAATTAGGGCGTCTAGGACCAATCTAGGTTAAGCTGAATACAGGTCCCATTGCAGTAAAGGCAAGTCGAGTCCCATTGACTTCAAGGAGAATCGAGCTCCATCAACGGGATTTGGGTTCAGCCCAAACGTCGCGAAGGGAAGGCGAAGCCTCCCGCGGTGCCTCCAGCCCAGCTGCTCCCCACGCGGCGGCGCAGCACTCACTGCTCTTTGGTGCCCAGGGCCGAAGGGCCGAACTCCTCCTCCCGGGCGCCCATTGCCGAACGGCGGCCAGCCCGATCGCGACAGGAAGCAGCGCGCTGCCAACCCATCTCTTTAATCTTTGCCTCTCTAGGCTGCTGGAGGACCTGCCCTTCCTTGCTCCTTTAACCTCTTCCTGTGGGGTTTTGAGGGTAAGGCTGGGAAGCACCAGCTGTTTCCGAGGCTACAGTAGCCGCGGCAGGAAGAAAAGCCGGGAAGGGGGGGGGAGAGAGAGAGAGAGAGAGAGAGAGACCTACCATGCCCCGCCCCCATTACGTCACCTCTTCTCTAACTCCCCCTGGGGAAGAGGAAGCGGTTCAACCTCCATTGCAGTCAATAGGAGTCCGCCTATAATTGGCGGAAAGGTGGGAACCGGGGCTGGGCCACTGGCCCCAGTTACGAGAAATGAAAGAAGGCCTTGCTCCGAATCCTGACATTCTCCGTGCAGCTATTTCGCTATACCGCGCCTTTTCACGGCCAGGCCCCGGGTGCTCCTGAGGGGGCCTTTTCCCTCAGACCCATGGGCTTCTAACGGTTCGCGGGGAAACTACGTTTCCCAGGAGGCCTCGCGGCGCTCGCCGGAAGCCCGGGCGCGAGGGTGAGCCGGGGAGGCGCAGGTGCGGTGGTTTGTGGGACCGTCGTCGGAGGTGGCGGCGGCGGCGGCGGGGCTCCATCATGGCGGCTTCCATTTCAGGCTACACGTTCAGTTCCGTTTATTACTACAGCACCAACAGTAGCGCCGACCATGTAAGTGCCCCGTGTGAGGCGACATTTCTCTCCCTCACACACACACACTTCCCGGGGGGGGGCAGGGGAGGCAAGCCTTGCGCGAGAGGAAACGGTCGTGAGAGGGAAGAAGGGGGAGGCGGCGATAGGAAGCGGAGCGCGGCTAAAAGGGGCGGCAGGTAGCCTGGGCCGAGCCGCCGTGGGAAGCGGGATACGAGGGGGAAGAAAGCTGTGTTTGGCGGTGGGGGGGATGGCAGGGCGAGTGGGCGACCTTTCGGGAAGACAGCCATGCGAGGTGAGAAGAAGCAAAATGCGTGCTGAGAATACAAAACAGCTGAGCTTGATAACGAAGTCGCCCGTGGAGCCGTCATGCAGCTTTTCCCAACCTGGTGCCCTGGGCGCTTTCACTTGGTATTTATGAAGCAACATGTAGAGACTGGCCTTGGAGATAATACAATCTGTTTAAAAGGAAAGAAATCTCGTTGGATGTATCTATAGAAGCTGTTTTGTTTACCTATAGAAACAAGGGAAGCAGTAAAATAAAAAGAGGAACTGGGACCGCTGTAGTAAGAAAAACTATATTTGTTTATAGTGACGGGGTTCAGCCGTGGTAAGCTGCAGTGTTAGGATGCTAGAAGAATTGAATAGAGCAAGTGAAGCCTGAGAGAACATTTCCCTGTGCTTTGTTTTTCTGGGGGGGGGGGGATCTGATTCATTAGCAATAATGCATGGATGCCAAATGCAATTGTAGTTACAGCAAAACTAGACAGTTCTAAACTGTTTATGTTTGTGTTTAAATTATTAAAATATGTTAAATTATCAAAAACGTGAGACAAACTAAAAACTACTGAATGCAAAATATGCTGTTTTTCAATTAAATTTATTTTATTTTGAGAACCCACAATACTGGATGTAACTCACTTGTTTGTTTTCTAGGTGAGAAACCTCGGGGGGGGGGGAGATGAAAAGATCTAGGTGAAAGCTTTAGATAGTGATGGTTTAAGCCAGGGGTCAGCAACCTTTTTCAGCCGTGGGCGGGGTCCACTGTCCCTCAGACCATGTGGTGGGCCAGATTATATTTTGAAGGAAAAAATAATGAACGAATTCCTATGCCTCACAAATAACCCAGAGATGCATTTTAAATAAAAGGACACATTCTACTCATGTAATAACACACTGGTTCCCAGACCGTCCGTGGGCCAGATTGAGAAGGCGATTAGGCCGCATCCGGCCTACAGGCCTTAGGTTTTCTACCCCTGGTTTAAGCTGAGAGACAAAACTACCCACCAGTTGGTGAAGTTCTGAATGTTCCCCTTCAGAAGTACTACTAGGTGACTGCAGCATGACGTTAAGTCTATCCTTTAGATAGTTGCTGGTGTTGTTTTATTTGTATGTTTCCTTGCTTAAGTTCTTTATCAATACACCTTATTATACTGATTCTGTAATACCTTTAACAATGTTGCATTGTTTTAGTATGTGTCTGAGTGTTTCCTGATGTGGTGTAATGGTTATAGTGGTGTAAGTGGACTAATGGACTAAGACCTCTAGAAACCTAAGGCTCAAATCTCTGGGAGATGGGTCCTTCTGAAGTTCTTTTGGGCAGAATGAGATGCAGTTGGTGATGGATGGTCAGATAACAAAAGATTTGGATAGTTCTAGGCCAGGTGGTCTGACAGGAGGTATTGGCTGCAGTCTACAGAGACTTCATCTCCTTTTCTGGTCAACTCCAGGTTCTGAGTATAACTGGTGCTGGGCAATAAGGATGGATTAGAAATCCTATTGTACAGCTGATCAGTAGTCTGGTGTGGTGTTGAAGATTTGCAGGCATTTGTTTCTGCGAAGTTCTCAACGTGTATGTTGGAAATTTTGTTGGTGTGTCTCTGGAATTCATTGCTACCATTACAAGGTAAAAGGTACCATTACAATCATGGGGCTGTCACATTCTATCAGCCTACCACATGTTAGGAGTTGCACACAAGTTTGGCGATAGCTTGAGCTCAAATGGCAGAAGACTTAAATGTAGCAGCATATGAGCCCATTTTTTGACCCACTGTGACAATAATATTGATGGCAAAATGCATCTGCACCACGATTGTGTTAGTTTGTTGTAGACCAACATAATTTTTCGGGGGGGGGGAGCTTACAGTAGCTTTCAATGTCGTCCATAACATGATACAGTAATACCTCCGCGAACATCCGTCTTTTCTAGCGTCCATTCCAGCGAATGGCCACAACAAACCCAGAAGTACCAGAACTGGTTATTTCCGGGTTTGCTGCTCATGCATGAGCAGAAGTGCAAACCGCTCCACACGCATACATGGCGCTTTGCCCTGCGTCCTTTTCGGCTAGAAGCCAAAGCTCTGGAACGGAACCCAGTCGCAAAACAAGGTACAACTGTAATTGTAAAACCCATAGGGGTGCAGTAGAATATATTTGCTTTGAGGATAAAATCACCTGCAGCTATCTCAGCCTGGATGTCATAAATTCTGCAGTTTGGTCTCTGAATATGTCAGACCAACTTACTTTGCTGAGGATTTCAAGGATGGCTTATAACACTGAGAAGGAATGACTGGTTGGAGCCAGGAAGTGAGACAAGCCTCCTTGTGAGAACAAGTGGCTTCCACAACCTTGAAAAAGATGGTTAAGATCACACATAAAGAATCCTCAATCATAAGTACTGGTTAATCACAGCCACACGCAGTGTTCAAAATTTTCCAGGCGCATTTTGCACTTGGCTATCAGCCACTTGCAACCAAGTGAAGATGCCCAGGCACCAGGATGGTACCTGATGTCTCCACTATCTGGAGGTGCATGTCTGGGGATCCTTGGATCTTGACTGTTTTCACACACTGGCACCACATCCTTTAGAACTCTGTTATATTTTATCTGTATAAAGTAAGTAGCACATAAGCAGCACACAAAACGCTACCAAACCATTCTACATTCTAAATCTTATATTAATAATCCAAAAATTGAGAGAGCTCACATAGAACATAGAATGGTTTGGTAGCGTTTTGTGTGCTGCTTATGTGCTGCTTACTCTATACTGTTATATTTTAACTGCACAATCAGAATGAATTGTGCCCCAAAATGGCAATTAGACTTTCTGCTTTTGAAACTGTAACCCTGGTTGAAGGAGCCATTTGGCGCCTAACCTACATATTTGAGTTTATAACCCTGGTCATACGCCAATTGAACATGTGCAAAATGGTTGCCACCTGTATATATATCATTCTTACTAAATTTATTGGATGCTTTGTCTTGCTGAAGGCAAATCAAAGCATCTTTCTAAAAACAAAAGCAACCCCCCCCCCAACTTTAAAAGGCCATAGATAGTTAACAGCCAAAGGTCAGATTGTAGAGGAATGTTTTTGCTTGGCGCCTAAAGATATGTACCAACAGTTCCAGGCAAACCTCCTGAGGAGAGCATTTCACACACATGAACACATAAAATGTCTGTTCTTTTTTTGCCTCTGGACCTCCCATGAAGGGTGCACACAAAGACGGCCCTCAGATGATAATCACAGGGTCCGGATTGGTTCACATGGGGAGAGCTGGTCCTTGAGGTATTGGGGGTGGTGGCCATGGAAAGGGCTTTCTCTGTTGCTGAATGTTCTTCACAGGGAGGCTCACTTGGGTGCCAAACTTTATATGATTCTGACACTTTTTATTCACACAGACTTCCTAAACTGGTTAACTCTTATTTAATTGCCATGACTCTTTCATCTATTCCCAGTTTACTGCTTTTATACTACTTGCAGAAATGTGTTTCTTCTCATTGTTATAAGAATGTCCTGTAAGATGTTCTAAGAGTTTAGAAGTTGCAGGGTAGGCTAGAAACTGTTTTAAATGATACATTTTGCCATTTTGCATGTATCCTTCAGTTTACCAACAGGAATGGAGAGATCGCTGCATAGAAGGGGCAGGGAGGAAGGTATCGGAGAGGCTTGTCACATTGGCATTGTTTGGTGTTGTCCAATTGAAGCCATAGTAGGAGTTCCATAATGTGTTTTGACTTATTGAACAGTAAGCATATTGAGCATATGTGCAGCTCCTTCATAATTCTCTTGCCATTTTGGGCATATACTAGCAATATCCCCCTCCCCCCAAAAAGTGCTTTTGGAATGATGATCATGAAATCGTGTAAAATTTTCATGTTATATTTTCAGTGTATATTCCTCTATGCTATTCTATCCATAGATGGAATCTGTTCACCTGTGGGAAGAAGACACTTAAGAACAATGTAACATATTCTGTTCAGAATCTTTAAGACACCTCTTGTTAAGAGGTTCATGTCTCTTTCCTAACACCGTAAAAATGCTATGCTTTGTTTTAATTTTTGTTTTTGTTTTCTTGTTTCAAACAAAAAACTAATTTGCAGTTGAATTTAATGGATTTTTGGATTACCATTAATTGTGTTTAAGTTTATATGAGCTACTTTGGGGGATAACAAGGTAGAGTATAGATCTGGAAAACAATATTCCCCAAATTTGTGGTTTATTGGGTAAAACAATATGACTGGTTTAGGAAAACAGGCCTATTTTAATTTTATTTTGCTTGTTGATAAATAGCAAACAAATAAGTTAATGATATCTTTGGTTTCTGTTGCATTATGCTTTATTTACAGATCTGTGTGCTAAATTCAGTACTTTTTGTCCTTCGGATGAACTTTTTGTTTGCAACTTAAACAATTTTGACTTTGGATCAGTGAATTCTGTTGTCTGCTCTGGAAGGCAAGCTTCTTAAAGTGCAAGCTGTTCCAAAGCCCCAAATAGGAATGTTCTGCCTACTTTTTGCAGTATGCAGCTACTGGATTGTAGCTTTTGCAAATATGCACTGGTTTGTGTTCTCTGATAGCATTTTGTAGTCCTGTTTTATCTGTGGAATGCTTGTTCTATACATTATTTCAGAACCAAGTAGCTTGCATGCTATTTTTAAAAGTGAAGTGAACAAGGCAACTTTCAAATTCCATTTGTGTACTTAGGATAGACTACAGAGAACAAGAGAAGTTCTAAGCTGCTGTTTTTACCTTCTCTATTCTCTAATTCCAGCAGGGGCCTGTGTGACACACTGGCCACATTCACACAGTGCTCAACCATGTCCTTGGTTGAGCACTATGTGTATAAGCTGGAACTGAGACAAAGCAAACCCTCAAGCTTGTAGACTTCCTCCTCTATTTCAGCTAAGTGAAGGACTTAACCAGCATTTTCCCCTAATTTTTTTTCTGAATCTCTGCTTCTTGTCAGGGGTTCTGGTTGAAAACAAACCCATGGTTTGAAGTTTGCTTATTTTGAAACCAAATTCAGGGAAATTAGATACTAGTGAAGCCATTTTGGCTGCATAAGAGAAGAGAGGCAGTGGTAAGCTATAGGTTAGTATTGTGTGCAAAATAATTTCTTAATCAGTCAACAGTGATATTCCAGTGAAGAATTTTTTGGCATTCCACTATATATAATGAATATACAAAATCTCAAGGTAATTTAAATACACAGGAAATAAAGGGAAAACATTTAACAGTCTTTGATATAACATAGTTTATTGCATGAGGCTACTATTGAGCCATCCTGGAATTTTGATTTAGCAATCTATCTCTTTGATGAGTGAATTTATCCTACTGCATGAATGGAAGTCTAGTCTGCTCACACATGCACAACCCTGGAATGATCCCAGCTAGAACATGTGCCCACTTTGATTCAGAAAGAAAGCTTATTAACCCCATAGGATCCAGGGGTCTTAGTACTCTTAACATGAGTCAACAGTGTGATGCGGCACCAAAAAAGCTAATTCTGTTCCAGGCTGCATCTGCAGAAGTATGGTGTCCAGACGTACCACTCTATTCTTCCCTGGTCAGACCACACATGGAATACTGTGTCCAATTCTGGGCACCATAATTTAAGAATAATGTTGACAAGCTGGAACATGTGCAGAGGAGGGCAACTAAGATGATCAAGGGTCTGGAAACAAAGCCTTATGAGGAACAGTTGAAGAAGTTGGGTATGTTTAGCCTGGAATAGAGGGGACTGAGAGGAGATATGATAGCCATCTTCAGATATCCCAAGGGCTATCACCTGGAAGAGGAAACAAGCTTGTTTTCTCCTGTTCTGGAAAGTAGGACTCAAACCAGTGGCTTCAAATTACAAGAATGAGATTCTGACTAAATATCAGAAAGAACTTTCTGACAGTGAAAGCTGTTCGGCAATGGAACAGACTCTCAAGAGAGGCAGTAGACTCTGCTTCCTTGGAGGTTTTTAAGCAAAGGTTGAGTGGCCATTAGTCATGGAATGCTTTAGCTGAGATTCCAGCATTACAGGGGTTGAACTAGATGACCTTTGGGGTACCTCCTAACTGTTCGATTCTATTCTATGAGTAGAGGTCCATTTGTGCAACCTTGGATTGTGCCCTTAATTTCAGTTACATGTAGTTATGAAAACTGCATGAAGATAAAACATGATGGAGTACAATTGTAGGTTTTGTCATTAATCATAATTATTTTGTTCAATTTTATAGGAAGGATTTCTTTTGGGAGAGATAAGGCAAGAGGAGACGTTTAGTATTAGTGACTCTCAAATCAGCAACATTGAATTTCTGCAAGTTATTGGTAAGTAGCTACAGTTTAATAACTTGCACTGCAGTTGAACCTCATTCATTCATTCATTTCACTCCCATGTTTAATGCTTTGAATTATCAAAAATTGGTCCGGTAAGTTTCTTGACAGAAATATTTGGAGCTCTGTTCACTACTACTACTTGATTTTCTACTTTCTGTGGCATATGATAAAACATCCCAGGTGTACACTTCAAGGCTTTGGGGACAGGTAGTCAAGAAAAGAACAGCTACTTCATGAGGCCATTTGCACCTGGGTACATGTTTTTCTAGTTCAGCAGATACACAGCTGAGTTACATACTTTTTTTCTTGTGCTTGAAATACAGTTCAGTTCCTAAGGGGGAAGGAAGCCACTGGATTGGAAGTGTGGCTTCATGTTTATAAGTGCTAAGTGTTCCAATATCTGTAGAATAGTGCCCTTTTGTTGATTATGGTAAAAATAATATGACTAAAGAGCAAAACACTTGTATAGGTTAATGTCATTGATATTAGAAACATTCTTTATATGTTCAGGGAAATGGAATTGGGTATTTGCTCTTGGGTTGATGTTTGGAAAAAAACATGTGGGGTACATCTTGGTAGCTTTCCACTTGATGCAAAGTATAACTGAAACTTACACTGTCAATTTCTTGTTACAGATATCCATAATCATGAGCCTTGTTCCAAACTCTTTAGGTAAGTTACTTTGTCATCTTTTTCTTTTTCCTCTGTGCCAATTGCAGGTGGGCTGAAACCAACATTAGTATAACTGTCAGAATGAGCATCCAGTCTAATTACTATTTTTTAAATCAATACCACAGGTGTTATGAAAGAACATCCTTCAACTTTATAAAGAACAAAAATAAATTCCGAGTGCACATGGGAGCTCCCATATGTCGTATACATTATTTTACATGTTTGCAATGCATCACATTAAAAGTAATACTTAAATGATTCTTTTCTCCTTATAAAGTCTCCTTTTAAAAATAAATTCTTTTTAAAAATTCAGCTTATCCTTTCAGAGACTTAGAAATATGACTAGCTTTCTAGGGATATGTGGATTTATTGTTCTGGCTAAAAGAATGCAGATGCCAAGTTGCCCTGTTTGTACCAAGCGATTTAATAGGAAGTTTGTTTTTAGGTGGTTCAGTTCCTTCATTTTGTGGCTCTCTACATTCACAGAATACTTTTTGCCGTATCGTATTTAACAGATTCCATGATCTGTATGTAATATAATTGATGCTGTATGTGTTAAATGTATAGCTATTGCTAATTGAGGCAGTTCCATAAAATTATTGCTTGGTATGTATTTATCCTCTTCTAGATTTCCAGCCAGTTTATTTATCACACTTATTGACATGATGTTTTAATGAAGACATTTAACAAAAATTATATACCACATAATTGTAAAAATTAAAAAGATCCTGTAAGTGGTCTACAAAAACATATTTTTAAAATCTTTATTTAAGCATGATACATGTTAAGAGAAAATGTCACTAGTGATAGTGGCCTTTGCAGCTTTTCCCCCTGTGTCCAAGAGCTTTCCAGTTTTATGGATTCTCTTCTTTTTTAGAGCATCTTCAAATATCCAAAAGGTTGTCACATGGAGGATGGAGCAAGCTTGTTTTCTCCTACTCCGGAGATTTAAGTTACAAAAGGGAGATTCTGACTAAACATCAGGAAGAACCTTCTTACTGTAAAAGCTGTTTGACAGTGGAACAAACTCCAGCAGGAGTTGGTGGATTATCCTTCCTTGGAGGTTTTTAAGCAGAGATTGGATGGCCATCTGTCACATATGATCTAGTTGAGTTTCCTGCATTGTAGGGAGTTGAACTAGAAGACACTTAGGGGTCTCTTCCAACTCTAATTCTATGTTTTTATGATATTACATTTATATTCCACCTTTCCTCCAAGGAACTGAACACCATGTATGTGGTTCTCCTCTACTACATATTATCCTCAAAACTATGTGAGATAGCTCAGGCTGAGAATTGGTAACTTCTTGAATTTAGATTCAGGTAGGTAGCTGTGTTGGTCTGATGCAGTCAAAATAAATTAAAAATTGTCCAGTAGCACCTTAGAGACCAACTAAGTTTGTTCTGGCTATAAGCTTTTGTGTGCATGCACACAAAAGCTTATAGCCAGAACAAACTTAGTTGGTCTCGACAATTTTTTAATTTTTTAACTTCTTGAAGATCATCTAGGGAGCTTTGCCAGGTGGGGTTTTGAACCCTAGCCTCTGAGTTCCTAGTCCAGTGGTAACCATTACACCATGCTGGCTCTCAGAAGTTGTCTGAAACTTTCTGCCAATCCTAGAAATACCAGCACTTCCACATAGGAAAATTGAAAGCTGAAAGCAATAGGCGTCTATATATACAAAAACATTTGTTATAAATTCAGTTCAGAACATCACCACCCGACCCCACCCCCACTCATCTTTTCCCCCCTCCACCTCTTTCCCCCTATTCCTCCTAATGTCTCAACAAATGAAACCAATTTGTTTTGTTTTGTTTTTTAAAAAGTGTTACATGGAAAAAAATACGAGAGAGAGACATTGCACATACTTTGTAAATCAAGAAAATCTTTAATAAAAATACATTAATATAAAATAATAAATAAATAAATTCAGTTCAGATTATACAGTGTTGTTGTCAATGAAGTTTAGACCTCTTCTTTTGCTTAAACATGTACAGGAATAAGAATTTGTACACAATGCACAGCATCTGATAGTGATTTATTTGAAGACAAATAAACCTTTGACATTGTTCTGTATAAGAATAGGCTTCGTTTTGCTAAATAGTAGCACTTGTGTGAAATAAGAAACTAACATGGTTGGAATAGATGCCTATTTTACTGTGCCTTTAGTGTCGCAATACTCTAAAAAGAAAATTTCTTTATTAGACTGACTGTTGTCAATGAGTGTAATGCACTGTAAGCTTCCTCTACAAAGAGGCTAATAATTTAGCAGATAATTCTAGAAGGAATGTCATTTTCTAATACAGGATATACTTAAGTTTCTCTTCAGATGTAGAAATTTGTGGTATTTAGTTACTATGTATGCTCAGTTAAATGACGGCTCCAGCTTGATGCTGATATAAATATGTGATGCTCATGTTAACCTCTTTGAGATGGAGGCTAAGAAAGTTAATTGTTTGGAACTGCTTTTAGGGAGATAAAAATGCTATCTGATAATAACTGAAGGATGCATCTTCATTTCAGAGACATGCCTTACAAATCTCATTATAAAATCTCTAAAAATGCATATTTTATATGTGTTTATTCTACACACACAGTGGGTGTTTTGAGTATGGATACTTGCATACTGGGTGTGTTTGCCTTACTTAATTGTTCCTTACAGTGTTGTGTTTGAATAGAGATTATGCTCTGCTTATACAGTACATCTAATACATCTAAGAGCTAGTTGAGATAATTTTTTATAAACATTAGCTGTAGATTTGTTACCTGTGAAACTCAACATTTAATAGCAGACTTTTTTCAGGGGTACATATGTTATTTTTCATAACTTAGCTGTTTAACTTCCCTATAATATTTCTCTATAAGGTTTAATCGTTCATGGATGTAGTGAATAAGCAGCCTCAGACACACCTTTACAGTATATTACATTTTATTCCACTAAACATCACTGACTCGATTCTAAGCCAAACCTATTTTTTTCTTTCTTAAGCTTTTATGACTATGCGGGCAAAGTCAATGAAGAGAATTTGGATAGGATTCTTAAAGATCAGAGAAAAGTAAGTCTGCACTTCTTTATTAATTTTTTCTCTGTGCTACCGGTAAGGCCTGAAGAAAAAGTAACGTAACATTTTATCATAAAGAATGATGAAGGGAAATATGTTAAATATTAGACCAGGCGTGGCTAACCTTTTTTGTCCCAAGCGTTCGTGGCCAGTCTGTATGCACATACACTCACACACCGTATGTGAAAAGGATATGTAATAAATAAAAGAAGGGAAAGTATCCCAGTGAGCATTCACAGGCAACTGATAATGGGGAGCTCTGCCCCCTAGCTCTCCTCTGAGCCATCTCTCAATCTCTCTGAATCCTGTAGGACTGGTGAAGAAGAATTGCCTAAATGTTTACTGTTTTGTAGTTGTTGCTCCCTTTGCTTGACCTAATTCAGTTTCATGTCAGTGTTAAATAGGATGAGATGTAGGATATAACCCCAAGGAATTTCCCAATACTTCTTTTAGGAAATAGGTTTTCTAGCACTACTTTTCTTTAACTTCCTACCAAAGGGGTATACCCACAGCAGAGCAGTGCCCACTACTTCTAACTCACGTGGTCAGCACTCAACAGTGTGGAAAGACTTTTTTTAGAATTGTAGTTGGTTTTTCTCTTCATGCAATTTTTTTATTGTACTCGCTAGTTCACTGGGGCACTGCCATATCTTGTGTTTTGTTCTATATCTTTCTAAATTTCTTTTAAAAATGAAAGGGGGAAAAACCTTTGTCAATGACATTAAAAGGGACTTAGTGGTTCATAACAATCAGCAGCCTAACTCTCAGTTACAGCTGGTAATCGGGTGGAACTTCCTCATCGCTTTCATCTTTCCTGTGGCTTCCATGGAAAAAACGTTTTCCGTTCTCTTTGAAATATAGAGAGGGGTTTCTTTTAGTTTCCTTTCAAGTAAGATCTAAATAATTGTAGGAATTTTTGTGCACAGTTAAATATGCAATAACACTTTTCTATTTATTCTTCTTACTACAAAATTTCCCTTCTTCAGAATTGAAGTATCTTAGTACTGTTTTCTTTGTATCTACAGCAGAGGTTGATAGTGACTATATTTGGCTTTGCAGACCATTTCTAGCAGCTCCCCACACCCCTCAACAATTTGGCTGCATTGATGGTGCGTTTTTAAACTGGGAAAGGGAGGTGTTGCATTTGAGCCCCCATCAAGCTGGTGTGACCAGAGAGGTTTCAATCTCTCTGTCCAGATCAGTTGATGATGAGAATGCAGACCTGATGAGCAAGGAGAGTGGGCGCTCTTGAACCCCATTGCTGCAGTAGTGTGAGCTGAGAGCTTACATTCTCTTTACCCATAACAACTTAAAGATGAGATTTTTCTCTCCCCTGCGGTATGAGAGAGAGAGAGAGAGAGAGAGAGCGTCATGCGGTCCTCAGAGCATTGGATAACGTTGAATGTGGCCCACAGGCATAAAAGGGTTTGCTACTTAAACAGTAGAAAAACATAAGGACTTGAGGGAAAAGAAGCTTTTAAGGATCATGTGATAAGCAGCATGCAAGTTAAATTGAATGTACTTCAGTAATAATATCTGCTGTCTTTGAAACAGAAGTTTTCCTGTCACTGCAAAGTGTAATATTTCCTGAAGCATGGGATTGTTGGTAACATGAAGGGATTCGATTTTCTCTAGATTGCAACAATGCTATATTGCAGAATGCCATTTATTTCTTTGATTGGAATAATTAGGCTTAAGAATTCTAGCATCATGTTGGGACTTCATAATTAATCTATATTGAATGTACTTTTGAGATGCAATTTTTATCCTTCAGTTAATATTCCCTCAATTTAATCTTTATTGTAGAACGTTATTGGATGGTACAGATTTAGGAGAAACACCCAGCAACAAATGTCATATAGAGAACACATCATTCATAAACAGCTGACACAGATTCTTGGAGTGCCTGATCTTGTCTTCCTTCTCTTCAGTTTCATCTCAACTGCAAATAACTCAACACATGCTTTAGAATATGTTCTCTTTAGACCAAACCGAAGGTAAACAGTTTATAAGATGTGAAGGGAATCTGTTCATCCATTTTAATGATTTTTGTAATTAAAAAAAGTAATAATCACAGATGATGTGCAAGTTGCTTTTCCTCTGAGTGTTTCAGTTGCTTCAAGTGTTAAATAGCTGGTGTGTATTGTACCAGATGACATAATCCACAGACAAAATCCAGAAGTATATGCTCTTCTCTGGAAGCTGTCAGGATTTCCCCCTAATTATACAAAACTGCTGAGTAATATATCCAAAAGAGGAGTTACAGTAAATGACCATTTTGTACAGGGGTTCTGTTCCTGGCCCAAGCATGCATTGGCAGAGCATGTATAAGCTCCCTGCACCCTGTTCCGCCCTTTTAGTGACTCATTTCGTGATGTATTCAGGTCACTTCTGGGTTCAGCACTGTGCATGCATGTGCCATCGGTTAATTGGTCATTGCCTGTATATGGAAAATATAATGTAGGAATTTGTAAGAATTATTATTGGATAAAACCAACTTGAGAAGGATTCATTTTTAGAGTCTTGTTAGTTTAGTGAATGCCATTATGCCTCATAATCATAATCATGATTATAATCATAATCATGCTGGGGCAACCCAGTTAGATGATGATGATGATGATGATGATGATGATGATTGCAAACTGTATTCTCAATATATCTGCTAGTAAATATTCTGCTGTCTTTTCATTAACGATACTTTGTGGCCCACAAGAGTAACTAGAAACTAAAATATTTGAGAGTCATGAAAATGCCCCAATCACAAATTGGCTTTCTATAGCTGATCTGGTTGTACTTGCATATAGGACTGCAAACTTTAATTAATTGAGCAATCATCTAAAACTGTAGCTGATAATTAGTGGGAAACAGCTTTAATCAATGTGACTTAAAAATTAAATATGCTTCACCTTTTTTTTTTAAAGCTATTTAGAAAAAAAACCTATTTGGTTTCTAGTGGTGGTGGGTAATAACCTCTTTCTTATATAGCCATCATTAACATTTTCCAGCTGTGAGTTAGTTATATTTTATAGTTTGGTGAACAAAAGCTAGGTTCGATTCCTTTAATGTTCTGGTTTGCATGTACTGCAAGCTATGACTTACTGCGTATAAGCAAGCATGCTGGTGCATTGAGAGAAATCATGAGTGCTGCATTTCCCCCCTGGTCTTGGTGTACTACTAGGAGTAAGCTGCAAGTTGTAGCCTAGGGTCATTACTTACTGCTAATGGTTTGTTCGGGTGTCAGCACTTAAGATCATAACTGGTATGTTAAAGTAAAAAAAGGTGAAGGTAAAGAACCCCTGACAGTTAAGTCCAGTCACAGACGACTCTGGGGTTGCAGCGCTCATCTCGCTTTACAGGCTGAGGGAGCCGGCGTTTGCCCGCAGACAGTTTTTCCAGGTCACGTGGCAGCATGACTAAGCCGCTTCTGGTGCAATGGAACACCGAAACCAGAGCAGCACACGGAAACACCGTTTACCTTCCTGCTGGAGCGATACCTATTTTCTACTTGCACTTTTGGCATGCTTTCGAACTGCTAGGTTGTATTTCCTTCTTAATTGTAGCTTTTTGAAACTCTAATCATTGTGGGGAGGTAGTAAGGCAATAGGCTCTTTTGGGTGATTATTATGACTGGAATCTCTTGTAGGGAAATAACATTACAGAAAGTAACCTCATATTTCTAAACTTTTTCTGCAGGTATAATCAAAGAGTGTCACTTACTATTCCTAACCTAGGCAACACAAGCCAACAGGAATACAAGGTCTCTTCAGTGCCAAATACTTCCCAAAATTATACCAAAGTTATTAAGGAGCATGGGTGAGCATTGTTTTAATATGTAACTTAGTCACACTTGCAGTGGATCCGTTGATTTCAGTTATCATGACTCTCTTAGATATCACCAGGAGCAGATCTAGAGCATTCTTGGTTATCTGATATTGTTTAATGACTGCTATTTTTTAAACAGTACAGAGAAGCAGAAAAATAAGTCAAAAACTTTATTTGGGATAAAGCAAATTATCAAGAAAAGCAACGTTAATGTGACCAACGTTAACTGTAGAAGATCTCCACGTGTATGACTTTTATTGGCTTAAATGAGGCTCCTTGTTGGCTTTTAGTCATTGTTTGTTTTTTTGTTTTTGTTTGTTTTGTGTGCAATAAATATTCAGTCTATTTACTTTGTGGAATAAATGTTTCTTTTGTGTTAATATAACATCAGGTTGTGCAAAAATAACTTTGGATTGTATCCAATGGTGTCGTTTTACTTGATGGAAGGCTCTTTGATCTAGTTCCAATCAGTGGAACAGGAAAGGAGGCCATTTTTGCCAATTTCCCTCTCCTCTGCAAAACCTCACCCCCTGGCCAATTTGCTTGGATTGGGGATCCTTTGGAGCAACATGTGCAGTAGCACACAGAACTGCAGGGGGGAATGGAATTGACAAAAATTGCCTCCCTCATTTTTCTGCAAATCGAAACCTCTGCTGGATCAAAGAGCTTTGTGTCAGTCCAGGGTGCATCATAGATGCTATCCTTTTCAGACAGCTTCAGCAGTCCAGGCCTTGCTTCCTGGAGTATGGCTCTGAAAGGTAAACCCTTTTGAAGGGTAAAAGACATCTTGGAAAAGCAGGATTTGCCCATTTCTAACACATTATTTCTGATGTATTTTTAGTACTGCTTTTTTTGATAAAGATGGTGTGATGAAGGACATCAGGGCTATATATCAGGTTTATAATGCACTTCAAGAAAAAGCACAGGTAATTCTTCTTTAATGTTCTGTATTTATTGTGACAACTTTCTGCTTACTAATGCAAAGCTACAGTAAAACTTTCATTTTGAATTTAAATGTTTCATGAACAACTTACATTGTGAATAGTTAAGCTATATTAAGTCAAATCAACTAATTAAAATGTTTAGTTAATAATGCTTAATACAACAGAAATTTCTAGCATAAGAATTGTAGGTAATAATTGTCTATTACAAGTTTTCCCTGCTTTAAGACTGAAAGTAGCTGTCAAGGAGATAGGCCAAATTGTCCTATGTCCAGATCTCACTTTAGGATATGCATGGGCAAAATGCTGAATCTTTGCGGCTGCATTCTTCTGAAGGGCTTTCTCCACTGGACTTGATTGCAAAATTGAGGCCCTACTGTATAATGCATTAAGGCTCTTTGTGTGTGTGTGTGTGTGTGTGTGTGTGTGTGTGTTAAATATTTGATAAGGGATTTTTAAAGAATACTGTAGCATTTAAAATTAGCAGAAAATAGAAATCCCTCTTTGCTCCAGTCCTTCCTTTTCTGTGATTCAGACCCTACTGTCTATTATCTGGTCTTTTCAAGGTCTGGATGCCATTGTGCCAAAGTTTAATTAAGGCCATAACGGCATGTTTACACTTAAGTAGCTGCCCCAATTATGTGTCTGAAACCTGGTTTATGGCATTACTGGTGGTACAGTAAGCATCCATAACTACTCCCGAGTTGTCATCTCCCTTTTATTCTTGAATCCTGTGGGTTGATTTGAAACTGCATCATTTGTGCCACTTCTTTATTGTTCAGATTCGTAACATACACATCTGGTAGTTTAGTTTAATATATTTATATATTGTTTTGAGGAGTCCCAGAACGATTTACAGTAATAGAATGTAGATTATGAAATACATAAGATGTTCAATAAAACAAAACAGATAAAAAAACTAAAAGTGTTCATCAGGTAGATAGCTAACCAGGTTTTATAGACTGAGGGGGAACTACATGAAGGTACCCACTAGTTAATTTCTAAGAAGAAAGTTGCCCAAGCTTACCTACCTTATCTCAGTTGTATAGAGGCTTGTTAGGTTTCTCAGCAGTGATGGAAGGGCTGCTTTCACATGCTCAGAGGCACACTTCTATATTCTGTATATATGATCCATGCTGTGATCATTAACATCTATACAAATATTAATACCCTTAGTGGTTCTCTTAAATAGTGCATCTCTATGTTTTATTCTTTTTTTAAAATACATTTGACGTTAAGTAATTGCAGTTATCATGCAAGTGTGTTGAACCTCTGTCTGAAGCAAAAAAATTTAAAAATGCAAGCTCTTGCTTTCTAGAAATCACCCTTTCCAATATTTGTAGGGATGTGACTTTCCTTGCTTTATGTTGGTGCACAGGTGACCTAAAGAAACCTGCCTGTGCATGCTTTGTGGGCTTATGCTATTTTCTGTTACGTTTAAAACTGCTAGTCTGTGAACTTTGACTTAGGCTTTCCCCAAATATTAAGTCCTTGCACATTCTTTCTCACTCGTAGCTCTTTGAAAAAGAAAAAAACAGATCCATGTGAAATGCCATGACAACTTCAGATGAAGGGTGGTATACAAATTTAATAAATAATAATAATATCTCATCTAACTTTAACATTTCTAAGTTCTAAAGAACAGTCAGGCGTATAAAAAGCCTCTTCCCAATATATTCCCCACCTGGCCAGTATTCACTAAATACATTGCAATTATAGCATAAATGGATTTTTATTAAACTGTTTCTTCAGCAGGCTGCTCATCCCAACTTACTAGCTGTAGTGCAAATAAACTTTGCACTGCACCAGCTAGAGTGGCCATTCTCTTGCATTCCTCCAAATAACTACTTGAATTTTTTGGTTTGCCAAAGCTGGTGTCAGCATTAGTGGCTTGGGACTACTCTTACAGTTTTTGTAGTGCTACATCCCAGGCTGTGAGTGGACCTGCCCTGATTATTACATGACCCTCATGCAGTTTTGCTGCAGTGCATAAAATCAGTTTGCATTACTGTTCTCAGATTCCAGTAAGTAATGATTGAGAGGTGGTGACATAGAGCATTATCTGTTTTCAACGAGGGTTTATGAGTTGTTGCTTGGCCATCAGCACACATAGCTTGGCCATGTATGAAGCCAAAATCTGGCTGCTAAGAGTGCAATTACTCCCATCTACTTGGGAGTAAACACCATTGAATTCCAAAGAACATACAGCACAGTCCTAACCATGTCTACTCAGAAATAGTTTTTTAAAACTTAGTGCAAATTGTATTTCATTCCTTCAGTACTTTACAATGATGCCCAGAGTTGAAATTTGGCAACTTCTTTTTCTACCACAGTAATTGAGGTTTGGTCACAAGTGGTGCATGGTATATGAATTATGAAAATCTCACAGTGGCTGTGTCTTGGAACTTGATTTTTCTACATTGCATTTCTACTAAGGCTTTTGAACATGAATTTTCACTAACCTTGTGTATTTCTCCTAGGCAGTATGTATAGAAGTAGAGAAGAGTGAACAAGCTGCTGAAACTTTCCAGGCAGAAGTCAATAAGCTAAAAACACAAATCTTGCAAAAGAAACAAGAAAAGGAGCAGGAAATAAGTAAGCCTTTTCTGTAAATATTCTCTACCTGGCTGGGAAAATTGACCGAATCCTCAGCTCTGCAGTGCTCCATTACACAGTCCAATTGGAAACAAATCCAATATTTAGAGTTTAGTGCATAGCACAATAGCATTTTGTTCCAGACCCTTTTCTAAGGGTGATATCCATTTGTGTCCATCTTTGTATGCAACAAAGATGTATTCCACACATGCCACCCAATTTGCTTTGTAGGGTTGGAGAGCCCTACATATATCACATTGGGTATTTAGAGATGATACCATACACCACCTCAGTAATCTAGTTTTGTGTGAGTGGCCACCTCCTTAGACCAAATATCAGGCATATCATGTATACTTTAATTCTGTGGGGTAAGGAAAGCTGATGAACAGGGACAATTATAGAATTGGGGATGCACCCTCCCCTTGACCATTCTTAAACACTGTTCCAGTTCTCTTTGTAAATTGGTAGATAATCCCTGATGCAGTTCCTGCCTAACACAAGAAGCTTTGCTGGAGTAACTGCAGCACAAACAGAAAAAAATAGTGTTAGAAGAAGCAGGGGAAGGGTTAAACTAGAAGACGATTATATTAGTAGTGATGGGAACTTTGCTGCTAATGTAGACATGTGGAATGGGATGTTCATTGAAAATATCAAAATATGACACTTAATTGTAGTATTCAGAGTGATGGGCATCAGTTATGATCTGGAGATGTGAAAGACGCTGTATGTTCCCTGGGGCTCTAGAATGAAGTGTGTCCTTAAAACATGCTTGTCTTATATCTGAAGTATAGCTTTCATAGTTATTAAACTATGGGTATGGCTGGCAGTTCTTCCATTCCAATTAGGAACCACTTAGATTATACTTGTTGCTAATTATAAATAGCTGAGTGGGAAGCCATGTGTTTTCTATTTCTAAGTCCATTCCCGTCAACTCATAATATGTACCAGGTAACTTCCTAAACAAAATTTTAATGGGGGCCAGTTCACTTTGGATTGGACCATATCCCCTTTGTGTTACTCATGAACACAAATATTCCCTATATTAGCTGGCACTTAAATGACTAGATGGAATGTGGTGAAAGTCCAAGCAAGTGCTTAGCGGAGAAATCAGGAATAAGATTAAAGAAAAATAGGATTAAAGGAAATGTGGATTGAGAAATAGAGAGGGCCATATATGGGGGTGCTAAAAGTAGAAAACAGTAAATGCTGAGGGCAGATAAATGTGCGATAGAAATTTCAGCACTAGGGAGCAATGTTTGTTTTTTATTTATTGTTGCCTCTTCAAATGTAGCTTCTGACGTATTGAATGTGATCCTGGCCTTTAAGTGCTACTCTGATCTTCTATCAAATAGTTCTCCAATATATATGACTAATGGTTCAAAACATGATTGGATGGATAACCAATTAAATACCAAGTTTGAGTATTGGAAGGATAATATATTTCTTTCTGCAGTGTGTTGATTTTGGGGCATAGCAGTTCTGAGTGGTTTAACAGTCACTAGATTTTCCAAAAGTACATAAGCTTTAGGGTAATGGCAAGTATAGAACAAGTTCTTCAGTTATAACTAAGTACAACAGATTATTTTTCTCTAGCTCTTGAATGCCTTTCACTTTCATGCTTACTTTTCCCTGGGGTTTGATTTTACTTGCTTATCTGAGGTTTGACTGTATATTTTGACAAGGGTAAAACCCTATGCCATCAGACGTTCGGCTTCCGAAAAATGTTCGAAAACCGGAACATTTACTTCCGGGTTTTCATCATTCGGGAGCCGAAACGTTCCAAAATGGAGGGGCTCGGGATCTGAGGTTTGACTGTATATTTTGACAAGGGTAAAACCCTATGCCATTAATTTAGAACCCTAAAATAAAATTGGGTCAATACAGTTACTTACACAGCAGTTATTTCTGTTTCTCTACAGTTTTGGGGCTCATTCAAACCCTATTGTTTGTGTATATTTTAATATGCTGTCCTATCCACTCCCTTGTCTAATTGCCTTGTGGTGGGGATTTATTTTGATGAAACCGCATTGCTAAGATATGCTGTGAAAGACATAAGACAAGAAGCAGAAGCTTTTAGGGTAAGGTAGCAAGTAACCAAAGTGAGAACTGAATAGGCCTGATAGTGTGGTAGAACTCATTTTGCATGGTTTCTGCCCACTGCATTCTCTCCAGACTGTGCAGAAGAACCAAAGGAATATTGAAAAGTTTGAAAAAAATCCTTCAATTTTAGAGACACAAAATACTGCTTCTGACATTAGAAGATTGACTTTTGAAAAGATTATATGCATGTTTAGTTTCATTTGTCCATGACAGATGGTATGTGATAGTTCTAAATTAGTGTTCAAAACCTCAGCGCCTCATTAGCTAAGAATCAAAATCAAAGTTACTGTTGTATAGTTCAGAGATACATAGATCTCATCCCAGTTGGTCTCAGTAACATTTGAGGAAAGAGGTCAGAAATGAGAAATCTGTATCTGATGGTTTTGTGGTTCAGGTGCTGTTAGGAATTCTCTTGCCTAAAAATCAGCATACTTCTCAATATTAGGTTGTGGTTTTGGCTTTTCAAAATAATAGCCAATTGAAATTGCTTTAAATGGTTTTACTTCAGTCTTTTCCTGCATAAGTACAATCCTCTGCTGTGAGGCATAATACATGTATGCTATATATACTCTGCTGTAACTGTACCATTCTTTTTTGCCCATGAGGAATTCTCTTTTGAGAGGCAATAAATGTACCTAAAGCAGCCTATTATCAAGTTTGTGTTAGTGCCTGCCTTTGAGAAATCCTGTCCATTTGAGTTAACTAAATCAAATTTCTCCACTTCACTGGGTTTAACTTCTTGCAAGACATTGCAATAATGAAGCATGCTAGTACTAGCAAAGTGAATTCTAGGAAAACTAGTTCAGTCAGTTTAACATTGGCAGTTTTTCACTCAAATGACTTACTTAAACATAGTTGAATACATATGTGCATTGTTTCTTTTCAGTGCTCATGATATCAAAATTTTATACAGTTTGCCACATTAAGATACCTTGTTTTGACAGCTAATTACATTCCCCCCCCCCACTTTTTTGTAGGACTGCAGCAGGCCATCTTAAGCAGACAAATGTCAAATGATACCTTGGAGCCTATATTTATCCCCCGAATGTCCCATGCTGGATTTGTTGCAGAAGGTAGTAATCTTGAAGAACCCGATGCCTCTGATCCTCCTCCTCCTTATGCTGACTTGAGTGTAATCAATCACGACAGTGCCATACGCCCTGGTGTTCTAGAAAGCAATGTTTTCATGCCTCGACCTCAAGCAGTAGGCTCTTCCAGTTATGTTTCCACAAATACAGGATTGAAGCTTTCAGGCAATGGAACATCCATGCCATCCTCTTCCCAGGCGACTGTCGGTGACAATGTTAATGAATCAGAAGACAGTGACTGTGAGAATTTTCTTGAACCTACAGAGTCATCTGACAATGAATACGCACAGACAAGAAATTCTCGTCCCCTGACACATGCGGATGGAGATTCCAGGAACACTCAAATCTCCAAGATCTAATGGAACATGAGCTTAATATAGCACTATCTTTCCTAAATGTTACGGAAATATTTTGGGATTTAACTTGGAGGAAATGGGCTACAAAAGTGGATTATTGTGCACAGCAGATGTAGAAGACTTGAACTTAGATGGCTTATTCACTTTTGTGATACATTTTTGCAAGTTTTGTAATTGAATCATTAGGATAATCAAACTACTAATATTGATGAAATTCATGGATGTACTGGTAAATAAGCAAAGTGAAAAAAAAATTTTTGGGGGGGGGGAATCCTGTGGCTTTTGTTGCCATATTCTCCATAAAAAATGGAATTTAGCAACTAAGCGCACTCTAATGATCTCAAATCAAAGCTTACCTCGTGCACTATCATGCCTTGAATTTTGGGGGAGGGGGGCATTTCTAAGAACTTCGATCAGCAGGCTTTTTAATGGTGAAGCCAAATAGATCATTGCCAGAAACAAAAACCTTTGATAATTCCAAGCAGCCTGATTGGAACAAATGTGAGCTATATTCTCTGCATGCTCTTTTAATAGAGATGAAGTTTGTTTCAATCTTTTTCTACTAGCCTAATGTCTATCACTTAAAATTATGGTTGCCTTTTTATGTAGAAAAGCGATTACCAGTAAATCATCAGTGAATGTCTTAAGCATAACTACTCTGACCTTGGTGGATTTAAAGTGACTTTCCCACACTATCATCAGTTGCATTTTTGTTCTAAACATAATGAAGAGCACATAGCAGAAAGTAGTGAAATAATGTGGTCATTTCTGTCAGGCACCGAACATTTAATGCAAAACTTCATGCAACTTTCAAAATAATCCAGATTTACTATGTAAACCACTTTGAGTCTCTGTTAGGGAAAAAGGTGGGATACAATAATAAATAAATTAAATAAATAAATAATAAAATAACAAGTCCTGGAGAATGGAAGAGCCTGTCTAGTGCAATCCCCTAGGGTTTTCCTCTTAAATTAAAACTATAGCTCTTCTCATGTTGGGGTAAGAACCTGCAAGGCATGAAGTGGAATCCGTTTAAATAATTTTTGAATGCACTTACTATATTTTTTATTTTATGCTTGCAGGGAAAAAATTGCCCAAAAGATACAAAATAGTGCCACTAAGTATCAAACTAGGCATTTTCTTCAATTAGCAAATGGCAAACCTTTGATTCTGTAACAATTCGCCTTTGCTTTATTTAATCCAACTCTTGATTAAAAACCCACATGAAGACTTCTTTTAGATATATGATTGCCTACAGCTAAAAACTCAGTAGCTAAACAATCCCACATCTGTCTGTTCGCCTCTCTGTTGTTTGTACTAAGTAAAACCAAGTGGCTTTGAAATATGATAAAAATACTTCTATCTCCTTGGACATTTGGGACTTTATAAACATTTCTGTTTTCAGTACTTAACATACTATTTGGCCTTAACATGATATGTTTTGTTTTACATTGCGGCAGTCTGTTCTAATTAACAAAAAGTGTGTTTGGGTTTTATTAACTTTGGGTATCTACAAGCATCTGTTGTGCTGGTTTGTTAAATAAGTGCTGTTGCCATCTCATCAGTTCATTCAAGAAATTTTATTTTTATCTCACTCAAACTTTTAATGTACATCTCTGACAAAGCAGTTAAATGTGACAATAAAATCTTATTTAATCCTTTATCTTTTAATATCTGTCAGCAGTGTTTCATTGCAGTGAGATCACGCATCTGCAAGTGAAAGCAGTGTTAAGATCCACCCCTCAATGAAACAAATGATTGACAAAACTGTATATTGGTTCCCCTATTGGCTGAGTTTAAAGAGGAGCACCCATGAGATTATGGTTTGTATACAGTAGTAATCACTTTTTCTAATGTCCATTCACATTTGCTCATGCATGGCAAATATCTATAATCCTTGCAACAGAAGACTGGCAGCAGCAATTTAATAAATATCCCCTTATTATAGTACATCACAACAACTTTTGGAGGTAGCAACTCCATTTGCATGGGTGATTCAGCTGAGTCTGGATAATGTTGAATATGTTTCTATACACACAAATTCCTTCTACAAATATTGGCATATCTAATTTCTCAGTGGGAAAATCATGATGTTGAAATATTACATTGCCTATAGTAATAATCTGTTATAAAACCTGTGGTCTTAAATCTGTTGCCTGTTTCTTCATAAATTGGGGTTACAGAGGCATACACTTCATTGGCATCAGTTTCTAAGTAACTCAGAATCCGTACAAACCTGCCTAATTATCTCCAGTAGAAGCACCATCATTGACGTCCTGCCCTATTGGTTCATTGTAATTGTTATCTCTGGTTATGTGTTAGGTTATGACTGACCATAATGCCTGTATAACACAGATGGAATGCTTGTCCCATCAGCAGTATCTGGTGTGAATATGAGCCCTCTTCCATTATTCTTCCATCTTACTAGGATCCAGACTCAGCTGGGAATAGGAACTTCCATGCAGTAACTTGTTTTTAACCTTCTCTTTTGGAGACTAATCTTCTGCCTTTTCTCCTTTCTCTAACAACTCATCCAATTATTTTGCATATACATTTGTATTATGTAAAAACAAATTATAATATGGGGAGAAGCAGTGTCCTTAGATTTGTTCCCTTATCACCACTGAAGAAATCAAGTGATTACAGTATAATCTTCGTTACTATGGTGGCAGCTTGCTTTTGTCTGCCTAGATGCTTAATATATTGTCTGAGATGTATTCTAAATGGCAGAATGGTAAGTGTTCTGTAGTCGGAAACAGGTCTAGCTTTTGTAGCGGGTTTGCTATTGAACAGCGTAGTCTTCTGCAAAGAGGATTGATTGTCTGAGCCCCACTTATATGTATCCTCCTGTATTTTTATTCTGCTTTCCATAACTAAGCTTAAGGCAATGTGCGTGGGAATTGCCATGCAGTCTCCCATGCAGGCACAGGCCAGACACAAACCTGATTTGTTCCAGCAGTTTCTTAGTTCACAAGAAACTTGGGTTTCATATTGCCATCAACTCAGAGACAATTTTTAAAAAAATTAATTGGAGGTGTAGTTTTTCTAAACTGCTTGAATCATTTTTGAATTATGGGCAGTATATAAATGGATTGAAATAAATAAATGTGTTTTTTTTAATGTCAGAAGCCATTTTTAGAAATTGTCGCGATCAACTTTCCCCAGCCTGGTGTCCTCCAGATGGCTAGGACTACAATTCCCATCCTTCCCAGTTAGCATGTGCAGTGGTCAGAGAGTCCTACTCCAAAACATCAGGGAGGGCCACAGTTGGGTAAGGATGGCCCATATTGCTTGTTGAACCTATCTACCATATATCTTATGGAGGGACATGGTACCAAGCAGATCAGTCTGCCTTTTGTGTTGCTCTTTGCATACAACTAATGCCAGGTTGCTAGATGAATAATCTGGCAGGTTGAAAATGGACATGTCAGTATACACTGTTCTTATGACCACATAGCACTGTTATCTGATCATGGGACTTGGATTATTAGCATAATCGGTTCCTGCTCAGTGTGGGCTCTGGTGCGCGCCATCCTTTTTCTTATAGAGCTCGTGCAGAAAGGGCAACTTCTGCTGAGATAGGAGTCTCTATTTCCACAGACAATAATGATCCATTATGGTAGCAGAGCTCTGGGTTCATTTATTGACTCCAGCTGGCATTTCTTGGTTCTTTAAGTACACTATTTTGATTGCATCCATTTCCTTAGGACTGATTGCTTGTCCTCGTACTTTGTGACTCCAGGGTGCTGCAATTTTAATACAGTCGGAGTGAAAGGCTTAAGTGGTAAAGCAGCCTGCTGTATTTCTGAAGAATCAATTTAGCACTAGTAGGAAGTTGTGGCATTGGGAAAATCAATTATTTTCCTTGTGAGCTATCCATTTAGAAGGTGAAGTTGAGCGGCTGGGAGGCTGTTTTATACAGTTTGCCTTCATTTCTGCCAAACGGTTTTAATGAAGGATGTGTTGAAGAGGGGAAGGAAAGCCATCCACTGTCCACTGAGGACAGAAAGGATGGGATTGTGCACATGTTATTGATGCTCTGTTGTTTGGGATGGGGGGATGCAAAATGCACTTGTACATGTGCCAAGAAATGTAGGTGAGAGTACAGACTTTATGGCTTCAAACTATTCACACTCCTTTGACGGCTTTTGGAGCTCCTTTTCCCTTGTCCTGCTTCTATAGACATCAATCTGTACTTTCTTTGGCAGTCAAAGTTGTCACTTTGTTACCGAGGCAGAGTATCAAGTGTGCCCCCCCCCCAAAAAAAACCCCAGAATAAGTCAAGGTACCTAGTACTCAAGGATGGTTAAGTCACTGGCACCCTCCCTCCCTGTTTTTATGTACATATGCCCCAACACACTGCACATTCTGTGAGCACAAGCCATGCTCATTATTTGGGGGTTGTGATTTATTCTACTTCTGCAAACCTTGGGTTCCTTTGAACATGATGATACATTTCTGTTGTTTCTCAGCTCCAATTTGGCTACACAGGTGCCATAACTCAGCAGCATCTGACTTCACTAAAGATACAGGTATATTGCATCACATATATAGATATTTAGAAGCTCCATGTTAAAACTAGAGACAGTCTGCCTTTGATACTAGAAAAGGCAGCAGAATAATGCTGTTTACCTAAAGCATGCCCCTTTAGATGCCAGGATTTTTAGTGAATTCTTCTTAAACGGCCTCGGTCCAGTATATCTGAAGGAGTGTCTCCTTCCCCATCGTTCTGCCCGGACACTGAGGTCCAGCTCCGAGAGCCTTCTGGCGGTTCCCTCACTGCGAGAGGCCAAGTTACAGGGAACCAGGCAGAGGGCCTTCTCGGTAGTGGCGCCCGCCCTGTGGAACGCCCTCCCATCAGATGTCAAAGCGATAAACAACTACCTGACATTCAGAAGACATCTGAAGGCAGCCCTGTTCAGGGAAGTTTTTAATATGTGACATTTTAGTGTACTTTTCATCTTTGTTGGAAGCCGCCCAGAGTGGCTGGGGAAACCCAGCCAGATGGGCGGGGTACAAATAATACATCATTATTATTATTATTATTATTATTATTATTATTATTATTATTATTATGTTAATTTTTGAAATCCAAAAGAAGAAGATGTGAACTTCACCACCTAAGTGAAAGCTGGGAAAGCTATGGTCTATATTAATATTCGTGTTATATTCTGTGCAGTACCATTTTATGCATGTTTACTCATGGTCAAAGTATTTGTATTTATACAATGTGTATACCACAGATCTGCATTGGGGAGGGAAGGCTTAATATAAGTGCAAAGTTTCCATTGGCAATTATGGAGCAAGTTTCATTGATAACAGTGGGACTTAAGGACAAACAGCATGTTACATGTAATGTGTACCATACAGCTCCATCTCCATCTTGTATTTACTTAAGTACAGGTGCACAGGGAGATAGTTAGCAGGACCACAGTGTGTGGGAAGAGGAGGTTTTATCCTTTCTCTCCTGTGCCACAACCCCTTGTAAATTTTCTCACCATGCAGTTATAAGGGTTAGTAGCATAAGTTTCCATTTGTCCCAACCCCAGTTGGCTTGCTTCCATTCTGTGTTGTTTTGTTCAGGTTAGTCAGGAACCTTAAAGGAAGCACAAGTTCTCCATTGGAACCATATTGAGAGGGTTCTAAAGAACCCAGATGGCTTTTGATTACCGCAAAAGTACGTCTACCTCTTGGTTCCCCACCCCAATTACTGTTCCCCCTTGATGAACCATAGTCTGCCTTTCAATACTTGCAGGCTCTGAGTGGGGCACTTAACCCTGGCGTGCAGTTGAAACCTTCAGTTCTGACCTCACTCAAGAAGCCCCCTCAATCTTCTTGGACCAGAGAATAATTAGGTTTTTATCTTTTCATTTCCAAGATTTTGCTCTCTTTCCTGTCTTCATGTAGCCCAAACCCCTGTATTTGCACTCAGGCTTCCCATGGCACATCTCGTTCTCCACTGTAGCCTTCAAATCCCTGGTGTCACTGCTCACAACTTGAAATTAGACTTGAGGGCTGTAGGTCACCCACCCCTGAGTTAAGTGTTGCATTTAGCCTGAGGAGACCCAAGTGTCTATCCTCACTTGGCCATGAAGATCAAGTCACTTGCAGCCAGTTTAGGCAATTTCACAAGTGTGTTATGCAGAATGATAAAAATGGGCAATCACATATACATGCTGCCTTGACCTGCATGAAAGATAGATAAGGTTAAAATGTAATTAAGTGTGCATAGGATTACAGCGCTAGGATCATTTTTTGTAATGCCCAGTCCTCAAAATGATAAGTGCCAGAGTCCGCAGTAGTGCTCATGGGCACCATGCTTCCCTCAGAAACCCTTCTTGGTGCTTGCCAGCACCCTCTCCCGCTCCCATTTTTTAAAATGGATCTTTTTAAAAGGATTTTATTTGTTGGGGGTATTTGGGGTGAGGTTCTAAGAAGTATTGTCACTCATTCCGTGAAATGGGTATTTTGTAGTGCTTTTAGCAGTTTTTATTTGATTTTCAAATGTGTCCCCTGGCCCTAAAAGAATGATGACCGCTGACTTAGTGCAATACCATGATAGAATTATTTTCTGTCCTATATATCAAAGCTCCTTTGTTTTGACACCAGTACCTCTACCCTGGCGACTGTTCCAGCCTATTGAACACAGTGTTCCTTGTCCCTGTATGCACCCCTCCCTTCTGTTCCTACAGAAAAGAATGCTTTTAAAAATTACGGTAGAATCCATGTAATTGTCCCTCTTAATGACATAATGTGTGCTTAACTGGGATCTGTGCCAGGCTACAGATTTAGTACTTGGCAATTGAATTCCATAGTCTAAACAAAGGGTTAGAGACAGCCTCAGGTCGATGAGTGTACATTGCCCAGTACTTCTGAGAACAAGTAAGATACTGTGTTTACAAGATTTATTTTGGATCATGATTACAGGCAGTATATAAACACAGCAACAAATTCTACTGCAATATGTAGGCTGTATCAAGACAGTGATGAACATAAATGCATGAAATTGGAAGAACATTTTGTGAATCTCATTTTCCAACAAGATAAAAGCCTGATTTTAGGAAATTTACCTTACAACAATCATGTTTTGCAATCTGAATGTCAGTATTTGAATTACAGGGGAAAGGGAATTCCAGTCAAACTAGTTTTACTGAGCACCTCCATGGAATGCTACACCGAGTCATGGTTTTGATTAAAATTTGTGAAGGTCAGAATCAGATTTAATTAAGGATCGAAACCATCATCCAAGACTGCTCCATTTGACTTAATGTGTTTATTGATACAGCCATATGTTTTTCTCTGTTTAGGAAATCCTCAACCGCATAGAAAGAGTTGCAGGGCATGAGGGCAACATGATAATTTTCTCAGACATATGGTTTAATGAGTGCCTTGTATTTATTTCATCCAATTATACATGGTTGCCATTGTTTACCTGTCATTTGTATGACAATCTTTTGTTTCTGAACCTCTTTTAACTCTATTTCTAAAAGTGAGGGCTAAACACTTCTTTTTAAGCACAGTACATCAGACAACTGTGATTATCAGGTTTATAACAAGTAGCCATGGGCTGGACAGAAATGTCAGGCGTGTGTCTTAAATGTAGTCCAAATTCTGTCAGAACTGTTGATTTGAAAATAAATTTTACCAAATGATCAGGAAGGGCAATCACCAGAACATTAAATTCCTGCTTCAGACATAGATAAAGGAGCACTCTTGAAATGGGAACCTGGTGGGAGCAAATCATTTTAAATTCATTATGCCATTGTAAAGACTGTTTCTCTTCTATAAAGATGAACACAGCTGGGAAACTGGCTTGCTCAGTAGTAGTAAGAAGACAACTAACCAATTGTATGGGTGAATGAAACTTTAGTTTGCTGCTTATTAAAGCACCAAAATCCATTCTTTCACAGGACACCATTCCAATCTAAGCCTCATGTTAATCATTTCAATCAATCATTGGAGCGTAATTGCATTTTTTTCAAGCCCTGTTTTAAACAGATATATAGTGTTGGTTCAGTTGGTAGAGCATGAAACTCTTAATCTCAGCATTGTGAGTTCAAGCCCCACTTTGGGCAAAAGATGCCTGCATTGCAGGGGGTTGGACTAGATGACCCTCATGGTCCCTTCCAGCTCTATGATTCTGTGATACTTCTATGACATATTTAACACCATCTATATATTATAATAGGGACATGGGTGGCGCTGTTGGTTAAACCACAGAGCCTAGGGCTTGCCGATCAGAAGGTCGGCGGTTCGAATCCCCACAACGGGGTGAGCTCCTGTTGCTCGGTCCCTGCTCCTGCCCACCTAGCAGTTCGAAAGTACAGTACATCAAAGTGCAAGTAGATAAACAGGTACCACTCCGGCGGGAAGGTAAACGGTGTTTCCGTGCGCTGCTCTGGTTCACCAGAAGTGGCTTAGTCATGCTGGCCACATGACCCGGAAGCTGTACGCCGGCTCCCTCAGCCAATAAAGCGAGATGAGCGCTGCAACCCCAGAGTCGGTCACGACTGGACCTAATGGTCAGGGGTCCCTTTACCTTTTCATATTATAATATGTCAATTTCTGGTATTGGTGCGCTTGCTCAGAATATGGACCAAGCAATTATATGGGCAATATGTGACTGATAGCCTAACTTTTAAAATTTCAAAAATCATATTATTGAAAGTGACTATCATATGCTGCCAATATTTATGGAGGTTCAGTGGGGAACCATTTTTTCTTTGTCACTGCACCCAACTTTCCTGATAGCTGGGAAGACAGTTTTGAGTACAAAAAAAGTATGAAGAGTTAAAACACAACTGCTCTGAACAAATTGAACGTCCTTGCAACTGCATTTCAATTTTAAAAAGAAAGAGAGCCTCTACTGTATCTCCATAATGTGAATTTTGACCCTAAATCTAGCAGATGAAACAAGATAGAATCTTGCTCATCTTTTACATTCTATCCAACTTCTTTTCAGAGATTTTTTTTATTCTGCCCTATTTTTAGACAGCCACAAAAGAGACTGCCTCCAGTCTATTCCAGCTGCTGCTTTGAAAAGTGCATTTAGAACCAAATTTAATGGCATGAGAAGGAACCAAACAGGTTTATTGCTTAACTCAATAAAAGGAAAAGCATCTGTGTCCTGTTAAAGCAACAATGTAGTGACTGGCTGCCCTGAATAGATCACCAGATTCATCCTCTTGTGTTGGGTTTGTGTCCAATTCTGCTTATACACAGGGACCCTGCTCATGCTTGAATGCAGTTCTGAACCACAAGTTTCCACCTTTGTATTCAGAGGGGGCCCATTTTCTACCAGAAAGCTTGTCCTCATTTGGTGACTCACTGAGCATCAAACTACAGGCATATTAAGTGCAAACTGCATGGGGGGGGGGTTTAACGATGGGATCAGAGCAAGGATAGAGGGGGAATTTAACCCTTTTCTCCTCTTCTACCATCCATTTGGGGATTTTCCCATAAAGCAAATACCAGCTTCAGAAGAGGGATTTTTCCCAGGACCACAGCAGGTGAGGAAAGCATTAAACCCACCCACCCTCATCTGCTCTGATCCTGTTAATTACCACCCTTCTCCAGCTGAGATGATTTGCATTTTTAAAAACCTAGCATCTGATGCATTTCTGTGTAGTTTGGACCTCACACTGAGAACCAAACATATAATTGGGGGTGAGGCCTTGAGGGGCATTGTGGAGGCTTGGCTCTCACAGGAATATCCCAGGCCTCCTCTCTGAATATTCAGCTTTACTTTTCCAAAAGGTTTCTAGCCCCTGCTATCAGGGGATATGTGCAGGTAGTAAGTAGCCTTCTGATTTGCTCAGTGAGAAATACATCTGTCCCTGCTTGTTCTACAGCCAGCAAGGCATGGTGATACATAGTAAGTACAATTTAATTTTTAAACTTTATTAAATGTTGTTAAGATTATTTCCTGTGTCAAATAAGCGGAGAACATAGTGGGATATTAGAGTTTAGTGGTTTGTTGAGTCCTTCACATACACTCCTATGCTCCCCAAACAACCGCAATATAGTTGACCACATGAAGCAGAGATGGGGGAAAGTCCTGCTCAATTTGCATTTTAATATTTTTTTCACTCCTGAAACTATACACTGTCTGAAACACAGCACTGCTGTGAATTTTGCAAGGTAGTTATTCAATTTTAAAAGTGCACAAAAATCCATGGGGAGGGGGAAGGAAGTGTGTGTAAAAATGCCTATATTAGTCAAAGAAACATACACAAATGTATTGCATTAAGGAAAGTTGTTTGCAAGAATGCAATTTTGAGGTAAAATTATAGACAAAAAAAGTATGTGTGCATGAAGAAAATTGTGCACTAGAATGCTGATCTTTTTTAAAAAAAACCAAGCTGATGCAGAAATATGACAAACTGAGTTTAAGATTGGAAACAGCTGAACCTGAGAAAAGTCTGTACTAAGAGTAGCAGCAAACAAAGTTCTACTCAAAGTAGACCCATTGAAACTAATGAACTAATGCTGCTAGTCCCACCCACCATGTGATTGCAATCCTAGCCTCAGCCACACATGCAATGGAGTGTCTGAAAGAGGTGCTTACATGCTTAAAGCAGCTACAGCCCCTTTTTGATACCCCACCGAATGCATGGCAGTGTAATCATCAGCTGGGCCAGTGCTTATGGTGTTTCTTTCCCTTCCGCAAGTTAGGCATATGTGGGAGTGTGTAGTGCATCTGAAATTCCCAGAGAAGAAGCAGGGAATTATTCCAGACGGAGTGTGACCTTACAAACACCTCTATCTTTGGAAACAGATGGTGGAGTATTGCCATTCTGATGCCCATTGAAGTGATTGACTGAGACTTCCCCCACCCCCTGAGAGGTGAAAGTCTAATCAAAGACAGTCTCCACACTTGGCGGTATTTGTTTCCTCTTTCAACTTCAGCTGAAATTCTATCTGCTGTTTACCACACTTCAAGAACGGGAATGGTCTAGTCCAAGTTACAGGACTCTGTTTTTACCACCTCTGGACACTTGGCTTATTTACCTTGGAAAAATACGACTATTAACAAATTGTAATAGATTAAGCAACAAACAAACAAACAATAAGTTAATTGCAGAGAAACATCTGAGTGCTTATTTAATGAGTGGGATGGGGCTGAGGGGTCCGCAGTGAAATGGAGACTTCAAAGTAATTTGGCAGTTTTTTTATTTTTAACTTTTGCCTCACTGAGTTCACCAGTAGTGATTTTTTTAAAAAAGCTTTTCTCTCTGTTTTAAGTATGTTTAAGCCTGAACCCAGTAACACAAGCAACTATCCATGGTATCTCTCTATCCCTTCCTGATAAATGATCTGAAATTGTATGTCACATGCCCAGTTGGCTGTCTTCTCGTTCAGAGGTTAACCAGGGTCATAGGGATGACCTAAGCAGTTTGTGCTGTGCAGGGGCTATTTCTCTTAACAGTGATTTGTTTAAAGGGTGTGAGTGCACTCATGCCTATGCTTCTCTTTCTCTCTGGCATTTTGCCTTTCAGTGCCATTCAGTAAACAATGATCTAGCAGTATGTACTCACCAATGGCCACAATACCTATATTTTGTGTACAGTGTGTTTTGGATGGATTCAGTTTGTAGCAAATATCACTTGCTTTTCTTTCTTTCTTTCTCTTTGTTAGATTGGCATGAGGGTTTGACAGAGTATGAAATGCTAGGTGACAGTATAAAATATTATAGTCTTGTATCATGTAGACATGAGCTTTTGCATCTGTAAACACATACTTTGAAGTTAGAATAATTGTTGCTGCTGCATTGCAACTCAAGCTGGCTGGGACTGAGAGAGTCCAACAACATATGCAAAGCCACAGGTTCCTCACCTCTGTGTCACGTGGTAGAGTTGCATTTAACACAGTGGGTTTTATTTCCAAGTTAGAGTGCATTGGATTGTATACTCTGATTCTTGAAAAACCTTTCCCCTAAAATGCAATTAAGAGCTGGTTCAGTGCATAGCTGAATCCTCTAGTCTTGGAGGATTAATATTAAACAAAATTGTATGTTACTGCTTTGGGTAGAATAGCAGCACATTATTCTTTCCATTTGGTACTTGAAAATTCTGCCACAGTCGCACCTTGCTGCCTAATTAGACCAATGCACAATCTGGTACTTATAAAATGTAGTCAGTGCATGGCAATGTGAAAGTAACCAATTTTATATGCACAGTAACATTTACAGTCCATCTTTACACACGCTTGCTTATTAGGCCTGTTGATTTAAATAGGGCTCTTTTCTAAGCACATATGCTTAAATTCCAAGTACATTGCATCTTTAAAGTGTACGATGTATCCCCAGAGGCTCATATTGCCGGCTTTGACAGGTAATGTGACTAATAACTGCGTAATCTTCTCTGCCTACTCATCGTCAGGCGCATTCAAGTGTGTAACATTAAATTCAAAGATGCTGTTATTAGCATTACAAGGGATGTGAGTATGTCAATGTCTATAAATGAAAGGCAGTTGCGGACTTCCGGGTCGGCGCCATCGCCGAATGGCGGACTCCCTCCGAGCTCCAGAGGGAGTCGGCTGGGTAGGGGTCGGGTCCTGCCGTGCCGGCGACGCGGGGACCCTCAAAAACCATGGGCGGAGATGCCCATGGACTTGGTGACTCGGCGGGCACCGTTTGCGCCCCCCCGACCCGCGAAGGAGCCTTTTTAAAGGCTGCGGAGCGGGTGACGGGGGTGTGTGGTGCTGTGAGTCCAATGCTTCCCCTGCCCAGTGAAGCCGCATGCCATTCGGCGGAGAGCAACGACTTCTTCTTTGAAAATTTCGGATTTGGACTAAAAGGAACAACCCGTGAGTAAATTGATTGGACTTAAAAGGGAAATTTGATCTTTGAATTTGGAGCGAGCGGGGGGAGTGCAAAAAGGAAGTCCGCCCCACCTGTTGTAGATGGCTCAACGCAAGGATTTGACAACTAAGATCGAGAGATGAACTTGTTTACCTGAAAAAAATTTTTAACTTCACGAAGGGAAATTACAATAATTGTGCTGGAGGAGAAGACTGATTTGTGGGAACTAAAATGCAACCCCCCCGGGAACCGGGAATGATCCGCTATGAGAGACTGGTGAAGAGACACAGAAACTTTGACAGCTGTCAAAGTAGCTGTCAAAGCAGGAAAATAAAAGAGAACTTTGTTACGATGGCTTTGCTGGTTAGATTTGTTACAATTTGGACATAAATTATTGGAAATAAAGGCAACAAGTTATTTGACTTTTGGGTCTGATTTTGAAAGAAATTAAGTTACCATATTCCCTCTAGAGGGAGGCTGGGACATTGCAACAGTAGCAGCAAGTGGAAAAATACTATGAGCAGGATCTGTTATCTCTTGGGAAAGCTGCAAAAACGAAGCATTATTTTGTCTACAGAGGTTTCTATACTAAAGGAGACAATGGATTTATCTATTGAAGAAAGGAAGGGACTTGACGCAAGTTATGTTCCTGAATAACAAAAGCCTCTGTGGAGAACAAGAAGTTTCTGAATTAGAAGGTTTCTGCAGCAGAACAGGAAAAAGCAACCTGAGGAATAAGAGCTGGACCAAATTTGAAGCCGGAGTATTTGGAACATCCAGACTTTAAAAGGACCAAGAAATAGAATTTAAGTTAGACTCTTAAACATAGAGGTTTGGATGGAAGAACAATGACTTTTTCTGAGAGTTTTTTCGAGATTGGACTTTCTGAAATTAAAAGCTATCAAAAGACGGCAAAGTGGAGTTGAGATATAGACGTGGATACACCAGGCTGGCAGTAGACAATGGATGAACTTTGGGGATTGGAACCGGGGAATTGGGGGGGGGGGAGATTTGGAATCCAAAGGCTGTAAAATTATATATTATTTCTTTCTTTTCTTTTTTCATGTTTGTTATTTGAAAATAGGGGAATTCGTGGAAGGGAAATGGGGTCGATCTTAGGGAATTATATAAAATATAAGGAGAAATGGTTCATTAAGATAAATAAGATAAATTAATTTGGAATAAATGGGTTATTTAAAATTACAAATAAGGTTTTAAAATTTGGGGTAAGAATCTGTGGAATCAATTTAAGGGAAATGGAATACAAGAGGGGGAGGGGGGGGAGTCCGGGAAAGATGCCACTGAAACCAAGTGTAAATCATATTTGTTTTTTCTTTTTTTCTTGCTATCTTTCCTTTTTATTCTGGAAAATTTTTAATAAATATTATTAAAAATATATATATATATAAATGAAAGGCAGTCATCTAAGACAGCTGCATCTAAAAATGAGAATCCTTGCAAGCTTTTAAAAAAAAAATCCAGTTGTGTTCTTTGGGACACTGGGGCTGGGCAACATCTAAATGAACTTGTAAATATAGGTTGTTTGCCTGGATCTGCCCCAATATCCCATATTCAGAGATTATACCTGTTGTTTTAAAATCTCTGACATTGAGGCAGTGTGCAGCAGCAGCACTAAAACTTCCTGCTCTGCAACCTACATTTGTTGGTCCTTCTCTCTCAACTGCAGTAGGAAGCAGGAATCTTGCTGTATCTCTCAGTGCAAACCAGCAGTGTCAGAAACCATGAACAAGTGGTCAGCCATGCAAATTTGGGAGAATTTGCTGTGGTGTACTATTTTCTTGCTACCCCAAAGCACTTAGGACTGCTTCATACCTTATAGCAACTTTGGAACACGCATCCCCCCCTTTTCACTTGCTGCTCAACCTACTTTTTTATTACAAAGAAAAAAAAATCTCTGATATTCACATGTCTTAAAATACATGGTAGACTCGTCTGTCTTTAGTTTATAGTAGATCTCAAGGGATTATATTTTCCATCTGTTTTCAGACACACAATTGTTCTTTAAACGTGACAGAAGAAATGGTGCAGTTGGAAATGCAGGAGGTTGTTTTTGTGTGAAGCAAACCTTAAAACCAGTGCTGTTTTTCTAGAAAAAGAGGTGCCGGAACTCACCCTGAATGCATCCCTCGTCTCTTACAATGGAAATAGCGCCCACCTGAGTAGTGCCAGAACTGAATTTTGGCGAGTTCCAGCTGAAAAAAAGACCTGCTGAACACCACATAGTTTCTGGAATTAAGGCCTCAGATCCTACCATCAGAACACTAGCTGTGCCAATATTAATTATTATAGGGCCACAGTCATGGGTCTGTATTAAGGGTGAGTCAGCTGAATTTCACTGTTAGAAAATGGCTAAATGGATTGATTTGAAACTTGGCAGAATATAGGATGTGTATAGGAATATAGGAATATAGTGGCTTATTTGGAATGAGTTAACTGTGTGATGAGAAAAGAGGCGGTTTTAGGGTGGGGCGACACAACAGTGCTGTAGAACAGAGCATGAGAGGTGGGGTGTGCGCCAAATTTTAACATTGCACAGGTCACTACTGAGACTTCGGGAAGCTGCATTTTCTTTCCATAGACTTTGCTGGGGTGGTTTATGGGGATGATTGTACAATGTATTTTGGGGAAATTGTTGTGTTAGGTCAAGGGAAACGTCTAGTATGTGTCACGAGCTATGTAACATGTTTGTAGTTTGACCACAAAAATGCCTTTTAAATCAAATGTCAGCCAATGGGATTTCATAAGGTTGTTCCCTGCACATGCTCAGTACAAACATGTTGAAAGAGGAATATGATTAAAGGGGAAAGGGGTGGAATGGAGTGGTGAGAGAGAGTAAGGAAGGGCAGAGAGAGTTGGTTGGAAAATCACAATTGGAGTCTGGATGTGTGAAGGAGAGTAGAGGGGTGGAGATGAGAGAGGCATGGGTACTCACAAACCAGGCCTAAATCTGGAAGTTAGGTGTGAAATTAGGCAGAAAGGCAAAATCACAGGACTTGGGTAGAAAAAGCCTGAGAGGCAAGAAAAGGGAGAGGAAATTTCTCTGATGTGCACAGTGACTGTATTTCTGTTTGATAGCTTTTAAAGGTGCAAGAGAGCTTTCAGGAAAAAAGGAAAGGCAATTCATGGGACTTTAACTGCTGGATTTCCTCTTTTTCCTATTGCAACCTTTAAGGCTAGGCCTACCAATTGACCTTTTTAAAAAGCCCAGCCTGCCCTTCTCTTGTACAGCCATACAATGTGCAACTGGGGTAATTACAGGGCATGGGAACCAATATGACCCCTTGCAAATGTTAACTGGTTGTTATAGGCAGAGAAGCAGCTGCAGCCAATCATTTTTTTATATAAAAAAAGGTTTAATGCAAATTTGTTAAAGGGAAAAAAAAACCCAACAGCAACCATCAGTTTACATTAAGAATACAATAAGAACCCACACGTCCATCTTAGTTTATATGGTGCCCCTGTGACTCGGATAAGTGGTCTGCTGGAACGCAGCCCCTTCGCCCTACTGGGCAGGGTACAAGAGGGAGGACCACGAACTGCTTACCCAAGCGCGCACTGGTACATTTTTCCAGGGGAACGCAGAAGTCTCGTCTGTCTGATACCCTGCTTACTGGCGGCGACGGACCGGGGGGAACCAGAGAAATAAACAGGGAACCAGCCAAGGGTAAGTGCACAAAGGGGTTTTTGGCCCTCCAATTAATTGGGAGGAAGAGAAGTCTTGATCAAACTTCTGCGTCTCAGTAAGGGGGAACTGAGTACGCTAGGTGGTTGGGTACATCAGATGGTGATCTGGTGTAGGGAAAGGTTGGGAGGTAGAGTGTGGTGAAGTATCTAGCGCATTGTATGTGTGAGAAAGTACAGAACAATCTGTAGCTGACCTGAGTGTGGAGTGGGCAGTACTTCGGTTCCCGGTAAGGCGACTTCACCGGGCAAGGAACCTCACAAGGCGCGTGTGTGAGTGACTGAGTGGATACTTCACAGGGCCATACAATGGGAGTTGGGGGTTCAAAGGGGGAAAATACACCTCTTGAATGTATGTTAAATAATTTTAAGAAAGCCTTCTCAGGGGCATATGGAGTCAAAATGACGCCAGAGCGCTTGAGAACGTTATGTGAATTAGAGTGGCCGAAACAAAATACTGGATGGCCATCTCGGGGAACCTTTGATATAAATTTAGTAAGCAAACTTTGGTCTGATATCACCAAAGAAACTGGAGGGTGCCCAGAACAATTTTCATATATAGATTCTTGGCTGAGCACATTAAATAAAAATCCTCCATGGATAAGGGAATGCAAAGTCAAACGATGCAAATTATTGGCTGTAAAAGCCGAAGCTAGGAAAGGAATCTTGCCAAATAAACTCAAACCCATTTTTGAGGGGCCAGAGGAAGAGGTGCTTTCACCTCCACCCTATGCGCCACGTCGAGGGGAGCCTAATCCAAACACTCCACCAGTTGTAACCCCAAGGCAAGAAACTGGAATGAATAATGGGGGTGGAGTCACAGAACTTGATTCCTTGATAGATTATGATAAATATCTTCAGGAGGCATTGGAGTCCTATAATAAAGCCCAAGCAGAAGTGGTTATTCCACCTGTGACTCCTAATAGACTTCCATCTACAGTCTCCTTTAGTGGAACAACTGATTGCCCACCCCAAACCCCTGTACATCCAAGTCCCAGAGAAATATTACAGAAGTTACAGGGAGACCTTGATCGGTCAGCAAGCAATACAGCCAGGCGTATAAAGCTGCTAAAAGAACGCCTTGGGACAGATACCATCCCCTATGATTTGAGGCCCCTAGAGCAAAGTGAAGAAAAAGGTCACGTAGTAGCCCCTCTTAGAAGAGTATTTGATGCACTTGAGGAGCCTGCGCTGGTTAACGGGCAACCCGGACCACGGCCACCTCGAACTTCAACCCTGCAATATATTCCATTCACGACTACGGATCTGATGAATTGGAAAACACACACCCCATCTTTCGCAGAAAAACCTCAGGCTATGATGGACTTGGTGACTTCAATAGTAAATACTCATAGTCCTACTTGGACAGATTGTCGCCAGCTCCTAAATACTCTTTTCACCACTGAGGAAAGGAGAGACATAATTGAAAAGGCACAGATATATTTGCGTGAGCAGGCCAGAGTGGGAAATATTTTTAATATTGATCGTCATCTTCAGGACAACTTTCCCTTGGAAGATCCTAACTGGGATCCAAACAATGCAATTCACCTGGCCAAACTTACCACCTACCGCCAGACACTTGTGCAAGGTATCCGCAGGGCATGCCAGAAGCCCACTAATATGTCTAAAGTCTCAGAAGTAGAACAGAAACCAAATGAGAGTCCGGGAGACTTTTTAGAGAGGCTGCAGGAAGCCTATCGTATATGGACTCCTTTTGACCCTGAAGCCCCTGAAAACAGCAGAATGATTACTGCTACATTTGTGGCCCAGTGCGCTTCTGACATTCGTAAGAAAATTCAGAAATCAGAAGGATGGGAAGGGATGCTGATGAGCCAAATTATGGCCATTGCACGCCGAGTTTATCGGAATAGGGATGAGGCTGAGAAACAAGAGAAGAAGTGGCAGAAGGAAAAGATGGTAATGCTAGCCACAGCAGTGAAGCAAGATTACCGCCCCTTAAATGGAGGGAGAGGGCGGGGAAAGAATCCACCACTGGGAAGGAATCAATGTGCAAATTGCAAGAAGGAGGGTCACTGGAAGCGGGAGTGTCCTGAACCCTTGAGGTTGGAAGAAGTAGGCCCAGGCCCAGGCCCAGGCCCAGGCTCCGGCCCAAGAAACCAGGGACGGGGACGAAGAAACGCTGATATTTCTCATATAGCAGGAGGAAGTACCCAAAGTTGGAGCGATACTGATGATTGGCCACCAGAGCGCATTATAGCCTATTATGATCCTGCCTCCTGGAATCCTGGTGAGCTCATACAAGGGGCACGGGATCCTATTTATAATCTAAACAGAATAATTTGATTGCAAGCAGTAGTGGAACTTGTAACCAATGCAACGGCCCAGAGTTTGAGACTTATTGCACAACAGTTGGATGAAAGTAGAGCTGCCATCCTGCAGCTGAAAATGGGAATGGATTATGTACTCGCCAGGCAGGGAGGCCTATGTGGAGTCTTGAACTTGACAGGGAATGCCTGTTGCTTTAACATTTCTGATAATGGTGAGGCAATCCGTGTGTTGGCCACAAAGATGGAGAATATAGCACATGTCCCAGTACAAACATGGGAAGGATGGGATATGGGATGGCTCACCAATTGGTTACCTAATGTTGCGGGACTAAAAGGGATACTATTGTCTTGCTTGTTTTTCTTGACAGTAGTAATAATGGTTTTATGTATGATGCCATGTATCATTTCATGTTTTAGAAGTACAATTAGCAAGATGATTTCAAATGAAACTCTACCTCATATCATGGCCCTATATAGAGCTTTACCTCAGGAATATGATGAAGGTCAAGCTATCAAGGACACTTGGGATGAAGGTCCTTGAGCTTGAAAGGGGGGAATGAGGCATCTAATCATAAGCCTGCATTTTTATCAAAGCTTATATTTTTGATTAAGGCCTGTATATTAAGATGAGCTTAAAGATTTTCAAATGTTTCATGCCAGGCAGAAGACCAGCTGCCTAAGAACCTTGGCAATGTTTATTCTCCTGGACAAGGGGGCCCCCTGATTTATAGCAGAAAACAATTCTCAAAGTCGTAAAAAGGGAATTACAGGCTGAGAGCGAGGACACTGACCTTGCATGTTGCAAAGTACAATTAAGCTGTAAGAGTGGTTAAATTAAGAGTTGGTAAATAGTAAAATAAAACCATGTGCCTCCCATTAAACTTGAGCCATATTTTCCTAAGGTTGAAAGGTCAAGAGCAGTGAAAAAGGCAACTGGCTTGGCTGGAGAAGATAGGTTTCTTCCTATCTTATTTTGAGGCTGGAAACTGTTCCTTCCTTTTTTACTTTGAGAAGGTTTATTCTTTTAAAAGGTTATTTATGTTATGTATTAAATATATTGGCTTAAATGTAATTATGCAAAGGATTTAGAAACTAAGAAATGTTAAATCCTTATGCTAGATTCTTATTTCATATAGTTGAAAGAGATCACAGGGGCCATCAGCCCAGCCCCCCTGCCAAGCAGGAAACATCATTAGAGCACATATATGGTTGTCAGGCCTTTGTTTAAAGACCTCTAAAAGAAGGAGATCTTTCAATGATGATGTGAACTCAAGATCCTTGACATCTGTTTAAGATAAAAATTTAAGATTAGCCATTTGTTTTGGAGGGCAATAGGGCAAGGAGGGCAAGAGGTGAGCTGGTAATTAAGGTTCCTTGTTGAGACACATGTAAGATATATTACTACTTATTTGTCATTTATAGATAGAAGAATATATAGCTTTTTGTTTCCCATAAAAGGGCAAAAGGAAATGGGTGTATCTTTTGTGATTGGTTCTAGCAAACAGCCAATAGGAATTTCAACCAGGCTGATTGGACAGAGGCAGCCACAGGAGGAGCAAGGGGGCTGGATTAAGGAAATATAAGTGCTGGCCAGATTGGCAGGAGGCCAGGCCAGAGCTTGGTAACCATATACCACTGTGCCTCTCATTTATTTGTCTGACAAATAAATTATTATTTTAATTTCTCTATTGCTGCGTTGAATATTTCATTCCAGCTAAGCGTTAACCACAAGCAGGGTGCTACATATACATGTAGATTGCTATATATGCCATACAAATGTCCAAACTAGTATCCAAGTGAAGTCAGTGCTTATAAAAAGTATGTTCAAATGTCTCAGACATTAAAGGCTTCAGACCGTTCATAAAAGATAGATGGTATATATCCTTCGAGGCTTGAAGTATAACTCTCTCAGCAACTATCAGAATTTGTAAAACCCATTTTTGTTGTCATGAATCCCTATGCTGCAGGAATATAATTTTAAAAGCACACAAACATCCACAAGTATCAAGGATTTCACCAATACAAAGTTTTGTCCCTGCCGGGGGGGATACAAAATATAAAAATAAGCTTAACAACAACAATAATAATCTTATTTCGCTTAGTATATCGGCCATTTAACAAGCATACAAAGTTACATTTGAATTCCTGCCCTTTTAAATGGTGTAGTGTTTCTTATTAATGAGGATATTTATTTATTGCATGCATGTGACGCATTTCAGCCAAAAAATCTCCCAGGGTGCTTACATGCAATCAGGTGAAATGACAGTCCTTGCCTGCAGGTGTACAGTAACCCCACCCCCAAAAAACCCTTCACCTTACATTTAAAGCACATGACTTCCCCCAAATAATCTTGGGAACCGTAGTTTGAGTGAAGAGTGAATTGTAGCCATGTCCATGGTAAACTATAGTTCTCAAGATTATTTGGGGGAAGCCACGTACTTTAAATGTATGGTGTGGATGTGGGGGATAATACCATAACAGTATTACCTTTAAAAGGCATCTGTGGCCCATAAGAGCTGTAATTTGCCTGCATCTTGGAATGCCTTTAACAAAATATCTTAAATGACAAGGTCCCAGTGATTTTGATAGGACCTATCTTCAACTACTTTAGTCTGTGCCTGTTGCCTGTTGCTTAAAACCACTGACCACCTTGTTTTCCAGTTTTAAACAGTGCTAGGATTTAGTGCTAGCTATATTCCCAGAAAGCTGTTGAATATTTGTATCGGAGATTGAATTGTTTATTTATAGGCATGACCTTACAACCACCTTGAACAGTTTCTGACATGTGTGTCCTAGAATACTTGTGGCAAGAAGCTAACCTTCTCTTATAATGCCACGTGACATTTCAGAGCCACAATATTTATACTGTATACCAGAGGTATAAACTTTTAGAATAGGAAGTAAGAATTCACACACCGGTGTCTCTACCAACATGCTCTTAACAGCAAATTATTTGACTGAACATAATTCATTCCTTACCTTTTTTAAAGGGCAAACATATTCTGGGTAGGATAAGCAGTTGGTCAGATTTGCACTCTTTGTATTTATTTGTGACGTGACTAACAAGGCAATGGCTTGTATCCACATTTGCACTAAGTCAATGTGTACCCCTAAAATATATGGGGCATGAGGGTTTCCTTCAACCCTTTGGAGCAGATTTGGGGTGGGCACAGAACATGTACAGGGAGAAGAAGAGGCAGGGGAACTCCATTGCCTAACCCTGTAGAGGTATCTTGGCGAGGCTTACTAGAAGTAGGGAACAGTTTTTGCCAGGCTCTCCATTGCATTTTCTTCACCTCATCTTGCAATCCTTCACTCTGATGCCTTTCTTTGGCCTGCTGATATGCACCAATAAAGTGTCTTCGAATCATCTTAACAAATATAATCATTGGGGGGAACTACTCTACATTAGCATGGGACGCGGTTGGCGCTGTGGTCTAAACCACTGAGCCTAGGGCTTGCTGATCAGGTGGTCAGTGGTTTGAATCCCTGCGATGGGGTGAGCTCCCATTGCTCGGTCCCAGCTCCTGCCAACCTAGCAGTTCGAAAGCACGTCAAAGTGCAAGTAGATAAATAGGTACTGCTCTGGTGGGAAGGTAAACGGTGTTTCTATGCGGTGCTCTGGTTCACCAGAAGCGGCTTAGTCATGCTGGCCACATGACCCGGAAGCTGTACGCCGGCTCCCTCGGCCAATAAAGCGAGATGAGCGCCGCACCCCCAGAGTCATCCGCGACTGGACCTAATGGTCAGGGTCCCTTTACCTTTACTCTACATTACAGTTCAGTTTATGTGTTAACTGGTGTAGGAAGGTTGCCCCTGTCCTTTGTTCTTTTTTTATAAAAATCAGCAAGGCAATGTTAGCCCAGAAATATTCTGTTTGTGTACAGCAAGCGATTTTCTGAAGGGATTAAATACAGCTCCCTACCATTATTAAGGCTTTTTTTTCCCCACAAGAGAGAAACTGCTGGCAGATACTTTCTGATAGCCCTAGCTAGTTGCAAATAATATTGAGGATTTGAGGGGCAAGCTTACATGACAAAACACAAACATATTCAATCGTGGCCAGGGTGACATCACTTAGTGCAGACAACATAATAACATCTGTTCTGCTTGCTCTCTTCACTGCACTATATTTTTTTTTATGGTAGTGACGCTGTTTTATCCTTAAATAATTTGGTGTTGTTTTTTTTAATTGTTTTTTCTTTACCTTTGTCTACCTACCACCCTGGTATGTCTGAAGATGAAAAAGGTGTTTGAGAAGCTTTTTAACTAATTAAGTAAACCTTGTAGCAAAACTAAAACTTGCATTTTCCTCTACATGCCTACAGTATCTCCTTTCACCCAGTGAGTCAGGATCTCACTGGGTTACCTTGGGCAAGTCACTATCTCGCAATCTCTGGACAGAATACAGATGTGACCAACCAATATATAATAAATGCGCAATGAGCTGGGGGGGGGGTTCTGAGGCTATAAATAGAGCGAAATACAGCCCAGTGTGATAAATTAACCTCATCAGGTTATGAGTGATAGCATTAAATAAAATGGCATACTCTCATCAGTGTGGGGCATTAATTTACATACAGTAGCCACAGGATCTCAGGTGCAAAGTGCTGCAAAAGTGTGTTTAAATTCTGGGAGGAGGTGAAATGTACCTCTAGGAGCGAACAGAGAAGAGTGGGAATACTGGGTGAAGGGTAGGGATTCTACTCACCACACCATTCCTTGATGTTGTTTTTCAGAACCTTCACAATTCACTTTGCCCCATGAAAACTCGCATGTATGTTAGAGGAGGCTGGAGAAGGTTTGACCTCCTTTTATTGCACTATAGTGCAAGAGTGCCCCTAACAACAGCAATAGCTGTCATCTGTAAGAAAATCCACACACATAACAATTCCCCCCTCATCCCTACTTAGAGACAGCTTAAAGTTCTTGAGAATGAATATAACAGTCTCTGAAAAAATGTATCCCAACAAGTAAACAGTGCCTTAAAGACATTAATAAGGGGAGCCATTTTAAGCTTGCTGGTTGTTACCATGCCAACTGGTAAAATAGGGCCAGACCACTGGTCCATCGTAAGCCAGTATTGTATTCAGCCTTGACAGTAGCTGTAAATCAAGGCTGGAGAAATCTGTGGGCCCCACAGATGTTGAGCTCTAACTTCTATCAAGCCTACACTGTATATGGCCTGTGATCAGAGATGATAGGAGATAGAGTCCAAGCACATCTGGAGGGTGGCAGGTTCGTTTACCTTGCAAGATTATCAGACAAGATGGTCTTTCTCAGTCCAACTACCTGAGATTCTTTTTACTGGTGCCCAAACCAAGGATACACACATGCTCTACCTATAGCCCAGGGTGGCTATTCTTTTTAACAAGTACACTGTGTATCAAATAAAACATTGGACCGACTGTGCCATTGTTAAGCAGCCTTCAACAGTTGTGCGAAGAAGACTTGGGCAGTTATAGGTGTATCTGAAGAAGTGTGCATGCACACGAAAGCTCATACCAAGAACTAACTTAGTTGGTCTTTAAGGTGCTACTGGAAGGATTTTTTTTATTTTGTTTTGACTATGGCAGACCAACACGGCTACCTATCTGTAACTGCAGTTATAGTAGTTAGCTATGTGATCCTGGGGCACACAGACCCAGTGTCGTTCCGTAAGAACAGGCCATGAGTGTGGTGGCATCAGCATACTGATACCCAATTTTATTTGACCTCTTCATCTTATTTGACCTCTTCATCTGTTACCTCCGAGGATGTGGACAGGCTGCTTGGACGAGTGAAACCAACCACCTATCTCCTGGATCCTTGCCCATCCTGGCTTATAAAAGCTAGCTGGGAAGGACTGGGCGATGGGCTTCGTGGGGTGGTGAATGCTTCCCTCCGTGAGGGAGCCTTCCCAGACCCGCTGAAAGAGGCGGTTATTAAACCGCTTCTTAAAAAACCATCTTTAGATGCGGCCACGATGGTCAACTACCGCCCAGTCTCAAATCTTCCATTCTTGGGCAAGGTGATTGAGCGAGCAGTTGCCGAACAACTCCAGGCACGCCTGGAAGAAGCGGACCATTTGGATCCCTTCCAGTCGGGATTCAGGCCTCATCATGGGACTGAAACTGCCTTGGTCGCACTGGTTGATGATCTCCGGCGGGCTAGGGACAAAGGTGAGAGCTGTTTCCTAGTTCTGCTGGATCTCTCAGCGGCGTTTGATACCATCGACCATAACATCCTTCTGGACCGTCTTGAGGGGCTGGGAGCTGGGGGCACTGTCATACAGTGGTTCCCCTCCTTCCTCCTGGGCCGTGTTCAGAAAGTGGTGGTGGGGGATGAGTGTTCAGACCCCTGGGCTCTCACTTGTGGGGTGCCTCAGGGTTCTGTCCTCTCCCCCATGCTTTTCAACATCTACATGCAGCCGCTGGGAGAGATCATCAGGAGGTTTGGGCTGGGTGTTCATCAGTATGCTGATGATACCCAGCTCTACCTCTCTTTTAAATCAGAACCAGTGAAGGCGGTGAAGGTCCTGTGTGAGTGTCTGGAGGCGGTTGGAGGATGGATGGCGGCTAACAGATTGAGGTTGAATCCTGACAAGACAGAAGTACTGTTTTTGGGGGACAGGAGGCGGGCAGGTGTGGAGGATTCCCTGGTCCTGAATGGGGTAACTGTGCCCCTGAAGGACCAGGTGCGCAGCCTGGGAGTCATTTTGGACTCACAGCTGTCCATGGAAGCACAGGTCAAATCTGTGTCCAGGGCAGCTGTTTACCAGCTCCATCTGGTACGTAGGCTGAGACCCTATCTGCCTGCGGACTGTCTCGCCAGAGTGGTGCATGCTCTGGTTATCTCCCGCTTGGACTACTGCAATGCACCCTACGTGGGGCTACCTTTGAAGGTGACTCGGAAACTACAACTAATCCAGAATGCGGCAGCTAGACTGGTGACTGGGAGCGGCCGCCGAGACCATATAACACCGGTCTTGAAAGACCTACATTGGCTCCCAGTATGTTTCCGAGCACAATTCAAAGTGTTGGTGCTGACCTTTAAAGCCCTAAACGGCCTCGGTCCAGTATACCTAAAGGAGCGTCTCCACCCCCATCATTCTGCCCGGACGCTGAGGTCCAGCGCTGAGGGCCTTCTGGCGGTTCCCTCATTGCGAGAAGCAAAGCTACAGGGAACCAGGCAGAGGGCCTTCTCGGTACTGGCGCCCGCCCTGTGGAACGCCCTTCCAGCAGATGTCAAAGTGATAAACAACTACCTGACATTCAGAAGACATCTTAAGGCAGCCCTGTTCAGGGAAGTTTTTAACGTGTGATATTTTACTGTATTTTTGGTTTTTATGTAAGCCGCCCAGAGTGGCTGGGGAGGCCCAGCCAGATGGGCGGGGTATAAATAATAAATTATTATTATTATTATTATGGGGCTTGTGGAAATATGTATTGTATAAGATTGCATTATAACATTATTTGTGAACTGTGCTCAAAATGTGTATGGCTGCTGTTGCTGCTTCTACTGAACTATCCCTGCCATCAGCCTTGATGAGCTACTGTGTCTTCTTTGTTCAACATTTGTATTTCTTTGAAACTGCACTTACCAGCGCAACATTAAAAAAAAAAAGATACACTCCAACTGAAGACTACTTAATAATCTATTAAGCAAAAGCTGGAATGAATGCCTAAAAGCTGCGTCAGTGGATTATATGTCAAACATGAGCACGCTCCTGCTTTCCTTGACTTATCCAGTAATCTGATTAGGCAGCAGTGATTCAGTTTGCTATGAAAATACTGTACTCAGTAAATAGGACAAGTGTTCTTGTCTCATAGAGAGCATTTGTGTGTGGGTGTATTGACAGGGTCTGGCTCACTGATACATTCATCAGTGTTCCAATCTAACTATTGCATATTATTGTGAGTCTCCTTCGTAATAAATGGTGCTTTGCACAGGTTCTGGAGATACATGGATCATATTGTTATGAATGGCTTTAATGGTCATTGGTTGTTGTCTGGTTGTTGACACAGACACTTTAGGATGAGTAACAAATATTGCAGGATTATTTCTGGCCACTTTCATGTGGTAACTTTAGAATCATAGAATCATAGAATAGAATCATAGAATCATACAGTTGGAAGAGACCACAAGGGCCATCGAGTCCAACCCCCTGCCAAGCAGGAAACACCATCAGAGCACTCCTGACATATGGTTGTCAAGCCTCTGCTTAAAGACCTCCAAAGAAGGAGACTCCACCACACTCCTTGGCAGCAAATTCCACTGTCGAACAGCTCTTACTGTCAGGAAGTTCTTCCTAATGTTTAGGTGGAATCTTCTTTCTTGTAATTTGGAGCCATTGCTCCGTGTCCGCTTCTCTGGAGCAGCAGAAAACAACCTTTCTCCCTCCTCTATGTGACATCCTTTTATATATTTGAACATGGCTATCATATCACCCCTTAACCTCCTCTTCTCCAGGCTAAACATGCCCAGCTCCCTTAGCCGTTCCTCATAAGGCATCGTTTCCAGGCCTTTGACCATTTTGGTTGCCCTCCTCTGGACACGTTCCAGTTTGTCAGTGTCCTTCTTGAACTGTGGTGCCCAGAACTGGACACAGTACTCCAGGTGAGGTCTGACCAGAGCAGAATACAGTGGCACTATTACTTCCCTTGATCTATTATTATTTATTATTAACCCTGGTGTTTGTCACTAACATACTAGCATTTTACCTACACAGCCACAACGAACCACAATGGTCCCAGCTAACACTATAGGCAATTACAGCACACTGGGAGCAGTAGATAACCCCTAAACCAGGGTATCCATATCTGAGATGACAGGTTGACTTTGCTGCTGTATTTAACACTTCTCCTCTAGAGACTTCGTTTGCATCTTGGATGATGTGCACTCTCTCAAAAGCAAAGTCAAGAGCAAAGCAGTATCTCTTTAAACAATATAATTCAAAGCAACCTGACAGCCATTTCCCCAGCATCCATGGGAATGCCCCAACTTCCACCACTCATGGAGCATGCCAAAAATGCTTCCACTTTTCATGCATGGAATAAGTTGGTCCATGTATAGCTGGGATAGCTGAGTTGGTACAGCATGGGATGCTTAATCTCAGGGTGGTGGGTTTGAGCCCCGCGTTCAGCAAAAAGATTCCTGCATTGCAGAGGTTAGACCACTAGATGATCCTTGTGGTTCCTTCCAACTCCACCATTGTATGATTCTATGTACAGAGACGGGGAAACACCAACAATGACATCACCTTATTAACTACACACACGCACACTGCATACAACCAGACACGAGGACACCGTGGCACCGTCTGCAGCAACAGAAATTAAAAAATTGTCCAGTAGCACCTTAGAGACCAACTAAGTTTGTTCTGGGTATAAGCTTTCGTGTGCATGCATATTTCTTCATATATCTTCAGATATTGGTTTCTAAGGTGCTACTGGACAATTTTTTATTTTTTATTTATTTATTTCGACTGCGTCAGACCAACATGGCTACCTACCTGAATACAGCAACAAGTGCCCAGCCTTTGAAATGTCTCAAGGATGCCTGAAGACAGAGATTTAAGGCCCTTAGGCCAATTATGCACAGTCATTGGTTTGACTGACCAACACACAGAGAAGGAAGGAGAGACATACAACAGAATTGCCAGACAGTTCTCTTGGACACAAGTTCAGGTCCTGTGGAAGCAGAGGAGCAATTCTCTGAAGACAGAAGGTTTTCGTTTTGTTTTTTTTGCCATGGAAAATACAGAACCACCTGGGAGAAGCACCATCACAACTGATTTTTTTGGCCACCAAATAGTACAAATATCATTTTCAAATGGTATTCTCTATATAGTAGCTATAAGATGAGTTATTTGTGGACAAAATGAAAGGTTTGTGATAGTAAGGAGAAAATTTGTGTTCTTATGCTATGATTCATGGTGGAATACCTTGGGAAACAATTTAAACAGCCAATATATGCTGGCCGTTATATGTAACATTTTGCATCTAGACCTCACTGAGGTATGTTTACTATGTTTTTATTTCAGTTCTTAATTTTAATATGCAACTGGTTTTTAATTTTATAACACAATTATGATACACTTAAAGCCTTTAGAATTTAACATTCTACAGATAAATATGTCGATTAAGAGATGAATATTAACAATAAGGTGACCTCACCACCCTGTCAGCAGCAGAATTTTACATGCCGATTCTAAATCCTCTAAAATGCAAATCCTAGTCTAAAGTAAATATCAGTTATTTGCAGTGCTATTTGGTTGTGATTATTTGAGTTGCAAGCTGGTCCTGGAGGTGTCATTTTAGTATTGCGTAGATAAGAGGCCTTGCCAGTTGCCACTGCATTTGTTCAGCGAATGTAGTCCTCCATGGGCTGATTTTGCTCCTGTGCGAGATGTAGTTTATGGCTTTTCATTTCTTCATGACATGGTTATAGTTCTCCAGTCAGCCCCAGCTGTATTTCACTTACATCTGGGGATGTGAAAAGTAATATGCCTTTCATGTGAGTCATGTGCCTCAGTTATGTCTTTGCTCTTGCTGTTATGTTTTCTCAATAACACCTTGTTCCCATCTTCAGATTACTACTTTTACATTTTACTCCCCCCCACTTCTATTTTTCCTATTATCTACAAGTTTTTTTTGAAGAATAGCATATTTCCCATAGCATGTTTTAACAATTATTTCACCTTGTATTATCTCAGGCTAAAAATTATCAATAAAACAATTACCGGTAGTCACTTTACATAATCAGCCATTTCTCTCTCTCTCTCTCTCTCTCTCTCTCTCTCTCTCTCTCTCTCTCTCTGCTTAACAGACACTCATAAGTTAATAATTTGCAAGGAAATGTGTCATGTATCTTATTATTTAAAATAATAAAAGCATTATCCACACTCTGTATCTCTTTCCTCCTCCTATATTGTTCCAAAAATCTAACAAGATTTTTTTGTTTTATAAAATAAAGCATATTCAGTGCACCTCTGAGCCAAATTTTTCTTTTAAAATAATTTTTATTGGATTTTTGATAATTTTATACATATAAAACATAACCGTTTCAGACATTAAAATACAAAGTTCTTTTGACCCTTCAGACCTCCTTCCTTCCCTCCATGGGTTCCATGTTTAAGTTTAAATTTGCTGCATCTTTTACCATTATCCACCTATTATATAGTCATAATTACTGTTATGTACTGAAATTCTCACCGTGGGCCAGCAGGGGGATACTGTAGATAGTTTTCACTCAGGTCCGCGTCAGTTATTTTAGGCGGGAAACCCTGGGTTGTTGTTGCTACAATATTGACAGCCGGCTGCCTATAAAAGCAGGCCGGCTGAGCTGTTTGCTGTTCAGTTCTGTCCAGCTTACAAATAAAGAGCTGCTCTGGAGAAATCGCTGTGTCGTCTGCTATGTTCGCCCACAACTTAACACTGGCGACGAGGATGGGATCGATGGACATCAGAGCACAGCCAGATGCAGCCACCTCTGAGCAGAGCTGAATCACTGAGCTGAATCACAGCGAAATCACTGAACAGAACCAATTCAGGGCTGACTGTTCTGGCTAGAGCACGGTGTTCCATCCATCGCCCTTCACGCCGGCATCGGAATCATGGCTTCACTTGTGCCTCTACCACCGTTTGCGCCAGCCTCTGAATCATGGGACTCCTACCTCACTCGGTTCGACTGCTACCTCCAAGCCAACGAGCTGACACAAGTATCACAGGAGCGTAAGCGGGGCCTATTCCTCAGCCTCTGTGGGCCTGAGGTGTTTGAGATGGCCCGAGTATTGGTTGCGCCTGAAGCAGTCCAGCCAACACCGTGGGACACGATCCAAGAGAAGCTCCACAACCACTACGCACCAAAGCCGTCCAAGATTGCTGCCCGCCATGCGTTCTATCACCGGAACCAGGCAGAGGGGGAGTCAATCAACAACTACACCACCGCCCTGCGACAGGCTGCAATGCACTGTGAGTTCTGAGACTTAGATGATGCCCTGATGGATCAAATCATCTGCGGGGTCCGGGACATCCATCTGCGTCTTGCTAGGAAGCCAGTTCCAGTGCATCATTCCAGGACGCTATCTCCGACGGAACGACGGAACGGAATTACAGCCAGCTCAACAAGGAGGCACTGGCACTTGTGGCTGGAGTGAAGAGGTTCCATGAATACCTCTATGGCAGGACTTTTGACCTCATCACTGACCACAAGCTGCTCCTGGGCCTCATCGTGGCTGTCTGCTGTGGGGAGACCGCGTCGTGATTCCCCAGGGACTCTGTCAGCGTGTCCTGGAGGCTCTGCACGTTGGCCACCCGGGAATTGTCAAAATGAAGGCGTTGGCTCAGTGTTACGTCTGGTGGCCTAACATGGACGATGCCATCACTGTCTGGGTGTCTGCCTGTCAAGCATGCCAAGAGTCGAGGCCTGCACCACCGGCAGCTAAGGGACACACCTGGGAGATGCCAAAGACACCCTGGTCAAGGGTGCACATCGATCTGGCTGGCCCCTTTCACGGCCGGACCTTTATGGTAGTGGTGGACGCCTATTCCAAATGGCTGGAGGTCGCCCTGATGCCCTCCACCACTACCGAGGCCGTCATCCAGGTGCTGCGAGGCCTGTTTGCAACGCATGGGTGTCCTGATGTCCTTGTCTCCGACAACGGACCGCAGTTCACGTCAGGCACTTTTGAGTGGTATCTTTTGGGACTGGGCATCCACCATGCCCTAACGGCACCCTTTCATCCATCCAGCAACGGGCAAGTGGAGAGAATGGTGCACTCGGCAAAAGAGGCACTGGTGTGCCTGGACCGGGGAGACTGGCACGAGCGGGTCGCCGAATACTTGTTCGTGCAACACATCACCCCTCATGCGGCCACAGGGCGGAGTCCTGCTGAACTGCTTATGGGCCACTGCCTCAGGTCACCGCTCGACCAGCTGCACCCGGACTTTGCCGTGGCCGAACCCCCAGGCTGTGCCAACGCGCCATGGTCATTTGTTCCAGGAAACCAGGTCTTTGCCCGGAACTATGTGGGGGACATTCCTTGGGTGCCAGCCACAGTAGTGGGAGTCACTGGACCTCGGTCGTACCAGGTGGCACTCGAAGACGGACGCTTGTGGCGCCGGCACATAGACCAGCTTAGGCGCAGGGTTGGGGACTTGGACACTACCGTGGTGCCCCCAACTGCGCTTGTGGCTCCAGAAGAGACACTTACAGATAGCGAGGCTCCACCTACACCTCCCTCACAAACTGCCAGCGTGGAGCTGAACCAAGCCGCTTCAGAGGGTCTGCCAGACTTACCACAGACTCAGACCACTCCACTTGCGGAGGCTCCACTGACAGCAGCGGATCCAGGGGATTTGGTTTCAACGCCACCTAGGGTCGCACCACAGCCTCAGCAAGAATTGTGTGGGCCCCTGGACTTGGCTACCAGTCCCCAGCGGTCTGGCAGAGTTTCCAAGCGCCCAACTTATTTAAAGGACTATGTTGTTGGACATGTATCACTGTTGGTCTAAGTATGGGAAATGTAACCGATATGCTTTTGTGCCTAATTGAACCATTACGTGTAGTGCTGTATATAAGGAAACCATTACGATTGTAACTAACGCCTTATCTTGGTGGGGAGGGGTGTTATGTACTAAAGTTCTCACCCTGGGCCAGCAGGGGGATACTGTAGATAGTTTTTACTCAGGTCCACGTCAGTTATTTTAGGCAGGAAACCCTGGGTTGTTGTTGCTACAATGTTGACAGCCGGCTGCCTATAAAAGCAGGCCAGCTGAGCTGTCCAGCTTACAAATAAAGAGCTGCTCTGGAGAAATCGCTGTGTTGTCTGCTATGTTCGCCCACAACTTAACAATTACCATAAATAATTCCACATTACAAGTGTCATTACATCCCTGCTCTGATATCTCTTTCTCCCACTTTTAAACATTTTTGTTACTTTGCTTTCTGTCATTTGCCGTAGCAAAGCACAGCGATGCACATATCCAGAACTACAATAGATATCTAAATCAACTCCACACTCTGCACCCACAATCTGGGAAAGACAAATTCACACACTTTATATTAAATGCAATATTTATTTATTTAATTTATTTATTCCACCTATATCTCACCTTTCCTCCTGAATGAACCCGGGTATAAGGATCCTGATAATGTGTTGGTTTTTTTTGGCTTTATGGAGAATCTCTAATGACAGTACACCAGAGAATGATTTTCTTTTGTTTGATGGAAATTAATAATTTTTTTAAATACTTCTCTAATTAAGCTGAGTTGTAGTCTTCTTTAGGTTGTAATACTATATTCACTTTCTAGGGAGTGAGTCATATTGAATTCATCATTGAATTACATTTGAGTGGACATGCATATGATTGCAGTGCTAATACATTTTAGTTTTCATTTACTATAATCCACTCCAAGAATTTTATTAAAGAGTGGTATAGAAGAGAGAGCTTAAAAGTTTAACACACACAAAAATAGTGCCTCAGAAGCTCTCCTGGTTAAGAACTTGCATATGGAACCCATACATTTCTCAGAAGGAACTGAATCTTTCTGGATAATGTTTCCACAAAGATGATGTTCAGAATATTGTACTAAGTTTATATGTGTTGTCGTCTGAAGAAGAGAAATTAACATTTTGCAAGGAAAGGAGCCACACACAGGGCCAATTCTAAACCAGCAGCATCTCAGGCGAGGGGCATATTGGGCACCTCTGTCTACTGGTGCTTAGTGGGAAGGTATGGGGCAAGAACTTGAGGCTCTGCAGATGTTGTTAGACTACAATTCCCATCATTCCTGACTGTTAGGCTCCCTTCAGCCTCAGCCAGAGTGGCTAACAACATCTGTAGGGTCTCAGGTTCCTTGCCAGTGGCCTTGACTGTCATCCCTGCTGGGTAGATAGGGAACCATATGCTCCCTCCCATCTTGTGCCCCATGTTTGAGACAATTAAAAAGCAGGACGAAAGTTCCTAGTTTTATTAAAAACAGAGACACATGTGAAACAGCCACAGCTTTAATTTAAAACATTGCTCACAGAGTTGTGATAGTGTCACTGAGTTGTCAACCTGTTTTTTGTCTCGGGGGTCCTTTATCTGAGGCAGCTGCATGCAACAAGCAGGGTAATGGGTGTAGTTTTCCCCATTCCAGTGCCTCCATGCAGTTTATAGATGCCCCTCTTACACTTTATGCACAGGAGCATAACAAAGAAAATGTTGGCAACCTACATGTGAACAGATGCTTCTCTCCTGACTCTAATGGGAATGTTTTCACTTCTACCACTTCTCTTGAACTGCATGTTTATGCTGAGCTAGAAAACAGACCCCAATGTGTATAATACTCTGCTATCATAGAAGTGCCATTCGCTTTCAAAAACAGTCTATTGATTATTTTTTAGTACTTGCCTTGACATAGGCAATGCAGCATGATGTGTGCTAGATACTATACTTGGTAGGAAGAGGATGTGAGTTGCATCAGGCTACTCAAAGTGACACTCTGTCATGGGGCTTCTATACTATAGTGCTTTACCTGAAGCATATCCTTTACTATGAAAGGAATCTGTCAGGTGTTTTAGCTCCTTGACAGTCATCTGTCGGCTGCGCAATAATGATGTTGGCTTCAGACATTATTGGCTTGAAGTTCCCTCTTTCAGGCTGGGTCTGTGTTGACAAAAGAACATATTTGAGTTGCAGTATCATCCCCATGATCTAAAGATAAAGGTGTAGCAAGATTAATATCAAGGCAGTAAATCTTTCACATTGAACACTGCCTAACATAAATCCTAATCCAGGGAATCAAGATGGTGCCCTTCAATACGAGATTCAATTGCTACCACGAAATTGTTCGTGTTAGCTTCATCAGCATTTCCCCTTGAAAAAAACCTACTCTGACAAATCCTCACACTTTTTTTCAACTCTGCAGAGGCAGCTGTAGAAAAGGTATTATGGCAAAAAAGAAAAAAGAAAAAACAAGTAAGATGCATACAAACTACTGCTGGTTTTGGTATTAATTTTATTTTAGTTCTTGGATTTGTTTTTTTACTACATTACACTGGGCACAGTTAAATTATGAAATTCCCTCCCCCACAAGAGGCGATGATGGCCACTAACATGGATGGCTTTAAAAGAGTATTAGACAAATTAATGGAGGGTAAGACTGCCAGTGGTGCTGTGGGTTAAACCACAGAGCCTAGGGCTTGCCGATCAGAAGGTCGGCGGTTCGAATCCCTGCGACGTGGTGAGCTCCCGTTGCTCGGTCCCTGCTCCTGCCCACCTGGCAGTTCGAAAGTACAGTACATCAAAGTGCAAGTAGATAAATAGGTACTGCTCTGGCGGGAAGGTAAACGCCGTTTCCGTGTGCTGCTCTGGTTTGCCAGAAGCAGCTTAGTCATGCTGGCCACATGACCCGGAAGCTGTACGCTGGCTCCCTCGGCCAGTAAAGCTAGATGAGCGCCGCAACCCCAGAGTCGGCCACAATTGGACCTAATGGTCAGGGGTCCCTTTACCTTTACGGCTGCCAGTGGCTATGTTCTACGTCCACTGTTGCTGGAAATTGCAGGTGGGCAGAGTGCTGTTGCCCTCATGCCCCACACACAGGCTCCCCACAAGCATCTGGTTGGCCACTATGAGAACAGGATGCTGGGTGGGATGGGCCATTGACCTGATCCAGCAAGCTCTTAACAGAATATGTACCAATACAACCTGAAAAAAAGTCTTATACAAATTACACTGATTTGCGTATTATTTTTGGGTTAGATTTAAAAAAAATGCAACATTATTCAGAAAACCTACATCACTACAAATCACCAGACCAAAATACCCCTATTTTCTCTTGAGTTTGTTGGACCTTCTCCAGACCATCATTGAAACCAGACACCAATTCAGCACATTCACAGTAACCCCGAAATTAGATGAATAATAATAATAATAATAATAATAATAATAATAATTTATTATTTATACCCCGCCCATCTGGCTGGGCCTCCCCAGCCACTCTGGGCGGCTTACATAAAAACCAAAAATACAGTAAAATATCACACGTTAAAAACTTCCCTGAACAGGGCTGCCTTAAGATGTCTTCTGAATGTCAGGTAGTTGTTTATCACTTTGACATCTGCTGGAAGGGCGTTCCACAGGGCGGGCGCCAGTACCGAGAAGGCCCTCTGCCTGGTTCCCTGTAGCTTTGCTTCTCGCAATGAGGGAACCGCCAGAAGGCCCTCGGCGCTGGACCTCAGCGTCCGGGCAGAATGATGGGGGTGGAGACGCTCCTTCAGGTATACTGGACCGAGGCCGTTTAGGGCTTTAAAGGTCAGCACCAACACTTTGAATTGTGCTCGGAAACATACTGGGAGCCAATGTAGGTCTTTCAAGACCGGTGTTATATGGTCTTGGCGGCCGCTCCCAGTCACCAGTCTAGCTGCCGCATTCTGGATTAGTTGTAGTTTCCGAGTCACCTTCAAAGGTAGCCCCACGTAGAGTGCATTGCAGTAGTCCAAGCGGGAGATAACCAGAGCATGCACCACTCTGGCGAGACAGTCCGCAGGCAGATAGGGTCTCAGCCTACGTACCAGATGGAGCTGGTAAACAGCTGCCCTGGACACAGATTTGACCTGTGCTTCCATGGACAGCTGTGAGTCCAAAATGACTCCCAGGCTGCGCACCTGGTCCTTCAGGGGCACAGTTACCCCATTCAGGACCAGGGAATCCTCCACACCTGCCCGCCTCCTGTCCCCCCAAAACAGTACTTCTGTCTTGTCAGGATTCAACCTCAATCTGTTAGCCGCCATCCATCCTCCAACCGCCTCCAGACACTCACACAGGACCTTCACCGCCTTCACTGGTTCTGATTTAAAAGAGAGGTAGAGCTGGGTATCATCAGCATACTGATGAACACCCAGCCCAAACCTCCTGATGATCTCTCCCAGCGGCTGCATGTAGATGTTGAAAAGCATGGGGGAGAGGACAGAACCCTGAGGCACCCCACAAGTGAGAGCCCAGGGGTCTGAACACTCATCCCCCCCCACCACTTTCTGAACACGGCCCAGGAGGAAGGAGGGGAACCACTGTATGACAGTGCCCCCAGCTCCCAGCCCCTCAAGACGGTCCAGAAGGATGTTATGGTCGATGGTATCAAACGCGGTTGAGAGATCCAGCAGAACTAGGAAACAGCTCTCACCTTTGTCCCTAGCCCGCCGGAGATCATCAACCAGTGCAACCAAGGCAGTTTTGTAGCACCCTGCTTGTGGTTAACGCTTAGCGGGAATGAAATATTCAACGCAGCAATAGAGAAATTAAAATAGTAATTTATTTGTCAGACAAATAAATATGAGGCACAGTGGTATTTGGTTACCAAGCTCTGGCCTGGCCTCCTGCCATTCTGGCCAGCACTTATATTTCCTTAATCCAGCCCCCTTGCTCCTCCTGTGGCTGCCTCTGTCCAATCAGCCTGGTTGAAATTCCTATTGGCTGTTTGCTAGAACCAATCACAAAAGATACACCCATTTCCTCTTGTCCTTTTATGGGAAACAAAAAGATACATATTCTTCTATCTATAAATGACAAATAAGTAGTAATATATCTTACATGTGTCTCAACAAGGAACCTTAATTACCAGCTCACCTCGCCCTATTGCCCTCCAAAACAAATGGTTTAATCTTAAATTTTTATCTTAAACAGATGTCAAGGATCTTGAGTTCACATCATGCTCTAATGATGTTTCCTGCTTGACAGGGGGGCTGGGCTGGTGGCTGATGGCCCCTGTGATCTCTTCCAACTATATGAAATAAGAATCTAGCATAAGGATTTAACATTTCTTAGCTTCTAATTCCTTTGCATAATTACATTTAAGCCAATATATTTAATACATAACATAGATAGCTTTTTAGAAGAATAAACCTTTTCAAAGTAAAAAAGGAAGGAACATTTTACAGCCTCAAAATAAAATAGAAAGAAAACCTCTCTTCTCCAGCCAAGCCAGTTGCCTTTTTCACTGCTCTTGACCTTTCAACCTTAGGAAAATATGGCTCAAGTTTAATGGGAGGCACATGGTTTTATTTTACTATTTATCAACTCTTAATTATGTTTTCTCAGCCTTCTTATATCTTCTGTAATATGTAGGGTCAGTGTAACCTTGGCTGTCAGCCTGTAATTCCCTTTGACTTTGAGAATTGTTTTCTGCTATAAATCAGGGGGCCCTCTTGTCCAGGAGAATAAACATCTTGCCAAGGTTCTTAGGCAGCTGGTCTTCTGCCTGGCATGAACATTTGAAAATCTTTAAGCTCATTTTAAAATACAGGCCCTGATCAAGCCTTAATAAAAATGCAGGCTATGATTAGATGCCTCAGTTTCAGTCCCATGATGAGGCCTGAATCCCGACTGGAAGGGATCCAAATGGTCCGCTTCTTCCAGGCGTGCCTGGAGTTGTTCGGCAACCGCTCGCTCAGTCACCTTGCCCAAGAATGGAAGATTTGAGACTGGGCGGTAGTTGGCCATCGTGGCCGCATCTAAAGATGGTTTTTTAAGAAGCGGTTTAATAACCGCCTCTTTCAGCGGGTCTGGGAAGGCTCCCTCACGGAGGGAAGCATTCACCACCCCACGAAGCCCATCGCCCAGTCCTTCCCAGCTAGCTTTTATAAGCCAGGATGGGCAAGGATCCAGGAGATAGGTGGTTGGTTTCACTCGTCCAAGCAGCCTGTCCACATCCTCGGAGGTAACAGATGAAGAGGTCAAATAAGATGAAGAGGTCAAATAAAATTGGGTATCAGTATGCTGATGCCACCACACTCATGGCCTGTTCTTACGGAACGACACTGGGTCTGTGTGCCCCAGGATCACATAGCTAACTACTATAACTGCAGTTACAGATAGGTAGCCGTGTTGGTCTGCCATAGTCAAAACAAAATAAAAAAATTCCTTCCAGTAGCACCTTAAAGACCAACTAAGTTAGTTCTTGGTATGAGCTTTCGTGTGCATGCACACTTCTTCAGATACACCTATAACTGCCCAAGTCTTCTTCGCACAACTGTTGAAGGCTGCTTAACAACGGCACAGTCGGTCCAATGTTTTATTTGATACACAGTGTACTTGTTAAAAAGAATAGCCACCCTGGGCTATAGGTAGAGCATGTGTGTATCCTTGGTTTGGGCACCAGTAAAAAGAATCTCAGGTAGTTGGACTGAGAAAGACCATCTTGTCTGATAATCTTGCAAGGTAAACGAACCTGCCACCCTCCAGATGTGCTTGGACTCTATCTCCTATCATCTCTGATCACAGGCCATATACAGTGTAGGCTTGATAGAAGTTAGAGCTCAACATCTGTGGGGCCCACAGATTTCTCCAGCCTTGATTTACAGCTACTGTCAAGGCTGAATACAATACTGGCTTACGATGGACCAGTGGTCTGGCCCTATTTTAAGGCATTTCTATATGTTCAAAGGGAGCAAATTAGTGGGAACCTCATCACTCAATCAAAAAATTTTTTTGAGGGAGCTGGACTGGCAGGAGTAAGAAACACTTGTCTAGACTGCAATGGAAAGTGGTTGGCAGTGGGGAATACGGGGAGCCATACCTAGAGAGCAGAGCCATTACTGAGAACCAGCATGGTATAGTGGTTTGCCTGCAGCCTTTTTTCAGCCTTGGGTCCCCAGATTTTCTTGAACGACCACCTCCATCATGCCGGACCACTGGCCATGCCAGCTATCTATGATGGGAGCTGTGGTCCCAACAACATACAGGAACCCAAGGTTGAGAGTCTGTGTTTGAGCATCCGACTTGGACATCCTGGGAGAGCAGGGGTCAAAAGTCCCAGCTAGCCATGAAGCTGGCTAGGTGTCCTTGGGCCAGCCGCTGCCTCTAAGCCTAACCTACCTCACAGGGTTGCTGCTGTGGGGATTAAATGGGGGGGGGGGAGAGAACCGTGTATGCCCCCCTTGAGCTCCTTGGAGAAAAAGTGTGGGATATAAATGCAGCAAGTAAATAAACACTGTGGAAAGCGGAACAACAGGCTGCCTGAGCGTGGCGGGCGTTGAGCACTTTATTTCGGATGGTGCAAGAGGACTTTTCTCTTTGTAGGCACAGAACAGGGAAGCAATCTGCGGGAGAAGGTGGTGGTGGTGGAAGCAGCAGCAGAGAAAAGGGAATCCCTTTCTCGATGCTTCACGGGGAGGAAAGAGTGTCCTGCGGGCGCTTTGCAGCCGTCAAGCGGCCATCTCTGCCTTATTCGCTGTGGAGGGTCGAGGTGGGCCTCTCGGATTTTCCGCGCGTGCACACAAGGGGCGGGTTTCTCCTTTCCACCCCCCACCTCCTATTTTATTCCCGGATAGGAAAGGAGATACTCCCTCCCCCTCCCCCCCTCAGCATCCTCACAATGAGGCGCCCCAAAGACTGGGATGACATCACCCGCTCGTCTCCAAAGAGGCGCCGTCTCATTGGCCGGCTGTCGGCGCCTTTGCGGCCAATGGGGACGCGGCAGGGCCCCAGGCCGGGCGGGCTGACGTGCGAGCTTCCAGTCTCTTTGCCGTATGGGGGTTTATTTTGTTTTGGGCCACTCCAGCCGCCGCCATTAGGCGAGCCCAGGGTAGATTCGAGGGTGGCGGGATCTCGTTGCCTGGGCTTCCCTCCCCCTCAGCCCCGCCGGGGTGGTAGCGTCCTCCCAACGAGCGACGTCCTTTTAGCCACCCAGACCAGGAAGGAACCATGTCCTGAGCGGGCGAGGGGGGAGGGGGGAGACGGGAGCGAGAGGCCGCAACCAGCGGTGCGGAGCAGGGGCGGCTGGCTGGCTGGGATGCGGGTGAGGGGCATGGGCGGCAGCCGCTGAGGAGAGACAGTCGCGGGATCAGGAGGCTGCCCAGCGAAGGTATGGAGACGGGGGGCTGGGGGGGGGAGAGGGAAGCGACGAGGCGGGGTGGGGGCAGAGAGGGAAAAAAAACAGTATTTCTTAATGGTTTTTTTTTTGGGGGGGGGACTTTTGTACTTAATGTGAGGAATTACATCACCCTGAGCCGCCTCTTTCCCCCGGTGTATATGAGGGCGAGGGGACAGTTTCTCACTTGGGGGGGGGGGGTCGGCGTTTATAGTTGCACTTCGGAGAAGGGAGGCGAACCGGAGTTCCCTCAGCTTCACAGCCCTTCCTCTTCCCCCTCCCCCCCCCCAACCCCTGGAGGTACCTCGGGGCTTACGCGACCTCTCCCCCGTCCCCCCCCAGCCCCCCCCCCACCGCGCGCCGCTTCAATATCACTTTGTTGGCCGGCCCACCCCCTCGAGTGTTGGCAAAGGATTCCTAAGGCCTTTCGCTCGCTCCTAACGAGGCTTTGAAGCTCCCCCTGTTTGCTCGCCCCCTCCCAAAAAAAACCACCACTTAACGATGTTGCTTTGCTCACCGCCCCCCTCGTTTATGAGCCTCCCCAACCTTTTGCTCGGGCTGGAAGAACAGGGGAGAAACGGGCTAAAACTTTGACCACTGTGTTTAGTGTGTGTGTGTGGGGGGGGGGAGATCCCTCTTGTGTTACCTCAACGGAGTGCTTGTCTGTTGCTCTATGTAGGGATCCCCCCCCCCCGCCGCAAGAAAAGAAAAAAGGGTGGGAGGGTTTTGGAGCATCCAGGCACCTGCCCGGGAGAGATGCTTCTGTCGCCACTGGGTTGTTTACTATAAGGTTCTGCCACCTATGGCAGTTTATTCGGAGTTGGCTTTCATGCCGCTGGAAGTATTAACGTGTGCATAATGTGTACTAAATTGCTCGGTGCCCAGAAGCCGTTTTTTGGGGGGGAACTGCTAAATATTGCAACTCTTGTTTTTGCTTAATGTGTGTGGCTTATCCGACAGGCCCCCCGTGGTCTGCATGGAGAGCATCACTTCTATTTTTGGAAACGGGAATGTGATGCGGTAAATGTTGGGTTTTGAACACCTAGTGCAGTGTATCCAACGCTGTTGTTTCAAAGCGCTAAGAAAACCACAATTTGGCATATGCAGCAGAGACATTTCTGTGTTCTTGCTTATCCACATTTAGTGCTGCAGTACCTACATCTTACTATAGTGAGGTCATACCTCTCCTGTTTTCCACCCCTCCTCTTCCTCATTATTCATAGACTGTAACCTGTGTCTTACTGTTTCTGTTGCAAAAGTGGCATGCCATAAATACTGGATTTTTTCAGTGCAGATGTTAAATTCTTTATCCTTGTTAGAGTGAAATTGATTTGATTTTGTGCAGTTGTACTCTAGCTGAGCAGTCCCCCCCCCTCCCAGCAACTATCACAAGGAGACTGCATCTTTGGCATGATCACACTTTGTGAACTGCATCAGTCATAGTAAGAAATTGTACTGGACAATGATAATTAGAACAAAATCTTCCTACATTGCAGCAGCTGTCTTAATGGCCAAGCAAGGCATTTTTGGAGGTCATACAGTGCTTTTTGGAGTACCGCAGATAACCCTCTCTGTATTTGAGAGCAAGTTCCCCTGTGCTGTTGCTTTGTAAAAAAAAACAGTCTTCAAAGCTGTACAGATTCTTCTGCTGCCTTCTCAGATCTCCCCTCTCCTGATTTGAGAGAGTACTTTCACCCCTGGATATTCTAAAAAGATTCTGAACATACCATTTCCAGTTGATGCATTACATAGGGCAACCCCTTATAGTCTTAGGCAGTAGCATTGAGGGCTGTGTGTGACAGCAGGGTGCCCTAAACATAGTCTAGATGCTGTTCTTAACAAGGGCTGTGAAGTTGCTCTGTAATTGCATTGTTTTTTTATGAGCAAGGAATGCCTTTGCTAGAACTCATGGGATGTGGCACTGTAATTGGTAATGCTTCCTGCTACATATATGCTGGCTATGATTTCAAGGGCATAAATTTATCTAGCTATCCAAAGTTTTCTGGCATGCCACTGAAGACAAGTTACTTTCCACGGAATAACAGGATGTTTTCATTCCCTGCTCAGTTTTCTGTAGATTTAAAACATTTCAGATTCTATTTCTGCTATTTCCACTAATTCTTGAGGAATAGCTGCCTTTTGTGTGTTTGCTGCCTTTTTGGAGGTGATTTGACTTGTGAATTTATAAGAGATGGTTCTGAAGTCCACTGAAGCCATGTAGGAATTAGTAGCTGAGTTACAAAAGCCACTTTTAGTTTATGCATATCAGAACTAGAAAGCTGAGGTTCTTTAAATGTATTATAATCTAAATTTCCTGTGTAGAAAGTTAGCATTTATGATTTGATTGTAAAGAAAGTACCCCGTTATTGTTCAAATATTATTTAGCACATAAAATTTTGCTTTAATTTGTATTTTACTTTAACTACAAAGAATGATAAACAGCAGAAATAACCAATAGTCCAAGCCATGTATACTCAGAACAAGCCCCATTGAATTCAGTGGGGTGTACTCCTGGATAAATTAGGATTGCAGCCTTATTAAGCCTGTGGTATACCAGCAAGGTTGACACCTACCAGATGGCTTAATCTTTAGCCAACCTATGTATTTTTAGTTTAGGGATGAGAAATCCTATGACCCTCTAGATGTTGTTGGATTCCAACTCTCATCAGCCCTAGATAGCATGGACAATCATCAGGGATTCTGGGAGTTCCAGTCCTGCTGGACTGAGTGCACACCAAATTCTGCCAATCCCTGCAGAAAGGCAGACTTGGGGGCTCTTCACAGAACCACACAGGGATATTTTCAAGTCCTGAAGGGTGTTTAAGTACTGATGATCTGCAGATCTTCTCCTTCTCCTTCTCCTCCTTCCTTTTCCCCAGACCGTCAAGGCGGCCTACAGATAAAAATACAAAAGCACAGATAAAATAGAAACAAATTAAAAGATAAAAAAGAATAATTAAACATTAGCAGAATTTCAACAACATATTAAAAGATACATTAAAAATATAGATAATAACAACAATAACATCACAGCACCAGCCCTTTCCTTAAAGACAGCCAGTTCTTAAAAGGCCTGTGGGAATAAAAACGTCTTCACCTGCCTGTGAAAGGACAATAAGGAGGGAGTCAGTCTAACTTTTCTAGGAAATGAGTTCCAAACTCTGACATCAGCCACCAGAGTGGCTCCCTCTCCTGCATTCCCACCAAGTGTACCTGTGAGGGTGGTGGGACTGAGATGATGCCCTACCCTGATGATGTCACAGCTTGGGCAGGTTCTTATGAGAGAATACGGTCTTTGAGATAGCCTGGACCTAAGCCATATAGGGTTTTCTAGGTCAAAACCAGCACTTTGAATTGTGCCTGGAAACAAACCCTAATTACATCAAATAATTAACAGGTGGGTGGCTCTGCCAATTTGTCAGATTTGGCCCACCAGGATCAGGGAGATAAAGATCAGGCCCACTGGGGTGAAAAGGTTTCCCATTTAGATGTGCCTATTCAGAACTCTTTCTAGGATTTACAACATTTTACTTTAACATGTTGTGACATGATTGAGCTTTTGGTCTGTTTTTGTAAGCATATTGTAATCACCAGTATTGAAAAATTTCATAGCCTATAGTTTCTAATGAGCTAAAGGTTTCTTTAAAACAGTTCACTACATATATTATTAGGAAATAAAGTTAATTTTTGTTGATGTTGACATAAACTGTAAATGAAGTTTTAACAATGAGTAAATCCAAATGGTTGATGCTCCAAGAAGGGATAAAAAAGTTATTCTGTTGGTTCAGCAGAATGAAAATTAGGCATAGAAATAATGTGGTTTAACAGGCCCATCCAGTGTTGCAGTATGTAACCTTTTGAATTATACAAAACATTTTTCTTAGGATGTTGAAAAAGACTTTTTAAAAGGAAAAATAGATGTTAAACCAATCTTACCCTTGCTAATCAGTTCCATTAAGATGGGAGGATTCCCCCCCCCCCCAATTTGGTTAAGCCTGAGCCTTATACTATTGTTTCAGGTTACTTAAAGTGCTCCCGGGGCAAGGCAGTAATGGCGAAGTCACCGTTTGAAAAATAATAATAAAACTACTTATACAACATGTTTGTCAGTGTGGTGTTGCAGTTCCCTTAGAAGGCATAGAAGCAAAAAAAAAACAGTTGTTTTTATATTAGCAAAGGAAGCAACTAATGTTAGAATAAGCTGTAGGTTAGAAATCTTAGAAAGGTTACAGCGTGGAAAGCTTACACAACCTGAGAATTGCAGGGTGGGGACTGAAGGTGAACAAACTATCCCAGAAGGAGCATGATGTGTCCCCCACCAGAAGTGCTACCCCTCCCCTAACACCACCACACCCGTATTATGTCAACTAGTAATGTAATTGGTAGAAGTAGATAATTTTGAACTAGCAAAGGTGAAGAACCTCTGGCCTGTCGGCCTAATTTATGCCCGTCAGTCACTGTACCCTCCACGTTTGGCCTGCCTGTCCATTTCAGCAAAGCCACTCCCACCTGCCCTACACTTTGCATCATATGTTACATCCAATGTGGGACTGGTAAAGGCTTCGATGAAATGGGCTTGGCAGAAAGGAACTCTGCAGGCACTGCTGATCTGAGTTGCCTGCAAAACCCCTTGTGCAGTGCTTCCCAAGCATCCACAAGCACTGCACATGCTTTTTTGCCCATACACTTTGCTTTCAAATCTCCAGGGGCAAAAATGGGTCACCTGATGTTGTTGTAACACCAAGGGGTTGACAGGTGGGCAGCCTATCAAACTTGTCCCACCAGGATATGTGGAAATCTGGCTCACTGGCTGGATCTAGTTTCCTACTACTGAGTATAGATTAATTTGATATAGCACTTTGTTGTGGTGTGATACTGAGCAAACGATACTTACTTTAAAAGATCTATGATCTGAAGAATTTATTGAATAGATGTAAGGGCTTCTGTATGCACAACTTGACATTTTTTTCAACTTCAGCTTCTTTTGCATTATATGGTCTTCCTGAAGTTTCACTTAAGTTTCTGTAATTGCTGATAAAGGGGTTTAGAAGCCATACTCTGTGGTGGTGTCACTTATGTAAATCCCATATAGAGTTCATAATATGGCTTGATCAGGGTCCTTCAGTATGAAATTTGTACTGAAATTATGGGAAAGCTGGGTATTTTACCCTAACTGGATTAATAGTGTCAAATAGCATTACAGTGGTACCTCCGGTTGCGGACGGGATCCGTTCCGGAGCTCTGGTCAGATCCTGAGGTTTCTGCAACCAGAGGGACCGCTTCTGCACATTCACACGGGGTGGTAGAGTGCTTCTGTGCATGTGCACGGGGCGGTTTGCCACATTCGCATCGTGAAGGATACGCAACCGGAGGTGTGCATATCCAGAGGGTACCACTGTACTGTGTTTTTAGATGACTTTAAAGAAAAAAACCACTACTTTTTCTGCACAAATACTTTAATCTACTATCTCCTCTTAAATTTCTTTCTGTCTTTTTTGGTTGGTCATTCTATGTAGCACTTCCAATTTATTTGGCACAGATTTTGATACATTTCTATATGGCTTATTTTCAGCACTAGCCAAATGTGTAGAGGACTCTGCCAAGCCATCTTGGTTTATGCTGCATCATTATCTTCCATTTGAGGATAGTATAAGAATAGAAATATATTAAACTACTGCTGATTGTGCCAAATTGCTAGACTCTTTGTTTTCTACAAATTCTAGGAATAGTATTATAATAAATGAGTGTTCAAGTAATTGATCAACATACAAGGGTTATAAATGTCTAAATAGCCTAACCTTAGTTGCTAGGAGACAGTGATAAATGGACATCTGCTATCTACAGACAACTAAAGGATTTGAGGACTTGTATTTTAAAAAGTATCACTTGATTGTTGTTAAACTGTTAAGAGAAACAAAATGACCTGATTGTGAAATAATGTAACAATACAGTAATTAGAATAGCACATGATTATTATTTTGTGGTGTCAGCTGACTGGAAACACACACATGACTATACAAGTTCATGCTACAACGTTTATGCTAAGTCTTTGTCTCTTTTTAGAAATGTAGGCATTACTACAGTTAAATGTAATTCCTCCCCTACATATATTTCAAGAGGATGCTTGGAGATGTACAAGCATGTACCCTTTCTCCCAGTACTTAATGTCTTGCTAGTACTACAAAGGCAGGGGCTCTAATGTATGTTACCACGTGCAATTTTAAAACAGATTTGTTAATCTGTCATTGTCCACTAACCCCCCCCCCCAAAAAAACCCCTTTATGTCATATCTACCACATTCGAGAACTTTGGAAGAACTTCAGAAGGTTGGTTTACGTAGGCATTCTTGAAAATATTTTTTCCTATTTGGTTTGCGTCAGCTAATTTCAGGGGCGTATGTAAAGCCCCCTGTGCCCTTGGCAAGGAGCTGTATCGGTCCGGTCCCCCCCAGTCGCCTTCATGGTTCAAGAAGGATGAGAAGCTTCTCCTGCACTTGATCTTGGCAGGACAGTGGCGTCATTTCACCACACACATATTTGTCATACAATCCATAGTCTGATAGATGATTTTTGTGTCCCCCCTGGGCCTGTGTCCCAGGTGAAGGCCAGTTTCACCAACTCCTAGGTATGCCTCTGGCTAATTTCAAGGAAAGCTTTAATAGCTTGTTGACTTAACATGAAAAATGTGTTACTGTTACGCATATATATATTTTTTAGTTCTACTCACAGGTAAGACTTCCTGTAGGTGGAACAGGAAGGGAAGCAATTTTCAAGAATTTATCTCCCCCCTTGCAGCCTCTATAGTACCCTAAATCTGTTCTGGAGAGTCCTTCATCACTCTGGAGATTTCTCCATGTACCTCCTCCACAAGAGGCCCAGAGGGTGGCAACACAAAAGCAGGCCTTTTTTATGGTGACTCCTCCATTGTGGAATGATTTCCCCAGGGAGGCTTGCCTGGCATCTTCATTACATATCTTTAGGTGATAGGCAAAAACATTCCTCTTCTCCCAGGTCTTTGGCTAATTAAACAATCCATCACCTTTTAATCTCTGTGTGGGGCGGGGGGGGGTAGGGCTGTCATTTAAAAAAGAAATTTAACCCAGTTTTTGTACATAAAGTATAAAGCTTTTGCTTGTGCATCTAGTATACCTGAAAAAGTGTCTCCACTCCCATCATTCAGCCCAGACACCGAGGTCCAGCTCTGAGGGCCTTCTGATGGTTCCCTCACTGCAAGAAGTGAAGTTACAGGGAACCAGGCAGAGGGCTTTCTTAGTAGTTGCTCCCACCCTGTGGAACACCCTCTCATCAGATGTCAAGAAGATGAGCAACTATATAACCTTAGAAGACATCTGAAGGCAGCCCTGTTAAGTCTGTATGAAAGGCTTTCCTACTGTGAATACTACAAAGCAAATTCTTCCTCCTCTACACTACTCCTTCAGTTAGTAAAACAAATCAATACAAATCGACACGTGCAGCTAGTCACAACATGACATGCTAGGTTTCCAACAATGTCTGCCAGTTTCTGATATCTACTGGAAAAGAAGAACTGCGTGAACATTTCTGGAAGGTGGAATGATAGGGTCTTTCTCATATGAGTGTAAAATAAAACAAATCATAATTTAAATTCTATAATTAACACCTCTCCTTTATGCTGAAGTAGCAGTACTAGCAATTCTTTGTGATACATGACAAGAGCTCCTTTGGGAGGAAGGATAGAATATAAATTCAATAAATAAAATACATGTTTGGTCCAAAATAGCACCTGAAACTCATGCTTTAAGTACTAAGCTAGCAGTTAAAATTGTGTTATTTTGATTATCATTTCAAGAGCCAGCATCTGAAAATATTCCATTCATTGTGGTATTTATTCTCTTGAGGCTGGAGCAGATGAGCGGCCTGCCTGGAAACAATGGTTTTGCAAATTGGGAGCATAATCCAGAAACAGATTTGAAATTAGTATATAGGTTCTAGCTTGAGATGGCAAACCTGGTTTTCATTGGCCAAAGTGCAGATGTAATGCCAAACCAGCAATTATATTGATAAAAAGAAGAAAAATTCTGTACCTGGGAATGGGGCACAGTGTATGTTCCTGAGGCTGGTTCTTGATTACAGCTTAAGTATCAAATCATTTATTCGTTTTAAAACCAAAGGTCTGAACAAACAAATAATAGTTGGCACTCTGCAGGGAGTACCAGAAAATCTGAACTGGGCCAAAGCAAGTGTACAAGGAGCTGCTGTAGTGATTCCTTGTAAAAATCTGCTCTCCAATATCATATAAAGATTACCGTAAATGGTTTATAATAGCTCAGCACAATTGAGCAAACTGGGGGTTATTGGGAATGCTGGTGTATGCTGCTCAAATTTCACCTGTCCCACTCCTCCCTTTGCTACACTGGGAGGAAACAAACTAGAATACTGCATATATGTAAGTGTAATTAATTTTGTTGTCCCCCCCCACACAAATGAGGAAATGGGATTTTATTGGTACCCATTCTGTAGTGGGCACTGTGAGGCTTAGATAGGAGGTGTTTTTTGCTGTGATCCATTGCTAGGAGCAGTTCAAATCCAGTAGCCTACAACATGATCTTTTGCCTCTCTGCCGCACATTTCTGATTAGCTAATTAATGGTGGAAGCCAAAGTTGGTTGTTTCCTGAAAGAAACATGCATGAGAGCGTAGATATGTATCCAAATTACTGGGTAACGAAACAGGTTTGTGACTTGAGGTTATCTGAAAGTGAAGAACCATAGTAAGCCACTCTTGAAAGTGAGGGGACTTTCAAATGTAGCTTGTGATACGAAATGGGGATCTGCTTTTCAAAAAATGAAAAAAGTTACAAATGTTTGTTGCTTGGGTGGACCTGAAGTAACTGCATGGATCCTGCTTGGTCCTTTGGATCTTGGTTCATTAATAATTCCAGGGCCATTCTACTGGAAATAAAAGTCACTTGAATATAGGAAATGGAATGAATCCTTTATTGGAATTGATCATGTGTGGGTTTGTTTGGTTGAATCGCATGTCCCATGCTTGGTTTGCTATTGCATATATATACTTTGTGAGGTATAATCATACATATTGACATGTAGGTTTTGAATAACTGCCTACAAGGAAGCAGCTTTCATATATGAAGTTTATTCTGTTTTGAAGCATTGCTAATGCTTGAGGAAATGCTTCAAGTATTTTGAAACTGATGTAGTCATAAGTAGGTTACAGCTGAGCCAGTTCTCTATGAAGCTGGAGTTTATCAGACTTGTGTTTGAATGATAAAGCAGCAGATCCATAGATAGTTCTGCTGCAGTTTCATTTAAAGTTACTCAAAAATTTACTCTAGACATGACAAATGTGACTGATATAGTAAGTACTATTTCCTGTATGTTGTAGTAAGATTTTAACAATAATTTGTATTGTTCACAGGAAAAGCTGTGTACTTAGTGCTGTCCATCATCCTTGCCACTGAAAAGGCAGTATGGAGACGAAATAGACTCTTCAGTATAGAAAAAGTAAATAGAACAATTTTTGTTTAAAACCATATGGTCATCTGAAAAAAGAATGGTCATACATTATCTTTCAACTCCTACCTGAGTCCTTTGTATTGTGTGATGAATTAGTGATTCCAAAACCTGGAGGACCCTTGTAAAGCAAAACCGGGATTAACTGGTTTTAAAGTGACTGAATGTTACAACGTTGATGTAACATAATTCTCTTACAACGCTGTTGCCTCTTGAATGAGTGTTGAACTTAAAAAAGGGGGGGAAAGGTTTAGGGATATTCTGATTTCTAAAGTAACAAATCTGAGTAGTTAGTAAACTGATGTATTCCATCTTCAGCTTCTTAAAGTAGGATTTAGGAACATCCTAAAGAGTATTTTATTCATATTTTTTCTGTTAAATAAAATGATAGAGATTTTAGTCAGTACATTTAGTTATACTGTATTCCTGATATCAGGTGCTGGGCACATATATTGAACTTTAAGTACAATACATTAGCAGAAATTAGCTCTCAATGTATCTTCCAGGTCATTCCTGAGGATGCTTAATGATCTGTCACTGATCCATTTGTGTTTATCAATTCTGTACTGTATGAGGTATAAAATAAGTAAGGCAGCTAATGACCGATTAGCAGTTGTTATAATATTTTCTTTACACTATTGAGTAAAGCAATACTCAGTCAAGTGTGATGTGATATGAAAGTACTGTTCAGACACAATGCTAAGCATGATTATGCAAATGAACCTCTGGCTCTCACTTTCTGTGGTTTATTTATTCTGGTTTATTCTGAACAAACCAGAATTTGAAGCTTCAATTTGATCCTGATTTGTTTGAACTAACCACAGTTTCCTCGGTTCAACTGTAACAGAAAACTGAAGGCTTTTACTTTCAAAGAAACATAAATCTTTTCTCTCTGCATGTGAAGGCGGGAAAAAGGCGATGAATGAAACTGAGCCTTTTCCTGACTTCTTCATGTAATCCTAATCCATGATCAAGCATTGTGAATGAACTGTGTTTAGTTACTCTTTTGGTATATATATATGGTATATATATTTTCATAACTATGGATAGTCCATAATTTATGTGTTCTAATAGATGTATTCTTATTCTTTTTTTCCAAAGCTTTCTGCCTGAAATCATTTACTTCAAGGAGTGCAGGATGACAGAACGTGGAATAAAATGGGCTTGTGAGTATTGTACATACGAAAACTGGCCATCTGCGATCAAGTGTACCATGTGCCGTGCTCAAAGACCTAGTGGAACTATTATAACAGAAGATCCTTTCAAAAGTGGTTCAAGTGATGTCGGTAGAGATTGGGATCCTGCAAGTATTGAAGGAGGCAGCAGTCCTTTGATATGTCCAGATTCCAGTGCAAGACCAAGAGTTAAATCATCCTACAGTATGGAAAGTGCAAATAAGTGGTCATGCCACATGTGCACATACTTGAACTGGCCTCGTGCAATACGATGCACACAGTGCTTGTCTCAGCGTAGGACCAGGAGTCCCACAGAATCCCCTCAGTCTTCAGGGTCTGGTTCAAGACCAGCTCCTTTCTCTGTGGATCCTTGTGAGGAGTACAATGATAGAAATAAACTAAACATGAGGACACAGCACTGGACCTGTTCTGTCTGTACGTATGAAAACTGGGCTAAAGCCAGAAAGTGTGTTGTGTGTGATCATCCAAGACCCAACAACATTGAAGCAATAGAATTGGCAGAAACAGACGAAGCTTCCTCAATAATAAATGAGCAAGACAGAACTCGATGGAGGGGCAGCTGTAGTAGTGGCAATAGCCAAAGAAGATCACCTCCTACAACCAAACGGGAATCTGAAATGAAAATGGACTTTCAGAGAATTGAGCTGGCTGGAGCCGTTGGCAACAAAGAAGAACTTGAAGTTGACTTCAAAAAACTAAAGCAAATAAAAAACAGAATGAAGAAGACTGACTGGCTGTTTCTTAATGCTTGTGTTGGTAAGTTCTGTGTCAGTCATATTTCATTTACAAGGGAAGATGAGTGGTGTATATTGGTTAAAATGTAAAACAATTATTTTGGCAAGCTTCACACAATGTTTATAACAAGCATGCATATGAAGCTCTTTAAACACTTAAAATCACTATACAAATGTTGAATTTCCATATTTTAACAACACAATATGTGAACTTATTTTTGTAAGGTGTTGAAACATAGGAAAATCCTACTTAAATGCTAGCCAAATAAATACCATTGACACAAGCGTAAAATCAGAGTTGCACTTCAGTTTTAAAAATAAAGATTCTAAATGCCTTTAAGAACAGTTCTTACATATGAACACTAATGCATAAAATTACTTAGCCATGTGTTAATTTTTTTTTACCCTACTTACAGTGACAAGCTGTGCCTTAGAATCAGCAGCTGCAGTTCACGAGTGTTTGTAAACAGTATAGATCTTACACAAGTGTGAGGCAATCAGTTAAAAATAACACAATGTAGTTCTGACCTTGGAAATACTGATTGTAGTAACAAATATTGTCGTTTTGGCATATTATAAATTACAGTTTGATTAATTATCTCTAGTGTATCAAATCTATAATGCTATCGGGATATGTCTAGTGTTCTGCTATGTGGATTTCCCCCTACAAGCAGATATTTTGGAAAATATTGAAAGTATTTTCAAAGTATAAGGGTAGAACTGTGCTGTATATTTAATAATAATGATGATAATAATACAGTGCAATTAGTTTCATGGTGCATTAGAATAGAAGAGGGCATGTTCCTGTCCCAACGAGCTTACAATATATAAAACCTAATACAAGGGAAACAGATGAACATGAGGGAAGTGGTGGCTGGGGTAAAAGAATATGAGATTGTTTCAGTTATACTTAGGCTTGGTTACAGGCTTAGTTCTAGTGGAACAGCCTTCCCTGACCTGGTACCCTTTAGACGTTTTTGGACACATCAGGGGCTGATGGGAGTTGTAGTTCAGACATCAGTTTGGGGAAGGTTGTATCAAAGCATTCAAAAGTGGATTTTGAGGAGGGATTGGAGTAGGTAAGACAAGTTACATAGACAGTTCACACAAAAGGGTTAGCAGGGCAGAAAATGTGTAAATAGGTATAAAATTCAGCTATGCCAGTCTGATCCAATATTTATTATAGTTTTTTTTTCAGTATCTATAACAGAGTTTTCAGGGTAGCGCCTAACAAAAAATAAATAAAACAAATTTAAAATTCAGAAGCAAAAAAAGTGCAAAGACAACAACAAAAAATCCACTCTGATTGGAAAGAATAAATTCAGTTTAAAACTATGACCCCCCCCCCAATATTTTTGCCTAGTAATAAAACAACCCCCCAAGATTAGATGCCAAGTGAGCCTCTGTGGAGAAGGCATTGCACAGAGGAGGTGTTCACCTGCCCCCAAAGACCCCCACTTCTGTAGCTACTTATTGCATTTCATTAGGTGGAGGCATTCAGTAGGACCTCTGAATGTTGAGATACATACTATCTTAATCAAAAATTATGAGATAAGCAGATTGCCTTCAAATATGAATTCTGCCTTGTATGGCTCTGTGGTAGCCTTAATCAGCAAGGAATTTCATGAAAGCAAGTACATGGAATTCCGTGCAGGTGGGTGAGTTGGGTGGCAGAGGAGGAATGACACACACTGTCCTTCCTTTCCGTGGCCGGTGTAAAAACAAGTGGCCTGCCAGACTATGGCAGGCTACTGAGCTTGGTGTATTTTTGTAGAAGAAAGTAAGAATTTGTGAACTTAATTTGCTCACTACTGACTGCTGAAAAATACCCTGTATTCTTTCAAATAACCTTCCAACTTTTTATGGACGAAGGGGGGTATACAAAGCACTGCCAGGAAGTGTCTTCCCTCCTTTGTGGAAGATGGATTTTTTCTTGTTTGTACAAGACAGAACTCAATGTAGCATACTGCTATCCAAAATTCTCAAACACCCATGTTAAAAATAATGTTCATTGCCATCTTTCTCCCTTACGGTACTATACACAAAGACAAAGATTTCTGATGGATTTATTTTTTAAAGAAAATTGTCATGGATAGAACATTCCCTTCTTCATTTAACAACAAGAATACCCTTGCTTGGATTTATTAAATGCTACAAAGATGTTTAGCTGGTGTTTGAGAGACTGGGAACTTAAGACATGGGTGTCTAATATTGAATACCTGATGGATCTATTGCTTAGGATGGTAATACTGACATGTCAGAACACTGTGGCAAATGCATGTAATGTGTGTATATAATAGTGAAATGCTAGACTTGCAAATAGTATTCAGTTAGATATGGCAAATAGTTGACCAGGAAAAGAAGGTTCCATTTTTTGCTGCCCGTAAAATAAAAGGCATACTATTTATAGTGCTTATTTAAAGATTTAAAAACAATGAATTATACTTGTCTTTGAATACATGGGTCTTGTTTTGGCCCAAATGCAAATAGCTCATTAATTATCTTTGCAGTTTTGCATCTTGCATTGCAGCATGTCCTGAAAAGGAGACTCCGTTGATTTTTAAGTTTGCCTTTTTACAATTTTGTTATAGTGGTTTCAAGATGCTGTTTCCCATGATTTATTTTTAGAAATTTGATGTCAGTCACTCTAGCATTTAATTAGTATGCGACAAGTTGCTTCCTGTGGGATGCCTTTTGTAAGGTACCATATGAGAGGAATAGATTCTGCACAATTTTTGGCTTTTGTTTTTCTAATGTGGAAAACATGATTGTGGTCTATCATAATAGCAAATGTATGTTTATATTTCCCATGTGTGGCCGATACCTTAAGGCATTTACTAGCCTCTGACATACTAGGTTCCTGTGGTGCAGAAAAGGTATATACCAAGTTTGCAGCTCAGTTTAAAGCAACACTAAAAGAGCCAGAGCATAAGCTTTATTTAACAGCAAGAAAACAACAAAAGGAGGACTTTTTTCTGCTGGAACTCACCAGAATTCAGTTCCGGCACCTCTTATGTGGACACCATTGCCATTATACAGAGACAAAGGTAGGTCTTTGTGGTGAGTTCCAGCATCTTTTTTCTAGAAAAATAGCACTGATTATGTAGACCTGTAGTTTATTTTAAAATACAGGTTTAGAAGGCCTGAGTAAATAAAAAGGCACTCACTTGGGGCCAAAAAGACCATAAAAAGGTGCCTGAGGAGACTATACCAATACCGGTGTGCCACAGCTGAGAAGCCCCTCACTTTTGTAGCCACCTGCTTCACTTTACCTGGATCCAAACAGGATCTCAATGTTTCGGCCTTTGTAGGCTAAAGCTGGTAATTCACATTAGGCCTGGAAAAGGACAGGGAGGCAGTGCGGCAGGTTAAGTACCTAGTTCATAGCCTTGTGGCTCTATTTTAAACAAATTGCAGTTTCTGAGTCACTCTTTAAAAAGGCAGCCACATGTGCAACTCACTGCAGTAGTCTGAAGGTGTGGTTACCTGAATGTAAACAGCTCTGGCCAAGGTATAGCCATACTTTATATATTGGCTAAAACTGGTGAAAGGTACTTGCCACACAGACCTCTTGAACCTCTTATGATAATTTTGCATCCAGAAGTATCCCTAAGCTGTGAATTTACTAAGTTTTTTCAGGCGTCGGGAACCCTTTTCAGATCAGACTGTTTGCCCTTCACATGTGGCCCTCAATACCTTTTTGGGACCCCTTGGCAACATTTGAAACCCCCCCCATCCTCATCTCATGCTGTCTTTCCAAAGCTGGGGGAGTTTCCAAAGTTTGGGGGAGGAGGTGAGAAGGCTCTAACAGGATCCTAGGGTTCTACCATCTCCTTTCCAAAGCCTAGTCTACACTTTTCTAGCTTTGGGAAGGAGAAGGGAGGGCTCTTGTACTCTTTCAGAGCCTCATGCCTCCTTCCCAAAGCCCAGTGCCTTACTTAGCCCGCTGTGAGAAGGCAGCACAAGGGCTGTGGGGGAGGCATCAAATTTTAGCCTTCCTGCCCCTGTATGACGAGGCAGTGTGCCGTCTAAGGGTTCCATGTTGAACTACTCTTGGGGCCCATCTGGTATGAAAAGTTGGGCTGCCCTGACCTGGATGGACAAATCATCTACCAATAGTGCTTCCACCTTATCAGGATTGAGTCTCAGTTTGTTAATCCAATCAGTTACCATGCTAATGTTCTGATTCAGGGCATCCACAGCCTCACCTGCTTCTGATTATTGCATACTGGTCACACCTCAGCCCAGATTGCTCAACCTCTTTTCTCAGTGGTTTTGTGTAGATGTTAAACAGCACGGGGGCTCCAGGAAGCACAATTGTGAAGGCATTGAGCAGTATTTCTGCAGTACCAACTTATGGAATTGGTCCTCTCAGTAGAAATGGAAAATCCCTCTTATGCCTAGGTGGGTGAGCCTAATTAGAAGAATACAAGAGTGATGGTATTGAAAGTCATGGAGAGGGTTACACTTGAGCCTTCTGTCTTCTAACTGCTTGGACCCAGCCAACCATACATTTCCTGCTAGATTTAATAAGCCATGACTGGCAAGGGTCAAATACACAAGTGTTATTCTGGGCATGAGTCATGACCAAGCATTGTCCATGTCCTCATGTTTCAGTAACTGAAATCCATCCAAGCAGGCTGGACCAGATGGAACTCTGAACACCTCTACTACTGACATAGCATTAATTGTAAAGTTTAAGTCATGATGGATGCGAGAAACTTTACATTCAGAGTGTCCTGCAAACGTGATAGTGGGTTCCTGAGGATTAACCACATCTCCTAGGCCAGTTTTCAAAAAGGCCCTGCACTGTTTGGGAAATCTAGATAACATTGAGAGGATTCAGCTATAGGAGGAAAAAGTTTGTTCACATCCATTACTGCAACAAAGTAGGCTCTCACTTGTGTTCAGTTGGATTCATCTTGAATTTCCTTCCACTTGTGTACCAGCTGTCTTTCAGCTTGTTTCATTGTGCTCAGGTGTGTAACAAGGAGTTGCATAGGCTGTACCTAAAGGAAGAGACTGGTTGCATCAGTTGAATGAGTCATCTCCTTATTCCAGAGAACAGCTAGGGCTTCAGTAGGAATGCCTGTCATATCAGCTGGAAAAGCCCCCAGAAACAGCCTCTGGGGTGAATTGTTGTTAAAGGTACCCCACAGTTGCTGAGGGGTAAAGCCCCTGCAAGATAGTCTCAGCACCAAACATCCTTGGGAATCTCCAGAACCAAATATGAGACCATCTTCATCAGTTCAGAAAGGTAGCAGGGTGGATGATACGCCAACAGAACCCCCAGTGTGGCCCAGGAGTCCAACAGAAGATAAAAATACTCCAAATTAGTACCTAAATTAGTCCTTGCTATAATATGGAAGTTCAGGTGGATGTGGGCAGCATGTATCTATTGGTGCTCTCCTGCCAGCTGAAGATGACACAAAATCCCTCCTAATGTACTTCTGGCAGGCAGCATCTTGAAGAAAGCTGTAGAGACTATATTGATTTTTTTATACATCTGCTGCTCTGTTTCTTGGCCTGTCAACCTGCTGCTTTGACTTCTGCATTTGTGCCAAGCCCAACATAGAAGAGAAGTCTGCCCCCCCCCAAGCCATTTTACCAGTCAAATGTTGAGAGCATGGAGTTGGCTGCTCCTGCTGGCCAAAAATCACATCACCACCCTTAAAAATACAGTCTGTTACCTTGTCTCCAGATGGTCTGGCTGCTGCTGCAGTCCTTCTGGCTGTTCCTAGCTTTGAAGTCTACTGCTTCACTATCTTGCCCATCATGATAGATGGAGTGAAAAAACCATGCTGTGTCACACACTCTAGGCAATGAGGCAATAGCCTTTTGGCTGACATGGCCTCTTGTTACCCGCAGAGGGTAGAGAAAGCAGACTCAGCCAATCAGAAGCCTCAGCTTTAATGAAAATTTAGTAGTGAATCTGTGTACCTTTTAGCCTTGATTGCCATGCTCACTGGACAGCAGCAGGGGCACAGTTAAAATTTACTGTTAAAGGCTCTCCATATCTTGTGAGAGGGTGCTGCCCTATGACTACTGAATTTTGCAGGTTGCTTCTGTAAAAAGCTGTGGAAGAAAATACTGAATTATAATCTTTCCCTTTTTAATCACTATTGTTCTGATTTTAAAAATCTAAAGCATCAGTTTTGTATTCTCTCCAGAGTTTTCTTTTAGGCTTGAGGGTATTAGAGAGCTCTTTTATCTTGATGGCCTTATGGGGAAAATGTACATTTTTAAAAGCAATACAGAGCAGTCAAATCAAAACTCTCAGGCTTTAGTGGCTAGTGATGTTAAATTCTCAAAAATAATCTTTTGGAGAGAATATTATCACTTCATATCACTACTAGTGGCACACCATACATGATTCCCTGGGATATGTTCCTATTCTGCAGATATGAAATAAGGATAGGTGCCCTGTGAATGAAGCATGTGCCTTTTTCCTAAGTAAGCCCACTTACATTGTGATAATTGCATGAAAGGGCCCTCAATTATTTTTTGAAATTTGTATTCCAGTCTAGGTAATCAGTCCTCTTCCTCAACTCTCCTACCTTATCTACTTGCATCACCAGGATGGCATGAACAGTAGAGTTGAGCAAACTACAAAGGAGCTGATATGTATCCTAGATAAACAAGATATTTGCCTGAGGCTGATAGAATGTGGTAGTGTTTTCTGGAGGAAGGTGACTTAAATTCTCTGTTTCAAGTTCATTTGGATTCTTATTATTTGATGAATTGATCAGAGCTATTCAACCACTGTTCTTGTTAACTTTGCTTGTGTGCAACATTTCCAAATGGTTAATTTCCTTTACTTTGGTATAACTTTTAGATTGGCCAAACCAAAAATTTCCTGCTGCTAACACATGATAAAAGATTGAAATGTCTGATCAACATTCTTAATGTTTCAGCTTTGTGGTTGGCTGTGAATTTCCAGACTGGGTATCCTAACCTAAGCCTGCACAATGTGTGGCTTGCCAAGTTGAACACAGCCGGACATTTTTTTGAAACCTGACGGGTACTTAATAAGCTTCCGTTTTGTGTAGCCAAGCAACAAAACCAGGAGGAGACTATCAAGTTCCAAGCAAACTACCAGATCTACTTGGTGGATGTGGGTTACAGGTTGTCTAGGCATGTCAGGACATCAATTAATGTGCAATTTTGGTGGTATGAGGTCTCCATACCACATGTTACATATGTATGTGGCCTACTTTGAACAAGAGATGCAGCGGTGGGTAAGAAAAACTGGAAGTTGGAAATCCTAGATGGGGAAAAGGGTTGAGTGGCTTCTTCCACATTACTTCTTTATACTTTAAACAGCTTTTCTAGTTATTCACATCTGTGTGTGTAACATACAATTCTGGCTTGGATCAGATTCTTTTGAACAAAAATACTGTATTCTGATCATAATCCCCAATATTTGTCCTGCTTTGGTCTCCTCTTATATTGCTTGTCTTCAGCAGTGAAATCTGTAATGGAAGCGTTTGACAACTGTTCCTTTCATCTGCTATGGGGAAGAAAGGTGAAAAGAGATTATTTGGCAGAGTATGTATGTGTAAGAGAATCCAGAAACCACATTTTCTCTTAGAATTGTCTGTCTGGGAATGCAGCTTTCATTAAAAGCATTTTACTGATACTTTTGAGAAATATGCTTGCCTGCAGAAAGTGTTTATAAGTGTTTATAATCCCACCCCCCAAAATACTTCTCAGATCATAGCCTTCAGACCAGTCATCTCTCTTAATGGTGTCAGAAATTTTATCAAGTGGTAATCTTAGGCTGTATATCATAACATCATGTATATTATGATGTAATTGTTATCTTAATATTACATTTTTTGATCTAAATAATCTGATATTTAAGGATGTGGCATCCTAGATCTGTAAAAGAATTTGTGGATAATCTTCTTAGTTTCATAGATGTAGGTGTCTTGTTGCCATTTGGGGGCAGGACGGCAACACTTTTTATTTATTATTTTGATAAGCATGCACTAATACACAATTCACATAAGTGACACATTGTTAATATCAAATTTTTAACAGAAATTGTTAATACATGTTCAATTTGGTGTTTACAGTAAACATATTAGTACCAAACTTCAGTTTTCAAAACCACCCTACGTACTCTTTATTGTTAAATTCCTTAGCATATTGTCTATCCATAACATATACTTCAAGGATTCAAAGCACATACATTTCAGTAATCCTTGAGTGTCAGCCAGGCACAAAAAATGGCACCCAGACTTTTTGAGGTGCTCGCAAATGGAGAATCTTTAGGCACAAAATGCATCTGGCATTTCTCACTCTCACTGGCAATCTCACTCTCACTGAGGAGGACCCACCATTTGGCTTCCACAAACAGTAGCAATCTAAGCAACAAACAAAGGTATTTATATCCTTTCATAGATCTGTAGGCTGGATGTCCAACAGTTGGCAGCACTCATATCCCATCACTCTTCCCAGTGCTTCTGCTATATATTGCTCAGCAATACCCAGGCTGGGAGAGGTACCAAAAGTGGGGAATGAGGTGTGCAGATGGAATCACTTACTTCTCCCCTATCCCATGCTTGCATTGCCTGGTCTGAGAATCAGTCAGGTATCCTCTCCATCTCATGCTCCATCAACCTCCTCTCTGTTGGCTTTTTTTTTTAAAGACCAATTTTATTTTGTCCTCTCAGGCTCTCAGAGCTCACTCTAGTGCTTGGACGTTAGGCAGGGACCATAGTCAGAGGAGGAAGTGGGGCTGTGCTCTTTGTTTTGGCCTGGCTGCCCTAAAGGTCCTTGGAGGTGAGGACTCAGGGGCCAACTTTAATTGAGAGCTGACACACCAGCCATACCTGGCAGAATGGTGACAGTGGCAGAAGGAGTGACTTATGCTGTTAGCTAGTTACCCGGTTCCCTAACTGATGGGCTGGGCATGTTTAGCACATGTCTGCACATAAGCTTTCAGTAATATTGGGATTCCCTTTCATTCAGTGCCAATATTATTTGAAAGCTATGAGCAATAAACTTGTGGCCTGCTGTAATCCTCTTAAGCATTGGCCTCCATCTTTCAAGCCCCAGCTCTGCTCCACTCCCAGGTGCAGGCATAACTGGTTTTGTAAGCCCCATTGAGGACTTTTCTCAAAAGGTGGGTTATAAATCTCTTGAATATGTTAGTTGTTCTTGAGTAAATGTGTGTACAAAAATACTAAATTCAGATTCCTTTTTGGTTTTTAGGCACAGTCCAGCCCTTATGCACCTGTGTGTCCTGGCCCCCATGATAGACAGGCCCATGGGGAGGAGCAAGGGGCACTTAAGGGTAAGAAGGGGGGTCCTTATAGCCCCTACAAAGTCTCCGGTACTTACTAAGCTGGGAGGGAGGAATAACCAGTTGTGCTGGCATTTCTTTGTACCTTGGATCCAATGTTTGTGCCCAGAGAGTCTTTCTCCCTTTTGGCCTGGTGAGTAAAGGAGGCTATGGTACAGAATGCCACAAAATCGTTGTTTCTAAGAACTGACATGCAAACAAATTAAAAAGAAAAACTTTGAATATAATTTGTGACAATTGCAACCTACTGATAGTGCACTATTGTGGCTTTCTTGGTATAAAATGAAGTGCCCATTCTACAAAAGTAGAGTATCATTATGTAGGCTTAGAACATGAAATACATTTCAGTCATGCTTTCTGCAGCTACATTTACATCTGCTTCACATCTGACATCACATCTGATGACAGGTGTGTGTGGTTTTGGGAAAATAGCCTTGAGGGGGAAATGGGGAGGCCTAGCAGGTTAAATTTGGCCCATGGGCCAGAGATTCCCCATTCTAGGGTTAGGGACACTTTCCTCATTATTACCATCATATGAATTTGTTGATTTCTCTTAAGCAGAGGTCTATGTGCTAAGTAAAGGATATAGCTTGATAAATACCTGCAGAAAGATACTGTTTTATACAATGCAGTGTAAAAATCTGAATGCTGCAAGTTTGATCACTTTTACTTTAGGCTATGAAATGTTAACATAAAAGTGTAGGATTGAATTTTACACAGTGCTTTTACTGTATAGCTTTTCTTTGCTGGCTGGAAACCAAAGAGGTTGGGGATTTTTTTAAAAAAATCAAGTTCCTATTTTATAGTCTTCAGAAGCAATTTCTCTGGAACAGAGATTATAAAGCTAAACATGCTTGGAATAGCTTAGATGGCTTCAATATGGAAAATAGGTTGTATGCTGCCACTTCTCTTACTGTAAAGAGTATTGTTTCACTTCCCTAGTTAATCTTCCTAAGATTCAAAAAGATTGAGTATATAGTTATTTCCTAGGGTATGTAGTAATTTCCCAGAGAATGAACACCACTTCTTTCTGTGGTATAGTTTGGATTATCTCCCATTTCTACTTTCTTGGTGTGTGGTAATAAGCCAGAAATTCCCCTGGAATTAATCCGAAGTCCCTATGTTTTCCAGCACTGAAACAAGGCAGGATTTTAAACCATTATTTGCAGTTGGTTTAATATCCTAGCTTGTTCTAAACCTAGTAACCATAGTTTCCTGGTTTGGATCTAACTGAAAAGGAAGGTTAATTAAACACTTCCCAGTTTACCACAGTGTGTGGAGGAGAAAGGGGACTATGAGCACAGGTTTTGTTCCCCTTTGGGGCTTATTGAGTCAAAATAAGATTGTCTAAACCAGGCATAGACACACTCCGGCCCTCCAGATGTTTGGGACTGCAATTCCCATCATTCCTGATCACTGGTCCTTTTAGCTAGGGATGATGGGAATTGTAGTCCCAAACATCAGGAAGGCCGGAGTTTGCCTATGCCTGGTCTAAACATAGTAAGTTCCAGGAGCTTCCTTTTGCGTTCTGTCATCTCTTTCATCCAGAAGGAGAGGGATCCTACCAAAGATATTATCTCATTTTCTCTGAAGGGCAGTTCAGTACATACTTGCACATCCTGTCTATTGCCAAGACTCTCACAAACTTATTTCCCTTCCAGTTTGCCATGATGGTGTTGGTGGATACTGCATTCTTCAGAACAATAAGATCCCCTTTTTTCTGTACCAGGACTTCCTTGTTCCTGGAAGTCCATTTTGGGAAGATGAGGAAAGCATATAAAATGAATTCAGCTGTTTAAAATTAAGTATCCTAAATACAATGTACCAAATGCACCCGCTCTTCAGGGGTGGCATTGCACTCCTGATTACACTTCCTTTGTTTGCTTTATTCTGGTACATCCATATTCAGTCAAGACCCCACATTAATGAAGTTATCCATGGCAGGCATCCACTTAGCACTTTTGAAGTGGTTATTAAATGGTACCTCTTAGTTATTGCAATTTGCCCTTGCATGGGAACTTAGTCCGGTTGAGCCATCATAGCCCCTCCTTCAGATGGCTTGTAATGTTTTGTATTCAGCTTATGGCATTGACGGAGTAGTTATTTTGTGTGATTTTTGGCTAGCTTATGGTGAATTGCTCAGGTAACACCCTTCCTGAAACAAAGGCGTGTCCTACTCAAAGTGATGTTATTAAGTTTATATGAACTGACTGGACTTGCTAAAACAAATGATCCATATCTCTCCCCACTTGTGTCCAATATGATAGCACTTTCCTCATTCACCTTGAGAGCCAATGTCTTATAGTGGTTAGTGTCAAGACCAGGACTGAGGAGAAGTACATTCAAATCCCTACTCAGCCATGGAGCTCAGAGGGTGATTTTAGACAAATCACAAATTCTTGACTTAGCCTACCTCATAGGGCTGTTGTGAAGAAAAATGAAGTGGGGAGGAGCACCTTGTATGCCGCCCTGAATTTCTTGGAGGATAAAAATAATAATGTAGTAGTTTGTATACAGCCACAGGGAAGACTTCAGCGAGTTCTGTAGCTTCATATTGAAGCCAACCATGTTCAAGCTGCATCCTGTCTAACTTCTGTAATGTGTCTTTGGCAGATCTGTCACTGGAACTCTGGCACATTTGATCTGGTACCCAATGAGAGAATTTTGCCAAGCAGCCCTAAGGTCATTTTAGAAGGGCTCCATTTATGTGATTTTTTTTATAGTATAATTAGATGGGGCTATAAGTGAGAACCAAATCTCATTAGTAATGTTTGAAGTCCTTCCACAGAGGCCCTGTGAATATAAGCAATTGATTCATCCCTTCTCTTGAACTACCATGCTGTAGACAAAAGGTTGCATGGACTTGCTCTGCATACTCTCCTCCATGGACATGTACTGTATAGGTTTCTACCTTCATGTGAACTGTGGCAAAAATACTATGTACTGCTGCGAGCATACATTATCAGTTAGTGTGACTGGCAAGGCACAGAGCTCCACTGATGGCAACCAAATTCAAGGCCCTTCCCCAACTTAGGATCTCAATGTATGGTAAGGAAATGGTACAATAAATGGTAACTGGATTAAGAATGAACTGTCATTATCTTAAGTAATATTAGAAATTTTAACTTTATGACCCATGTTCCATGTCTCTAGGGGTTGTAGAAGGTGACTTAGCTGCTATTGAAGCATACAAGTCGTCAGGAGGAGATATTGCACGACAGCTTTCTGCAGATGAAGTACGCTTGTTAAATCGCCCTTCCGCTTTTGATGTGGGATACACACTTGTTCATCTTGCTATACGTTTTCAAAGACAAGATATGCTAGCAATTCTGCTTACAGAGGTGAGTTTTCACTTTTGCTGGTATGTGTGCTTATGGGAGTCCCTGCATCTGGTTCCAGTGACAACTGAAGCATCAGCAGGGAATTTAATGAGAGTAGTGCTGAAGCCTTGGTGGTCAGTTTGATCCTTCTTGGTGAGGTATACCAGAGAGGTATATGAATAAGATGAATGGTGCCAATACCAATAGAGATTTTGCTGTCCCTTAGTCTTATCCTCTGTTTCCTGTTGTTGTTGTTTGTTTTATTCAATTTATATACTACCCTTTATTAAAAGATCCCAGAATGGTGAGCAACATTAAGAACACATTTTATGGATTACAATAATAAAAACCATAAGAATAGACTGCGTAATAATAAAACAATAATAATAACAGCGCCTACCCCCAACCCCAACCCCGCTTTAAGAGGCCATAGATTATTTAATAGCCAAAGGCTTGGGTAAAGAGGAATGCTTTTGCCTGGTTTCTAAAGACATGTAATGCCAGATGAGCCTCTCTGGGAAAAGCCTTCCACAGAAGGGGAGCCACCGCCCTGTTTGGGTTTAGTGAATGTGTGGCTCTCCAGAAGTTGTTGGACTCTTTAGTTCCCGTGAGCCATAGCCTGCATTTACAATAGTTGAGAGTGATGAGAGTTTTATTGTACTGATTATCCACATCTACTGGGTTATTTACTAACAGAAATGATTCATAGTGGTTGATGAGGAAACACTGATTCTTCCTCAGCAAAGCTTTGCTCTTCTGTATCTTTAACAATTCTTATTAAATTTATAACAGTATAATTCCAGAGCAACTTACAGCATAAAACAAATACATAATTAAACTTCTGTGAAAACACTAAAAATGAAACAGTCTTTTCAGAGGTTAGAAGTCCTTGGGAAAGGTCTTCAACTGGCTCTAAAAAGACATCGAAGTGGTTGCTGGATGGTCATTCCACAGGCATATTTGCAATCAAGAAAGGTCCCCAATTTCCCCAGCTTAGATGACAATGACACGCAGAGATAGGCCTCTGAAAATGACCACAGTGCACAGGCAGGTTGATGTGGTGTAGCTTTACAAGTCTCAAGCCATGTAGAGCTTTTAAAAACATTTTGAAATGTTCTCCAAAATAGATGGTGGAGCACTGGAGAAATATTCCAATAATGTCTTATGTTCATTGAAGGGATTGTAGTTAACTTTCAATAAGTGAAATGAATAAATCCAAGACACTACCAGGCTAGGCAGAAAGGGACAGTGGAGCTGCGTATTTATGGACTTCTTCACGCCGGACATGGTTTCTATATGGAGGTAATCTCAGTGTAGGAAATATGTTCCTTGTGAAGCAGCCCTGGATACCCTACCATGTTAGGAATTTTGATACAGCTGTAAAGTACATCTTAGCTGTGTTTTATATTAGGAACACATGAATTCATGTGTTCACTAGATCCGGACAGAAATCAGGGCTGCTAAAACTTCCTTCTTGTTTTGTTTCTGAATGATGCCAGTTAGTTCAAAGACTTATCCAATGCTGGCAGCTCTTTCTAGGAACTCAATTTCAATTGATCACAGAGTAGCATTTAAGCTATGGAAGAAGTGACATACATCTCCTCAAAACCTAGTTCACTCTTTGGATAGTTTTGTCCTTCCTGCAAGGAGCTTGGGTTGGTATCCATGCAGGTATCCCCCTTTCCCTCTCACGGGGGTAGGTTAGACTACAAATTCATTACTGCCCTGTGATCACCCAGCAACCTATATGGCTGAGCAAGAGTCAGAAGTGAGATGCCTCTGTTCCCAAGCCCACCATTCCAATAATGCGGAACATTGGGTCTTACTGTTACTGTCAGCTGTCCTTGGGTGGGGGATTCTCTTGCGTTTTAACAGGTGTGGTCCATTTCTCTCTTAAATTAATAACATCATGAAACATCCTGTTACAGGTATCCCAACATGCAGCTAAGTGCATTCCAGCTATGGTATGCCCAGAGCTTACTGAGCAAATCCGACGTGAAATCGCTGCATCTCTTCATCAGCGGAAGGGAGACTTTGCCTGCTATTTCCTAACTGACCTTGTAACATTTACATTACCTGCAGGTAATTATGAGGTGCTTCTTTTATCTGGTAACTTGTCCTTAGCAGATAAATGGGTGTATGAAATTGCCCACTTCTGACTACTACTTATACTTCCTAAACAGAAGTGCTGTAGGTTTTGAAAAATCTTCATTCATTAAGCTTCTTGCCTACACATGGAGTAAATTTCAAAGGAGAGGAAACTTCAGGAGAAAGACTGTTGTCACAGTTCCTTTATATTAACATTGAAATTACATTGAGACTCATTCCTGTGTTTGCATAATAAAATACTCTTTCGGCTAAGGTTACCAGATTTTTTCCAAAGAATCCAGATTTTTTTGAAAAGAGAAAAAAAGTTATTAAAAAAAAGTTTTTGTTTTTGTTTTTTAAATAAAAGTAATATCTTCTCTTCTGTGGGCAGTTGGCCGGGTGGCTGGGTGCTCTCGTTTCTGGCTCGATTTTGATTTTTTGGGGGAGGGGGGTTAGCGGTTCCCCCAGTTGATGTGCCAGGTGTCCCCGGTTCCCCCTTGGCAGTGGCAGCAGCAGTCTCAGCAGCCTGGAGCCAGCCTGCTAGCACACTTGGCTCTGGCTGGCTTCAGGAGCTGCTTGCTGCCATGGTGCCCGCCATTTTGCCTCGCTGGAAGTCTCCATATGATGTGTCTTGTGCTGTTGAACCAATCACACAACATTCATTCTCTAATAAGAAATCTATAACACTTAAAATATAAATCCAGGGACATGAAATGAAATCTGGGGGCATTCTGGGGACGGATTTTGTCGGGGGACAGATTTTTAAATCCGGGGACTGTCCCTGGGAAATGGGGACATCTGGTAACCATACTTTAGGCCTCTATTATAGTCTTAGATTCAAACTGTTTTGTTAGTAAATACCTTGGTCATGGAAGTATTTTAAATTCTGATAATGTACACCTGCCTGAAATCACTGTAGCTGTAAAATAACCAGAATTCTGCTGCTGACTTCATTCTTCTGCTGCACAGCAAAGAGATTGCTGAGTTCTGAAGAGCATTCAGTTGCGATTGCACAGTTGGTATAGTACAAGGGCGGGCAACCTTTTGTCTGTTGAGGGATGCATACCAGCAGTGGGCAAAGCTGCAGCTAATGATGACTGGAGCCAGAGACAAAATATTTATGTCTGTGTTCCTTAGCTTACTAGGGAGATCTGCTCTGGGAAACCTACTTCTCCATAAGGGTCTGTTGGAGCAGGTGTTGAAGCCCCTTTGCTCAGTGAAGTAGTGCAGCTCCAACATAGAAATGAATGTGATGATAGTTTAGTCCGTATGACAGGAGCCATTGTGGCAAAAGTTGGGAGTATGTGAGTTTCTGAAAGCCCTCACAATAGCATCAGCATGTGATGGGTACAGTTCTCTGTGTCCCATTTGGCTCCATTGCACACCGACCGGAAAAAAGAGAGAAGAAATTGGGCTCAGTATGCCTCAAAGGCCCTGAGGCCTCCCCGCACTCTGGGTCCCAGACTCAAAGGATAGCTAATTACTGTTTGTTTCCCTTCAGCCTGAACTCCTAACTGAGGTGACCAGATAGCTGAGAGTTGGCATCTGTATATTTCCAATGGTGCCAACATTTAAGTGAAGTATGGTTCCTTTCTCCCACCAGTTTCTGAATATTTTTGCAGAACTTGGACTTAAAAAAAAGAAAAGAAAAAGCAGTCACTTGTATAACTTGAGGAAACTCTCCAGTATGTAGGGACCATTTCTGCTTTGAAACTATTTTTGTAGCAATTGTACGTGAGTAGTGCCCTCATAAACACAGAATCCCTGTGTTTCTGTTACTGCAGAGAATTGCTTGATGCTAAAGATAGTATTTTAAAGAGGAAAACGGCCATAGCTGTTCTAAAAACAGAAACATTCCTTTTCTCCAACTGTACGTGTTGTACTTAATTTGTTCTGATTCACTAGATCATGTAATGCAAAACAGTCTGACTGCTCTAGTAAGTGAAAATAATTACATTTAGTATATCTATTTTGGTAGGTGGGATGAGATAGGGAAGGAAACATGGATGGTGTTACTTGAAGATATAGCGTAGAGCTCTAACAGCTGAGAAACTTCAGTCTTCTTTTCCTAATTTTGTTTTGTTTGAAGATGCCAGTGCAACACAGAACTGATAAAATATATTGCATTTCCTATATTAAATTTCCTACACAGAGATGCATAGCTGTGTGGGAGACGTATGAGCTTGATTTTTTTTCCATTGAAGGCACCCTAATCAGACATATGAAGCTGTCTTAGACAAGTCAGACTACTGGTGCACCTAGCTCAATGTTGTTTACACTAGGGTTACCAGATGTCCCCGTTTCCCAGGGACAATCCCTGGATTTGTGAATAAGTCCTCGAACAAATTCCATCCCCGGAATGTCCCCGGATTTCATCTAATGTCCCCGGGAAACGCAGCAGCGGCAGTCTCAGCAGCCTGGAGCAGTTGGCTCTGGCTGGCTTCAGGAGCTGCTCGAAGGTCCCCATATGATGGTGGTGCAGGGGCTCTAAGATGCAGCTTCTGGGCTGCCTCCACCTTCCTGACCCCAGCAACTAAGCTGTGAAGGGAGGCTTCATGCTGCCTATCGGAGCAGCCTCCCAACTCCTACTTATGTGCAAGCAGGAACGGGGCGGGGATCTCTCCCTTCTCAGCTGAGGGATCCCCACCCCCTCCTGCTTGCATGCAAGTAAGAATGGGATTGGGGATGCTCCGATGGCCTCACCGCCGCGGCTCTTGGCCCTCCTTCTCCGCTTTCCATGCCTGACCCACTGCGCACTGCTTCACCACCACCACCACTGAAGAACCAACAACTCAAGGGTTGCCCAGGCTCATGGACAAAGCAGATAGAAGTCTCGGAGGAAGGGAAAATGTGGCGGTTGAGGTCAAGGCAGACAACCCTCTGTTGTCCCCAGATTCATTGAAAAAAATCTGGTAAACCTTAGTTTGCACTGTCTGGCAGAGGCTCTCCTGGAGATGCTCTACCACTGAGCTACAGCTCTCCCTGCACTCAGCTACACGCATTGGCTGCCTCACTTGTATACCCAATACATATTTTATTCTGGATGGTGAAAGCAATATGATTGGTATGTAGATGATTATGCAGGATTGTAGCCTTAAGAACATTTAGGCATTTTAAGTTCCAATTTTAACATATCCTACACCAGTGAGGAACGTTGCAGTTGGCAACATCAAAACTTTATCATCAAAACTTGCCAGGTGACAGCAGCAATGGAGAAGTTTTGTTGTGTGCCCTCCATTCAACCCTAATATGCTGCTCTGGTGTCATCCAGAGGTGGCATTCCTGTGAAATGTATGCCTGATGCATTTTGATAGGGATGTGAGGAGCTCTGGGAAATACTTTTGTCAAGGTTTCTGGCATCTGGGCTGCTGCTGGAGCAGTTTACTAGGACCCAATGAAGAAACTCTGTCCTGTAAGCCACCTCCCCACTGTAACTCCCAGGTAAGTTTCTTTAGCATGGTGGAAGTGTGGCATGGTGGAAGTGCTGGACCTCATTGATCTCCTGGTATTAGGGACACAGTGGGGCGCAATGTTCTAAGTGGGCTTCGAAATGAAACTTTTTTTGTCCTGTTTTTGAGTGTGGGGAGCATATTTAGGATTAGTTGAGATTGGAGCCATAATTTCATATAGAGAAATTATAAAGTATTTCACATAGTGTACTTGCGCTGGTTTGTCCTCTTTCTTGGAACTAAAGGACTGTTTCACTTGGTGTGATTGTCATGTGAATAGCTGTTCATATGGAATATGTGGATTCTAGAGTTCAGTCATTTGTCATGCTCATTCTTGGTTTTGCAGATATTGAAGACTTGCCACCAACAGTCCAAGAGAAATTATTTGATGAAGTACTTGATAGAGATGTTCAAAAAGGTAAATATGGTATCTCTGTTATGCAAGGTTTTATATTATGTTGCATTGGATATTGTATCTTGATGTTCTGCATAATATTTGCTATTTTATTTTACTATATACATGGTGAGATGCTTATTGTTGCTTAATTATGTTACTTAAAGTGGAATTTATCATTATTAATATTATTAGCAGTAGTATTATGAATGGAATACAAAAATGATATATTCATGTTAAGATATGTGAACCACTTACAGATTTCTGTTGAAATGTACAGTGGTGTGCAAGTTATTCATAGATTCCTTATTGTTTTTGATAGCCTGCCCTGAGAAAACTGAAGTGTCAGTTGTTAGGTTTTATGGAGTATTAATAGAAATATATGAAAGTCTGTACTATGATACTCAGTCATAACTGAGTTGTACATTTGCATGCACGCCACCATAACTGCATTCACAATTATGAAAGGAACTTCATTGCTGTATTCTGCTAATCATTCTAGAATTTCAAAAGCATGTACACTAGTATCTTGAAATGCAACAGGTATTTTTTGTAGGATTTAGGATGATTAACATTGTGTTGCTTGTTATCTTCTAGAACTTGAAGAAGAATCTCCCATTATAAACTGGTCACTGGAATTGGGTACGCGTTTGGACAGTAGACTTTATGCACTTTGGAATCGGACTGCAGGGGACTGCCTGCTTGATTCAGTACTACAAGCTACATGGGGCATTTATGATAAGGACTCGGTGCTACGTAAAGCGCTTCATGACAGTTTACATGATTGTTCTCATTGGTAAGTAGAAATCAAGAACGGAAATGAACACAGCTTATTCAGATGTCTTATCTTGAAAAATGCAAGCTTCTTTGTTAAGACTACCTGGATACCTGCTGCTGTCATAGGATGGAGGAAGGAATTTGGAGGATTTCTGCTTCAGTGGCTTGGAATCTTACACAAAATTGCCTTTCTGGCATCTATGGAGAAAAAGTCTGTGTTGTGTACCATTAAAGTAGTATAATTGATCAATCAGTTCAAAATGGCTTTTGTCCAATGCAATTTATATAAAGTTGTTACTGAAGTAATCATGTCATCTTTGCTGCTTGTGACTGTCCTCATAAATATCTGGGGCTCTGGAAAATGTCACAAACCTCTGTTGACATAGTTCCAAACCATATCACTTCCTTAACTAGAATTGCTGTGCAAAATCTTTTCATTATGTGAACTTTGAATCTGGTTTATTGATTACCATAGAGCTGCAGACTACAACTTCACTATGGATTGGAGGTGATTCTTTGTACAGCATGCCAAACTACTTCTCTTGAAGTGTGAACATCCTAAAGTCAATAGGAGAGGAAAATTAATTGGGACTGGTTTAATCAGTTAACGGGGCATCTGGAACTGGGAAATGATTTGGGGAGGTAATAGTTTTGGATGTTTAGTAGCTGAGACTCAGACCTCACTTTTATCTTGGTTTGTGGCCTTGGTTCTCAATCTGGTGTGGCGCTGATTCCAGCCATGATCAGCCAGATCACCCTTATGAGGGCAACAGTGTGTTACTGTTTCCTTTAGCAACTCCCATGCATAGCTATACCTATTCTGACCATGGAAATTACAGTAAGTTATAATGATTAATAGAAACTTTTATGGATGGAGTAGGTAGCACTGATGAAAGTTGGTGTCAGAATTGCTTTGGAGTCAGTGGCTATGCATTACCCCAGTTTGTAAAGGCATCACCTACCACTGCTATGAGTTCTACTTATCTAGGCTAGGTCTTGGATCAACAATGTCTCTTTCATGTGTCATTACTGTCCTCCTCCTTCAGCCATGCCTTCTCCCATTGAACACTGAGATAGGTAGTTCTGCTGCACTCTTCAAGATTTCTTGCACCTACTCACTCCTGGTACATTCTGCCTACAATCCACTCTCTTGAAGATGGTCACAGATGCTCAGCCAGACAAAGAACCCAGCCATAGGCCTATTACAGCCACCACACACTAAGAAAGACACATCACAACAATTAATCTCCAGTTGAACTCCTTTCACAGGCATTCCACCCCATCTCTTACCTGGGGCATCGCAGACATACCATGTCCATTGCTTCCCACTCAGGGGATGCTAACTCCCAGGTTCCAGCAGTTGCTCATACTGGGTTATCCAATGTGAACAGGGGAAAAAAACCTTGTACTAATTCAGAATTCAGTCAAGAGATGCTAAATGAGATATGTTTCAACCAAATACTATATATATATTTCTCAGAATTTGGCATTTATTGTCCAATTTTTTATTCAACTTCTCTCCTCCTGTAAAATACCTGGCTGAAGTAGCAAGAAAAGTATTGTGTTTGAATCTGAAGAAATCCACTTTCAGTGAAAGCTTGCATAGTTCGGTACGATCTTGAATTATGAAAATGCATCTTGAGTCCTTTTATGCTATTTTTGTAGGTTCTATACCCGATGGAAAGAATGGGAGTCATGGTACTCCCAAAGCTTTGGTTTACACTTCTCACTGCGAGAAGAACAGTGGCAGGAAGACTGGGCATTTATACTTTCGCTTGCTAGTCAGGTAAGACACGTGTGTGTGTGTGTGTGTGTGTGTGTGTGTGTGTGTGTGTGTGTGTTAGTGTTAAAAAAAAGCATGGGGAAGCACAGTTAAAAGTTACTTGCATTTTATGTTCACAGCTCCTATTTATTTGAATCTTACGGTTAGTATTTATGTACTTCTGTTCTTCGCCGACATATTCTCAGTTTAAAAGTTACCGATGGCTTGGATGTGGCAGGACCACTTCGGATTGTTTTCCATCCTGTTTGGGTATATTTTGCCAAAGTTTTTGTCTGCTGTAAGAATATGATGTTGGACTGAGTTGGCCTTTGGTCTGATCTAGTAGGACTCTTCTTAAGGCCTATCTTGCTCTAGCATCTTATTTTCCACAGTGGCCAATCAAATGCCTATGGAGAGCCTAAAGGTGGGACTTGAGGGCAAGTATCTCTCTTCTGCTGTTGTTTCCCAGTGACTGAAATTCAGAGGTACAGTGTCTTATGCACAAATGATCATTTAGAATTTTTCATTCTGAGTACTTTTAGGTCACACAATATAACAAATGTGACATGAAGTAAAAGGCAAATGAGTAGCACCTCCAGAATAGAAGCCCTTATTCTGCTTTATTGTAATTGCCACTGTGGTACTGAAGAAGCATATGAGATTTCATAATGCATTGGTCACATTTTACTATAATGTTAAAATTTCTTCTCTATTGAAAATACAGTCTTGTATAGTAATTAGTACACAGAAATTTCAGGTAAAGTGATGCTTTTGGGCAAGGCTAAAAATATAAGGGTGCCTGAAGAAACATGTCCTTGTTTGTTACTTTTACCTTCTTAGCCAGGGGTCGGCAAGGTTTACCTTGCCTGGGCTGATTCACTCCAGCGGAGATCCCTCTGTGGGCCGGATTGTGAGCGTGCGCGGCCGCGATTTCCGCCGCCTGTGCAGATGCGATTTTTGGCGTCTGAGCATGCGCAGACAAGATTTTCGGCACCACAGAAGCGAGTCGCCACACTACACCGGTTTAGCACAGCACGCGGGCAGCTTGGTTCAGGGGCGGCTCGTGGGCCGGTTAAATGACCCCTGTGAGCCGCTTGTGGCCCATGGGCCTTAGGTTGCCTACCCCCGCTCTTAGCTATTGTTCCTAGAAGGCTACAGGGGAAATCTGACTAAAAGTAGACAGAATTGGTAGCTGAATCTTGTGGATTTATTTTGGCCCCTCCCCCATGATAATTTAAGCACTAACCCAATGATTCTTGCATATACTTACTGGATAATTATAGCTTTCAAAATGCAAACAATTCCAAAAATAATTGATATGTAATTAACATCCGAACAATGTTCATGACTTCAGTTACATGATGATTTTGCTGAAATCAAAGGCTCAGTCAATTGGTCTGTCTCATGTGATAGATATCATTTTTATTTCAAGTGTTGTTCTCTTTGATACAGCCTGGAGCAAGTTTGGAACAGACACACATTTTTGTACTTGCACATATTCTTAGAAGACCAATTATAGTTTATGGAGTAAAATATTATAAGAGTTTCCGAGGAGAAACTTTAGGATATACCCGTTTTCAAGGTAAGTGTGACTTACATTAATGTTTGTTATAGAAAGGATTGCTTACATCCTGAGTGTTCACATTTTTCTATTTTAGATTTGACAGAGAGTAGATTCAGCAGTGCTCTACCAACCTTCTTAAGAGCACTCTGCTAATGTGGCTGTTTTCAAGGGGTCCTCTTTGCCTTCTTGCCTTAAAGTGACAAAGCACTGAAAGTCCCAACAGCTTTCAGAGATCAGTTATGGAGGCTAGAGTCATTACTTGATCTTTTTCTCTCTAATGATGCTGTAGCTTCTTCCATTCTTGGGTGCTTTCTGTAATGGGAGAGAGGCAGATAGGGAAGGCATGGTATAACATGGTATTTTGCTACAGTGCTCTGCCTGCTACATGTGTGTGCTCCACTGCAGCAGTGTGTTTGCACTTGGATCCTTGGGGCTAGTCAGGCAAGAGTCTGATAACAAGGGTCTGTTGTGGATCCAAATTGTGTGTGTGTAAATGCTCCTTCCCCAGTACAGCAGTCGCAATATGAAGTCAGTCCATGTAAGTGAGTATAACTTTGGCTACAGATAGGTTGAGTGCATGATACCATAATACTTACCGTATTTTTCGCCCCATAGGACGCACCGCCCTATAGGACGCACCTAGTTTTTTGGGGGAGGAAATAAAGAAAAAATTTATTTCCCCCCCAGGCACGGGGCTGGCGCAGGGGAAGCCCGAGCTTCCCCCGACCCCAGCCCCCAGAGGAGCCTGCTATCCGCAAGCCTAGGGAGCCGCGCCGGTCTCCCCAGGATTGCGGACAGCTGTGCGAAGCCCGGGTGCGCTGAGGCTTCCCAATGCAGGCAGCTCTGTGCAACCCTCCGGAGCCCGGCGCAGCTTGGCGCCGGGCTCCGGAGGGTCGCGCAGAGCTGCGCGGACCCCGGGAGGGCAGGCAGCTCTGCGCGACCCTTCGGAGGCCAGCGCGGCTTGGCGCCGGGCTCCGGAGGGTCATGCAAAGCTGCGCGGACCCCGGGAGGGCAAGCAGCTCTCTGCGACACTCCGGAGGCCGGCGCAGCTTGGCGCCGGCCTCCGGAGCATCGCGCAGAGCTGCACGGAGCCCGGGAGCGCAGGCAGCTCTGCGCGACCCTTCGGAGGCCAGCGCGGCTTGGCGCCGGGCTCTGGAGCAATGTGCACAGCTGCGCGGACCCCGGCAGGGCAGGCAGCTCTGCGCAACCCTCCGGAGGCCAGCGCGGCTTGGCACCGGGCTCCGGAGGGTTGCGCAGAGCTCCCCGGGCTTCAGCGAAAGCCTGTATTCGCCCCATAGGACGCACCCACATTTCCCCTTCATTTTTGGAGGGGAAAAAGTGCGTCCTATGGGGCGAAAAATACGGTAACTGCCATACAATTTAAATGCATTGCCACCTACTTTTCTTAAGAGGACACAAAACAGGAATTATGTTAAGTGAGTGCAGGAGAGCCATTGCTCTGTCAGGAGACATGCTGAGGGCAATCTCATGTGCAAATGCACCGGGCAGAGTTTTTTCTATGAAAGGTTGCTATGCTACATATGTACTTGGATTACTCACTGCTATTTTTAAACCCTCTCAAGGCAGGTCACGTTCCTAGTTTAGTTGTTTTGATGAAGCATCTATGAATAACTTCTGATGTGCTAGAAGACTGTCAGGGGGAGATTCAGTTATATGTAATGAGAGGCTGTGGGGACTAGATTAATGGACACCGAGTCAAATATGGCTTCCACTTCTTCAATTACACAGGACAGTTTGTATTTTAAGTTCATGCTCATGGGTTTATCATTGAAAAAAAGCTTGCATAGAATATTAGATTGCCTCTTGGGAGTTGTTACTGGAGCTCACGATGCTGGCAGTCTTTTAATTGCCAACTTTAAAGGTAAAGGTAAAGGTACCCCTGCCCATAAGGGCCAGTCTTGCCAGACTCTGGGGTTGGTGTGCCCATCTCACTCAAGAGGCCGGGGGCCAGCGCTGTCCGGAGACACTTCCGGGTCACGTGGCCAGCGTGGCATCGCTGCTCTGGCCAGAGCCAAAGCCAGAGCCAGAGCCGCACACGGAAACGCTGTTTACCTTCCCGCTTGTAAGCGGTCCCTATTTATCTACTTGCACCCGGGGGTGCTTTCGAACTGCTAGGTTGGCAGGCGCTGGGACCGAATGACGGGAGCGCACCCCGCCGCAGGGATTCGAACCGCCGACCTTTCGATCGGCAAGCCCTAGGCACTGAGGCTTTTACCCACAGCGCCACCTGCGTCCCCCAATTGCCAACTTTAGGAAGACAGTATTGTGTATTATATTTTACTCTGTGGTCCACAGTAAAATATATTTTATAACCACCAATTTAAATGAGTCAGCTTCCTAAATTTGAAACCAGTATCACAATGTATTAAAAGACATATTGAGATGTACATTGTAAATGTGGTTTATGTCATGCTTTCAGATTATTTTTTCCCCATCAGCATAATTAATGTGCAGTGTTCCATTGATTTAACCCCTTTCATCACTCCTCCTTCTTTGTAGGTGTATATTTGCCTTTGTTATGGGAACAGAGTTTTTGTTGGAAAAGCCCTATTGCTCTGGGCTACACAAGGGGCCATTTTTCTGCTTTGGTTGCCATGGAGAATGATGGCTATGGCAACCGAGGTGCTGGTGCTAACTTGAACACTGATGATGATGTTACTATTACTTTTTTACCATTGGTCGACAGTGAAAGGAAGCTGCTGCACATTCACTTCCTGTCTGCTCAAGAGGTAAGAAACACTAAGCAGTTCAGTGTTCAGTGAGACACTGCATCAACAGAAAAGGAAAAGGAAAAAAAAAAAAGCCTCTCTGGAGAATCTATATGGTAGAGAGCCTATAGCTGATATGTAGCAGTTGCAAAGACATTTGAAAACAGATTGCAGTAGTTTGATTAACAGGCATGAGAAGCCTTGTGTGCCAACTTAGTGTTGCCTTTCTGAAATTGGTTTGTGAGAGTGGTTGGTGTTGGGGGGTGTGTGGTGTTGGTGTTGTTGTTTTTAAACAGATGTATTAGTAAAGCTTTTGAGGAAAAGCTAAGGCTTCCCAACCGGAAATAACAGGCAAAACAGTATGGTCGAATGTTCTGCTGGTGTGAGTTATGGATCTCTATAAGTTTCTCCCTCCGTCTGTCTCTTTGTCTCTGTCTCCGTCTCTTTCTCTTTGTAATTAGAAAGTGAAAATTTGAAAGCCTAAAAAGGGCTACAAGACCCCTTAATAATATTTAACCATTTCATTTGTATGCTTATTAAAAGAAGACTGCAAAGTTGAAAGTAGCTGAAAGCATAGGACTTTTATTTATTCTTATTTTCTGCCTGCCTAATGGTGGGGTGTGCATTCTTAAAAGTTCCAATACCTTGTGTTTGTAAAACACAGAGCTGGCAGTTACATAAAATTTAATTTATAGGAAGGAAAAAAGTAGGATATTTATGCACTGCTTTAGATAGTCCCTTTAAAAAATCCACTTTCCTAAGACAGTCTTCCTGGAGCACTTTAAATGTTGCAGGGCACCCCTTTTTTAAAAAAAGTTGTGGTCACTAATCTGATTTTAATCATGTCCTAAGTGTTGTGTTCTTTTTCTGAAGATTGGTAATGAGGAACAACAGGAGAAGCTGCTCAGGGAGTGGCTGGACTGTTGCGTGACGGAGGGTGGAGTCCTAGTTGCTATGCAGAAAAGTTCTCGCCGGCGCAACCATCCCCTGGTAACACAGATGGTAGAGAAATGGCTTGATCGCTATAGACAAATTCGCCCCTGTACATCCCTTTCAGATGGAGAAGAAGATGAAGACGATGATGATGAATGATAAAATTGAGATACCTGGCTGAGAATAATGTGTGGTGAGGTCCCCCAGCACTTGGGGCATGCGCTAGCAATTTGTTACACAACGACCTAATTGTAGCAGGAAGCAGCCTGCGTAAGATTTTTAATCGGCATGGGGAGAATTCAGAGGCTCAACATATATGTGAAGACAGCTACGTTGGTTGGACTACAGTTTGTAAAAAAGCAAAGCCCTAATTTTATTACCAAGACAGAAAGCATTTTTCTTTCCAGTTGTACATCTGCCTATAAATGTACCGCATGTAGTTGTGTAAGAAAGTTGTGTAATTGGAAAAAGTATTACCAGCATCTTAAAATAATTGAAAAAAAATTCTTTTGAATAAGGGCACTTAAAAGCACACCGTAGATTAATATTTGTTCTTTTTGAGACTTACAGTAAAACTTGGTTCTTCTGCATCACTTCCTAAGCATTCTAACAGACCCATTTTATATGCAATCTTCCTAATGCCCAGGTCAGATGATGTGGCTTTTCTTTTTGCTGTTGAAGCCATATATACCCAGAGTGAGTCAAAAGTATGAGCAGTTCATTGTTTTTATTCAGATTTGAGTTACCTTTGTGCCCATTATAAGTAGATGAAATGTTAAAGGGAAAAAAACACACCAACCTATGGAAGGGATGATACATTTTGATTGAGTGAACTTTGTTTTTTTTGTTTTTTTGTAAAGGATTCTCTGCTGTCGGTTCATATTTTGTATCTCTTATTTGGAATATTTTCCCCCCTTCCAGCATACTTAAAGTAGTCAGAGAAGTACTGTTCCAGAGAGCTATATGCTAACTACCGTGTGGAATCTGCTACATCTAAACTGAACTGAAAAAACTGCATTTTGTCCAAACCTGATCTTGCTGTGAGTTGTACAATAGAAATTACTATTTTATCAAGCCTTTCCCCTGCAAGTTAAAATCACCTCCATTAAGGAGCACTCCTTGGTCATTAAAATCGAGTGAGAAAGCACTTTGGCAGTTTTCCTTAAAAGCCTTCATTCTAAAGCTTTGTTTTAAAGTACTGTATATTATCTTTCCTTGGTATGTAAACTTTGGAATTTTTTGCATGTTGATTGATTGTGGCCACATTTGAATATGTAAGTTTCCTGAAAGTATAAGTTCAGAATATATTCTCCAGTAGAAAATTCTTTTTTTATTATACTTGATAACTTTAGCCATGCTATCTTGAATGGATATAGCCTATCCAAAAACCTCACTTTAAAAAAACACTAAAGGTTGAATAGTTTTGTATGCATAAAGCAGATCCTGATAAGCACTTTTTGAAGACTAATGATGGTGGAAATGAGGACAAGCAACCTCTTGCAAAATAGTTTTCCTTGTTTAAGAATCTGGACAGGAGCCGTACATTTACATATGTGTAAAATATATATATAGGAACCCTTCAGAATTTGCTGCTTTTTCCAAATGTGGATTAGATGGTGTTGAAAATTACTTTACAAAAGTAATCCTGTTGACAAACCTACCCTGAAATTTCTTCAAGGTACTACATTGAAGAAGTACATTGATTCAGCTTTTTGATCTCTGAAATGTAAAAGGATGGATGTGTTTTGGTCATTAGTTCTCTCTTTTGGTGCATGCAGAGATTATTGGGCAAAGGTACATGCTTACCTTTGATGAGTCAAATTTCCTAAGCTGGAGAATAATTGGATTTCTTTTTAAAAAACAGGTCCTGCTTTTATGTGCAATTCTAATTTTAGGTTTTCTAAATGCTTTTTCTGCCTACATTACATACTTAGTGGTGGCATCCCCATAGTCCTGGACCAATGCAATAAGCTGTGCTTTTGTGGGAGGAGTCAGTTACCTAAAATAATGGAAGTTTTTTTAAAAAAAGATCTGAGTCACTGTGCTGCCATCTATAGCTGATTCTAGTTCGATACATATGTCTTAAATGTAAGCATTAATATCCTAGTAGGGAGAAATGGCTGAATCTCCAGCTATCTTTATTCCGCTGCAGTAGCAAAGCCTGAAATTTTTGGAGTCTTTTTGGATGAAAGTGTTTGCTACTGCCTGGAATAAAAAACACAATAATGTGCATTTTTACTGGCTCCTAGCTACATATACAGACAGAAACATTGAAACCACTTCTTGTAGTCTCAGTACAGCCCTGTGATAATCAGTGGTGGTTAGTGGTTTTATAGATTGTAATTCCAGTAGCTGTTACAGGGCTGGAGAATAGGCATTGAGCAAGTTGTGGCGAGCCTGAAACACTGCAGTAATGCATGGGTCTCTAACCTGATACACCTTTTTTTAAAAAAGTCCAGGCTTTGCCACTTATTGTGATCTAAGTTACAGTTGAGGTAGTATTTTTTTTAATTAAACCACCATTTCTGAAGCTGAAGGGCAAGTTCCATCTTGAGTCTATAGTGGAGATATATTATAAAAATCTATTATATATTTCCTGCTTTAAGTAGTGGTTTTTCATCCATTTGAATTGCTTGGTTGTGTTCTTTTTGGACTGCAAAATTTGCTGCCCCCTCTCCTTATAAAAAAAGAATCACTTCATGTGGTAAAACAAAAAGGAATGGTTTGGCAGCAAAATGGCTCCCCCTTCTTGGCATCTCAAACCATTTTGTATCTTAATTACTTTTAATATCTTGTTTGAAGCTTTGTTCTACTGCATAAACCTATGCTTCCTGAATCACGCTAACATTTTAAGAACTCTTCAATGACATACGTCCTCTGTACTAAGATGACTTCCACACCCACAACTGTTATATGGAAGTTTGACTTACAGCCTCCTCTAAAACTACATTTTCCTCTAGTTTTAAGTGGAGAGTTTTCTTTTCTTTTCTTCAAGTTAGTACCTGGAAGTAATACAAAGATAATTGCATCCAAGCAGCCAAATTTTGCACCAGGGGTTCCTAGCAGATTCACTGGCAGTAGCAGAGTCTGCCTCAAATGTGAGTGTCCTATTAGAAAGTATACATTTTCATCAACATTAATTATGCCTATCTGGAATGCCACTGCCTGGTCTAAGAACAAAGTTCCAACAATAGCAGCTTCTTAAAATCACTAATGCCAGTGTAAATGTTGTTTCACCTTCATTTGTGTGGCTTCCTAAATGTTCTCTGTAACTCACCAATGTTCCTCCTCCTGATTGCTCTATACTGGTGTCTATGGTAAGTTATTCATAATTGCAGTGTTAGATCATTGACACAGCTATGAAGTTGACTCCCTTGAATATGTTCAAAGCTGGTAATGTGCTTTTCCATTAATTTAAAACAAAACAAATATAAGTTTTGTAACAATGGTTTGCTTTCAGTTTGTCTGTTAATGTATTATTCTGCCTTCTTTCTCTTCCCCCTATCCTCAAATTCCATTCTAGTCCTTATTTATTCATTTCAAATGGACACTGCTGTTAGGTTGGGAGGTCATACAGCCTGCGTTTGCCATGAAATCACATCTGTATACATTTGCGGTTGGACCTAGTTCTTACTATCCCAGTCATCTTGTCTTTTACTGCCGCTGTCCCAACGGTTGCATGGACTCATTGCGTGGTCAGTGTTGGTGGCAGCTTTACTCTTTTCTCTCCACTTCCCATGGCTCTCAACTTCTATTCCACATAGCTTAGCAATGCGTTCTGAGGATTGCAGTTTTTTTAAAAAAATATTATCGTTCTTAATAGTGTTTTTGATGCACATTTAGTGCTTTACTGTTTAAAGGAATCCTGTAAATTTGGGTTGGGAGAAGACTGACTTGGCATAGGTCCTATATTGAGTTAGTGGCTAAAGCTATTTTGAATTAAGGTTGCCAACGCCACAGTTGGTACAACAAATAATAGTAGCTTGTAGTTAACTAGTCTGGTGTGGGTTTCATGGGCCGCTTTGCAGGGTACAGCCTCATATGGATGAGAAGAGTAGTCCTTGGTCAAAGCTCCCCTCTCCTTCCCACATTCTGTTTGAAATGAGAGAATAAGCAGGCAGCAGGCTCTTAGGAGTTATGCAGTCTTGCATCTCTCCTGCTTCTGGTCTAGGAAACTCTGGGTTGCATCCAACAAAGCAGTTCTGTTAGCATAAGGACTTGGGCTGTGCATTGGTACTTCTTCTCCCTCACCTCTCTCAGGGCACCTCTTGTAATTTCCTCAAATCTGTTACAAGATCTGGAGTCTATCTCAATGTACCCATTAGTTTCTGCAGTGATGAGGGTAGGAGAGTGAGCACAGAATAGTGGAAAGTTCATCCCCATCTTGTTTTGAGTAAAGTCTTAGGTGCCAGCTAATGTCTGAACAAGCCATTAACCGACACACTGTGGTCTTCTCTTATATTCAGACAGGATTTTTGCTGGAACTGTGAGGTGCAGATACTCTAGAGGAGTCTTGTTGGTTTGCTTGGAACTTTTTTAAGTACACAGGATTTGGGGGGGGGGTAAATGTATGTTTATTTATTTATTTTAAAGAGCAGAGTTAGTTTACTTCAGACCACTTATGAGCTTCTCACAGCTCGGAAAAGAAGAGTTTATTGCGTTTTGGAATCTTGACTGCAGAGATGTATCAATCACCTTCTTTCATTGAGAAGGGTGGTTTTGGCATAGCTTGCTCTTGTTGGACCTGAAAATGTGTTAGTATTCGTACAGGGTAAAGGACATGAAGGGCCTGGTCCATGTGAAATTATAGAAATTGTCACTTTTTATTGAAAACTGCACTGAACGCTATATGTCCACCTTTACAATAAACAAATACAGTAACGGTAACACACTAAAACAAAACATACTTCTGGTAGCCATTGGTTCTGGTTTTTTTGTTTTGTTTGGGACAGCTTTTAAAACTTATCACAGAAACAGGAATGTACCCATACAAAGGCTCAAAATAGGCCATCTTTTTCAACAAAAGGCGATGATTCACAAAAGACTATGAATATAACATGTAACTAGTTGATACAAATCTAATAGGATTTGTTAAAATCAGTCACATCTAATAACACATTTTGAAGTGTTCTTGTATAAAATATCACATGAAGAAAAGAAGACTTCAATGTCTAAAAAAGTGGGTTTGTTCATACAGTCTGACAAGTTACCATAAAAAGTGTTTCTTTTTCCTGAGACATAAGGAAATGCAACATTAGTCTTGAACCCCTTCCAGCCCAAGACGTTTCCACTCAATAAAATAGCTGTGGATTTAAAACTGAGAAAAATATATTTGAGTATAAATGTGAAACGTAACACTTTTTCTTTTTTTTGCATCATCAGCACGTGTTATTGAGTGTACAGCTACTTTATTAAGTGTATCTTGTAGAATAAGCATCCATTTCTGTGGGTAAGAGGCAGCTAGTTAACATGGGCCTTTTACCCCCTCTTCCCACCAAGATTGCTGTCCTACATGACGGTAGTTAAATTTGAGTAGCATCCCTCCAATACATTAGTGGCCATATATAACTGCAACAAGCAAAACAGTTCCCCCATCTCTGGGTTATATTTCCTCAGGCTATACAAGGAGGAGCCAGGTAAGTGAGGAAGGAAAGGGCTGAAGTCACATGATGGTTTCCTCTTACTATCATGTAAGCTTTGTTAGGACTGTTGGACCTGCTCTAAGCAGCAGGTCACCTGCTATTCCCCAAAAGGGACTGAGAAGAAATATATATTCTTGTGATTGATGTAAAGATGAAGGAAACTTAAACATACAGTAACAGAAGTTGATCAGTAATGTATCATCGCATCCTAGTTTTCAGTGCTTCAGTAAGCAGGTGACTTCGTCTGCATTCCCCCTCCCTCCCCAAGTCTTGACTCCATTTTTTTGTAGTTAACACTGGAACAACATGATGCGTCAGTCCAAAATCAACCTTACAAATTTTGTATCAAATTCCCGTCAGTTCATGTGTCATCTCCCCCCCCCCCCAATGTCTCTTGGTCCCAAATCGGAGTGCTTTGAATTATCTGCTATTGCTCATTGGGATGTTCCCTGTTGTCCCCATGTTTGGATGGCTGATTAGGAGATGGAGCTTGGGAAGGATGCGCCACTGTCGGAAGATTGTGGGTAACAGGGATCCCTCCGGGGATAATACCTTCCATAGCTGCCGGAATCCCGCCTGGTGTAACGCTCACCATGCCTGGTGGATATCTAGGAAGAGTGTGATTTCTTAGTTAAAAGGAGACACGCAAGCATTCCATAGAACAACAGGCTGTGGGGGTAGTAGAAGGGTAATGAGGGAGGGGGGGAAATACCTTGCAGTCAATTTCATTCATTGCCAAATCACTGCTATCCCGGTATCGTAAGAGAAAGTACTTTTTTTTACTGCAAAATCTGTCAAGTTTTCAAAGTATGTTCGTAAGAGCAGTATTTGTTTGGGTGGGAGGGGGGAATCAAAGCTAATATAAATTATCACCTTCAAACTCTTCTTTTTTCACATTGCTTTTACCCACATTGAAGTATGAGACAAAAAAATGATTCCAGTGTTGAAAGAGAGCCGCAGAGCGCACATTTCAGCAGCTGAGGGACCAGCCTTATATGAATAATCCGCTGCTGCCATCCCTTCTTCCTGTCACCCTTTTATTGATGTCAAACATATCGGAACACAAAATACGACTGTGGCTTCTTTGCTGTTAATTCATTTGAGTGCCACAGAGGGCGACCGAAATGTTTTTTTGCTATTAGGTATCATCTCTTTCTTCCTGTAAAATCCTTTGAAGTACAAAGCAGAAGGGTGGACTGGCTCATGGAGATGCTGAAAAGAAAAACCTAAATGGAATGTGACATTGTTCTAATGTCAGTAGTTCGATAACAACATCCCTTTCCTAAACACATACATTACATTCAATTCAAAAAAAGGATGTTTCCTCTTTTAATAAAATGGCATAGAGAACATGGTGCCTGTACAGGACTAGACTCATGCTCCCACCCCAATAATGTGACTTGTGGCAGCCTGGCTCTAGCCTCTCACCAACCTCTTCTGGGGCTTTTGCTTAGCTGGAATGGGCCCTTAAATTATGATAACACTTCTACTTGTGTCTGTCTGGCTGTAAACCTCTTATATTTGTACAATGGGCTACAGTCTAGACCTTCAGAAGTCAGCTCATCACTTGCTCCATCCATATCACCAGGGGCTGAGGGAACACTCAGCCCAAGACAACAGTCTAAGTAACTTGCATAGCTAGTTCTGGAAGCTCAAAGAGGCATTTAGATTTGAGTTTCAAAAGCATGTTGGAATGCAAGAGGTACCTGCTGAAGGAAATGAGGTGAGTCCCCAAACTAGTGAGAAATAGCACACCGGCCAGCTCTTCAAAGAAGAAAACCAAAGCTGTCACAGAGTTGGTGGAAAGTCCCTTGTGTGAACAAGTGTTTGGGGGGAAATTGAGAGAAATCAACGTGGCACGTGTCATTATTACTATTAAACACATTAACTAGGCCGTGTAGATGACAGAGCTTTACACTGTGGAGTGTGTGTGTGTGTGTGTGTGAGAGAGAGAGAGAGAGAGAGAGAGAGAGAGAGAGAGAAAGAAAATGGCATACAGAGAATGAAACAAGTTGGACTTGGGCCTTAGGATACTAGAACAGAAATTGTGCTTTGGGGAAATATGCATGATAATGAAACCCTACGTAAGGAAAATTGCAGAAAACTGGTATATTATCACACTGTTAATCCTGCAAGATGAAGCAGAGCAGCCAATTCTGCAAGTCCCAAGTCGGACTGCTGTCAGAAGAGTGGGAAGCTGAAAAGCCCCCCATGTGTGAGCAGAAGCAAACTTGCATTTGTCTGGCTCTTAGTCTGTGAATTTACAGGACAAATTTAGGAAAGAAAGGTATATTGCAAATTAGTTTTAACATACAACTCCGTTCAAGGAGTGGGATTAACAAGATTAGCCTCTTGCAATAGAAGCATCATAAGCAAGGTTGTACGCTGCAGATGATATATATTCTATACTGAATTTAAATTCTGTAGTCTACATGAAATAGGTTCAATAAACAAGCTGGCATATAACTTCCATTATTTCTGCTAATCACACTGAAGAGCAAGGAGTTGCAAAAGGCAACAAGTACTGGATATCTAGACTCTTGTCTAGTTTTTCAGATTTTACTTAATATCACATACCTACTTTCCAGTCCTAGCCCTTGCTTTCTGAAACTCAGTATTAATCTCTGTTCATGAGCAGCATTGTGTGGGTTTTCACACAAGTGCAGAAGAAACATAAAACTGTGTAAAAGAAGAGATGCTGGTAGATAACAGTTTACAAAAAAGACCAGATGTATCTGTGAGGCAAAGTTAATTAGAGAAAAGAATAAAAGCTATTCTGAAGATATGCTGTAAGAGTATAGGAGAGGTCACTAGATTAGACCTTGGAAGGTTCTGTGCTGGACACAGGTAAGTCCCCCTCCCCAAAAATGCAAATATTTGTGTACACAGTAGGTAATGAAATGGGGAGGAGATAAATAAGAAGCCCAGTGAAGTCTAAAAGCTTTTCCAACCCAAACACTAGATGGAGAGAGACTAGTTCATGAAGGTTCATTTTTGTTCTTGCTATAATATGTATGCCCCTTGGGATTATGTCTCCTAAGTGAAACAAAAATTCTGGCTTTCAAAATGTCAGATTATGCTTGACTGGGATCCTTCTCCACACAGGCACACTATCCATGCATGTGGGGATTCCTGAAAAACTCACAGCCCTTTTTATATCCTATACACATAGCTACCTTTAGTGCACATGGAGGAAATCTGAGAGCACAAATTTTCATAACTGCCCTAGAGGACTATTTACCGTATTTTTTGCTCTATAACACGCACCCGACCATAACACGCACGTAGTTTTTAGAGGAGGAAAATCCGTAGGCATGCCACCCGTAGGCATTCCCTCCATAACACGCACAGACATTTCCTCTTACTTTTTAGGAGGAAAAAAGTGAGTGTTATGGTCCAAAAAATACGGTACTTGGCTAAAGGGAGGTGGAGAGAAAAGGGGTCCATTGAACCCCACTGGGATCCACCAGGGAAATTCCATAACCTCTGCAATCCTAAACACACAGGAAATTTAAAACTTGGAGGGAAACAAATTCATCTGCAGAGGTTTGCCTCCTGTTCACTGCTCTTTTTGAAGGCTGCACAAATAGTCTGGTGCTTGAGAGCTACCATAAACATCCAAGGGAGGGCATGTGCGTGAACAGAGGGGGTTTGTGAAATCATGGGCACTAGCCAATTGGGCTTTTCCTGCAACAAAACCACTGTCTCAAGGGATGTCTAAATTATCTTGTAACAAGTTACTGACAACTGCACATTTATTGCTGAATGAAACAATCGTCTGGAAGTTCCCTAAAAGGACCGATTGGCATTTCCAGCAGCCAACCCCCCCCCCCCCCAGTAACCATTCCATATCTCTCATGCTTTTTCTAGACTTAAACCTAGGTAATATATTACCCCTTAACATTACATGGGGGGGTGTGCCCTACAGTTAATTAATGTTCCACCTTTCAGCTTGTGCTGGGTGAACAGTGCATCAATATACCGGTATTTATTCATTTACAATGGTGGCCTACCTCTGCAAAGAATCTTTGAAGTCCTTAAGGAGCACTGATTATATTCCTCTCCCCAACCCCCTCCCAAACTAAAGGGCTGGTTTACTGAAACTGACTTCTGGAAGCTCCTTTTGTCAGGTAAATAGTGGGTGAGTTAGTAAGACTGAAACAGCAGAAAGGCCTTTCAGAGAAGCTCAAAGTGACTCTATAGTGGCATTATTAAGGGGCCTCTGTGCAGCGGGATACCTGTGGAGATGCTATCTCTGAACAGGATTCCCAGAATAAAGGAAGCGCCTTCTGTGGAGGAAACCTGAATACACTATTGCTGAAGGGCTACCCTACCTGAGCCCTATACAAAGATGTGTGTATCTCATTCTCTAGCTCCATTCTTGGGTAGAGAACTACAAAGTATGGTGCTTTTCCCCCAAAAAGAGTTCTTTATCTTACCTGTATGTGGCACCATTGAGCTCTGGATGAATCGCTTGCTGATCTATTACTGACCAAGGAGCTGTTGTGACAAAGAATTCCTTGTTCACGCAGTTTCGTAGGCTTTCAGGGATCCGACCTGAGGAAGGGGACAATTCAAATTCATAACAGGGTCAGGCACAAATCAGCCCAACTAATATGCAACAAGCTATATCCAAGTTGAGGTTTTCCACACCACTCGTTCTAACTCACACAGTTCTTTACTTCCCACCAAAATTCAGGGAGGGAAAGGACTGCTGTAGAATTTGCTTACGAGTAAAACAATATGCAGTGCTTTCCCCTCGCCACTCCCTGATACAGCAGCCAGATAAAAGTGCTTTGAAAGGCTGGATAATTTCCCACCCCTTTCCTGCACCAAGTCACTTTACAAGCCCCGTTACAGCAGTTTGTTGGTCATCCTGCAGACCTCGCCAGAATGAATGGAAGCTGCCCAAGATATTGTAACTTCCTCTACCCATTGGCATTTCTCCCCAAAACAACTCCACATTGGGTAATGGTAGAGAATCGACCCAGTTAGACACAGGAAAGGATGCAGAAGGTCACATAAAACAGTATAAAATTAGGCATGCTATAGCAGTGCCTGTTACATGTTTGGCATGTATTGGATGCTGGAGCCCTAGTGATTATGTGAAACCCTCAGTTATTCTGAAAAATACTTAGATAAAAGTCCACATCCCTTTTATTAGGAGTTTGCTCCATCATTAACATGATTTGCTACCATATCTCCATGACCAAAGTAGCGCCATTCAGCGCACTTGTGGTTTTGCCTTGAAGAGCAGAACAACTATAAATGCTTAGTACACAGTGCAGCATATCTTGACTACTTACCTATCAACAAACCAAATACAGTGGTACCTTGGATTACAAACGCTTTGGGTTACAAGCACTTCAGGTTACAAACTCCGCTAACCCGGAAGGAGTACCTCGGGCTGAGAACTTTGCCCCAGGATGAGAACAGAAATGGCGCTGTGGCGGCAGCAGCAGGCCCCATTAGCAAAAGCACGCCTCAGCTTAAGAACAGTTTCGGGTTAAGAATGGACCTCCGGAACGAATTAAGTTTGTAACCCAAGGTACCACTGTAGGTAACAATATTATGGCTACGCTTCCCTAAGGAGTATTTGCAGGTCCAATGCAGGAATAGCATGATGTTATGGGATAGGGACACTCAAACTAGGAGAGTTCTGGCATAGAATCCCCTAATGGCAACATCACTTTGGTTCAATGTAGGTTTTCATGTAGCAATTGCTCCTGATGTTGCAGCTGACAACTGATAGAATTTTTCAGCTTAATGAGCTTTCTGAACGAACATACACAGGCGTGCATGTGTAAGATTTAAATATGATTTAAAACAGGTTGCTAGAATCACGTTAACACTGTAGGTGATTTAAGTGTTAACCACAACTGCCCCCCTCCCCACAGTCTATGGAAGCAGAGGTATGCACTTTCCAGGACTGGTGTGCCACGTATGGTGATGTGATGTTCAGAGGTTCTTTAAACTATGCACTGGCACATACATGTGCAATCAACACTGGCGGGGACTACACCTGCACATGCTGTAGTGCCAGATAAAGCACTAGTATGGGCAAGCAGTTCATGGGATCTATAACATTTAAACTGGCCTATTGTGGTCTAAACCACTGAGCCTCTTGGGCTTGCCGATCAGAAGGTCGGCGGTTTGAATCCCTGTGATGGGGTGAGCTCCCGTTGCTCGATCCCAGCTCCTGCCAACCTAGCAGTTCGAAAGCACACAGTGCAAGTAGACAAATAGGTACGGCTCCGGCAGGAAGGTAAATGGTGTTTCCATGTGCTGCTCTGGTTTCAGTGTTCTGTTGCACCAGAAGCGGCTTAGTCATGCTGGCCACATGACCTGGAAAAACTGTCTGCGGACAAACGCTGGCTCCCTCAGCCAGTAAAGTGAGATGAGCTCCGCAACTCCAGAGTCACCTGCGACTGGACTTAACTGTCAGGGTCCTTTACCTTTTTATGGGCAAGCAAGTTGGTGTACCTGTGATAGCTCGGCGTATCTCTGTCGCGGCGGCTTCTCTCATCTCCAGTGAGGCCTGTTCGCTGTACCAAGCAGTGTGTGGTGTGCAAATTAAATTAGGAGCATCTTTTAGTGGTCCTTGAGCAAAGCTACAGGAAAACACCCCCCAAGAAACAAATATTGAGGTAAAAAAGTAAAGTTCACCAACATTTGATTTGATTTAATATTTCTATTCTCCTTTTCCAACAACAAATGTTGAGTTCTAAGCGGCTCACAACAATCAGAAAGCATTAAAAAGAAACAATAAACATCACAATTGCTACATCCAGATATTGCTAGACAAACACAGTAACATACAAATGAAGCAAACAACAACAAATTCATTGAAATGATTAATACAAATCCATAAAGTCAAAGTCAAGAAGGTGCATGCTCCCCAATTAACAGTGGTTGCCTATATATGTATAGTGATTGCCTTTATACAGAGGCAATCACCCTTCCACTATTGTTTACTGTTGTTCCTAGATACCTGAAAAATTAGGCTAGAAGAATGATACACATTGATCACGTTTTGAGAATCTTTTCTTGGCTTAATAACTGGAGTACGTCTGAGCCTTTTGTCTACACACACAAGCCCCTTTAAGTGTGCAGTAATTAAACCCGTAAGTCTCCTACTAACCATAGAATCCCATTTTGCCCAAACCAGAAAACAATAGCTACCAGTCTTAGGAGATGCCAGGATCTTATAATCAGTTTTAAGTTGGTTTAACATCCTGGCTTGTTCCAAACCTCCAAACTGTAGTATCTGAAGTAGAACACAATGTATGGTTAATGAGAGACTTCTGGCTTTAATTCCTGGATGTTGCAAAGGCAGGAGAGAAGGGGCAGCACTGAGGGTGGGGAGGAGGGCAAAGGCATGTACATATATTGTCTTTAAGCAGACAGATGATTGACCAAACTCAAGTCACATTCTCTCTCATTTTCTTTTAAAGTTGATTTTTATATGGTAAAACATCTCTCATCCACATTTTGCTACACATGCTGTGCGCCATCTGGCTGCCCATTTCATAAAAATAAGTGCTTCCCACATGTCTCTTGATTCCAAGACTTGCTTCTCTTAGATCCTTCCAGCGGTATCCACAAACAAGTTCAGCTTGAGGGGAGACCATCTGCACTGCATGATGATTCAGGCTATGAACACACTCTCCATTTACTATACATGCAGTGCGCTCCCATTGTTGGTTTGGGAAGCAGTGGACACACGACGTTAGCCACAATCCAGGTCTATCCTGTTATCAAACTCTGCATTTTGACACATTTCCCCCAAACCAGCTTTGATCCAAATTAGAAAAAAGAATGGCCTGGCTGCATTTTAAGCTGGTAATGTCAGAGAAGGCCAGAAGGCCACATCTAGCCTTCCTCACCCCTAGCTTAGCATGTCACCTGAAACCAGGATCATAATTAAGCTCTCTCCTCTTTAACCAGGATAAAGCTACCTGTGGCAACTAGCCACAACAGCTATGTTCTACCTTTCTGGAAACCGTAGGAGTATTGCTGTGCTTGGGTCCTGCTTGCAGGCATCCCACAGGCACCTTGTTGGTTCATTATTATATGAACAGAAACGGCCTAGACTGAGCCTTCGAGAACATGCAGGATAGAAGTGCAAAATGCTACAAGTGAGATCTCGACTTACCTAAATGGTTCCGATTCATGCACATCCAGTGCTGCCCCTCGTATCCTTCCTTCCTTCAGGGCTTGAGTTAAGGCCTTTTCATCCACCAGACCACCACGGGCTGTGTTTACCAAAAATGCTCCCTGCCTCATCTGAAGGGAGCCAGGGAGAAAGAAAGGACTATTCAAGCACTACTATTACCAACAGCGGGACATAAGCAGAGCATTTCCACCACTTTCCTGGCTTACTCCCGTAATGTAGCATCCTCTGGCCTCTACAAGAGAGGGGAAGCAGCAGCCCTCAAGATATTGCTGGATTGCAACACCCATCTGACCATGGGTTATGCTGACCGAGACTGATTGGAGTTAGATTCCAACTGCCTCTCGAGGGGCATAGGTTCTTCACCACTGAACTGAGTCTATGAACGGTTTTTGTGGGGGGGATCGCTCATCCTAGCAAAGAATGCTGTCCTAGTGGGATGAGTTCTAGGTCTGCATGAGGCTGGAGAGTATGTGAGTCAGCACAAATACTGATAGCAGCAAAGGAACAGACAAGGCTACAAGCAGATGCTGGAAAGAGATAATTTATTTCATGGAAAATGCCCAATAATTTGTCAACCATTTTCATCTTCCTCTGGAGAAAAGGGTCTCTTCCTCCTCCAGCAAACGCAGCTGACTCAATAACATACTTTGGAAATTGATTAGTAGAATAGAAATATATTACCACTTTCCAGACCAGTGTAAGCCCTGTCTTGGCGTTTGATGTCCTGAACGAGATCAGTGGCACAATGGCACACCATTGCACTTGAGACGAGCCCCTGGTATGACAATGTCTCAGAGGCAAAATACTGGGGATGAGGCCATTGAAACTAGCACTAGGAAAACAATTATCAGTTTTGGCCTAACAGCCTGCTGTGTAAATTTTTAAATGAGAGCATTGCATACCTGCTGCTGGTTTTTAAATGCTGCCTGAGATCTCTCAACCTCAAAAGCACTTCTTACAGATTTCTTGAACTCTTCACTATGGTAAATAAATATCCAAATAGTAGAATATACCACTCTGGAAGCATTACATTTTAGCACCAACATACTTTGTGTCCAAGGTGCTTTCCTAGGTTATTAAACGCTGTACAATGAACATTATGCTAAGAGTCCATTTGCTACTTATCCATATGTTCATTTTGCATGGAATAGGGATAATAAAGATAGCTGCAGAACCACAGCAGTATAGGATAAAAGCAGCAGGACAGAAGCAGATTCCTCAGCCTTTGGGAGAGAAATCAGCCATTTTTGGGGGTGGGGCAGGAATCTAGAACTCATGACTGAATTAGGAACAAAAGAACAACTGTTGACTGAGACTTCCTCAGGCAGAATTTAATGCACAGTTTTTTTGGTCACCTAGGTGACCTTTGCCCTGAACATGTCTGGGAAACTGTGCTTGTGTTGGGCTAGTCTGGGCATTACTTTATGACACACAGAATCACAGAATTGTAGAGACGGAAGGGACCACATGGGCCATCTAGTCCAACCCCCTACAAGGCAGGAGTTTTCCCCACAACATGGGGTTCAAACCCACAACCCTGAGATTAAGAGTCTCATGTTGTTATTTCAAAAGAGCAAGGATGAGGAGAACCTGGATGAAAGACTCCAACCCAGTTCCTCAAAATGCACTACAGTGGTACCTCGGGTTAAGTACTTAATTTGTTCTGGAGGTCCATTCTTAACCTGAAACTGTTCTTAACCTGAAGCACCACTTTAGCTAATGGGGCCTTCTGCTGCTGCCACGCCACTGGAGCACGATTTCTGTTCTCATCCTGAAGCAAAGTTCTTAACCCGAGGTAATATTTCTGGGTTAGCTGTAACCTGAAGCGTATGTAACCCAAGGTACCACTGTATTTCAAATAAGCCATTGATGTAAGCAAGTCTTGTGCCAACAAGACCAAATGACTAGAGCAAATAAAGCAAAAAGTATTGTAGGTGTGTTACATTCTGCAACGTTGGGCTGCTAACTGTAATTTACTGGCAAGCATTAAACCAACCTGCTTAAGTTCCATCACTTAACATATATAATGTGCAAAAGACAGATGAGCAGATTAGCTATAACTCTCAACTATCCCAAAGGTAAAAATGCATATGATTATTGTTTGCAGCTGCTTGGCATTATCACTGTGCCAGCAGGAATTCCAGACCTCAGCAGCCACACATTCCTAGAGCGCAGTTGGAGCCAACAAGATGATCCTCCTCCATTCAGAATTACCTGCTTAATCGTAAAGTCATTGATAAGGTGGTGATTATGTTCATTGAGGTTACAGTGTAATGACACACAGTCGCTCTGGTACAGCAGATCCTGGAGTGTGTAGACCCGCTGGACTCCCAGGGACCTTTCTATGCCATCCTGCAGGTATGGGTCATAAAAGATCACATTGAAGCCAAATGCCTTGGCTCGAACTGCAACTGCTTGCGCAGTGCGACCTAAGCCAAAAGAAAAAAGAAAAAGGCAGAGAGTTGTCATAATAGGCTTGGCATTCGCTGCATGAATTCCAACGGGTGCATTGAATGGTACCAATTGGCACGACTTGCTGCCAAACGCTTTCTCTGACCACAGCAAAGGTGTTCATGCTGCACTGATTCTCTCCTGTGTTATATCCCCGTGTTAGTGCTGCTGAAATGCGGCACCTGAAAAATGGGAGGAAATGATACTAGCACACTGGTCGGAGCCAAGGAGAGGGGCTTTGCAAGTTTTACCACTTGCTTCATGCGTCTTACTATCTGCCACATGCCCAATTAATGCTGGGCTACCATACCAGCAGGCTTAATAAATAGGCAGCGAGTTTGCAACATGGCCAAACTGGAGCAGCTTTATATTTGTGGTACGTTTTTAATGTAGCCCTCAAAATTGAATTGTGGGGCCCAGGTATCATTCACCTCCCTGACCAGCACTGAAATGCTCTATACCCAAGAAAATAACTCCTTCTGAATGCAAAGAACAGAAAGCCTACCTGCACTATCCTGTTATTTCAACGATTTTGACTTTTTATGGTATTAATTGTCTTAAATGGAAGTTTCTGTAGTGGCTAGTGAGCTACTTTTAGTTCATAGGGTCACAAGGTGTGCAAAGCCTGTTCCAGTGGCATAGTAATAATACTGTCCTGATCTGCCTTTAAAGGTGATATGGACAATAGCTCTTATTTTAGACTGCAAGAATTCACAAATGCATACCATGAATATACAAATGATAGCTATTATCAGCAAGCCCCCATTACTCATTACCTGTTACTCATTATATATTTTTAAATGCTGGCACCTTGCCCTAAGCACTTGACAAGTGCCTCATGTCAACTGACCTGGAATTTCATTTACTGTAATGCAAAATTGGGTCGGGGGAAAGAGGGGACAACATACCAGAAACCCATCCAGGTATACTGATATTTTTACATGAGCAAGAGGGTATCAGAGAACATCATGATTTGTGCCTTTCTCCTTCCCTACTGTTAGGTTTTAAATCTAAGAGCTGGATTCTTAGGACAGAGTCCTACTGCCAACTTAGTTGAAGGTCAAACATGAACCATGTAATGCAGCGTGTATAAGGGCATTATTTGAATCTGCCTTTAGAATACAAGCAGCTACGGCATATTTTTTTTAAAGTCCATTAACTATTTGCCAATGCACTTCAGATGTAATTAAAATGAACAGACATTGCTATATGAATCCATAAAGGGAATGCAACACTAGTGTAATGCCAAATTCTCAAACTGGAAGGAGGGAACTCTAGCGGGCAAGGAACGAATGTCCACTGCAAATAAGTAACATAGCTTATCAAAAGTACTAGAGTGCAGATCTTCCGCACCCACAGTAGTAACTAAAGTGCTGGGTTCTAGCCACATTTAAGCCTCTGACCTAAAAGAGGAAGTCATGTTAAGGAAATCTGATTATGATCATCTTTGGTAGAACAACAACAACAAAACCCCTCTGAGCCTTATTTATTATAAGAGCAACTTGTTTGCTATAGCCTCCCCCCCACCCTTTCCTTCTGCGCTCTTGCTGAATGGCTATTTAATTGGGCATGACTAAGACAACTGTCATGGTTTGGAAGCAAAGGTTTAATAAGGCTCTTCTGATAAAGAGGGACAGCTGCAGTGCAATCAGCAGGTCATTATCCACAATGTCATTCCAATTCAATGTCACCGCCTGGGCTCAACTAACCGACTTCTACATCAAGATAGGAGTCTTCTTTTCAGAAAATGGAGAGAAAGCCAAAGAACCAGACGTAATCATGCCTTCATGTCGGAAAGTAGGTGAATGGAATAAAATAATGCGGATTCTGCTGGGATAGTTTTCTCTCTCTCTCTCTCCCTTTCTTGACTGCCATATTTCTGAACAGATGGAATGGAAGAAGCACACCTATCTTTGATTGCAATTACTCATTAAAGTACAACTCGGGGCCTGGTGTAGAAGAAGTTGGAGAAAAATATGCACAAATGCCTATTAATTAGCCAAATTTACACTGAGTGTTCATGGAGGTGGGGTGAACCAAGAGTACTGAGTCTCCCAACAGCAACTACTGGAGAGTGGCCATAGCTCACAGAACATCAGCTAGTTTGCAATTGAGCATCTCTAGTCTTATCGGCTCATGAGGCTGTGCTCCTTGTTTTGCATTGTACTGGAACAGTTGAACTCAGGAGCTCTGAGCCCCTCACAAGCAGGGCTTCTGTGGACTGTGTGCTAAAAGCAAGCAGATGTTTTAGCTGAATTCTGCAAATTGCATAAATGATATTTTTCTCTGGTGAAAGAAAAACAGCCGGGGATTTTAAATACCCGCCTCCTCCTTCAACACACATTGTGCAAGGCTGCAGCTTCCTCAAGCAAATGTTGCAGTTGCAAAGCACGATGTCAGAATCCATGCAGATCTCCTTGTAAAGCCCAACCCCCTGTTGTTTTAGTGAAAGAAATGTGACCCATTTTGAATAAACATACCAAATCCAATTAGGCCGAGGGTTTCGCCTCTAATACGAGCTGCTCCAGAAGCCACCTCCCGAATCTGCTCCACGCTCTGCACTCTGGTTCCTTCCCTCAGTGCCTGGTAGAGCCAAGTGTTCCGTCTGTAGAGATTCAGGACATGGCACATCGTGGAGTCTGCCGTCTCTTCTACTGCAGCCGAGGGAATGTTGCAAACAGCAATTCCTGGTGAATGGGGCAGAAACCTACGTTTTAGTGATCAAGACTGAGGCCAGGAAATCTCAAGGTTTCACACTAGTGCAAATACTTTGAAGGCCACTAGCATGGTGTTCCAAGTTAACTATGTTCTCTATGTTCTCTTGGAACAATTCATAATGCGTAATATCGGAAGGCTTGAATCCAGACCCATGTTGCATGCTGCATGAGAACAAAGAGCTACTAATGGCTCCTAGCCACGAGAGCTATCCCCGACCTTCACGGTTGGAGGTAGCAATGCTTCTGAAGAGCAGCTGCTGGAAACCACAGGAGAGGGGGAGTGCTCTTGTGCTCAGGTCCTGCTTGAGTGTTTCCCACAGGCATTTGGGTGGTCACTGTGAAAACAGGATGCAGGACTAGATGGTCCCTTAGCCTGATCCAGAAGGCTCTTCTATGGTGGTGCTGAAGTCCCTGAGCATAGAAAGACATGGTAGGTTCTAAGCCAGCCTCCTTCTGCTTGGAACCAGGCCAAGTAACATGGGAAGTTGTCTTATACCAGGTTCCCCTTGCCCCATGCTGTTGACTCCAACTGGCAGCAGCTCTTTGGAAAAGAAGGGTGTTTTTTCTCACCTGCTCCTTGATCCTTTCAACTGCAGACACCAGGAATTGAACCTGGGGCCTTCTGTATGCAGAACACATGCCCTGCCACTGAGCTACAGCCTAAAGCGAACAACCCTTCCAGCGGCATTCTTAAGAGTCCTGAGAATCCGTTACCATATGCCTGTTCTGGCCGTTTGTACCAGCTTTGAAGCTGATGGCCCTTATGACCTTCGTACAGTGCATCTAAGTTATGGTGCATCTAACTAAAACTCAAAGGAAAGGGGAAATGTTGTATGAAAATTTTAATAGACTGCACCAGCACCACAGTATGAAAACCATGGCTAAGGACAGACCCTTTTAAAGGCTACTTTGACAAAGAATGAATTTATGAAAAATTCAGGGCCAAATTCAGATATTGTCAACTATTTCCAACCTTCCTGTGGATGTCTGGAATGGAACTCACAAAGCAATAAATCAAAACTGAGCTGATTCCACACAATATCACCATATGGGGCTGATTTTAAACCAACTAGGGTTTAAAATTAAATGCTGTTTTGTGGACGCTCTTAGACCAGTGACTCTCAGATGCTGATGGGAGTCCGACTCCCACCAGTCCAACCCATCATGACCAATGGTCAGGGAAAATGGGAACTGTGGTCATATGGAGGGCTACAAGTTCCCCATCCCTGTCTCAGTCCTAACACTCCTTACTCCTTTTAAGCCATCCTTTCCTTAGGATTTCAAATGAGGCTGCTAAGTAATATGGCTTTTCCTGACCCTTCTACATGCAGAAAGATTATTCGCCTTCATGGGATGGAGCTGCTACCCAAGGTAATGCCTAGACATGCAAGGTGAGATACTAGGGTTAAGTAGTGTAAGCAGCTTTGGCAAAGCATTAACAATGTTCACTCAGCACAGGACAGACTCCTGCCAGGATTCCAGAGAATGAAAAGTTCAGCACAATTTGCTCCTTTTCCAGGCCTGCAGAATTATGTCCCCATCGCACCAGGAATTATGGCATTAGCATACTTTCCTCCATCTGTCCAAAGTACTTTAAAAACAAAACTCAACTTGATCCCGTTTCTCAGACTTAGTCCTTTTATCAATATACAATTTAAAAAATAGCATTAAAGAGCTATTCAGGGGCCTGAAAGCGATCGCCAAACATGCTGTGTATGAAACACTGAATAATACATACATATTGCTTGCTGGGGGAGGTCAGCTGGTGAGCTTCATGGCTCTGGAGTGTCTTGAAGCCATCCCTTGCTTGACACTCTAATGCAGGCATAGGCAAACAACTCCCATCATCCCTGACCACTGGTCCTGTTAGCTAGGGATGATGGGAGCTGTAGTCCCAAAACATCTGGAGAGCCGAGTTTGCATATGCCTGCTCTATTGTCTACACTTGACTACAGTGCACAGTGGCACTTCCCACTGTAGTTTGTAGTGCTTCCCTATAACTGTAGTGCTTCCCTATAACAGTATTTCCCCCTTAAATCAGCCTGGGCAAATATTCACAGGAAAAGTGGCAGAAGTAGCTCACTTCATGCTACAGATGAGGGCAGCTGGAAGTGGTATGGAAAAAGATGCAAAGCACTCAAGTAAATGTATAACTTTTAATAGCTACCAAAAGTTTGCCATGGGCAATGTACCAAAATAAGGAGAAAAAACAAGATGGAATTGCAATGCATACATTAAGACCTAAATGTCGACAAGGCCCCAAAGCTTCAGGTGCCAGTAGGCATTTTTCTCTCTGCTGTCAGTGGTTTTCCTGTTTTAAATGTTACACTGTTATAGGACAAAGAGCTATCTAATAACGAGCTGAACCAATATTCCACCTAGATCACTTGTGCCAATTCCGACAGAGTCTTTACAAGCCAACTACCTGAGGTCTTTTAACCAAGAATGCCAGTGGTGGCTCTTCACTGGACTAAAAATCTTCCCAATGGATATATTAAATATATAGATGTAGGGTTCACACACACACAATTAAAGCAGTTAGAATTACATCTGATTATATTCCCTTTCTTTTTTTTCATTATTTCATTCACTATATGCATAGAACAGAAGGACTGGAGACAGGGAAAGAGCCATCAGAAGGAAAATTTCAAAATGTACATGGCAGCCCTTGATTACTTAAAAAAACACCAAAAAAATCCATGAGAAGCTTCTCAGTCTACAAATCTCTGACAGCAAAGTCATGCTGTAAGTAAAACAGCAAAAAGCTCTCAGGCAAGTTTTTTTTTAATAAGAAAAAAACCCCTGTAGATGATCCAGCAAAGTGTCTTGTTTAGAATGCCTGCTGCAGGGAATGTGTGTTTCTTTAGTTTTATTAAGATTTACAATGGAGTACTCCGTAGCAATTAATCACTTTAATGACACCCTATCGACAAACATATACAGCTGGCACCCTATAAAGATCAATTTTATTTTATATGCTAATGCAGTGGCACTCATTAGTGATAAAACAATTAACAGTGCTGCTTGCAAACAGCTCACTAGCATTTTAGTAGCACACAGAAATGGCCAATATGTTATAATTCTTAAATCTAGTTAAGGATAACATAATTAGTTGCCTATGTTTGTTGTCAGGCAAAAAGAGACTTCATTGCTAAGAGATTTAAAACCAAGGGGACTATTGTCTACATGCCAGGCCATTTCGTTAAACAATTTTTTTTTGAAGAAACCTGCCAACTGTTGATCTGGAGCATTAGTGTCTAATCAAATGCTTGCATGGACATGGATGTTGCTCTATGGTATTGTATCTGTGCTGGCAGGCTATCCATGTATGCAACAGGTAGCCGCCACCAGAAAGGAGGAGGCAAAGTAACCCACGCCATAGTAATCTATGGACCATCTCTCTGCCAGTGGAGCTTCATGTCCCATCAGAACATTACACGATGTTTTATTCCATTTACAGTTGAGAATGTGGAAGCCCTTAGCTGCAATGAAACTGCTATCTGCACTGGAGTTCCCATATGGTCTTTGAAGCAGCTGCATCACAGCAAGCAAAACAGAGCTGCTTTGTCGTATGCAGGGATGGAATCAAAGTCTCTCCAACCAGAAACCTGCTGTAAACATGATTCTGAGACAATCAAGTAATTTGTTCTACTTAGAACGAAAACCAAAAACTTAGTTAAGGAGGAGGTACTGAAGTTACGTCTAAAACATACCAAGTTCCCCTGCAGCTTTGATGTCTATGTTGTCATAACCGCTGCCTATTCGAACAATGACTCGTAAGGCCTTGAACTTCTCTAGGTCTTCCCGGGTGAGAGTGATAGTGTGGTACATCATTGCTCCAATGGCTTCATTTAAAACCTAACAGACACACACAAAAAAGAAGGAAATAATAGACATTAGTGAAGCAGATGGACATGTTCCGGTAACAGCTGTTGAAGTCCAGTGATGAGTCATGCACAAATATCTAGCAAGGCACTTGGTTCAATCTGATTAAGTGGTTAAAGACTCCCAAGTAATAATGAAAAACCTAAAGAACTCCAGAATAATGTAGCTCTCACTATGTGTGTATACGTGTGTGCAAGTATGCATGTATGAAATTTTGCCCTGAAGGATCAGTCTTCATTTGAGGTCAAGAGGCTTAAACTCTGGAAAGAACTTAGGTGGAATAGGGACACTGCCCAAACAAGAATCATAAGCAGTGAGAATCTGCGTGTGCTTTGTGCTCTTTTGTCTGGTGTCAAAAATAGAAATACATCACTGCTTCCCTCTGAATGCCTCTGCCCCTGGATAATCTTTCAGTTCTAGAAATATTTTGCATTAGATCCTGGATTGTATCGAGTGTACTATATGCCCCCATGTAGTCCCATGATAATACCTCAATCAAAATAATACTCAACAATATCTAGATCTTTGCATATCTAAAAACTCTCAAATCCCTGGTGATGTAGGCTACTTCTCTTTGAACAACGGTAATCGAAATGGGAGAAAAGGAAGTGTGACTTCTCCAAATGGTCAGTGCAACTGGCCCCCAGCTCAATCCATCACTAACTACCTGTTCTCTTTCTCAACTGGAAGTTTATTTTAGCTTCTACACTATCCCTTAGGATACCAGAAAATCCACAAATATATATTACTGGGTGATGAAAGGACTGATTTCCCTCCTAGATTGAGTAAATATGGGACTTCCCAGAGGCATTTGCAGTCCCTTTCTCTAGCCCCCAGACTGCACCCTACATATATGGGCTCTGAATTGAACATGCGGGAGACAAAGATGAAACTGTTCTGGACAAAAGCTGGATCAAAAAATACTTCTCACTTTGGATACTCGCTCACTAGTTGACTAGAATTCTGCAGCCCATGAGGCTGCCCTGCATCCAATGCTAGTCTTAATCCAATGCTAGTCTTAATCGAAGTAGACCAAATTAAAATAATACACATGACCAACTTAGGTCAATTAATTTCAGTGGGTACAATCTGCGTATAACTTAGTTGGATACAACTCAAATACAGCAGATCCTCTGGATTAATACACATGACCATCATACAATGTAGTTAATGAAAGAAAGGGGCTTGATAGAGGTAATTTTTATCACACACTACCAATCTTCACTGGTGTAAGGGGTGGTGAAATACCCCTACACTTTTTAAAAACAGAGAAAATTGAAAAATCCACTTGATAGCTGGTCATCTAGCTTATGTTAGCTAGACATTTGTTACTGAACACTCCTGAATATTGAGGTAATATGTGTCACTTTATATTAACTGCAGTTCCATATATTCCAGCGTTTTATTATAAACCAGATGCCATGAACTGTCCTCCTGAATGGTATTGTATTCAACCAAAATCCAGATCATTTCATTCCCAGCTGGTTGCTAGTATACTGAATGCTGAGTTGGGCTCTTCCATAAGATGAGCAAAAGCCATCACCAAGCCACAAATGTGCTCTCTCAGTGCCTAGTAGATGAGCTACTATGACACTAACACGAGCTGATGAAAACTGAGAAAAGAGAAGGCAGGATTTGTATTTGGGAGATGGTTATAATCTAATTTTAAAGGGAAGTATGATAAAGGAAATATGAAGTTTCCAGACAGTGGTTAAGAGGGGGAGGAGAAAGAGATAAAACAACAGCCTCTGACATCCAATTGGTCTCATGTGACTGGATACTACAGATCAGAAGGCCCTACATGCCCCAACGGGATTTACACTCTAATGCACAGATTTATACTGTCTGCCAGAGAGTCACTAAGAGTAAAGTTATATTCACCCTCATTATTCCGTACTCAGTGTAAACACAGCATGAAAACAGAAAACAGAAAAAGCTTTGAACAGGCAACATGCTTAAGATACCTTGGATACAGCTCTACATTTGTATTGACCAGGCTATTTACTGCTGATTATTTAAACTAGCGCTGAAGGCTGCCCTACCGAGGGATAATTCCTTAGGTCAGGAGCATTATAAGGACAGGCTGAGCAATGAATGACAGTAAGCCTTCTAAGGATTTGCCTGCCACCTCCACCCAGTCATTTTTGATCTTGTCATTCTCCCCTCTCCTCCTCCCCTTTATCTTCATTTCTAGGAGACTTAGGTTTCAAGCCTTCTGCTCACCCAGAAGTATCTCTTTCTACATGGCATTCAGGGTGAACAACTTTTCAGCTCAACCCTTCTTTGTGCAAAGATATCCATTGATATGTTGTATTTTTTATTGTACACCACTGCGGTATTTTGTAGTGTTTAGAGATTTATAAATAATCCAAAACAAACAGACATAGTGATCTGGAACAAAGAATTGTTTATTACACTCCTAAGATCCATTTTTTTCAGAGAATTTGGAATCCTGGAAGACCTGCTTCCTGCCTTTCAGGCCTTTTCCACCTGACCTGGGAGGGTGGGGCCCTGACTGACTCCATCTACAAAAGCTGAGCCTGATGAACAGGCTGGGGTATTGTTTAGGGAGTTCTGTTGAGGGGGATGGGTTGTTACTGCCATTGATATTAATTTTTGTATCTTTATTTGAGATCTTACGGTTTATGTGAAAATTGTTTAATTTGGTTGTTTACTTTTGATGTTTTATTTATTGTTTATGACTAATTTAGTTATGCTTGTAATTATGTAATTTCCTTCATGTTGCAAGCTGCCTTGAGCATGTCTGAACTATAGAAAGGGGGTATAAAAATAAAATTACGTATGCACTTGTGGGAAGGAAAAGATTAGTACAAGAAAGAAAGACTAGGGTGACTGGGATTCCCAAAGCCAGTAATCTTGGCCAGTGGAGAGAGGAAGATGGAGAAGAGAGAGGAACAGGAGTCTTGGAGCACATTTGCAAAGCTAAGCAGGGTCCAGTGTGGTTTCAAACTGGATGGGGGACTGTGTGCAGGAGATTCCTGCACTGTGCGGGGTTGGGCTAGATGACTCTTGGAATCTCTTCCAACTCTACAATTCTATGAATCAGACATATGTATTCCTGTCTCAATAAAATGAGAATTAGATAAGGGGTGATATCCAACATCACGTGAACAGATTTTGGTTTCTGCAGCGGGAACTCCTTGCCTCTTTTCTCTCCTATAGCATCCCACACATGTTCCAAAACTGTTCAAGAGGGCTGAGACCCCTTCTGAATCAAATTTTGGGGGGATATGAAGGCTGCAAGGGGGGTGAGAGGAAGGCAAGTCCCATTGCATGAGCAGAAGTCATCCACTCATGGACGGACACAATCAGATATTATCTTTTGAGAAGTGAATGCCAAATTCTACAGATTTTATATTATGTGATTAGTAAAACTACTAATACAGGAAATAGAAACAGCTTTTACAAGTCAAGGTAAGGATACACCACATCGTAATGATCTAAACAGGCTCTAAGTGGCATTCTGCAACCTTTTTTTTTTGTTTAGTCTATTTATTTATTGAAATGATTTTTATGCCAGTTTGCAGTTCCAAAAAAGATTTTAAAAATTCTAAGCACTTTGCAACCTATCTTAAAACGTCAAATGGATTTTGCTGCATCTGAAGCACCAAAGTGACCTCTCACAAGGCACAAGCCTGGCAGTGTGAATGGAGGTCTTGGGTTGCCCGGATAACAAGACTCCCCTTTGGGCCACACTGATGTGGTCCGAAGGAAAGGAAAGCAACACATTTGGCACCAGCTTGGCTGCAGGAGTTGCTGGAAGGAGGTATTCAAGACACCATCCAATCACCTTAGGGACTCCACTACGCATTTGTGTAGGGTTTAATTCTTAACTTTTTCTCCCTGAAGATGTCCTGTAAGGCAGTGGGTATGGATTGCTCCTCAGGGTTTACTGCCAAAGCCTTTCTCACAAATGAGTATATCTGCTTTCCCATCTGCCCCTCATTTCTCTCTACAGCATGTGTAGAAACTGTCTTCTTGACAGCTGGACCCACGTCTGCTCAATCCGCCTTTGCATGCAGGGGTTTTGAGATCCATTGGCTACCTTCACCTGGTTTAGCTGGCCAGTCAAAGCCATTTCTGGGGTGTGGCCACTGTCGCAAGCCAACAGCTTCTAGGAGCCACAGACAAGAGCTCAGTGCAGGGGGAAGACTTCTGGCAGACAAGGAGCATGACGTGTCCCCCAGCAGAGATACTGCCTCTCCCATAGCACCTCATACACTCCACACAAAATCTCAAAATAAAACGTTACAGATGAAGGCTAAAAACAAAAATACAATAAAGGAAAACAAAATATTCCCTGAAAAGATAAAAACACTGCAAATAAAAATATAATACAAAGATGTAACAGAAACTTCACATATACAGTACAATTGGCAATGAAGCAGAATAACCGAAATAGAAGCTGTGGATGTCCTTGAATTAAAAACCTAAAGGAAGCGCTGTTCCCAAATATATTCAGGATGACATTGTAGCTACCTTAAGGCCAAACAAGATGTTTCACACACAAAAATTCAAAATGTTCTGCTGATACTCCCCCCAAAAGTGCACACACACATGTGGAAATCTGTGGGGAGGAGAGTCCTGGCAGGGGACCAGTTTTGGGGAGGGGGGACAACCCTAGTGCGTTGCTTTTCTGTTCCTAATCTCCCCCTCCCAAAGCTAGTTTAAAAGGGGCTGTTTGAAGAAGGATCCATGTGCGTACATATAGTATCTAGTTTGGACCTTAGCTTGCCTTTTCAAGCTGCATATTTTGACACTTTTGACAAGGCTTCATTTCTATTACTTCAGTCATTTACCCCCTCTACCTCATGGGGTCCCTAGCCAATCCAGGTTCAAAAGGTTACTGAAAGACAGTTATCTAATGTTTACATGAAATCCAAGTATGTTTGATCTTTTATACATTAATTCTTTTGCTTTCGCCTATTGATTTTGTATCATTTAAGAAAATCAATTGGGGCAGAATAGCTAAATCTGTTCTTCATGAACACACACTGTTTGCAAGTACACTGAACACAAGGAACACAGCACCTGGACCAGGCAGATTGTTTACATTAACCTTTTGCCCTCTTACCCACCTATTTTAAAGCCTATCTAACAAGATCAGTCAATTTTTGAATCCAAGAGATTGATTTTGCCTAAGTAACCAACATGGTCATAAAATCCTAGACAGGTGCCATCAAAGAAACTTTAGATCAGGAATTCGCATTTCAGGTGTATCCACTGTTAGTTCTGTTAATCAAAAGAGCAACAGCAATACAAAGAGGAAAAGGTAGAGTAAACCAACAAACACACACAATCACAAATTTGGCTCCAAGACACCTCTTGTAATCCAAAACTGCTTTATTACAAAATTTAGTCATTTTTACTCTATAAAGCAGTGTACAGGTAAGGGGAACTGAACCTGAAATGGATTCAAAACTAGACAGCCATACTCTCCCTCATTAGGTCAGTCTACAAAACCATTTTCTTTACCTTTTCATGGATTTCCTGAGTTGATTGCGCATCACAGAATGCAACAGTAGCCAAGTCCTTCAAAATTGGCATCTCCACTGTACAATCCCTTCCATCTAGTAAAGCCACCAATGGACGAGGATGCATAGGGCCATTCATTATTTGCGGGCGAATACCTGGAACCAAATGGAGCATAAGTGTTAAACCAACTTAATAGTACCCCTGATTGCCACATGGGTTCATCTGAAACTGTAGTAAGCAGTATTGGCTTTACAAAAGAATCAGGATGCTACTTGAGAAGGTATTCCGAGCTTAACTTGCGGTTTCTTTATTGTACCTCTACCTGAATCAACATTTGGACAGTTTGCAGTGCAATCTTATACGTGGTGCTTCCATGTACAGGAGGGCAACATGGAGCCAGTGGAGGTTGGTCTATTAGGGCAAATGGCACACTGCCTCAACCAGCCTCAGCCTGCCCTGTCCCTCCACTTGCATTCTTACTTACAATAAGTCCAGGGAGTGGGGCTGTGACTTCGCCTACTGTTGGATCTCCCTGCCTTCTGCAGTCTGACCACCAGTGACAACTGCATGGAGCTCTTTATATTTACCACCCAGGCACTGAGCCCAAGTAGCATCAACAATGCTACAGTTTCAGGTGCTCCCAAAACACAGATTGTAGTGTAACATCCCCTTGTTTCTAAGGGGAGGAAAAACAAAGGACCCCTAGAAAAATGGAGAGCAAAGTGGAAAAGACACCTCTTTATTCCCAGAGGAGACGAGTGACCAGGTCCTTTAAATGGGACAAAGGCTATATTCTAACCCAAAATATCATTAAACGCAACATCTAAAACACCATCATCACCAAGTAGACAGCAATCTGATTTCACACAACTCTGTGAAGAACTGAAGCCCAGGAGCTTTGAGGTATTATTTGATTCAAAATGCACCACATTATTTCCCTATTATTTTACTTGAGGAATTTTTGTTGGGCCTACCGCATGGGATGCTGTTTCTGAAGCAGAGAAGAGGTTTCATAAACAGTTTTTTGAGGTAGCATGAGGGTTTGGTGTTTGCAAGGAAAGGGAAAAACACCAACAACAGCAACAGCGAGAATCCTGCGGGGGAGGGGGTTATAAGCCAGAGCTTACCTCAATACCTCTTTGGGCCTCAGCTTGAGGCATGCATTGTACTTTTTAGATGTGGCCCACAAACCGCGATGAGTACCGACATTCAGAGCACACTTCTCAACATGCACACAAACAGCTGGGGCTCTGTGTGATATAGGCCAGTAACTTCAAACAGTAAAAGCCACTTTTGAAAGTGCTGCCCTGAGGGATGCTTTTCTGACAAAGAAACTTAGCGTTATCTTACTAGTTTTTCTCTCTTTTAAAGACTCAGAGCCACAGTTCAGTTACAACACATGCTATTGAATTATCTGCAACTCTATCTAAGTACTCGAATACGTCATTAATTGCTTTAGAATTACTTCCCTGTTAAGCCTGGGACTTCCTAAATTTTTATAGAAGAGTGATTTAAGATTACTCCCTTTGATAAAACACTGGATTGTTTAAAATCACTCTCTTTGATTTTCCTGTGCTAAAGTAAAAAAGAAAAAAAGAAAAAGAGTATTTATAGAATGGTTTAAGTTAACAGGGAAGTTATAAATACATAACAAGCTATGTCATGCAATCCTACAAGTCATCAAAATGTTAAGACAAATACTAACTGAATTTCCTGTTCTATTAAAACAAATTGCTACATTTATCTGTAAATACGTAAGCCTCTTATGCTTCCCTTATTGTTTTAAAGTACAGAGAAGTGATACCTCAAACCAGGGCAGGGGAACCTGTGGCCTTCCAAGTATCATTGGAGTCCAACTAGCATATCTAATGGCCAGGAATGGTGAGAGCTCTAGTCCAACAGCATGTGGAAGGACCAAGTTCTACTTGTGCATTAGATAGATATTAAAGATGTTCTTAGAGTCACTGTGAAAATGCCCGGTAACTCGCAACTGCTGCCTCCTGAGTTGTTTTCGCTGTGTTAGCACTGCGAAGAGACCTCTCCAGGATGCAAGCCTGAGCAGTGGGTATGGAAGTCCTGGGCTGCCCCATGAATTAAAGGCTAAAACAGAGATCCTTGGCTTGCAGCATTTGAGACAGCACCCCAGCATCTAACTCATAGCTGTCAACGTTTCCCTTTTTTAAAGGGAAATTCCCTTATTCCAAATAAGATTCCTCGCAAGAAAAAGGGAAAGTTGACAGCTATGATCTAACTTAGTTGGACAGAACGCCAAATGAAGACCAAATAAACACTTGTGCCCAGAAAAGGGCAACATCTAAGGTAAAGAGCAACAAAACTGATGCCAAAGAAAAAAGAATACTGCATTTGTGCTTCTATTTAGGGTGCTATGTAATAGATATCATATTAGCTCAATATATAGCACATGGATGTTGACAGGAAAAACAAGGACAATATGCCGGATCACAGAGTGGTCTTAAGTGAAATGAGTTTTAATTAACCTGTGTAACGTTTCAGGAGTACAGGATGATCCACACATAGAACAAATGAGAATCCTGTCTTGGATGCAGGGCTTACCATGGGTATCTGTGCCACCCCCTAGACGCCCCAACTGCCTTCCAGGGCTGCTGGCCAATTTGACTGAGAGGGAGCTATTTGGAAAGTGGTAGCAAGAGGTTCACAGGTGTGGAAAGTAGCAGAGTAAAATGGAGGTAAAAGGGAGCAGACAGGTGCTTATGGCACTGAAATGCATTGGAGTGGCTTTTGAGAAGTTATGGCTTGAGGATTTAAGGAGAAATTTAACCCAGCTCTTGCCTTGTGCATTTAGTATACCTGAAGAAGCCTCTCCAGCCACATTGTTCAGCCCAGACACTGAGGTCCAGTTCTGAGGGCCTTCTGACCAGGGCCATCTTAAGCATATCCGGCGCTGTAGTGCAAAGATCCCTCTGGCGTCCCCTCCCACACCCCGTTTCCCAGAGTTATCTCTAAAGGTAAAGGTAAAGGTACCCCTGCCCGTACGGGCCAGTCTTGACAGACTCTGGGGTTGTGCGCCCATCTCACTTAAGAGGCCAGGGGCCAGCGCTGTCCGGAGACACTTCCGGGTCACGTGGCCAGCGTGACATCGCTGCTCTGGCGAGCCAGAGCCGCACACGGAAACGCCATTTACCTTCCCGCTGGTAAGCGGTCCCTATTTATCTACTTGCACCCGGAGGTGCTTTCGAACTGCTAGGTTGGCAGGCGCTGGGACCGAGCAGCGGGAGCGCACCCCGCCGCAGGGATTTGAACCGCCAACCTTTCGATCGGCAAGCCCTAGGCGCTGAGGCTTTAACCCACAGCGCCACCTGCGTCCGTTTCCCAGAGTTATCTCTAACCAGCCCTTAAAACAAAATAAAATGAAAAGGCAGAAGAAAATCTAATGACGTCCTCAATTCCAAAGCAAGACTCGCTCAAGACTCAGCAGTTCTTCTAATTCATCCTCATGATTCAAATCACCACATATCAAAAAGTTAAAGCAATCACCAGTTTGTTGTTCTTTAAATAAATTAATAAAGACACAGACAATGAAGTTCCCGGCCAATTTGTGTTTAAGTACAAAGCCGATGTTTTCGAATATTGTGGGGTGGGGTGGGGTGGGGGGGTGTAAAGCAGTGACATTTTGAACCTAAAAAGGACCCAAAACTTGGGTCAAAAATGCTGCAGCCCTAACTGCACTTACCTGAGAGTAAGCCCTGCTGAATCAAATAGGACCTTACTTCTGAGTAGACAGTAGGACTGCAGCAAGAAACACAGTTGGGAATTAGGGCTTTCTGTTTTAAGTCTCAACCAGAGGAAAATGTAATATTGGAGATTAGGGAGAAAAGAATATGAATAGATTGGGGAGAGGGGGCTGACAAGAGACCAAAAACCACAGGTAGCAAGACAAGACACACTTTCTGGGGAGCAAGTCTCACACACAGTTGCTTGGGGCGAGGACTGCAGAGGGACCACAGTTGGGTTGTGCGTGTGTTTTTCAGAAAAAAGGAAAATTGGAAGGGACCCTGCGGGTCATCTAGCCCAACCCCCTGCAATGCTTTTTAGCTTGCATTGATCTCAAAAAGCCTCAGTGCCTTTTTTTTTAGTTGGATAGGCAATTAACAGGCTTGTTTCACAAATAAGGGAGAAGGAGGGTTGCTGGCTTGGTTTGCCTTTGTTCTAGTTTTTAGCATGTGCTTAGTACCCTAGTTTCAGGCTGTGAGCCACCCTGATATCTATGGGTGGAGGGCAGTAGTAGTAGTAGTAGTAGTAGTAGTAGTAGTAGTAGTAATGGTGATTATATTTTTCGCAAGGCTTGGAGTGGGTGATGGCCAGCTGCTGGAATGAATGGAGTCTCTGCTAAATGGTCTGGCTTGCTTTACAACCCCTAGAGACCATGTTGGTGGGAGTGGGGTGGGTGGAGAAGGAGCCCACCCCTGAAGAAGAGCGAAGGGAGGCTTCCCTTCCCCTGCATCTGCGCATGTGTGGGTTGCGATTCGCCGCTTCTGCGCATGCGCGCGGCGTCATTTTGAGCGTCTGCGCATGCGGCGAAACCCAGAAGTAACCCTTTCCGGTACTTCCGGGTCGCCATGGAACGCAACCTGAAAAGTTTTAACCTGAGGGAAATGTAACAAGAGGTATGACTGTGATGCATCTTCCAGCCTTGTATCCAGATGGAAGTGCAACTGTGTCACAGTATGCATGGCCAAGTGCTGAGATGATTTGGATAAGTGAAAGAAGCTTGCCCTAAGCAGATAACCAGGATAAAAGGGGGGAGTGGTCACATAAAACTGTAAGGCTTACAATCCAGAGCTGAATGGCTATACTTTGTCCCGACTAACCTTTCTTCCTAGTTGAATAAAGCGCTCCGACTTTACTTTGACTCTGGTGCACAGTCTCCAAGATTGAGAATATCACTTAATGACAGCCTCGCCTTGTTACTGTCAAAGGCAGAATGGGGAAGCAAATCAGAGGATAATTGAAGCTAGATTCCCTACCAGGACAATGGCTTCAGACTGTGGCTGCCAGTTTATACACTGTGCATCACTTCCTATGTTCCTCAATAATTTGTAATCAGAGCTTAGTTCCTTAGGAAAGCAGGAAAAAATTACTAGCAACAATACAGTTAGGGTCGGTGCCTGCTTCTTGAAACCATAAAATGCCAAGCACCAAAGGCAGTTATCTCAAATTTTATTGCCCAATTAAATAAGTGATTTTAAGCAAGGCAAGAGAAATATAACCTTCTTTCCTATAGCAGGTTTGAGAGTGCCGATGACCTAAGCTTTTTAAACAATGCCAAGCCCCTGCATTGATATTTTTTTTAAAAGACTAGAGATAAACATTAGTGGGAAATGTGACTAAAATATTTAAGAAAGATTTCTCCCTCTTATTTTCCAGCTTAGAGCAACTGGATGAAATCAATTACTTCAACTTGACAGAAACAAAACTTTGGAACGGGAGCAATAGGAGAACAGGATGTGCCAGTAATTGCTTTTCAGTACAGAGCATGAACTGATTGCAGCCCCCAAAACCATGCAACACAACGTTAAGACGCCCAGCCCTAACAGTATGATTAAAATAGCTGACCTCTTGCCACACCTTCCCTGCAAACACAGATATACAAGCTCTAGCTATACAAATCTTTTAAAAATATAAATGATAGTTTGAAGGCTTTCATGCCTGTTAATATTGTATCAAAACCTAAGCCCAGGGGTTAGAATTGGTGAAAAAAAAATGCAAATGAATAGTTTCAAATGATATATGAAGTGCACCATGGTTGCTCCTGTAGCAAATGCTTCATTGATAACACAAAGGACCAAAAACAAATTACTTCATCTTCTAAGTAGAAATGCTTAAATCAGGTAGCAATTTTAAAAGGTAGGAAGCCACTCTTTCTTCTATCACCTTTGTTTATATTGTGAAACCATGCATCTTGCTTCTGCAACCATCATTTTAGACCACATTTGTCTGGGACATGAATCAAAGAAAGTGCAGCATTTTAGAAAGTAAAACAATGAGAGATGATAAACTACATGTTTTTGTATGTACAGAAAGCAAATCAGAGAAAGGGCCAGAGGAATAAAAGCCTACCATTCTATTCAACGGGAACTAAGTGCCAATAAAGAAGGGTGTGTACAATAGGAAGGAAACCGAATCCAATTTTCTGACCAGAATATCAACAAGGTGCCCCAGAACTGTTTTCAAAATTAAGATTGTCTGTTTTCTCTTTCCAAAGCTTTCAAATATCAAGCCAGTTGTCAGAAGCATTGTTCAATAAATATTTTCTGGCTTTTTCAGCTCTCTGTGGAGTTTAGCCAATGTTTCAGTGGAGAGCTTTTAAGGAAGGGGGGGGGCTTTCTATGTACACTGAGATCTCAAAACTACTCCATCCCACTCACAAGCTGCACAGCTTGTTGCACCCAGCTCAATGTATAAAGTGCTTTTGTTGCATTTTTAAAAAATACACAAAGCCTGCTTGTCCTCTTTTGCAGCTCCTCCCCATTGCCACCCACTTGTATCCGATTCCAATGGCACCCCTGCCAAGAGAATTAGGGAGGACTCCCTGGTAAATGGCAGCCTTTGTGTGGCTGCAAGACGGCTGGTACTATCTCACTGAAACAAAAGCAGAAGAAGCCATTTGCTTAATTCTTATTAATCTCACTTGCCTACGCCACACAGCTTCATCTTCGTCGCTGTCTTCTTCTTTTTAAAAAAACGAAAAGGATTTAAACATCTTCTCCAGCAGTATATAAAAAGTGCATCAAGAAGCAAGCCAAGTGTTGCCTTGAATTACTCGCTTGTAACAAAAGTCGCTGCAGTTCTTAAAAGTCAATGGCACACTTTATTAAACAAACAGGAAAGAAAAACAGGAAATTTCCCCTTGCCTTGAAAACGTTGCCTCCACATTCTTCGTCTTATTAAAAAATGCACATGGTAGAGAGGAGGAGGAGGAGGAGGAGTAGAAGGAGGAGAAATAAAAGCATAAGAGAGGGAAAGGGAGGGGGAGAAAAAGTATAAGATACTACACTACTGTTCGGTGTGCCGACTCTCCTCTCGCCTACAAGGGGGTATCTTCAAACAAGCATCCCCACGGCCCACAGCTGCAAAGTCTCGAGACAAATGTCTCTTTGAACACGGGAAGCAAAAGAAAAGGCTTTTGTCCTGCTACAGAAGAATAGTCAGAAATTGCTAGAGGAGTTATAGTCACCTCTCTACGGCTCCCAACTCTTTCGAACACTCCCTCCAGACCTTGCTGCTGCTTTTAACTAATCCAAGTTTGTCATCCCCCCTCCCAACTCCCCCGGCAGCCCTTGAATGAAATTATGTGTGTACCGGTCAAAATAATAACAGTAAGTAAACTTTACACTGTGCACTCTGAATTGTTTGTACATGTCACCCTCCCCCTTCCCCCAAATAACTTACTTGTACATTTGCCTCACTTTCCTAGTTATCTCAAAAACGTATTTAATCTGTGCCACACCCCGCTATTTCACAACTTAAAGTGAAACGTGATCTGTTAATGTAGGCTATGTATTTGGGTGTATGCCTTTGGCTGCAGCAGAAACAGCAGCCACCAACAGGAGTTTAGATAGATGCCCCCCACCCTTCAGGCCACACACAAAGGCTTTGCCAGACACCTGCTGCCACTCATGTGACATATTTTGTAAGTAACCACACAGATGCTCAAGTTAGCAGGACTAACATGCCAGCTAAGTATCTAGGAACAGGGACTGGGTCTAGTACTGCGACATCAGTATCTGTCTGCTGGGAACTGAGCTATAAGGGGAACCAACAGTGTCCAAAACATTTTCACAGTTTTAAAAAGTAAGTTGTGGACAGTTGTTGAGGAAACCAGAAGGCTTTATACAGATGGCTGTAAGTTAAGAGGCTAAACCTGAAGGGCAGGAAGAAATCTGGAGGAGAAAAATACTACCCTGCATGGGATCTTGCACAATGATATCCAAGCACTCTCTTAATAAGAATTAAGCAAAACATATAATTTTTTAAAGGTATAATGGAATTCATAGAGGTGAGATGAAACGGGTAAAAATAATGGGAAAGGTTTATGCTGTGCAAAACTTAGTGACTAACCCAGAGGTTTGAAAGTGGTTCTGATACCTCCACAAAAAGACAGTCAGTGGTCTTGGATGAAGAATCTGTCTTACACAAGAAGCCACTTTCATGAGAAAAGCCACATGTGAAATGGAATGGGCAGGTGCTGAGAGTCCTCTCTTACTTGAACAAGACTAGAAGGGAAAATTACAAAGGCTGCAAGAAAGGTTTCAGAATACAAGCTGGATTGTCAGTACATTGCAAACACTTATGCATAACCTTCCGCTGAAAGCAACTGTAATTCTAAGTGTTTAGCTTTAACTGGCTTGTGCCTAAATGTATAGATAACTATGCCATCTGCTGTGATGTAAATGAATTTTGATGTTTAAAATTGCTTACATCTGTAGTGTCTTTAAATGCCACGTTGCCTACAGTACAGTCTGTAAATGTGTCTAGATCGTGCAATCAGGTGTTGCTGGAAGGATTTCAGTTGCTAAGTCCCAATGATGTGCACAAGGCACCTGGAAGAGTTTAGTCAACCCACCTACCTGCTCGTCTAGTATGGCAGGGCTGACCACCAGAGTACAGAAGTAATCATTCCTGAAGAGCTTGAAGGAGACCTCTGCTAAGGAAGATTGTTCTATGAGCTGGTCAGTCTCTAATATATCCTTCTTGGACAAGGTGCCTGAGTAGATAGGGACTCTGAGATAACACATAATCTGGATTCCTATCAGTACAGCTTCAGAACTAGATTTGGCATGGACTGGGTTTGGTCACTAGATAACCTTTGCCAGAAGAATGACTCTGCTAGTTTTCCTGGCTCTCTCAGCAGCCTTTGTAACCACTGATCACAGTATCCTGCACAGTATCCTTGTGGAGTGCCTATCTGGGATGGGGAACAGGAATTCTGTGTTCCAGTGGTTCCACTCCTCATTGGCCTGCTGTTTCCAGGATTTGTGATGGAAGTCTACTGCCGCCATAGCCATTATATTATGGTGCACCACAGGGCTCTTATTTTGTCCGCAGCACTATTTAACATTTACACAAAACTGATGAGTGATGTCATGAATATCATCCGGGGTGTACAAAGCATTTGGACAAATCCTAAATCTAACTGGGGCTGTCGCAGACAGATTAGAAGCTTGCCTGACTAAAAACAGGTCACACCAAACTGAAGAGAGGACATCTGAAGCACTTTTGAGGTGCTCTGCAGATTCCAGTTTTTTAAAAAAAAAACAAGACCTGTGCAGACCACATGTCTGCAAAATTTGAAACACTTTGCCCCAAGTATGTAATATAAGAATAATGTCGGGGTGGGGAGAGGAAGAGCTCTTTTGTGACTAATCAGAGGGAATGGTTTTGCCAAGACTTTGGGGAAAGGATGTTGAAGTACTGTATCACTTTGCTACTTCTGTTTCTAGAAAATACTGGACATCCTCATCATTCTGCCTCAGTGCCCCATGCCCACAGATCCATTCCTGTGGAATCAGCTTTGCACTTTGTTCATGTGACATTTGGTGCCAAATGAAAAGAACACAAGACGGAAGCTGTCTCTCCCCCCAAAAAAACAATCATCCCCACCCGCCATACCTGCACTTTACCTTCCTAGAGGTAATGCATGCTTATTTTCATAACAAAATTACTGTCCATAAAACCACAGGGAGAGAAGCAAATCCTTTTTAGTTCACCCCCAACAAGAACTTAAAGGAGCCTAGTATCAAAATCCCTGCCCATTTGTCTACAATTCGGCAGGTTTTTTATCTGGGGGTTCTTCTCTCATGTATGCTAATCATGTATGGAATCCACCATGAATGAGTCCCTTGTTCTCTTATTATGGCATTGTTGCCCACGTGAGAGGAGTTCCGGTTGAAAAAAGTCTGCTTGTATCTGTATCTGCACTCATACAAGCTGTTATGTATATATCAACATCTGGAACTGTACTGCTGAAGTTATATTTTCTGCAACAGTAAACTATTTGGACCTTAAGCTGCCTCTGTGTGGTGACTGAAACTGGGGGCAACTTTCGCTACGTGGGTATCTCACCTCAGATTCCCAACATAAACTGAAGCTCAATCCAGGCAAGATGGATATATTGTTGGTGGGTTGTTCTGACTTGAGTTATAGTGTCCAACCTGTTCTGAACAGGTATGTACTACCTCTGAAAGACCTGCTTTGCAGTTTTGATATGCTATCAGATTCAGCGTTGACATTAATTGCTCAAGCTCTTTATGTACATCAGCTTAAGCTGGAACATTGACAGTGACCCTCCTGGACAGAGATGGCCTCTCTCCACAGTGGCACAGTCTCTTGTAATATCCCTTTCGGATGACATGTATTGCACATGGAGCTGTCACTGAAAGAAATTTGGAAACTGAATTTGGTGTAAAACACAGCGGCTAGATTGCCAAATGAGTTTGGGAATATGGGATACATGACACCAGTTTTTAAAGAGCAACACAAGTTCCCAATCCCTTTCAAGAACAATTCAACATGCAGCTTCTAACACAGGAAGTTGTACAGCTTCATCTTCCCACGTGAACCTGAATTTATATTATGATACAGCAATTTCCCCAGATGTCCTGTAGAAATAAGGTGGGTAACAACTAAGGATTATTTGGTTTTTGGTTATGGAGCCTTTTTGGTTATGGAACTGTTAATCTGGAACTTTCTCCCTAGAAATGATGCTCTCCGATTTGGCACTGGGTGAAAACTTTCCTATCTGCCCCTGCTTTGTCAGGTTTTTAAAATACTTTCTGAGCTTTATTTTTAATGCATAATTGTTATTTGTTTTGCTTTTAATGCCTTAATGGTTTTGGTATTGTTATTTTATTGGACATTGTTTTGGGATCTCTTCTGGGAAAATGAGCGGAGTAATAAAATGTTAAAGCAAATAAATAAACAAGCAAATACACACACAGATCCATGCACATAAACCTCTAAGGAATGCTTATTATTTATTAGCTAGGATAGGTAAATTAACAACAACTAAGGAAATACCAAGCCATCAAACAAGCAAAGAGCAGTACAAAGAATAATTACTAAATGCTGATTTAAATCCACAGTGGCTATAACCACGAACAATGCTGCTGATCCAGCCTTTAGTGGTGCCACATCCAACTCCCTGCTGTTCTCAACACGAGAGAGAAGAGAAAGGTCAATAACCATCTACGGAGTTGCTGATCCAGAACAATATTCACATAAACAGTTCCTAAACTCAACAAATTAATTTTTGGAATGGGAATGCTACTACCAGAGACAGTATGATCCATTGCTGAACTAAAAAATAAATAAATGTTTAATATATGCCAACTTAGCTATATCAGTACTCGCTATTTTTTAACATCAGTTTCCTTCTGTGAAATGGAAATAATGGTATATGTGCTGGATTGACATGTCAAAAAGAACATTTTGAAAGCTGAACGTTTTCATAATACTTTCAACTAGAGGAACGCAGAAATGCAGAGAAGACCACTTTTTGTGCTTTCCCACTGTAGCCGAGTGACATTTCCATTTATTTCAGGCATCACAAAGAACATGGATGATCAGCAGAGGGAACCCTTGCTAATTCCATGAACTTAACAAATGAAACCCACCAAGATAAATAAAATGCATGCCACAGCTTTTAGCTGTGTAAATATTCACCACATCTGGTTTATGGAACCAAAGTTTTATAAATTCATCTGCAGCATAGGCTAATAATGCTAGATAGCTCACCAGTTTGTTTTAAGGATTATTGAGATAATGCATGCAAACTGCTTTGAGCATCTAATACTAAGTGGAGCTAAGACACCAGGCAATTGATGATCAAGTATTGTGAATAGAAGGCGTATTGTCCTCCCTGTCTGCCCTGGCACAATGAAATGAACTGCTGTTTTGGGGAGAAGAGAGTAAGGAATGCAGAGCTATACAACTGGCTGTCCAGTTGCTAGCAGTCAACTGAGTATGATGGGAAGGATCTAATGCAAAAGAATGAAGCTACAATCTAATGCAAAAGTGGGAACCTCTGTCTCATGGGCTGGATACTGACCACAGGTCATCTTCATGGCAGGCCCTCCAGCCTCTCTCCAGTCCCTTTCTCCTCTCCTCATGCTTTGATCCTGCTTATTTCAGACTCTGGAACTGTCCACCTCAGGACCACTTCCTCCTCAAAAAGACAGTTCCTCCCCGCTCCCCACTCTAGTGATAACTGATGGGAAGGGATGACCGTCCTAGAGCAATGTTCTGTGTTAGAATGAATGGAAACAGCCTTGGTTGAACTTTAGCTTTGGTTTGACATGAACACAACTTCTCTTGAAGCAAAAAAGTGAGGTTAGAAATTAATTAATTAAATTTGAGTAACCCATTGACTATGTATTTTTTTCTTCTGCTATCAGAAGACAGACATAGTCCACTAAACATCAGAAGATCTTTGGAAGCTTAAGAGTTATCCACCACAGAATTACACTCCCCCGCTTCTCCTACTCCCAATCTGCATGGCATTTCCCATTTATGGAAAACTTGGGAGAGATTTATTAACAAATGTGTCATCCTGGACTAAAATACACCTTTCTAAGGAATTGAAACCTCAGAGTTTGGTTCGCTTTGGACATATCCAACACTGGGATATTCCCCTCAAATTTGGGATTCCAAGGTCCTACTATTTATAAACTTCTGTCCTTTGAGTCCTATTTGATGGGTAGAATATAGGAGAGAGAAGAATGAAGCAAAATATTGGATCCAAATACTTTTAGATTTTGGGGAAATGATTTCCTCATGTTTCGTTTTCTGTCACTGGAGGAATATAATTAAACATGTATCATGCGCTACAGATTTTAAAACTATTTCAGCATCAAATGTCATGACATTTCTTATAATTCATTCTAGCCACTGAAGAATTGGTTTCAAGAGAAAAATCAAACATTAGGAGAAAGAATTAATTTAAAGGACCATGTCTACTTACTGCATTTCCAGAACAGAAAGCAAAACTGACAATCTGCTTGACTAGGGAAGATCACCAATACACACAGATTTAGCTTCTGAAAGTCTAAAGTGGCATTCTTTGATCCTCCAGTTCCTGAGCAATATGTACAGGTAGAAGAGAACTTTCATTTAGCAAAACACCAGATGCTTGTGGAAATGCACCTTTTCATGAGGGGCCATTAACAAAAACATTAACCATAAACTTGCATGTTGCTGTGTTAGAAGATGAAAAAAGATAAGAGGGGAGAGAGTGAACAAAAGAAAAACCTAAGAGAAGGGGGGGGGGTTGAGATGTGAGGCTCAGGATGGCGCTGAGAGGAAAAGTTTATTCCAGGAGAATAAAAAACACAAGGTTCAATGTGCTTCAATATAAAAATCATCAGAGGCAATTGAAAGAGAACTCTCTTGGGAGTCTTCTTCTGGAGAACAAATTGTAGACTCAGATTCATTTTTCATTTTAGTCTTTAGAGTATGTTCTAAATGTAAACTATAGATTAAACTAAGCCTTAAAGTGAGGTCAGATTCCTGGTCTATCTGTAACAGCTAGATCATCTGGTCTGGTTGAATAGCCCTAGGATTTCAAAGTCCCATTACTCCTTTTGAAAATTAGGCTCCACTAACATAATTGGTTACAACAGAACATGGGATAGACACTGCCCTAGTTCAATTTGTGAGCCTTTAAGGATCCTCAGGTGTGCTTCCTGCCTCCCCACCCCTCCCACACCACAATCCTGTTTGTGATACACCAACTCTTTCCCACTTAGTAGCAAACCATAGTTTGCTGTATTTGTCTGAATGAGCAAAGTATGGTCTGTACAAACTCTGCAAAGCAGGATTAGAAACTAGGGAAAGTGTATTTTTCAAACTAGCAAAACATATCAAAGAGCTTTTCCCTCAGCAAGCATTTTAAGTAAGCTATTTGATTTTATGGTTAGTTTTATCTAATTTTTTTCTTTTTCGTCTCCCCCCCCCCCTTTCCAGAAATTCACATGCAATGTTTCAAGATCATGGAGCCCACTTTATGTGGTTAACATGAAAGGGGACAGTTATGATGTAACTGTGTTGCAAGTTTTCCCCACCTCATAAAGACAGTCAATGAAAAAGCGTGGCATAGGAAGTGTAAACATGCATTGCAACTATATCACATGACTTTAGTTTACTAGATATTCCCAGGGTGGGAAGGAGAGAACACTTAAGGGGTGGGGGTGGCACAAGGAGCTGTCAGGAAGAAAGGAAGATGTGTGAGGGAGAGGAAGGAAAAGCAGCTGTACGGGGGCTGTATGTGTGGTTGCTGCCCTCTCTATCCAATGACTCCACTGAGATGGTCATGTTTGAGGTCCAATGTAAGGCAGAGCAAAGTGGGAATATTCAAGAGGGCAGACCTCGCCCCCCTGCACAAGAAGTGGTAGAAAATATTAGTAAGGATCCTGTGGCCCACAGTGTCATAGGGATAGTGAGGTGGAACTAAGGAAGCCATATGAAGAACAGGAAACCCAGCACAGCATTTTGAATCCCCAAACTGCATCTGCCTGTGATATTCTTTTCAGATAGGAGGATCAGAAAAAGGGGAAATAAGACTAACCTACACGTTATCTGCTTGTGCAGTTTATTCTGAAGGAGTTTGGATGTTCTATTGAATGTAGCTCCCTCAAGTCAATCTTTAAGTGTGTTTTGAGTAAGCTGAATCCAATGGATTGTAAAATCGCTATTCTATACTATTGTTTATCTGTAAGATAATAATAGTAGGCTTTATAACAGCATAGCGAAAATTCGGAATCCCTCACTTAATCTCACCATAGTAGGAAAAAATATATAGGGTTCTAATAGTATGCCCAGTTCCATTATCTGCATCTCTTTGTTTCAATAAGATTTTAACTACCTAATTGTACCTAGGATTATAGCTTAAATGCAGGACATATTTGTCGTGTTATGACATTTAGTCTGACCTAGATTGAGTGGTTCTGTTGGTTAAAACCAGAAAGGAATTGGTTCCAACTGCATGTGGTCTTTTTGACATATATAAAGATAAGAGAAACAATTTTCAGCAGTTCAAGAAGCTGATAATAGCTTTCCCAGCAAATTCTACTCTAACATAACAACAATAATAAAGGAATAATAAATGGAGTATAATTTGAAGCAGACATGATCTCATGATCCTTACATCCATATGGCTAATAGCAGCACCAGATTAGTATTAACATTAAACCATTCCATGGCCAAATTTTATTCAATCTGCCAAACATCTGAAGAGTAACAATGTGCAAAAATGGCAACCATAAGGCAGATGTTGGCTTGATGAAGTAGGGCAAGACAGGAAGAGAGGGGGAGAAAGAGGAATGGGTTTTCCACATAGCTAATGATTAGACCGAAGTTCCACAGGTGTGGCTTCTTTCATTATGTTTCAGTATTGGAAGTGGGGGAGAAACCATCTTGTGCTTGCTGGACTGTTGCTCACCTTCGGAGTCGTTAAAGGAAGAGAAGTTTTTTTTGTGGTCTGAATGCTCGGAAGGCAGAGAAGAGGCAACAAACAGAATATCAAATTGCCCTGGTTAAAAAAAATGGTACCAAAGATTTAACAACCCGCAATTTCTCCTTCTCCTTTATTCATTAAAAAGGAAAATAATGTTGGCTGCAGCTAAGATTTCAGCCTCATCGTGATGGATTCGATCCAGAGAAAAGCCTGCAGAAGAAGACTTGTGGAAGATGACTTTCCTTCACCAGAACTTCCTCTCCCTAGGGCCAAAGGACCCTGCTGAATGGGTCAGGCTGAAAATTGAAGGCAACTCCCACGAGTGGAAGCTATGTTCACATCTTTCTGGAAGTGCCCTTTCCCACTCAGCCTCCTGTGCAACAGGCCTATTGCATTCAGTAAGTGCCCTCTGAACCTTGGAAGAAGTTCTTTTTTTTGGGGGGGGGGGGAGCTGTCAGGTTCAGGAGGGAACAGGAAAGTCAGCTTCTGCCAATCCACTTCTACAGCCTTTTCTCTGGATCCAACCAATATGCTTGAAGCTAGAACTTAATTATTTCTCCCCAATAATAAAAACCGATTCTGGTTTGCTGGTGGGAGTAGGGGGAAGAGGGAAAATCAAGCATAGCTTCTCAGCTTGTGGTAAAAAACTGTGAATACACTATAATGCCCCCCATTAACATAGCTGAAGGCAATATGGAACTGTCTATGTTTGTTTTATTTAACATGCTATAAAAAATCTTCTCCACCCAAAGTGGTATAAAATGAACACTTTCCACCAACAGCTTTGTTTCAGTGCAAACCAAACAGCATGAATGTAAACCAATCGAGGAAACAAGCAAAGGCACAAAGAGAAGTAGAGTACAATTTTAAAACATGTAGTCCAGTGTGCAGTCACACAGAACCCTTGGAACTTAATATCTGCTGCCAGCTAGAAGATTATTTTAAGCTCCGACAATGTCCATTTTAGCGTCATCTACTTATAGCAGGTGTGGGACGCAGGTGGCGCTGTGGGTTAAAGCCTCAGCGCCTAGGACTTGCCGATTGAAAGGTCGGCGGTTCGAATCCCTGCGGCGGGGTGCGCTCCCGCTGCTCGGTCCCAGCGCCTGCCAACCTAGCAGTTCGAAAGCACCTCCGGGTGCAAGTAGATAAATAGGGACCGCTTACCAGCGGGAAGGTAAACAGCGTTTCCGTGTGCAGCTCTGGCTCGCCAGATGCAGCTTTGTCACGCTGGCCACGTGACCCGGAAGTGTCCCCGGACAGCGCTGGCCCCTGGCCTCTTAAGTGAGATGGGCGCACAACCCCAGAGTCTGTCAAGACTGGCCCGTACGGGCAGGGGTATCTTTACCTTTACCTTACTTATAGCATTCCCTTTTTCTTTGCAAATCAGACCAATTTTTCTCCTCAACTGATAGCCAACCACTTTCAAGACTTATATACTGATTGGTTTTGCTTTAGGACATGGCTATTTACCTGTTGCTTAATCCAATATACTGGACACGAAAATAAGGCAATGCTCCAAAAGGATTGCTTTGTGCTGTGATGATGGCTGAGTTTGGTAGTGTTGTATGGAATTATTTGTGAGTTAAGTCCCAAACACATACTCCCCAGTAGCTTAAATCAGAATGGTCAACGGTAAATTCACAACTAGACTGTATACTTTAGTCTCAAATAGTTCCCCCCACCCCCGCTTAAAGGCTGCTCAAGGTAAGAGGCTGATGCCCCCCCGAAAGCTGCTAATCTTGAGATCTACAGGTCCTCGAGATCTACAGGTATAGGGTGGCATACAAATTTAACAAATAAAATAAGATCAAGGTCATTTTCACATGGCCTAATTCATCCTAATTTGTATGTAATAATTTGCAGGGAGGCTTATTCAATGTCCACAGGCTACCAAGTATTAATTCTGATGATCAGGAAATAAACACACGTGTCAGCTAAGCTTCTAAAGAAACACACCAGGATAACACTGTAGCATCTTTAATTTTAATAAGTATTTGCTGATAGTATTTTTTTCATCTTTGTTAATACAATTCATGGGTATTTGGAATTGCAGGTTTGGGTGCACTGCCGTGAACAAGAATGTATGAATGAATGGGTTCTCAAATCTCAACCAAAACTGAGAACATGGCACTGCAACTCGGTGTCTCATATGCATGGATGGGTTTGGACAGACTCAGCCTATAAACTTCAGCAGAAATGTAAAGTACAGTTCTTGCACTTCCAGAAGCCCAAGAGAAACAGTTACTGAAGATTATCTGTGTTTTGCATCTTAGCCAGTAATCTTGCACTCAGTCCCACACATTTAAATCCCTCTGAAAGCAGTGGGAATTAAGTGTCAGTAACTGAGTACAGGACTACAATCTTTCTCTATAGCACAGCTTTAAAATATCCTTGACAGGCATTATCTTAATGTGCCATCAAAGAAAATTAGATTTTGTCTTAAATAGAACTGTGGTGCTGCATTGTGTAGGATTAGTTCAATGAGGGGTGGGAGGGGAACAGGGCCTAGCAAAACAGATAATGCAGTTTGCAACAAATTATTATTTGCAAAAAGTGCCTCTCCCAGGTGGAGATTATTTTAAGTGCTGTTTGTGTGTGACAAAGGAATATTTTTAAACAAGATAAAAATTACTGTTGCTGACAGGCAGATCCCAACTATATCCACAAGGGCAAAGACAGAATGTACCACAGTACTCACATTAATTGAGATGTATATATGTGCAAAGATAATTTCTGGCTGCAGTATTTAGACGCAGGGTTGTAACCAGTTCCTGGAATTATAATGACAGCCATTACCTGTACCTTTTACAGAGATTCTGTTGTCAATATTGACAACCACTGGAACCAGTGCAGGAAACAGGATTTTTACAGGTTTGTCATAGGGCTAGAGCACTAGTTTAAATATGTTCTCCCACTGCCCGGGCACACCAGCTCCGACAAGCTTGGCACTGTTCCCTTTGCTCAGGAGACAATGCGAACAACTCATGGGGAACTGAAGCCCAACAAGGGAAGAGTGACTTTTGGCCTTTCCCCCCGAGCCTTGCCTCCTTGCTTTCCATGTCCAGACATAATGCCAACTTCCAAAGCACTACAACAAGCTCAAGATGAGAAACCTGAAAGTTTCTGTCATCAGTATCCCATGCTTTTCACCTTTCCTGACACAAAATTATGTGGCCCAGTGTTACTGTCATGATAACTGAAACTGCAATCCCATATGTACCATAGATTCTGTAGGGACTTTCTCTCAGTTAGAAAAGGCATAGGGAATGCTGGCAACGTTTTACTAGGGAAGCCCCTGGGTGGGGAAGACCCCTTGAAAACAATTGACTTTAAAAACAAGTCCATTGATCTCTAAGGGTCTTAAATTCCAGGGCCACTGGATTGTATTTATTAATATATTCTTAGAATTTTATAAAGTTATGTTCTTTGATAGCAATGCGACCTCAGCCATAAATAAATTTCTTAACTACCACAGTTCAGCACAACCACCATCAATCTAACAAAATATGCTATTCCCTGTTGCCCATTTCCTCTCTCTCAGTCCACTGAAACCATTATTAGGGTTGGATTTTCCATACACAGTACTTACTGAAAATTTACATTCCAGTACAACATAGGATTAGTTTATATTACTATACATTACTACTGCTGGTAGTTCATAGGCCAATGGGGGGGGACGGGACCCTGCATCTTGGGTGACCTGTAGTCTTTGAGCTACACAATTACACAAAAAGCCAGCTATCGTTATGCTCTCTTCACTTTTCTGATGATCTGATAGTATCACACTCTTCAGAACAATTCCTCTTAAAATGATTACTTTTCTGAAATTATATTTCTCAGTTTTTCACTTATGGAATTGTCTACATCTTCCATAAGCTATGCAGGTTAGGTTTCCCGTGTAGTGTTTGAGCATGGGAAATGTGAATCAGTTACCAGTTATCAGCCTATAACAAAATAAGCCTAGGTCTTCAGGCTAAGATACTGACAGTCCTTTGCAGCACTGCACACCCGGTTTCCCTTTTTCATCTGTATATATGAAATTCACATCAACAGATGTCAGATAGTGCCAATCATATAGACACAATTCAGATTAAATCCCTTTCAGGAATATTTCATGCAATGGAATGGCTTTGTGTCACTTGTAAATAAATCCTGCATGCAGGACTGAAAGTTGGAAACAAAACAACTACACGGTCAAAAGCTCTACTAAAAAGTATACAAATAGACATAAAAAGGTGAATAAATATGTTGTGTCTTGAGCTACTAACCTTGTGGTTTTGGCACAAGTTGATACCGGTCTTAAATGGAGTACAAATATTCTCAGGTGTGTACGGTAGTTACCTCTTAACTCTCATTATTGCTAAATGGCATTGTTTGTGTAATTGCTGCTGCTGCTGCTTCCGAAAGGGTAATAATAGATTAGCTACAGTTTAAAATGCTAAAATGTAATGACAATAAAATCTTTGATTTTCACCCCTGCTGTCTTTTACACTCACAGAAAATGAAAGTCAATTCTGATGTAGGTGAGACCACACTATAGATTTATCTAATAATGTATACTGAAGCAGATGAAAATATTTCAGATGTGCCTAAGGTTATGAAGATATAAATCATGTGGAACTACGCTGATGTAGTAAGCCATTTTCCCTTAATGGTTTTCTATATTTTATTGCCCTAATAAAATCCATCACCTATCAACCTAAGAACTCTAGCCATATACCCTAAGGTTACTCTCAATTAACACATGCACACATGGCTAAACTAAATTTCAGTCATTCTAAGCTTGCAACACAAACGGAGAGGCAGAAACATGATCAGAGAATAGAACTGGGGAAAATATATAGACTATATGTACATGAAAGTTTAAGCACACAAACATATTTTATCCAGAGTCGGAGGCCCACTTTTTATGAAGCATCTTGTGTGCACATTAAGATTCCCAAATAAATTGCATGCACCTTCAATCAGTTGTAAAGGAGCAAGTGCACATGGGCTGTCACAACCCTACCACTTGGGATTTAAGAAGTGCTAGAATACAGTGGAAAATTCAAGTGGAAGCCTTGGAAAGAGACATGGATGAACCATTATCTGCTGTTTTCCAACTGTGTCTCCCTATCTTGCTTCCTTCATTTAAAAAATGGGGAAAGGACCTGCTGTCAAGTAAACTCTAGAGGAGGAAACACAGTGCTATCCCCTCCACAACCTCAGCATTAAAAAGATGTGTGGAGGGAGCATACTTTCACTTAACATAGTGATACAGCTTGAGCTAGTCCTTCATGTGTCAATTGTGGCATGTATGTTTCCAAATATATGTGAGTAGAAGCATAATATTTTCCCAATCCTCCATGCATATACATTTGGAAGAGGAAACTGGTTTTTATATGACCTTCATATTGATGACCATAAGACATGTAATTTGAAGTTGGGTATCCGAACTGTAATCTAAAACGGCTCATAAGCAGTAGTTCCTCTACAATACTTGGTTAAACAGGGAGACTTATAGTATAATATTACAGTGGTACCTTGGTTCTCCAATTTAATCTGTCCCAGGAGTCCATTCGACTCCCAAAACCATTCAAAAACCAAGGCATGGCTTCCGATTGGCTGCAGGAGCTCCCAGCACTTAAACAGAAGCCATGTTGGACGTTCGGCTTCCGAAAAACGTTCACAAACCGGAACACTTACGTCTGGGTTTGTGGCATTCGGGAGCCGATTTGTTTGACAACTAGGCCATTTGAGAACCAAGGCACCACTGTAATTACATTTAGCAAGAATTATATCTGTATCTATCTATCTATGAATGGGAGATTGAGGGAGAGACATGAAAACCTACCTCACAGAGAATCATTTAGTCCAAGTACCAGATTTTTTTTCACTCTTAATATACATTTCTGATAAATGCTGACACATATGCATCCACCAATAGTTTGAACAAAGGGCATTTTGCTATGTGTCAACGTGATACAGCTCTTTCAATGAAGAGATAAATGATGCAATACTGTTTTATGCAATTTATACATAATTTGAGTTCCACATCAGCCCAGTCTGCAAACCAAATGCATCACAGAAACTAACCTTTCTACAAGATGTGCCAGGAATACAGACAGGAAGAAGACAACATTATGCCCACAGGAAAGTTATAATTTTCAAAAGGCCTTAGGATGCCTTTTATCCAGAGCCTTCCCACTTCTGGAGTCAGGCTATGATACGAAAAGCCCCAATGAACTGGTCATAATCACTAAGCCCATTTCAGTGCTCTCAGCAAGTAGCACAGCTGCAGCCATTCTGCAAATTTTATTCATTTCCTTGTTTAGAAGGGAAGGCTCCAACATTCATAGAAACTTCCTAAATGTTTCCAACAACCGAAAAACTGCCTAAAGGCTCAAAGCACAGGATTTTAGAAATTATTTCCTGTGGTGTTTCAATCTATTTTGTCATTAGCTGAAAGAAAGAAGCTCTTGAGGGGAACCTTGGGAAGAAGAGACCACTTAAATGAGTCTGTCAAAGGTTCAGTTAGCAAATAGCAACGTGCTTCAATTCTTTGCTATATGTATCTGAACATACACACACAATCAAAAGGCATTATTTTTTCTATCAATGTTTTTGCTGACCTGATGATAGAGGTTGCCCACTTTTGTTCATTTTCTGCTGCTTGTAACAATACTCTGTGTAGACTTGCAGTAGCTGATGTAAAAATGCATCCAATAAAAAGAAACACTCCATTGGCCAACAGCTTCTTACTTGGGACTCAGCAAGACTGGTAAAGAAAAAGCTCTTCATATGTGTTGTAGGTGCGATATAACATTGTGCCACCAGATGGTGACATGGAGTCCCGTTTTCTCTACCTGTTTTCCCTGTTTAAATTTACAATGCTTTGAACTGAAACGCTTCTTTGATGTGTCCAGATCCAGCCTTGGTGTCTGAAATGCTGTGTCTTTTTCTTGTTTTTAACATTTTTACAGAAGGGCATATAATTAAAACTGTATGTGGCTACTAAAAAGAGAATTTCTTTAAGAAATGAGAAAAAGTATTTTGCTCACAACAAATCCTGAAAAGTTGGCCTCAAAAGCAATAGCATGTTACTTGCTGTCAAACATACAGCACATAATTTCAGTGTCTCAAACCAGTTTTGTCTTCATATATATGATAAACCAGATTTTTTGCTTTGTGATGGCCACTTGACACCTCTTTTCAATACAAGTAGAAGCAATAAAGTTTCTTATTACAGTGGTACCTCGGGTTACAAACGCTTCGAGTTACAAACGCTTCAGGTTACAGACTCCACTAACCCGGAAGTAGTACCTCGGGTTAAGAACTTTACCTCAGGATGAGAACAGAAATTGCGCGGTGGCAGCAGGAGGCCCCACTAGCTAAAGTGGTGTTTCAGGTTAAGAACAGTTTCAGGTTAAGAATGGATCTCCAGAACGAATTAAGTTCTTAACCAGAAGTACCACTGTATACTGGTCCTCTAATGTGTTGCCTCATCACATGTTATAGCAGTAAGTTGTAGCACAGCATAGTTGCACTATTTTTATTTTTTGGGTTGTTGTGATCTAAATCAGGCATAGAAGGGACATGTGAATACAAGAGAATCTACTTCCAATATCTTTCATAACACACATGGAACATTTTACTAGTAGAATAAATGCTTACGTTTTTCATACATCATTGAGTTGTGGTCGAAATCTATCATTTCTCCAGCTATATGACTCTTCCTCCTAGCTGAGATGAAGCAGACTATTTCTATTTTTACAGAATCTATTGCTAAGATATACACCTAGTAAACTTGCAACTTGCATAAGAAACTTGAGGAAGGGGAAAGGAAGAAACCAGAACATAAGGGTAGATGGATATGTAAGTTATGCATCCAGCATGTGGAGTATCAGAAATCACACATTATGAAAGAAAATAGTTATTTTTAATTACCTTATAAAATAAAAAGTACAAGGTGGTTATTTAAAAAAACATTATGTTTTTTCATCATTAAGTGGAGAATAGGCCAATTCTGGTTCATGCATACACCCACACCCACACCTAAGCACACCCACAAACTCTTGAGAGAGACAGAGAGAGGAAAAAAATAGGTACTTCCCATAATGCTGCTGAAAGAGTTTTATTACTTAAATAAAGCTACAGATACGAAGGCCTGAGGGGAAAACTGGAAAAATTTGGGATGGATCCTGTTCTGCACCTACCCCAGGCCTTTACATCTCTAAATAAAGCAAAGACTTACCTAAGGAACGAAACAAAGAGGAAAAGGTTATGCTATTTACAGGTACCACAAAGCATTCTACATCAATGAATTAACTACAAAAGTGATTTTCAACTGGTATGCCATGGCATGCTGGGGTGAATGATGTTCAGGGGTGCCGTGGGCAACATGGGCGTAGCCAGGTTTATTGTTAGGGGAGGCAGGACTTTGTGGGGGAGGGCAGGACATTTGTTAGGGAGGGCAGAACCAGCGTGACTGGTCAGTTAGTTAAATATTTCTATTGTTTTACTTGATCTAGGGTGGCAGCTGTCCACCGGACTACACATATGACAGGTAACACTGGCTTCGAGCCCTCTTTTCTTCCCTCTCTCTGATGCCCACTCGCGTCTCTGCCTCCCAAAGGCTTGAGCGGCTGTTTGTTGCAGCAGCCCTGGCTACAAGCTCCACAGGCAAATGGTGCCTCTGGGGCTGGCCAGTGGGTGCTTCCCAGGCCCCTGTGGGGCAGTGAGGAGGCACCTCTCTGTTGAGCAGGGGTCTCAGAGACCAGGGGGTGGCAGCAGTAGCTGCCTGGAGGACTCCCAAGGAGAGGGGAGAGGAGAGAACATGCCACAAGGGAGGGAGTTTGAAAAGTGATGAGGGGCTGTTGGCTCTGTAGGCAAGGGGTGACATAACTGGGCTCCTGAGCCCCCACAGGGGTGCTGCATAAAAAATATAGCTGGTCAAGGGACCCGTGGACCCAAAAAGGTTTAAAACCTCTGAACTACAACATTGTTGTAATCCTGGGTGACAAGTTTCCCTTGTACATTAAATATGGAAATGCACCACAAAATGCATTGATTCTTTAGAACAAGAAACTTTCCTTTACAAAAAATAAACATAAAGAATAAAACTGGCAGCTGCATTGCGTGTCTATTTGCCAAAGCATTATTACATGCTACACCATCCACTTATATTGCAAAGCAATCAATCAAAAACTGAAGAACAATGTTTTGTAATAAAAGGTTTTGGAGGATGATTTTTTAAAAAAACCCAATCCACTAAGATCAAAGATTTGTCTTTATTAATGTTTGTAGTATTAGAGAAGTAAGCTCACCCAGACTGGGGCTCTAATTTTGTCCTAATCTTGTTGGGTATGGCTATTTCTAGGCTGTCTGACTCTCTCAATCTCAGTTACTTTTCTTTTGGTTGATATAAGTGTTTTCCTAAATCACAACAGCTGGCTGGAACAGCCCCTGCCCTTCCCTCTTTTCTCTTCAACTTTCCCTTAAAGTATAATGATTTTTAAATCCTTCCAGGCTTGAAGCCCAGTAAGCAGTAAAGCACTAAAGCCTGTCACAAAGTGATGTTTACTCCTCCAAGCTATTATTTTTTTCATATAAAACTCCTATGGAAAAAAACACCCCTCTAATACTTGTTATAGTAAGAGGAGGATTTGGAGCTCTTATGAAGGGTACTTTGTGGAAACTAAGCTAGACAACTGGCATGATATTTCATTCTTTGTTCACCTTTTAAGTGGAAAGAAATGTCATAACATGTTCCAGATTGAAACTGGGACTTTTTCTTTACCTGACTTGAACTATATTGAAGAGAAGTTTGGCTTTTTCAGCCTTGAAGACGACCACACTGACCATTAAAGATGGACTCTATGATATAATCTACTTATTGTTCATACCCTCTAAAGGTAAAGGGACCCCTGACCATTATGTCCAGTTGCGGACGACTCTGGGGTTGTGGCGCTCATCTTGCTTTACAGGCCGAGGGAGCTGGCATTTGTCTGCAGACAGTTTTTCCGGGTCATGTGGCCAGCATGACTAAGCCGCTTCTATCAAACCAGAGCAGCGCATGGAAACGCCGTTTACCTTCCCGCCAGAGCAGTACCTATTTATCTACTTGCACTTGACATGCTTTCGAATTGCTAGGTTGGCAGGAGCTGGGACCGAGCAACAGGAGCTTACCCCGTTGCAGGGATTTGAACCGCCGACCTTCTGATCGGCAAGCCCTAGGCTCTGTGGTTTAGACCCTCTCTACAAACACTTTAAACTTCTCTAGATTGTGCCATTGGGCATGGCACTGTAAGATTTTACTTTATACAAGTGACATGTATTCTTATCAGATAGTTGTAAAGTTAGCTAGATAAGCTGCTTGCAATTCTGACAGCATACTTTTAAATGACTATTTTGAGTTGTTATAAATCTTGAATACTATCTTTTTGCAAAAATTTTTTAGTCCTTTTCAAACTCATTTTAGAAAATAATCCAGCAATTATTTACATCTACATTTGCAAAATGTTCTGAAATCCTGTTCCACTGTATTTGATTTCTATTTTCTGTATAGTACTTTGAGATTCTTTTGAATATAAAGTGATTAAGAAATTTTCTAAATAAATTGAATAAATAACTACCACCAACAAATTGCCTTCCATTCTCAATAACAAAATCCTATCCCATTGATCAAAATCGTATGCTGCAAATAACATGCCACCCATGGTGAATGATATCTGCCCCAGTTGTAATATCTAAACTGCTTACCATGGTGTAATCACAGTGAGAGTATCCATGGTCTTTCCAGTGGGAGTGGTTGCTAAGAAAGTACCCCCATGAAGGCCAGGTATAACTTTTACAACGAGAGGCAAAGCCACTTTCCACTAGGAAACTGCTCAGAGGCATCCTCAGAGACACAGAATGTCCTTTTAAAAAAGGTGTTGTTCTTCCCTGCACTTCCAGAAGCAGATGCCACAAACTAGTTATGCCAGAAACAGTTGTGCTAATAATTATGACCAAGGAAAAGTAGAAACCAAAGGTCGCAACAACAGATTGAGTACAGTGGTACCTCGGGTTATAGACGCTTCAGGTTACAGACTCCGCTAATCCAGAAATAGTACCTCGGGTTAAGAACTTTGCGTCAGGATGAGAACAGAAATCACGCGGCGGCGTGGCAGCAGGCCCTATTAGCTAAAGTGATGCCTCAGGTTAAGAACAGTTTCAAGTTAAGAACGGACCTCCAGAACAAATCAAGTTCTTAACCCAAGGTACCACTGTACAAAAACTGGAGGCATGCCCAGCTGTTGATGCCTATTGGAATTAATGGACCTAACCTATATTCACTCATTTCAACAGGTCAAATTTAGTTGAATTCCACCCTGTGTTGCCAATCACAACTTTTTCACTCATCCTTTCAGCTGAGTTCTGCTGAGTTCGGCTTCTTTCAGAATATGGAGTAATCTTATGAAAGTTAAGGGATGGCATGCTCAATTTGGTGTATCTGCAAGCTCTGGAAGCTACTTTTTTATTCCTTTTCTTAGTATCAAGGAGTAGACAATCATTTTGTCAAAGAGCAGAGATGCTTGGATGTGTCCTTGCTCAGTTTCTCTTGCTGTCTGGAAAAGTCTGCATTGGAAGGTTTGGATTTTGTTCAGAATTCGCATGTTTTTGTTATCTGCTTTAAGAGAGGGAGGAAGTCAGGAATAAATACTGTTACACACCCAGCTCAGATTTGTCTAGACTGCCCCATCCTCATGTTTACCATGGCCATATAACACCAACTGCTCTGTGTGAGAATACCAAGAAAGGGAAGGAGGAAGACAAATACACACCATCATAATGACTCCTTCTGTAGTATTTGTGAGCATCTTGAGCTGCTTTGGGGGCTCTAATCCAAAAGTGATACAAATCAAATAAGCGAAATAAGCGAATAACAGATAAAGGCCATCTTGAGCCTGTTTTCTTATGGTGGTAATGGTGAAGGAAAATGAAATGGTTGAATTTTCCTTCACCATTGGAAGGAATCCTAGATTCGTAGCATAGAATCATAGCATAGATTTACAGGTGAGAGCTGGGCAAAAATTCACTCTTCTGTGTGTGGACTAAAGATATAAGAAGCTTAGTATTAATACTGCTGCTGCTGCTGCTGCTTGCGTGAGTGTTGGGAAGACCGCTCCCTCTCCTGCCAACTCCATCCGGCCTAGGGGGCGGGGCCTGCACTCACACCCACAGCATAAGAGGCCTGAGAGAGGCCTCCGGGACACGACTGCTGCTGCTGCTGCTGCTTGCGTGAGTGTTGGGAGGACCGCTCCCTCTCCTGCCAACTCCATCCGGCCTAGGGGGCGGGGCCTGCACTCACACCCACAGCATAAGAGGCCTGAGCAGCTACCGGCAGCAATGGACAAAATGGTTTTAAATGTTTTAATCGCTTTTAATTTGCAGCACTTTAAATGGTGGTTGTTGTTTTTTATAATATTATATTATTTCATTATTTTATTTTTGCTTGGGGTGGGATAAGCACTGAGTCAGCACTATTGTTCCTTGTTTTGCTTTGTTTTGTTTTGTTCTGTTCTGTTTTATTATTATTATTATTCTGTTAAATTATTATATAGTTTGTATTTTGCCTTTTAAGGGGGAGGGTCATGGCTGCCTGGGAGTGGGCCTCAGCCAATAGATTGGGTGGGGCAGGTTCCACAGGGGGAGATGCATTGGGACACCCGATCTCAGTGATCACGGGCAGGAGGAGGAGTTATGCTAAGACCAGACCATGTCATTACCGAGGAGGCAGGTTTAGTCGTTGTTTGAGGACTATCCCTGCCTCCAGGTCTGGTCCTGACTGGAAGGATACAGTAATCAGCAAGGGAAACCCACATGACCTGAAAGTGTTGCTGTGCAATGCCAGGTCAATGATGAATAAAACCACTGCCATCCACGACCTGATTGTGGATGGAGGATTTGACCTGGCATGTGTGACAGAGACCTGGTTGGATGAGGCAGATGGGCCTGTCCTTGCCGCTGCTTGCCCACCAGGTTTCTCTTACGCACAGCAACCCAGGTCATGTGGGCGGGGAGGGGGGGTTGCAGTGATTTTTAGGAAGTCATTAGTCTGCACCAGGCGTCCTATTGGGAAGACCCAGTTTTCTGAGTGCATGTTCTGGAAGTTGGGCAATAGGGGCAGTACAGGATTCCTACTGGTGTACCGACCTCCCCGCTGCACCAAGGATTCCCTGCCCGAGCTGCTTCAGGTCGTGGCGGATATGCTCCTGGAGACACCTAGCTTGGTTGTCCTGGGGGATTTTAACATCCATGCCGACACGACCTTACAAGGGGCAGCTCGGGACTTCGTGGAAAGCATGGCCTCCATGGGGCTGTCCCTGAATAAGTCTGGCCCAACTCATAGCCACGGACATGCCTTAGACTTGGTGTTTACCTCTACGGATGTTGGTGATCTGACATTAACTAAAAGCGAAACAAAAGAAGTGCCATGGTCAGATCACTTCCTGGTGCAACTGGACTTCTCCGCAACCCTTCCCCTCCGCAGGGAGGTGGGACCGATTCGGATGGTCCGCCCCCGCCACTTAATGGATCCAATTGGCTTCCAGAGAGTGGTAGGGGATGCTTTATCCCAAGTTGATGGCCTTTCAGCTGATTCCCTGGTGGCACGCTGGAATGCGGAGTTAACCAGGGCTATTGACTGTCTGGCTCCGAAGCGCCCTCTCCGATTGCATGGAGCCCGGACAGCCCCGTGGTTCTCCCCGGAGCTGAGAGTGATGAAACAATCGTTGAGACGGCTAGAGCGCCGGTGGCGGAAAACTCATTCTGAATCAGACCGGACACGGGTTAGAGCTCAACGTCGAGCCTACCAAGTGGCAATGGCGACGGCGAAGAGGGCCTTCTTCGCCGCCTCCATTGCATCTGCAGAAAACAGCAGCAGGAGACTTTTTCAGGTGGTTCGCAGTTTATCGGAACCACCTGTACCACCGGGGCCTGGTAGGGACCCCAAGATCTCCTGCAATGCTTTTGCAAAGTTTTTTGCAGATAAAATCGCTCAGATTCAGAAGGAAGTAGACTCCACAGTGGGAGCAGGGCCAGGGCGGGAGAGTGCTAGAGTTCTGTCTGGTCCTGTTATATGGGATCAATTCCAATCTGTTACCTCCGAGGATGTGGACAGGCTGCTTGGACGAGTGAAACCGACCACCTGTCTTCTTGATCCTTGCCCATCCTGGCTGATAAAAGCGAGCCGGGAAGGGCTGGGCGATGGGCTTTGCGGGGTGGTGAATGCTTCCCTCTGTGAGGGAGCCTTCCCAGACCCGCTGAAAGAGGCGGTCATTAAACCGCTTCTTAAAAAAACATCTTTAGACCCGGCCAATTTGGCCAACTATCGCCCAGTCTCAAATCTTCCATTCTTGGGCAAGGTGATTGAGCGGGTGGTTGCTGAACAACTCCAAGCACGCCTGGAGGAAACGGACCATTTGGATCCCTTCCAATCGGGATTCAGGCCTCACCATGGGACTGAAACTGCCTTGGTCGCGCTGGTTGATGATCTCCGGCGGGCTAGGGACAAAGGTGAGAGCTGTCTCCTAGTTCTGCTGGATCTCTCAGCAGCCTTTGACACCATCGACCATAACATCCTTCTGGACCGTCTAGAGGGGCTGGGAGCTGGGGGCACTGTTATACAGTGGTTCCGCTCCTTCCTCCTGGGCCGTGTTCAGAAAGTGGTGGTGGGGGATGAGTGTTCAGACCCTTGGGCCCTCACTTGTGGGGTACCTCAGGGTTCCGTCCTCTCCCCCATGCTTTTTAACATCTATATGAAGCCGCTGGGAGAGATCATCAGGGGGTTTGGACTGGGTGTTCATCAGTATGCAGATGACACCCAGCTCTACCTCTCTTTTAAATCAGAACCAGTGAAGGCGGTGAAGGTCCTGTGTGAGTGCCTGGAGGCGGTTGGAGGTTGGATGGCGGCTAACAGATTGAGGTTGAATCCTGACAAGACAGAACTACTGTTTTTGGGGGACAGGAGGCGGGCAGGTGTGGAGGATTCCCTGGTCCTGAATGGGGTAACTGTGCCCCTGAAGGACCAGGTGCGCAGCCTGGGAGTCATTTTGGACTCACAGCTGTCCATGGAGGCGCAGGTTAACTCTGTGTCCAGGGCAGCTGTCTACCAGCTCCACCTGGTACGCAGGCTAAGACCCTACCTTCCCGCGGACTGTCTCGCCAGAGTGGTGCATGCTCTGGTTATCTCACGCTTGGACTACTGCAACGCGCTCTACGTGGGGCTACCTTTGAAGGTGACCCGGAAACTGCAATTAATCCAGAATGCGGCAGCTAGACTGGTGACTGGGAGTGGCCGCCGGGACCACATAACACCGGTTCTGAGAGATCTGCACTGGCTCCCAGTACGTTTCCGAGCACGATTCAAAGTGTTGGTGCTGACCTTTAAAGCCCTAAACGGCCTCGGTCCTGTATACCTGAAGGAGCATCTCCACCCCCATCGTTCAGCCCGGACACTGAGATCCAGCGCCGAGGGCCTTCTGGCGGTTCCCTCATTGCGAGAAGTGAGGCTACAGGGAACCAGGCAGAGGGCCTTCTCGGTAGTGGCGCCCGACCTGTGGAACGCCCTCCCATCAGATGTCAAAGAGATAAAGAATTACCTGACATTCAGAAGACATCTTAAGGCAGCCCTGTTCAGGGAAGTTTTTAATATGTAATGCTGTATTGTTTTTAACACTGATTGGGAGCCGCCCAGAGTGGCTGGGGAAACTCAGCCAGATGGGCGGGGTATAAATAATAAATTATTATTATATTATTATTATTATATACTCACCCCCCTTCTTTCTTTTTCTCTTTTTTTGGTTTCTTTCCTTTCCTTTTAAGATTAGTTTGGTCTTTTATTGTATTTTAAGTGGAAAACTTTTTAAAATAATGACAAAAAAACCTTTCCCATGTGAAGCTGCCTCTCCTGGACTTTTGCTTTCTTACAGCAAATGTAACAAAAATTGTAAATATAAATATTGTGTGCTGCTTTTAGTTTCCAGAAGCACAGGCAATTTGATGATTCTTTGACAAACATCTACAGAATTCTTTAATTTCTTAGATGTGTAGGTTCATGTGCTTTATATTAATTACCAGTATTTAGGACTCTGAAAGGTATAACTTACATTTCCCGACTTTGAAGCTCAGGTACTCTCCACTTAGCAGCATTACTGTTCAAACAGAATGCAACTAAACCAGATTCAAAGATGTGCCAAGGGAGCAAGAAGCATATTAATCAATGAAGTGACCCTTGTTCACTTCTAATTGCCTACAACAGCAATTAGTCTTACCAGTGGATAGCTGGGAAAACCAGGAAAGAGGCACAATCGTACAGGACTTCCCTCCACCATCTCCCAAGCAGAAAGCTTTCTATCAAACCCACAGTATACTTAAAGGAGACTTCTACTAACCTCCAAAAGATCTGGTTTCAGAAACAGGTCAGTCAATCATGATATCCCATTTCTCATTCGCTACTCTCAACAGAACTTAAGAATTCCTTATTTGCTCTGTACAAACTCACTGAAACAGGATATTCTCTCTCATGTATCAGTCCTATGTTTATACTACACACAGCTGTGCTTATAGGAGCATTGTGTTTTTTAACTGAGCACATATTTACAAAACTTTAAGTGTTACCTTTCCAGGAATCGCTCAGAGTTTAGGAGCTTGAACCATTTAAGACATTTCCCAAATTGCTCTCTACAAACTGATCTTACAATGACCTTCTAACACCCCAGTCCTAAGCATGTGGTGGGTCCTAAACAGTGGGTCCTAGACATGAAGGGGAGTGGCCTTTGGGTTCACATGCTTCTTCATGTAAGGTAGCTCACAAAAGATGCTTAGAAGATAACATCTGAACCAAGAATTCCCACCATGCATCTGAATGGAGTCCTTCTCCCAAATCCACTTGGGGGAACCGTGGGACGTCTTGGTACACTTAGTAAGAGAAGAGGAGAGAAAGCATAATAGCTTGCCTGTATCTTAAGATCTTCAGACGAGGCCCTTCTCCAAGTACTTTCCTCATTGGAACTGGGCTATAAAATTACAAAGGTTTTTTTCATCAGTGGCACCTAAGTTCTGGAATGCCCTCCCTAAGGAGGCATAGCTGGTGCCTGCTTTACAAGCTTTCAGACCACAGGCTAAGCTATTTTAATCTACACAGGCATTTTTTTTAAAGTGTTATTTTGGGTTATTTTATTATTTCTTTTGATGGTATTGCTTTTTCTTCTTTGTTGCACATCATGATCTACATTTGTTGTTCACTGCTTTGATGAAGGTGAGTATAGAAGCATTTTAACAAAATAATAAAAAAATAAAATAAATGTGAGCCTAAACAATACTTCTAATCCCTCTGTGCAAAGAAGTGATTACAACTGTTGGAAGTTTGAAGGGATTTTCTTTCAAACATTCCTTTCTTTTTCACAGTGTTAACAATTCCTGAATTCCTAGTTGACAAAGGCAAAGACCTAACTTTACATTTGACAACACTGCTCATGTGACTAATTAAAAACAATATATATTGCAGCCAAGAAATTACTATGTACTCTTACACCAAATGGGAGCTGCAATTTCTCAGAATAACTTGAAATTGTCTCAAAGGAACAAAACAGAAGTTGTTTCCTCAGTGTGCTAGCTTGCTACCTCTACCATATCTTCGCGTTTAGTTGCACTGAATGCTATTCAATTTGCTCACTTATTTATTGAGAATCCAGAGCAGAAGTCATGGCAGCTCCGAAGGAACCACTTCAAAAAAGTTAAAATTATACAAATCAGTTGATAAGTAGGAAAGGGGACCAAACTCATCTAAACTCCTGTGCAACTGTTGACTAGTAGACTATTTCCCCCCTTGAATGGACTCTTCATACACAGCCTAGCCATTTGATCCATGGGTGGTGAGGAACTTCAAGGATAGGAAGGAGGCAATGCACATGAAGTACTCTGAACACTTGCGAAGTATCTTCACAGTTAGCACTGAACAAGGCTAGAGCCAGCATAGATCATTGGGGTGGGGATAGGACACTAATTTTGCTATTGCCTGGAAGTATCCCAAACTGTGTGTTTGGCTCTTTCCACCAGTGCAAATGAGCTGTGAAGTTTTGTAACATATAATCTCTACTGGTTTGCTGACAAATATTTTAGACTTTTTATGTTTAGATTGCAGCAATCCTGTACTGCATACCTGTCAGCCAGTAGACAGCGTTCCTAATGCAACTGTTCAGAAATGTCAAACAAAATTTAGTAGGCAGCTTCATTTGTCAACATGAAAAAGGAAAAAGGAACACATGAGCCAAAATCCCCCAAACCACACAACCAGTGTGTGAGGGGTTGTTTATTTTTTTTTTTTTTTGGGGGGGGGGGAGAAGCAGATTTCCCTCAGGCATGTCCAAGCCATGAAGAAGACACAAAGCAGCCCTCTGTATCTCAGCTACTGTGAAATAGCAATATGCTCAATATGAGCAAGCTAGTGCAATATGGTGCTGCAAAGCTCTTAATAGTTACTAGGAACATCCTAGCTTTTGCAACAGCACTGGCAGCCGATTTGTTTTCACACAGAATGCAAGGTGCAGATGCTTAACTTTAAGACCCTCCACAGCCTAGGACTCACAACATAAAACCACTTCTCCCCATATGTGGCTGGCAGCAATTATTGTCAGAAGGCTGGGCCCTGATCCAAATGCCCTCACAATGGGAAGCAAGAACATCCGCTTTAAGGAACAAGGCCTTTATCACAACTGTCCTGAGTGCCCTCCTAGGGGAAGTGCAGAGCTGTTATTTTGTTTTGTTTTGTTTTGTTTTAAGAGGGTGCAAAAAAAAAAAAAAAAAAAAGGATTCTTGGTTCACAAGGCATTTGGCTGTTTGTTTATTATAGGGTGGGTGCTGTTTCCTTTCAGTTGACTTTACTAGCTTAGATTGCATTTAATATTTTTGTTACTGTGATCTCCCTTGAGCCCAGAAATGGAAGGATAAATATATTCAAAATAAATGAATAGATTTTGAAATTGTTGCTACAGCTCAGGAAATCTGAAAGTAAACACAATGTACCTTTCTCTAGGGAACCAAATAGCATGCACTTTGCTGGAGATGAGGCAGGATGGTTGATACATAAACCTGTAATTTTAGAACTATCCACATAACCACATGTAGAAAAGTTGAACAGGGTGCTGACACCGTGAGCGTTACCATCACCATCACCTTTGTAGCACTTTCTCCTGCTATCCAACCAGATCACATTCAAACCATAATCCAAACCAACTCTCTTTGGGTCTGTGTACCCACCTACATGATCACATGGAGAAATTCAGGAGTGTAAACTGACACTTAGGCATAGCAAATGTTTGCCGTTTTCTGTGTGGTACAAGTAACAGTTCATATAAAATATACTGGTTAAATGTAGCATTCTGTAATAGGAAACTGTTACGTATTTAGCGTACTTTTTCATGAAATAGTTCTAATTTTCATTTTGGTAAATTGTTCCAACATTTTAAATACTGTACAAATATTTAGTGTTTGGAATTACTGTCATTAAAGCATTAGACTAGGATTATAACCGCCTTTAGATACATTAAGAAAAATCACCCACCCGGGTACAGAAATGTTTTTAAATCTTCTTTGGAAGTTGTTGGTGAGGGAGACCTCACCAAAGAGGGAATTCCTGTATGAGGAACAGGCTGATTTAGAGCAGGTGGCTCTCTATATAAATGGAGAACATGTGTAAGGACAAGGATGGTGAGGGATAGTTGACTGCGATGCAAGCATGTGAAGAACAGGTGCTAATATTTAGCTGGCATCCTGCTCAGAACAAAGCAGGATGGGAGTCAAGCTCGCACCTTTGTGATTTAATCACAATTCAGTAGTATAATTCATCACCTTTCATCAACATCCTATTCACATCCTCATGTATCACCGCTACAACTTCATAGATGGGGAAGACCAGTTTCTAGTGACAAAAGACACATATTTAATGGTTTCAGATATCTTCCTAAATATTACATGGACACTGCAAAGATTGGTATTTATTAAAATTTGTGAAGCAATTTTACATCTGGAAGATGAAATAAATAATTCAAGGAGTTGACAATTCTGGTTGTCTCTAAAATTGCATGTGGTTTATGAAGATGAAACTGTGCATACTCTTTGGTCACTGTGCGAGTAGCATTTTGACACCTTAAGTGAGGAGAAGTCATTTGCATTCAATTTTTATTATTATTTAGAAACCTGCATTGTCATTACTCATTTTTCTGTTGTAGGATACAGCAAGCATGAGCACTACCCAAGTTAACACTAGGTTGCTAGTGGTTATCGTCGGTCAAGCCGATGTGCACATTAAGTAACATTCACCAGCTCTGAGTAGACATAATGCCACTGATCCCTTAACCATGGTTAAGAGGCTTAGGGCTGCCTCATTCTTCCTTCAAACCTACCTTCCCTTTGCACAACTAACTGTGGTGTCAAATTACATCAGCACTGAGACTAATGGTTATCATTAACCACAGTTAGCTTTTCATTAGCAAACCAGGATTTGAAGTTGGTTTCCAAACATTAACCTTGGTAAGTACAAGTGTAAACAAACATGGTTGCAGCTGACAAGAAAAGGGATGAGGAAACACGCAGAAAATAGGAAGAAGGCAGCCCACAAGCTACTCCCAGTGCCTGATGGAGCTGGACTTCCAGAAATGCTAATGAAATGAGCTCTGTTTCCTATCTCTCCCAGTGAGGCAGTCTGAAGGAATGGTTGCCCCCAGATGACAAATGTAAATGTTGTAATTATATATTTATCAGGCTGGTGGTCCAGCAGAAAGAGAGCTATTCCCTGTCTTTGTTGTTGTTTTTAAAATATTACCGATTTTATCTTATTTATTATATACACGGCTTAAAGAGTTTTCTGATTAAGGTAACTAACTAAAGTAAATTTAAAAAGTGCAAATTTGAATCTGAGCCAATCAGTTGTAAATATACTATGGACACAAATGTAACTTAGAAGTCTTAGGTAGGGAGGATCCACAAGTACGGGTTGTGAGGCATCTATTATTTAAAGTGACAATGTTCATCACTTTTTTTGCTGGTAGTATTACTCAAACCTGGCCCGGCTTGCTTGCATCACTTAGGATTGGCTCCTACAATAATAATTATAAACTACACTTCGGTAATCAGGAACAAGCTGCAGTGAAGGTTGGGCCTGAGGGCTCACCCCCCAACTTCCTTCTTCACTTGTTATAGGGCAATGAAAGCTTCTATTTTCACTTTTGATTAAATCCCAGTTTCCTGTTACGTACAAACTCAGAGCACCGTCAATTATTCTAACTCCAATTGCTTAAAACAAAGTAGGATTAAACTGTGCTCCTGATCTCCCCATCCCATATCAAGGAGTGACAGAAAAGACATCTGAAAACTGTAAATTTACTGTCAACAAGTGGGACTGCTAACTGCTGTAGCTTTGTCACAAGTCTCATAATTTAAAAAGTTTATTTTAAAGTCTAAATTCATGACTATTCTATTTATTTTTTGTGTGCTTTCCAAAGTGTTTTTCTAGCCAAAGCTTGAAACTATGGCAGACGTGAAAGGCATTTAAAACAGTTGGCAATGCTGGGTGAGCAAGGTTAAGCTTTTACATTTTCAGAGAGAATTGCTTGGCAAAGGAATTAAGTTTACAGCCCATCTTTGTAAGTGATGTTGCAGAGTTCCAGAATTGGAGGTGAAGGGCTGGGAAGCGAGCTTCCCCCAGTCTGGCAATAACATAACTTTTATGATATGAGCCCAAATCCCTTTAATTTCAGCTAGACTTGTAAATAAGCTTGGCAAATCTGATCTGCCCCCCATCCCCTTCCAGTAGCAGCAACAGTGTTGTGGAAGTGCAATGATGCCCAAAAACCTGACTGCAAACAGAAAGCTGCTGGTGAAAAATTGTAAGAATTGTAATTATACAGGACCCAGCAGCCCTGACAAACTACAATGCTCTGAGAGCTGAGCAGTTTGTGTTGGTAAGGCTTTGAGGACCAATGAAAATCCAAGGAGTAGCCCTATTCCTCTCCTCCTTGTTTGTCCATTCACATCCCTCCATACCTACATGCCGCCTGCTGCTGCTGCTGCTGGAGAGTTAGGCAATGGGTATGGAGGCTCAGACAATCAAGGGCTAGCAGGAACAGATTTGTAATGATTTTAGAAAAAAATTCCCGAACCCCTTTTTTCTTTTAAAACAGGAAAAAAGCTTGGAAAGAATGAGCCCTTCCCAGATTGATGTTAGACCAGTTTCCCTACCTCTAGTTTTCACATCAACTCCTTGAGTTTCTTGTCTATGCCATCTTATTATATATATTTTTATGTATTTATAGAAATATTTCCATACCGCTATTCATAAAATATATCAGAGCAGTTTGCAACAACAGTACACAAAACCATATAAGGAAGTTTAAACCAGAAATCAGCTATTGTGGAAAGATGAATTCCAAATCACCTGAACAGGCCTGATGGAATAGAAAAGTCTTCAGTGGGCATTTAAAAGTTGAAACCTGCTGATTCTCTATTGGCTGAGTATTCAACAGTATTGTGCCGATTACACTAAAGGCTCAGTTCCTTGCATTTGTCAAATGATCCCTGCCAACTCAGGGGACGACCAGTGGTGCTCCTGCAGATTATCTCAGTGGCCAAACTGGGAAATAAGGGTCCCTGAGGTGCCCTAGAGTAGACCTATGTCATTCAGGACTCTTTAAATTAATACAAGGTCCTTGAAACTGGCTCAGTTGTAGATACATTGGCTTGCATAATTAAACAAAATATATAATAACAACTTACTGCTGAAGTCAGTGTCCTTGAGCCTGAATTGCTGTAACTGAAAAGGCAAAAACTGAAAGGCATGAAGCTATAAATTGAGTGAACTGATTTTTAAAATACATCTCATTGAAGATATTCAATGGAAGCCAACCTTGCATAGGTGGACTTCAGCTCTTCCTCAACTCTCTGGGAACAGATTTTGAGGCTGCTGGGGCGGGGGGGGGGGGGGGAGGAAAAGTCTATAAGCAGGCATCTGTTCTATATGTGCATGGACAGCATTAGTTACAATCCTTTATATATCATCAATGCAATCTTATGTATGTTTACGCAGATGCAACTCTTACTCTGGTTCAATTGGGATTGCTCTCTAGAAGGTGTGTTACAACTGAAGCTACCAATTAAATCTTTACATTTTAAAATCAAGTTCACTAGATGCTTATGATATCTATATACTTCAACCGATCTTTATATGCTAACAGTGCAGCCAATGAGTGGAAATCCCTTCAATTTAAGGGGGAAATCTGATTAACAGCGCAAACCTTTACATGTTTACTTGAAAGTAACGGAGCAACCCAAGCCCCTGCAGGGCAGCTGTTGCGGGGCAGAGCCATTACCCCATATGCATCCCTGCCACTGGTGCTGGCTGGGTTGGGAAGCAGAGGCAAATTGTTGCTCCAGCCTGGAGCTGGCGCAGCGATCATGTCTGAAGCCATCAAGTGATGGTAGTGAAAGGTTGGCTCGGAATCTGTTGGAGCCCACATATGTCTAGCTTCTCCTCCTGCCTTGGAACGAACACCCCCCCCAAGGGTTTGGAGTCCCTTTGAATTCAAGGGGGTTTACACATTAATAAGTGCATGTAGGATTAGAGCCTAACAATGTCATCTTATATATATCTACTCAGAAGTAAGTACCATACAGGACTGCAGCCTAAGCTAACATTTACACTGTGGTTCAGATACCTTAAAAAAAGTTAAGGTTCCCTTGGCATTCATCTCATAGCAGAAAATGTAAGATAATATATAAACATTCTACCACTGGCCAATTCTGCACCCCGACTATGACCTTGCAACTGTGTTTTTAAATGTTATAAGCATGTACTTTTGTTCAAGTACCTTTCCTGAGCATTATTTGAGAATGTTTTAAAATAAAGATTTATATTTCTTCATTATTAAGATACCCTGGAACTTCATTTCACCCATGTTTCTGTAATCAATGGATCTTACCTTAACTCCTAGATTAAATTTGCATTTTAAGAAGAGGGGCAAATACCTTTCTTCATTGTTTTGGACAGAAAAAGAAATAGAACAAAACAAGAATGGAAGGGGGGAATTAGCAGAAGGTCCTACTTCAGCTAAACCTTTGCAGTGACTTCAATAGAAAGATAATCTTTCTGTGATTATGACCAAACCCTCTCGTTGCTTAGCAACACATAATTAAGGAATATGTTTTCAGATCCGCTTTGCAAGCTGGCCATTATCAGATGAAATTACTGGAGCAACAAATGTCATCCTCATGCAAATGAATTGGTTGTAGAGAAAAAATGTTTGACTCAAGAAGGAGGCTGCTCACATCTCAACAATGCTGTTAGTATTGTCTTATAAACAGACTAACACATTAAAAAGGGAAAACAGCTATAGATTTCCCCACCACCACCAAAATATGCATCCCTGAAGTCTTAATAAGAGTGATGAAGGACTAAGCGGTAAAGAGAGAGATATTCTGAAGTGTACGACATATTATCTATATTCAGAGGCATTTGTTTTCAGGGCACATAATGTGTGATCAAGCCATTTCCACCATGTTTAGAAAGAACGCCTGCCTTAATCTTAAAAGTGCATAAACTCTACTGAAAAATGTTGCGCTCACAAGCTACCAGAAGCAACCAGAAGCTTTTACCTACAGTATGACTTGCACAGGGTCGCTATTTGCTTTTTGTATTATGTCTGAAGTTTCTGAAGGAACACTAGATTATCAATTAAAGATGCAGTGGATAACAGCTGTGACAAAATGTTGGCCTTTCCAAAAAACATTTTATTACTCCCAAATTGAAAAATTCTGAATCTGTTTACAAGAAATCATTCAGAAATTGTTCTACCTGAACAGTCTTTAGAAGCTTTCATTTACAACCAAGCCCAGTTCAAATGGCAGTCACAAGCGCTCTTCTTTCCAACATTGCTAAAAACATCATTTTAAGCAAATGAAGCATTTTCACAACCCTAGCTTCAAATACTTTCAAAAGCAGTATACTCTGTTTCTAATATATCTGTACATATGGCATTCTCATATATTCAAGGTATTTCTACATATGTATTTATTTCACACATCATGAAATCTAAACTAAGAGCAATCTGTGCTTTAAAAAGCGTAAGAGCAAAAGTGGAACATTGCAACTTTTATCAGTTCCACTTTTAAAATGACACTGTGTCATTGTTCAGACATTGTTTTTACGCTCATAGATAGTACACTTTGGGGCACAAGCCAAATGTAAGTACTTTTAAATCTATTTTATCATAACAGAAGTGAGTTAAAGTATATGCTTAATTCTCCTATTGAAATCAATTGGATTTAAAATATGCTTCACCATGGTTGGATTGTGTCCTTTGTTAAGTCACTCACTTTCAATAAACATGCAGATCAATCCTAAAAACATTTACTTAGAAGAAAATTCCCCTTAATTTAAAGGGATTTAATCCCAGTAGCTGCACACAGCATTAGGCACAAGTCAAATTATACAATTTACTAATCTGAGGCAATTTCTACAATTTCATTGATGGCAAATGTTTTCACTGGGTTTTAATTGAATGTAACCCATGCTAAGGGTTATCTGCCAGTTATTTTCTTTCATTGCAAATTTAATTCCATGGACTATATATATATGTGCTTAGCTTCATCAATGTTAGAAACTTATCAGTTTATGCATTCTCTATACAGCTTATAAAACCTGTAGGCAGGAAAGGAATTTTAGGAGCATTCCCACCTTTTAATTAATTAGTTTCTATATTGCCCTTCATCCAAGGATGATGGTTTGCAGTATAAAAACCCCCAAAAATAATAACATGGTAACATAACATAACAAATAACCCCCACCACAAAGTATTTATTTACCTAGTGGTTAATGATTGACTTTAGCATTAAATGCAGACTTATTTTGTTAACTGCTTCTATAGCCATAAGTAATTCCAATAAGAAATCAACAGCATAGTGTTTTATTTGAAAAATCTTATTGAATAAAGAAAGGAAAAAAAGAAAAAATCAATCCAAAAGGAATAATGATTACTGTCCAAGCTGGGGAGTTCCAGGATCACATCATTAGTTACTTGATAAGTTACTTGATAAATTTCATCAAGGAAACACTAACTGTTTCTTCTGAAAAGCACACTTGTGCTGATAACAACTAGGGGAAATCAGTCTAAAAATGAAACCTTTCAGCCTAATTGCCCTAGAAAGTGTTTAGTATCTAATCTTATGTCCCTTGCAAATAACAGAAGCTGCAAGTGTCACTGTGAAATGATGGTTTGGCACACTTGCCATTTTTATCTGCTGTGAACTAAGAAATTTTTTAAAAAAGCTAAATTAAGTCACACTGTGCATCCTCATGCTGGAATTATTTATTATATACCAGGTAGATTAATGACTCTTCAGGTTGGTGCAGGTAAGAATATATACATATATAACAGTTTATTTCTAAGGCTATTGGTATGCTGATTCCCCCTCCCAGTAATTAAACATGAATACAACAATTCTAAAAGAAACCATATAAAGTAATATACTTTAAAGTAATTACTTGGTTCAGGCGATGCCATGGTGGAGACAATGACTGGTGGCCCTGTGCGCCTTGTGGTTTTCTGATATGGAGAGTGCTGCATTGGAAAACTTGGTCCTGCTGGCACCAGGTTGGGCTCCATTTGGGTTCCTTGTTTTCGAATGAGTTGGGGGCTGTTGTGAGGACTGTGCATTGGGGACAATGGAGGATTCCTTTCCCGCTTCATCAGCTCCATGGGTACTGTGTATGTGGTCGAATATGCTGTTTTGGGACTTGGGTGTGGATTTGTTTGCAGTGCATTCATGGCTATTCCAGCTGGAGCAGTATAGCCAGTTGCTTGTCGGGTGTGCATATTGCACGGGCCAGAAGCACTGTATCCAGAGTTGAGAAGAAAAGGAGCACCTTGATGGGGCAAGCCAGACGCAGGGTAAGTTGCAGTTTCTAGAAGGTGTTGTGTCGGAGCACTAGATGGACGGCGAGTTATTTCTGCTACTCTTGGGGACACGGGCTGCATAGAAGCAGCTGCAGGTGGGTGCATCACTGCACCATCTGCCATTGGGCTGGTGGCTGGGTGCATCATATACTCATTCTGGAGCAATTCACTTCGGTGACTAAAGCTGTTAGACCTGTGTCTGGGACGGATGATGGTGCTTTTCCTTTCCTGCCTCTGCATCTGCATCTCTGCTTTGTAAATATGGGCAATTCTAGAAAGCACTCTCGCCTGCCCTAGATTCGGAGCAACTGATTTTATGTCATTCTCCTCCATCATCGCCAGCATGCTTGGAGAATCAAATCCCTGCTGCAGCAAGGCATTGAGCGTGCTTTCGGATACTCCTTCAGAACGCAGAAGTGCCAAGAACTCTGGATCCACATTCCTTTTAATGTCTTGTCCTGGGAAAGGTGGAGGCACCTGAGCTTGTGAAGGAGTTGTGGCTGTTTCGCAGCTGTCATAAGGAGCTTTTGCACCGACCGTCTCCCGGACTGGTCCATAACCACGGTTTATGCTTCCATCAAGAGCTGCCGTTGAGTTTGGATCAACTACCAAACATGTTGGGGTAACTTGCCTACTGGCTGCAGCATCTATAGATCTGTCCACTGTGTCATTATAAGCTGGCCGGTTCAGGAATGCTGGAGGTTCTGCCCCACACCTGGGCATCGGAGGTTCAACACCATATCTTGCATGAGAAGGATCTCTGTTTCGAATCCTCTGTGCCTCGGGGACCATCTTAGTCATTGGATCTCTATACATGCGGCTGGCTTCATGCGGGGCAGGTGACCGGACTTGCATCTGATCCCAAGCCAATCTGCCATAATTCGGTAATGGTCTGTTAATCATGTGGTCTCTATAGTAGCGTGGATCTTTAGGTGATCTGGCAGCTAGCGAAGGGTCACTGTAGTAATCCTGAGGTGGCAAGGAACTTCGTGCAGACATTGTAGGCTGTCTGTCGTAGTAAGAAAACTCAGGGACGGAACCTTTCCGCAAAGGACCTTGGTGAAAAACTGGCTCCTGGTATGGATATGGCTCCTGCTTCAGTTCCGCACCTCCCTGCAAGATGATATCGTGTGGTCTTTGGGTTGGCTGCTCATACCAAACTCCCTCACCACCGTAGGTTAAAGAATTCCTTCTTCCCGGAGGTCTCTGGTAGTCGAACGAACTTTCATTCTCCCAATTGCCTTCATACCATCCTGCAGCATCCCAGCTCTGAGAGCGGCCAATGTGTTTGCTTGGAATTGGCATTGGTACACAGCAATGTTCAGCTTAAATAATGGCAAGCAAGCTCTCTTGTTAAAGCTTCAGTTACACGCATAAAAAAAGCAAAAACAAACAAACAAAATGCACTGTATTTGAATCCTTCTGCAGCTTCAAGAAACAGCCCAACAGGTGGTTTACGATTTCAAAGTGTTGCCTGAATTATTAATTCTTCGAAACATAAGTAGACAAAACACAGAAAGACCCAACAGTAACCCAGCCTGGCTCCAAAAACTGCAGAATGGAAAGGTCTTTCCTGTACAATTCAGAAACAGAAAAGGGATGCTGCACTTAATCCAGATGGTTTATCCCTTCCTGCTTGGGATGGCTTGCTCACATGGACAACTAGTCAAACAGTGTGTGGGGATTAAGGGATAAATAAAGCCCCTAAAGCTTTTGTTCCATGTGACACCAATTGAGCCTGATGCAACCTACTGCACTGGCTGACCCAGACACCTCTGTATATATTCTTCCTCTGATCATAGCTACTACATGCTATTTATATTTATTTGTTTTCTATGCATAACACAGGATTCCTTTAAGATTTTACCTTCCCTCTCCCATGGCAGGAAAATAAAGGGGGTGGGGAGAGTGGCAAGGGAGCTTCAATGTCAATTCAATCTTAATCCATTCTGATGAAATGCTAATCCACTATACAGAGCTAAAGACAAATTAAATAGGAGCAGGCATGCTGGCCCCAAACAAGGCTGAAGCAAGATATACAAATATATAAGATCATGAGTAGAAACAATCTAGGTATTGGGAAAACATGTGATGAACACTGCACATTTTTTGAAAAATTACTGGGGGATCAGGGGAAGGGACAGGGAAGATGAGAGACCAGTTTGAAATTAACTCCACTAATTATTCTCCAAAACGATTCTTCATATTATTACCATAATTCTCAAATCCTTTCATCATCCCAGGAAAGAAAATTGCCAAGGTGTAATCTGGAATTTATAATTTTAAGACCTGAGAAGAGGTCACAGAAAAGGGAGGATGAAAGGCTCTCAAGTCTTAGTATTACAAAGCTGAAAGAAGAGAATGGACATTACATATTGTTCACCGGTACACTATTTAAACGCACACAACACACATACTTTATGCACAGCAGACACAATTATTATATTTTTATCACTTCAATGTTAATGTGGACACTAAGAGGTGGAAGGGATAAGACAGATGTACAGTATTTGGTCTTTTCAAACCTACTGAACATTTTTACACTTCATTAATATTTAAGAAAATTACAAGAAACACTTTATAATAGTCAACTTTAAAATAGTCAACAGAATGCAAGTAGCCCTTGCTATCTTGAATCCTGGTTGCTAGAACATTTAAAAAAAAGATTCACCAACACATTTGCTATGCTATGTTGTGTACATTAAAACTACAGAACATACTGAATGATAATCTTGTTTCCTTTCTCCATAAAAAGTACAGATATGCATGCAAGTGTTAGGCTGAGATCTTGAGGAAGAAAAAATAGCACAACAGTCACCTTCTTTTGGTGGTTGTTAGGTCATCTTGTGCATTTCTAGGGCTAATCCACAATAAAATGTTTGAAGCTCAAGTCGTCACATGATGGCGTATTTTGCTATTATGATAGCTAAGTCACTAATGCAGTCTAATGCATCTATCATACAAATACCTCTGGGCTATATTTCTGACCCAAATACAGACAGGATGTCGTAGTAATCCCCCCACCCCCCCTGCAGTAAATAGTACAAATCCTCTTCATCACACACTTAAGAATTTCACATACAAATGCAACACATTTAAAAACTGCCCTCTACTAGATTATTCTTGCATTAGTATTATTAGAATATTTATGACATGCAACTGCTTGAAAGTCAAATATATTGGAAGAGGTTTTCTTGCCTTAATAAGAATTAGAGAATACATGACAGGCAGCTGTCAGAAAGTCTAGTTCTTTGAATGAGGTTTATGAGTTTTAGCCTAGGCATGTGGGCACAGTAACTAGCCTGTCACCTATTTAGTCAGTGAAGGAAAATACCTAAGAAAATGAAACATTTTTTTCAAGTCATTTTTAGAAGTAGTTTTCTGTTTTTACTTTTAATGGAATGAAGACTGATTTCCTTAAATTTGTTTTACTTCTGTAGCATCCTTTGTCTTTCCCTATCAAACTCTGTTAATGCTACTAGATTTTGCGTCGTTAATGTTGATATGAGGTTGTTTTTTAATACCTTTTGAGTCTTTTGTAAGAGTAGCAGAATCAATGTTCTCCTGGCTAAAGCTGCAATCATAAACCTAGTTATTTGGGAGCAAGCCTCATTACATTCAACCCAATACTATTCAAAATACGGATTGTGTAACCTATATATTAATTAAGCAGTGTAGCTACCCAATAATAAATGTGTTTGGCCTCCAAAAAGGAGCATATAGTCTTCAACAGATTTCATGTCTCTCAGATATCCATGAAAAATTATTCTGAGCTATCTTTGAAAATCATTTTCTCCAGAATCTAAAACGGTCTACCCAAAAATTACTAGATATTCAGTTAAAAACTCATTTTGAGTGTTAAAAGAATTTGGAAACAATCCTGCAATAAAAGCCTGGATTTATCTAACACACTACAGATCAGGCATGAGAAGTTTGGTTTATTAATAATTGTCAGAATATTGATCCTTGACCTGTCTGTATAAATCAGAATAATTTTTCATTATATGCTTTTACTGAAAAGCTTAATAGCTTTAGTCTAAAGGCTTCTCTTGGGTAGTGCTACTCAGTTACTAGAATGACATTTGCACATGTTTGTGGTGAAACAAACTGGGATGCAGTTTTTAAATTTTAAAAAACCAAAATAAATAAGTTTCCTATATAGCAATCCTAACCAGCCACTGAAGGCCAGCTGGGGGGGGGGGTTAAGCATGGGGAAGAAGTGTTTCTTTAGGGGGGCAGCATGATTAGAATCACAGAATTATAGTGCTGGAAGGAACCCCAAGGGTCATCTGTTCCAACTCTCTGCAACGCAGGAATCTTTTTGCCCAATGTGGGACTCAAACCCACAATCCTGAGATTAGGAGTTTCATGTTCTAGTGGCTGAGCTATCCCAGGGATTTTTAAAAGACCATACAGTGCCCAAGGGTTACATTATTTATCTGTACAATGTTGTCGTATGTTCAAAGAACTGAAAAAGAAAATATGCCTAGAACAGAAAATTTAGGTTTCAATACGGTCTAATGAATAAAAGGTAGTTTTCTCCTTCATTCACTGTGGGGGAGAAAACCTATAATACCTCTATTTGTCACCATATTAGGACCAAGATGGCATCAATTTCCTTCCAGTTTTATAGGTGGGCTCTGGCACACCACTGCAAAAAAAAGATGTCCTCTCTTCCCTTGCTGCCAAAGTAAGATGACCTCTGGCACTTCTATCCAGAAATCCGACACCCCAGCCACTAAAAGCATTTATGAATTAGATTTCTTTCCCGCCCTTTCCCCCCAAACACAATTTAAAACATTAAATTTAAAACACAATTTAAAAATTAGCAACTGTGAGGGTATGTGATGGCTTTTAAATGTATTTCACAACTGCTCATTTTAAGACTGCAAATGCCGGTATCTTTTAGCTGTCAAATGTCTGGGTAAAGAGAAATGTTATTAACATATTCCTCCTGAAAGTCAGTATTGAGGGAGACAGACCACCCACTTCGCCAGGCAGTGGGGAACTGTCACCAAGAAGGACCTGTCATGGGTCAACGACAACTGGGCAGCAGTCAGAGGCGGTGGCACCAACAGGACCATTAGCTCAGTTTTTCAAGAGTTTGTGCTGGTATGGGGAGCAGCGCCAGCATGAGAGTTCTTCTTGGGAATATCTCCTTATCTTGGAGGTACTGGAAAACACGTCCCCAGGGTAACGAGAGCACATGCTTCTAAAAGAACAAGCCTTAAAGGTAAAATTAGTCCATATATGATTTTAAATCCAAAGGATCTTTCACATTTTTGTAGTCTCCACTTCACATCTGTCATAGAGCATGCCTCTGTGTATAGACAACAGTGGGTTTGTTTTTTTTTTGAAAAACCTGACAGCACAACTGTAAATATCCCTTTCCCTGTGACAAAATAACATTTGTTGTGCCTACCACAGTCCTGGTTTAACAGGTTTTGTCATTTTCCATGGCACTTTTAAGCTTAGCCAAAACTTGTTTCCAAGAAGGAAACGAACACTGCTGCAATACACAGGTATACACAGTGGTTATGGTTTTCGCAAGCTGCTATTGGGTAGTGTCTGTAGTGGGTTACAAACACACACAAATTCCTGGAGAACTTTTGGAACAGTTGTTAAACCTTAAAAAAAAAAATTAATTCAAGAATGAGTGCTTATTCCACTCTTTTCTATATGTATTGTCCTAGAACCTTAAAGGCAGCCCGGGGGGAGGGTGATGCAAGTCCACAGCCATTTCAAGAACATTTTCTTATTTAACAAAACCAACTAAATTTCTTTTAACAGTGTGAACTCCCTTATGTCTAAAGGGAAACAAGATACTTCCTCTTGTACCAGGGCCACCTCCTCCCTTGTTATATCTGTATATTAGTGAACTACTGTAGCAGGAAAGGTGCTTCTGCTCCACAAAGCTAGTCAAATGCACACAGCTTCAGAATACAAACTTTCTTTTTTGTTTAACAGAGCTAGAGGCTTCTAGTGATTGCAGAGATTTATTCTTGAATACAAAATGGCTTGGGAGCTACAACATGACTACGAAGAAAACCCCAACTCTGCCCTGTGTTTCACATTTAATTAATTCTGAATCCTACCAGAGATATCTGATTTCCACTTTGGGGGTTAGACACCCACAGAATTAGAGCATCTTGGGGAGGGGCTGTGGCTCAATGGTACGAGTGCATGCAAAAGGATCCAACCTCAACCCACAGCTTCTCTAGACTGGGCTCGGAAAAGACTCCAGCCTGAAATCCTTAAGATCTGCTGCCAGTCAGCTTTGACAGCGCTGAAGTAGACTAACCAATGCCTGACTTGGCATAATACAGCATGTTAACAAGTACTCTGCCTAGAGAACATTGCAGCTTCCTATGTAGATATTTAAATGTTTCCCAGGATCTGTCTATACTTTTCAGCATGTAACATGAAAACCAAGTCTGTTTTTTTAAAAAACAAGACACAATAAACATTTTGGAATTGTGTGTTGAGAAAAACGCAAGCAAAATTATGTTCTCTCTTTATTGCTGCCTTTGTTACAAAAGAGGTAAAGCTCGGCGAGTTGTCAGGGCTTCATTCACCTGTTTTACGCTTCACCAAATGTAATGTACAAGATGTTTATCTACACAGCTTGTGTCACGTCTATCTCATACTCTAAATTTCCTCATATAGATTTCTCTGTACTCAAACTTTAGATGCTGTAAGAAAAGGGAGCAACAGGTGCACAGTTTGGAGAATTACATAGAAATGACTGCACATCTGCCTCCTTTGAAGCCTATGTAGCATCTCCTTTGCGGGTTAAGGGAATTTCACTTAAACCTGTGGGGAGCATTCATTCTAACTACATATATACTGCTACTAACTAGTCTGGCCATCTGTAAGAGTGGGCTAAAATCCTGCCAGGCAAGGGTGGCTGACTTATCCACCCACCCACACCCAAGCTGTTGGACAACAATTTCCATCATCATTGACAGTGATGATTAGGGTCGGTGGAAGTTGGAACCCATAAATGTCTGGTGGGCCAAAGGTTAGCCACTTACAAAGATTAATCTATCCTGGATTTTAAATGAATTCAATGAGGTATAAACACTACCAGTGCAAACTACCATTTATTTGCTAACAGGGATTGCAGGCAGTCTGCTGCCTTCTACAGTTCTGCTTCCCAGCCAAGCCAGGCTCTTTTCTCTTCAGAAGCCAAGAGAGAGAGAACAAGGATTACAGGGGATCAGAGGTCGGCTTGGAGTCTTATGCTGTTGGTGCAGGCACAAACAGTAGCAGTGGCTGATGCCCCAAATCACCACTAGCACCAGAGTGCACAAGACAGGAAGTGAACTCTCCCCCCCCCTTTCCCGTGATACAGTGCCGTTGACCACTACACCTGTATGCATTGCTATTCTGGGCCATGTGGAAGAAGAAGTGGTCTAAGACTTCTGCTAAAAAGTTCTTACGGAGCACACGCAGTGTGCATGGTCTGTAGTTGTATTAAGATATGTATTTCATAGGACTGCCAGCATGCTGCAACATTTCGCATCCTGACATTTTGAACGCTACACTTCTCAAAACAGAGTGATTAAAACTGGGCTAGGGAATAATAAAGATACAGAAGTAATACCAGCATGACTCAAAACCTGTACCTGCAGCTTAATACAAATTGTTATTCTTATCACTCCTGTATGATGCTGACCAATTGGACTCATTCACAGCAATTTAGCATATCATCATAGTCTTTTCCTTCTATACACAAGTACTTCAGGGCAAACTCATTTAAATCTCTAATGTTTGTTTCTGGAATTTTAAATGCCAGCCATTAAAGGAATCCACCTGATTTCCTATGTGTTTATCATTCTGTAGTCTCAATATAATTACTAATGGTAAGCTGATGCATGGCTATGCTATGATCCCCATCTTGAGAACTGTCCCAGCACTCTCCCATCCATACCCTCCCATCCATAACAACTTATCACAAAGCAAGAACTAAGAATAGGGTATGGTAAAGGTAAAGGGACCCCTGACCATTAGGTCCAGTCATGGACGACTCTGGGGTTGCGGCGCTCATCTCGCTTTATTGGCCAAGGGAGCCGGTGTACAGCTTCTAGGTCATGTGGCCAGCATGACTAAGCCACTTCTGGTGAGCCACAGCAGTGCATGGAAAAGCCGTTTACCTTTCTGCTGGAGCGGTACCTATTTATCTACTTGCACTTTGTGCTTTCAAACTGCTAGGTTGGCAGGAGCAGGGACCAATCAACAGGATCTCACCCAGTTGTAATGGTCACTAAACAGCAATGCCAAACTTATGTTTGCCCAGATATTCTTGTCTTACTTTTTTTAAGCATTAATGCATTGAACCTGAATCCTTGGATGTTCTCAATTTCTGTGTGTAACAGGCTAATCTTTTTGGGCTAATTCTTATAGCAATGAAAGCAATAACCTTTAGCAAATGGTCATTCCCCACCCCCCCCGAAATAAGATGTGATAAGCATATACATAAAAAATGGTACATTTTATGCTGCACTGCATATTACCTTTGGACTAACAAGTATTTCTTTTAATCCATTCTACTGATTATAACGACCTCAAAGAAGATTTAAAGCAGGGAAAAGTCTCATCAGCCACCATTATTCCTTATAATGGTTTAAGATATCTAAGTATATTGCACCAGGTAAAAAGCTGGATCTTTTCAACATTATACAATAATCATTATCCACAATCAACCAAAACAGTCACAGAAAAATTTGAAATGAATTGAAAACCCATGATCCTTATCCATGAAAAATTATTTTTCAGTATTATTTTTAAAGTACTTCTTAATTGCATTTAGTCATAATCTGTTTTTCCCATGTTTTAATAGCAGTTGCAAAAGCATGTTGTGCGGTGTGTGACAGCAGCAAATCCCTTCAGTGTAATTAAAATTGCAAACGTACTTGGCAAACGACAAATGGATTTCTGGGTTTATGTAAACTGCACCTTTACAGATTAGAGAGAGAGAAATATTGGCCAGAAAAAACAGACGGAAAAGGAAGACTCGTAAAATCCATTGTTCAGAGGAAAATAATCTAAACTTCAATTGTATCTAATGCTTTGTGGGTTGGTTTGTCCTCTGATCCTCCTAAGTTTCTTGTACACTTAGCAACCACATCTGATAGCAAACATCAAACTGGAAGGGTGGCTTTTGAAAAATCTAAAGCCGCCTGATAGAACCCTTTTAAGTCAGGTTCAAAGTCTGCTTTAGAGATGAGATAGAGTACTACACCTGCGTGTTTATGGCATTCTGATGGGTAGGAGCACAGCCCTCTCCCTTCTGCAATACAATTCTGGCAGTTGTCAGCATTTTTTTCAGGATTACAAAGGAAGCATACTTTTGCTCTGCTCTGGAGAAGATAAACCCAATTTTGATTGGGTTAATTAAGCTGACAGGTGGAATGGCTTTAACATTTTTCTGTTATTACATGATGAAACGAAGACACCCCCCCCTTTTTTTTTGCTGCCACAACTATGAGCTCTCGGCTTTGAGTTTAAAATTCACTTCTGTATGATAGAGAACATGGCTTTCCAAGAGATATCAGTATCAATAATGTGTTTCACAGGAGGCTTGTATGTGGACAACTGTCACTAGCATCAGCCTACTCTCGAGTAATGGCTAAATAATTCAAGGCAAACTTAGAAGTAATGGGTGAAGGTGTGTGAGTGTAGAGTGGAATAAGAGCACAAAACATTAAACAAAAACAACTGTTGTAGCAAAAAAAAAAAAAAAAAAAGGCTGAAGAATCATATGGTACCTTAAATGCTAGCAAATACCTCACATCTCAGGGTCAGGCCTACCACTGACAGTGTGAGAAGCCAAATGCTGGGCAGTGTAAAACAGCCTACCCTGCACCACCTAAGCTCACCTGTTGCCTTCAGGTATGTCAGCAGATGCTTTCACAATGCCACTGTTGAAGTAAAATTCAACTGCTTGTCTGTTCAACTTTTTATTGTGGAAGGTCATCTTGTCTTTTGCCTCGGACAGCAAAATATCTTGAATGGCTCCAGTGTTTTTCTTTTTTTAAAAAAGAACTTAGCTTTCTTTATCTGTCCAATAAAACAGACTGTTGCCTACAAAAGCTTGTCCCACAGCACTCTTTGTAAATTATAATTATATTTGCATATTTCTAAGAGAACAAGGTTTTGTGTTTTAAAAATAAAACTTCTGCCTCAGTCTCTAAATGTTCAAATTTTACAATCCATGCCTAGGTTCATTTTCTCTAGAATTCCTTATGGCTGAGGCAATCTTTCTACACAGACTGCACCCTTAGATGTAGGTAATCACTTAGAAGACATGATTTAAGCTCTGGCTCATTGAATGTCCCTCTGTTCTTTTTCTCCCCCTGCCCACTGCCTGTAAAACATTTATAAGATGACCAGCAACTCTCATCATGCAGACGTATCAGTGAACCCATTAGAAAGTCTGACACTGTCGATCCTGGCACTACTTTTATTTGCCTCATAAGTAAATAAGAGATACACTGTCTAGACCAGCAGCAGAGATAGATTAACTACTAACAGTGTTTTGTTTCACACCAAACAATTATCCTGCACAAACCCATTAAGACAACGAAGAACGGAACAGGAGCAGTGCTTTGTGGACTGCAGTTGTCCAACCGCAATGAAACAAATCCCCAAAATCTAAGCTGTAACAGATCCCTACTTCAAAAAACATCTAGACATACACTTTGGGGGACGGGACCTGAAGGAGCATTAAATTTATCTATGTTTATATAATTTCTTTCAGACTTTTTTCCCAGACTTATTTTGCCAACAACAATACCTCACAAAAAGCCTGTCTAGTTGCAATCACTTTTGCATTTTGATTGATCTCAAACTCATGTGCACAGAAGTTCTCATTATGCTTGGTCATCACCATATACTGTCAAAGCTGTTGAGCAAGGAAAGTGTCACTACAAAATCCTAGTCTTAATTTCCTGGAGTGCCTGTTTTATTTATTTAACATTACTTTTAAAATGCTGAGCAATATGGCAATCCATGGCAGACTATCCTTGACTGTTAATACGCTCTCCAACGGTTTTTAATGCAACCTGAGGCACAAAAGCTGAAGTTCTCAGTCAAAAATTATGGCTCTTTTATAGAGAGAAAAATCATCTCTAAAAAACACTACAGTATCGACACAATACATGTGGCCATAAGTTTACATGCACCCTTATAGCCCAGGTGAATTCATTGCCAGCAGTAATTCAATTCTGATTATTCAAACCAACAAAAATCCTTACCGAGCTGAAATCTCAACACTTTGCCACGTTTCCTTTTTCAGAAAGAGAATATGTGTTCTTCCTATTCTAAGAAGAGCCATGTGAAACTGCGCAGCCTTGCTGAGAAGCCAGAAGTTTCGGCTAGACAGCCCCACCCCAGAGAACAACTGCAATTTTGAAAGAGCTGTTTATTTAGAAGCTGCTGTGGGTTGAGAGGTGGCAGGTAGCAGAAACAGGACCACTGCCAGCTAGAAGCTGAATACCAACTCCAGCCTTTCTTTAACGTGCCTGCTCCTGGGGAACTACAGCCTGTTGGGAAGCCAAAGGTTGAGCCAGCTAGCCCTGCCCTGGACAGCAACTGTAATAACTTTGCCACAGCTGTAGTCAGTGCTTCCCCCCCTAGAAAAATAGGTGAGGATACTCACCGTGAAGTTGTTACAGTAAGTGCCACACTTTATAACCCCCTTCCCCCCACAAAAAGAGGTGAGTACCCCCCCCGGGGGGGGGGGAGTACTGCCTGCAGCTGTTTCCAGAGAAAAGTCTATTGTGTGTCCCATTGTTTGTGGATGGCAGCTGTGTTAGTGGGGAGAGCACACATGAACCCCATGAAGGTATACAAGTTTTAATTCATGGTGTGCCTGGGTTGCTGCTATTTTATATTTTTATTGATTTACTGCGTGGTCCTTTTTTGTAGTTGTATTTACTATAATTTGATTGTATTATCTTACATAAGACACTGTTCACAGCTTTGAAGGGCCAAAAAAGCAGTATGGAGATAAACCAATGATGATGGTGAGCAAATAACTAACTAATGACAGTCGTACCTTGGTTTTGGAACAGCTTAGTTCCTGAATGTTTTGGCTCCTAAACGCCGCAAACACGGAAGTGACTGTTCTGGTTTGCAAACTATTTTTGGAAGTCAAATGTCCAGTGGGTTTTCCGCGGCTTCTGATTGGCTGCAGGAGTTTCCTGCAGCCAATCAGAAGCTGTGCTTTGGACTTCCGGAATGGATTCCATTCGACTTTCAAGGTAAGACTGTACATCTACAACCACCTCACGCGCTTTTCTTGAGCTTTGGGGAAGAACCACATATTGCAGAGAAGGGCAGGACTGCCACTAAAAAGACAACACCATGGGAAGTAACCTCCCCACACGACACCACACACCTAAGCATTGCCCAGGAATTCATTACAAAATGTGCATTTTCTCATGTCCACTTCACATCACTGGCTGGTGCTGGCAAAGACAGGGAAATGCTTTTCAGAACCATGGAGGCAAGCTGAAGCTGATATTATGGAATAATAGAAGGAAACCTGATACGGAGATCTATTTTTGGCAGCAACAACATTTCTTTGCCTTCATAGAAGTTACTGCAACAAATGTTCAAGGCTAGCATTCCGCTGTTGTCGAGGTAGTTTTTATTATGTGTTTCCTAACTCTCTGCTTATTTTGTTTATTGTTAGGATTGATTTATTTTGTTGAGATTTGTATTTTTATCTCTAAACCAAGGGTGATTTTGTCATAAATGTTGAAATAAACAAATAAAATGTTGACTTCTCCCATTAGTGAAAAAAGCAGCCAAATGTAAACTGGAAGAATGGGAGAAGAAAGTAATACTGTAATGCAATTGGCTTTACATTTTACAAACCAAGTTATGTGGGTTTGGGATTTTCAAAGGATGTCTTAAATTTTTTCACATTAGGAGTAGATGTAGGATAATTCCAGCACCTGAACATTACCAAATAAAGGCAAGGTTTTGCATATTAAGTGGCATGAAAAAATATATACATATAATGTGAATTGTCTACAACTACAAGGTACAAATACATTGCCAGGCTGCAGCTCTCTGCTTTGTGTTGTATTTCTACGAGGGCATTAGCACTGAACTAGCTTTCCATAAAATGAAATGTGAGATCGGCAAGTTTCCTAAAAGTCTTAGGAATTGTTCAGTAGATGTATAGGTTACATCAAGGCTTACCTTCACAAATTCTGTCCAATCGCTGCCGTTTGACTTTGTGTTTGTCCACAAGTGCCATTGCGCTACTGTGTTTTACAACTTTTGGAATCAAAGGATAAAGCAATCCCCCAAGAACTTATGGAAATTCACAGTAGTCCGAGTGCATAACGTCACTTTGAATCCTGCAACAAGAAGAGAGTTGTACATCGTTGGCCCTTTGTAAAACAACATCTGTATCGAAACTGTCTAGAAATGCTTCTCATATCATCAGAATGAAAACAGTTTTGGTGCATTTCGCTCCTAAGACAATGAGCTAAAATCTGGGTGCCCCATGTTCACTGTGCAAGTGATGGGGAAAAATAGAAATGTTTGCACACATTTTTGTTTTAGGGCTAGATTTTTATTTCTAACTGCAACACAGCAGTTAGAAGTTCATACACTTTCCCCTAAAGTGCCCAAATGAGTGCTGTGGAAGCAGCATATCATAGCCAGTGGCGCTGCACCACAGTCATGCTTTGAGGACAAGAGAGCAAGCTGGCACCACGACACTAGCAACTGCCAGCTTCAATGCTTAAAGCATAACAGTGGTGCACTATCATATTACATGGAATAGACATAGCCTCGCTGGAGCAGACTAATGCAGGGAGAGGAGGAACATCCCCACCAAAAGACACACACAACTGCTGCCATTAAGACATTTTGTTCACTATGCAACATTTTGTTAATTACGCAAACTCCTGCTGCAGATATGGGACAGCAAACGTTTAAACGGAACTGTAAAGAAGCGTTGCAGACACAGGGTGGCTATAGCATCTACTCCTTCTGGAGACTATATCTGCTTTTCATCTCAGACTTTGCCTTGTTGCTGCTGAAGCTATATACTATTCTCTCTATATTCTCTATATGTCTGCCTTTATGGATTTTTACTATCATGCATTCTTGGTCATTTGAGCTTGATGTTGGTTGAACTAGACGTAAGAATGCTTACACTAGATATATTAACATATGTGTAATGCAATGCCTTTGTCAGCACAACCAGTGGGGTTTTTTTTAGAAGGAAGCCCTTATCTATATGCACTGGGACTGCACCGTCATCTAGATTTTGTTGTACAGTATTTCAACTGTATATAGTAAATTGGCTTTGCATACAGCAAAGCTCAAAGATATGAAGTCAAGGGTCTTTGCTCATACCCTGGAGCAATGACCCTGCTGTCTCAACCAGAGCTTTTCAGTTGTTGTTGCTTTTAAGTCCAAGCCCCAAGTTGCTGAGAATAAATGTGAAATGGGTTGCATGTTTCCGATTAAGGCTTAGAAACCAGAGTCTGCATCACTTTTGGTAGCCTGAGGTGGAACATCTCAGCTCAGCTTGTTCTTTGCCACAGCTTCTAGCTCATGTCCTCTTGCATTTTAAAACATGCTTTCCCCCAGTACATTCCTTCATGATGCTTCCTGCAAACCCACAGCCCAAGTAAATGCAATAAAAGATTCTAGAGCAGGTGTGGAGAACCTCCAGTCCACAGGCCTAATTAAGCCCAGCCCAGGTCCGAGTTTGGCCCATGAGGCCATTTCCCCCAATCCATGGCCACCTGCCCACATCCTGATGTCATATCAGGTGTGGGACAGGTAAGGAAAGGGCTACAAAAGTAAACTGGGGAACTTAAAACTGGCTGACAGCTGGGATCCGAATGCACTAAGGAGTCCACCATTGGGAACTTGCTAGTGCAGTGCCGATCAGTTGAAAAGAAGGCTTCATTTTAAGGAGACTGCATCAAAGACTAACAGAAATCAATAAGTGCATTTACAGAGATTTGGCCAGTTTATGTAAATAATATCTACCATACAGGTTTAATTTATTCATACTATTGACAAAATCTGGAATTTTAATTGAATTCTATTACACACACACATAATTCACACCTTGCCCTTCCATTCTACTCTGTTGATGCTAATCTTGATAATTTAGCTATAATTTATATAAGTCTATTTATTGGTGCCTAGTTTTATAATACCAGCAAATAACTTGTATGTGTGAGACCAATCTATAACAGAAATGACTAACCTGTGGTCCTCCAGATGTTGCTGGATTCCTACTCCCATCAGCCTCAGCCAACACTGCCAAAGGTCATGGATGATGGGAGGTGTAGTACATCTGGAGGGCCACAGGCTAGCCAATCCCGACCTACAAGATGGTCTAATCTGTGCTGTAGCATGTGAAACAGCAAGGAGGAAAAAGCAGAGGATGTTAGAAAAAAGAGTTGCCGGAACTCACCATGAATGCCTCCCTTGTTCTCTTATAATGGCAATGGCACCCCCCTGAGAGGTGCCAGAAGTGAGTTCTGGCTGGAAAAAAAAGCCCTGGCTCACACCATACTTAAATGAACTTGGAAAAAGTGAAAAGGAGAAAAAAGACCTTGTACCAACATCAGATTTCAGGCAACTGTATACCAAATGCATTAAAATTTTACCAAGTAAAACAACCCTACATGTGATTCCTTTCTGGATGACAAGGTGGTGGTGGTGGGGGAAATGTGACCCAGAATATGGTGTGTTTGACAATCTCAATACAGTACTTGCTCACTTGGGTGTCCTTTGAGGTTCCACTGATTGGTGCCTAAGTAATGTTTGTGAGAGGACATACATTTGAAGCTTGGGTTCTAGAAGAGGTTTGAAGTTTCATATATGTATCCCACAGCTTCTATCCCATAATGCTAAAATTGAACTTATCACTAGCACCTGTTAACAGCCTGGCAACCTTCCCTTAAGCCTACCTAAGATCAGCACTATTCAGAAGTAAATTAATAGTAAAGTGGATTCCTTTGTAAGAGTCATGAACCTCAGCATAATTACTCAAAGAGAAAAGATAGCTGCAGGGTGCTTAAAAGCAAGTCTAATCAAATGTGAATGACAACATAGGTGCCTATAAAATACTATGCACACATAACAGGGAGTCAATCTATGAATGTGCAGTTTCTACAGGACGTCAAACTTCCACATAACTCACACTCCATTAAAATTATTCCTGCTAATATAAAATTCAAGTACAGTAGTTCAGTGCTGAAGCAAAAAGAAGGGGTGGGGACTGATAAATAAGAGGGAGGTATCAGGATGCTTAGATGAAACTCAATGTATGCTTTTAAAAATGTTATTTGGGGGCTGAAATACCCCCAAAACGATCTAGTGGAAGGGAATAGAGATTTGACCTTTTGAACACCCTAAAACGTACAGTATCCTGGCTTCCACCCTTAACAAAAACTCTCCAGTTAGAGGGTGAGGATTCAATTCAACATTTTGTTTCAGTTGTCCAGTAACAGCTGGTAGGGCAGAAGAGGCCAATAGGTGGAGCCACAGCCAATGACAGACCAAGCCACAGCCGATGGCAGGCATAGCCAACTAATTCTATCTTTGTCTCCATCCTTGCTGAGTTCTACAAGGGACAACACTGAGGCGAAGGAGGAGGAAGCCAATAGGCAGTGCCAACCCCTGGAGTGGATGTAAAATAAGACAGCGGACAGGTAGAGACTGGCTGGTGTTCTAGATATATATTAGAAATATTTTCAAACAATGTGTAGTATTTGCTCATGTCTATGAACGTGCATGGGAAAGCAAAAGGTAATAGAAGCCATTTGGAAAGTTGCACTATATAGACAAGGTGCAGCTGAAACCTAAATTATATTGGAAAGTCATATTTCCGATGAATGCAATGTGGAAAGAGAGGCTCTCAATGAGTGGAAGGAGGTGTGAGGGGAGGGGTTGCCATGCAGGGCTGGCCCTACGGTGAGGGACAACAAGAACTGCCTCAGGTAGCAGGTGCTGAGGTGGGGGGAGTGGCCAGAACTGGGAGTGCCCTGTGGCCTGCCCTGTTCCCCTATGCTAGCCTGCTTCCTTCAACTGCAGTAGAAGACACTGTCCTTTCACCAGGATTGGAGTAACAGCCAACTACCATTCCACTTGGCTTCTGTGTGTGCCTTGGGAGAGGGCATCGTCCTGCCCTTCGCCTCAGGCAGCAAATTATCTGCTGCTGTGTAAGCGACTTCACATATGTTCTCCCCATTACTGCTCAAGAGATCCAAATATACTAGCAAGTTTCTGTGCATCATAGCCAATGTGGAGACTGGCGGGTAACTCGATCTACATTTGCATGACAATGATCATCTTGGGTCCACTGGTTAAATGCATCACCCAGATGGTGCTTGTCTCCATATTCAGGGCTACTGTCTGTCATGACTAGAGCTGAACTGGGGTCATTGTAGGTTTGTTTGGTAATATTGCTTTTAAAGAGTAATCCAACAGGTTTATACAAATGCCATTAAGAGACGAGTATTATCACAACGTTTTGCAGGTCTGGGTAATGCTGCCTCCTTACAGCTATGATCCTATCTGTTTGTCTAACACAGCATCCCAGAAGGAAGTTCAGCTTCAGTTTGCCAGAAACTGTTGGCTATTAATAGTTAACAAATGCAATAGGATACTATTGTGGGGTTTGGGAGGGTGGGGGAGAAGACTGTAACAAATCTACTGCCTAGCAGGATCACAATTTCACGGAGATTATTGTTATTATTATAGATGGTTATCAATTATGCATCACGTTGATAGTTAATTTATAAAAGGAACAGGGGCTTACTGGTGCCGCTGAATTCTGACTGATAGGAGATGGGCGATTTCCTGGTAGTTAATGGCCAATTTCCCAGCAATACGACTGCAGCATAATCACAGAGATTTATAGTAATAATTAATTGATTTTTCCCTCAAAATGTGAAGATTCTTAAGACCATGATTCCCAGTCCTATTAATAATTAATCCTGCATTTTAAAAAAAAAAAAAACTAAACTCTGAATTCAAGGCAAAGAAGGTTTTTAAGGGAAGAGTTTATTGTATTACCAATAAAAGAGGGGAGGGACCTATGTACATAAATAAAAGGTTACAGCAGATAAATACAGTAGATAAATAGAAGTGAAGTAATCTTCACTGTCAACATTTCTCAGTTTAATGAAAGCACTCTTCACATTCTAACAGGAATAGGGCAGTAGAATAAAAAGCAGGAACAAGTCTGTATGGGCTCGACTAGTAGAAAGTTAGTTTATATCAGGTATGAGCAACTTTATGGTTCAAAACGCAACTTGTGAGAGCTGGGACCAACTTTGAAGATGAAGAAATAGGGGAAAGTGTGCAGGCATACAAGAAGAGAAAGAAACTCCCCGTCATCGAGTCATACATGAGATGCAGAGAATCACACAATTCCCCAGGATGTACAGAGTACCTCTTGCTTGTGGGAGAAGTACAAATGGTATCCTTTACTCCCCTAAATATTCAAGCAAGGAGCAGACAAGCAAGCCTCGCTATAACTTCTACCACCATAGCGGCCACCTTCAGTTTTTAACAGTTTCTGCATCATCTGTAGGATACCTGTCTCTGCTCTATACAGGATAGACCCATAATTTCATCTTTCTGTTGCTTCACCCGGGCAGATATCAAACCAGTGTCAGCCGTGCACTGTAAACGAGTTAATCCAGAGATATACTATGACAGGGCAGAAGAAGTTCCATTCAGGGGAAACAAGATTTGAAGTGATGGACCCTGAACTTGATATTATTTCACTGCAGCAGGGACATCTTACCATCTGGGTTCTCAGTCAGAGACAATTGGTACTCATTCCAGAGATGCAAACAAGTAGCAAATGGTATGGCTAGTATAGATACTATGATACTACAGAGTCAAACATCAATACTGTGAACACGTTCTGTATGTTACCAGCAGTGTGGTCCCGGCAGCGATGGCAATCAAAACAGAGCCTGGCGTTTCTGTCTCACTCATTACCAAGCACCAGCCTTAAACACACAATTTAAAACAAATTATTGAGAACAACAATTTTAATGGCTTCATTATTTCCAAAGCTGAAAATCTCTGCATGTAAAATATTTGCACTTAAGCCAACTGCACATGACAACAGCAGGAACTCTTAGATCATCAGGAACACAGAAGAATTACAAAGGAAAGAAAAACCTTACTACTTTTCCATGGTAATTAGAAAATGTAATAAATCTTTTAAGGCATACAAATTGGAGAGCGAAAAAGAGTAAAAGAGATCCAGAATCTTAAATCGATTGCATTTATTAGGAGCAAAGGTAAGGAGGGTTTCAAAACACAGCACTTCAAAAAACATACAAACATGACTTCGAAAAGTAAAAGAAACAAAAATTTAAAAAAATCTGTCTTCAGTTTTTGCTCACAGGCTTCACACAAAAAGGTCTGCTTCGAAAATCAAGCCAAGTACACAAGTCCTTTGTTGCACGTACTGGTGCTTGATAAACACAAATCTGAAATGGCAATGATCCTTCTACAATACAGTTACCATGGAATGAGTGAAAAGTTACATAATTTCATAAACTATACTTCAATCATTGAGTAACCCTGTAAAATGCACTCCAACCAAGCATTGTAGGAGCTTGTGCAGCCAAAACTTCTAAATCAATAGTGGACTGGTGTGATCATACACTTCCCTTGCCAGCCCCCAAACGCTCTAAGAGGAAAACTTCTCTGCCTATAACTATTTCTAAAAAGTTAGATCCTCACTGAGCTTAGCAATACCATTTATTGGTGATGTTGTACTGGCTTGGATCCAGAGGAAAGCAAAACAGGGCAAGCTTGCACTTTGGGGCTTTCACATCACACCCCGCTGAGACCCCTGAAAAGCTTGAGGGTCAGGGATGAAGTGCAGAGGGATGCAATGTGGAAATCATAAGAAATCAGGAATGGGGCTTCTGTACTGGAAAGGAAAGGGCAGTGTGAAGCTGCAGGCAGATATACAAACAAATAAGAATGTACAAGCAAGAATACATACAACTCAGCAAGAGACAACCGTCTTTTGTCCTCTCATGTGGGATTATGGAGGGAAATGAATCCCTTTCACTTCCCCCACCCAAAAAACAAAACAAAAACTGGACCTATTTGCGATTTGGCAGCTTAACCCGCTCTGGAAATGCTTATAAGACTATAAATTTCATCCATTTTGGCCAAAAGGGTTATAGCTGTTTTTCGGTTCGCCATTATAACGGATGGGAAACACAGGCCTTAGCTTTGCATGGAGCAGCTCAGAATTCAAATTAAAGATCAAAGAGAACAGAGCAACTCAGAGAGATCAAAATTATACACAGCTACAAGGTGAATTTGGGTCCCATGCACATCCCTAATAAATAGCTCTCCAGTTTCTTAAGTAATCTTATATTACAAGATATTGATCTCTCGTGTCTCTTATTTATGAACTTGCGTAGTTCATTTGGGAGTACACTGCACAGAGTGAATCTCTCCAGTCTATTTCCATGACTGAACTTGAGAGGAGAAAGCAGCTGCATCAGCAAGACTAGCAGTGAACCGGCAGATGTATGAATCTAGAACATAGCTGTCAACTTTTCCCTTTTCTTGCGAGAAATCCTATTCAGAATAAGGGAATTTCCCTTTAAAAAAGGGAAACGTTGACAGCTATGATCCAGACTGGAGTCCTGATATTGAGCAGCAGCTTTTCAACTAGGTTCCACTAAAGAACTGGTCCCTTACACCAGTGGCCTTATACTCCCCAGGGCAGGCAACACAAAAGGCAGGAGATGGCTGAGATGCAATCGTATGTAAAGCTCCAGACCAGAGGATTAAAACATTCAAAGCTCCCCACTCTTCAAGAAAGAGGTAGCACATGTATATGGTAATGTGGCCCAAGAGGCATCAAGGGCCTCAGCTGATGTTCAGACTTTGTCAAGTGAAGTGGTCTGCTTGGAGCTATCTCAGGTTCCATAACTCTAATCTGTTCCTACCTGACCAAAGAACCAACAGGGATCTGCCATGCCCCAAGGACTCCTACTTTTGGTCATATTAAAATACCTTTCTGAGTTTTCATCAACATACAAGAAGATACCCTCTAACTCAGGGGTCAGCAAACCTTTTCAGCAGGGGGCCGGTCCACTGTCCTTCAGACCTTGTGGGGGACCAGACTATATTTTGAAGCGGAAAAAATGAACGAATTCCTATGCCCCACAAATAACTCAGAAATGCATTTTAAATAAAAGCACACATTCTGCTCATGTAAAAACATCAGGCAGGCCCCACAAATAACCCATAGATGCATTTTAAATAAAAGGACACATTCTACTCTCCAGGACCATCCGCAGTCCAGATTTAGAAGGTGATTGGGCCAGATTCAGCCCCCGGGCCCATGCTCTAAAAAACCCCACTTCATGCACCAGTTCCATATCATTTAAACCAGTATAAAAAGCACAAAACACAATGCCTATGAAATCTGTAAGTACATCACTAAATGTTTAAACACTCTGAAGATAAAGGCACCAATTACGCTGTAGATGTACTTCACAAATTAATAGAGTTTCCATGATTGGGCCCATCCCATTTAAGTTTGACAGGTGCCCATGATGATACGATGCAGTGATAAGAGCCTGTTTTTAAAACCTGCTGGAGTAAAACAAGCTCCCCAAGCCAGGATTTGGGGTGGCATAGATATGCTAGGGAAACAACAGAAACACAGAGGGGATTCCTCTTTAATAAAAAGATTTCCATTAGCTGAGCAGGATACACACACCTACCACTTCTTCTAAATGATCTCTACGCAATCTGAAAATAAAACACAATTCTAAAACAGTAGTAGTAAGTAGGCTAAGCACAACTGAAAGCAGAGAGAGCAATTAACGCATACATATATGCACCGTTTCAGCATATAATGAAATCTGAGTGCGAAAAGATACACACAGGGGGGGAAACTGTAATTCTTTGGTCTTCAGCAAGATTAGGAAACAACTGAAGTGATTTACATATAGTAATTGCATGTCCTTGCTAGTCTCCAGCGGCGTCTTTCAAAATTTAAATTTACCTGAAAGTGCTCGGACATTACCCCAGGCATTTATTTATTTATTGTGGGGGGGGGTTACTTAACCATGACAGCATGAAAAGTAGTAACACATTGCAAAAAAATAAATAAATTATTTCAGTTCTTCTTAGGATTGCGTTTTAAATACCCACAGTCCATGACAGAACAAAGAACGAGGAGGGTGTTATACCCAACGTGAAGAAGGGTCTCTTCCAACAACAGTGAAATGGGCACTGCTCAGTAATGTATTTGGCCTGTGGATATCCTTGCAATTGAACTGAAGGCATGAAATCCACCTGCTGCTTAAATTGTGAACACCTCCATTACTATTACTTATTTATTTGATTACTTGCCCAACCTTCACCCTGAGACCGAATCTTTCATTTTTTTTATATGTCCATCAGAAATGCACATATATGAAATGAAAGAAGCAAATACAAAGCTGATGGCAGGGCAAATTCTTTTGTATCAATAACAGATACAGATTAGCAGACTAAGCATACAGTGAGAAAAATACCGATCCTTGGTTATGTATAAAATAACACTAGTTTTTGTTTGTTTTGCACATGATAATGATCATATTTGTATTTTGTTATCCTTGCCCAGCATGGGCTTACCAGGATGAGGAAATGGATGGGGTATGTGTTTATTGATATACTAAAGGTAAAGGTAAAGGGACCCCTGACCATTAGGTCCAGTCATGGACAACTCTGGGGTTGCGGAGCTCATCTTGCTTTACTGGCCAAGGGAGCCGGCGTACAGCTTCTGGGTCATGTGGCTAGCATGACTAAGCCGCTTCTGGCGAATCAGAGCAGCACACGGAAACGCCGTTTACCTTCCCACTGGGGCAGTACCTATTTATATACTTGCACTTTGATGTGCTTTTGAACTGCTAGGTTGGCAGGAGCTGGGACTGAACAACGGGAGCTCACCCTGTTGCAGGGATTCAAACTGCCAACCTTCTGATCGGCAAGCCCTAGGCTCTGTGGTTTAACCCACAGCGCCACCTGTGTCCCTGATACACTACTAGTTTCTAAAGAGAGAGAAAAAAGAATCTAGAGAAGTTCAAGTTTTTTTGCTCCCTGAGCACACAATACTGCATAATCCCAATAAGAAAAATGTATTTCATGAACAGAACTGATATTGATATTATCTTATCTATTCAGTTGTGGATAGTGGAGACTGGTTCCATCTCACCTGTACAGTTTCTTCTTTTGTGTTGAAGGTTTGTGATCCTAACAGGGGAGGAGGTTAGAGACTATAGTCCTATCGGCGGGAGCCAAACAAAAAGCATCAGATTTTGATAAATGGAGACATTTGGTTCTACTGAATCATTTTCGTTGGTCACTATAATTTCTTTCAATGGAAAAACACTGTTCTTTTCTCATTTCAAGGGAATAATAAAATCTGTTAGAAGTTTATAGGAGATCAAACTTAAATAAGGACCAAAGTGGTTGACCACATTGTCTCCAGGTTCCTTCCCATTCCATGACCATTTGCTCTCTCCACTAGCTAGAAACAAACAAACACTTCCACAGAACTACAACTTTGTTACTGTGAACTGCACAGAAAAGTAAACAAGATGAACTATGTTACTGAGTCAAAATTCTATTCTAAATCTTCTGGCTGCTTTAGCTGAGACTTAGCAGTTTCTATTGTCTAGGAAACAGCAGGAAGTAATATGACCAGTCCATCCAACTGCCTTTACATTTTTCCAACACAATTAACCAGCAACCAGTTCTAAATTTGGTAGGACTGAAACCACCCAGTATCCATCAAGCCCCAAACCCTCAGAGAGGCAATTTTCTTTCTCTTCTGATATGAAAACACATACATGGTTGAATACTTTCCCAACAAACTAAGTGAAATAAAACAAACAAACAAACAAAAAACCCTCAGAGTACGTGAATGAAAAAATTACATAGCTAGAAAAAGAAAATACTTCTATAGGAGCAATTCTATTACATAAAAGTCACAGCCATGAAATATCTTCAAGACCCACTCTTAAGAGATTCTGGAGATTAGACATTTCTGTGGATAATGAGAACATTTACAATGTTGTTAGGTTGAGGTGGTGATGGTGGGGAGAGTAAACAATATAAATCTTTTATCTCCACACTAGAAAGAATATGCCGACTGCTGATTGATAAGTAACACAGGAAAAAATCTCTCATGAAAAGGTCAGTATTTTGCTGTGGTCCATTTTTCAATCCTGACACTGAGAGAACATTCCAAATGGACAATTGGTTTCATATAAAATGGGAAAGAGTATCATTTCTTTAAGTTCTTTGAGTAAACAAACCATTTTACCAGACTAGCCAGTGAACTGCTCATACAACTATTTTTGTGGCCTTCTGTCACAAGAATCACTGGCTTCATCATGTGCTGAAGTAGGCTGTGTCCCAATCATCACTAAGACAACTTGTTCATCACTTATTCACCTTTAACAAATAAAAAGCTTTCAGGTGGGATGGGAAAGGAACACCAAAATGCATGTGAGTATTAAAAGGGTGAAAAAGCAGGCTACAGGTAGTACTGTTTCTGTGTTCATTCCCAAAATCATTCGACAATGATGGTCAAAGAATTTAGCTGTGTTGCCATCTTGGCACTGCTGGAAGGGCTGTCTTCTACCAAAAGCCTCTTCCTAATGCCCTACCTGCTGTCTGTGTACCTATGAACCATACCTTGCCTGTCAACTACAATGACTTGGAATCACTGGAACACCAAGGGCCCACTAGGGGCACCTGCCTGAACAATTGCTCCCTTGCCACTGAGCGTGACCTGGAAGTCAGCTGCTGCATGTAAACATAGCTGATGGACTTTACATAAGATTGGGTGGTCTGAAAGTAACAGTCTGTGAAACAACCCATTTTATCATTATTATATGGACATGGCAATGATCAGAGACCACTAACTATTAATATGCCTTTTATCTCACAAACATAAAGACTTTTAGTGTTAACAGTTTTTTTAAAAAATATCTAAATGGCTCAGAAGGGAGAATAAAGATTTTCTAGAAATAGATTGAGAATAGTACAGGTAAAAGCAGGCCCAGCAGAACCTGTGATCTTGATAAACCTTCTGTTTTGGATGCCTGCCTGTGTCTGTGAACAGCAGGCCAAAATATACAGTTTATACCTTTGTAGTGTCAGGCTGCATGTTCTACAAGTCTGGGTTAATGTGTTTTTCTGAGCTGTTTACATTAACTGATCAAGCAAGCATATAAAGCAGTCCAGCATTTTCCACCACAGTAGGTTAGGGAGTGATAGGCTTATTCATGTCAACTCAATTCAGAACCAGTTTGTATGCATCTGATAACATGTACACAGCACTACTGCCTCTTTGGGAGTTTTAATTACGTAGCTTCACCTGCATCAACTCCATAGCATCAGCCGTAGTGGAAAGCTATCTGAAAATTCAAGTCCAACAAACATACCTGGTACAAGAGAGGGTGTTTTAGAACAGGCTGGCAAAAGGCGGTGGGGGGGGGGGGGGAGATGAGGAATGACAACAACCACGTAAAATGTTTTCAATAAGCAGTTGCTGACTACTCCAAATAGAGAAGATATTCACCAGACAAAAAAGACTGCATAATCACGTGATTTGGTCATGCACTACAAAGCAATCAACAATACATTTGGTAAGGGATTAACATCAAAGAACTGCTCATATATCTATATAAAGCAGCTGGATTTGGGTGACTGGACCTGCTGAATGCTCAACATGCATGCTCAGAACCCCATCTAATACCTCAAGCTCTGGAAGAACTTCTCAGGGAAACAGTACCTGAGTCACAATATTGAGACAATCTGGACAAATTCCAGCAGGTAATTATGAATTTTGGTGACATTACTGTTTTTTGCTGAAAATGCTGAGTTACTTTAGACAGGAGTTCTTGCACAACAGTGCACTATGGGGGGGCGGTTTGGAGGAGCTTGCACTACAATTCACCTGCAACTCTGTGCAGTTCAACATATATTTTACTAGGCTATATTTAGTTGTGTACCACCATTCATCAAGGCTGATTGGATCTCCAGGGAGATCAGTTTTCTATCTTTCTCAGTGATACCAATGAGGTAACCAAAATGTCAAAAAGGAAGGAACAGCCTGGAATAGAGGCATTTTCCATTATAATCAGGGGGTACAATTTAACCCATGACCATGTCATAGTGTTTTGGCTCAGGAGGGTTGGACCTAGGTGCTGGGTATTAAAAATACTTTGCAACCACAGTAATCATTTAACAGTTGTCTGCTAGAACTAGACTACAGAGAACTTCATTTCAAGTGTCCTCGATCACAGCTACTGTTTTTCACTTTTCACATTAAGGGTCACAAAATAACAAAGAGAGACTGAAAGTAGCTGCAGCTAGAATGACTGGGGAAGCTATATTGTTATAATCAAAGATAAAAAACTACAGGGGAGAAAAATGGAGCAAGTCTGTTCCTTTACTCTGGTGGAAGAAGCAAAAATGCTAGAGGTTAAACATCAGTAGAGTGTTTCAGTAATAACTGTGATTCCTGACAGCTGGAAATAAAGTACCTTTCTCTTCAATGAACTTTACCTTCAAGACGGGACCAAAGTCTTATAAGGCTATTACACAAGATGACAACAATTTTAAGCAAACAGGCAAAATACACAAGTGAACAACATATAGATAATCTTGCTTAAATGCAGCTGTGTATTGTGTGGTGTTCCCTCCCCCAAATGAATGAATGAATGAATGAATGAATGAATGAATAAAGTTCTAAGCATCAATGCAGATCATATAACTAGATGGTGTCTGTCTTAAAGTATCCCAAAGGAGTGTTTTTGTATATATAGTGGTTGCATCTTTAGCTGAACAAAAAAAGGGGAAATTAGAAAAATGGAAAGAATAAACATCTCTGCATGTAGAAAAAAATAAGGTGAGTGATGGAATGCAAAATAGAAACCAAAGAGCAGCCAAAAAAGAGAGAAAGAATAATGCAAACAGGGCTGAGAAAGTTGTATCTGAAAGTGTATCTGAAGAAGTGTGCATGCACACGAAAGCTCATACCAAGAACTAACTTAGTTGGTCTTTAAGGTGCTACTGGAAGGAATTTTTTTATTTTGTTTAGGGCTGAGAAAGAGAATGAACTAAAATATGGGGAGACTCAACAGAAGGGAAAGTCTACATATCAGCAATGTTTGGCGCCTAAAAATGAAAAGCCTCAGCTTACAGTATAACGTCAGAAACATAAAAGGAAGGATCAAAAGATAACACTAAGAACTCTTGCTTGTGGAGAAAAGGAAACAATAACACCAAAACACAAAGAAGCAAAGGGAATGCGAAGAAAAGGGTCTACAGCAGAGGGATCCAATGTGCAGCCCATGGGCTGCATGGGTTCTGTGTCTAAATACTCTTAAGGTCTACTTGGTATGAAAAGTTGGAACATCTTGTGCTAGAAATTCAAAATTTAAAGACTTAAAAGAATGCATAATCACTTGGAAATAGAGACAGGGAGATGAAACATTTTGTTAACTTGTTATAATTATTATTGCTTATATTCATAATAACAACTACTATTTATTATTATTGCACTAATTTATTATTATTAATATGTGTTTTAAATAAATAAATCCCTTTTAGGGTACTTATTCTGCCAAAGTCACTTCCATACTATATCTGAAACATCTGTGTTTGTGCCCAACCTGGGCTTCCTTTAGGAAGGAGAGAGTATAAATTTAATTACCAGTATATCAAATATGAAACAGTAACAATATGGTTACAAAAACTACATTGGATCAAATATAAAAGATATATGAAACCAGCCATAAAAAGAAATCCAATCAGCCTAATGTTTCCTCCTGTCTTTCCACATTCCCTCTTTCAAATGGTTTTCAGGTCAAATAAAAACCATAGCTTTCTATTTTAGATTTAACAAACTGTGGTTTGTCACAAAAAGGGAACTTTGGTAAGTACTGGAAGACAGAGGATGAGGGGGCAAGGAAGCAAAGATTCCCAGAGCTGGTTCAAATAATGTCACACTGGGGACTGGTGTTGTGCTTTAACCAGCTAGTGATAATATTTCCAAATCATGCTGAAAAGTGTACCCTAAAAGGTACTTACTGGGCTAGGCTAAAAAGAAAAGAAAAGCCACACATCTCACTGATTTCAGAACTGTCAACACTGAGCTGCTGTATGCTGCAGAGGGTATGTAAATCAACCACTTTAGAAATTACAATTTAATTTCAGTTTCCCAGTAAAGAGTTCTGTGATAAAACACACATATAAGCAGGTATTTGCTGACCTGAGCAAAACACCAAGCTTCAAAGACAAACCCAAACAACCAGTCAGGAATAAAGAACCACAATATATAAAATTGACGCCATGCACAAACCGCACCACAGTATATTACAGGGCAATCTGAACTGTGTGTGCCAATGAATATTTATTAATTTAAGGAAAGAAACAAAATAATGAAATTCTTCAAACCCTAAAAGAATGTTTCTGCACAATGTTTGTCTAAGACTACAGTAATAAAGTTCACCCCCCCAACGAAATCCTGTGCATTGCCAATTCGTCTGTGATTTGAACGTTTCATGGTGGAACTTGTGATCTTCTGATGTTCTTGGACTCTAAGTTTCATTAGCCCCACCCAGCATAATCAGGCACAATAGGCTAACATCTGGAGGGCCACAGGTTTCCCAACACTGCTGAAGACCCCATGAAATGTGCTCATTGCAGAATAAGTGGCAGCACATGAAGAAAGTAGTTGCCACCTGAGATTTCTTCTGAAACGAGCCTTTCTCTGAACCTCTTATCTATAGCGCCGAGTGTATCAAACATAAATAATGTTATACACTCACAAAGCACTTTTGTATTGTATTTCTGATGCACAGAGATGCTGTGTTCTTGATGTGGGGGTTGTGACATTTTTAACATGGTATGTGCAATAAAATAGTATTTTTAAGCAAATAATAATAGTAATAATAATAATAATAATAATAATAATAATCCCTGTAGTAATTGTGCAAATTACAGTTTTACTGCAGTTTTATAAAAATGTGTAAAAGCCAGTTTTGATATTTACCAGGTGCCCTTCCTTTATTCATGTATTTCCCTGCAGCACAACAGCCAATAAAGTTTGCAAGCATGTGAATTTCATCATTCATCCTGCAAGCAGGTATACAAAAGAATTAGTCCAAAACCCTTTCCTTGACTTTGAGTCAAATCTCACTTCACTCCAAGTTCCAGGCTGGCCTCTGAGTTGGTTTTCTGCAGTCAACAGAGAAGCCACTAGGAAAAAAGGATACACATTTCCTATAATTTACCCTGTGTCATATGCTTACTTGGCCATTAGAGGGCATTTTATACTAGAGTGAGTGGTGCACATGCAGCTCTTGAGCTGCATTAGTAAGCCTCATCAGCAGATGCTTAAAAACGGAGGGAGTTTTCTGTCAACTTTCATTTCATGACTGTCACTTCTCAACCTTCCCTTTCACAGGTACATAGGTACATAGTAACATTCATTCATATATATATATATATATATATATATATATATATATGCGCGCAAGAGCAAGGACAAGAGGAGATGCCCAGGAGACATAAAAGACTTTAGTTAAGCACTTACAAGACATGCAGTTAAGCGCCGCAACAACCAGAGTGGATTCCCTCCCAACCACTAGAAGCAATAAACCCATCCATTGTTAATCTCAAAAGCAGCAAATTAGTATTTTTTTTAATTTTTTCAAAAATGATTAACTGTGGAAAAACTGTAAACAGTGTCAGAGCACTATTATCTGTTTCCTGTGCTGAAGGTTAGAGCTCTTATCGCTCTTTCGGTGGCGAAGAAAGGAAAGCTGAACTTTCGAACTGTCAAATAGATAAGCCACGGCCACTTACATTCTGGCGGTTCTCTCTCGTTATTAATGTATACTGAACATGCAGTCAATTTGTCTTAAGATGCTCTTGGAAAGGGCTCTAAAGGCACATTTATTCATTTCCCTGGGTATGAAGGCATAATATCTCTTTCCATGTAAACATGGGGGGGGGGGACACAGGGAGAGAAGCCTTTAAAATTTATAGCATAGAAGGAAACAAGAAAAAATCATGAAGATACATTTACACATTATGAAGATCAGACTGAAATGCCACAGTAATAGGGATGGTGCAGTCCAGGACACAGGCAGTTTTCTGCTACTGCAAGTACCCTTTTTACAATGCAGTTGTGTATTTGTTCCATAAATCATTGTGCAGAGGGCTGAGATCTTGGCCCTACTTTGCCAACTTCCACCTCCATGTTATAAATCTTAACTTCTTACTATTGTCAAGACCCATTCCAAGAAGCCACAAAGTTCTACTTGCCATTTGCGTTTCATTACCACAAATAAAACTTTCTCTATAACACTTCAAGAACAGGAATTTGCCTCACATGACTCGGGGTGATTGCACTACAGTCTTCTCAGTGTACTAACTCTCTCTTAATATATTACACCAGATACATTTATGCAGTATGACATTACCTTCGTGATGTGCATTATCTGACTACACTGAAAATGGAGACTTTAGTATTCAACACTGCAGTTTATTCTGGGGAGGTCTAACAAACTCCAAGAGTGGGTTCCACAGAATGCCTGTCGTCCAATCCAACCTTAAGTCAACAATACCTTTTATACACAGTATCTGCCTTTATTTAACTAACCGTATTTAAAAGCATTTCTAAGTGGTGTACCCTGTGTACAATATATTAAAACAATCCACTAAAACAAAAAATACAACTTAAAACCAATAAAACAATATAAAAACATATCAAAGCAAGTAAAACAGAGATTCAGGGGATTCATCCACATAAATCAGGGTCTAATCTTACATGTCAGGGAAAGCCTGGGCAAAAATATTCACATATTTACAAGACCTTGAACACGGCTTGGCATCTGATTGGCAGCCAGTGCAGTGCAGATGATCAAACAACATACAAACAAGCAACTACTGTAAAATACACCCTTTGCATACAACTGGATGATTTCTTTAGTGAGGCTTGTATAGAATTGCACACAATTCCATATAACAAATAACACTGAGTCAAGCAAAAGTAACTAGTTATCAAGAGCCTGGTTCTCATATAACACCAATCCATGGCTTATAAAGTATGGTTTACTAAACCATGGCTTCATTTGTTTGTCCAAACCTGGCCAATATCTTTGGTTAACAACCATGAACAAACCATAGTCATTAGTTTAGTAGATAATGTTTAACCATAGCATTACATGTGAATCAGGCCACTCTCTAACAAGTAAGTGTATTCTAATGATACTATTTAGCCTAACAATTTTAGTTTTCTAGTTTTTTAAGCCTGCAGGTCCTTGCTGATCACACAGAAGCAAAATGGTAGGAAGGAATGGGCAGTTCATCAATGGCATATCTGCTGTGCCAACTGAGGCACTCAGAATTGGTTAACTTAGCATTTTTCATGAACGATGCATTTTGGGGGCTTAATTTAGCATACCCAGCTTTGTAAATGTCATATACAGGAGATCAAAGATTTGGCATTCATCATAAATTAAATGGCTATCTAGTAACATTAAATATAATCAGCAAAATATATTTGGGAGTCATAATTTAGCTTTTCACTTAGAACTTGTATTTACAAGTGAAACTTAAAGGAATTTCATCCGTATGTACCAATTTAGCAACTTGAAATAAAATAGCCTGAAGGGATTCATGTTACTTAATACCCTTCTTTTCTTATGTAGATGATGCTGTGAATAAAGGAAAATGAAAAGAGGGAGAAGTGTTTTGTTTGCCACCCACTGATTAGTATCAATGAGGAAAATGTTTTAACAGTTCTCTAATAATGACAACATGTGCTTAAGAGATAAACTAATACATTTCTTCAACGCCAGCTCCAGTTTTTCGGAGGGCCCTGTGCAGGACCTCAGAGGGACCCTTAAAATATGACGGGTGCAGGAAAAAACTGACACAATGCTTGTACCCTCTGACAATGCGCCCATTGTGCCAGCAGTTCTTTCTAGGGCTGTGCAGAGGTTCTCCCACTTTCATTGGACCTTTGCTTTTCAAGGATGCCAGGAAGCGGATTTCAGCAATATCCATGTAAGATTAGTTGGAAGAAAGGAAACTGATTTTCAGTAGAGGGAAGACGTATGAAACTTACAATTATGAGGTGCTCCAGGAACTTCTTCATTTAAAAAAACAAACAAAAACATTTCGAGTGCTGAAAAAGTGTTGATGGGGACACAATGCAACATTCTGTAACGGGTCCACTTATTCCCTTTAGTAACAAATTTGGGTACAGTGGTGCCCCGCAAGACGAATGCCTCGCAAGACGAAAAACCCGCTAGACGAAAGGGTTTTCAGTTTTGGATGTGCTTCACAAAACGAATTTCCTATGGGCTTGCTTCGCAAGACGAAAATGTCTTGTGAGTTTTTTCCGACTTCCCCCTCTTTCCCCCCTTTTTCTAAGCCGCTAAGCCGCTTATCTGCTTATCCACTAAGCCACTAAAAGCCGCTAATAGCACTAATCCGCTAAGCCGTCAATGGGCTTGCTTCGCAAGACGAAAAAACCGCTAGACAAAGAGAATCGCGGAATGGATTCTTTTCGTCTTGCGAGGCACCACTGTAGTTGCTTACCAGCTTGGAATGCAGTAGCTCTTACATACTAAGGGGGAAAGGGGCCCTTGGAATGCATTAATATACAAAGTTGCAACCTGTGGTAGTTACTTTAACTTAAAGCCTGATCCTATGCTCTGAAAGCGTGATTCACTGGGTTCAGTGAGTCTTACTCCTGGGAAAGGGTACAAAGAATTGCAGCCTTAAGAAGCCTGTAATTAATTTACGTAAATTATGTTGTGGCAAATCCCTTGGAAACAACTACATATGGGATCCATGTGCATTGTGCAAAGCTTAGAGCTCGTAGCATCACCGTCAGAAATTATTCCCAAGTCCAGAAATATTATATCAGCATTAGTTGCCACGTAACATTTCTGAGATGCATCCAAAGACCCTATGTTTCCATTCCATTCCATTCATAGATTCAGCTCCAGAGAAGTCACACACACACACACACACACACACACACACAGAGAGAGAGAGAGAGAGAGAGAGAGAGAGAGAGAGAGAGAGAGAGACAGACTGACTACTGTAACGTTTGCATTTGTGTATTCAGGGTCACTTTTTAAATTATGGATTTAGCATGTTGTTATAATAGGTCCAGGTATCCATGCATTCAAGAGTGAGGCGATTCAACTCAGGTTAGTTTTTGTTCCTCCCACTATGCCTTTGGAACAATCCTACTACACATTCATTAACTAAAGTGCTTTGGGTGTTCTAATTTTGCATTCATTTTGCAAATAAATGGCACATTACCTTTATGTTCCACAGCTCCGTTTGCTCACCCTAGTCAACTATAGTTAATGGTTTACCATGAACATGGAGGTCATTCCTGCTTCACTCCTCCCCAACGGGAGCAATAAAGCAGAATCCCTGGATTAGCTTTACACTAAAACAAACCATGGTAAGCAACGGTTTGTCCTTGGTTTAACAACTGTGATTTGTTTGAGCAAAGTAAACCACGATCTCTGGTTGGGACATAAAAGTTAATCCAGGTGTTATAGTTTGTTGTTCCTGCTCATGCTAAGGGAGGAGCAAAGAGAGCTACCTGCACATTCACAGCATGCACATTCACACTATGGTTTACTCACTACTGTGACTTGCAAACACTAACAATGTGATAAATATCTGGATGTAGTTCAACAGATAACTTGCTTGCAAGTAACTGGCAAGCACACTGGAGTAAATTGAGCAGCTCATACAATATAGAAGCACATGTGTTAGTCATTTACCTACTGAACATCAACTTTTACTGTTTTAAGCTTTCCCTCATTTTATGGCTGGGGTATTACTCTGAAAGACTGTATCTTGTTTTAGGATACTAAAGCTCTGCAAAATAGTATGGCTGTCTCCTTACTTTAGAAAATGGCAGCCGTGTGAGTTCTACATAACAGATACAGTGGCCACATACTTGCTTTTGAAGGTAAGGCCACAAACCATTGGTTACTGTACATAAGTGAATCACGTTTGTTTCAGTTCTTCCTGTTCCTCCCAGCTTGTGCTGAGATGAAATGAACCTCAATCCGTCTTACTGTTGCACCTGAACCAGATATAGTGGTTTGCTTTTCTCCCAGCCAACTACTGTATTATCTGTAACCAAGGTTGTTCTTGGCTTACCAGTCATGGCTGGAGCAATGCGAAACGTGACCCCTGGTTTAGAGCAACACAAAGCCACAAATCATAGTTTGTTTCTTCCATGGCACTAGCAAGGAGGAGACAAACAGTCGAGATACACCATTATTACTGTCACCATACACCTCTCCCTCTCTCTCTCTCTCTCTCTCTCTCTCTCTCTCTCTCTCTCTCACACACACACACACACACACACACACACACACACTTGAAATAACTTCATTGTTCTTTTTGACAGATGCCCTGTAAATGTGTTGGAGAGTGGCATAGAAATACAATAAACATCATTAGAGACCTGAGATCTTCAAACATCCAAATCTTTTGTGGCTCAACCATGAATCCACAATATTATACATATTGTTTAATGTTCATAAGAAGAGAGGTATGCGAACAAAAAGACCAACCTTGACACAGCCTTTTAAAAAAATAATCAGGTTCACATTTCCTGTGTTCTCAGTGTGCAGATTTCTTCATAGGAACACTTAACAGCTTGCAATACCAAGGCTATTTTGGGATTCTAACAGCCCACAGATTATTAACCTAAACCTATGACAACTCATCTGCAGTCATAATGTTCCATTGTGTACCAAAAGCCTACTTGTGTCTCCATATTGCAAAATATACAGATTACTGAAGCAATGAAGTGTGGCGGCTCCTATAGAGCTGTTATGGTTTTCTCTAGAAACACCTACTAGGGGTCCCTTTAATGCGCAAATCAGTGCCACTATAGAAGTTAATGGCTATTACTTGGGGATGCATTATTCCATGGATCACCGACATAATAGACCATTATGGCTCTGGCCTTCTATGTTTCTACAGCAAAGAAGCAGGCACTTGAGAAAAATAGGACTTCATAATTAAAGTCCCAATGCATCCAGATTTTTTTAAAATGCTGCTGGAAGGTCTCCTGTAATTTTAGAAACCAGAAAGGGGGGGGGGACCTAGTCTACATAATGGCACACATTCTTACATTGACAGCTTCATAGAAATGAGCTTTAAAGATTGCCAATGGTAAGAGCTAATTTTCTGCAAAAGTTTTAAGGTGCTATATTTAAAACAAAAACAATTGGGAGAATGCAGCAAACAAAGAAGATGACTTGAAAACAAGCTTGCCATTATTAAAATCCAAATTGGATTTTTTTAAATATAAAAAGCCATTCTTTCGTTTTGATAGGGAAGTAAGTGTGTGTGTGTGCGCGCACACACACACACACACAGCTTAGGTGAGCAAGCAAGCCATTTCTTAACCTGTCTATACACTCTTGCAGGTTTTGAGATTGAAAGCAAACCTGCCTGCACATATATTTATTAGTTTTGGACCCCTGGGGCTCTTTTAAGCATTAGCAACCTTTAAGATATCACAAAGAAACTATACCTAAGTAGTGACAGTCTCCCCCCCTCCCCCTCCCTCGTTTAATCCTTTTAATTTCACTCCTTCCAATCCAAATACCTTTGGGGTTCTTCACTCACCTATCTTGACATCTCCCATCTATTTAATGAAATCAGGCTTAAAAGTAGCTCTCCTGCCTACTCCCTGTTGCTGCTACCAGAATCCTGACTGGTCTCTTGCTGTGTGCTTCCCCTTTCTCTGCATTGAAGATTTCCGCCCCCCAACAGCAGCTGACTGCCACCCATCTGTCTCTTTTTAAGAGTGCAGGCGCATCTCACTCCTTTCTTCTGTTAAAATCCAATGAACATGTGTTTATGTTATTTATGAATGGTCACTGGCTCCACACATAATGCCTGATATGATTACTCCTGTTGTGACAGCTTATGATGGAGTTTTCTGGAGGTAGTCTGCTTTACAGACAATCTCACCTTGTTCCTAACAAATCAGGCCCTGACCTGAGGTTGTGCATGTATAACCCAGACAAACAATTAGTGTTGTTTTACAAACTTGTAATAAATTTGCTCAAAATCTCTCTGCTGGCATTTACTTCAAAAAACCCAACATACAAAATTATGCTTGTGAAACTGAATAGAAGCAGAGATTACATATTACCAAACCATGGTTTCGTGGGAACGTCTGAGCATACAAATTCCCAGAGAGGGGGATGTAGTTACTTCACTCCTCCCCAATCATTTTGCTGCTGTGTCACATAAACTAAACCACAGCTTGGGCTCATGGTCTGGGGCTCTTCAGGCTAACCACAAGCTGTAACCAAGGTCTGTTCTTGTTTTATGGCTTCTGTTTAGACTGGAGAACACTAAACTACAGTATGGGTTCAGATGAAATGCTAAACCAAGCCATGGCTTGGCTTAGCTTAATGTACTGCAGCAGCAAAGAAATAGGCAGGAAAAAACTGGCCACAATATCCTTCCAGGAATCTATGCATTCATGCTTAGCCACAGTTTGGCTTAGTGAAATTTGTGAACCAGACCATGGTGTATTATGTAAATTTTGTATTAATAGAAAATTAATATAAAAAAACTATTTTAAAAACACAATTGGCAGGGAGAGACCAAATCCAGTCTTCTGCCTAGTTTTCCTTCCTATACAATTGCTTGATTGGCACTGTTGCCAATTTTCTAACAGGGTTAGACATGCACAGTCCTGACAGCTGGATCTGGGGAAGAAATACGTATGTATCACACCTTCAGTTTTTCATGTGGCTGCAGCTGTTTCTATATGCAATTGCCCCCTTGCTGGAAGACAGGGGAAGAAATACATGTTACAGAAGGAAGAAAAGTAGACAAAAGAGATGCAACAATACTTAAGGCAAATTGAAGGCTAACTTCACTGTGGGGGCAAGCCAGCAGAGAATTGAGCAGGTAGGGGCTTTTGCAATCCTATTCGGCATTCACCCAAGATAGGACCTCACCTTTTGGAGGGAGGAGTGAAAACCAGTTCTGGAATTTTCCAGGGATAATTCTTCAAAGGTACAGAATTCCATGAATGTGACAACACAAAGACCATAAAAAAGCACATTTATCTACAGAACTGCCCTCACAATCAGCCTCCACTTCAGTCATGTTGGCACAGCTACTACAGTTCTGCCAGGTGAGCTAATTCTGCGCCAAGGAACTGAGTAAGCTGTTCCAAATGCAACAAAAGAATCATATTTTATAGAAGCAACATTTGTGATGTAGTTTGATTCCAAATTCTAAACCCGATTAAGCTGAACTCCTAACATTCCATTTATCAGCAATTATTGGTTTGAGACAATGATATTCAGCATGGGCCCTCTCCAGAATTGTCATTTCATGTGCTGGAGTGTTTTTAACAAGGTGTATATATGTGATTTTTTAAAAAAAACATACTGGGGGGGGTAATTAGTTCCAGCATTAATACATTCTTCAATTAACTTCTCTCATTAGAATAATCTGAATTCACATTTTTTAGTTCCCTATGGTTAACTATCATATCTACTACTGTGAGCAAGAAACCCGTAAAAGAAATGGAGTGGCCCTCATAGTCAACGAAAGAGTGGCAAAAGCTGTACTGGGATGCAATCTCAAAAATGATAGAATGATCTCGATACGAATCCAAGGCAGACCTTTTAACATCACAGTAATCCAAGTTTATGCACCAACTACTGGTGCTGAAGAAACTGAAATTGACCAATTCTATGAAGACTTACAACACCTTATAGAAGTGACACCAAAGAAGGATGTTCTTCTCATTATAGGGGATTGGAATGCTAAAGTAGGGAGTCAAGAGATAAAAGGAACAACTGGCAAGTTTGGCCTTGGAGATCAAAACGAAGCAGGGCAAAGGCTAATAGAGTTCAGTCAAGAGAACAAGCTGGTCATCACAAACACGCTTTTCCAACAACACAAGAGACGACTCTACACATGGACATCACCAGATGGGCAGCATCGAAATCAGATTGATTATATTCTCTGCAGCCAAAGATGGAGAAGCTCTATACAGTCAGCAAAAACAAGACCTGGAGCTGACTGTGGCTCAGATCATCAGCTTCTTATAGCAAAATTCAAGCTTAAACTGAAGAAAGTAGGAAAAACCACTGGGCCGGTAAGATACCATCTAAGTCAAATCCCTTATGAATACACAGTGGAAGTGAGGAACAGGTTTAAGGATTTAGATTTGGTGGACAGAGTGCCTGAATAACTATGGATGGAGGCTCGTAACATTATACAGGAGGCAGCAACGAAAACCATCCCAATGAAAAGGAAATGCAAGAAAGCAAAGTGGCTGTCCAATGAGGCCTTACAAATAGCGGGGGAGAGAAGGCAAGCAAAATGCAAGGGAGATCGTGAAACATACAGGAAATTGAATGCAGATTTCCAAAGAATAGCAAGGAGAGACAAGAAGACCTTCTTAAACAAGCAATGCAAAGAAAAGCAATAGAATGGGAAGAACCAGAGATCTGTTCAAGAAAATTGGAGATATGAAAGGAACATTTCGTACAAAGATTTCCATAATAAAGGACAAAAGTGGAAAGGACCTAAGAGAAGCAGAAGACATCAAGAAGAGGTGGCAAGAATACACAGAGGAATTATACCAGAAAGAAACGGATGTCTCATATACACCAGGTAGTGTGGTTGCTGACCTTGAGCCAGACATCCTGGAGAGTGAAGTCAAATGGACCTTAGAAAGCACTGCAAATAACAAGGCCAGTGGAAGTGATGGTATTCCAGCTGAACTATTTAAAATTTTAAAAGATGATGCTGTTAAGGTGCTACACTCAATATGCCAACAAGTTTGGAAAACTCAGCAGTGGCCAGAAGATTGGAGAAGATCAGTCTACATCCCAATCCCAAAGAAGGGCAGTGCCAAAGAATGCTCCAACTATCGCACAATTGCACTAATTTCTCACGCTAGCAAGGTTATGCTTAAAATTCTACAAGGAAGGCTCAAGCAGTATGTGGACCGAGAACTCCCAGAAGTGCAAGCTGGATTTAGAAGAGGCAGAGGAACCAGAGACCAAATTGCAAACATGCGCTGGATTATGGAGAAAGCTAGAGAGTTCCAGAAAGACATTTACTTCTGCTTCATTGACTATGCAAAAGCCTTTGACTGTGTCGACCATGGCAAACTATGGCAAGTTCTTAAAGAAATGGGAGTGCCTGATCACCTCATCTGTCTCCTGAGAAATCTCTATGTGGGACAAGAAGCTACAGTTAGAACTGGATATGGAACAACTGACTGGTTCAAAATTGGGAAAGGAGTACGACAAGGCTGCATTTTGTCTCCCTGCTTATTTAACTTATATGCAGAATTCATCATGCGAAAGGCTGGGCTGGATGAATCCCTAGCCGGAATTAAGATTGCCGGAAGAAATATCAACAACCTCAGATATGCAGATGACACAACCTTGATGGCAGAAAGTGAGGAGGAATTAAAGAACCTTTTATTGAGGGTGAAAGAGGAGAGTGCAAAATATGGTCTGAAGCTCAACATCAAAAAAACGAAGATCATGGCTACTGGTCCCATCACCTCCTGGCAAATAGAAGGGGAAGAAATGGAGGCAGTGAGAGATTTTACTTTCTTGGGCTCCATGATCACTGCAGATGGTGACAGCAGCCACAAAATTAAAAGATGCCTGCTTCTTGGGAGAAGGGCAATGACAGGCCTAGACAGCATCTTGAGAAGTAGAGACATCACCTTGCCAACAAAGGTCCGTATAGTTAAAGCTATGGTTTTCCCAGTAGTGATGTATGGAAGTGAGAGCTGGACCATAAAGAAGGCTGATCGCCGAAGAATTGATGCTTTTGAATTATGGTGCTGGAGGAGACTCTTGAGAGTCCCATGGACTGCAAGAAGATCAAACCTCTCCATTCTGAAGGAAATCAGCCCTGAGTGCTCACTGGAAGGACAGATTGTGAAGCTGAGGCTCCAGTACTTTGGCCACCTCATGAGAAGAGAAGACTCCCTGGAGAAGACCCTGATGTTGGGAAAGATGGAGGGCACAAGGAGAAGGGGGCGACAGAGGACGAGATGGTTGGATAGTGTTTTCGAGGTTACCAGCATGAGTCTGACCAAGCTGCGGGGGGCAGTGGAGGACAGGAGTGCCTGGCGTTCTCTGGTCCATGGGGTCACGAAGAGTCGGACACGACTAAACGACTAAACAACAACAACAACAACAATGGTTAACTAAGACCAAAGATTCAGAAATATATTTAAAGTTGTGAAATAATAAAGTAAAATGCAACCATGATAAAACTTCCCACACAAATGCTAATATGCTATAATAAGGTAATGCTAAAGGGTGAGCAACTGTTAGGACAAGGCTAGACCTGGTATGAAAAATGAGAGCCACCAGTTACTCTTGGGAATACAACTTCTATCAGCTCCCAGGCCCATGGATGGAGATGATGGGAGCCGTAGTCCAACATTTGGAGAGCCACAGGTGTTCCATCCTTGATCTGGTTATAAAGAAATCTGGTCATAAAGAACCAGCTTCATCATGGGCTCAGTGTATCCACCAGAAACACTGAACACAAAAGAAAAATACACCAATGAATGAAAAGTTCTGCTTTTGCCTTTCCCAGTACCAAAAATATCTATGGTCTTCATGCCTCATAACATATATTTGAAATATACATTTTGAGGATTTATGACAAGCAGCATTTGTACAGTCGTACTTTGGATCCCAAACACCTTGGTACTCAAACGTTTTGGCTCCCGAACGCCACATACCCAGAAGTGAGTGTTCCGGTTTGCAAACATTCTTTGGAACCCGAACATCCAGCAGGGCTTCTGCAGCTTCCGATTGACTGCAGGAGCTTCCTGCAGTCAATCAGAAGCCATGGTTTTGTTTCTGAACATTTTGGAAGTCAAACAGACTTCTGGAAAGGATTCCATTTGACTTCCAAAAAACAACTGTACTAGTAAAAATAATCTTTACTGTTCAGCACTTGTTGGCTTACCTCACACAATTGAAGCATTGTATTCTTATAGGCATGCCTTTTATATTTCCTCCTCTCTCTCTCTCTTTTTAATCAGATCCTAACTCTGACTTCGTATCATCCTTGTCGAAGCTCTACCTTTTTCATTTATCTATACTAGCAGTGGGGAACCTGTGGCCCTCCAAATATTGCTAGACTCCCATCATCCCTCACCACAGTCAATGCTGGCTGGTGCTGATGGTAGTTGGGAGTCCAGCAACATCTAGATGTCCACAGGTTCTTTTGATCTAGACCTACACAAGCTTGCAATCAACTAAAGAGCCAATAAATTCACTATAGCAATCAAGAACCATGCAGATTTCAGCTCTGTTCCCAAACACTGGGCATGTTTTATCACTCACTACATTCATTCATTTAGAAATTTACAAACTTAGAAATTTATAAACTGCCCCTTCCCACAGACCACAGACGGTTTTCAGTATAAACATACAGTACATACATAGCAGAACATCCATGCAGGAGTTAAAAACAGTTATCAAATTTAACAGGTAAATTAAGCATTTATTTTTTAAAAAAAAATAGTCAAGATTTGCTACAGCTGCATCATCATGAGCTGAAGGGACAAGTGCTATCAAAGAAAATAAAGTTTCCTTATCAAAGTCTGTAATCTTAGTGCATCAACATGCTTCCAATTTCATCTACCTGGTGTTAGGGCTAATTCATTCCTGCTGTTTCTGAAGTGGTACAGTCTTCTGGGCTGAACTGCTTCAGAATGCAGGTAATATGTGAACACATTCCCTGTTAAAATCTCCTTTCATACAGAAAGCTAGAGTTCCAGTTCTCTCCCTTCCCCACCCCCACCCCCAATTTGTTAGTGTTAGGCGATATGGATGCTGAGGTGAGTTTGTGAAATAAATTACTTGGCCAAGAAAGATAAATAAATAGTTTGGATCCTAAGATAAAGCAACTTTAGGAAGTTCACAGAAAAATAGCTTCCTGTTCCTTCTTCCCCCTTGCAGCAATTTGCACACTTCAAAAAAGCTTCTCTGGAGGACTTGGGGGGGGGGATGAGGGGGCTCCTGAACAATGTGGGATGGAGCAGAGGGAGACAAAAACTTTCATTCTAGTTTCCTACTTCCTTAAATTAGCTTATCTTCAGATTAGAGCCAATGCTTTTGATGGAAAAAGCTGCGGCAGTCATAAATGCCCACCACTTGCAAACATATAGCTTTTAGAGATTGCATTTACTTTTATTCTTCACACTGTGCAAGCTTCATCAATGAAAGGGGAAGGAGAAAGCATCTCTAATGACATCACTTTTACTGTAATTCAAAAATCATGTTCCTCACAGCAGCTGGAAAGATTAAGCAGGCCAAGACTAAACAATAACATGATTTGTTTGGGAAATGTATTTAAACCAAGATTTTATATTTTATATTTTTTAAAAAAACTTGTTCATGTGTTTATTTGATTGCATTATCTCACACTGTTCTGCTTGCAGCATGCAGGTCATACTCCATTCATGGCTTAAGGAAGCGAATTTGTTTCATCTTGGAAGACAAGCAAGAGGGAATTGAATCCTCTTACTATATGCAAACAAGGCCAGGTACATTTTCCCTCATAATTTTCTTTGATGCTGTTTATACCATGAGGCAAGAACTCAAATACTGGCAACTTTTGTACTTTGAGCAGGTGGGTCCAGTTAAATAGATTGTCCTCTCTTAGGTGGATGCCGAGTTCACACAAAATATGAAGTCAAACTATGGCTAAATGTGAATGAGTAAGCATGTACTCACCAAAAAAAAATTAGCTGCTTCATTCCTTCTCTAGCCCTGCTGCACTACCCAGAGTGAAGCCTGGCTTAGCATGAGTCTTGAAGCTAAGCTTGTGGTATTTTTTCCTCCAGAAAAACCACAAGTTGTAAGCCAAGAACAAACCATGTAACGCTAAGCCAAACCATAGCTGAGCTCATGAGAGTGCAGCAGCAGAACAAGGGAGAAGAGAAGCAGCTGTGATTTTTACTCTGGATTGCCTAAGCGTTAGAAAAATTGTGGCAAGCACAATAGTTGTGCAGGAACTTAACATTTTTGTATAGAAGTTATGCATGTACAATGAAATAAAGTTAAATAGCCTACTACAGACTTCTGGGGAGATTGGCAACTTTAAATTCTGCTAATGACCTGTAAGAATATTTCTGTTTGGTTTTTTATTATACTTGTCTGACTGTAGCATGTATTTTATTATTCTCAACTTGGTACATACTACTTCAAATTGCCCTGGAATTAGGAAATGGAAGATGGTATACAGCTATTCTAAATTAATAAATTATAAACTCGCTACCCCATAATACTACACTTTTTCAACAGACCCAAGGGATAGTATTCCAAGGAAAAGGTGTTGTTTCCAGGCCATGTTACATGTTTCCAGGCCATGTAACATTGATACTGTAACACCTCTGAACTGTGCCTATATAACATCCACAGTTTATTCTGTAAATATTTCTGGCATGTACCGATATTGTAGCTTGGCTGCCAACAGAGTTTGGCAATCTTGTTTACCCCCCTCACTATGGTGCAGAGTTAGTTTGGGGGGGGGGGTTCAGGTGAGCAAGAGGAGCCCAAGGCTTCCTTCCAACACTTCCAACTAGAAGGATAGTTTCCTCTCCCCCTCTCCAGCCAGGGTGGAAGACCATGATTTGTTTAAGCTCTGGGTGTCAGCAGAGAGCTAAAACAAACACCTGCATTCTCTAACTGGGTACTAGCTAGAGGGGGACAGCAGAGGCCCGGCTGGATGACTGGAGTATGCACAAGTCAGAATTTCTTCACATACATGGCACTATCAAAATGATACACAGAGGTGTTAAAAGGCACAGGACAATACTTCAGTGCCTGGGTAATGACTATACACCGCTGTAGTCCTAAGGGAAAAGAAATCACTGCTAGCTTCTCTGGGTTAGAAGACAGTCAGTTCAGAATAAACTAAGAATGAATGAATTACTTAAGAGTAAGTCCTGAAATGGGGGGGGGGGGGGCAGAGGGAGCTTGGAGAGAAAATGGCCAGGTTACATGAAAGCAGGGATGGTGCACCTGTGGCTCCAACACCCATCAGGGCCAGCCAGCATATGAAGGGCCACATATTTCACACCCCTGCTTTAAAGTGTCTCAAATCCAGCCTCACTACTGTTCAGGATTTGCACAGTCTCTAGTAGAACTGACTCATCTTCATGGAAAGAGATTAGATAGTGAAGTCCCTAAATGGTGCTAGAATGAGCTTCCATGAACAGTAATTGCTATTCTAAAATGTGGCAAGAGAAAAATTGTGTGCTATTGCTCTCATTCTGTATGTGTGTTTTGTGTGTGTGTGTATACACTCTCTGCCTGTTTGTGTGGTGGAAAATAAAGAAACTTCCCAAGGGGGGGGGAAATCCTTTGCAAAAGTCTTTCATAGAGCTTGTCAGAGGAAACATCTGTTGTCCCCTGTGGAGGCTGAAAGACTAGGGAGGGAGGGATGACTTCAGCCAAAACTAAATTAATAATAATAATAAAAGAAGGAGGGGGAAACAGTGCAATGAATTTTTTTTTGCAAGACAGTGAATCTAAATGCCAAGAAAGAAGGGGGGGGAGCCCTGTGTGTGAATATGTTGAATAAGCAATTAACTGAGCTGGAAAGTCAAAGCTATAAGGGGTTAAGTTGATTTTGAAGCCTATGGTCTATGAAAATGGAAACATCACAAAATGGATTAATGATTCTGGTAAGAGAAAACATCTGTTCGTGTTATAAGGTCAGCAGGAAATGAACACTATTTACTCTGTCCTTATTGGTTAAGCCTATGGACCTTGAAAGAAAACCACACATGTCTTGACTTAGTGTTAACGAAACGTATGAAAAACTTCCAACTGCCTTGCAAGTAGCCATCTACCTCACAACATCATATATGGTATCCTGAGCCATGGATGCCATAGAATAAGCTTGTTTATTCTCTTCTTTTCGCATATTCCTAAATTCACTGAATGCTAACAAACTCTTTACTTGACTTCTCTTTGTTTATGATGTCTAACCGCCCAATCCTATGCATATCTACTCAGAAGTAAGGCTCATGTAGTTCAGTGTGCCTGTGTGCCTATGATTTCAGCCTAAATATTCTGTGTAGCACTTTTCTATCTGTTCTATCTGTTCAGCGATTATATACAAAAAAAATTGTGTTGTGTTTCTTTTCCATCTTATCTCAGTCTGTATGCTTTCTTGTGGCAGCTTAAGGCTGCTTTCACTCAAGGGAGCTGGAGTGAGTGGGCAGAAGTCGCTACATCAGTTAACCAAAAAAACAACAACTCCAGAACATGCAACTCGGAAGCAAAAAGTAAATGTTTAATCTAGAAAATATGAATAGATAGGTACTCAACCTATCTATACAGATGAGAACACTGTGTACTTCATTTGCTGACAAAATTGAAGCTTCAGGTGACCTTTTCCCTCAATTGCTCTTCCAATACTTTTCAGCAAATCATCGACATTTCCCTAACAGTCCTTCAAAAGCATATTAGGAAAGCTTGGTTATTGTTGTTTTCCTTTTTTACTATTACTAGTTTGACAAAATTAACAACCGTGGAATGTATGTGGCTCCAGCCCAGTCACACTTCCTGTGACCTGAGAGAAAGCTCCCACAGGAAACCATGATATAAAACTGCAAGTATGAATCAAGGTTTGCTTTTATAAACAAGAGAGAGTGCTAGTTTACCTCCTAGAACTCATGGAAAGCATTAATAATAACAATAATATAGAAGAATTTCTTTTTGAAACACTTTTCATTTTAAAACCTATTATCAACTTCAGTTTTTACTCTCCCAAATAAATACATATGATTCATCATTAGGAAATGCAAAATTAATTAAAAATGAGAGAGAGAGAGAGAGAGAGAGAGAGAGAGAGAGAGAGAGAGGTGTGTTTCCAATTATGGATTTGGTACAGTACATTATTTGCCCACAGAAGGTCCTAGGTTCAATACCTGGCATCTTCAATTAAAAGGATTAGGTAGCGGAAAAGATCTCTGCCTGTAACCCTAGAGAGCTCAGTATTAGGGTAGTTGAAGAATGTATAAAGCAGGTTCCTACATATTCTACTTAGGTAAGGTTACATGGCTGCTGACCAATGCCAGGAAAGCATGCAACACCTGGATATTCAGCACTTAAGCAACGAGACATCCTTTCCCATCATTCCATCACTGGGAGTTTCCGTATTCTGCACCACCAGAAGTATTATAATGGCACACAAAAAAGGACAGTCTTTACAAGGGGATATAAGCTTAAACTACATCAAAAGACATTTAAGTGAAGGGTGTAAAAACCCTCTTGCCCTGTATGTTAAGCAATGCATGCCCTTATTCAGAGGCACACATTTGTGCAAGCAAATTGCGAGTGCTGCTTGATAGATGCTACTATGGCAAGATGGCAAAGCTATATGGGTGGCCCACTTCCCTTGCAGGGCAATGCAACGTTAGTTTTGGGTGCTTTTCGTGCATGCAGAGGACTTATCAAGCTGGAATGTAGAAAGGAGGGTGCAAAGTGGTAGCAGAGGAGAGTTTTTAAAAGCTGTGCTAAAAAGATGTCCCGCAGAAGTTATTGGTGTCAAGGAATCTCTACCATCTTTGATATTGCATGGCTCTGCACAGTAGAGTGAGAAGGAATTACTTCTCAGTTCCAAAGATAGCCATATGCACTTTTTAAAAGAGAGAACAATTAATGTTCTGTGTTTCATCTTAAAAATGAGAATATGTGCAATCAGTATAGCATCTTCTTAAAAATGTGTGCACACACAAACTTTACATCTGCCAAGCAAACAACCAAAGGCACAATTTTGTCTGACCGTGAGTATTCAACATTATGCACAAAACATGCCAACTCAGATGTAACAGTTTAATATCTACATGCTCACTTACCAGCCGGCACCACGATCTATTACATTTTAGGGGGAAAGAGTGGCAGCCTAAAAACTATGCTTTTCACTGTAGTGCTATACATATGTTGAAATATGAGTAACAAACGTGCTCGACATGCAATTAGGCAAGCATGTGGATCTTATTGCTCCTAAAGGCTATTATTTGATTTCCTGCTCTGAAGCGAGTGGTGAAAAGATTCCAAGTCTAAATGCAGAGGAATTAGATCATTCTTTGGGGTGGTCGCATCATGGGCTGGAAACCAGATGGAGTGTTTTAAAAGCCCTTTGTAACTGAACCAACTCACCAAGTTGCTTGGAAACATACAGATGTAGTTGCTGCTCTGGGGCAACATTTGGCCTAGTTTTCGCTGTATCTGACAATACTCATAGACAGCACCATCAACAGAAGTAAGTAATCTTTTGGGTGGTGACTGGTTCCCATTGTGGGAGCCTGGCGGAAAAGCATGGCCAAACTCTTTAACATTACATGTACCAGCTTTTGTGCTACCATATATCATACAGCATATTTACATTTCTAAAAAGAGCGAATATTATGAACAAACTGAAATCCCCTCCTGAACAATGGAATCTGTTTGGAATGGGCGTGTGTGTGTGTGTGTGTGTGAGAGAGAGAGAGAGAGATAGATTATGATTTATGTGGAAATAATTAATTTCATTTGGTTGTGTACTTTTGATGTTTTATTTATTGTTTATGACTACTTTTGTTACGTTTGCAATTATGGTTTTTCATGTTGTAAGTCTCCTTGAACATGGTTTGAACTATGGAATGGCAGCATACAAATAAAATTGTGTGTGTGTGTGTGTGTGTGTGAGAGAGAGAGAGAGAGAGAGAGAGAGAGAGAGAGCGCACACCAAACAGCAAGATGATACATCCCAGTTACATTGTTGAAGCCTACATGGATCCACTAACAGGGGTTGAGACCCTTGCCTGGTTTTCAGCCTTCTCTCTGCATCCTTTCAAGCTCTCCCAAGTTGGCAGAGCAGCCTTATAATAGTTTAATTGCACTGATGATCAAATACTGATACAACACTTCTGATACCCTGATTTTTCCAGAGTCCCAAAATGCATGGGGGAGCATCCATGGATGCAAAGGGCTCCACACAGTCACCTTCCACGAGTTGGAAATGACAAAAATGGCGACAGAGAAAGGTGGAGCCAGTACATTCATCCCCACTGCTCCTTGTGTTTCCATACCCGCTTCTGTAATGCATGAAAAAGGGTATAGTGTTCTGAGCCCAAGTCTCCTACCCTGTTGGGCCTCAGGTTGAAGGGAACAAGTTGCAGGCTGCTTGCCTCCTTTCAGACCAACTCTCAGTGGCTGGTCAGCATCTCATGCCTACACACTGCTCTCCAACCTCTCTGCTGCCAGGGTTTGTTGGAAATATAATGACAGGATGGAACTCTTACTATTTAAAAAATCCAGAATGTCTTTCAGCATTAATGACCCACTTTGACCCCTTCTTTTGTCTCCTCTCTGGGAGCCTACAGCATCTGCACATGGGATACCTATTCATTAATATGCTACAAAAACAAATACAGCCCACCCTTCATATCTATGGATCCCAGGGAAGGGTACAACACATAGTACATTAAACCATACACATCCTTTTACTAAATGGCAGAGCAAAAGTTCCTTAAAACAAACAAAACATCTATGCAAGTTAGAATAAGAACTGAAAGAATATTTATTTGGACTTCTTGCTTTGTACAGTCCAATATCTTTTGATTAAGACAATAATTAAAATCAAGAGACTTGGAGATGAAGAATTGTATGTGTTTGCGTGTCTGAAACTCCACTTTCTCAATTTCCACTATAATTAATTAACCATAAAAATTATTTATACAGCAAACTTGAGCAGAGGGAAGGAAAAATAATGTGTGGTAATCAAGAGGTGAGGTTTTCACAGTATCTAATGTGATTTATTTTCAGGAGAGTGAAACCCTGCAATATGGTTTAACTAGTGGATTGCACCATAAACTAAATCAGTTCTGGATGAAACCTTAAAAGCTGCATTTCACTATGCCTGCTGATGCATAGTTCGGTAATCTTAATAATAAATATTAGGCCACTTCAACCTTTGCATAGAAAACCAAGGGTAAATTTTTAGCACTTTAGTTTCCCCTATTGAAGTTAAAATTAATGGCCACATAAAACTGCTGATTCCTACCAAATGAAGCTCTACAATGTATCAACTCAGGGACAGAGCAAATTCAGGGATAGCTTAAATATTTCACCTGAATTATTGCTGTATTTTGTAACACTGGCAGTTTTATGGATCTTGTTGGTTTTATAAATTCCTAAGTATTTGAGACTTCCTAAATAAACAAAGGCCTTAAATAAAATGAGCAATCTATTGTTTACGCGCAGAATGAGAATGAACCTACGTATTCAATTTTAGTCTGAACTTGGAGGAACTCACAGCAATATTTTAAGTTCACAACAAGTCTGCAGGGAAGGCTATGGTGAGAGTTAGAGACTGAACCAGGTACCGTATGTTTGTTGGCTTTGTTTCATGAAAAACATACTCACCTTCAGCCAGGTCTGTAATCACAGGGGTTGGATAGGTTGCTCACGTTTTGGGGGCAAATGCTGGCTATTGCCAGAGAAAAAACAGGCCAAGATAGCTCACAAAACTATTCTTGCGCATAACAGGCTCCTCCATAGCATGCTTGCCTCTACGCTGGCAGAGCTCTTTTCCACTGGTAGAGGGAGGTACTTTTGCTAAATCCTAATTCCCTCCAATCAGCAGATATCAGGGTTAGGACTCAGTTTTTGCCTTGTGGATTGGCTTTCAAAAGTGGTCGAAAGCAGGGGGAGGGGAGTAAGCAAGGCAACAGATACTTTCAAGCCTACAAAAACAGAAAGGAGTAGCAAGAAGATGTGGAACTCAAAGATTTCAACAACAAGAGCTACTGTGAAAGGCTGTTTGGTTACAGTTTGGTTAGCTAGCTAAGTGCCTGAGATCAGATTCAATGTATACATCTAAGATGATGCGCTTTCTTGTCTTCCATTCATACAGGGAAGCTTTTCAATAGCTAAAGGATGGTAAGTGTGAGAGGCAGAGGCAGGGCAAGTACATTCCAAAACTTCCCCTTTGGTTTCAAGCAATCTAAATGATTACACTTCGAACTCCAAAAAGAAATAACCCAATAACAATGGAGAAACCCCTGCTCTATCAAAGCATGGGTGTAGGATTCAGCAACCTAACATGGCGGCTAAATGGACAAACAAGATATTAAGAGGCATGCTATCATTTCAACTAAAAATTCTAAATTTCACAGGCTATGAAGGACTTGCTCACAAATTTATTGATAGCTGGACGAATTATTATAGCCAGGGAGTGGAAGGGGCAAGCAGAATATAAAATGGAAGAATGGTATAAAGAGGTGTGGGATATAGCTATTAACAATAAATTAACATATGCCATTGAGGTAAGACGGGGAATATGCAGAAGAAATGATTTTGAGGAGATATGGAGGGTGTTCGTAGAATTTGTACTGTTAAAATGGAAAGGGATCAAACCATCACAAGAGGTGTTGTACTTTTGGGAGGTTGGATAGTTACAATGGAATGGTGGTGAGGTGCACATGTTTATTCTTATTTATTTATTCTTATTACTTTGTCAAAATAAATAAATAAATAAATAAATATTGAAAAAAGAAAAAAGGGGGAAAGAATTAATAATAATTAAAAAATTTAAATAATGAATGGTACATAACTATACAAATATTATTTTTTTTAAAAAAAAATCAAACACAGGTTTGTCAGTTAGTTCCCATATATTTTAAAGAAAAAAATTCTTTTCAAAAATTGTGCAAACATTATGACTTCATCTACATATATAAGTGTATGCACTTGGGATACCCTTTTACACAGCCAAGTAACTCTTGGGAAATCTAGCCAAGCCACAGCAGGTTCTGCCAGCCTGGTTGGAAGCTTTGTCCAAAATTGCTCCCCCTCTTGGCTGTATATGAAAAGTCAGAGTGCAGAGAAAAACTTCCACAAGCACTCCCATAATTCATGCCATATTCCCAGTACAGTGGTACCTTGGGTTAAGAGCTTAATTCGTTCTGGTGGTCCGTTCTTAACCTGAAACTGTTCTTAACCTGAAGCACCACTTTAGCTAATGGGGCCTCCCGCTGGAGCACGATTTCTGTTCTCAACCTGAAGCAAAGTTCTTAACTCAAGGTACTATTTCTGGGTTAGCGGAGTCTGTAACCTGAAGCGTCTGTAACCCGAGATACCACTGTATATGTGAGGTCTGCCAAAGTGACACCCCCCCCAGCATGTATAGGTCACAAAAAGCAGAGGACCTTCTTTCCAGGAAGCTTCAACTTACAAGTAGGCCAGAGATCTCCAAGCTAGCTTTTTTCCTGTTTTTTAAAAAAGGGGGGCAGTCAGATCCAAAAGGACCGTTTAAGACAATGGAAAAGGTGACTGGTAACAATGTGAAAAATAAATTAAGTAGGTCCAGTTTCCCCTAGAACCCTAGGTCCTAATCAAGCATTCCCATTTCTTTTCCCGCAGTCAAAGACACACCCCACAGTCACCACAATGTTCGAAAGTGTTTCTCATATGAATGAAATAATTCTAAAACATGGAGTCCCCTTTCATGATTAGTCACTCATGTGAAGTTGTCAGTGTATGCACAGAAAAGAAAAATGCATGGGTGTTTTGTAGCAGCATGCACTTTGCACGCAAATTGCAATCGCATACCACTGGGAAGTTCTGAATTTTGCTTTTTAAAAGCCCTGCTTGCAGCAGTCTTCCATTCTGTTGTAGTAGGGTAGAAACTAAATGCTAGCCTTATTGTTTTGATAGCAAAGAGCTCTGGAACTGGGTTTTGTTTTTGCAGAACTCCTTAAAACCAGCATGTGTCAATAAACTCAAAAAAATTTTATTTTTTATTTTTGTGGATGGCTTTCTTAACCTATTTGAATATACCGTATTGAATTTCTTGCACTGGATCTTCTTGTATAGTGCATCTTATTGCATTCCGCTAGAATTTTCACGGACAAAACAATGTTAGGAATGCCAAATACAGAACATTCATGGACTCAATGACCTTTCCATCCTTTCCTAATTGTATAGTTCTGTGAATAATTACTGCAGGAACAGTTTGTAATATTTAGAGCAAGTCAACAGATTCCAGTCTTAGTTGGTTCTCACCAGGTGTTAGATAAACACCCTGGAGCAAGCTAATAGTAACCAAGGTTTGTAGTCATTAATTTGATTATGCATCAGTGCTCCTTCTTAGAACTTAGTAGTGTCTAAATGAAGTAAAAGAAATAAATCACCTTTGTTGTTTTGCTGTATGCCCAGCATCAGTTTTTAAAATGGGCATACACTTCATAAATCATTTCATGTGGGTGGGGAAGGTATTAATAAAAATGGTGGAAGGAACAGGGAATAATTGCATAAAAATGTAATAATGTAATCTTCTCCAAAGCTATATGTTATAGGCTCTTAGTGGCATTTTAACAATTTGCTACATTAGGTAGCACTATGAGTGAGACAATGGCCAATAACTATACTTATGAAGTGGCAGCTCTAAACATACAGAGAGATGGTCCATCTATAATTTCTGGCTATGAGGTATGATCAGTATCACTGTACACCCAACAACTATTCATAAGCCAAAGGATACAGGAGACATGTTAATATCTGGCATAAGCAAAGGTTACAAGCAACCATCACAGCCAACACATGGCAAGTTCATGTGGCACAATAAATGGCGATTTGTTTCCAGCTAAAGAAATTTAAAGATGAATCTGCTTTGTTGAAAATACAAGGAAGTCAGGTTTTAATCTATTACATCCCCTGTGGAGGCTATTGTACAAAAAATGGTCACAAGACAGCGGCTGTCAAACTACAATATTTATACTGCAAAATTACCACAGCTCATTGGACACTCCTGATGATACAGGAGTAGGTTGATTTTCTCAAAGGAGAGGACAAAAATGTAGAGAGATTAACTGAGTCAATATTCAGCTTCTACATATTAAATAAAAACCTACTCCATTTTATTCCCTAAAACTCCTGTCTTTGGAAAAATCGGCCACATCATCCTGATTAAATAAAACAGAAGGACCCAATCTAAATTCACTAAAATCAATTAATGCTTTTAAATTTTTAAAAATGAAATAAATATATCTCACTTTGCCTGTCCTAAAAAACTGTCGAGTCTGATTCACAAGTGACATATTCCTGAGAATGAATTGTGTATGCTTCCCATTTCTGGAAACCCAGGAAAGCACATGTGCTTATGCAAAACATGCAGCATGCTTTCTGGATTCCAGCTCAGAACATGCAACCCTAAAGGTGAAAGCAACAGCATTTCCTCAACTAAAAATGTAGTATGTTAATTGTCCTTACATCATTGTATAACAAATGACACAACGAAACAGCTAACAACCAAACTTCAAGCTTTGCGAAGTCCTTCAATGGGAGCTGGATTTTTGTTTTTGTTTTTTTCCTTTTTCCTCATGAGCAGGAATCACCCTGGAGTTGTCAACTGAGCACCATCTGCCGTGTTATTTTAGAACAGGAATCCTGACAATCTTTGCCAAATAAAGGAACACTTTCCCCCTCCAGATATTCCATCTTCTGCTCAGTGTGATTCCATAAATCTTGGTGGGGTATAGGGCACCGAAGTGCCCTGTGTGTGTATTGGGGGAGGGCATGCACTGTAGCTCACAGGAGAGTTTTGCTTTTTGGAAGAGGTGGAGAAGTAACGCTTAATTTCTGAAGTAAGAAGTGCCAGGTTTTTTTAGCCTGCCTGGAGACAAAGCTAAACATGGCAGTATTAATACAAATGGAAGTTGTATAATATGTATATACATTAAATTAGAAAGCAGGCATTTCTGCAACCCTCATATCAAGACTCCTGCTGAGAGACCTTACCCTTCTGTCAGGGTCATGATCCAGATCAGACACCCTGTATTTCCTTTTTATAAAAAGAACCACCATTGCAGCTACAAATTATATGAATGTTAGCATATTTAGTTTGACCATGGATCCGATACCTTTTGGCCTGGAAACTCTTTCCCCAGTTCCATATGTGGGGGCTGTTTGACTATACACTGAAGAGAGGAAAAGGCATTACTATGTCACGCATTAGCATCCTGGCATGAAACACAGTTTCCATGGCCAAACAATACTCTATGGCCAAGTATGGTAAGGGTACAAAAAAGAAAAATGGCCTGAGGATCTGGAGATAAAGAATTTCAACAAGAGAAGCCACTGAGTAGGCACAGATATCCGATTGCCTAACCAGGAAGTGTTGGTATTTGAGGGGGGGGGAGGATCCAAATTATTCCACTCACTGTAGTAAAAATAGAACTAAATAATTGATCATTTTACCACCTGAGGTGATATGCCTCATTGGTAGAGCAACCCACAACTAAATCTGCATCAGACATATTCATCTGTTGCACATGCGCTAACAGATGGTGAAAATAGTGAGAGAAATGTCAATAGTTATTCAATAAAATGCCTGTTCTTGGCCACATAATTACATATTTTGACATGGGACTTCTTCTGAAAGTCCAGTTTGGAACAGGCCTCATTCACACATCACATGAAGCTGAGCAATTATTTAGCATGAATCTGTGACCATCTGGTCCTCAGGAGAGGATATTATTGCTACTTTGTTCCTCACCCATTTTGATGCTGTGTTGCACTATCTAAGCAATGGCTTAGCTTAGCATGTCATCTGAACACATGCTTTTGATATAGCGCTCTCCAGGCTAGCCAAGAGTTATTAACCAAGGTTTGCCCTATGGTTTGTCTGGGCGGGATAAATCATGAGCCTGGGTTTGGATGACATGGCATAACCACAGCAGCATAATGAGCAGAGACAGCAAAGCATCCATGAGCAGCTCCTCAAGAAGCCTATACACTTGTGAAATCATCACATTAGAGTGATGTACAAACATCATTGTAAAAATGGAAGAACTGGAAATACTGTAAGGCAACAATTTGAAAGGATATTTACTTGGAAGTACAACCCACTAAAATAAATGGGACGAGTCTAGGCTAAAGTGTCTTGCATTCAAACACCTAGAGGTAAGCATTTCATCAATTCGCTGTAAAGTTTATTATGGTGAAAATACAAAATTGATAATACTTGGTAAGCATCACATGATTTACTAGTTGCTATGGTTCAAGCCATTCTTGCTTATGAGTTTGTAACGTGACAGCAGTAAAGAATCAGAATTGGATTTTTAATTAAATCCTGTCCAAAAATCATATTTGCTGCTCTCTATATGAACTCATAGGCCAAAAAGTGTGCAAAGTCAAGACAACTCAGCAGAAGGATCTTGTGTCTGCTAATTTAAAAACCCAACAATATTCTTAGTCCAGTGGGATGTACTTTTAACTATCAAGTATTACATAACCCTTGGACAGAAGATGCACAAGAATATATGTCAACAGTAAGAGTGTGAAAATTTCTCATCCAGATTCCTCGATCTTCCTTTCCTTCCACAATAATTACTTCAAACCCAGCTGTTTCCAAGTCTATTGTGCTTCCAGAACTTTGTAAGTAAGTTTACTTTAACTCTTACACGCCACAATACTGAACTCAAAACTTACAAGCCCCTGCTTTGATGTACATTTAAAAGCTGTGTATGTACATGTACATAGATGATAACCCATTGACGTCTGAAAACCAGCAGTTTACACTAGTCTAGAAGTAGTGTTATATATGATTAGAGATTCACAGACATGAAGCATCCATGGATTAATCATGAGACAAGTCTACATTATAAGACCAGGGAGTAAAGTTACCAGAACCATAGCTAGAGCTGTTCCCAGCACCAACAACATAAAATGAAACCTGGGAATACATGAAAATGAAACATACAAGATTGCCTTCTAACAAATCAGACTGCTGGTCCATCTAGTCTAAACTTCTTTGACTGTCAGTAAATTTCCAGGGTCTCACAGAGGGAGGTATTTTCCAGCCTTGCTATGCAAGAGCCTTTAGCTGAAAAGCAAAAGGGACTAAAATGGATACCTCCAATAAGCTATGGCTCCTCCCACATTACTTTTACCCATATGCAGTTCCACTGTTCTATTCAATGAAAATGCCAGACAACCCAATTCCATCTATGTCAAGAATGTCAGTCTCTGCTGCATCTGTTTCCCTATTCCAAATCTCAATCACCTATTTGCCAGTGCAAGGGAAATTAGGTCATTCCCACAGGCCTTAGGATGTCTCTAGTCTGCTATGCATATTATTCCAAAACATCATTCCTCATACAATACTTCTGCTCAAGAGCTGGGACTGTAGAATAGGAGGCAGCTACCCCAGTGGTAAAGGTGAGTTACTCTCTCAAGCACCAAGTCAAGGGACAAGGGGTCAACATACACTGCAGTTCTTGTGTTAGGCCTGAGCCTAAAGTCTGCTATAATAACAAAGGGGAAATGTTGCAGCTTTTTTGTCAAATGACCTAGAACCACCCATCAAAATGTAATTTTTAAAAATATGCTGCTCCTATATTTCCTACAGAAATATCCAAAATAGTTGCTTATACATATTTTTGCATTGCAAAAAAGTTAGAAATGAGGCAGAATACAGGCAGACTGTTGTATTTGGTGAAAGTTTGTTTTTGGTAGGGAGAGATTTATTTCATGATCCCTTTTTTTATAGTTTCAAACTGAAAGCTGTCCTGCAATCCCATTATGTACACGACAAGTATGAACACAGTGACATGCCGAAATATTTGCCTTCCTCCTGTATCAGCGGTGCACAGTACACCATGAACTAACTTCCTTTGACCTAGTTCCTGAGAAGTTTTGGAAGTGCGCATCTTATTTTGTATGCAGTATCCGCAGTATTTTTGCTAGCAAGGAGCAACTGAGCCCAGCCCTTTGGTTAAATTATCTGTAAATGTTTTCTCCTGCATTGGCTAAATTTCTCTCCAGAGATGTCATATGGAGACATTTTTGAACAAGCGCCCATGCCCTTTTCAGAGTACATTAATTCTCTCAGAAAAAAAGTGTGAAGCAGAGAACATAAGGCAGAGAGAAAGGGGGCTTGTCTTGCACAGTTAAAACTACTATATGAACAGCTTTTCTCAGAATTCATTATTCTAAGATTATCCTTTGGCTCCCCCGCCCTTCCATTGCCAACACAGAAAGAGTCATTTGCCAGACAGTATCCTCTGATGTGGCTGCACTTCCTGTCACTACTGATAAGGGAAGAATAGGCAATAAAGAAGCAACAGCAAGGTTCTCAGGAAGGGAAGGGACTGGAACAATTAAAACGGGGTTATTAAAAAGCCTTGCATCTTTGAACTTGAGAACCCTGCTGAAGGGCTGGACCAGCAATGTTGCTAGGAAGCTTAGGATTCCATTTTACTTTTGCCAGATAAGTATATTGCTATTGGCCTCAGATCAGAGAGGCCTAATAGATATTTGGGGGACTGGAAGGTGGGGTGGAATAATCAGGAAATAAAACTCTTAAATGGTAGTGAGCAATTGATTGAAGAAAACAGAAGAGCCTTTAAAAACCAGCTATTTATCTGTCTACCTTAAGCAGAAGTGGAACAGGAAATTAATTCAATTTGCCACAGACTTACATTACGCTGTTAAGTTTCTATTTAATTTTAAAAAGAAATCCACCCTCACTCAGCCCCCCCCCCATTCCAAAGCAGAGTTATCAGTGGACAAGCTAGTAATTGAAGCTTATAACGGTCCAATTAAACAGATCTAATCATTATTAGTAGGTAGACTATAAAGTATGGAATAAGCTTGAAAATGAAAGAATTAAAAAGGGAACTGCTTAAAAGGATAAAAGACCTTCTTCAGAAGTCATTTTGTTACCAACGGATTCTGATTTGCTGAAAAAAATCCTGCACCCATAGGTATTGCCATTACAGTCACAGAAGCCTTTTACACAGGTTACCACTCTCTGTGTTTTATTTTATTTTATTTTATAATTTTTATTAAAGATTTTTTAAATACAACAAACAAAATAAAACATACAAAAATGTCATGTGTCATAACATATTTTCTGATCCTCCTTGGACTTCCTCATATCTCCCGCTCCTACGTTCCAAATTTATAAAAATTAAACCAGCAATTTCTCACCTTATCCCCACCTTAAAATCCATTTTTACAATGTTATATCTTAAATTTTAGATATGTTTATTTCCTCTTCAGTGCATTAAGATTAACCCAATAATTATCTAAAAATTTAGTTTTTTCATAAATTTAACTTATCTTCATAATTCACTTCATTTGTTTCCATGGTGCCCAATTGTTTATGATCAAACATCCTGCTTAACATTCGTACAATTTACAATACTTTTGCAAATAAATCTTAAATTTTCTCCAATCTTCTTCCACCGTCTCCTCTCCCAGGTCTCGGATTCTGCCCGTCATCTCGGCCAGTTCCATATAGTCCATCAGTTGCATCTGCCATTCTTCCAGTGTGGGTAGATCTTGAGTTTTCCAATGCTTGGCAACGAGTATCCTTGCTGCTGTTGTTGTTGCATACATAAAAAATGTTCGATCCTTCTTTAGTACCCCTTGGCCAACAATACCCAAAAGGAAGGCCTCTGGTTTCTTAAGGAAGGTATACTTAAATAACTTTTTCAGCTCATTATATATCATTTCCCAGAAAGCCTTCACTTTAGGGCAAGTCCACCAAAGGTGAAAGAACGTTCCTTCATTTTCCTTACATTTCCAACACTTATTATCAGACAAGTGGTATATTTTTGCAAGTTTGACTGGGGTCATGTACCATCTGTATATCATTTTCATTACATTTTCTTTCAAAGCATTACATGCAGTGAAATTCAGCCCAGTAGTCCACAATTTTTCCCAGTCCTCAAACATAATATTGTACCCAATGTCCTGTGCCCACTTTATCATAGCCGATTTAACCATTTCATCTTGTGTGTTCCATTTTAACAGCAAGTTATACATTCTTGAAAGTACCTTAGTCTTAGGCTCTAACAGTTCCGTTTCTAACTTCGATTTTTCCACCTGGAATCCTAGCTTTTTATCAAGTTTAAAAACTTCTTTAATCTGAGCATAATGTAACCAATCTCGCACTTTGTCTTTCATTTTCTCCTGACTCTGCAATTTCCAGTTGTCTCCATCTTTTTCTAATATTTCCCAATATTTCGGCCATTTGGCCTCCATATTGAGTCCTTTTCGGGCCTTAGCTTCCAATGGTGAAAGCCACCTTGGAGTTTTGTTTTCCAATAAGTCTTTGTATTTTGTCCAGACATTAAACAATGCTTTTCTGACGATATGGTTCTTGAAATTCCTATTAATCTTAACCTTGTCATACCATAAATATGCATGCCAACCAAACGCATTATCAAAACCTTCCAAATCCAATACATCAGTATTCTCAAGAAGCAGCCAATCTTTTAACCAGCAGAAAGCTGCTGATTCATAATACAGCCTTAAGTCTGGCAGGGCAAAGCCCCCTCTTTCTTTCGCATCAGTTAATATCTTAAACTTAATTCTGGGCTTTTTGCCCTGCCAGACAAATTTGGAAATGTCTCTCTGCCACTTCCGGAAACACTCTGTTTTGTCCACAATCTGCAATGTTTGAAATAAAAACAGCATTTTTGGCAATACATTCATCTTTACAGCAGCAATTCGGCCTAACAAGGAAAGTTTCAATCTTGTCCAAGTTTCTAAGTCTCTCTTAATTTCAACCCAACATTTCTCATAATTATCTTTAAATAGACTCAGATTTTTTGCTGTTATGTTCACCCCTAGGTATTTTACTTTTTTGACCACATTTAACTCTGTCTCTTTCTGAAACCGTTCTGACTCTGTAACTGTCAAATTTTTTCCCAACACCTTAGTTTTCTGCTTGTTTAATTTGAATCCCGCTACCGGACCAAACTCTTGAATCAATTGTAGTACTTTTTTCGTACTAGATTCTGGCTCCTGTAGAGTCAAAACTAGGTCATCTGCAAATGCTTTAAGTTTATATTGTTTCTCTCCGACCTCAATTCCTTTAACCAACCGGTCCCCTCTAATCATGTTCAAGAGCACCTCCAGGACCGAAATAAATAACAATGGGGAAATAGGGCAGCCTTGTCGTGTTCCTTTTTCAATTTTGAACTCTTCTGTAATCACATTGTTTACTATCAGTTTAGCCTTTTGTTCTGAATAAATTGCATCTATCCCATTTCCAAAACCCCGTCCCACTCCCATCCCTTCCAAATTTTCCTTCATAAATTTCCAAGAAATATTATCAAAGGCCTTCTCCGCATCAATGAAAATTAACACTGCTTTTGTGTTGATATTTGTTTGCAATAGTTCCAAAATATCAATAATGTTCCTTGTATTAGCAAACAAATGTCTACCTGGGAGAAAGCCTGCCTGGTCCTTGTGAATTACTTGGTTCAAAACTTTTTTAAATCTACTTGCTAAAATGTCTGCAAATATTTTGTAATCCACGTTTAAAAGAGAGATGGGGCGGTAGTTCTTAAGTTGAGTCTTTTCAGTTTCCAATTTTGGTATCAATGTGATAAACGCTTCTTTCCACGATTCCGGCGCCTTCTTCCCCTCCAGAATTTCATTGCAAACCTCCAACAATGGTTGTATCAAATAGTCTTTCAATGTCTTATAGTACTTGGAGGTGAGCCCATCTGGCCCTGGGGATTTGCCCAGTTGCGTGTTCTGAATGGCTTGTTCAATCTCTTGTCGTGTTATTTTAGAGTTCAGGATTACTCTATTTTCCTGTGATAATTTTGATAATCCATTTTTTTTCAAAAATTGTTTTATCTCCATTTCATCTTGCGGCCCTTGAGTATATAATTTTTTAAAATATCTCTGGAAGCATTTTCTGATATCCACAGGGTTCTGAATATTTCTTCCTTCAACCTCTAAATTTGTAACAGTATTTAATTTTTGTCTCTTCTTCAACTGCCATGCTAGCAGTTTTCCACATTTGTTTGCCGATTCAAATGTTCTTTGTTTCATTAATTTAATTTTCCACTCTATTTCCTGATTTATCAATTTGGAATATTGTGCTTGGTAGAGTTTAATTTCTCTCAGAATCGGCTGTGACTTCAGATTTAATCTTAACTTCTTCTCAAATTCTTTAATTTTCTTCAGAATCTTATCTTTTTTCTCATTTTGTGTCCTTTTCTTTACAGCATTCTGTTGTATCAAGAACCCCCTCATCACAGCCTTACTTGCGTCCCAGATAATTCTTTTTTCCACTGTAGTATTCAAATTTATCTCAAAATAATCCTTCAGGACTTTTTGGGCCTTCTTGGTTATCTCCTGATCTCTGAACAAATTGTCATTCATCTTCCATCTAAAGGAGTCGGTTGGTAGTAGTGTCATAACCATCTTTACAGCATTATGGTTGGAGCAGGTCTTTGGGCAGATTTCCACCTTTCTGGTCTTAGGTGCCAGACCTCTAGATATCCATATTTGGTCGATTCTCGTCCATGTCAGTTGGGCTTCAGAAAAGAATGTTCCTTCTCTTCCCAAGGGGTTCTTTGTCCTCCAGATGTCAATCAAGTCCATATTGTCAGTCAGTTCAAAAAAGGTCTTAGGTAGTCTGCCATCTTTTGTAACATTTTGATTATGTGACTTATCCATGTTGGTTGATACCACGCCGTTCATATCTCCCATCATAATGATGTTGTCATAGTCCAGATAGTCCAGGACGCTCTCATGCAACTTCTTGTAAAATTCCGATTTCCCCTCATTTGGTGCGTAAATTCCTAATATCAAAAACTTCTCTCCTTGGTATTGTATCTCGATTGCCAAAATTCTTCCTTGCTCATCTTTGAACAAAAATTTAGGTGACAGGCTCTCTTTTACATAGATCACCACTCCTCTTTTCTTAACTCGATCCGAAGAAATAAATTCTTGGCCTAATCTTTTATTTATTAGCACTTTTCTGTGGAGCCTAGTCACATGTGTTTCTTGCAAACAAATAATGTCCAATTGTTCTTTTTTCAATATATGAAATAGTTTCCTCCTTTTTTCCGGGGAATTGCACCCATTAATATTCCAACTCAACAGTTGCAGAGACATCCTAAACAATTCTGTTATTTCTCTAGGGGTGGTATCTTTTTCTCTGAGTCTCCAGGTTCCAAGGGTAGAAGTACAGCAGATGCTCCAGGCCCAAATGGTGTTTCAATTCCTTTCTGAAGGTCCTCTCCGTAGGCAGTCAAGAATTTATCTCTGTCTTCAATTGTTTTAATTTTGACTCTCTGTGTTTTAGATGATATGGCTGTTTGCCAGTAATTTAGCTTTAAATATGAAAATGGATATCCAATCCAGTTTTCTAGATATAATAATAGCACAGAAGATTGATGTTATCATTCCACAGCCCAATGACTATTTAAAATGCTTTTAAGCTGAACTTACAAAGCTCCAGTGACTTCTAGAATTGCAGGAACTGTTAAACAGGAAATAAAATTAGCAATCTACAATAAAATACAAAAGCAATTCAGCATTTCATTTTTTTCCAACAGCATGAACATGGACAGTCCTTGTACAACAAATCAGTAACATTGCAGTATATTTCTGGGCTTACTGGTGGGTGGTGGGCAGGTGAGAAGAAACAAAATATACTCTCATCTAGAAGTTAATCATACACTGCCAAGGCAATAAAATATAGGTTTCCACTGATGAATGAGACCATACCAGCTAAAAGACGCTTAAGAGTTTAAAGGAACTCCCAGACAGCCAAGTTTGCGATTGGATCTTCTATGTTACAAGCCACAGTAAAGCAGTTCTTTATTCTGTTTTCTCTTGTGAACTATCACTTTAAAAATTCTGCATTTTTTCCAGTTCTTTCACAGCCAAAGAAGATCTTGCATTCAGAAAGTTCAACAGAATATTTCTCCTGACAGCCTGACTGAAACCTAATCATGCTGCTTTCAGTCTTACTCAGATTTTCTGTTTCAAAAATGATATCTATTCCTTCTATGGCTGAAATCACTGGGGTAGAGAGGAAACAGAGTTGATACAACTCAAATTCCCTTTGGCACAGAGTACTGTGCCAATGACAAAAAATATGTGGAGGTGTAACTGTAATGTTGCCTTCCCAACAATAGGTGTTGCCATACCCAGAATTAGTGCCATTACTCCAGTTTGTTCTTAGCAATATAGTTGTTCAGTTCAACAATCAATTTGGCCTCATCTTTTCTCTAGCCAGCAGCCAAATAGTTAATGACAGCAACCTAGCCAGTAACTTCCATGAGCTCAAGCTGCTGCCAACAGCTGTTATTTCTGATTACTGTGCTATCGCCCAGTGAACAGACAGAAGAATGAAAGTTAACCTGCAAACAAAATAAAACTGAAAAATGCACTAAGCATAGCAAGCTACACAGGATACAAGACTGCATCTACTATATTAATAAAAATAAGGTTGATTATTGTGTACAGATCCAAGAGTAAAACCCTAACAAGTATGTGTCCTAAAGTATCCTACTTCTTTAAAAAGAAACTAAAAGAAAACAGCCAGTCTGGCATAATGGTTAGTGTTGGACTAGGACCTGAGTTAGGAGAGTTCAAATCCCCACTCAGCCATGAAGCTCACTAGGTGACCATGGGCCAGTCAACATCTCTTAGCCTAAGCTACCTCACAGGGTCCCTGTAAGGATGAAATGGGGAGAAGGAGAAGGAGAAGGAGAAGGAGAACCATGTACACCACCTTAATATCTTTGGAAGATAAAGGTGGTCTCTAAATATAATAAATAAATGCCAGCATAAACAAACCTGTCCACATATTTCAACACTACTTGCTACTTTGGATGCCTCTGGCACAATCAGTTCACAGAACATTCCTATTGTAAAGGTAAAAAAAGGTGAAGGACCCCTGGACGGTTAAGTCCAGTCAAAGGTGACTATGGGGTTGCAGTGCTCATCTCGCTTTCAGGCTGAGGGAGCCGATGTTTGTCCACAGATAGCTTCCTGGGTCACGTGGCCAGTATGACTAAACCACTTCTGGCGCAACTGAACACCTGTGATGGAAGCCATAGTGCACGGAAACACCGCAGCGGTACCTACTTACCTACCTGCACTGGCATACTTTCAAACTGCTAAGTTGGCAGGAACTGGGGCAGAGGAACGGGAACTCACTCCGTCGCAGGGATTCAAACCGTTGACCTGCTGATCAGCAAGCCCAAGAGGCTCAGTGGTTTAGACCACAGTGCCACCCACATCCCATTCCTACTGTATCCCTACTGTATGATGTTAACATAGGGGTGTGTTATTGCCCCAACTCTGTTTATTATCTTCATTGCCATAATCCTACACATTTTCGAAGGGAAACTCCTCACCAGAGTAGAAATCATTTATCAAACAGATGGAAAGCTCTTTAACCTGAGTAGGCTGAAAGCAAAGAGTAAGGTTACCATAACTTCCATCACAGAGCTTCAATATGCTGATGACAATGCAGTGTGTGCACACTTAGAGAATCACCTCCAAACCATCCTAAATATCCTCGCAGAAGCTTACAAAAAGCTTGGCCTATCACTCTACATCCAAAAAAAACCAAAGTGCTGCAGCAACAAGCACAAAACAACTGCTCTGCAGCGCTATGAATCCAACTCAATGCTGTAGTGTTGAAAGGTGTCAATCACTTCTCCTACCTGTTACAGATAGGTAGCCGTGTTGGTCTGCCATAGTCAAAACAAAATTAAAAAATCCCTTCCAGTAGCACCTTAAAGACCAACTAGGTTAGTACTTGGTATGAGCTTTTGTGTGCATGCACACTTCTTCAGATACACATGTGTATCTGAAGAAGTGTGCATGCACACAAAAGCTCATACCAAGTACTAACCTAGTTGGTCTTTAAGGTGCTACTGGAAGGGATTTTTTTATTTTGTTTCTCCTACCTGGGCAGTTATCTGTCTACAAGGGCCGACATTGATGCTGAAATCCAGCATCACCTGAGCTCTACAAGTGCAGCTTTTTCCTGATTGAAGTACAGAGTGTTTGAGGACCGGGACATTCACAGGGAAACTAAAATGAATGCTTACAAAGCTGTTGTACTACCAACCTTACTGTATGCTTGTGAAACATGGACCACTTATAAACCCATCTCCAACTCCTCGAAAGATTTGATCAATGGTGTCTCCAAAAAATTTTACATATCACTTGGGAAGACAGGTGAACTAATGCCAGCGTACTGGAAGAAGCAAAGATCACCAGTGTCAAAGCAATGATTATTCAACATCAACTTCGTTGGACTGGTCATGTTGTTCGGATGCCTGATTATAATCTTCCAAAGCAACTATTCTATTCTGAACTTACAAACGCCCTCAAGGCAAATTTTAAAAAAATGTAGTATAAACACTGACAAGTGGGAAACACTGGCATGTGAGCACTCCAGTTGGAAAACAGCTTTTACCAAAGCTGTTGTGGATGTTGAAGATGCTCAAACTCAAGACGAAATGTGCTAAGAGGAAAGCACATTTGGCAAAACCCCACCATGATAAACTCCTGCCTGAAAATCTATGTCCCCACTGTGGAAAGATGTGTGGATCCAAAATTGGCCTCTGCAGTCACCTACGGACACACTGTTAAGACCTTGTACATGGAAGACAATCTTACTCAGCTATGAGTGATCACCAAAGGAAGAAGACTTACTGCTTTGGATGCCTCTGACACCATCAGTTTAGAGAGCATTCCTACTGTATGACATCAAACTGAAAAGGTGGAGTGGTGAGTTTACATTTTTAACATCTTTAATATTGAATACATACATTTATGTTTAATGAAATAACTCAACTATTTACTGTAACAGGTAACACTCCTAAGGAAAAACCTAACAACAAATATCATTGCTATCTATGTTACTTAGGACGTCAATATTTATTTTTCATTTCTAGTGCTCTAAATAAAACCAGCATTTTCATTCATATTTTAAAGGTGGGTGAGCAGAAGTTAGGACAGAATTATTTACCCAAGAGTATTCAGGATCCTTGGGGTGAATGGATTAATGGCAAAACTTGTAGCAGTTTCAAATGGCAAAGTGATTTATGATTAATAGTAGTATCTCATCTGCGACAACCATGTGCAGCAGGTTATCACCATTCCCATTTTATAGATAACTGAAAATTGACTGAAAAATTGTTACATGCTCAAGGCCCCATTATCAGTTCGTACATCAGGTGGTTCTTGTCTAACGCTGCCCTGGTTCATTTCACAAATGCTAATTCCTTTCAATATAAAAGATCACAGATTAAAGACCAGATGATAGAAAACCAAAATACAGTTAAACTAAAGCATAGGGGCATATACACACTTTAAATTGAACTGGGGAAATTATCAAACACCACCTCCATGTTTCATGCTCACACCTGTCACCACAAAATACTTCTTATTTAAGGTGCTTCTGTTCAGGGATCAATCTATGCCTTTCCATCCCATTCCAGTCATCCATCCCCCAGCCAAACAGTCAATCAAAATCCCATCCCCACTGAGCCAGCTTAGTCCTCTTATTGAGTGATTTTGTTTTTCCTTTGGAATTTCTGTTCTCCATTTTGACTTGGGGGGTAGAGTTTATGTATGGGACATATTTGTGCCTAATCCAAGCTTTAGTTTATCTGTTGATGTCTACAGAAAAGTCTCTTCCAGCTGTAGGAACACTGAAAAATAGCTTATCTACAAGAACCAAAAAGTGACTGAGCCACACAAATATATAGATATATTCAGTCCTCCTGTTCTAGCTACTCTATTTTCCATTAAATCTAACTGGATGGAACTCAACATGCAAATGTCTGCAAACAGCCCATGTGCAAAAAAACAAGAGAGGTAGGGCTTTCTTTTACACACTTTTAACCCTCGTGTGTCCAGGAAAATGCCTAAAGTACACTCCATATCACTGGGTCATCACAGTGCTTTTGGGGTACCCATCCTGCCTTAGGTTCTTTTCTGCCATTTTTTTCTACTTGTGCATACCTCACATTGTGAGTCTGCCAGTACCAATCTCTTGTGTGTTGCTGATGTAGTTTTGACTACACAAGCCCAAGCCCAGAGAGACTTGAATCAGCATTAGTATACAGATATTCATTTATCAGTACCATTTTCAGGATTTGTCTCTTTTGTTTCCTTTGGTGATATCAGTTCTGAAATAAATGGAGTGGAAACTATGGCCAGAGAGCTTACATTGTTTTTACAGATGTGTGAAGCCATCTATTTTCCCCAAACAGTCCAGGGGATTTATTGAAGAAAAACAGAATTCACCTTCTAGCTTCTTCCAACACATCTCCCAGTGCTATCTTCAAACAGCAAATGAAAAAATAATATCTGAAAGACTGTTGAGCTGCTTTATTAATCTTGATCAGAAGATGACAATGGTCAATTCAGCCATGACATGTACAGCTATATAAAACTCTTCATAACAGCTGTACAATTTTCCCACTGCAGGACTATATCCTGTGCTGTAAGTGCCTTTAATGCTCATTAAGTATGCAGTTGCCAGGCTGAAGCATCTTTGGTTTGCAGCCCCTGGGTCCTGTGAAAAAGACTGACTAGGGAATCTATAAAAAGTTAGCACAGAGTTATTTTCAGTAATATCACTCAGTTCTTCAGAACAATTCTTTGCAAACAGGCCCTTAAACTGTTTGGGAAAGGGAGGCTGATGATTAGAACATCTGTAATCCTTATTTGGCCCATTATTTACAACACTGCATTTAAATAGGATCGGGGGAAACAGCAGAATTGCCCTCTAGATTTAAGTTTTGCAGGCCTCCCTAGAAGGCACTTTCTTATACGAAGAACTGAACAAATTAGAGACAAAATAGGTGACAAAACATGGGCAGTAACCTTTCCAGCTAGATATTACAAAATACCCTATTGTCTAAGCATTGCAACCAGGCCTCTTACCCCAAATGTTCAAGAGGAAATCAGCACTATGTGGTTTCCTCCATGTTCATATTGTTTTGAAGAGTTGCTTTTGAAATAAACATGACCACTGTTAAATGCAGCTTCATATCTGTAGCTAGGCTGTATCTGCTGGAGGATAATAATATAGTTCATAAGATTCACTTTTTAATTTCAGCTGCCCAAACTACAGGTAGAATTGCTTTTCATGCAATATGGCAAACACGTGCAAGTATGGCTGATATCTATATACCTATATCTCTATATCTCTATCTATATCTATATCTATATCTAAGTTTAATGGTAAACTCCCCAAATAAAACAGAACAGACAAGAAAGAGCCTTTGAAATCTGACTATATCACCTAAGAAGTTAATTGTCGGGGGAGAGACAGGGAAATTTTGTCCTTGTTAATTCTCATCAACCTTTCAGCTGCTTTCGATGCCATCAACCATGGTATCCTTCTGGAGCGACTGTCTGAGTTAGGGGTAGGTGACACCACTTTGCAGTGGTTCCAGTCCTACTTGGATGGTTGTTTCCAGAGGGTGATGCTTGGGGAGTGCTCTTCATCCCCATGCAGCCTTCAATGAAAACACTGAGTGGGATCATCTGGAGTTTTGGAGTACGTTGTGCCCACTCGACTGTTTCAGTCAGCAGAATTGGCACTGCTACAGGTTGCCACATAATTCCTGTTCTGCATTTGTAAGAACTCAAGGAGAAGGAGAAGGGCACAAGGAGAAGGAGACGACAGAGGACGGGATGGTTGAACAGTGTTCTCGAAGCTACCAACATGAGTCTGACCAAACTGCGGGAGGCACTGGAAGACAGGAGTGCCTGGTGTGCTCTGGTCCATGGGGTCACGAAGAGTCGGACACAACTAAAAAACAACACCACTTCCAAACTCCCTGCCTATTGAGATCAAGCAGGCACCTTCAACTGTACTCTTGTGGGCACCTGCTAAAAACATTCCCTGTGGCTGTAACTCTTTAAAGACACTGAGTTCATATACATTCATCCTGCAATGGTGATTCAGGTGTATTGGCCCAAGTTGTTTCACAGTGGAGACTGCTTCTTAAAGTCAACAGCATCACATTTGAGATGGTGGCAGTTTCTCAGACTTGTTTTTCTGTTCCAACTGCACCAAGTTGTGAATCAGCTTCTGTATTAACAGCATCCTTCTTTTTACTGCTGCTGTTGCTGCCATTAAAAGGATTTTTCCTGTGGTTAGTTTATATGCTCCAGCTCATTAACATCTCCTAATACCAGAACCTTAGCCTCATTAAGCATGGCAGTTCTGAGGAACATATTCTCCGTTCATCTTCACAAAGCAGGATTCTCCTTGGTGGCCCAGCTGCAGCACCACATGCTACCAAAAGAGGGATCACCCTAGCAATAAAAATACTACAGGATCCCACATAAGACGCAGTAGGGGGCAGGGATATTTATTAGCTAATGGCACTGTTTACAGGCTGCGCAAGGGCTGGAAATTTCTCTACCATCAAAGCAGCTTCCTTTGCAGAACCATGTGGGTTGTTGTTTTTTTATAGCGAGGCCAGCAAATGCTATTTCTTGACTTGGACACAGCAAAAAATATGGTGGAGGAAGACAACTAGAGAAAAACAAGGAGTCTTGAGTTAAAAAGACACAAAGTGGGAACAATTAGAGATGTATAAAGATTTAAAATGTAGGAGAAAGCACTTAATGAAGTAATAAAATTATAGTCCTTGAGGCAAAAGCTTGGGTCTCCTACCTTAAGTCTGAACTGGCCTCTAATTCCTGTGCAGCCATTGCTTATCTTTGCTGCTGTATCAGGTAGTTACAAAAGGAATCAAACATAAAATCAACTGCGTAAGCTGCTATTTGGGGGGCAAAGTGGGGAAGGGCTAGAACTAATAGTATGCATTTGTGAATATGAGACAAACTGAAAGGCACCAAAATCTAATGGTGAAATATCATTAAATGTTCCGCCAAGACCCTCAGCAATTTTCAATGAATCCTTTGGGAATAAAGTTTGGGAAGCCCTGTCCTAAGAGAACAGATAATATAAGACAGAATTATTATACTGGAAAAATTGCTTGATCCCAAGTAGCTATAATAGGCTGAAACATGAAGTTTACACTTCCTCGTTTCTTTTTAGCAATGCTAAACTGCTTCAATACTGCACCTAAAATTCTGCAATGATTTGATTTCATCAAATAAATGTTCCAAGCAGTTAACACTGCTATACATTTATGTCCTTAATAGCATACCTTAAGGCAGAATGTGAAAATAATTTTAACTCTTGTGTTTTAACAAGTTCAGGAGCATTTTATGCTCAGCTTACAATGTCTGCAGCATCCAGAATATTCTGGGGTCAAGAAAATTCAGATTGAAGGTATAAGTACAAAATTTTACTCTGGTAGCAAATGAAATCCCTACCAACAGAACACACTACTAACTCACAAACTTAAGCTAGAAACCTGAACACCAGTAGTTACAATCTATTCAATACTGCATCATCACACACCTGTCTACTTAAAATAGCAACATAAATTTAAGGAACAATTTTATCAAAGCAACAACAATGCAAAGAGGCTTGTACAATAGCAATCAAAGTGACATCCTTATTGCTGTATCCTACTGGCCTTCTACCAGCCCATAGGCTTTGCTTGCTACAGAACTAACAGCGCTAGAAAAAGAGGTAATTAAACAGTTCCATGGCAAATTCTTATTCACATATAAAAATGTTCTTTCTGAGCAACACAGCTACACTGCTCAAGTATTTTCCCAACCTTCTGATGCAGGAGCACCAATTGTTGCCATTGTTCAAGTGCACAAAATCATTGGTCATTGAACAAAGGGGTCAAAACAATGGAAGTCTTGAATCTGGTTAACTTCTGCCGTAGCAGTGGCTATGATTACTTAAACACATAAGTCCATTTCTTGAAATAAGGCTAACACTATTAAAATAACTAATTTACTGCTCAAGGTGCTAGGCCCATAAATATCCAGGCAATCTGTAAGTACTGCTTTTAGCCAAGGGATTACAACTTCATCTGTTACACAAATTATCTTGTTTGTTTTTATCTTGAAATCCAGCTGGGAAATGAAAATCATATGCTAAATACAAAGTACTTTAAAGAGGGTTGCTTTTTTTTAAGCGAAACAAAATAGAGGAACTGCTAAGACTGATAACATTTTCAACACAGGACAGGCAACCTTCAACAGGCTATGGTCTATGATACCACCATTTCCAACATACAGTCTTGCTTGAACCAAATACAGATCAAGTAACATGCACAACTTACTTCAAAAGAGCAATGAGGTCACCAGAAAAGAATCTCAATAAAATTGAAATCCTATTTGTATAAGACTGCGATGACCTTTTGAGGTCTGTGCATTATATGGTCACTGTAGCGAAGATCAGAGAACTATTGTGGTGTTGTTGTTGTTGTTGTTGTTGTTACATTTATATCCCACCTTTCCTCCAAGGATCTCACTCTTCTCCTCCCCAACAACCCTGTGAGTTAAGTTAGGCTGAGAGTGAGTAACTGGCCCAACGTCACCCAGTGAGCTTCATGGTTGTGTGGGGATTTGAATCCTGGTCTCCAAGGTACAGCACTCTAACCACTGCACAACACTGACTCTCACTAGCATTTTACATGATTAGGATTATGCTGTTCTTGTATGCTCCCCCACCTCTAAATCTCTAGCCAGGCGGGGGGGGGGAGGCCAAACCCTCCTTCTGGATAACGCTAGCTACTAGTTGCTTCTATAGCTGTGGTTCCCAACGTGGGGCACACAGTCCACAGGGGGGCAATTTGATTTTTAAGGGGGGCAATTTGAGGATAAATTATTATCAGTGAATGGCCTTTTAGGCTTTCTCCATGTGAATAGGAGTTCACTTTTTGAATAATAAGAATTAAATGTCACCGGGGGTGGGGAGGCATCAGGATTTCAGAGATGCTTAGGAGGGGCATGACCAAATAAAGGTTGGGAACCACTGTTCTATAGCAACATAAGACATATTTTTAGAGTATAATGTGACTTGGTCAGGCCCATTAATGAAGAGACTGCTTTGACCGCCTTCAGCAAACAAACTGCAATCTTACAGATTTTAAACCAAGGGTTGGAAAATACTCAAAAACATCATCCAGAACATCTTCCAATCCTTTATTACCATCTTCATATGCAAGTATATATTAATCAGTGATAACTATCCTCATTATTAACACACTCTGGCATAAGTGTCTATAGGATAGCAACCATCACCCCTCCACTTCAACAAGATTCAAAAACCCCTGCCTCCTGCAACCCTAATAAATGGTTTTTTTAAAAAAAAAAATCCTTTCCTCTGTCCAGGCATATCCGATCAAATTTCACCAGCAACCGGCAACCACATTGGCAATGTTTTTATTATTTTGTTTTGTTTTTAATCAGCTTCCCCATTATCATTATCAACACACCTCTATTCTGGCATAAGTGGGTGGTATTCAATTGTAGGCTTACTCAGAGTAAACCCACTGAAATTAATAGACACAATTAACTTAGGTTCATTAATTTCAAGGGGTTTACTCTGAGTAGGACTTAAATACAATACAGCATGCATAGGTATGGGACCTTTTTCAGTCCAAGACCCACACTCCATTCTGTAAAACCTTCTAGGAGACCAGTGGGCATCAAATTTATTTTCATCAGAGCAGTGCATCTCAAAATTTAAATGCAACTACCCCTGCCACAGCCTTGCAAAAAAAGACCCTGAGAGATCATTTAATACCTGCAATTCCATACTTAAATTGAAGACCAAACACACACGGCATCCAGTGATAGAAAAAGCTGAGGAGGGCTTGCATGAACAAGGCTGGAGTGCTAAGTTTAGGCCCTGGTCATGCTAGTGTTTGTAAGCCAAAGCTCACTCCTATGTCCTGCTTCATATCCACCTTTCATTCCAGAGAGAAGTATGGAGAGCCTTTCATCTGTTTCACAGAAGAGAACGCTTTGTTGTTGTTTCTGAATTTACACTGCTTTCAGAAACACATATTGTAAGCAACAGCTAATAAATTTAATTCTCATTTCATACACACCAAAGAAACAGCAAATCACCTCCTGTGAAACTGGAGACGTACACCAGTATACTGGGTTACTTACTGCTACACTTTTTTAAAAAACAACAACGCTTTGTCAGCAGTCAAAACATGGCCTTAAAAGTACCAATAGAATCCCTAGCAGCACAAACTCCCATTCTTTTGTCCCACTGCATTAAATGCCTATCAAATGTCACTATGTGACACTTTATGAAAGCACCCTACTAGTCAGGCCTGACAGGTGCCAATACCCTAATATGATAATTTCACTCTGTCAGTAAAAACATTTCTCTTCTTATAGACTTTTATACCCTTTACCCAAGATGTGATCAATCACTGACTTTTTCAGTTAAGTTTCATTTGTCTGGCTCATGAGTACCAGTAAAAAAAAGAGGGTGGGTGGGTGGGAGAGGAGAGAATGAGAAATTCCAAAACTAAACTAAACATTTACACACCTGATCCTCGTTGTCCTTCCATTTGCTGGCTTCTTTCCAACGCATACAACCATCTATTTAAATTTCTATCTGCATTATGGTTTCAGTGGATTAAATCCAGTCCTTTGAAACTGACATGGGAGAAGCAAGTTTAAAATAGTTTCTGCAAACATACAATTAAAACAATGAGACACAAACTGGACTTCCTGCTGAACATTTGACGGAGACGCTTCAAGGAGGCTCTTTTTAGATAACCCAACTCAGAGATCTATGCCCACCTTCCATTGTAATTTCAGCATGCTTTCCAATTACTGCATAATTTTGCTAACACTTTGTATCAAATCTAAGACCATTTGAACCTGTAGTCAAGGCTTTCTGGTTGGTTTGAATGACCCAGGAGCAAACAAAGAAGCTGTTACACAAAAGTGTGATTTAAATAAGCCTCCTGCAATTTTAAAGACTGAATGAAGCTGTATTCTGAAAGTCTTTTAAATTTACAAGTATTAGGGGGGGAAATTCCAGCATATTAAAATAAACAAAGCAGCATTGTAACTATGCTTTGGTAAGAGCGTGTGGCCACAATCCCATGCCCACTTACCTGAGAGTAAGCCCTAATCACACATCTTTAGATTTACATACATAATTCTTAGAAAGCAAAGTTCTGTTTATTCCTCAGCTGTGTAGAAGCTGTCAGCAGCATGTATCCATGGAAACTGGTCAGTCAAGCAGACAAACGATCCAATGACCTTGAGTCAGATTTTTTTAAAAAACAACGGCCACCACCCTCTCTTTTTTGAAAGTCAGTGATGTCACCATCCAAAAGTACTCAGGAGCACTTCAAGCTGCCAGCTAACAATGAGTAGTTACAAAAAATTTAATAACTGAGGTCAGTTCAAGCAAAGGAGATTGTATTAACAGAGTTGGCCCACTGTTATCACTTAGGATGTTGTCAGAAAAGCTCAGGGCTAGTTCAAAGACAAAAGCAGAGGGCAGGAGATGTCTGAAGTAGACTATAGCCTCAACTACTTCTCACTTACGTTCACCAAATACTGTTCTTTGCTTTTCACTCTTACAAGGAACAAGGTGGTGTCCATTGCAGCTTAAGGGTTCCTTGCTGAGAACTTTGTAAACAACACATGACTAAATTCAAGAACAGTTAGAGTATCAGAAGCCACAGCAAGACAAACATAATCAATCCTTACTTTACAATTTCTACACCCTGGCAGTATTGTGGGGCACTATAAGCAATAAGATACAACAGGTGCCCACTATCATCACTTTCTGGAAACACATGAACAGGGGTCAGCAACCTTTTTCAGCCGTGGGCCAGTCCACCATGCCTCAGACCATATTTGAGGGGGGGGGGAATGAACGAATTCCCATGCCCCACAAATAACCCAGAGGTGCATTTTAAATAAAAGGACACATTCTAGTCATGTAAAAAAATGCCGATTCCTGGACAGTCCGTGGGCTGGACTGAGAAGGCGATTGGGCTGCATCCGGCCCCCAGGCCTTAGGTTGCCTATCCCTGCACTTGAAGATGTTCCAAGAGGTTTTTCCAGCTGGATAAAATGGGTCTTTGCCACAAGTATCTACTTCGGGTTTTAGTCTTGCTTTAAATGTGCCTGCTGTTTTTGTGTTAACTGTTTTTAATTATCTTATGTGTCAATCACCTTGAGACAGTTGTTTATATAAAGCGATTAATAAATCAACTGTATGATGTAGCAGAATGTCAGGAAAAATATTCCTCCAACTTTTACCCTTGCTGATGTGAGACGGCAGACTTTGGGATTTCACTACATTCCTCTACTCTTTCCCCCTTTGGGGTAAAAGATTGCTCTGTAAGTATATTTGGGGTCTATGAGAAGAGATTAAAGAATAGAAATGCTGGTGGGGGGGAATAACTGCAGGAAAAACTACCAATCAATCAGAAAAAAATCCAAAATAATATTTTTTAAAAAATATTGCTTCAGCCTTTAAAAAACTAATTTCTATTCTATTCATTACACTATGACACTAGGCACTTCCCAGTAATGGTAGGTATATACAAATTGCTAGACACTGCATTTACTTGACATTATGTGTGTGTGTGTGTGTGTGTGTGTGTGTGTTTTACATCATTATTTCTACCTTTAAATCATCTAAAAACTGAATGCTCTTGTATTTCCCTCCCCCTGCCAAAAAGGCGAAAAATTGATCTGCCAAATGGTTAACTTACTCCCACACCAGCTAGGATGCTGAATAGTCCAACACATAGCAGCAAATAAAGTCTGAAGGGAGAAGAGTAAGCATTTGAAGACTTCCAAGAAATCAAAACTTTGGTATACCCAGAGACAAAGATGCAAACTACAAGAAAAGTCTGCAAAGTTGATATTTTTTTACGTTTAATGGTCAACATCTGGGACACTAAGTTCACCTCACACCCCAAACCAGCATTACAGCACAATGGAATCCCAAGCTGCATTTAGGGCAACATATTGGGCTCAGATAGTACGTGACCATTACACACTGCTATCAGAACATGATGTGCAGGAAGGGAAACTTCCCATAGTAGACAGGAGCATACTTTCTGCTTCAAGAATGCAAGTTTCCTTTACTAGCATTATATAAATGCACTGTTGGGTAACCATGGAAGGCCAGTAAATTTCAAGAGATGAAAAATGAGGTACATTAAATCGCCGCAACATTTTGATCTCTTCAGATTTTCCTGATGATCTATGTGACTGGTATTCAACTGAAAAATCCTATTGCCTTCTGCTACTGTTTGAAAGGCACTACTTTACATAAAATAACTAAATTGTCAGGTGTTATTTACATAAGGGAAATGAAAGAGTTGAGGACAAGAAGAAGAAGAAGAAATTCAGTTTGGTGACAGAACAAAAGAAAATGGGAAGAGGCGCTTCTTAATGTAAAAGCAATTCATATGCATAAAGTATAACGGCACCGGCCACTTATCAGACCAAAGGGTTCCTATTACATGCGAAGGATGGGAAAGCAATGGGAACTAAATGCATCAACAAATGCAAGCTGAGAAAGGCAAGGGGGGAGGGAAAAGAGGGGGAAAGGGGTTAATAAAATTCAAAGCAGAAAGTAGGAAATGAGATTAAATGAGACATCTTGGCCATGAGGCTGAAGAAGGCCTCAAAGCCAAAAGTGTCTCATCTAATCCAATTTTCTATTTCTAGAATGCATTTTAATAACCCCTTTGTATATGGTACAATGACTTTAGCAAGGTCCATTTTAAGAAGATTTTCCACACTAGGAAGCAAAATGGGTTAAAATAATTGCATACCGCACCTCATACATGAAACACTTTTTTAAATCCCAGTGTCAAATACTGAAGTCATACAATATAAGAAGGCATCCATTTAGAAAGTGCCTTTCCTGACAAACATCCTAGGGCTGTGCCATACAAGACTGTAATACACACACACACACACACACACACACACACACACTTTCCTTAAACCAACTAAAAGGCTGGAGAAAACAGAAATGTCTTTTGCCTGCTTTAAAGCATGGACGTGGAATTTCCTGATCTAATGTCGCTGGGCAGAGAATTTCTTTGCCTTGAGGCAAAACTGTCATAGGCTCTGGCACCTGCCATTTCCAATCTGTACTTGGAAAACAGTTAATATAAAACATTACCCAAGAGGGCATGGTGCAAGATGGAATTCAGGGATATGGAAGCTTAAGCAAATAGGGCTGGGTGCACAGGATGAGAAGTCAAACTAGCTGGAAACTTGTCTTTTCCATAAATGTTAAGTAACTACAGAAATACAAGCCTGATGAAGACCTGCCTCTGTTCAGGTTGTTTAACGTTGTGGAATTGGCCTGAGTAGTAGATAGCTGACCATTTTATTAATGTTGTATTTTATTTTTATATTTTATTTAATATATGTACTTGTTGTAACCTGCCCCGAAGTCTTATGATAAAGAGTGGGACATTTAAAAAAATATACATATACATATACATACATACTAGACTTCATATTGCTCATTAATCTGTACCTCTCCAATACTTGTGCCTTATATATGCAAAAAAGCTAGATTTTCGCTTATTCCTAATGGGACGTACTATAGTAGGCTAACCTTTTGGGTCCATCTACCTGTGCACCAGATACATATGAAAATAATAGCTGTGGTACACTTATGAAACTGCTTACTATCTTGAAGATGGAATGTATGGTTTTCTCTCCACCTAGGACTGCATTTGATCTTTCACGGCTACTGCAGTTTGGTAAATTTAGATACATAGCACAATCCAATAGTGGTAATACAGCAGAGGAGACTGTGTACAAACACACATTCTGGACACTGTTCTGCAGGCTGCAGCATCCAGGAAAATGTGCTATCGGCAGACTAGTTGCAATCATGAAGGACCCTGAAATCTACAGCTAGTTTCTTTTGCACCCTCAAATCCTACTTGGTGCTCTTAACCCAGGTATTTTATCAACCTTACTTGCCTGATTTGCAGAGAGATATTTAATGAAGATGATGATCACATATAAACATGGATTACATTACAGTTCCCAATTAAATTTTTGGTCCTTTATGATAGAGGAACTATAAAACTGCATTCTCTCTTTCCCCTGGATTTTAAATGAGTTGCAAACCCCTTTGACTTGGCATTTTAACTGAGCTAAATAGTTCTGCTGAGGTCAGACTGGAGGGCTTCTGTAATTAGAGCAGGCACATCATTTTTCTGTTTATGGGAATGGACTGCAACTATCCCCCCTCCCTTCCACTACTATTTGTTAACATGTGACAGACACTATCAAGTTAAACACTTTCTTCAGGTATTACAGTTAAGGAGAACATTCAAGTAGAAACAGGGCTCAGCCAAACAGCCTCTCCTCCTGGCATCTGCACATACTGTGCAAACATCTGGAGGGAGGGAGGAGGCTTTCACCTGTACAGGCTTTGATGGGATCTGGAACCCTTCAGGCATTTCTGCAGTATGTACAGATGCCAGGGAGAAGGGCTACTCAGCTTGTCCCTGATGCCATTTGCACATTCTCTGTATTTTGTAAGTTTATCATCTATATCTATATCTATATCTATATCTACATCTACTATATCTCAAACCAATGGACCCATGAATGTAACAGCCCAAGTAGCAGGGATCTGGTTCCAACATAATCAACTAGACACTTCTAGGAAGCTTACAACTTCTCCATTACTTACCAACAGCAGCACTGCTAATCACTCTCAGCATCTGGTATACAACAGTGAGTAGGAACCTATGGTCTTTCAGAGATTATTAGATCACCGGCCATCCTGGCTGGGGAAGATGGAAGCCAGAGCCCATCAACATCTGGAGGGTCATACATCTAGTTCCATCTAGCTATAATGGATAGGAGGAAACTTATTGAAATGAAAATATGGCTTGGTCTGGTCCATATTCTCCCCCCCCCCCCATTATTCTTCTGTTTATCTTTTGTATTGCTGTTTTACTATAAATAAAAGAAAATGCCATTTTAGATTCGTCCTTTAACGTTACTGTCACAACTAGCTGCTTAAGAAAAGTACCCTGCTACTTCAGTGATTAATTAAACTAGATTAAAAAGAAAAAGAGGACTACCACATGAACATGGCAGGAAAATAAGGGATGAGGGAGAATGTATTGTTAGTTCCACAAATATTTCCAGATGCTAGTGCGCTTGAGGACTAGTGCGCTTGAGACTGGCTCAATAAAAAGATGTTGCCTTGCCTTGCCTCCACTCCTCCCCCCCATGAACCATATAGCAACAACTCTATATACTAGATATTTAAGCACCACACAACAGAAATAGTATCCAATGTCTCACACAACTGGATCTAGACCTGCCCTTTCCCAAAGAGCTGTGTTGACAAAATAACAAGATTTCTGTTCTGACCTGTCTGGAAGTCAACAACAAAGTGATCAGCCACCACCCACAAGCCAAACAATATTTAGTATACTATCTGAGCACTGAAGTCAAGGCACAATAGCAAGGTATTAAAAAATCCTCTACAGAAACTCAGTTAATAGCAGAAGGTACATCTGCTGGAACACTGCCCTAGGGTTAAGAGAAGACCACCCAAGTAATCATGAATAAGGAAAGCTAAATGCAGTTAAACAACCAGTGCAAGGTGTCTACTGTTTGGTCCAGATTTAAATTCCTGGTAGTAATCTGTATTTACTCAACATAGCATTTCACTTTGAAGATTGAATGACTAAAACCTTGAAAGCCCTGTGGACTAGCAGGGATCAGCACTGTTGCTGTTTCACTTGCTGAGATGGCACATGCTATCCCAGTATGCATGAACCCCAATAAAAACTGAGTATAATCCAAATGGTACCCTTGAACTCATGAAAGTGATTTTGATCCACCTGTGGCCCCTACTACCAAATGATGAAGGGAAGCTATTTTTGCCAATTCCCCCTTCCCTCTGCAACTCTCCCTACCCCGGCTCCCCTTCATCCTGTTCTAGATAATCCCCTCAACGATCTGGAGCTGATTTTCAGGAGAGACTGGAGGCTGCAGAGAAAGAACTAGCAATGTTGCTCCCTCCTTCTTTTCTATTAACAGATGCTTCCACTGGATCAAAAGTCCATCCATGAGATCAAGGGTACCAACCGGATTCTACCCTCTGTCCTACATATTGAAGACAACAGATCACTTCATGATGAAAGATAAAACTTACTATAATAAATTTATGTTTACAAGGATTCTTTTGTCAACCAGAACAAGGAAAAATCACCACCACCACCACCATCAATTTATTATTTATACCCTGCCCATCTGGCTGGGTTTTCCCAGCCACTCTGGGCGGCTCCCAAAAGAATATTAAAAACACACTAAAACAACAGACATTAAAAACTTCCCTAAACAGGGCTCCCTCAGATGTCTTCTAAAAGTCAGATACAGTGGTACCTCGGGTTACAGACGCTTCAGGTTACAGACTCCGCTAACCCAGAAATAGTACCTCAGGTTAAGAACTTTGCTTCAGGATGAGAACAGAAATTGTGTGGCAGCAACGGGAGGCCCCATTAGCTAAAGTAGTGTCTCAGGTTAAGAACAGTTTCAGGTTAAGAACAGACCTCCAGAACAAATTACCGTAAGTTCTTAACCCGAGGTACCACTATAATTGTTTATTTCCTTGACATTTTATGGGAGGGCGTTCCACAGGGCAAGTGCCACTACCGAAAAGGCCCTCTCTGCCAGGTTTCCTGTAACCTCACTTTTCACTTTTGAGTGAACCGCCAGAAGGTCCTCGGAGCTGGACTCAGTATCTACAAAAAATGTAGCTACGTAAGTGCATGTTAGAGGTTACTAAAAGTGAATTAAGTTATTGTTTTGGGTAGGTCCACACACACAGATCCTTTAGAATCAAAATTTGCTTTAAATAAAGAAATAGTTGGGCCGCGATACCTTTGGATCCAATGGCAATATCTGGAGAGGTCTGTTTCAAAAATCAAAAACAAAATGTAATTTTCCATCTTTTAACAGAGCTAGGGCAAGTAACTGCTCAGTGTTAGAAAAAAAAATCTACTGTTTTATAACTGTTTTATTATAATTATTAGCATAATTATCATATCAATTATTAATGGTTGAGAGCTAATTCAACAGCCTGATAGGGCTAGTTAAGCAGGAGGTAAAGAAAGAAAGATGATAAACTATACAGTGTTGTTGTCGCCAAAGAACCAGATGTGGGTAAAATAGTGCGCCAACAATTGTTCCATACATTCTTGTGCAAAAACAAACAGAAGAATCTCAACAATGCTGTAATAGGTAATTATTTATATGAATATGAAATAAATAAATCGTTATTTTGCATCCGCATGTGCAAGAGCTTGAGCAAACTCTTGCACAAGCAGAATGACATCTTTGGATTTAATGAAGCCTTTCCAGGAGCAGTCAATACCTTTGGGGATAGAGAGGGATACCTCTGGATCCGACTCGTAATGCCTAAGTTGTTTTAAGCATTAAATTAAAAACAGGATCTCAAAGCAGCCTTGACTATAATAAACAAAACTTCTAATAAACTATGGCAGAAGGTTTTAAGTACAAGTGAAATTCTCCAGTAGCTAATGTTCAAAACCAAACCAACTTTTAATGAAAAGGAAATGCAAAGCTCGATGTAGCATGAAATATCTCCAGAGACCTGTTTAGTGAAATTAACTAGTAGTTTAATAGAAAAAAAGCCTGATATATGAGAGTGCTCCAATTTCTTCATAGAAATTAACATTTCAATCCTGTTTTTATCTAGAAGTCATTAAACTGTGCAACATGAATTATTGGAACTGTAGCAGAGAATTAACTCTATTCATCAAGTAAGTCCAAACAGTTTAGAGTGCATCTGTAATGAAAAAATAGCTCCACATTTCTATCTCTTCTCATTAAAGTAAACCAGTTTTCCCTCTCTCAGTATATAAAACTGTCTTCTCTTCATGTAATTTATATTACCATAAGCCAGCTCACATTCTAAACTATTACACGCCTCCAATTAATTTTTGCAGCTTTTGCCTGAAAATTTAATGAGATAGTAGTGTATGAACCTGCTGACTCCAGATTATGTGTGTGCTTCCAATATTAATGTTGGCATAATAAAATAATCTGATAACATGCTTGATGGGAGCTTTGCACTATTGTGAAAGTTGTTAAGGCAATATGTAAATCCATTCCAATCACTTTTCTCCTTTTTAAAAAGAGGTAAAGAATTACTATAGTTAACTAAAATCATAGCAGCAGCTTCCAATCAAGTATTAGAAAATTAAGATGCTCATATATCAAGCATGTTTTCTTTGGGTATTTCCCCCCAGTAATTTCTTAATCAGTGTTTAAATATTATTTTAAAGGGCATAGACCTACTGCAAGAAAAATAATTTGTGCTTCACTGTTACTTGCTCCAATTGAAATATTCAGATTTATTCATACTAGTCTAGCAACCGATAAACCAACCTGTATCCTATCTACCACTGCATGGCCAAACATCAAGTAACGTGTTCTCTGGGTGAAAGAAGACTAAAGCAATAAAGTAAGGTACAATACAATGGTTAAAATGCAACAATAAAAACAGTAAGTTTCAGACTAAAAACTTTCCTTTATAGTAGTAATGAGCTGATCAAATTATAAAGTAAATTGCTCAGACTTTGAAAGCTTTCCTTAAAACAGAAAGTATGACAGATATTTAAAAGCCCTGCGACTGAAAAGGTATTCACTTGCAGCTTAAAAAATCACAGTGAAGGCACCAGGCAAGCCTCTCTGGAAAGACTACTCCATAAACAGGGTGGAACCCCACAAATTCCTTACTGGTTTGCATTGATGGTTGGAACTTTGCAAATTCCAACACAAACTGACCTGGTCTACAGCTTCTGTACCACTGTATACCACTAGCACTCACATTTCCCAATGCAGCTGTTGCCTCAAATAATGCAAAGTTAAGTTGAGAAATGCATATATAAACACGATTCTTAAAAAATAATAATCACAAATTAATTCAAAATTTGATTGAAAGTGACACATACCAGAAATAGACTTCACTCATATCTACAGTAGTTGAATTAAAACAAAATACATATAGAAAACTTCCAGTCCAAAGTTACTTTTGGTTCTAGATCATTTCTGTTATGCCTTGAAGTGTCATCCATAATAGCTCAGTCAGTAGAGCAGGAGATCCTTAATCTCAGGGTCATGGGTTTGAGTCCCAGGTTGGACAAAAGATTCCTGGACTAGATGACCCTTGTGGTCCCTTCCAACTCTATGATTCTATTATAATTCAATGCCATCTCTATAAGGCATTTTTTAATTGTTCCCAGTCTTCAGGATTCCAAAAAGATAGCAAGGAAGTTGTTGTAATTGCAGTTACACCTCCAGATGCTGCCAGGGGGTGGGGGGTGGGAGGAGGTGTTGTTAGATACTGTATTTTTTGCTCTATAAGACTCACTTTTACCCTCCTAAAAAGTAAGGGGAAATGTGTGTGCGTCTTATGGAGTGAATGCAGGCTGCGCAGCTATCCCAGAAGCCAGAACAGCAAGAGGGATGACTGCTTTCACTGCGCAGCGATCCCTCTTGCTGTTCTGGCTTCTGAGATTCAGAATATTTTTTTTCTTGTTTTTATCCTCCAAAAACTAGGTGCGTCTTGTGGTCTGGTGCGTCTTATAGAGCGAAAAATACGGTACTCTGGACGGTGTGATTTGTACATTCTGTACCTATTTCAGTTTCACCAGCTTCAAGAACTGTTGATGAGGGTCTGGCCACTTTGAGCTAGAAGTCCTGATATATCAAAGCCACCTCAGATATTAGACACGGGTATAAGCTGATACGGAAATTAAGCTTTTCTTCCCATTGCTCTTAGGTGATGAAAAGGCCGCTTCATGGTAAAACACCATGTGACGATAGCGTCAAACAATCAGGCTACAATTGGAAGCACCATACAAATTACACGGTCATCTTAATTAACCCACAAGGGTTGTCCTTCTGGTATTCAACCGGACTAAAGGGAAACTAACATAGTAATCTATTTCTTGGGATAGTTCATGAGCAAACTTTTTTTCATTTAGCTAACTGACACTGGGATGACTGAAAGTGCCTGTAAACTGATACCACTCATCTCCTACTGGAAGTTGTGCTGCACCCTCTCAAAAATAGAACAGCACCCACCAGAAAATACAGTAAATCCACAGTGACAAGTTAATTAGTATATGTGTATCAATAAAAATAGGTAAGTGAGATAGATGCAACCCCATTGGCTATGCTGTATCAAAACTCAGTTTAAGAAGCCAAGATATTAATGTGGCTCCTCCAGCACCCACATGCGGCTGATTCACTCTTCCCTTTGCATGTCAGAAAATATGCCAGGAAGCCAGATTTAATTAACCATATCTTCCCGTTATGTCCAGTTATGGTTCTCTTCGGATCGTATAAACCTTATCTTCCTGTTATATCCAAACTAGGAAATTATAGTCATTAACTATAATAAAGCAAGCCAGGCTATAAAGCCATGGTTCAAAGTTGGCTAATATCCTAGTTTGTTTGGAAATCATTAACCATAGTTTCCAGTCTGGACAAAATGGGAATCTGTGGTTAACTACTGCTTCCTGACTTGTTTCCCCACTAGTGCAAATGAAGGAGTGAAGCAACTGTGAGTGCAACCAGCACATTAATATCTTAGCTTATTAAGGCCAATGTTTATTGTCTGAACACAAACCATTTCAGTTGTGAGTGTTGAACAGTTCACTTATTTCTAGTTTATACCAACACTGTGAGTCATTTGTTAGACCAGTAATCTGTATCTAATCCAGTGGCATTCACTGTGTGATCAATGGGCTGCTATCCAACTCATGAACCGCTGATGTAGTCTATTTAAACAAAACCTAGTGAAAGAATATCCTTTGCTTTGTACTACTAAATAGAACACTGCATTCAGAGCGAAAGTTTACGAGGGAAACCCTTTATCAACTGCTTTACTTTCTACAAATGACTCATTAGCAATATTTCCACACACTGACACAAAGACATATATTAGATGGAGAAAGACAAATCTGCAACTTCCAAATTTATCATCATATTTCAGTTCTAGCCATGCTTGAAAAACAATGGCTGTTTGTTACAAGCGATAGTGTTTATGTGGAGCTCAGATATTTTTCCTGTTCTCATGGTACAATGAATACCTGTGCAAAATTTTAAGATATCTGGATTCTGCAACAAGCTAAATTCACTATCTGGCATTTCTTTTTCCCATGAACATCCCTATCTTCTGAAATCATTTGTGAAGAACTTGCTATGTGAATGTCTTCCCTTTTGGAGATTTGTGTGACAGCAGTATTGAGCAGGATCGTTTCTACTGTGGTAACACACTTATGGAGAAAGAAGCCCACCATGTTCTATCTCTCTGAGATCTATTAGAAAAATGGTGTGTGCCACTTTGTTTTCCCATTTCTACAAAATAAGCACATGTTTAATTCTGGCTATTATTGTATTTTTAGCTTTATGCTCATTATCTGGTTACGGAATTAATGGGATTCTTGACATAATCAGCTTGAATTCTTGTTTAAAGAGGAAAGCCAGGATATACATTTAAAAATAAAAATTTGAGAAGAGGAAGAAGGAAAGAAAAACCAAACAAAATATACTCAGGACACCCAAGTTCTATTCTATTTCATACAAACTTAGGAATGAATACATACACTGCACATACAATGAATATATTTTCACTATCAAACTCAGACTAAAGCAATCTTAAATTTCTAGTGGAATAAAATGTTACTAGATATGCAACTATTTTGTGGCATTATTAACCAAATACAATGGGGAAAAAAATCTATCTGGGACGTCCTAAATACATACTGAAAGAAATTAAGAAACACTGAACTGAATACCAATACCTTAACTAAAGCACCCCCTCCAAAATGTAAGTATTATATGCTTGAATATATTGAGCTGGAAGTGGAAGTACTTTCTAATCCTAGAATGAGAAAAGAGAACCAAAATCCAGCCTGTGTTTCCCTCCTAGTGCAGGTCATTGTAAACCATGTTGAGGTTTTTTCAATCATACAGCATATAAATTTTAATAAAATTAATAAATAATATTTTGTGCATGTCCTTCTGGACAAGCTATTACACTTGACCATGTGATAATGCATACTTGCACTAAATCAGAGTTGTGTGAAGTCTCCTGCTAGCTCTTGTGCAACCATCTGCAGAACAGTGCCAAGATCAGAATTAGTTCCACTGGCATCTTTCTGGATTCAACCCATAGTGCCATTAAGCCTCCGCTGTAGGGCCTTTTCCAGCCATCAAACACACCCTGTTGCATGTTCAATGTTACACAGACCAGAAAACTAAATTATATTGTCCAAATAGTTGCCTGAAATGCCATGAACCAAGATCACACGCTGGGAACAAGGAATATAGGTGGAAAAGTGCAAAGAATCTGCTATACAAGGAGCAAGTAAGTAATTCAAACATTCAGGGAGAGTTTTATAAGGGTAGGAATCTAGATTCTCACAGAAATCTAAAGGCTCATCTCTGACAAACTTGTCATGCACATGCAGAGTATTCCACTCACAGACGGAATGGATTGTTTTGGTTCAGGAAAAGTTCTAAGACCAAAAGGTTCTTCTGCCAGGAACAGAAGATTTCACCCCAGTGGTAATGATGGACTTTTCAAAACACTAATAATGCGTAAGTGGTACTAACTACAGCAACCAAGCAGATTGTTAACATTTCTTTTTTCCATTTTAAGGATGTTATTTAAGAAAATCTTGTTTATTTTTTCTGTTTTATGAGCAAGGGAAGAGTTGAATTACCCTTTGCAAAGAAGCCTAGGGCAAAACAACAGTCAATAAAACCTAATAGGCCTCAGATACCAAAGTGTGTAAGTTAGTGTCACTTAGCAGCAATAGTATATATTTGGGCTGCAACCCTAGACACAATTACTAGGGTTATAAGGCCACATCAGACAGTGGGACACGTCTGAGCATTACACTGATAACGGTGTTCAGGAATCAGATTATCTAACAAATGACAAACACAGAAGCTTTCTCAAACTAAAAGCATACACACAATAATTCCAGATGCCCTATATAAGGAATTGGTCTTAAAATGCAATCCTGAGTACATTCACCTGAGAGTAAGGCCCACTATACTTACTGAGACTACAAGTATGCACTCACAGGATCACTCGCTAAGCTCATATTTTCACATCTAAGTTTTCTCTGTTCTTAAAATTTTTGCTATTTATGTTCTTCCATGCCTCAAATGCCAAAGGATTTCCCCCCTTTGTGCAATGACAGATTGCAGAAGCTTAACAAAACTTGGTGAATATTGATTCTATTACTGTGTGTTTCAAATTCACATGCTGCACCTAATCAGTATTTGGGAGTCCTCAATTTAACTGATGGTGAAACCAAACAGAGGAATTCACACAGAAAATTTATTATGGGAAAGAATGGCTTGTCATCTGTGCACTAACATTCTCTGCTGCCCCCCTTTCAGTTGGATAGATTCCATCCTGCCCCTAAATCTTGCCTTGAAAAGAAACACGTGGTTTAGAGTTGAATTTCATAATCTACGTTAGTACAAAGGATGTCTTGAATAGAGGTTTTGTATTTCTAAATTATTACAACAGTGTATAATTAGCTCATCTCCAAGTTCAACCAAAAGGGCATAGTGTACTCAAGTTAAGCGTATTTTAAGCTTGATATATTTTGTTGATTATACTAGTTTATCCTTCTCTTCAGTACAAAAATATCTGTTGCTTTTAAAAAGCTTTTCTTCCTTTGGTGTCTCACTGCTTTTACAAAGTTTAGATGTAACTTCTCCCCCCCCCCCTATTGTTTTGTAATCATGCATCACACTAAGGGTATGTAGACCCAGGAACACACATTTCTACCATATTTAGAAAATGCCTTAATGTCTCGCCTTGATAGGGTGACATGTGAATCGGATATTTAATTTTAAAAAGATATAGATTTCCTGCCTTCTTTACCATCTCTTCTCCTTACAGACTACACCAGTTAGCAAATCAAAATCTGCATTTAAATAGAATATTTCTGATGTATGAAAAGTGGGCAGCCTCAGGGTAAAGAGGTACCATTTGCCATTCTCCATATGCACAAAATTACATTTAAAATGTGATACTAGATTTTAAAAAATTATTGGATGTTTGAAATTGTCATTCTATCACCTTTGTTTTATTGTTAAGAAAAGAATTCCCTTTGCCAACACATTATTTGTTGCAAAAAAAATCATTAATCAAAATAGCGTGCTATTTCAGCATTCCGTCAACTTAATTTTGAAAAAATATTGCATTCAACCAGCTCTTGTAAATCACTGCTGCTCATAATTCCAGCCATTATTCAGCGTGGAATTCGAGCAGTTGGAATTCATTTACATAGGTTGTTACAAATCTGCATTTTTAGACTTTATCATAAAATGCAGACGACCAAACTCAGTGACCTGGATCTAACAGCTTTTCATGTGAAGTGGCCTTTTTAGACTGCATCTCCTAACCCTTGTCTCTTTTGCAGTCCGAATAAAGACGCCACTTACAATTCTCAGCCACTGACTGGGTCATAGCGAGGGAAAGCGAACTATTCAAGCATCACCAGCATTATGGTTATATTTTCAGAATTCAAACGGCAGCCAACAAGTTCTGGTCAAGCAAGAATTGAGAAGAACCAGCTATCCTAATGCAGGATCATCCAACGCATCATATCCTCTCCTACCAATCTGAGGGTCACGTCACTCACCATGTCTTTGGTGCAGGAAATATGTCTGTGTTTATACCCATAGCAAACTTGGCTATTGTGTAATATGTCAACAACAAACATATGTCCTTAAATGCCTGTGTTTATGCACTGGGAAGCCACAGCCCCATCAGAGCTCTTGTTCATACCTAAAAAGGTGTTTTAAGGTCCAACATCTGTTCTTCACATGTTACACAGGAAGCACCAGTCTGCCGATGGCAAACTCAATTTTTACATAAAATATAAAGCAGCCCTAAGGCTAACACACATAATCTAATACCATAAAAAGGAAGCAGCAGGCTTTGTGGAAGTCTTTCCCCAGTGACAAAAGAATCTGTCAGATTATTATTTTTTTTAGAAAGAAAGCCAAACTATTGGGATCGTAATGGATTGTTTGCATTGTTTTTGAAAGACATGTTAAGTCTGCAATCCAGAAAGTTAGTCGTGCTTAAAATTCACTGGAATCAACGTGACTTTTTAGTCTCAAGTAACCAGTTGCAGTGAAATGGACCAGTCACAACAATACTACTAAATATTAGCCTATGTGTTGTGTTTGTATTGTTGTGATTGGTTCTTATTGCAACACAGGGGTTTGGTTTTTGGTGTAATCGACCAGAGCAGGACTTAACTTTTTCTGGACTGGTGCTTAACTGATTTAAATGGGCATTATTTTACTATAGTTTTAATTTTGTAATTTTGCTATTTTGAATCAGGAAAAGAAAAGTGCTATATAAATAAAGTAACAAAAGAAGAACAAAACCCAAGCAATATATAAAGCAGATGGAGTTAGAAGGCTCAAGAGAGTAAGCTAAGCTATATACCACCAGGCACCCCAAACAGAAAAATCCCACAAAAGGTCACTCGGACACAGTTCACACTGAGGTAGCAAATCTGTGTCTAGGTTGTACTACTTTGGACTGCAGGTTGGCCATCACATGACTGAATTCAATTCAATAGTAGCAATGAAAATTCCACTACCTAGTCATGTGGCCATGCTATAATCCTTCCTGCTTATATCTGGTTTATATACGAAGTTTGTTTACAGCCTTTTTTGGAACAGAAGAGTGTTCCATCACATGAGCCCTGAAAGTCACACAGTCCAAGTACCAGTTTATTTCTTTATTTAGGACATTTATAGCCAACCTTTCTCTTGTCACAGAACTCAAGGCAGCATGCATGTGATTGCTGAGCAATCCCCAATCCAAAACAGATCTGCTCACCTCCAGAAAGTGGCTGCATAACGTGCCTGCAAATATAGCCTAGGATGACAATGTCAACTAGACTTCAACCTGACATGACGGAAATGTATTGTAATCTCCCCTCAAGTAGTGTCACAAATGCAACAACAAATGGCTCAAGAGAATAATCAGGGAAAACCCAATTCAACTCTCACATCAACCACAAACTTTCAGATAACCTTAACCAAGCCTCTAACAATCAACCTTAGCCCTCCATCTCTAGCAAGAGGATAGTAACAGTGCCCTGTTATTACTGAGGTTTAAATAGATGGTTGTTTGAGGATCGAATTACTTCTATGATTCACACATGCACTGCAGAGAAGAACTCATCACTGAATATGTGCAAACATAAAAATGCTACTGGCCTATTAATATGGGTGGGAAAAGATTGGTGAGGGTGGAGGAGAACCTGTCTAAAAAACTTTAAGAGCAGCAAGACTGAAACCTAATGAGCATTAATTACTATAGTCATAAAGTCAAAAATCCCACTCAAGACTGAATCACTGAACTCAGGAAAGTGTTCCCTTCCTCTCCTTCCCCAACTGTACAGAAGAGATGTGTTCCAACATCATAACATTTTGCCAGCTAGAGAAGCCTAGCAATCATTAAAATCATGCTGACACAGAAACATGTTTTGAAACAGGTGTCACACTTTGTTGGAAGTACTTTAGGGAAATGCAAGGAGAATTTGAGAATTGTATCAGGGGAAAATTCAATCAAATTGATTTATAAATGATCAAACCACCACAATAAAGTGATTCATTTGCCAATGTTATCTTAATCTTAGTAGCTTTAATCAATAGGAAAACTGCCATTCATTTTAAAGGATGTAGAACTGAATTGAGCATGACCTAAGGCTTTATTTAATAACCAACACATTTGTTTAACAACATTCCAGATGCTTCACAAAGCACTGCTTCAATCCCTAGCTATTTTGTACTGCGTTGTCAATGCAGAGTAACATAATGTAGGTACAATTTTTACTTTTTATCAAAATGGATCTGCAGATATGAGAAACAACAACAGTGCACGCAAAAGAAATCCAGGAAAACCAACAATTATTATATAATACTGCCCTTGTCATGCAGCTTTATTTCCCTGTTTCATCCACATCAGGAGATGCTGTGACAGTCCTTGACCCAGTACGGATGCAGTGGTCGGTTGGATAGGGGTCAACAAGCTGAAACTGAATCTGGACAAGATGATTAGGGCATGTTGATTAGGTTCTCCTCATGACCAGAAACTGGGAATGCTATCTGTCCTGGATGAGGTTGCTTTCTCCCTTAAGGAACATGTATGTAGTTTGGAGTAAGGCCTGAGCAATGTAGAAATACATCGCTCAGGACCGGTATGAGGGCCAGGGCACAATGGCTACTTCGCCCAGTGGTATATCGTAGGTGAAGCAGCCGCTGCTCCCAAGTTTCTCTGCCACCTGGGAAGAGGACCAGTGCTTTCCCCGATCATATTCATATATGAATTAACACATATGCCATTCATAATATAACCATCTTGATCACCAGCTTTCTGCTGCATATACACCTAATCCACTTATGGTTCAAAACTGCCCCCTTAACAGTATAATCCTATACATGCCTACTCAGAAGTAATTCGTGCAAAGTTAAATGGGACTTTCTCCTAGGATTACAGTCTAAATGAGCAGAGTAAGCTCTCGGATACTAAGATTATCAGTAATTTATAAATATTTTTATAACCACCACCACCATCACAAATAACAGACAAGAAAGAGAAGGCTTGCAATTAAAATTAGAAAAAAACAGTTTAAAGGAGCAGGTATATTACAAGGTATAAAACCATAAGGAACAAAAGAGGCTTCTAATAATTAAATTATGTCTGCTGTTATGGTCTTTGGCCTCTGTGGAATCATAGAACATCCAGTATTTGTTTTAAGTGAGATAAGTAGGAAAATAATACCATGATAGACAAGGACAAAAGAGAAAGAAGAGATGGGGAGGACTGGATCAGAAGGTAAGGTTGTGTGTATCAGGTGAGCAAGAAGTTATATTATCAGGTCACACATAGCTTGTTGGCTTGGAGAAGTATTCTGGTAGTCAATATGAAATGAAATGAAATGGAGGATAGGTAAGAATACTGGATGTCAAAATGTTTTATTCAGATATTCCTTCAGCCTAACAATTCAGTTGATGGTCACAGTGATGTGGTTATTGCTCCAAATTTACTTTCATGGGGCTGGTGCTTCACTTTGGAGTTCTATCATTGCGAAAGAAACATGTTTCAACACTGAAAGTGGATTAGTTCTTACTTCGCCAAACCTTTATTAGGCATTACAAATATAGGCTATCATAAAACATCCATATATATATAAATTAAAATGTATACATACATACATATATACATATACATATATATATATATTCTTTGGTGATCACTCGTAGCTGAATAAGATTGTCTTCCATAAACATGGTTTTAACAATGAGTCTGTAAGTGACTGTGGAGGCCAATTCTGGATCCACAGTGGGGACATTGGTTTCCAGGCAGGAGTCGATCACGGTGTGGATTTGTCAAGCGTGCCTTCCTCCTGGCACGTTTCTCCCTTGCTTCCTGAGTTTGAGTGTCTTCAAAGCCCATGACATCTCTGGTAAAGGCTGTTCTCCAACAGAAGCGCTCGCAGGCCAGTGTTTCCCAGTTGTCAGTGTTTATACTACATTTTTAAAGATTTGCCTTGAGACAGTCTTTAAACCTCTTTTGTTGACCAACAGCATTACGCTTTCCATTTTTAAGTGCAGAATAGAGTATTTGCTTTGGAAGACGATCATCAGGAATCCACACAACATGACCAGTCCAACGAAGTTGATGTTGAAGAATCATTGCTTCAACACTGGTGACCTTTGCTTCTTCCAGTACACTGATATTAGTTCGTCTAATATACATACATACATACACACACACACGCACACACGCACACAGACACACAAACATACACACAGAGCCATGTAAAATATATAATAATAAGGATTTTCATTGGAATTTCTTCCCACAAATAGTGCCATTCACCACTCTAAAAGATACTATTGACAAAAACTCAACCACCCTTGCAGTTACTTCTGTGTTAATGTCAGACAGATAGAATCTGATATTTTCATTGTGCTGTGATCTTAGACTACCCAGAAAAGGGGGATAGCTCGTGGTTGGATAGTTGGTTGTACAATGGACAATAGAAAAGAATATGTCCGGCACATTCAAAGAACATCCGCAATGTCTATCATTTCTGGGGATGTTTGAGTATCTGCCCTTGACCAAAGCTGAGGGGGAAAAGTTCAGTCAGGCTAACATAAAGGCTGTGCGTTGGACTAGAATTATTAATTTTGAGATATAAGTGAGCCTGTTATTTGTTGTATTTAAACCACAGAACTTGGGGAAGCAAATTTTATTTAGAGCTGACTCGGTTTGGTTTTTCAATGTCCCTTATCTGGTTTGAGGCACTGATGGAACTAGACATGTAGTCTCAGTGACCCCAAAAGTTGAGGAAGTGTTTCTTCAGCAGCAACTAGACTGGGTCTGGTATGGATTCAATATTGAGTGGGGGACTGTGTGTTGAGATTCCTACATTGCAGGGGGTTGGACCAGATGACCCTCAGGGTCTCTTCCAACTCTCCATTTCTGTGATTCTATGATCCTAACTAATAATCAGTGTGATAGTCGTACAAACTAATGCAAGTTTCACCGGGGGGGGCAGACGGGGGTATGATAACATATCAATGGTATGATTTGGACTTCTTAATGTTTATTGGCCCGGGGACATATGCTCTCTCTATTCCTTGCACACCTGTTTTCTTAAGTCATAGTTTCCTGTAATGACTGAACCAGGAGTGTGTAGCTTATGGGTTCCCTCCAAAGCAAGATAACCAAAGCCAGGCATGCATGAAATGGAGAAAGCATGTAGTCACACAGGTTATTCCCGGTCCAATAAACCATGGTTTATCTGTCTCAGATCATGACATATGAACTGGGCATATTTAATCAAATCTAGATAAATTGAACATACCATGCTAGCATGCTATTTAAAAGAGAACTGGATACACTACCTATGTATCTATATTATATTATAAGGCTGACATCTTCTTCCCATTTGGGCTGGCATTTGTTCATGTTTCCACTCTGCCTCCGGCTGATTTGAGGTTTTCCCTGCCCCCTCTTCCATTCATAAAATGCCAGTGGAAACAGTTTAGATGTTTCCATGAATGAGGCTAAGAAAAACAAGCACACCCCACTCCCACAGTTTTACAATTCATTTCCTACACATTTAAAGTCTCTTGTACCTCTTGTATTCTGGGATATTTAACATCTGGGAAGTGACGCTATTCCCTCGAAAAGCCACCCAAGCCTGTATGAGTACCCCCAAAACATTATTCAAGTCAGGATGTGCTTAATGGGTCCCAAGTCAAAATCCACCCTTTCATACATACTGAGCACATTTAACCACCACCAACTGTACAAATCTCTCACACCAAAAATAATTCAACCTACTATATTGAAAACACAAAGGGGGGGGTTATGCCCGAGTTCCCTCTCATGCATACATCTTGTGATTAAAAGGTATTGAGTTTCATAATTCAATAGTAATTTATTGAACCTTTCCATGGAAGACAAAAACTACTTTTAAAAGCCAAAATCATGCCAAAACAAATAAAAATAAAAAAGGTTCCAGAAGGGAATTACAGTAGTTTACAGTAATAAATAAATGCTACAAAGCATATTGTAAAATTGTACATGAGTATCTCTACAAAAGCTAGCAGAAACCCAGCTGCAACAGATCTGTAGCTGTTCCACTTCAAGGAGTTGCAAGTTACACCCACTCTGCAGGAACTAACATCTGGAGGAACTGTAAATGATCACAAACTGTACTGAATTAAGGTTGGGGGGAGGGAGAATACTGTAGTAATATGCTGGTTTCTATTCTCACTAAACAACAAAAGCCACATCTTTTGTAAAAAAAATGATGGCCTAATTAAATCAAAAGGTACATGACCAAGTACAAGGACCAGGGGGGAGGGTTCCCATTTTAAGTAGGAAAAAGGCCTTTCCCTTAAATGAACTCAATTGATGGCATATTTACTTCCCTTCAATAGGCTCAGTCTACTGGCTTCTGGGATTTGTTTAGATCCGATATGGACATCCCTTTTTCCATCAAGGGCAACATTCTCTCAGGGGTGATCTGTCTAGAGCTGAATACTGCTGGTGGCCAAGGAGTGACTCTGGATGGTGCGCCCCCAGTCAGCTGAGGCCATCATCTTTCTTTTATCTCTGCCAAACCCTTCCCCACAAGGGCCATACGGAATTATGCCAAGAGCCACAGATTGCCTATCCATTATTGAGATGGTACAAAAGTACAAGACAATGATTTGGGGGGCGGGGGCAGAGTTATGTCTCTGTTACAAAATCAGCTCCGGAAGGCCCTTCCATTACAAGTTAACCCTGAACTGCTCTTAAAACATATTAGATGGCCTAGTTTGTCACTGAGGTTTTCGCTGTGTCTTGGATGTACTGGAGAGGGAGACTACCTGTCCAAATGTTCCTGCGTTTAAAAATAAACACCACACACAGGAAGTTCTCTCTGTGTTACTATTTGGTGGGAATTTGAGGGGTGTGTGGAAGAGCATTCAATCATCCCCCATCTACAGCCTGAAATGGTACAACCCAGTCTGAAGTAGTAAAGCCCAGACACAGGTTAGCTACTTCAGTGAGAATTAAGCCACTATGTTAATGCCCGTATGTGATTACTGTTAATGAACAGTATGTGATTCCCATGCTTTGTTGGATTAGGATAGTTAAAAATGCTCTTTTATCACCACTTACACCATAATAACCAACGTAGTCCTTGACCATATAATCCAGCTTTGTAATAAGCAACTTGTTTGCCCAGGTTGAAACTTGCAGGCAAGGAAAGTAGCCCTTCAGGCCAGTACAGTCACAACCACAACACTCTTTTTGTCTCAGGGATCCCTGTTTCTAGCTGTCCAATTGATGCTTCAGCCTATCCTACACCATTTTCCCTGGAGGTATCTGCTATTTGCTTCTAGAAAGCAGCATATTGGAAGCTTGACAGGGCAATGTAAAAATTTGAATCTAAAATAAGACAACTGCTAATATTTGGCATAAAATATGAAGCTGTTAAGGACATAAAAGCAAAAATAAGGTTCCTTATTATGGCATTTATAAAAACATAAATTTTTAAATAATAAGACAATTCTTTTATGCACAGAGCTTTAGTATTCTTTACACATTAGCACATTTCCCCCCTCCCTAACATTATATCTTCTGCCATTTATAATTAATTTTAACAGCTTCTGCAACTTATCCCACAGGTTGTTGCTGTTTCTTTTAAACAGTGTGCTGCTGAGAAATTGATTTGTTTTTTCCTATGCCGACAGAAATCACATTATAAAATATGCATAAATGTCATTTCTCGGGCTGCTTCTGAGGATTAGCGCAGAATAAAAGCTTACTTTAACACACGCACCAGGCGCACGAGGAAAAGAAAGAGAAAAATAAAAATAAAATAAAATGCAGTGAATAGCAAACGGTGCTGTGCTTTCAGTTCCATGTTGCTCTCAGCTGCATGAGCTTGGAATTCTGCTTAACCAATGAAAGCAGGTATACACATAGCGTTTGTGGACTAAAAGCAACCCAATGAGCCTATTGTTCCTTTTTTAAAACAACAACAATCCACCACAACCCTTCTGCTTCATCTGCTCCCAAAACAACTGACTTACAGATGAGCTGTCATGTCACAACTCTACAGGTTATGGGAATGCCTAAGTGGGGCAAATGCGGCCTCCAGAGTTTGCATTTTCATAATTGGAATTCCACAGCTGGGCTGGGAAAAGATTCCTTCCTAGTCTTTCCTTTGCAGTATGTGGCAAGGCCAAACCAGGTGAAGGTAGCTGATGAGTCTCAAACCCTCAGTGAGTTAGGGACTTCTCCTGAATGCAAATACCAGCTCTGGCAGATTGAGAGGATTAGACCAATAGTGGGTCCAACAGTCAAGAAGGGGTTTCATGAGGGGCATGACTACCTGAGAAGGTAGCCCATCTAGGAGAAGGAAAACTCTGATATCCTCCAGGATATCTTCGGCAAATGAAAAGGCTAAGGAGTAAATCCTTCACAAATCTGGTGTGGAGTCCCTAAGATGGTTGGATGGTAACTTGTACACCTCCTTCTGGCAACTCCTGAAGCCAAGCTGTTGGCAAATGTATTACTCTGCTTTCCTTTGGACTACAAGGCTCAGAGGGGGGTCTTGTTGTCTGGGCAGCCCAGGACCTCCATACACACTGCCCATGTTTGCGTCGTGGGGAGGTCACTTTGGTACTGCAATCACAGCAGTTTTGCTTCACCCCTGGAGGTGCACTCCATTGTCTTTCAAGATAGATGGATGCCATGCTGCAAGGCTTGCTTGTTTGCTTGAGCCTGCTGCAGGTTACTAAGTTTATTTCTTGGCCTACATAAATTTCAAACGTATTTATCATTCCTTCAACATTCTGCCTATGGCAGATGATCATCAAGATCTAGAGGACGATATACTGCTCACAGACCACATCCACACCCCAACAGGCCTGGGGAGTGGAAATCCCCCCACCTACTTTTCTGTGGAAAATGTTTCATTTCATAGGTTCTTAAGTATTTATAAATAAATTGATGCCATTTGGGACCTTCTGGTAAAGGGTGGGTAATAAATTTTAAAGTATGATACTAGGTAACCTTGACAGTTTCAACTTCTTAGCTTTATTTACTAACTACAAGTAAAATAAACATTCTAAATGAGATCACTCTCTGGGGCATTATAACATTTTTTTGATGCAAACTGCTCTAATTTGCATAGGAAAATTCCCCAATTCTTCTGGAAAGCCCATATCACTGCACACCAAGCATGGAGAACTACAACTCCCATCATCCCTGACTATTGCCCATGCTTGTCTAGGGTTGATGGGAGTTGTAGTTCAGCATCAACTGAAGGTTTCCCACATGTGCTCCAGTCCACTAAAGTAACCCCTGCACTTATTTTTTATGTTACAGCTTACCAGAAGATTAGTCTTCTGGGGTGAATGGAAGGAAATGTTTTTCAATCCCAAAGGGATTGCTTTGCAGGACCTTACATAAATACTGAAAGCTCCTAATTATATGGCCCATCAGCCTTGGATGTAGGGTCAATCATAAAACACACACATCATCAGGAGCTAGGTAGGGGACAGCAAAGTTGGGAGAGCTACAATGCAACATCTTATGTATCTGCTTCAATTAATTTAACTTGATAGGCAGGCATACCTTTCCCTTAACTCCTCTTTTCACATTTGACTTTTTTTTGTTGCTTTTACACATTACCAAAGCAGTGTGACAGCCACTGACGCTGCTAGCGTAATGTGTCACTCTTGTATCTTCTCGGCTAGGACATACCACATGACAGCAATGCAATTTGGACATCACAGCATGGAGATAGCCACACAAAATGGCCAAAAAGAAACTTGTGTGCATGGGTGTATTACAGACAGATGGTCTTGACACTCAAATCATCACCCTGTCAATCAGCTCATGTTTTGCTATCTTGACATGTACAAAGATCTCAAACACAGGAGCCTGCAAGCCAGTCAGATTGTTTCTGTAGAAGCAGTTAAGGGACATTAAACTACTCCTTGGTTGCAAATATACTGTCCTCCCACCAAATAAGGAGCCTAATCTGTAACTTCGGAATTCTGCAGTTTTTTCAAACGTGTTCATCTGCACCCAAGTTTGGAAAACTAAACAGATTGTATTTTACTTACTGTTTTGATTGCACTACACACATTTATGCATTTTTCAACCTGTCACAATTTCTCTCACACATGTATAAGTAATTTACAAATATAATGGGATCTATTTCAACAAAAGATTAGAATCACACCCTACATACCAATCAGGGTAGGAACACAGACACAAGGAAATGGATTGAGATACCATAGAGGATATACTTTCCTTGTCACTAGAATAATCCATTTTAAAATCCATTCAGCAGGATAATGTTATTATAGAAGGTAGATGCAGCAACCACTATATTTAAACTTGTAAAACAGGTTTAGTGTAGAATGGAGTGGAACAGAATCTGATACAAAGTGAACTCTGATGCAGGCAAGCCGAACACAACGTCCCACCAAGCAACAGAAACAGGTTGTCTGAAATTGCAAATCAATTTCTATTCAACAGAATTAAAGCACAATCATTGTTTCAGACTACTCTCATTTGAGTCAGTCAAAGCAGCAACACACAGCTCATTTAATTGATGTGAAACTAAGGACGGCGGCTGTCCATTGCCTATTTTCCATTCTAAAACATACTGTACCAATGTATAAAATTCAGATATACAACTAGATAACTATTTCTAAACAATTATATTTAGAACATGTGTCTCATGTACTATTGGGTCTCACGTAGCATCATTTCACTTTAATTAATCCATGCAATGTCATAATCATTGCCACGTTGCTAATTACTCATTTTAATAGCCACTTCAGTAACAGTATTCAAAGAATAAGGAAAGTAGCTTCCTTTCTGATATTATATATCAAATGTGCTAGTTTCTGCCATTAAGGATTTTTTTCCACAATCTTCTCTCTGTTCTACAGAGTTTCATCCTTAAGTCTACCCTTACAAGTAAAGGCTGTGTTATATACTTTCATGTGTAATACTCTTTTTACACATGAAAGGTTTCCCAAGATGACCAACTGGGTACAATCTTAAATTTATTGTTAGAGACATCTGGATGTCTGAGCCAATCACTCTGAACAGCCAAATAAGATACAATTTAAAAGGCAAGTCCAAGCTATTAAAAAGTGAACCTTAAGTTACTCTTGTCTTTATGTGCCTTAGTAATCATTTCCAAAGTGATCATGATAGTAAATTGAGAATGATAGTAAAAAGGCCTCCTCTTGCTTTCAATAGGCTACAAAAGCTCTAAACATGATACATGAGCAGATGTTCTTAGCTCTGTTCTGAAACTGTTTTCTCATGATACGTGTAGCATTATCCATCAGTGAATTTCACACCAAATCTGGGTGGCGTGTCTTATTAAGACTTCAGTATCTCATTAACATTGCGAGTGATTTGCTCTTTCTAGGTCTTTCTGCTGGTGGAATGAGCTAAATCATGGTTGAGCTTATAGTTTAGCTCTCTCTAGAGTAACTGTGAGCTGTAACCGGGTTCATGACTCAGTTTGTTCAGAAGAGCTTGGCTGCACTCCTCACCATGTCTGCTCAGAGGTAAGTCATATTGAGTGGACCTTACTCTCAGGTAAGTGGGATTAGGAATGCAGCCTAAAACCACAAACCTGAGTTCTGGCATAACTCATTAACAATTTGAAATTTTGGACACACTTTTCAAAATGTAAATATTTTTGTATACATTTTGTATACATTTTAACACTGTATATACATTTTAACCTAATACACATTTTGTATGCATTTTGGTTCATTTCAAGCTGGAACTGAATTGCAAAATTAAGAGAAGTGTGAAAACAGAAGGACAGGTGCACTGTGGTTCATATAACAATCTCAGAAGTATAAGATGAGTCACTTAGAAATGCAGACTAAACAAAACTTGTGATTATGTGTATTGGTTGGTGTACATATTTATAAGAACATTTATTCAAAGTGAGGGGATGTCCACCATAGAGCAGCATTTTTCCTAAATTATGAACATTGTCAGAAAATCTCCTTTCTCAGACCCTACATATTCACACTAAGCCATAGTTTGGACTTAGCATGATGTACAAACCAGGTGACTGCAGCAGAAGGGCTCTGGTTTAGGCATACTTTGAAATCCATTTTTAAAAGGTCTAGTGCCTTTGCTGCTGTAACAAGATGGACATAGGTCATTGGAAAGGCCATGGAAAAGCAACAATTTAAAATGTGATTTCCCCCTCAATTGGATTCTAGGTCCTCCCTATGTTCTGAACATATGAAACCTAAAATCCCTGTAATACAGGTGTTGGCTAAAAAGGGATGTGAAGGTGAAATATAAAATACAAATAGGGAAAGGAAATTAGGGAAGAAAGAGGAATAATATAAAAATAAAATATCTTCTGATGCCTCCACAATATTTAAAATTATCGCTCATACCCCTGATATTAGCCCTTTTCAAAATTTAGGGTGCAAGCATGGAGTCAATGCGTCAGCATAGTCACAGGGGCACACTGTGTTTGGAGTGAGACTAGCCAGTGGGCCCAGTTAGTGGGTCCCACTACATGTGTTGTAGTGGGAAGCCTATGTGTTTACGACTGTGTAGAAGCCTTCTTACTTACAACCAGAAGTCCTAAGCCATCAGGGTTGTAGCTGCATATAAGTCTTAACACATACAATTGCACATACAATCCCTTCATTTTACAGACATCCACATCAGGATACAAAACTTCAAGGCAGATATGAAAGGCTAACCAGCCATCAGACAATAAAAAGAATATCCATCACACATGCCTATGCAAATTAGTGTAAGATTGATAAGGAGGGGTGTTTGTGTGTGTTTCTTTGGGTAAGTTACTTTTTTTTCTTGACCTGCAGAGAGTAGCAGTACTCCAACTCTGTTTTAAAATGATTATTCCTTGACAGACAGGACACCATTAGCTTAATTTTGACTTGTGCTCCCCATTAGTATAATCTACCCTGAGATATTTCAGTGACAGTAGCAAATACCACTTTGAAATGAGCTCTCTCACTTCAAAGTTAATTACATGTATTTGGTTTTTGATAAATGAAAGCATCAGATGTGATTAATTGAAGGACAATCAATAAGATATAGCTATTAGACATCTTGATGAGCTCTCCAGAGCCACTGGACAATCTATAGCAATCAACTAACTGAAGTGTGCATACTAGGTCCTCAAATGATTCAACTAAAATAAACCAAACAAAACTCAGACTTTTTCAAGGGGCCCATTTCCTTTTTCTTAAGCTGGAGACACAAGCAGGCAGGCGGTCTTTACACACACACACACACACACACACACACACATCTCAAACCCAAATCAAACTAAACACACACAGCTGCATTGTGATTTTTCAAACTCATACACCACTGGACAACACATTCAGCTGTTACTTGAAATGTGGGTGGTTCGTGCACACCCAAAAGACACAATGGCAGTCATTTTGCTGACCTCTAGCTTTTTGTGGGTCCATGGGTTTAATTCTCACTTTGGGTGCAAGGGGTTGGGGTTTCAAGCCCTGCCATGCATGATAGAAATGTGTGCAAATTTAAAAACCACAGAGGTTACCAACAGTTTGAAGATATGACAAGTAGATGTGTTTAGAGGCTAAACTTCTAACAACTATGAACATATTGCTCTGTGCTGTCTACACTGACCAGGTTTGAGCACAGAACACCAGGTTTGAGCACAGAACATTTCCAGCACTAACTGGAGATTCTGGAGATTGAATGTGGGGCCTTCTGCATGCAAAGCAGATACTTGATGCTTCCCCTAATTACAGTGGTACCTCGGGTTAAGAACTTAATTCGTTCTGGAGGTCCATTCTTAACCTGAAACTGTTCTTAACCTGACGTACCACTTTAGCTAATGGGGTCTCCCGCTGTCGCACAATTTCTGTTCTCATCCTGAAGCGAAGTTCTTAACCCGAGGTACTATTTCTGGGTTAGCATAGTCTGTAACTTGAAGCGTCTGTAACCTGAAGCATCTGTAACCTGAGGTACCACTGTATAGGGGAAGAAACATCAGAGAGCTTTTGCCTTCATGCTCTCTGAGTTCTGAGAAGCAGCTGTCTGGTCACTACAGAAACTGAGCAGATGGAGCCTTGGCCTGATCTAGAAAGGATGTAAGGTCTCAATCCAGAATCCTTTAAAATGCTTTTTCTTCCAACTTCTACATACCAAAGACTGCTGAAATAAGTTTAATATAATATATGCCTTATTTTACTCATATTGCATGGCTAATGCAAAGCAATCAAAATCTTAGAACAAATTATTTCCATTTATTTTGACACAAAGATTAGTAGGTAGAAGATGAGGAAGAAGTCTCAAATGATGATGCATCATGTCAGAATGGGAATTACCCTTTTCCATTTCTAAGAGAGATATACAACCGTGAAGGGAACAATCTGAAGGTACAAAGCAAGAGAATATTACCAAAGGTTTTATAAAAATATGGAAACATAACTGCATTTCACAAGTATGGTATGTAAGTACTATTAGCATAAATGCTGACAACTGTTAATCTACTAAAGCCCTGATTAATGGATACAGCTGTCCATTAATACTAGGCTACGAAAATTGATTAGTCAGTTAAGAATTCAATCCTCTTGTTCAATAAAACTGCACTTTCTCTGAAAATGCAATATGGAATAAAGTAATGCATCTGCCAGCACTTACATATATTACAAATATACCTACCACATATTAGAAAAGAAAGCACACTGTGTTAACTGTATTATTTTTACTATTTCAGATGTGGCATCAAGCAATGCAGCCCGATGTAGATGGGTGATGGATGAGGGTTACATCGCCTCTGCAACATGCCATAATTGTATTCAAATCTGAGTCCACACATACCAACCCAATGTGCACTAGCCCAATCTATACAATTTGTCCTCAAAATTAAAGGGTCATAATCGCATGGACTGGGACTATGTGTCAGATTCAACATATGGCCTTATTTTAAAAATTATTTTTAACTGAAGTATTTAGGTAGATAACAGCTACAACAAATTGGAATATTAAAACAAACATAAATTGTAATACAACAGCTAATAAATCAGTATGAATCACTAAGCTGAACTGAGTCAACTCAAGATTTGACCACAACACAAAGGTCTTAGAACTTCAGCTCTTACACACCAACCCAAGGAAATACATAATAGAGCTTGGGAAACTATTTGCATAGATGGCCAACAAAGGGTATCAGGAAGGCTTGAACACAGGGGAGGCAAACAATGATGGAAAGGCAGATACTGCTAGATCCCAATTCACTGAAGCCTCCCATATTAAACACCTTCTGGAGGATAGGTCAAATGATATTACACTGACCATGGGAAAGTTTCTTTTGGAGGTCGCAAGAAACAAAGACCATCAAGCTCTAGACATAACAAAATGACTACCTCAGTCTCTTTCACCTGTTTGGTTGTTTTAACCGTATCTTGTTTTGAAACTGTTTTGTGGGTCTATGGACTGCAATAAAGATATTTGATCACTATGTAGTTAAAGCCAACCATGGTTATTTATTTTTAATGGTCCATGATAGAATTTACCATGTTGTCACCACACTGAAAAGGCAAGGGACTTGCTTCTAAAAAACTTAGTCCAGGCCAAAACACGAGCCAAAAAACAGAGCTACTGGCATCATCAGAGATGTGTCATGGTTTTGCTGAATGGGATGTCTGAAAAAGCTAATATGGGGGCAGTGCACACCTGTCCCTGAGTTTGCATCAGGTTTGTATCCCAGATTTACAATCTTTCACATAAACTTTTGCAGACCTTAAGGTATATTTTTAGAGTACACTCTCTTGCTATCCACTGACTTTAAAGAATCTTTAATGTTTCACTCAATATTGCTCATGTTTGTTGCTTGTTTTGAGCAGAAAACAGCAGACACAAAAACCCCCACTGATTTTCACACACATATATATACACTACTTGAATCTGCCTCCGGCTCAAACTCTACCACCTAGTTTGTGGTATAGTTGCATAATCTCAGCCTTCAGGTCAACCCTAGGCTATGTTTTTAATGTGATGTTCTATCCTTTTTCTACATGTCCATGTTGGAATTAGACTCCCAGGGAACAGAGATGCTAACAACAGAGACTCCAAAGGACCTGAAACTGTGATATTACAAACAGTATTAGTGCCACCATAATATTATGTGAAACTCTGTATCTTCTGATTATGTGTTAAGAAAATAAGTGTTATAATAAACTGACATTTCACTCCTTTTGGTATTTGGTAATGACAAGAGGAGCTGCATTTACTTATCTGAAAGGACAAGGCAGTGAGCAGATCCTTTCTAATCCCCCTCCCCCAAGAACAATATCCTCAATTATGTTTGGAACAGCATTTTGGCGGGCAGGTGCAAAAACACAGGAGTATACTCAAACCAAACAGAGGCCAAGCTCTGTGATCATTAGCAATCCTAAGAAAGACTTCTATTGTGTCTGTGTTTTTAAAACTTTCAAATGACACTTCCCACTCATTTTAAACCAACACACATTTGAGGCTGGAAGGAAGATTTCAGAAACTTTTCCTTCTGCTTTTGCTAAACTGGGTTTTCTTGTTTCATCTGAATCAAAAAAATGTGGTTACCATGTGCATCCTTTTTTTTTTTTTTAAGCCAACAATCATAAATCTTTTTTGTAAGTAAAACTTTACAAGTTTTAAAAGCAGGACAGAAGTATAAAAATAAACAAAAACAAAAAGCAGAAATAACAGTCTATAAAATTATGGCAAGTTTTAAATTCACTCTAATACTTCCTTTATCACTAGGGAAGCATATTACAGAAAAATGAATCAAACAACTGCTGTTCACTGAGCTCATGGTTACATATTTAACTGGTGTTCCAAAAAATGTGCAAGTAAAAGTCAGAAGAATAAGAATACATTAAAAATTAATCAATATTAGGTACGGTTAAAAGTAAAAATATTTCTCAAGTTCACCTTTCAGCCTTCTTAAAAGAATTTCCATGTCTACAAGTGGATGTTTAAATAAATGAGGATTTACCCTCATAGAGAAGTTATTCAAATAAATAAAACCAGCTTCTCCACTTTATTATTTATACTTGGATCAAAATATATGTATCTTTTGATCTGTAAATATGGGGGAAATTATACAATCCCCATTTGATGCCAGCAGTGTCCCTTCCCAAGCCAATAAGTATTTATGGAAAAATACCATTTGTACAAGTGTCTCCATGTGGGAGGAGAATGTCTCTCACACATAGTCATTGCTACTGATCTTAGGACTCAGAAAAGCAACTTCCACAAGACTGCGAATCATAGAAGCTTTCCCCAAATCTAGCTTCTTCCTATTATACAGATTTTGGTAGAAAGTCTGTGGCTCTTTGAAGAAAGCTGTGTGATAATATTCTAACCCAGAGAAATTAAGCCTTCCATGGTTACCGAAATCCTTCTCTGTCATTCTGTTATACAGAGGCTAACATAACAGTACCCCTACATCTGCGTTTCTTTCTACATCAGCTCTGAATAACTTTAATTGGTAATAAAAGTCTAGGGCCTAGGCAGAAGCCTTCCACAACTTTCAAACATTCCATCCCCTGGGTTGTATCCAACAAAGTAATTCTGTTAGCGCAAGAACTTCCACTTGCAAATGGGATTTTCTCTCCCTCTCCTCTCCCCATGTGCCCCCTCAAAATCGTGATGGTTGGGGGAAACCCTGCGACAGATTTTGAGGGGCACAGGAACAAATCTTTGCACTAATGGAGCAACTTGGTTGGATACAACCTTCTAAGAGTGACTTTTACAGGAGCCACAGTGGCTTCGTTTCCGATTCAACACAATGCCGTACACAACAGATCCCATGGCCCACAAGAAGGAAGACAAACAGCTGGATGAGAAGCAGGCAAGCAACTCCTCAAGCTGATGATTCACTGAAGCTACAAATGGTAGTAACCTACCATGAGGAAGCTGAGACTCCAACTGGAGTCTGAAGCTGAGACTCCAATACTTTGGCCACCTCATGAGAAGAGAAGACTCCCTGGAAAAGATCCTGATGTTGGGAAAGATGGAGGGCACAAGGAGAAGGGGACGACAGAGGACGAGATGGTTGGATAGTGTTCTCAAAGCTACCAGCATGAGTTTGACCAAACTGCAGGAGACAGTGGAAGACAGAAGTGCCTGGCATGCTCTGGTCCATGGGGTCATGAAGGGTCGGACACGACTAAATGACTAAACAACAACAACGTCATGAGGAAGAGATTCCTCACTTCTGTCTGCATTCACATGACCATTGAGAGCCAGAAAATCACTGTGCTATGGTTTCAAACCCAGACTAAAAATAAATAAATCCAAAAGCAGACAAGTGTAGCATTTTCACGTGCCTCACATATTGTGCAAAACAACCTATTTGGCGTAAGGAAAATATTTAAAGGGCTGGCATGTTCCCACTGTGTTACAGAATTGTTAGTAGAGTGTTATGTCTGTGTTTATTCATGAAAATTAGTAAGGGATGTTTCTGCTATTAAAGGAATGTATATCTTGTCTGATTTTGAAGTAGCATTGTAGGAAAATGTATCCTCTTCACTTACTTCCTGAGAACCTGACCAACAACACTACTGCTTTGAGAGTGATGTCTCTCTGGGGCTCTTGTACTTTCCCTTCAGTTTTTGCTATTACTTATACCAGCAGAATTCTTTTGTAGGCCATCCAGAATGTACAAACAATGAAAAATGGAGGGGGTGAGGGAGCTGTTAAGAAAAAAAGACAGGGATAATAAACCTTTAAGAGATCAAGTTTCTCAATAAATCAAAAGATATGTGGAAACACAAATTTGTGTGTAACTATTACACATCTGAATATCCCATGATCTGGACACTGCTGCCTTCAAGTACTATTTCAATTCCTATGATTTAAAATGACAGTTCAAACTGTCACTCATAATCCTTTATCACTTAGCAAGATTAGGAGAATAAACACTTCAAAGGAGGAGAGGAGGTGCTGCCATTTATCGGGCTACGACCTCAAAGGCAAGACACTTAGAAATTTACTCAGCTTACTAAAGATCCCCCTCACACCCCAAACACTATACAAACTCAATATAAACAGTCTCTAGGAAGTAGTATTTCTCCAGAAATCAATCACAATAGTATATTTACAATATACTGGCCAACCAGGGATAATATGAGTCAGGTTTCACTAAGATTTAGCCCAAGAACCTATTTTCAATGTAGATTGCCAGAGCACATGAAGTCATAATATAGAGTGCCTGAAAAAATACACATGTATGTTTTCCTTACTCAGAGTAACCACAACTAGCTTCTACGCATCTAGGATTCATGGTGTGCGTAACTGACCTACAAGATTTGGTACCACAAGATGTAGTGATGGCCACCAACTTAGAAGGCTTCAAAAGCATATTAGAAAAATTCATGGAAGAAAAGGCAATCACTGGCCTTGAAAACAATATACTACCTATAGAATCATAAGCACCCTATGATTACTAGTCATGAGAAGGATATTGTCCTCACTCTGCTTTTGGGTTTCCCATAAGGCATCTGGAGGTAAGTAGGATGCTTGTCTAAAAACGCCTTTGGTCTGATCTAAAAGGGCTTGTCTTGTGTTCATATGATTAGAGATAAGATTTTGAAATCAGAAAGTGATATCTCCATGGCACTCTTCTTTTTTTAAAAGAAATAGATTACTGCCTCTTCCTCACTGTGGTCTTGGTTTGCAGCTTTTCACTTTATATTGTGGAAAAACTGAGGCGGGTGAGATTTTCAACGCCTTCTCTAAAGATGGTCAATAGTATGAGGGAGCAATGCAGCGCTGTGAAAGATAATCAGATAATAATTAGCTTCCACAAGAACTTTGCCAAAGAAAAGAGCAGTCTTCAGGGCTCTTTTTGGCTGCATCTTGGCTCTCACACTGTGTTCCACATGCCCCAGAATACACATTAACTTGTACAGTATACTTTCAGCCATGTGCTCCACTGTTACCATGGAGCCAAAAGAGAACATGACTGAGTAAGCTCACAAGTATCTGCAATATAAAATCATTGAATGTGGTTTGTGGCAATAGTGCAGTTACTTTTGTGTTATTAAAGTACACTATTCCTTAAAATGCCAGCAAATGGAAAAATAGTTCAATAATTAAGATATGTATATCACTCTTATTAAAAAATACAAAATAGTAAAAAAAAAAAGACAGACAGCACTTATAGGTCAGAAAGGGCTGCAAACACTTTTGGCATTTTTCTACAGAAAAAAGAAAATGCAGATTCAGAATATCAAACACCAGTTGCCATTTCCAGTCAGAATCTCTTAAAGCGCACACCTTAGGGAGATCTCTGTTCCTATGCTGAGACACCTCACAATATGTGCTCTCCTCAATTATTTTACCAATGGTAGACTACTGTGAAGTGAATTCTCTATCAACTATTATTTTCAAACTTCTGTTGAGCTGCAGCCACTTCCCACCATTCCATTAATATATGGATTAGTGTCGCTTTTAACTATAAAGGTAAAGGTAAAGGTACCCCTGCCCGTACGGGCCAGTCTTGACAGACTCTGGGGTTGTGCGCCCATCTCACTTAAGAGGCCAGGGGCCAGCGCTGTCCGGAGACACTTCCGGGTCACGTGGCCAGCGTGACATCGCTGCTCTGGCGAGCCAGAGCCGCACACGGAAACGCCGTTTACCTTCCCGCTGGTAAGCGGTCCCTATTTATCTACTTGCACCCGGAGGTGCTTTCGAACTGCTAGGTTGGCAGGCGCTGGGACTGAGCAGTGGGAGCGCACCCCGCCGCAGGGATTCGAACCGCCGACCTTTCGATCGGCAAGCCCTAGGCGCTGAGGCTTTAACCCACAGCGCCACAAAGCATACAACATTCTTAAAGCAGAATCTGTATGATCGCAGGAGAATTATACCATTATCCATATTGGGGGCGGGGGGAGAGAACCTGACTCCTAGTGATTGGCAGTTGTGTGCCCCCCCCCTCAGTCAAAATGACCCATGGATCAATTTCCTACCCTTGATTTAAGTAATGATTGCTGTCCTGTACCTCTTACGTTGGGACGCAGGTGGCGCTGTGGGTTAAAGCCTCAGCGCCTAGGACTTGCCGATCGAAAGGTCGGCGGTTCGAATCCCTGCGGCAGGGTGCGCTCCCGCTGCTCGGTCCCAGCGCCTGCCAACCTAGCAGTTCGAAAGCACCTCCGGGTGCAAGTAGATAAATAGGGACCGCTTACCAGCAGGAAGGTAAACGGCATTTCCGTGTGCGGCTCTGGCTCGCCAGAGCAGCGATGTCACACTGGCCACGTGACCCGGAAGTGTCTCCGGACAGCGCTGGCCCCTGGCCTCTTAAGTGAGATGGGCGCACAACCCCAGAGTCTGTCAAGACTGGCCCGTACAGGCAGGGGTACCTTTACCTTTTTACCTCTTACGTTCTTTCAATACACATGTAATTGTGGGCAGGCTGTTGCTTGTGATGCATTTTGTTGTATTGCTCTTCCTAAAAATAACATCTGTTCTTAAAATGTTTTTTGCTTTATCCAGTGCTTCCAGACTCCTGTGCAAGTACAGGATCTGCTAAATGGAAGAACTTCTTTGATCACAAAACTATTACCCTGCAGCCTGGGTCACCCTGCAATGATTTTAAAGGTTACTGTGATGTGTTCATGAGGTGTCGATTGGTAGATGCTGACGGCCCCTTAGCCAGGTTAAAGAAGGCCATTTTTAATCCAGAGCTGTATGAAAACATTGCAGAATGGATCGTTGTAAGTTTTTAAACATAAGAAATCTCTAATACTATGTTGTGAACTGTGGTAAAGCTTGCCATTGTCAGTTGTTTTGAATTTGAATTAATTCCCACCTCCAAAAAATCCCCCTTTGATTGCCACAATTCAAAAACGCTACCTTGATGAGTAGGGCTTTTACAAGAGCAGTAGTTCATTTTCTTCAGAGCCATTGTAACATCTGCTTTGCTAATATGTAAATATTTACCCGAAGGGTAGCATGCTAGCAGTTATACACGCACACAATCAAATTCTCCCACAAAGAAATCTCATCTCAAATGAAACCATTTAAAAGTCCATTAAGAATCGTGGATACAGTTTGGGACAACAGCTTAGAGAGACTGTTGAGCACCAAAACATATCAAAACCGCTGATTAAATATCAGATTTCTTGCCCTTGTTTAGGCTCTTTTGTCTCCTGTGAGTACAACATAAGTTACAGGTATTGGTGCCAGTCCTGTCACAACACATGCTATACAGCCAGTAAGGTTTGTGAAAAACTCATGATTTAGAAATGTTGGGGGGGAGGAATGGTGTCACAGACAAATTATCAGTTTTTATTCTTCATCTAGTTGTCTCTATTTTGACAAGATATGATGAATTAGCTTAGTTTAATAAACCCTTCACAGAATGTGTTGGGGATTTTTAGCGTACAAAAGCTCAAAGTAGCTATATGCATGTGAAGAACAAGCTCAAATCAGAAGAACGGATGCAGAAAAGAATAGCAGAATAAACAGGTGGCAGTGATAAGTGGCAAAAAAGTGTTGAATGGAACAAGGGCTAGAACAGTTGAAAGAGGAAATTGTGTAAATTGCTTAGAGGTTTTCATGATGATGCAGTATACAAATTCTGTTTAACAACAAAAACCCATCAACATAAAGAATGGATCACACAACTACTGGGGAGAAACACCAACTAACTCCAGAACACATATTCAATCAAACTTTTTGAAAAGATTCTATTGCATTTTCACAGCTTCAAGGAGTTCAGCAATCTTGTGGAAACTGTTACTATTTCATCATGCTGAAACATCACTTTGGGATCACATAGTGCTAAAAAGAAGTTTATAAATTATGCAAAGAAATAAAAATAAACTGGTGAAGGTAATTTTTGAAGCAATCATTTCAGGCAGAGAAGTTGTGGAGATAACCATTTATGTGAAGAAGGTGCTCCTCTGTTTTGCTTTTTTCGTTTGTTTGTTTAGAGATTTGCTCATAATACATTTTGTTTAGCCACTACTGTTGCATTAGTATGTGAAATTCTATCGAGTTTTTATGCTTGATTTTTACTTGTAGTGTTTCTTGAGGTTTAAGAGGATATTTTGCTTTGCCGTTGAATATACTGCTTTAAATATGGCTCTTGCATCCTGCATTTGATTTACATTTGTAATTTTTGATTCTGATATTTTGCAATGATAATTTGGATGTTATAAAATCATGCTGTAAACCACTTAGAGCTATTTTTATTTTACTGGAAATGTAAAGTGGTATATAAATTATCTATGGGAGTCTTATTTGAACCACAGGAAAGGAAAGCTTGCATTTGTTCAGTACACCAACAAACAGCAAGAAAAACACTATTCTGAAATACCCAAAGACAGATGTCAGCTTTCAAGTCTTGCTATGGTGAGGTTAAATCATGACACGGATACTGAAGAAACCTGAAAATCAAACCTTTTATGCTGCACTGGCAATATCCACATGGGCAATAAGTCAGAGTCAGTACCACTTTCAGAGTAAACATATGACCAAAGGCAGTACAACTTTTTCAGCTTCCTACAGTGTCACAATAAATGACAGAGCAGGCACTTGCTAAAATGTTAAGACCACACACATTCTATGGCAATTACTTGGACACTTTCCAACATTCCATCTGCAAAGACATTGTGGAAATGTCTTCTCAGTGACTTGCCTTTGTCCTGGATAAACACAGTCACCCGAAGTATAAAAGAGCATGCAAGGAAGATAAGATGTGCTGTAAATGAAAGGCAGGTTCTTCCAGACTGTGTCATCCCAAAGAACTGCACAAAGAAAGAGGCACTATCTTGTCTCACTGGGACCTTTGTTATAGACACATGCTCAGGTGTTACTCATGTGGATAACTGGGCCCAAGGCAGCAAGAATGCACAGGCTTAACTGATTGCAGCAAACTGACTGAGCGGTATATAAATCTTGCAAAATAAAATACCAGCCAGGTAAAAGCAGTATGTGGAGCAATTACTGGCTTGAATGATATGCTAGAAAATGTTTTAACATCACTGCAGATGCTAATTATTATTTGCTAATCACCTTGGGAATTTGTTTGAATGATGGGATAAACTTCCCTATAATAAATTTATATTTATCCTTTTTTCTGTTGTGTTGCAATATTTTCTAGTTATTTATTATTTTTACCAGAGCTACCCAACAATTTGTCACACATACTTCTCTATTAAAAAATATTTAGGTACTTCTAACAGCAAGAGGTTACCTAACTATCTAGATCAAGAAAGGGCTCAAGTAATAAACTGATGCCAATTTTTGAAGAATTCCAGAACTCCTTACAAACAATGGATTCATTTATTCAGAAAGCTCAAGAGTTTCAAATGCTACCTTTGCTAAACCTTTGAAATGGCAAAAATGTAGCAGGTCTCTCTCTCTCTCGTGAATAAGGGGGAAAATCTAACTTTACATAAATTAAATATATAAATTTGATTAAATATGTTTGTGCCTTTGCGATGACATTTAGAAAAGGAAGTATTCATTTTCTGTTTAGAAAAAGAAAAACTCTTTCAAATGTAATTTGAAGCTGTCAAGCCAATCTCCTTTACAGATCTTTTAAATGTCACCTACCTTCGGAAGGGAATGGCAAATTCCTTACAAAACGTGCAACTGCAAACAGGCCACGTTAAATCAAGAATTTATTAAAATAAGCCACTGACATTTACATTGATTAAGCGTAGCCCTTTTGCTTTCTCCCTTCTGCTAGAAGCCCTTTCAAAAGAAGTGTCACAACATCTTATACTGGCGTTGTTCTTACAGTAATTCCGAAACACACAACTAGGCGTTACGCAGGCAGCTAACTCATGAAAAGGGGCTGCGTGAAAAGAACTCGCTGGGTTCTATGCATGGAGATTAATGCGAAATTGTAGTTGTTCTACACTGGGACTTGGTGGGGTGTTCCTTTATTATTTCTCTCCAGCATCCTTGAAATTTACAGCCATTTTTTTTTAACTGTGCTTTGTATAAATCAATTACAACACTACACTTAATAGCTTTAAACAGAAGACTATATTAATCATAGCTTAAACAAAAGGCTAGCACTACTCACAGTCACAACATGTATTAGTGAACTCTACAGTTTAGCATATAAAATCAGCATTTACAGTTCAGATGCTTTTTTTTAAAGCCTCAATAAGGGCAGTATTTCTTGTAAAATAGAGGGAGAAGACAGCACTTAAAAGTGATTGTGACACACACAACCCTGAGGCAGACACGTTAACCCCGCTTAACCACTGATCATAGTTTTAAAACTATTCTCACCCTTTGGTCCACAATATTTTAGCAAGCTATGAATTATGATTTTCGACCATGTAGGGAATGAAATATCTCCCATGCCTCATCATGTACAAGCACTGCTGACTCGTAACAACCACCAACAGAATTTAAAGGCAGTATTTCCTGTAAGCTGTCTTCTGCAAAAGCATTGCTATTCAGTCTGCTACTGAATCTGTAACAAAGTGAAGGAGATTAACTATTATTCCAAGGTATAAAAATCTGCTTCTGATCTATAGTTACTCTCAGGTAATGTGAAAAGGGTTAATTCCCAGCTAATTAAAAGGTGCTGTATGGAAAGGCATCATGAGAATAAATATCCAGTTCTACATACTGTTAAACGTTAATCTCTCTCTTCTCTGAACTAAGAGGAGACTTAACAACAGACTCTGAGCCAGCAAAGAGGGCACATACTCGCACACACAAACGCAAAAGATACTTAGAAACAGCCAAATACCACTATCTACAACAGCTATTTTGAAATAACTATACATTGCGTATGCATCAAACAACATGCCTCAAGATTTGGAATGTGGTGCCATCAACAGGCAGGTAGTACCCAACTCTCTCCCCACTTTCCGGTTTCAGGGAGGGGATGGGGGTTCTGAATTGATGACCATTAGATAAATGCTTGGTTCAGATAATGGTGTTCAACATGTTTCAGATGTAGATTGCCCATTAAGAACCCAGTTTTCAGCTTGGGAGTGCTCCTGAAGTGATGTGTCAGCTGTGGCCAAGAGTGCCCAGCAAAGGTTGCTCAAGTGGTTCCATTTCCTGGAGGCTGGCATGGCCACTGTCACACATGCTTTGTTCTTATCCATATGAGATAGTGCATCATATAGGATGTGTCATTCTAGGGGGTAAAAGTTATTTTTTGCAATTTCTTCAGTGGAGGTCTTAAAAATATGTTTTGGGCTGTGAAGAATACAAAACCTGCCATTATTTTTGTGACTGGACAACATTTAACTTGGTAAGTTTACATCTGATGAAGAACTACATAAACTGGTGTCAGAAAATGACAGAAGTTTAATTTTAGCTTCTGAAAATGTCAGGTAATGCTAAATAAGAATAAAAATAAGAATATTAATATATACTGCAAGTACTTGGCAATCATTTTTAATGATTTCTATGCAATTTTACACACATTCTACGTAATTACCAACCAAAACTAAATTATATTAATTTAACCAAAATATCTTTTGAATTCCTAAGTTATGTTTAAACTTTTTAGCACCCCCTCATTTTCAGAATTTGAAAGTTGGAAACTTTAACACACCCTACTGCATCAGAGTGGGGCTGGCCTTGAAGAACATTGAAAAACTATCCATGACACGATCAATGTTTTAGCCAACTCACTGCCTACACTAAAATAGAAAATGAGATGATTTAACATTAAGATCTATTGCATGCAGCACAGGCCAGTTTGGGTGGGAAGAAGTGTTGACATTGACTGTGTATAAATGATGTTTTGTTTTTAAATGAGATTGGCTATTTTGTATGCCATTTTCTAAACTTAATATCTCAGCAATGAGAATGAAGTAGTTTTTAGAGGGCTTTTAAAAAAGATAATTTCCAATTCATTTCGAAATTTAAAGCTGGTACCACAAATTAAGGCTTCAAAGCCTTACATGGTTGTGTCTAGAATATCTTACAGATGGCCTTCTTCAATTGGAGAATGCCCACATGTTAAGGTCTTTACGGCAGGCCTGTGGCACCACTACTAGAAGCACAGTAGATGGGGAATTTTCATTGCTAGCCCAAAGCTTTAGAACTCACAGGCTCAGGAAGGGCTCCTGGCCTCTCTATGCATATTTTCATATTGCAATCTATACAGGATATGGTTACTTGGGTGCACCCCGACATGGGAATGTGCTATTAGTGAGTATTTGGCTTAGGTGGAGCTTGACTTAACAGTCTGGTATTGGAGCTGCAATAATTATTGCTAATAATGTCGCATTCTGATTTATTGCTATTTTGATGGTTGTACTGTTATCATGATAAGAACTTCCATATTAATACACTGTTCCATGTTATGATTGACAAAACTGTTTCTAGTATTGCTTTTACAAACCATAACCCCCTTTGTGAGAACACAGCCATTATTATTATTTTGGTATAAACATGTGAATTACAGGTGATTGTAAGGGCATCTAACTGGATGGAAGCACCGCTGTTTTCACTGAAACTTCCAGGTATGTCTAGTATTGCAAAATTAATTGGTTTGAGTTCAAGGCCAACATTACTTTCCAAGAGTGCCCTGTCATTTCTAGGCCTTTTCAGGTTATCATTTCATAAAAATGCCAGCATCTCCAGTGGAATTTTCAAAGAGATTAATATCTAAAGTTCACTTGCATAGTAGCATTGTACAGTTTAAGTTAACATTAAGTATAGTTCTTTTTCTGAGGTTGTTTACTTGGAGGGCTAAGAGAAGACATATATTGGTTTGGTTTTTATGCATGAATCCACTCTGCTTTAATCACATGGGTGAAAGCTTTGTTTCGTTGCTATGGTCAGAACATCACATAACTTGTTATGTTTTACTCATACTCATGGGGAAACAATCCAAAAACAGCACCCAGCAACAGAAGACAGCACTATGACCACAGCATTAGCCTTCCAAACAAACTGTGGATTGTGATATCCACCAACAAAATAGAACAGACCACCAAATGGCCTCCACAGAACAAGAAATCCACCTAAACAGCTCATCAGCTAAAGCACAACTATAATCTGGCGGGACGAGACTATACAGAAAATGTGCGTTCAAATTGTCCTTATCTACCAGGGACAGTAATTCACTGCCCTTATTTTGCCATTTGGGGACATATTTTAATGCAAGGAGATATAGGTGGGGAATAGTCAACATGATGCCCTCCAGATGTTACTGGATTACCAATAACCACCAGTCCCCAACAGCAAGGCCAATGGCCAGGGATGATGGGAACTGCAGGTCAACCATCTCTGGAGGGCACCATGCTGACTCCCCCAGCTACAGAAGTTGTGATTGAGGATTCAGGTCTTCTCTACAGGCTATCCATGAGTTAAATCTCCACAAGTGGAGAACAGAAGCAACTTGTCTCTAGTGTACATGTCCTTAAATGGATGTGCATAGACAATAAGGCATCATGAAGTGCACAACCTGGCATTTCACATACAGCACAGCTGCTGTCATGCATTTTGAACTGTTAATAAGACATGATAATGATGTCATATGCACATAATTGTGGGTTCAGATCTCTCTGGTATACAGGCTGAGACCCTATCTGCCCATGGACAGTCTCGCCAGAGTGGTGCATGCTCTAGTTATCTCTTGCTTGGACTACTGCAATGCGCTCTACGTGGGGCTACCTTTGAAGGTGACCTGGAAACTACAACTAATCCAGAATGCGGCCGCCAAGACCACATAACACCGGTCTTGAAAGACCTACATTGGCTCCCAGTACGTTTCCGAGCACAATTCAAAGTGTTGGTGTTGACCTTTAAAGCCCTAAACCGCCTCAGCCCAGCATACCTGAAGGAGCGTCTCCACCCCCATCATTCTGCCCAGACACTGAGGTCCAGCACCGAAGGCCTTCTGGCGTTTCCCTCGCTGCGAGAAGCTATAGGGAACCAGGCAGAGGACCTTCTCGGTAGTGGCACTGGCCCTGTGGAACGCCCTCCCATCATAGTTCAAGGAAATAAACAACTATCTGACTTTTAGAAGACATCTGAAGGCAGCCCTGTTTAGGGGAGCTTTAAATGTTTGACAGACTACTGTATTTTAATATTTTGTAGGAAGCTGTCCAGAGTGGCTGCGGAAACCCAATCAGATGGGTGGGGTATAAATAATAAATTATTATTAATAATTATTATTATTCTCAACACCATCATCTCATACCAATCAGGGACCGTCTGTCATAGAGGTCTATGTATATACAGCACACACTAGCCAAAGGGATGGAGTGAGGAGGTAACTATAATGACAGGGCAGCACCCACCTCAACAGGATGGCCTAACAGCACTGGGAGTCCTGTCCTATTCCTCTCTCTCTACTGCCACTTCCTGCTTATGTGTCGCTAAGGTGAGTGTTTTAGGATTCCCACTGCCTTAAGGTGGTCTCCATGGGAATTCCTGGAATGGCAACTTCCGCCCATCTCCCCTCCTGCTCACACAGACACTTGAACAACCAGTAGCCCTTAGGTATATTTAGAAACCAGCGCTACACCGGAGTATATGCAATAAGGATGAGGGGGAGAAATAGCAGGAAGGACGCAACTACTCTGCTCATGCATGATGCAGGAGCTGGGCGATCTAAAAATGACAGACTGATGAGAGCATAACTGCGCCACAGTGAAGACACTGACACATCAACCGAGGGGGCAGGGCTACCTCACATCCCCCCAAACATGTCCTTTTGACATGTTGGGGGCGGGGAAACATCTGAACCACCCTGTGTGACTTAGTTCTGTTGTGAAGCCAAATAATTAAGTTGCCTTTAACAAAATAATAAAACCTTTTGGGGCCTTTAAATTAGAGGACAACAGGGCTACTGCAGAGTAAATGAATACAGTACAGACAACTCCCCCATTTCTGTGGGGGAGATAAAGATTTATTTTGAGCTCTGTAGTTCCATTAGGCAATGTTGTTGATGGGCTTTTACCTGGGCATCCAACTATGGTCATTCTTTGGGGGGGAAAGGACCATTTGTATCCAGGAATAATCATCCTCAAACAAACTGACTGCAGCAGCTCAATACCGAAACATCAGCCTTAAAGGCAGTCACCTTATAGGGATTTTATACTGCAAGGATTTGGGAAAGTGTGTTTACAAAACACCTCAAAGTGCAGTGGAATATAAATAAGAGTAATATCTCAGTCTGAAAGCAACTGTCAATATCAACATTAAGTGTGGACTTCCAGAAGAATTTTGCTATTTTATATTGCGTTGTCAGATCGCAAAACACTTTAATATTACTATTAATTAAATATCTTGTTTATTTCGTTTTAAGCAGTGCTTTTCAACTTTTATTAAACTGATTGTTTAAATTTTTTTTTAACAAAGCTTTGAATTTTTCTTTTTTCTAATTATTTCTGCATTTCTAAAAATCACTTTTCTTTTTAAATTTTATCATTTATATTATTTTGTTTTGTTTTCCCTGTTTTTTAAAATGTTGTTTTAAACTTTTTAACATTGTAAACTTTTTTAAATAAATATTAATGCTGGTGGCATTTAAGCAATAATGCTCACCTGCATACACTTATCTTCTTTAAATGGAACCTTTTTTCTCAATACATTCCTCAAACCCCCAGACTATAAAGAACTGTTTGATGCATGTCCTAAATAGTTTGTTTTCTTTGTTTTTTTTTCTGAGCCATGGCCTTGCCTCCTTCCTCCTTTTTGTTTGTTTTGGTTTTGGTTTTTAAAAATACTCTGCAAAGTGTGTGACACACAGAAGGTGAATGAGGGAACACCTATTATGCTTGATCAGATTCATGAAAAGGTTATTTTCAACTTCAGTAACACACACTAACTTTTCTTGCTTCTTTGATTACATTGGTTGCTGACAATACCAATACAATGTGGTTCAAAAGAGCACATCACCTCTCAGATTACTGTCCAAATTTGCTGTTGACAGGTTGTTAGCTTGCACTATTAATGCAACAAACCTGATTTCTTTGTTATCTGTTTTCCTGTAACTCAAAAGTTCTGATTTGGCTTAGCGTGAGATAGGAAGCAGATACTAAGAGATCTCATTTATTCCTTAGGCCATACTAGGTTCTATATGCTCACAAGGTCTTCAACTTTAATTGTTATTGTGAAATGAAAATAAATTTGGCACATGTGGTGGAACAGCTTCAAAGTCCTATCTTTTGACCCTTCGGTATATTACATATGCAGCAGTCCCTCATAATACGATTATCCATTTTCACTTACCCAGAAGTGAGAGCGTTGTTGGCTAAAGATTCCTTTCAACTACCTCAAGCTACCACAAACTGTGTGTCTTGAAGCAGATCACGTAACAACTAGCACCCAACACCTTATCTCCTGCAACATCAGCACTCTTCCTCCTGCAGAGCAAGGGTGTCTCTAGGCTGTGGTCACTGTCAGCTGATTCCATTTAGGCCTATTCTAATAATTTAGGCCTATGACATAATTTAGGCCTATACTATTCCTAGGCCTCAGAGATGGCTCATCTGCCTCAGCAACATGTCATTACAAGCAGAAGATGAATCCTGGTGCCTTGATTTGTGCCTCAACCTAGCCCTAACCCCTGGCCCCTGAAACCCCACTCTGCTTGATCCAGCTTCAACGTTGCTTGTTTGGACTACGGACTTAACCAAGCAACGAGGAGCAGATCTTGGCTGAGGCCTGAAGGGCCTTAACACCAACCCATTTTTCCACCATGAGGATCTGACTTGAAACACTGCATCCTGGGATTGTTCTTAAGTCCAGCGACTCTGCACACACCCAACTAGGCCATGCTCTTTCCCCCCATGCAAAGCACAACTAATCAGTGTTTTCTTGTGGTCCAGAAAGTAGAACATACCTTTATCTTATTTGTCTTTTTTGTTCAGCTTGGAAGACTGAGATTGTTTATTTACTTACCTAGCTTTTTTGAAAGCCATAAATTGGCACTGCTACACAAGTCACAGGGGGAATTGTTTAAAACATGTACGGTGAGTTTTAAAAATACATAAATAAAACTTCCTACAGCCTACACTAATCATCTAGCACAACACATCCATTTTCATCTCTGCTTTTGGATAAATATTCCACATAACAAATCAAATCAAGCACCTAAATGTAATTATTCCATTGTGATAACAATCTACTTGAACTGGTGCAACACCTTTGCTTATTTGTTGTCATAGCAAAAATCACCAAGAAGCTATTTTACATCAGCCTCCCCCAATGCCAATAAAATTTCTTAGATCAGGCTTCCCCAAACTAGTGCCCTCCAGACACTAGTGCCATATTGAAAGCACTGGGCTGGAAAAGGTTATACAGTGGTGCCTCGCAAGACGAAAATAATCCGTTCCGCGAGTCTCTTCGTCTAGCGGTTTTTTCGTCTTGCGAAGCAAGCCCATTGACGGATTAGCGGATTAGCGCTATTAGTGGCTTTTAGCGGCTTAGAAAAGGGGGGAGGGGAAAAAACCGCAGGAACTTGCAAGACATTTTCGTCTTGCGAAGCAAGCCCGTAGGAAATTCGTTTTGCGAAGCACCTCCAAAACGGAAAACTCTTTCGTCTAGCGAGTTTTCCGTCTTGCGAGGCAATCGTCTTGCGGGGCACCACTGTACTAAACCTTGAATACAAGAGGACAAAAATGATACAGGTAATAATGCAAGTCAAAAAACCAAAAATAAATTATCTGCACAGGAGAGTTCTCATATGGGCCAAGTGGGATTCACATGCTGTCACACAAGTAAGACCCACTCAAATACTTAGCCCATTTTAAATCCTCTATTAGAATGGAGAAGAAACAGCCATTATTGACCTTGGTGATGTACTAAATTTCCCATTCATAACTGGATAAATCAGTACTTTTCAGCAAGCCATGAGCTATTTGCTAAAGAGAATCCTCATATAGAGTTAGTCTTTGTTTATGATCCTTGGTCCCTACTCCCATCTCCTTTTGTTGAAGTGCATCTATCCATACCACAAATCCTACAAACATCATCCAATGCTCTGCTGGCCTCAAATCAGTGTGCAGGTATGCACCTCCAAAAGAGCTCGCACACAGGAAACAAGCAACAGGATATCAACCCAATGAAAAATGGCAAAGCAAACCCAACATGGGACACAGAAATATAACTAGAATTATATGTCAAAATTCCTACATTCCAGAATCCAAACATCATGTTTTGTACTGGATGCCTGGGATTTTTCCAGCCCTACTCAAGCAGCTGAGGGCACACCACCCAGCACTTCCATGTCACTTTCTCAGCACAGTGCATTGTATGTGTAGTTTGCACAGTACACTGACTGTACACAGCTTAGGGCAACAAAAAATCAGGCGCACCGAATCCATGATACTAAACGGCTGTACCACACTGACTCCCACAAACTTGCTGCTAGCAACCAGCTGCAAAATGGAGCCAGGACTGAATCTGTTATTAATTGGATCTGAAAGCCAGGAAATGTTCTGCAAAATACACTGATGCAGGGTGGCTGATGCCAGTGCAAGTTTTACCCTTTCCATGAAATACGCTGCTTATTCGTTTCTCTGGCACTCATTATCATCACATTCATTTCATCTGCTTGTCTTCCCCCTCAACTCCGAAGTGTTGCAAGAGCTCTGCAATATATGTAAGCTGGTAGTCTTGCTTGCTATATCACACTAAAGCCAAATGCAGGTGAAAAGCTTAGTGTCATACTGGAGAACACAAGTAATTGCCTTTTTACTGAGGTCTGGGATGAGCAAGGTAAATGCCACAGATAAATGAAGCCAAACAAGATATTGATGTTCCTGGCTATATTACCCCATAGCTTGTAAAGTGGCAACAGAAATGCACTGTAGATGGGCAGCGTCAATGCAAAAAGCATGAAGCAGAGATTACAAACAAAAATTTCAGGCGAACTGGCTTAACAGTCAGCTTCCTTGAATGATCAAACATGCGGGACTTGAGGAAAAACCTGCAGTAATCAATTTACATAAAGCATATTGACTATGCTACTGAACAGCAGAGGCAAAGAATCACACCAGAAGACTGCAAAACAAATAGGCATCAGAACCAGAAGGAGTACGGTTCCCCATTATTTGACAAAGGACCAAAATGCAGCACTTAAGATAACAGCCTGGTATTGAAAACACTGCAATATTTATTTAGTCTGCAAGGATTATAGGGTCTCTCTCTGAAACATGGAGACAAAAGGTGGATAAAAACGTGAAGCTGTTAAGATGCTGTTGCAGCCAACAAATCTGGCAGGAAATAGAACTTTTTATGCAGCGGACTGACAAAACATCCAATGACAGAGCAGCGAAAATATTTCCCGCTCCCAAGCTCCTGCAGCCAATATTTTGGCAGCAGCCCTCTTCAGGACTTATGATAATTAGTCAAATTTTAAATTGGATACTCTAGATTTGCTGCATCCTGAAATGAAGCAAAGCACCTCAACTTCTAAGTACACAAGAAAACTTGGTAAGATGGCTGACAAATGAAGATGAAGGATGGAAATATCATGGTTATTAAAGAAATAGCACTAAAAATGTCTGAATTAGGATGAGAGACCTACCTGACACACATGGCTCAAATATAATTATATACTTGCTAAATACCTATACCAATAATCACTTACGAGTGGGTATTTCCTATTCCAGTACAACCCTCAAATATTAGTCACCTGCACCACTCATTACAGCACTCATTACAGATGACCACCCTGTGATATATTCTTCATGCCAAATAATTGGACAGGAAATTTGAAGTATGCTGCATTATTCATATTACACAGGGGGGAAACTGCATAATGGCATGACTAAGAATTCAGTCACACACCATTATGTTTATCTCTATCGTTTGTGTACTCTCCAAAGGAAGTTCAATGCTCTTTGGTCCTGTTTCTGTACGAAGATTCACACATTCACACATCACACTAAATGTTTCGCCATGATTTTTTTTACTGCTCCTGTATAAAACATACACAAGTAAGCAAGCAAGTAAGCAAACAAAAGACACCAACTAGAACATGAAAAATAGGTTCTGGTCCAACTTCGAACCCACAGTGCTAATTTTCGACTTGGAGAGGTTTTGTTATGATTATAGATATGGAAAACATACCAAAAATTCACAAATACATACTATACATTCAAAACCCTACAACGCAAATGAAGAGTACATGCAGTATTCTCTGCCACTGCAGACGTTTGCCCTTTAACCTGTGTGAAAGTGATGCACCAGAGGGGGTGAGGAGCTGCCAACACATGCGGGAATGGCATAACATAAAGTTTGTTATATTAAAGGAATTTGAGGGATTATTCTTTTAAAAAGCCAAGATAATGAATTATAATCAACCACTATTCTCCTTAAAGCCTCAGAGCACTCAGTTGATATTAATATTGCCAAATATATGTCAGTGTGGTGGTAATTTTTGATATTTTAACTAAATCCTCAGCATGTTTTTGTAACTCTTCTAGTTTATTTGATTTACTGTTGTGAGACACTCTTCTTCAATCTCCTGAAGAGGTAATCCACTCCCATCCCGTCTATAGCATAGCTGCTTAATTGGCAAGTGTACAAAATACAATTACGTTGCATACAACTGACAATGCTGCTTATGGGAATACCACAGCTCAGGCATTCAGTTTTATTTTGCACTTTTATCTTCATTAAGCAAACTGTTCACAAACAACACTTGCTTTTACTGATGTAACATGTCATTCAGTTTTTTATCAAATCATCCTAGGCTAATCATCTAAACTGAAATTAAAGGAAGTTTATGCTAGGTTAAACACACATACAAAAAAAAGCAAAAAAACCTTAATTGCAATTAGTTGCTTTAGAAGCAAAATTCCAAGTGTCAAGAAGACACTAACATGTGGTCTTGATGATCGGTACAAGTTTCTGAAAAGGGCAGAAAGCAGGTTCCTCTTCCTTGTCCCCCATATGTACCCACTGTTCCAGCTTACTCCCTCTTTTCCCTTTACTTCATACATTTACATTCAAAATTAAGCGGCTTCAGTGATGCTTGGTCTAAACCCTTTCAAGCTTATGTTTGGGTGATCTTAACAAGCTGTTTGGCAAAGCCAGCTGAAACTGAAAATGTTTCATTTGCTGAAGAACTATAATTGTTTTAATGGCACTGTTGTATAAATTAGTTTAATCATGATTTTATTATTGGTTTTACTGCTGTTTGCTTTACAGTGGTACCTCTGGATGCGAACGGGATCTGTTCCGGAGCCCGTTCACATCCTGAGTAGAACGTAACACGCGACTGCGCGTCTACAGGTCGCACTTCGCCGCTTCCACGAATGACGTCATTTTGAGTGCGCATGCGCGAGCGACAAAACCCGGAAGTAACGTGCTCTGTTACTTCTGGGTCACTGCGGAGCGCAACCTGAAAATGCTTAACCTGAAGTTACTTCAACTCGGGGTATGACTGTATTGTTGTTCTAATGTGAACACTCTAAACCACCCTAGGATTCTGATATATGAAGGATGGTGTAGGAATATAGTAAATAAAATAAAAAACTATGGCTTACTGAAACAAGCCATCTTCATAAACCAAGATTTTAAATTTGGCTCATTTCAGAAAACCGTGTACAGTTACGACTAACTATGCACAGGTTCAGACATAACACTAAACTGTGATCTGTTAGAAACAGAAGGAAAGTTTTTTGATCTCTTCCTCACGGTTGCATCAGAGGAAAAAGATGAGAGCAAATGACCCCAAGGCTCATCTAGGCTCTTTCCCACAACACTAACCCATCATGCTTATCATTACTCTGAATTTAGCCAAACATTCTAATCAATTACAACAGCTTCCATGTCTGGTCCCCTCAAGGCAATCCTTACTCAGCTGTTCATCACCCAGAGGTACTGCTGCTTATGAGTTTTTGCCTGCAGTTACAATGCATTATGGATCTTCTAGTCTTAAAGTTCTATATTTCAATTGAACAGGACACAATCTAATCGCAGCATAAAAATTCAAAATAATAAATGTCTACTTAGCACAAAACAATGATATTCCAAAATATTACAATATTACAAGGAAGGTTTGTCTTCAAAAGCTAAATCATAATGCTTCACTTGTTGCTGTGATATTGAAAGCACCCTCACAAAAATAATGGAGGAAAGAGACTAAATGAAGTAAGTTTTTTTCAAAATTACTAATACTCAACATTTCCAGTGCTTAAAGTGTTTCACATGATTTGTCTACTGTATTTGTAATCCTTACAACAATCCTGAGAGGGAGTCAGTATTATCATCTCCCATACTGCAGATAGAGGGACTGAGCCCAAGAAACAGTGGCTTGTAGCTGTCTACTGCATTCATGGCAGAGGCAAAATTCAAAGCAGTGATTTCTCTATTCATAACCAGGTTCTTGAAAAGCCACCCTGACTGAAGCCAGGGCCAATCTAAGCAGCAGACCACTACCCTGTCAAGGGCTCTGCCGGAAATTACCAGTTAGGATGAAAGGTGGCAGATTTTCATCCTGTTTCACTGGGACAGCACAAGTGCAGGAATGGCAAAGAGGTCAAGGATCAGGCCCCTTGGGGGATTCAACGAGCTGTGGATTCCAAGCTCCAGCACCCCGCCCACTCTGAAACACCCCAGACAGAATTCACTATGATGAGCGTACCATCTGCGCATGCATTCTAACTTGACAGGAGGAATGATCACCTTTCTCCTTTCCCAACATGCTGTAGGGGGTTCTCCTACCCTTCCAAGTCAGTTTTGGAAGCGCAACAGGCATACAAATGGGGAAAAAGTCCCATTGTGCAAGGCTTCCATTGAATCCTGTCCCCCGTTTCAGAGTTTTCTGTTGGCTACCTCCAGTGGTCATTTTCCACCCACTTGGGTGGAGCTTAGGTTATGCTGCAAGCCTGCAACAGTCTCACCCCACCACATTGGCAGCACTCCTCTCTGTCTGCAGAGGGACCAGTCACCAGTATCAATGGGATTACGGTTGCAGACTTAGCCATTACACTATTATTATTTTTCATTTATGAACCACTTCCCATGAGCCACCCCAAATCCAATAAAGATATCATCTGGAATAAAGAGGTTGGAAGAGGAAAATCTTTAGCAAGTCACTGAAAAGACAACACAGAAGGTGCCCATCTGATAATGCAAAAGGAGAGAGATCCAAAGGATAGATGCCACCACACTAAAGGACTGGCTTCGGCATCATGCAAAATGGCCCTACGGGTAGGATGGCATCTGCAGAATGCCCTCTCCTGCATAACAGAGTGATCGGGTAAGCACGTAGTGGGTGAAACATTATTTTAGGTATTCTGATCCCAATCTGTATTGCACACCAATACCAGTGCCCTGAACCCAGCACAGCAGCTGATAGGCAGCCAGTGCAATTCTTTTAGCAGCAGCATAATACGATGGCGATATATCTGCCCCTGTGAGTGGCTGAGCTGCAAAATTTTGCGCTAGCTGCAATCCAATCTGGAGGTTATCAACACTTGGACAAGAATGGTCAGGCTATCCTGATCTAGAAATTTAAGATGCCAATTTAAGATGGCAAAAGGCTCCCCTGGCCACCAAAGTCACCTGGGCTGCTAGCAACAAATATGGGTCCAGGAGCACCCCTAAACTATTAATCTGCTCCTTCAAGACCTCACCTAAGGCAGACAATTGATCAATTATCCAAATTCAGGAAACACCCACTCACAGAGCATTAGCTTTCTAACATACAATCTGAAAGGTATAAACTAAAGACAACACACACTGAAATGATGAAAACTTCCTCAAACAAAGTATAGACTTACATCACTGTTGATTTCAGCATGGCTGAATACATGCTCAGGAAAACACACACAAAGAAACCCACTCTACAATCCTGCAACTGCAGAATCCAACCCAAATTTGAATTTAGCTGAAAACAAAAAGCCTTCCCCCCTCCCAAACTGAATTGCAAAGATCAGTTGAGGAAATAAATGGACAGCAACTCACATGCTATCACGCTTTAGGGTTTTGTTATGATGGGACACCATTCTATTACTGTTAAGTGACCTCAATTTTAAACTTATGTTTTCAATCATGTGCAGTGTTTTCACAAGATTACCCTTGGCACTAGAGGCTTTCCAAACTGGATGACAACTCAAAATGCTGCTTATTCTAGAGTTAAATTACACAGCAAGGAATTTATTCACACAACGGTCATCCAAGAAAATACAGATTTCCTATAATTTGCTCCATTCTTTTTCTATCACCTTTTCAAATAACTGCAAGCTATCTTTACTTCGACACGTTATACTTGACTGGCATGCTATCCAAAATAAAGAGTGTGTTCTTTGCTATTTTCTTTACCAGTATGCGTCCACAGTGGAATGTAGTAGATGTTGATTCTTTAGAGACTGGACTGCTCTCCCAGCTATAAAAGACCAAAATTTGAGCAAACAGAAATGCAGAGAAGTTAACATATGGCAATCTTGCAAACTTCCCCAGCAGTTCGCATGCCTGAATAAGCTCTTCTCTTCTTTCCCCTGTGCAAATCTCACTGAAGTGAACTAGTTTTAGAAACCGACCATGACTAAGGATGCAGGAGATCTATAAAAATAATACAGCTTATCAAGTAACAGGCCTGTAGTTGAAAAACAAGGGCACAGGGACGCATAAGTGTTTTAATGGCAAAGGCTAGGTTTTCATCAGAACCCAGAAACGAAACTGTATGGAGTAAAATAATAATTAATTGACTAAAAATTAATTAATTCATATTTTGCTAAAGCAGAAATTTGATGCACTCTTACCTGGGAGTAAACCCAACTGGGATTTATTTCTGAATAGAAATGTAAACGATTGTACTGTTACTGCTCAGTCAAGGCAAGGTAAAGACTCCAGCTCCAAGGCTCGATATTTTTGGAAAGAAAATTCTCTCCACTGCAGTTGCAACAGCTACAGTCCACAGACCTAGGTGGCCAGATCTACACACAGCAGGATTTTTAAAATTATTGCTGCCACAGGCCTCTTCCATACCTCCAGTTCAGCGTAGGCAGTTATTGCTATTGAAGGAGAAAGGTTCAAAAGACTCCCTGGGTGTCCCAAAACAGAGATACAGCCCCTGAAGCGCCCACAAAATTATGTTCCTAATCCAAAAAACAATTACAGAAAATAGTACTTTTTTACTTGATACACACTCACTTTTACAGGACCTGTAGATGCTGCTCTCAATTTCACATTCATGGCAATTTTTGTCATTTCCCAAGCTGGGTTCCAAAACCACAAGCAAGGCTGGGGGGGGGGGGGAGCTTGATGAATGGTCCATTTCATTTGCATAGAAGCATCTGTGGACACAGTAGGGACTATGCCATGGGTAGGCAAACTAAGGCCCAGGGGCCGGATCTGGCCCAATCACCTTCTCAAGTATCTGTACCTGAAGCTGTACCTGAAACTCAAGTATCTGTACCTGAAGCTGCCCTTAGCAAATGCCATACACAAACAAGCCTCTTAAGTAAACACACCTAAAGAATAACACAAAGCCAAGTAAACAACGTTTTGATATGCTGTGTGTAAGCTGTGCTATAGAAATGCCCTTTCTGTTGTAAACAGTGGCCTATATACAGAACAGAAAGTCAGGTCCCTGCCCTGAAGGAGCTTACAATAAACGATTTGTTACAGGGGAGGCAATGGGAGGGGAAGAAGAGGGAGGCGAGGATAAATAGGGGGATAGAAGGCCTTGAGACACAAATTTTTGGGTTTCGTACTCAAGGTGGATTTACCATAGGCTTCATGGAAAACATGGGGCAATCTGAAGGAATGGTTTCACAAAGGGTTTTGGAGGGAAATCTAAGCATAAGGGGTAGGGAAAGCAATTTAAAGAAACAAGAGGGCTCCAGACACTTCAGGATGCTACGGTGTGAGGAGCAAAGGTCACAGGCAGAAAACTATGAAGACTTGGAAGAGACAGCCACAAGGGGAATTGAAGGGAAGGATGTGGGGTTTGTGCTGAATCCAAGACACGATAGAAATCCAAGGTGGAGCATCATATATCCTGAGTAGCATATGCTTCTCATGGCATGGAGGCATCAGAGCGGCAACATGACAACAAGGAAACAGTCAAGAAAATTACAGTAGTTTGGGTGGCAGATGACTAGATTGCAAACCAAGGTTTCCCCTAGGAGGGCAAACAGGAAGCATATAGATAGCTGTACAGAGAGAAGCAACATGTCTTGGCAATAAACTAAAAGGGTTTGGGGGGGCAGGGGTAGAAGGAAAACTCAAAGAATGGACCAGGGCTTTATGCCTGGATATGGGGAGTATACAAGGAGAGAGAAACTTGGGAGGAAAGTACCGTACATTAGGTTGGTCTCAGGCAATGATAAAACATCCCACCAGAGATATCAGCTAGGCAGTTGGAGATCAGGTGGAGAGGCGGACAGAAAGGTAGATCTAGGTTTCATCAGTAAATAGATAGTATTGAGAGTCATGAGATTTGATGAGCCACCCTGAGTCACGTAAGAAGAGAACCAGCGAGGGCAAAGACATGGAAACACAGTATGAAGGGAGTCAAGTAGGAGGGAGTGATCAACTGTCTCAAAGGTAGCGGAGAGGTTAGGGAAGATAAGGACAAAGTGGAGAACACTGGATTTGGCTGTAAGATAGATTTCTGTGAGAGCCAGAAGAGGACAGAGGGCAGATTGTTAAGGGAGCTGGAGAAAATTAAGGCAGCGGGAAGACATTAAGAGCTTGCTGTTGAAGGAGGAAACTGGACAACTGTCAGGAGGACAGGATAAATTAAGGGATTTTGGTAAGAAAAGGGGAATAATGGCAAATGGTGGCAAAGAAAGGGAAAGGTCATTTATGTGGTTAAGAGGAGCAAATTGGCAGCGAACATGACAAACAGAAGCTGGGAGAGGACAGCACCAGAGCATAGGTGATGAGATCAGGGTACTCCGCTTGTTAAATGAGACAGGGGAAAAGAGAAAAGCGTTTAGGAAGTGGCAAGAAAAGGGAAAGCTTGGAAAGTGTGAGTGAGTAAGGAAGAGAGATTGGACCAGATAGTGCTGGATAGAACCTGCTAAAGCTGTCTATGAGAGGAACAGATTTTACCTGCTCTCTCCCTCATCCCCCAATGCAGCCTCAGAATCTGCTCCGGACCCTCTGGAGCAGATTTTTGCGGTGCTTGTGGAGGTCCCGGGGGGGGGGGCGAAGATGATGAAATCCCATTGTATGAGCCTGTTCCCTTACACAACGTTGGATTCTACCCAGTGTTTTGTTGAAAGTAGAGATAAAGTCTTTGGTAGAAGGAGGGAGGGAGAGGAGAAAGGCAGGCCTTAGTTAAGCATCAAAGGTAAGGAAAAGGCACTGAGGAAACTTAAAAGCTGGTGTGCATTAGGATAATGGAGTAGGGTGCTTCACAAGGAAGTTGGCACAGGAAGGGATGAATTTATAATGGACAAAATCAGACAGCACTTTTGTTCTTTTACAGATGTTCAGCAGAATAATATAGTCAAAAAGTATCTACATCTTTTCAATATTGGAGTTATTTAGTAACTTTGAATCAGTGCACATTACTCCAAGTCTTCTTGGAGCTCAATTCCATAAAGATTAGGTCTCCACTCCACAGATTCCCTTACCATGCTGTGCTTCAGGGCCCTATTCCCTTCACAATTGGCAGGCACTGCCGCAAGTAAATAGCAACTGATTGTTTGACAACACTACAGGTGTATAACATGTGCTGGAGCAACCAAGGTGTTCCACATTTCCCAAAGGAAAGCTTCACCAATGCTTCTTCTTCTTCTTCTTCTTCTTCTTCTTCTTCTTCTTCTTCTTCTTCTTATTCTTCTTCTTATTATTATTATTATTATCATCATCATTTCTATACCACTTTACATTGTTAAGGTAAAAAATCAAAGTAGTTTACAGCCTACATTAAAATACCAAACAATGCAGAAGAAAACATTGCAGAAGAAAGTCAAATATAAAGCCTGCATTCAAAACAACATAATTAACAGGAACCTAAAATTTATCTCAAAGCTATCAAATCAAAACATTACAATGAAGGTCGTGCACAAAATGAACATTTAATGCACCAAAGTTAACAAAAAAAAAATACCTTGAACATTTCAAAAGAAAACATTACTAAAGGAAGTCAAATATAAAATGCATGTTTAAGGCAGCATAATTAGCAAAATAATAAAATATTATATTAAACATAGAAGATATCTGCTGTTGTTGCTGCCAACAGAAGTTCATGTCAGGCAGCAGCTGTGGAATCTCAGGCTCAGTGACCTCGGAGACACTAAGAGATAGCTAGGACATATTTAAACATGTCTTGCAAAAAGTAATAATCACTTTTTTAAAAATTATCTGTATTTATTTTTAACTTCAGGGTATTAGAACAGGTGAAAGGAGTTCTTGTGGGTTTCAATAAAATGTGTGCCTCTGCAGCAGTACTGTGCCTCCACAGGACTGTCCTACCAAAAACACATGATTATCAGGATGAATTTCACATAAATTTTTCATGAGTGATAAATAAATCAGGATATTAGATTCCTATTATCCATGATCATTAATCTTTGCTGAGAAAGTCATGGGAACCTGCAGAACCAACAGAGATCAGAACAACATAATCGAAGTTCTGGCAACAAATCTGAAAGTCAGTGAAGTCTTACCCAAAATAAATTTAGAAACTTATATTGTTAACATATGCCCACAAATTCTCTGTGGATTTCTTCATTTACTGTAGCCCTTAGAAATCCCTTACTCTGCAAGTGTCATTTATTACATTTAAAATCCTGCCTTTCATTTATCACAGAGCTTGGAAGCAAGCAAACACAGAATTCCCAGGCAATCTTCCATCCATGAGTTAACAACAGACTCAGAACCCCTTTGACTTCAGCAAAATTGTTGAGTCAAGACTAAAGGTGGCCATGCTTCACATGGGAATAAATAAAGGGCTGGCTTTCCTCACCACTAGCAACCAAGCACGACTCTTAGGTGTCTGGGATTAAGTAAAAGGGCATACTCTATCAGATGTGTGACTTCCAGGCTGGTTTGAGACCTCCCAAGCACTATTCCTTTCCTGAAATTAACACCTGGGGGAGGGCAATGAGACAAGGAGAGAATGGTTAAATAAGGACTCCAATGAAAAGGTAAACCTGCTTGCTTGGTCATTTGTGACAAGTAAGAATTGCCTCCAGGAGATAAAGGAGGGAAACATTACAAAAGAGTGTGGCTGTTTTTAGCTTTTCCCTTTTGGGCCACAAAAGATGTGGGAAGGGCAACAGCTCAATGGTAGAGCCTCTATTTTGCATGCAGAGGGACCCAAGTTAAATCCTCAGCATCTTGAGATAGGGCTGGGGATGTTTCCTAGCTGAAACCCTGGAAAGCCCCCGCTGACAATACTGAGCTAGATGAGGCAGCTTCCTATGTCCTGAACATGGGCATATGAGAAAAAAGTTTGTGGACTAGTAGCTTTTATCTGGAGAATAATTTCTAGTCAGTAGTGATAGCAAGATGACGGGCATCTGTTGCTGGGTATTACCTTGTCTTATGCAATCTGTCAAGCGCATCCAATTCAGAATTTGCCATTTTTAAGAATGTAATGAGGATATTCTCATAACAGCATGAATTGCTAAAGTATTATCCATACAGCAAGCACCCAATCTGACAGAAAATTTGTCTTCACCAACCTCAGCTGGAGTAGATCTCTATCTGTAGCCTTCGTCTAGGACACAGCACATTTAGGCTTGATGCTTTTTAACAATAGGAAGATTATTAGCACTGGAACCCAAGACATGCTCACATAAATTATGTTGACAAGTCCTCTCTGCTAAAATGACAACGTTAAAAATGAAAGTAAGTGGCAGCGTTCCGCTGTTACTGCAAACTCCTCTCAATTTTTTTTCTTCCATTTAGGAAACACACAAGGGCAAAGGGTACAACTTGGCTTTCAAAAGTGATTCATGACAGGAATGCCTTGGTATTAACTGACATTCTGGAACTGGAGCTCTGCAAAAAAGTCACTCTGCAAGAGTTATCCTGTTAAATTGAACCTAAATAGAAGCACACTATAAAGAAAACTGTCGATCAAAGACTTGTTCTATATTGGTAAGTTACAAAGCCATACTTTAAAAATAAACGGATAAGGGAATGAATGGCATTCAATTTGCACTACAGAGCTTGACACACTGAGAACCGATTCAGTTTATGGCAGCAGATGCATTTACCACATTTACACCACTGTCCCTGATGGGTAACACGAAGTCTGAAGGGGAAACACAAGACAGCATGGAAAGGCCAACAGTCACATGTACCCAAATAAGTAGAAAACACATGGCAGAAACAGAGCCAATCTTGGCTCACCAGGATGTAATCACAGTAGCAGTGAATGGGTGAAGGATGCCCTTTTCCAGCAAGCCCTCCTTTACTCCTGAAGACCCTTTCTTGCCTCTCTACAGGAGCCACAGCTTATTTTGCAGAAGCAAGTCCTCCTCCAAGAGCCTACCTAGGCATACATTCTGCCCTCTCTAACTTGTCTACTATCTCACTTCCTGTAGACTACAGCACCAGCTGAACATGTCCTCCAATGTTTAGAGCCAAGTATATCCCCCTATGTTATGTCAGGGGTAGCTTTCATGGTGCCCTCCAAATGTTTTGGACTCCAATTCGTATCAGCGCCAGCCAGTATGGACAATTGTCAGGGCTAGGAAGTAACAGACAGGACAGAGCCCTTTTGCTTAAGTCTGAAATCTACTGTGGGGCAAACTGCAATGGTATACAGTGCTACCTCAGGCTAAGTACTTAATTTGCGCCGCCGGAACACGATTTCTGTTCTCATCCTGAAGCAAAGTTCTTAACCCGAGGTACTATTTCTGGGTTAGTGGAGTCTGTAACCTGAAGCGTATGTAACCTAAAGCGTATGTAACCTGAGGTACCACTGTACAGGCTAGCTGAGGGATGCGTAGAGAAGAGCACTTCTCTGTATTCCACTATGCAGCAATCAGTCAGAGACTGCATCTGTGGCAGCTTAAGTGTTCTTGCCAAAACCTTTTCTTCCCAACCTTTGACCTCAGGGTCAGCTTCTAACACTGCCACTTATTAAAGAGGGTGCTCCCTTATAGGTTTGTTTATTTATTTATTTATTTATTTATTTATTTATTATTTATTTATTTAAAGTATGTAGCTTTACAACCTGCCACAAAACACTGAAAGATTACAGGGTGGCTTACAACAAACAATGTAGCAATCCCCCATCCGCCCTGCCGCCCATAAAATATTAACATAGGATGGCAGTTAAAACTTCAGACTATATCCACTAGGCTTGCCTGAGGCAACATTGACAGCAACAGCCTCCTAGTATCCAAGGCCTGGAGCAGCTAAAACTAAAAAACCAGGAAGGGCAACCTGAGAGCATGAAAGAGGTTGATATGTAAGAGAGACAATAAAGAAAAGGTTAATCAATTCAGGTTTATTTTATTTTGTCAGGGTGCAGTTCTAAATTAGACAGTAGTTCTATTATAGAGACAGCAGGACATATCCCCAAGAAAACAAGGACATTTTCTGTTATTTACAAAGCACAGAACACTACTTATGCAAGTGTATTCAGGAGCAAGGCCTAAGGAGTTCAGTGAAACTTACTACCAGGTGAACAGATACAGCAACTTCCCTCAACATGATGCCCTCCAGATGTTTTGGGACTACAATTCCCATCATCCCTGACCACTGGTCCTGTTAGCTAGGGATCTTGGGAGTTGTAGTCCTAAAACATCTGGAGGGCCAAGCTTGCCTGTGCCTGGACTACACACTGGCCATGCTGGCTGGGGTTGATGGGAACTGTAATCTAACACTTCTGGAGAGAACCAGGGTGGATTAAGGGTTAAGTATGGGATTGCAGCCTTAAACGTTTTAACTTTTCCTATCAGGGAGCCTGCGGGCCTGCAGGTGTTGTTTGACTCCAACTTCCATCAGCCACAGCCAGCATGGCCAATGGTCAGGAACCACAGCTTACTTTGAAACTGATATCTTTTGTTTCAGAAATAAATAAGAATCCAGGGTCAAACAGTCTGAGATTATTTATTTTTCACACCTACGTTCATTATCCAGTCTCTGCATCATGATGTAAGAAATGTTTCATGGGGTCATGCTAGCTGCATGATCCATATGATTTTTTTTTATGGAAGTATTTCCAAAAGATGGCTACAGAAGCAGTTGTCTAATTTTCACCTATTAACATTCACAGATTTATTAATATTTCCACACAGCCCAAACTCTTAATATGTAACTAAGAGTTGCAGCAATGCATTTTTCCCTTAGTAAGACATTTAGTAGACACTATTTTGCCTACAACGACAACTCCCTTTTTTTTTTGTCAATTTGAGACGGAATAAGAAGTTACTGAAGAAAATACGTTGCATGTAGATTATACTGTATTCTAAACTGCAGGTTGTGTCTATCAAAAAATTCACTCACCAACTCCACATTTGGAAAATTTATGTGCTCTTATAAAAGAGCTGAAAACCACATCTACAAACCGTCAAAAACAGAATTTTATGAATCAGTTATATAAATGAAACGTGTGGAATACTATCAGCTCTGAAGTACGTCACTACTGTATTCTGAACAAACCCTTAAAATGCAACCGTTTTTCGTTTACCTTTTTGAAGTAGCTTACACCATCATCCTTCAATGCATTTAAAAAAACTATTTTTTTCTAACCAACTTTCACTAAATCAAGCACATCATGAATGAGATCAAGATCTAGGCTGCATTCAGACATAGGATTTTTTAATATCAGTTTTACTAGTTATAATGCTACCACTTCTGTCTTGATTTCTAATGTTCCTTTTACACTGCAGAACCTGTTGCATTATGGAACTGTGGCTTTTCACTTGATATAATACCATGTTGCACTAAATTTCAATCACGCCAGGCATGAATGTCACCAGACAGGCTGCCACTCCTCCACCCTTTCCATATGTGTGTGTGCGTGCATGTGTGCGCACACACGCACACTTGCTCCCCCATGATTCACCACATGGTATACCAAAAGCACCACCCAAAAGTTCATTACATGAGCAGTGGGGATGTGATTCATGAAAACCATGGGAAACTTACAACTCAAAACTCCTGTGGTTCTGTGTTTAAACAGTAGTTTCCAGAAAAAAAATGTTTACAACACAAAAATGAGCAATAAACTTTCACTAGATTCTACCAGATTTCCAGAAGTGGATTTTACATCATGTTAAAGATCACATAAAAATAACAGGTTGGAAAAGTTGGGAAGACAGAATAAAGTTTGTTATTGTGTTGTGTATGTTTGTCCTTTATACTGTAAACTGCCCTGTGATCCTTGGATGAAGGGTGGAATACAAGCTTGATAAATAAAAAAAGTAATGTCTGAATGGAGTCCTACTGAAATCCTTGGAAGCTTAGGTCCAGTTAGCTGAAATTGCAAAATCAACTGGTTCTAACAGCATGGACTGTTTCCCCAAATACTTATCAATACTACCAACAGCAGCAAAGACAAGACATAAAGACCAAACAACTAACCTTGCCTCTCTTTCTGGCTTAATTCTTAAAAATTAGAAAATATGCTCGAAGTATAGAAGGCATCCTTATATGTATTATAGAAATATAGTTGCTTTATTTTTGTCCCTATTACACTTGATTAAGAGCACCTGGCTATACTTTCATTAATCTTTATACACATTTATTTAATTGGTTGTAATTAACTTAAAGAAAAACTATCAGCTTAAAAGTTACTCTTCTGTTGTGTTTCTCATTTCTTATGCACAATATGGTATCAACTGAAATACTTAACAATACATGAAATCCACATTTTGTTTTGCTTTTTTGAAGGGGCAAACTTTTCCTGAAATAGAATTTTGAAACCACCTTCCAAGCTAGGTTTGGGTCAAAGAACACCCTTCATGGATGAATCCCACTAAGTAATAAGCTTTAATCTACACAATTATACTGATTATTTTTTTAAAAAAGAGATGAGTCTTTTTTAAAAAAGCATGACCCCCGCCCCAAGATGTTGAAGTTCTAAACCCAATAGGGGTTTTGTTTGTTTGTTTTGGTGAGAGGGGGCTCAAATTCCACAAGACCTATAAGAGAGATTTGATTTCCTGGCACAGATATATATTGAATCAATATTTAGACACATACAACATAAAGCATCTTGGTGTAATCATGTGATGTGTGTAATAGTATTTGGAAAGGAAACAATGTTATACCAAAGAGTTGGTCAAGAGAACCGGAAAACTTCAGACAATTACAAGTTAAAGGGTCAGATGTAAACATCTTATTTATCTCTGAAAATGCCTTGCCTGACCAGCAGCAGAGTGATAGGTAGAGAAATTGTGTGTCCACAGGAGTTGCTAAGGAGCTGGTTTACACATTGATATTTCTCTGCTTATCACTGCAGATGGCAACACCTTTCCACAACCCTCGGCCATTTCATTCTTGGAGACACAGCACCTCACTTTGAAATTTTCCATTTTAAAAGGAGCCAAATGATGTTTATTACTGCTCTCTGTGTTTCAAGAGGTGGGGCAGGCAGGGAAAGGGAGAAGGAGATCCATACAAAGTATGGGAACAATCAAAATCAGGTCTTCCCCTCCCCCCCAAAAAACCCCAGCAGCCGTTATTAGCAATACGGTATGTAAACATCCTCTCTGGCAGCTCGGTAGGGGACATTACTTCATCATTATTAATTTTTACAAGCGAATGGCCGAAAAACGAATCGAGCTCTGGTTATGTAGCTTGGGCTGCGAGAAGAGAGAGAAAATCCGCTTTCTCGTGAGGGGTTGTAAGGCACGCACACACCCTGCACGGCCACTATGCAAACGTCACAATGAAACTAAGCAGAACGCTTCCCCAGGAAAGAAAGGGCTTTTAAAATCTCCACGCAAAGCAGCCCTCTCCCCAGATGGGGATGCCTTGCTCGCAAGCCCCCGCCCCTGCTTCCCGAAGCGCCTCCGAGACCCATCCGGATTTTCCCGGCGTTGCTCATTTCCACCCTTTCCCCCAAACCCACATCGCTCTGCAACTGTTTGCTCTGCAAGGCTCTGGCGGATCCCGCTTTCGTTTTGCCCACAAAATCAATAAAGCGCCTTCCACGCCCGTCCCGGGCCCCACCCCCACCCACCTCGCTGCAGATCTCCAAAGTAGTTTAAAAAGAGAAAGGGGAAGAGAGAAAGGGGAGGGGGTGTGCGTGTGTGGAAGGGGGGAGGAAGAGGGTCGAGACGGATCCCTCCCAGCCGCCCACCCTCTTGCAATCGTCTCCCCTTATCGCCACTTCCAGCAGTAGGAAAACTTTCTCCGGCTTGCATTCAAGTACAGCGGCGCGGAGCGGGAGGGGGAAGTGCGCCGGGCCCCCGAGTCGGCTCTGGGCAGCCTGGGGAGGAGGAAGTCCCCGGGCTGGGCGGCGTGCAATGTCTGCCTGCCTCTCTCCCTCCTCCCCCCCTTGATGCCCCCTCCCCGCTCCCTTGTCTTGGCCGAGACTTTGGCAGCGCTGCAAACCGTGGGTTACCCTGCTAATCTGCTGGCAGATGTTGTCCATCACACTCAGCACTAAGTAAACAATGCAGAGCCCAGCAAAACAAAAGATTTCCACTTCACCTCATTTAACGTCTCTCACTTACTCTCCGCCTAAGCGGGGAGGGAAGGGGGAGATTTTTAAAGGATGAAGAAGGCGGGCAGCAACTTATTGTCATTTTTCCCCCCTCGCCACCCCCTCCTTCCGCCGCTTTCCTCCTCCGCCGTCAGCTTTTCGCCCTTCCACCATGCAACAGCAGCAACAACAAAATATCGGCTCTTTTTCTCAGATTCTAGGTTTTGGAGGTTTGTTTGGGTTTTTTTGGAAAGCGGGGACAGGGAGAGGCAAGCGATCCACTTGTTCCGATCTGCCCCACTTGGGCTCTGGAAAGCCAGTGCAATCTTGCCACCCCCCTCCCCAAAAGAGAGGATATATTTTTTTTTAAATGAGACTGTGCGAATGGGAAGGTGGGGGAGAGGAAGGCGAAACATCCACACAACCCAGCGCGCGCGCGCGCTTAAGCACAAACCTGGATCGGAAAGCCTTTTCGACAAATCCACACACAAACACACACACACCTTTCCATCGCGCTGGGTGGATGGGGGACGGGGAAAGCGACATTCGCCCTAAAGAGGCACCATCTCGGCGGCGAGAGTTGGTTGGAAAGGGGCTCCGCAGACGGATTAAAGCCGGCCGGAGGGGGTGAGATCTGACCAAAGATGTCCTCACATTTCAAGCTTCCCCTTGTCCTTCTCCCGCCCCCCCCCTTTCCCTGGATGGCGCAGTGAAGCGAAAGCACTTGGACACTAGCACGGGCGCAAACATTACGAGGATTGCAGGTAGGTTCTGAGCGGGGAGAGCAAGACTCCCAGCCCCGCCGAGAGAACCAGCCGGGGGGACTCGCTTCGGCTCCCCTTCGCCGCCTGCCTGCCCGCCCCGCTTACCTCGTCGTCGGGCTCCGAAGGTCCACCGGGAGCAGCCCGCCCCCCTACTTGGGCGAAAGCCGCCGCCTGGGCTCTCAGCGCTGCATCTTCCCCCCCTTGATCGATCGCCTCCGCTGGCTCCCCGCTCGCTCGCGCTCGCTCGCTCTTTTGATTATTATTATTCCCCGCGCCGGGGCTCCTGGTGCCAGAGATCCACCTTAAAACGAGACACGCACGCACACGCCGCCCCCCACAAAAAAACTTAATCCTCTCCTCCTTCGCCCAGCTCCGGCCGCTACTCCAAGTGCGGGGGGAGGGGGAGAATCGAATGGCAACTTGGATTCTTTTCCCGGCTTTGTGTTTTTTTTTAAAGAAGTCTTTGGCTGGGGCTCCTCCAGCAAAAAAGAAAAAGAAAAAGAAAAGGGGAGGGTGAATCCTCCCCCTCCCGGCTCCGTTTCTTCCTCCTCCGTTGTGCTAGGAGAGGTAGGGTCTCTCTCTCTCTCCCTTTTTTTTTTTCTTTTTGGGCAATAGGCGGGGTCTCTCTTTGCAAACCAATGACACAAACCCACATGGACCAGCCTCGCCCCCTACAGATACTCTTCACTGCAAATAGGCTTTCTCAGGGGATTAGTGGATCAGCTAAAGTACAAACAGACGCAGCAAGAAAGAAAGAAAAAAAGAGGGGGGGGGAGAAGGAAGGGGGGCAAGAAGAGGGAGGAGGAGCGTCTCTTGCGCGGCGCTCTCTCCAACCCACCCACCCCCCAGTCCTACGGTTCCTCGCGTTTTCGACTTTCGCAGTTGGCAGGACTTGGGCGAGAGGAAAATTTAGGAAACGGCGCAGGGGAGAGAACCGGAAAGAAAGTGCAAAGCCTCGCCGCGGGAGCAGGAAAAAGGCGGCGGGTTCTTTCGGCGCCCCCCTCCCGCTTGGGGCCGAGGGAGCCCGGAGCCGGTAGTTGAAACGTGCCGCACGCTTTGCACCTTTCTCGGTTGCTACGGAGCCGGATCTTGCCCCTTCCCGGCGTGCAGGCGCTCCACGCATTTTCTTTCCAGCCACGTGGAATTGCTGCCCTCGGCTCCCGGGAGCGGGAGTTTGCCCTTGTAACGTTACCCCCCGCGTGGCAGCGATCATTATGCCCTCTGGGGAACCGGGATACCTGAGAAGTTCAGGAGACCCGTCACTTAGCCAGCAACTCCATGAGGAGGCCCGAGCTCCGTAAACAAGCCCAGCGGGGCACAATATCGCCCAGCACCGACCATTGCAAATCACCAGGCAAACGAGCACCGCAGTGCTAAACGCGCTTACTTGGGAGCACGTCCCGTTGGAGGCAGACGGAGTTGCAGGGAACACGCGTGAGCTCGGGCTGTGCAAACTGCAAACCCTCAGCAGGGTTTGCTAGGGGTCGGTTACTCTGATTATAGTATGGTTTAAAGAGAAAAGCAGCTGTGGTGTATCCTCGCCGACGTGTGCAGTATTAGTGCTCTGGGGATTCAAGACACCTGCTCTGGCGTGAGTGCTTGTAGGTTTAAATGATACAGTGGCCACAGGGAATGCACACACAGGGAAGCTTTTTTTTCACGCAGATGGCACCATGTGTGGTATGATTCTGGTGTTGGGATTGATGGGAGCGAAGCAGTTTTACACCCCCCCCCCACAGCGTAAGAGTTTGCACTGGTATATAACTGGGCAAGAGAGTATTTGCTAGTTCTGTGGTTGTGGAACACGAGCCCATTAATGCTGCAGAGATGTGTGTTTGGCAGCAGCAAGAAGGATATAGGAGGGTATGTATGCATGTTAGATATAGATATATAGATATATAGATATAGGAGGGTATGTATGTATGTTGAGCAGGAGTGCTTTGGATACAGTGGTTGGTTGGTAAAGATACTGAATGAGCTGGTGAATGCTTGTAATGGTTGTGTGAATAGAGGTGAAAGTGATGTTGTGTAAACTGTGTTTTTATATCTGGATTTTCCTTATTGTAAACCACTTTGACACCTTTGAATAGTAAGCAGTCTATAAATGGACTAAATAAATAGTGTTTAAATGGACCTTGCTTCTGAATAAGCAAAGGCTTTGTTTTGCTTTTTAAAAGCATATTTAAAGCGGGCCTAAGTCTTGTCATATTCAGTAGGACTCACTCCCAGATAAGTGCACACAGGATGACAAAATCAGACTGATTCTGTTTAGGGGCAGAATTTGAAGGAATGCAATAGAGTGCTTTTAAAAATTGCATATTGTGCCACATAAACAGGCCCGACTTTTCATCCTGTTCTTAGGATTGCTCTTGTCTTGAGACATAATTAGCAACATTCTTTATCCACTCTGAAGCACACTAGAAGCCTCGGATTTTGCAGCTTTAAGTGATTCCAGGGTATTTAGAGCATGGCCAGACTTCAGCTTCCTGCACTCCCTGTTGGATGCTGCGTAGCACACACTGGGAGTATGTGAAATGTCCAACAAAAATCTGGCTCCTTTCCTCCCAGGAACCCCTATGCTCACCATGAGAAGCCAGCCCATGCAAACCTTTTATATACTGAAGAACTCACAAATCTGGAATGTGAGGGTTGAAATAATGGAAATCACCCTATTCCTCAAAATGCATACTGCCTGTACAGCATGTGTGTGCCCTTAGTCACACACGCATCGGTAAAAAAGAATTGTGCTGGCACATCAAGCTCTGTGCTTGCTTTGTCCAACTGGGGGCTTTCTGTAGCAGCTTAGAAGCCTTTCGGCACCACCCTGTCATTTTCTCCCAACAATGTTTATTTGAATGTGTGATTATTAGATCACACATTCATCATCACCCCGTACAGAGCACATGTAATTTGAAATGGATGTTGCAGAGCCTCGGGATAAAGGCCACCAGACGTGCTGAGCCCCTCCTGATGACATCTTAAGACAGAGGAGCTGACATGTACACCCCCACGAAGCACTAAAATTGATTTGAATACCATACAGTCACACTACGGTGTTCAAATGTCGAATGTGAGATAGTGATGGCACAGTCAGGGACATCCTCATTTGGGTCTTAAGTCTGTGTTGCTCTGAGGATGACTGTTAGTCCTATCACTCTTAGGTGTTGTTTTTTGCTTATCACAAAGATGCGGGCAGGTGGTGATCTTATCCTTTTTCTTTTTGTTGTATAATCTTCTAGCCTGTCTTGTCCTATTTATTTATTTCTGCTTATTCAGGAAGGAAGCAAAATCCATAGCTTGGCAAAATAAAAAACCTGAAGCTGTATCTATTGGAAAAGGCATCATCATGTGAATTGTAGTTCGTGAAACTGTGTAAAAAAAGAGTTTTACTGTATATTCATCCAGAAACAGAATTTGACTATGATTATACACTTAAGTCCACATTTAATTTGATTATTTGAAGGAGGATTGACTTGAAAGTAAAATGCAGTAAATTCAGTGGGACTTATATCTCAGCAAGCATGCGTAAACGAGTGGGCTGAGAAGTCCTTGTCTCAGATCTCTCCTTAACCATGAGCTAGCTAGATGAAGGGACAATCAAACCAGACAATATATTGACTCTGCGCCTGTGCCTTTTAGGTGCAGGGTTGTTGTTCTGTGTGAATTGCTCGCACAGGGTGCCTGATCCGCATAGAGTGGGAGGTCAGAGGGCTTTTAACACATCACCCTTGCTATGATCTCAGTTCCTTGTACATAAAGGCAGAGGTGATAAGCTAAATGTATAGTTTAGTTTGACCCTTGAGCGAGCCACTCTTTTTCAGTTGCCTTTCCCCTTCTCTCTAGCCTTCCTCTTCTATCCCAAATGGGAATAATGCTACTTGACCTATCTTAGAAGACTGCTGTAAGTATTACTGAGATAATGCCTGTGAAGCACTCTGAGTGAACACAAGTACTAATGTTCAGAATTGGTAGTAGTGTTCCCTTGTTACTGGTACTGCATATGTGGTTATACATATAGGCAGTTCTGGGTGGAAACGGCCTCTTGTTCATCCATAATAGGAAATTTGTGTACCAGTAAATATTTTTGATATGCCAGGTACTTTCATATGGCCAAAATAAGATATGGATGAGCCAAACCTGGGAACATTCCACAGCTAATTTTATGTGAGTGCCTTTAATAGCTATGAAGTAGAATAGTAATTGTGTGGTGGTTGAGTGCTGATGATAGCAGTTGATTTTGCAAAATAGCTGCCAACAGTGACTTCTGCACCATCTTGATTTTGGTTTACTGTGTATTTACTGAATGCATGTATCGTGTTTATTGTGTAACTGTACTGTTTGCTCCTTGTGTTGGACTTAAGTTGTTAAATAAAATGGGGAGGGTGAGAAAAACATTAAAGAAATGTAAAAATATTTTATTCTAATCTCTGTATGCAAAATTATGGCTGATCTAGCCTTAATCCAGCAATATACTCTGGAACATTTGCACTTTAATTTTACAGTGTTATCCAAACTATTTGCGTGCTTTCACACATCTTCATGTCATCTTAGTCTGAAATGTACAGAATTCCCACTCATGAAAGCTCGAACTCTGTGATCAGCAGTTGGCAACCAGTGAGCCAAATCATCAGCCTTTGGACGATTGCAGGCTGATCTGTAACAAACATCACCTCCTTCCTCTACCCACCTACTTTTCTGTCACCTGCTTCTCTCTTCCATTACCTCTTTCGTCTCTTTCCAGGACATAGTGAAGGAAAAACTGGAATGAGCACATCACTCTGTTGCTTCAGTCCTTTTCTTCATTGTGGTAGGTAAGTAGAGTTGGAAAGAAGAGTAGTGATAACATATACAGGTGTGTGTGGCTTCTGTCCATTGGTGAGATGTGTGGCAATGGAAGAGTAAGCAAACTGATCAGAATCCCCAAAGGATTTTAGCCTCTGGTCTACAATGGCAATAGATCTGCCTGGTCGCCAACAAGATGCAGACTGTTGTTCTAAACTTTTCAAATGCTCCCCATGCCACTCAAATAAAAAAAAAGGCTGTTTTAGATTTGATTTACTGCATTTTTTCAAAGATAATTTTGATACATTATTAACCTGGTACATGTCATTTCAGGTTTTTCACTCATCAGTGATATTTTGGTTATGATATGGGCTTAAACATGTTTTTGTGCTCATTTGCAAAGTGCTGCTTGTGCAACCTATAGTGCTGGAGACATCAAAAAAAATTATAATTAATAATGACTCGCGTTTTCTGGCATGAATAGAGAGGCCTGTGTAGCACTCATGAAGAAAACAAAAAAACCCCTAGTGAATTCACAAGAGATTCTCCGCTAGGTTGGCTTGTAAAGGTATCAGTTAACACATGATAAATGTTGTGATTTTAACGTGTGCCAGGTGAACTTCATCACCTCACACATTTTAAAAAACCTCAGGCAGCAAAGTAAAGAGCTCCTCTCAAAGTGCTGTGTTGCTGGAGAATGTAAGCTGAAAGGGGAACTGTTTTGAGCAATTTCAGTGTTTATACTACAGCTTTGGGGCAAAACAATATAGTATAAAGTGCGTCTGTGCCTTTGACAAGAGTGACCAGGTTGTCTTCAGAAGTAAGGCAGGAGGACATTTGTTTTTGTTTTAATTATTTTCCTCCTGCCACAGTTCTGTAATGATTAGAGAAACTCCACCTGATGAACTTTGTCCTGTCATGAAACTACTGAAGCCACCTGTCTTTAGGCCAGAGGTTGGCAGGTCAATCTCACCACCACCACGACTCTTAACTCATAAAACCATGCAAGGGGCTGTAGTTACTTCTCTCATGCTTATGAGACTAAGGCTATCCAAATTTACCTTATTTATTGCATGTGGGAGCAAAAGGAAGAGGACCACAAAACATAAGCAGCTGCAGAGTTCGAGCGATACCAACTGATTGATCCTGCATCCTGAAAATTTCATCTTTCTGAGAAGCTTTCTTAAAGGAGACCATGAAACAGAACAGGGAACAACTTTTCAAGCATGGAACATATAAACCATTAGCTGTGTACAGTATTATCATATTAGAGTTTAGGGGACCCTAAAAGAAGGAATTCTTCCACCTTTCAGGCTGCTTTAAAATGTCAACACTGAGAACCAATTCAAGCACTCAGTTTTCCTTGCCCTGTACCACTTCAGAGAAGGCAGGTGGGAAAATGGCATGAGTGAAATGCTCCCTTCTTATTAAAAAATCAGCATTATTGGAGGAAAGCTTTTAGTCTGACCTTCTTAATACAGTGGTACCTTGGGTTACAGACGCTTCAGGTTACAGACTCCGCTAACCCAGAAATAGTACCTCAGGTTAATAACTGCTTCAGGATGAGAACAGAAATCGCACGACGGCAGCATCAGGAGGCCTCATTAGCTAAAGTGGTACCTCAGGTTAAGAACAGTTTCAGGTTAAGAACGGACCAGAACGAATTAAGTTCTTAACCCAAGGTACCACTGTAGTCAAATGCTTTCCATACATGGATATTTTTTAATCCCCTACCAATAGCCTGATGTGGTTCAATCCAAAGAAGGTTGCAGTACACAATGTAGACTGGCTTCTACATGTCCAATGGGGACAATAAATTTCCTTAATAAATTTGTTCTTGATCACTGCATATTTCAGAAGTAAATTAATCCAGATGTTGAAACGGAAGAGAAAGAGAGTAAAGGACGTAACATTAAGAAGGATCTTGTTGAAGCCAGGTTAATAACAATCATAATTTGGTCTAAGGAAATATCTAGGTGGTAATGGGAAGCTACAGCAGACATAGGAGCTGTAGAGTATTCCAGGAAGGGCAGGTACAGTGGTATCTTGGTTCTCAAACTTAATCCAGAAGTCTGTTCCAAAATCAAAGCATTCCAAAACCAAGGCACACTTTCCCATAGAAAGTAATGCAAAATGGATTAATCCATTCCAGACTTTTTAACCCCTAAAACAGCAATTTAACATGAATTTTACTATCTAATGAGACCATTGATCCATAAAATGAAAGCAATAAACAATGTACTGTAGTCACACAATCAATCAATCAGTAGCTGAACAGGGTTCCACACAGTCACAAAAACAAAACAAAAAAGAGCCGCAAAAACATAAAAGCAAAATAAATAGCAAAACCAGACAGACCTCAGCATTAGACTCAAAACGGAAGTGTCACACTCAGATTGGAACTCCTTAAAACGGAGCACATTCAACTTCCGAAAGAACTTCGCAAAACGGAACACTTCTGTGATTGCAGTGTTTGGGTTCCAAGTTGAGAACCAAGGTACCACTATCATTTTTTTCAGGACACATGCTAACATATTGTGGAAAGTCAACAATATGGAGTGCAACAGTATTTTGTTGTCCAAGGGTTTGAGGAATGGAAACATGTCAATATATGCTGCAGGGATTGGATGCATTGAAACCGACACAATCTCAAAAAACAAAGGCATCCAGGAATTCCAAAAAAATAACCAACTCGGGGAGAGCTGTCTAAAGGTGGCAGCATGAAGCTCAGCAACTAGGATGCGTAAGGCTTAACTATAGGCTACATTGAAACCAAACATCAACCTTCATTGGAAATAAAAAATACCGTAGCTTAGGGGGAGGGTGCTTTTGAGTAGAGAAGCAGCTGAAAAGTGGGTGCCTATCCCATTCAATGCCCATTGCTTTTCTGCTCAATATTGACTCCTTCTAACACCTGCCCCTGCTCTGTCACCGCCAGTAAGATTCAATATGCAGTGTATTTTGACCGGCGATAAAGGAAAACAAATATTTTCTCACTCTTCCAAAAATAATAAAAACGTAATTCTAGGCATTATACTTGTTTAACATCTGAGATACTACACCTAACGGACAAACCTTCATTTGAGCTAAAGCTGAACAAGACTTACAGCACAGTTCTGTGCATGTCTACATGACCTCTTCTGTAACATTTGAATGACGTTCACATGTCTTAAAAAACACATCATCATCATAAACGAGGGTTTGAAGATGACCTCAAAAAACTAGCAGTGCTATGCTCAGTTAGGAAACCAAATACTGCTTTTAACAAAAGAGCAAAATCTTAAAATAAAAATAAAAATTATGCAGATCAGTTTTTCTCTTTATGTCTCCAGATTAAGTTTTCAGTGTGCAAACAGTAGATGTGAAAAGCTACTTATGCATCTGGCCTTTTAAAGACTTTAGTTTGTGGAATAAATTAAACCTGTAAAATACTGTTGCACACCACCCCAATCTCAGAGTGGTGTGAAATTCCAAGGGTTCCATGCACTTACCCAGGGTTTCTGTTTCTTTTGGAATGAGGCACAGCAGAGACTGCAGTGTCTTTAGGATATATGGTTTACTTACATAAATGTACAAACTGAGCCGATGATGAACACGTTCACAGAATTAACACCCAGAGAGGGCCTTGCTTCCCCTATAGCAGCATCCTTAGATTCAAACAGAAATCAAATCTGGCTTTCTCTGGCTTCCCAATTAGGTTTTCTCCTAGCTTCTAGCTCACATCATTCAACTCTCAGCTCTGACCATTTGTCTTTCTAACTACCAACCAGTTAAGAGAGGGGGCCTCACCCATTTGCTGTCTCTCACAGATTCATTTCCTTTGTTCCCTTAATGGCCCGTTACCTAGGGCCTAGGCTGTCACTACACCAGGAAGTTAGCCTGGCTTATATTTTAACACTTGCAGGTTCTAGGGGTTAGATGGGTGTCAGCATTGTTCTGAACCACAGGCCCAAAGGAGGTCTTGTGGGAGTGTTTGAGTACAGGGATACCAAAGAAGGATGTCAAAAACATCAGAGAGATCAGCAGGGGTACCAGCTTGAATAAAATATTGAGGGGCCCAGGAAAGCCCTGCCCCACATAATCACATGATATGGCATGCACACACCATTTGAATGGCAATGCCCATCAACTTGGGCAAGGGGCAACCCCCTCAAATATTTTATTGGGGGGGATGAAGCGACCACAGCCCCTAGGAGTTGACTCCTATGGTGATCAATTCTAGTTCTTTATTAAAGAAAGGTGTAGACTTGCAGCAAATCATCCTGCCAGGTCTCTTGGCCTTTACAGCCATGGAGTGGACATCACAGCAAGGAGATGGCTTTTCTGCACCCAAACCAACGTTCACACATTCTTTATACACAAAGCAGCATACACCACTTTGGCCAGAACTTCCCAACATTCCACCTGACCAGATGAGGGCATAGATGGTAAATACCCAAATCTTATCAGTAGTTCTGCTTTCAGGCCTTAGAGCCCAGCACCCCAAGCCCCAAGATAAGGATAACATCAAAGCCAGCCAATTAGCCTATATCAAAGCAAATGAATTTTAAACATATATGACCTCATTGCTGCAACAAGTGCCAGTTAATTGTAGGGTTATCTTGACTGCTAAGATTGTGTTTGCAGAGCTTCCAGAACAGCTCACCTTTGGTTCAGCACACAGCATATAGCTTACTACCCCCAACTCATAATAATACACTTAATTATTATAAGTAGCAGCATTCAGCTTGAGAGTAACCTAGTATAGGGTTGGGTTTTTTTTTGCATTTTTTAAACACATGGTCAGACATAATTTTACTTGTTAAACCTACTCTGCAGAAAGTTATTGGCATTATATTTTCATTATTCTATTCCAGTTTTTGGATTAACTTCTTACCAAGATCATAACAGAAAGTTGGTAGCAACTGCAATAGTTATAGTAGATGAATTAGAATTATTTTCAGTAAGGGCTTGTGCAGTTATTTTATAAACCTCCTTGGGTTTCCACAGGCATTAGGCAAGTGGAAGCAGCAGCACCCTGTTTTAGTCTTATTTCCATCCTTAAGAGGAACACTCTTCTTCCAGCCAGCCTAGAACAGGAGCCACGTAGGTTTGAGCTTCTCAGGAGGAAAAGCTTCAGCAGTGGGGAATGGATAAAGAGGCCTCTCCTCCACTCACCCCACCTGAGGCTTTCTCCTGTTGTGTTATATAACATCAAGTGTTAACTAAGTAATCCATTGAATATGTAAAAATCACTCCCTTGTTTTTGGTTGACCATGTGTCGCTTCCAAACTGATAGCTGCTCACTCACCTGAGTTCGCTGTTAGAGGCGAGGGTGTGATATTCCAGCAATAAAACTGCTAGCACATTTGCAAAGCTAAACAGGGTCCAATATGATTTCACTCTGACCTATGAGCTGTTTTTTTTTAGTTTGTGGGAAATCAAGTTTCAAAAAAGCTAGAAAAACAACCACACTTTTCTTCTCCACTTCATTGCCAGGTCATACCCTTCTACAAGGTATGTGCTTTTCAAAATATTCCATGGAACTTAGTGAAGAACAAGCTGTCTTTCTTAAAATAAGCTCATTTGCATACTCAAATATAGACACTAAAGTTGCAAAGATTTATGTGGCTGCATTGCTTAAGCACACACCTAGTTTGATTTCTGTGACACATGCTGTAAGCCAAGCACCCTAGATTGCCTGTGGTGCAAGGCTGGGAGATAAGCACAGGACTTGCAAAAATTATATTGTTGGTGGAGCAAGCATATTTAAAAAAAAAAAAAATGATTCTTTTCAACGTGAGAGAAGCTTATCTATGAATTGGGACTATTCATTTCATCAGCACACAGATTGATCTAATAATGTATTTTTTTTGCTGTGGTTCTGGTTTTATATATGATACTTATTTAATATGAAAGTCTGTACAGTTAGAACTAGATTTTGGCTATATCACAATGAGTCACACTAGTTTAAAGATGCCTGATATTCTTTATCAAATGTCACACTTTTCCCCAGCTGGCAAATGCATTATTTTCAAGAAAGAAAGGAGGGGAAGGGGAGAGACACTTGTATGCTGAAAGCCTATTGAACTGAATCATTCGCAAGAGACAGGAAACATGTATTACTTCTGCCTTTCTACAAATGGCTAAGTGTACATTGGTGAGAAATTTTAAAATTCTCTGCTTTTTGCAAATGCAAGGAAAAGGACCTGCTGACACCCGAAAAATGTGTCTATTGGCAATTCTTGCTTTCTGGTCACTGTGAAAACACATTTTTATTCTTTGTTTTCCTCCTATTTGTTTTGTACTTTTGAACAAGCCAAGACAAGATAAATACCTTATGAAGCTTGTGCATACAATAGGTGTAATCTGTTCCTGTGGTATCTAGTCAACAGACTTAATACTTGAGTATATTCATCCTTGAAGTCTCCCCCATGAATGCTTCTACGTAAATTACACAGCTAATCCTTGTGTCAGTCCATTTGGCTTAAAGTTTGATGGATGTGCAGTGTTGATAAGTGTGCCAGGTGTTCCTAAACAAACATGTTTATGGGTACCCCTCCCTTCCTATAAAAGCTGAACTTCCTCAAAGTTCAACCTCTCTGCGGCTCAGCTTAAAACTAGTTAATCAATAGAAGGAATCAATTGCACTTCCCTATCTTAGTGATATGGACAGTTTCATGTAATTTGAAAGGCTATATTATGATTAAGGTCATCTAATTCAAACACCTGCACTGAAGCAGGATCCTCCCTATCCAATGTCCATCACCAGTTGGCTGATAACCTCAAGCTTATACTGTTCTATGAACAAAGGAAATAAGCAAGTACAATGTAACACAAGTGTCTGAAGGACAGCTGTGTTTAGGACACCACATCAAGATCAACTGTTCAGATCAAAAGCAGGTACTTTGCAGATCTGAGGACGCTATATAATATCACTAGGAGTAACTTTAGTCCTTGAACCTGAGTAAACTACTTTCACATTTTTGTCTATAAATTGAAGCAGGTGTTCGAGCATCTTTTCCTGTGGGTGGGAATATGTGTGTGCTATCCTCACTTCCAGGGTTTGTGTGTCTTATGGAGCAGATATATGAATCCCTGTTTCAGGTGTCACTGTCAACACTGGAGACCTGGCCCTTTCCCAAAGGCGGCAATACTGGGCAAATACCAGAGCCCTGGGGCCCACTGAGGAGGAAGCTGAACAAAACAATGGTGTCATATAATCCTGTTTCTCAATTAATCTTAATTATTTGCTATTAATCATATTGTTGTAAGCACTGTTAGGATGACAATACATGCTTGTGATTATGTATGGGTGAACTGGGGAGTCTAATCTCTGTTAGTGGTTGTAAGTACGTTTCCCAAATTACATTCTGCATTAAACACATAGTGTAACAGTGTGCACTTGTATGGATAACAAAAGAAATTGTTTGCAGCACACTGTTCCTCAGCAGCACTTGGATGGAGAATGGTGAAGTCATCATTTAGACACACCATGTGGACAGGTAATTCTGGGCTGCATTTTTGCATGTTCTACCCTGGCTGGTTAAGGTGTCTTCTGATGGTCTATTGCGTGAAGAGTCCCCAAATTCTGAAGCTGACCCCATATGAAGAGCAGTACTGGAACAGAAGCTTTGGAGTTGTACTGTAGGAGACCTACCAGAGGACCAAGGAAGCAGGTGTGCAACAAGGTAGCACAGAAGGTGTGATGAGCAAGAGATAGCTCATCATCATTGGAAGCAATAATCCATTTTGTACAGTAGTGAAAAACATGTTACTACTGCTACCACCATCACCACCTAGGGAGGTACAGCAGGTACTGTAAAGAATATGGGTCTGTCAATGTCTAACCGATGATGCAGACAGAAAAGCAGAACAGAGAAATACAGATGGCATAGCACAGTAACAGTAACCCAAACAAGGCTTCCCATCCGTATGTTAAAAAAAAAGGCTTGGTTGCTCACATTGTGGCAGGATGATGTCATACTGTGGTATGTTTGCACTAGTGGGCCAAGGTATTTTGGGGTCTGAAGTGGAGCCCAAAGTTGCCCCCTCCCCACAAGCAAGGGTCAACATTTCAACATTTTAGATACCAATTCTTGATTTCTTTTATCACCCCCTCATGGTGTCACCTGAAGCAGGTTGTTCTTCACCATGCTGCATTCCAGGAACAGCCTGACTAGATGATCCACTGGGGACCTTCTTATCTATAGGATTTTTAAAAAATATGTTTGGTTAAACATAGGCCCACTCCAGTCATCTAACGAAGGCTGCTTTCTTTCAGTGCACCCGTTTACTTGTGATTTGTGAAAATATTGTTAAATAACCTTTTATGTCCTATGAGTGATTACTTGTTTGCTGTAGACTTTTTGCTGTTTCATTTAAGCTTTTTGATCAGGCCCACATTATTGTCTGCTGATTAGCAACCATGCTTCCTGTGTACAAGTGATCATGAAACTGCAGAGTTTGCAGCATTCTCTGCCTCTTCTATTTCAGGCTCAGGTCTGTACGGTTCATGTATCATTCTATAAATAGAAACAAAATCATGGAAATCAGGACTGTTTGGTTAATTCTGTACAGCTGATATTTTTACAGCACCAGGAGCAGAGTTGCTGTGATGCGATGGCCAGAGTGGGGATCCTAATTTCAAATCCCTGCTTAGCCACACAGTTCACTTTGAGAAGTCACAATCTTTGGGTCCTATTATGTATGATATGTAAAGCCCTGCTCCGGGCTCCTTGGATTCCAATGTGATATATAAATAGGCAACATTTCCAGGCACAATAGTTTAAGGAAATTAACAAGGTAGCAGCATCCAAATGGTCGGAACAATATTACCTAGGAATTAAGAATGTAAAATTGGCTGGCTAAAGTAGGACATTAGACAGCTTCTGAGAAAACAAAGGTTTGGTATAAAATAAGAGCTCTGCAAACAATTCTAAAATGTGTGTGGGGTTTTTTAAAAGTAATGCTGATGAAGATAATTATCAGCATTAGCTTAAAATAGTGCTTACTAATAGTGCATGTCCCTCACATGCTCAAATCTTCATTCCTTTTCTTTCAAGCATTATCACACATTAAACTAACTCTCCCATAAATCGGTCCATAAAGTGAATGAGCAACCTATATCGGTGAGTACAGCATAATTCACTTTTTCACTTTCTATCTCACATTTGCAATCGTCACACATAACACAAATAGTTCAAGAGTGGGTCAACTGAGCATTTTAGTGATTTACATACAAACTGCACAAGACTGCATTTCTATACAGATTTATCAGGGAATATATGTCATTGCCTGGCGTGCTCTGGTCCATGGGGTCACGAAGAGTCGGACACGACTAAACAACTAAACAATATGTCGTTGAACACAGTGGGACTAATTTGAGTAAGCATTAGGACTGGACAGTGGTAAGGTCCTTTAAACCAATAATAATAACAACAGCAACTTTTGGATTAACAGCAGAGGAAATCTGACAGCATAAATGTAGTGGACAAAGTTTATTAAGTTTGTTATCATATCAAGAAACACAAACGACTGAACAGTTTCTGGGTGTGTTCTTTGTTTCATGTATTGTTTATTTCACTAATATACTGTCCTTTTGAAAAGATTGGGTGTGTGTTTGTTTGTGCATGGAAAAGCCCACTTCCCCATTCTAGATAGCAATTCTCAGAGTGGCAAAGAAGAAAGATCTCTTTCATGGCAAGCCTGAAGGCCAATTCCGACTTTCCATTAGCAAACTGTTTGGAATAGGTGCTGCTCGCTTCCTGCTTGGGAACTATGCAGTGGAACAATTTAAGGGTGTCTAAAGCCGTGTTCATGGGAATGCGGCTAAACAACTCGCCCTTTATAACATACAGTATTATTATGGGGAAAACTTTAATATTGTGCTATCTCTTCTGGCATGTGCAAGGAAAAGGTGGGAAGCAGACATGGGTATTTTAACACCTGTTATGCCATTTTCCCAAAACAAAACAAAAATATTAGAAACAAGGTTTTATTTAGCCAGTGGTACTGGATTAATGCAGGCAACATGGGAAATGAAGATTATTACACTACCTTTTGTACTAAGCCATAGCCAATGTCACCTCTAAAAATTTCAGACTTACTTCTTTTAAAGCAGGGAACAGATACCCTATGAAGGTTATTGAGGAAGCTGCGGTACCGCATATGCTAAAAGGTTACCCACTGCAGTGCTCTCCATATATTGTTTACTTACAAATACCAACAGCCCCAGCCAGCATGGTCAATGGTCTAAGAGTTGTAGCCCAACAAATTTTAGAGAGCACAACATTGACTATGCCCATTCTCTATAATATGGTAAACCACACTGAGCAGCAGGATCCTATTTTACAGACCAAGTTGTTTCTGTTACCCTTGCTAACCAAAATAGTTTGCATTTCTTTCTTTTCTTTTTTAATTGAAAAAAAAACATCTGTTTTACAAATATCATATAGTGAATAAATAGTAATTTAACCATCTAACAGTAAGTGATTCATGGCAGCTTCCTTTGAATGTCTTCTATCCCACACATGAGGTTTATTTACTGTAATGTAATGTAATGTAATACATCTTGAGGGAATGTTGTAAGCAGATATTAGCAATTAACTCATTAATCTAAAAATCACAATTCTTGCAATTAATAGAGCACCGCACAGTCACTCTAATTACAAACTCTGCACAAAAGGCCAGTCTCATAGGGAACACAGAGTTGCCTAATTAGCCAGGAATTCAAAGACAGAAAATTGAGATGTTGGGGTCAAACAGCAAAAGATGTGAATACATGGTAAGTGAGGTTGGTGGCTGGGCTGTGAGGAATAATCAGTCCACCACCTCTTCCTATAATTATATCTGCTGCACCAACATCCCTTGTTGAATTTATTTTTGTGTTGGGTTGCTGCTGTTTGTCCTGTACCTACGATTTGTGTTCCCTATAGATATGCCTGAAGATTTGGATCTGTTAACAAACACACCTCCTGCAAAGGAGGGCCAAAAACATGCACAAACAACTGTGCACATTGTTTGTTTGTTTTTTTTATTGTGGAAGTGCTTTTCAAATATCTACATGCAATGAACCTGCAAGCAAGCACAAGAGCCATAGCAGGAAATGAAACCTGAGTTCCATAAGTTGCCAGGGCAATGTGCTATTTGAGAAATAATAAGAGCACATACCTTGTGTTGGCTATCCAGGCATCATGAAAGGATGGTAATTTTTATGCTAATTCTAGTGCAAGATAACCTCAGTTTCTCCCCCCACATTTCCTGAACATGCTCACTTATGTCTTAGTACTATTACTAGTGGCTATTTTCTTGTTCTCTCACTTCACCAGTGTGGTGTAGTGGTTAAGAGCGGTAGTCTCGTAATCTGGTGAACCGGGTTCGCATCTCCGCTCCTCCACATGCAGCTGCTGGGTGACCTTGGGCTAGTCACACTTCTTTGAAGTCTCTCAGCCTCACTCACCTCACAGAGTGTGTGTTGTGGGGGAGGAAGGGAAAGGAGAATGTTAGCCGTTTTGAGACTACTTTGGGTAGTGATAAAGCAGGATATCAAATCCAAACTCCTCCTCCTCCTTCAGATCTGTCTGAACAGCTGCCTAAAGCAGGTTGGTCCAAGGCATGGCCCAAGGGGAGCATGCATCCCTCAAGGCCTTTTTTTTGGTGGCCTCTGACAGGGTCCTAGAGTCCTCCCACCTCTAACCCAAAGCTTAGTTAGCACTTGCCTGGATTTGGGAAGGAGAAGAGAGTGCTCGAGGACCTTGCCAGAGTCTTGTGCCTCCTTCCTAAAGCCCAGTGCTTACCTGAGGGCTGGGTGGGGGGCATCCTGGCATCCTGTTTTGGCCTCATTCCCCACCTCCACATCACACACAAATACACACACACACTTTTGCCCAAGGCAGTGAACAGCATATTAAAGCAATATATACAATAGAGTACAATAAAGTGCTATAAATCAACACAGGAGAGCCAAAGAAAAGCCTCCCCAAGCTAAAGGGTGAAAATGCACTCTCACTGAGCCTATTTCCCAAACACCTAGGAGCTAAAACCTGAATGGGCAATGAGAAATCACAAAAATAAATAAAAAGCAGCAGTAGCGGGAAGCAAGCGCACCTCAACTAGCCGAAATAAGGATGCTCTCACCACAGCGTATTCTAAGCCTGCTTGCTTCTACTACCAGCATCCCAGCTCATGCCACTGCACACCAACATCTCTGGAGATGATAATACATTAACTTTCTCCTGCGCAAGGCTTTAATAGACAACTTTTTATAATTCAGCAGGCTTGGAAGAATCCTAATACTTTATCAAAATTTACCTAGCAATGTGTATATTGTACGAATAGTTCCAACTTGCATGTGTGAAATAACCTCGCAAACATTGGAGACAAAAGCTTCATATTCCCCTCAGTCACAGTTCACAAAGCTGAAGAGTGACCTCTGTGCCAAGCATGTGAATAATTCCTGAACGACAGCATTATCTGTTTTCTTTGATAACACACTACAACAGAGATGTTAAATGCATTTTTCTGTGGATTGATCCCCAAGTGCTGTAATGTTTAAAGGGTCATAACAGCATAGGCAGAGAGGTATTTATAAGGATCCATGCCATGAAATCACACAGTAGGGATAAGGTGCAACAATAGTGTGTTGAGGATCACGGTGATCAGCCTTGCCTATATGCCTAAGTGCCTTTCAACATTACAGCACTTCCATGGAATGAACCCATGAAAAAAAATGGATCATGTGCTACTACTGTTAACACATACTTGCAGAGAATAAAGGTTGGCACACACTATTCAATACAAAGTACTACAGGAAGATTTAAGGTGTTGGAAGGGACTGATTGCACACACATTGGCTATAGCTAGCGAGTCTTTGACCCAGGTGGAAGAAAACCTAGTTGAATATTTTCACATGTGCCCATGCATGCACTCTCTCTCACAAATAGGATGCATACCATTTAAAAAGTGTTTAAAAATATTTACTCTTTCACACCACAGCTGGCTTATTGTTTCTCAGGAGTCAGCAGTGTAGGTCTGATGTATTTTTTTAATAACCAAGTTTGCGAGACAAGATAATAAACAAGTTATTATTAATAGCTCTCTCATAATAACTGGCTGATTCTGAGAAAAGAGTTTCATAAACCAAACCTTTGTTCCTCAAACTTGTGTGAATGTGCTATAATTTGTCATGTGCCCACATGGAATGTCAGGAGAGACCTGATGAAACTACTAGAAATCAACTAACTCATCTGACAGCTTAAAGCTTAGCTATTACCCAATTACACTGATATCAGGAATCCTGATATTTACATTGATAGTCATAGTCACCTTTTTTTGCTGAACATTTTGGAAACGAATGATGCAGAAATGATTAAAAAATTCGCCACAGGTTAAAATCTTTCTGCTGTTGGAACACTCAACTGTAAATATAAAATTTGCATCTTGCTGAATTCCCAGAGCGTTCCCTCTGTTGCATGCATCTCACAGTCACATGAAGACTGTTCAGACATTACAAAGATGTGCATCTACCATCATTTTCTGGTCTTCCTCACACATGTGTTTACGCAATTTCACCAGGGAGATGGCAAAGCAGCTTTGGGGTGCTTCTACACAGAAACCGATTTTGGACATCATGCTGGTGTCCACATGACATCGTTCTCATCAAAATGCTTTCCCTTATTACTTTCCATATATTGACCATTTTGATGGAAACCCTTATATGTAAAAAATCTGCATAAACAATAATTTCAGATTAAATGGGGTAAGGAATATAACATGGCATGTGGAGGAGGAGGAGGATGTTGCAAAAAAAACTGCATGTATGGAAGTCCCCCAAACCCTACCGTTGGTAGCATCTACATATGGCATGGATGATGCCAACATACCACATCATACTTTGAATAGGCTCAGAGTAGCTCCACAAAGAGAGACTTGGAGCCAATTCACTTTGAATTCACGGACAAAACATTCCAGAGTTTTAAAATGGGCAAATGTATGCCTGGTGCCATCAATTGCAAACGGCACCTCTGCGCTGACATAGATTTGGTCTATGATGTTGATCCTGAGAAGGATCTGGCCCATGGAGCCAAAAAGGTTTCCCAGGCTGGAATCCCAGCCCTGAGCTAAATGCTCAGGGGTTGGAGGGGCTCTATATCCTTTCAGAGTACATTCTGTTTGTCAGTGTGATGTGAGTCTTGTGTGAATCTTGGTTCAATTGCCTTGATTTCCTGGCCCTCCAAATGGTCTGCTGCTTTTAAGTATGAGGGTTTGATTACTTTGAGCTCTGCAAATGGAGAAAAATGCAAGCCAGCCATTTTTTCCATGGGTTAATTATTAAGAACGCACTAGAAATTTTATGAAACTGTATGCTAGTCATGCTATACTAACTTTGCTCATTATTTTTTAAAAGATAACACAATTTGGCCACTTGCTTCGTCCATAATGAGGGTATATACCAACTTGTTGTAAGTTACCCATAGTTGCATGACAAAAAGACAGGGAAGTTAACATACATCTTAAATTATATCCATTACTGTCATATTATTAACTTCATACATACGCTAAATTTTATCTGGATGAAGTATTGGAATAATAAGCTTTCAATATCTTTCATTCAGTAATTAATCTTCTCAGGAAGAAAATTTCATTTAAAGTGCTAGTAAAATATATGTAAAATATTAATCAGGGATGCAGTAAGCTAAGTGCAGATCACTGGAAGAAATCCAATGAAAATGAAATGTGAGCACCCACCAATATGCATTCCCTAGAGAAGGCTCTTATCCAGCCATTTAAACCCCACCCCCCAGGCAGGGCAAGATGCTTTATATCTATGAAGAGAAATCCTATTAAGGCTCCAGTATTTTTTTAAGCATGCAGACATACAGCCCTAGACTAGCAAAGAAATGGACATAAAAATAAGATTTGGGATATTGTACAAGTTTACATTAAGTGTGCTGTCTTAGGACAATATGATTTTCTTTAAATAAAAGTTGAGAAGAATAAAATGGGAGTTATTAGAATAGCAAAAACATAGTGTCTATGTACATAATGGTTTAAGTTAGATTAAAAACCATAACTTACATAGAAATATTCCATTTAGTACTGTGGCGGTTAAATATAGTTCCTATCTCGGTTAAACGGTTTTTCCCTTGTCTCGGTAAAGTATATTAAATATAATTTCCTGAAAAGTAACTGAGATTATTATATTGTTTGCAAACTGAGAGCATTTGTTTGGATTTTTAAAAGGAAGAAATATGAGCACTGGCACTTGCATAGCTCAGTATGATTTCTTTTTAAATTACTCTGTCATGATGCATGGTGAAAACTCTTATCTGCAATAACTCAAGAGATTTAGTGGACTCAACTAAAACCTTGCCTTGTACTTAAAGCCTTTGTACTAATATCAATTAGGCCAAAACAACAACAAGACTGAAAAGCAATATATATGCACTAGCTTCTAGGTTAGAACAGCAGGTTGTTCTTCAGAAGATTGGGTCTTGTCTGGTGACATGGCTGGGACAAAGCACCTTAATCTGTACAGAGAAATTTAAGGTTGGAGCAACAATGCAAATTGTAAATGTAGATAAAGTAGAACAGGCATAAGCAAAGTCGGCCCTTCAGATGTTTTGGGACTACAACTCCAATCATCCCTAGCTAACAGGACCAGTGATCAGGGATGATGGGAATTGTAGTTTCAAAACATCTGGAGGGCCAAGTTTGTCTATGCCTAAGGTAGAAGCTGAGAGGGAAGCGGGTAATGGGACTGGGGTAGTCAAGGATCCAGGGAGGCTTGAAGGCCTGGGGAGAAAAGGAGGAAGGGTAAAGAGATACATGGGTGAAGAGATGATTACCATTTATGAGATGGACACACTGCAGTGTTGTACTATGTTTACTAATAGAAAAGGGGAAATATATTCTAGAGGCAGAAAATGCCTCTAGAACACTGCCTATTACACTGAACAATGCCTATTACACTGAAAAGAATGGAGTAAAGCAAAACAAAACCCAACAACCAGTAAAGCTACTTGGCTCCAGAGATACAGGGGCTCAAGTAAGAGATCTCTTGGAAGGTCTATAGTATGAGACCACCCACAACTGGTGAACCGAACAGAGGGTCTTCCTAATCACAAGCCATGTTTGAAGACCCACATGAGTAATACTCATAATGCCAAATAAATCCAGTGGAAGTTGGGCTGAATATTAATACTAGCTTGGACCTCAGCCAAACTAACAATGTCTGCATTAGGCAGAGTGCCCAGTACAACAAGAACCGGATAGTTTCCAGAGACTGAAGTTTAAGGTCTCATTAATTATCGGAAGTGGAACACTGTTCTTCATAGTTCAAGGATAGTAACTATTCTTCATAATCCAGCACAATTTTTAATATATTATTCACAGTCCAGCACAATTTTAAATCCAAATACAGAGTTACAATAATTAATCCTTATGCTCTGCCTTACACCAAAATACCTTATACCGGTACTTCTTCAGATTTTTGAAGTGGTCTGCAGAAACCTGCCTGAGCATACAGAAATCTCTGAACCACTCAGCTAGTTGCTTGAATGAGGAATTTTCATGGAATTGCTTATTGTTCATATTCTTTTCTTTAAGCAGTGAGAGAGAGCCATAAAAAGACCTCTCCTCTTATGCCAAAAGTGCTAAGTTAATTCAAGAGTCCTTGATTAATAACTTTATCAAAATATTTTCAAAGTCTACTGAATCACCCTATCAACAGGCTTTCTGTTACAGATAGGTAGCCGTGTTGGTCTGCCATAGTCAAAACAAAAAAAATTCCTTCCAGTAGCACCTTAAAGACCAACTAAGTTAGTTCTTGGTATGAGCTTTCGTGTGCATGCACACTTCTTCAGATAACTGAAGAAGTGTATCTGAAGAAGTGTGCATGCACACGAAAGCTCATACCAAGAACTAACTTAGTTGGTCTTTAAGGTGCTACTGGAAGGAATTTTTTTTGTTTTAACAGGCTTTCTGACAGTCTCAAACAACTCTTAAAGGTTACTCTTTCCAGAGGGGTAGCTACATTAGTTTCTTGCAATAAAAACAATAGCAGAGAAGGAAGCAGCAGCAATGACAGTCCATGGCAGTCTCTTTTGGGAGAAGGCATTCCCCACCCTTGGCCCTTCCCCTTCCCCACTTCCCACCTCACACCCTTTTATCTGTTCCTTCTCTATGTCAGTCTGTCTCCTGATTTTCATCCCCCCACCTGCTGTTCCTAGGGCATTTTGCCTGGCTGGCTTCCCTCAGATACCTCCTGGTTCCTTCTGGTTTTCAGAGTCCCCTTGGAGCTGTCTTTTCCTGCTTCCCCCTTTCACTGTCTACACTAGGGGTCAGCAAACTTTTTCAGCAGGGGGCCAGTCCACTGTCTCTCAGACCTTGGACTATATTTTGGAGGGGGGAAATGAACGAATTCCTATGCCCCACAAATAACCCAGAGATTCATTTTATATAAAAGCACACATTCTACTCATGTAAAAACACACTGATTCCCGGACCGCCCACGGCGAAGGTGATTGGGCCGGATCCGGCCCCCGGGCCTTAGTTTGCCTACCCATGGTCTACACCATGTCACAAATTGCTGGACACAGAACTCAGCTATAACTCTTAATTTCTGGGCCTGCAAATACCTCCAAGATAAAATTATTTAGTACATACATATTTCAGAATAGGATCCCTGCATATTCTTTCTTCGGTAGGCCAATTAAAAAGGGGGGGGGAGAACACAGAGTTGGAGAATGGATACAGAAAAACGGTGCCTCCTCTGCTGCAAAAAGCCAAGGCTTCACAGCACTGTTTCATGATGAGGCTGGCTCTTGTGGTGGAAGAGAATTAAAGGCTTCTGCCTGATATGGTTGCATGGGGTTAAAATGTGAGGAGGAAAGAGGGTGCCCCTCAGAGCTTCATTAAGAATGTAGAGGACCCTCAAGGAATTAAAATATTAAGATGAGAACTGTCGCATACTTTTGGAAATGTTTTCCTTTCGGGGAATATCTCTGAAACTGTTAATCAGCATAACAAGAGGAGGAAGAGACTCTTGACGATCAATTGCTCCTTGCAAGTGAAGTAGTTCAAAATAACTGTATATGTTTTGGGGGCTCCTCAGTGTAATTGCATGATACCAAAAGAGTCAAGTATATTTAAGAAATAGTCTTGCCTATTCAGTAGTATACAAAGCAATAAAGGCCTGTTGAGACAGATTAATCACTGATGTGGCACCAAGGAGTCTAATCCATCTTAAAAGTCTTTTATTACAACTATCCTGTCATACAGCAGGAAATGTTGTTATTTAATACAAGAACCTTGTAACAAAACAGGAAATGCATTTTCATATTTCAGAAAATGTTAAAGTAGCAAGGCTACGCTGTCATCTCAAACATATTTCCAATGTACAATTTCAAAGCACACAGGAAAGCAGAGGAGGCAGATGGAAACAATTCAAGTTTGGAGCAATTGTATCAGGAAATATGTCTAAAGTAGTAAACTAAGCTGTTATTTGCTTTGCTACCTCATACCTGAAGAGGAACTTTTGGCTTCTTATTTCAGAACCAGGCAAAATTGAATGCGGAACACGGAACCCCAAGAATGGTAATTTCTGGGGCAAAATTGCATGTTTTAGTCAGAGAACCAAAAAATCTCAGTTGGAAGTCAGCAAGATATGCAGCAAGGTCAGTCCTTGGCTATATTATTGCAGTGGTTCCCAAGCTTTTTCACCCAAGAACCACTTGAAAATTGCTGATAGCCCTGGCTATTGTAGCCTTTGTAATGCACTGTGCTAGAAGCCGTATTCTTACAGACACACCATAAAGCTCAAGGACCACTGGTGCTCTGTGGACCACAGTTTGGGAACCCAGTTATTGGGAATCCAACAATATTATTGTATATAATCCATATTAACTTTCATAGAAGTTTATTTTCTGACAATAGCCAGAAAGACTGGTGGCATTTTAGTCTGTGGCTTTTCAGTTTAGATAATGAGGGAGTGACAAGTATGTATGGTATAGAGCAGGGGTTGCTAACTTGTGGCCCTCCATGTTGCTGGACTCAAACTCCCAAAGATCAGAGATGATGGCAGCCATGGTCCAGCAACATCTTGAAGGCAACTGTTTAATTGCCCCTGGTGTAGAGAATGTAAATGGATATAGAGTTTCCTCATCTCTCATAATACTAGAAGCTAGAGTCATGGTGTGAAGCTGAAGAGTTGAAGATTCAGAACAGACAAGAAATACTTCTTCACATGATGCATTCAGTCAAACTGTGGAATTTGCTACCAGAAGATATTACAATCTCCACCAATTTAGATGGATTTTATAGGGGATCAGACAGATTCACGGAGGATAAACCCATCAATGACTATGCACCCTAAGGGCTATATACTACTCCCAGGCTTGAAGGTTGCATGCCTCTGAATAATACCAGTTGCTGGGGAAAGCTATTACCCCATGTCCAGTTGTGGGCTTCCTACAGGCATCTGGTTTGCCACTGTGGGAAATTGGACTAAATAGCTCTTTAGTCTGAGACATCCGGCATGGTTGTTCTTATGAATAAGCAAATGTGTGTAGCAAAAATAAAGTTTCAATGTTAAGTGGCTTTTCATCAAATTCAAAGCTGTTGATCAGGCAGCATTTTCCTTTCACACACAGGAGGGAAAGATTCTTTTTATATATATATTTATTAAAATTTTTAAACATAATTGCAGAAATAAAAAACAATGAAACATATATCATAACATATTTTCTCCCTCACGTCTCCCGCTCCCACTTGCATCATTGTCAATTCTTACCCGCAATTTATCATCTTGTTTACATTCTTGTATCCCATTCATTTAAAATATAATCTAATAATTCTCCCAAAGGTTTATATTTTTTCCTCAATCTCACTTGTCATCCAATGCCAACCAAAAGCATTGTTAAAACCTTCCAGATCCAGAACGTAAATGTCCTCGAGAAGTAGCCAGTCTTTTAGCCAGCAGAAAGCTGCGGCCTCATAGTACAACTTTAGGTCTGGCAGGGCAAAGCCCCCTCTTTCTTTCGGGAAAGATTCTTTTAAGATGGTGCTTACTACAAAATGTGAATTTGTCATCTAAAACAAAGGTCATTTAACTGATAAAATAAACAGCATGCATACTTATGGTATGACAAGGTTAAGATCAATAAGGCCTTTAAGAATCATATTGTCAGAAAAGCAGTGTTTAATGTCTGGACAAAATATAAAGACTTATTGGAAAATAAAACTCCAAGGTGGCTTTCACCGCTGGAAGCTAAGGCCCGAAGAAAACCCAATATGGAGGTCAAATGGCCAAAATATTGGGAAATACTAGAAAAAGATGGAGACAATTGGAAATTGCAGAGTTTGGAGAAAATGAAGGTTAAAGTGCGAGACTGGTTACACTACGCTCAGATTAAAGAAGTTTTTAAAAATGACAAAAAGCTAGGGTTCCAGGTGGAGAAATTGAAATTGGAAACAGAACTGTTAGAACCTAAGACTAAGGTACTTTCAAGAATGTATAACTTGCTGTTAAAATGGAACACACAAGATGAAATGGTTAAATCGGCTATGATAAAGTGGGCACAGGATATTGGGTACAACATTATGTTTGAGGACTGGGAAAGGTTGTGGACCACTGGGTTGAACTTCACTGCATGTAATGCTTTGAAGGAAAATGTAATGAAAATGATATATAGATGGTACATGACCCCAGTCAAGCTTGCAAAGATATACCATGTGTCTGATAATAAATGTTGGAAGTGTAAAGAAGCCGAAGGAACATTCTTTCACCTCTGGTGGACTTGCCCTAGAGTGAAGGTTTTCTGGGAAATGATTTATAATGAACTGAAAAAGGTATTTAAGTATACTTTCCCCAAGAAACCAGAGGCCTTCCTCCTGGGTATTGTCGGCCAGAGGGTGTTAAGGAAGGATCAAACATTTTTTATGTATGCAACAGCAGCAGCAAGGATACTTATCGCTAAACACTGGAAAACCCAAGATCTACCCACACTGGAAGAGTGGCAGATGCAGCTGATAGATTATATGGAATTAGCAGAGATGACTGGCAGAATCCGAGACCTGGGAGAAGAGAAGGTGGAAGAAGACTGGAAGAAATTTAAGATTTATTTAAAAAAGCATTGTAATTTGGTTGAATGTTAAGAAGGATGCTAGATCATAAATAATTGACCACCACTAAATTAGATGGAATTAGGATGATAAGTGGATCGAGGAAAATATAAACCATTTGGAGAATGATTAGATTATGTTTAAAAGAATGGGACCTAGGAATATAAATAAGATGATAATTTGCTGGTTAAAATTTAAGAAGATGCAAGTGGGAGCGGGAGATGTGAGGGAGTCCAAAGAGGTTTTGAAAATATGTCATGTTATATGCTATATTGATGATTATTTTTGCATTTGTATTCAAAAATTCTTAATAAACATTTATAAAAAAATAAATAAAAAATAACTGATAAAATAAACATTGCAGCCCTACTTTGATCAGACAAAATAATATTAATACTAACAAGCCTTTTAAGCAAAGTCAATGAGATTCAGGAAGATTTCTTTCACAAGACCTACTTGTATGGGCAAGACTTTGAAAAATATGAGTATGTGGTGAAACAAATGAGATTGTATCCAGTGTGGCGCTAAATTAATCTCAGTAGTATATTTATTCTGTAGGTGCAATGTTTTGCACCAGCTGAACATTGTTTCACAGGAGGAAGGATAAGCAGGTTGGTGGTAACCTTGTTGCACAACAGATTGTGCAACCCAATGCACAACATTTTCCTGCTAATGCAATTGCTGCACTGGATTCCTCTGTTGTGTGCAGTGTTAAAACTCACCCATTAGCACAAGAACCTTTGCGAAAGCAGGCAGAGAATGTTGCACACAGCCCCTGGTTACCTCTAAGTGGGATTCAAACCAGGTTGATAGGAAAAGCCCATCCAGTTTAGAAAGCAAGTCCTCAAACATGCTGCCTCTCAGCTCCTTAGTGCAAGACGTTGGACCGTGCCATTTGGAGGTTCTTTCTGTCCTGTGATTCTATGAGTATGTGATTCTACATTACTAGACTTCAACATATTTAGCACTGAATTTGCATCAATAAAAACAGGGACTGCAATTCATTGAGCACGGCTAGCACAGCTGAAAAGAGCCTTTTATTTCTCTTAATTTGATTTCTTGCCTCCAAATAGGCAACTACAACATAAAGGCCGTTAACGGATAACAATTGCTAGTTATAAAGTCTCCAATACATAAATAAAGGATAATGTAGAAGTAGAGCAAGGGAACATAAATGCACTTATTGTTGGCATAGCCATAAAAAAACCTCCCTCCATGAAAATAACTGTAACATTTTATTAACACATTTAGTGAAACAGAAATGATGATGTTTTCCTCCCATCTGGTTCTTTCTCCTTTCCAGGATTCCAACTTCTCTTTCTCCTAATTTACTGGAGATAAAAATAATCTTCCACACTTAACACGTTCCTGAAAGCTAAGCTTTTTTGTGTACAGGCACAGAGGCTGCCTGGCAGAGTACTTTACTTGAAGGTCTGGTTTCACACCATGGCAGAACTTTCTGTTAATATATCAAGACTGATGTCCACAAAGCTTCAGAGTTCTGAAACCTAGGGCACTTCCCGTCTGTCACTATTTTCAGATGGGACTTGTCAGGGAACTGCCATCGGAGAGTCAGGTGGTGGAGGGGCTCACGGAGGCTAGGAGACCCTCGGATACAGAGGAAGGAACCAGCAGGGGGAGAGAGAGAGTTCATGGAGAAACTCAGTCGGAGGGATGGCTCCAGGAGACTTCCAGTGAGAACAGCGGGGAGGTCTCAGGACCTCCTCTGGGTACACCTACCCCTCGCAGGAAGCTGTCACGCCGAGAATCCCGAAGGAGAGTGTCCGTTAAGGAACTCTTATGTTGGCGCAAATTCCGGAAACGCCCACTGACAGATTCTGCCAGCGATTGAGGGAGTCATGCTTTGAGGGCTCCCATAAAGGCAGAGCTTTGAAACCTTTGCAAAGCTCTGAGGGATTCAGCTTTTACGCACAAGCAGCTCATTATCCCATCACAGCAATCTGTCAGTCCCTGAAAGCCGCTTGTGCAAAGGAGAGGCATCATGAGTAACCCAACCGAAGCCGGAGGGGCAGGTGGAGCTGGAGCGGGTCCAAGTCTGGAGGAAAGATACAGAGCGTTGGAACACCAGCTAGCACTGCAAACGGCGCGGCTTGAGGAGAGGCGGGCTCAGGATGAAAAGGGGAAAACCACCCCCATCGCAAGGAAGGTACCAGGTACCAGTTGGTGCAAAAGTTTGGGGGTGACCCAAGAAATTACCAAGCCTTTAAGACAGAGATGCAGTATGCCCTCAATCTGCAGTTTGATGACTTTGCCGATGAGGAATCGAGAGTGGCTTTTGTGATTGGGCATCTCGAAGGGGGGCCTAGAGACTGGGTGAGGCCCCTGATGGCAGCGAATAATGACGCCTTAAAGGACCTGAGAAAGTTTTTCCTCGCGATGGACTTGATGTTTTCCAGCGAGATTGAACAGGGGGTGGTGCGCAGACAGTTGATGGCGTGTAAACAGGGGAATCAGTCCGTCCGAGAGTATTGGACACAGTTTACCATGCTGATACATAAATTGGGGTGGGACCTGTCTGCGGAGCCAATACAAATGCTGTTTGAAGAAGGGCTATCCCCAGCGGTAAAAGACGAACTTTCCCGCTCGCCCCGTCCGGAGTCTATGGATCATCTGACCAAATCCGCGCTCGCTATTGGAGCGCGCCAAGAAGCAAGGGCTCTGGAGAAGCGGGAAGGGAGAGGAGAGCGTTGGAGCGATTTCCGCATTCCTGAGATGCCGGAGCATCCTTCCCCGCCTGTAGAACCGATGGAGATTGGGGCAGCGCACGCGCGCGGAATTTCAAACACCAACGAAGGGCGGAAGAAGGAGGGAAAAGGCGCCAAAAAATGTTTCCTCTGCCAACAGCCAGGACATTTTGCCAGAGTCTGCCCTCAAAGGAAGGGATGGCAAGGGATGGCAGGAGCTGTTGGGAGCAAGGAGGAGGGGGGTAAGGAGCAGGTAAAAGCCAACGCCTGGCTGCCAGCATCAGGGCACAGCAGCCAGGCCAAGTATCAGTGAACGTGCCCAAGCCTGAACCCCCAAGAGCAGCTCTAGTCATAGAGGTGTTGCTAGAGCTACCCAATGGACATCCGCTAACGATAAAAGCTCTATTAGACTCAGGCAGCTCCTGTAATTTCATGAGTAAGGAGTTTGCAACTGAACCTACCAGATACAGACGCTCCCCTTAAGTAACCCTTTGCAGGTGACAACGATTGATGGGAGGGAACTGCTGGGAGGAGAAGTGAACCAACAGACTGTTCCCATGATAATGAAGGTGGCAAGGCACACGGAAGTGATTGCGTTTCATGTGGCCACACTGGGAGGAGCGCCCATCATATTGGGAATGAGCTGGCTGGCGCTGCATGACCCGCTAGTGGGATGGCACCAGCGGATAGTCTCTTTTGGGTCAGCTCATTGCCTAGAACACTGCAAAGGAAGGGAAACTCAGGGGGGAGCCATGGCCACTCTGGCAGGGATGGAGGTGGAAAAAAAGGGAAAAATACCACAACAATACGCTGACCTGGGTAACGTCTTCAGCGAGAGAGAAGCAGATAGACTGCCCCAGCACAGACCCTTTGACTGTCAAATTAACCTACTCCCAGGAGCCCAGCTGCCAGTGGGCAAACTGTACGCCATGTCTGACAGGGAGATGCAGGAGTTAAGGGAGTTCATTGACAAGAACCTGAAACGAGGTTTCATCAGGGAGTCACGAGCGGTGGGGGGTAGCCCAGTTTTCTTTGTGGACAAAAAAGACACGGATAAACCCAGGCTTGTAGTGGATTTCAGGGCCGTAAATGCAGTGTCAGAACCAGTGGCTTTCCCCATGCCCAGAATTGATGACATTTTGACCCGGGTGAGGAAGGGAAAGATTTTTACCAAGCTGGACCTGAGGGGGGCGTATAACCTGATACGGATGAGAAAAGGATATGAATGGAAAACTACCATGTTCACCCCCTTGGGGGCCTTTGAGTATCTCGTTATGCCTTTCGGTCTACAGGGGGGCTCAGCCTGCTTCCAATCCTTCATGAATCACGTCCTGGGACCTTTGCTTTACAAGAACTGTGTGGCATTCTTAGATGACGTATTGGTGTACTCAGAGAATGAGGAGCAGCATGTGCGAGATGTCAGGGAGGTACTAAGCAGGCTGCAAGCAAACCAGCTGTGGGTAAAACTGGAGAAGTGTCAGTTTCATACCAGAGAGGTGGAATTCCTGGGGTACCGTTTGTCAGACAAGGGATTGGCCATGGATCCCAGCAAGGTCCAAGCGGTACTGGAATGGAAGACACCCAGAACCAGGAAAGACATGCAGAGGTTCCTGGGGTTTGGAAACTTCTATCGGAAGTTCATCAAAAACTTTGCCCACTTAACGGCTCCCATCACCGATTGTCTCAGTAGTAAGAAGAAATTCGCCTGGACGGAAGAGGCGCAGCAAGCGTTTGAAAGGCTAAAGAAAGCGTTCGCGTCGGAAGATCAGCTTTTGCACGTGGATCTTCAGAAGCCGATGAGGGTAGAAACGGACGTATCTGATCGAGCGGTAGGGGCGGTGCTTCTCCAGCCGGGAAAAGATGCGTCAGACTGGAGACCGTGTGCCTTCTTCTCGCGGAAATTGAACAAATCCGAGAGGAACTACACCGTGTACGACCGGGAACTGCTCGCCATTCATGAAGCTTTTCGGCGGTGGTGACACCTGCTGATTGGAGCACAACACAAGGTCCAAGTGTGCACGGACCACAAAAATCTAGAATATTGGAGAACGGCCCGAGTACTGAACCAGAGACAAGTGAGATGGGCACAAGAGTTCTCCAAATTCCATTTTGAAATTTGTTACGTACCGGGCCCGGAGAACGTCAGGGCGGACACTCTCTCTTGAAAACCAGAGTATTTAGAGGGGGAGGGAGCGCCCGAGGAAAGGCATATCATCCCCGAGGACCACTGGGTGTATGGGGCAGCATTGGTGGGGCAAAGAGAACTGGTAGAGGGAACCGAGAACGATGAATACGCCCAAGATAAGCTCAGAGGGCTCAGGGGAGCTGGAGAGAACACAGGGGGGTTTGAGGAAAGGAACGGGGCGTTGTATTACAAGGGGGCACTGTACATACCAGAAGGGGAACTGAGGGGTAGAGTGCTCAAACAATTGCACGACAGCCCCACCGCGGGGCACTTTGGGCAACACAAAACCATGTGGTTGGTTACCAGGCAGTTCTGGTGGCCAAAGGTGAGGGAAGATGTACGGGAGTATGTAAGGGGGTGCGACCGCTGCCAGCGGGCAAAAGGGGAGAGGCTGGCACCGGCGGGGTTACTGGAACCATTACCCACACCAGAACGGCCATGGGAGGCAGTATCCATAGATTTTATGACGGATCTGCCAAAATCCAAAGGGAAAACAGCAGTCATGGTAGTGGTAGACCTATTAACCAAGATGTGCCACTTTATAGCCTGCTCACTTGCGGTCACGGCAGAAGAAACCGCAAGGTTGTTTATAAAACACATTTTTAGGTTGCATGGCGCCCCCTTGAGCGTGGTCTCAGACCGAGGGAAACAATTTACTTCCAGGTTCTGGAGGAAGCTCATGAGCTTACTGCACGTAGAGGTAAATTTCTCGACCGCCAGACATCCAGAAACCAATGGGCAGGCGGAAAGGGCAAACAGTATTCTACAACAATACCTGAGGTGTTATGTGAATGACAGAGAGAATGATTGGGTAGAGAAATTGGCTCTGGCCGAGTTTGCCTACAATAACGCAGAGAATGTGTCCACGGGAATGAGTCCCTTTTTGGCTAATTATGGGTGCCATCCTAGGGCATTTCCAGGGGAAGGAGGGGAAAGATGGAGCGTACCGGCAGCGGAACACTTTGTAGAAGAAATGGAAGCAATACATCGTCAGCTCCAAATGAATTTGGATAGGGCAAAGGAAGAATACAAGAAACAGGCAGACAGGAGCAGAAGGGAAGGAGAGACCATAAGGGTGGGGGACCGGGTGTGGTTGTCGACACAAGGGTTGCCATTCAAGGGCGGGTGTAAGAAATTGAGGCCCAAACGACTGGGACCCTTTGAGGTCATACAACAGGTAAATCCAGTGGCCTTCAAACTCAAGTTGCCAAACAACATGAAACTGCACCCAGTATTCCATAGATCATTACTGTCACCATACTGAGAGGGTCGGGAGTTTGTGGGACGTGAGGGTGAGGTTCCCCCGGTACCGTCAGTAGAAGAGAGGGAATGCAGCAGTCACGTGGCAGAAATAGTCGATTCCAGGTGGAAGGGTAAACAGGTGGAGTATTTAGTGGCATGGGAAGGGGAACCGGAGGCAGAGAACACATGGGTACCGGCAGAAGCGGTCAATGATGAGGTTTTAGTAGAAACGTTTCATCGCAGGTTCCCAAGGAAATCTCAGCCCATGACACGGTTCTGGAAAGAACACTTCGGCACCACCGACGTGGAAGAGGAGTTCGAAGGGTTCCCAGAATCAGAGCCGGGAGAGGGAGAAGAATCCGATGAGGAAGAGTACTCGGGGAGAAGGGACAGTAGTAGGTGGAGGGCGGTTTTCGAGTCATCCGAAGATGAGGAGGATTCTTTCAGGGGTTTTCCATCCTCACCACTCGTAGAAGAGGGGGAGAGGGGGTGTGAGGGGGGCCCTGGAGGGGAGGTGGATGTCAGGGAACTGCCATCGGAGAGTCAGGTGGTGGAGGGGCTCACGGAGGCTAGGAGACCCTCGGATACAGAGGAAGGAACCAGCAGGGGGAGAGAGAGAGTTCATGGAGAAACTCAGTCGGAGGGATGGCTCCAGGAGACTTCCAGTGAGAACAGCGGGGAGGTCTCAGGACCTCCTCTGGGTACACCTACCCCTCGCAGGAAGCTGTCACGCCGAGAATCCCGAAGGAGAGTGTCCGTTAAGGAACTCTTATGTTGGCGCAAATTCCGGAAACGCCCACTGACAGATTCTGCCAGCGATTGAGGGAGTCATGCCTTGAGGGCTCCTGTAAAGGCAGAGCTTTGAAACCTTTGCAAAGCTCTGAGGGATTCAGCTTTTACGCACAAGCAGCTCATTATCCCATCACAGGACTCAATCACATTCTGGCAAATTCAAGCTGTGCTGTTTTAGTTGATCTGGAGCTCTTACACGCAGCAAACACACTTCCCCAAAAGTTTTGACGTTTTGCAATAAGGAAAGCAATGGGGAAAGGACCTGGAAAGTGCATTGGACAACATTTGGTGGATGCAACACCATCCAGTATCCTCACAAACAAATCAGAATTGATGTTCAATAAATAACCAATGTTATTTAATCTCCCTGCAAACAAACCAGGAGGAACGCTCAGTCAGTGCACCCAACATGCCTACTAGGAGCAAACCTTGTCCCCAAACTGGAAAGAAAATGAAACCTGCAGACCCTAGATCAGACCAGATCAGATAACCACTCACAGTGATCAGATAACTGTAAATCTATACAGCTCATAAATTCCTGGGGCAGGACTAAGTCTAAGACTAAGACTAAGAAGCTACTAAATGTATATGATGGCTTCTTATAAGCAGTGATGTGGCTGCATAAGGAGCAGCCCAGTGGGTGTGGCTCCCAAGCCATTCACATAACTTAGAAATCAGCTTTAAGTAATTCCTGAAGCAAAGAAGGCCAACTGGGAGTAGTGAAGTGGTATTTTTGCTGGCAACTGCAGTTAGAGAACAACACCTTCTAAACTACAGTGGTACCTCGGGTTACATACGCTAACCCAGAAATATTACCTCGGGTTAAGAACTTTGCTTCAGGATGAGAACAGAAATTGTGCTCCAGCGGCGCGGTGGCAGCAGGAGGCCCACTTAGCTAAAGTGATGCTTCAGGTTAAGAACAGTTTCAGGTTAAGAACAGACCTCCAGAATGAATTAAGTTCTTAACCCAAGGTACCACTGTATCTGGTGCTTGCCAATGTTAGGGTGCGGTTTCTAGAATGGGAAAAAATAACAGCCACAAAATCAAAACATTTAAAAACCAAACCATGTCGTAATGTATTGTGCAATACACAAAAAGTTGTATCCCAATTTATATTGACCTTAATCAAGAGAAAAATCATACTTAAGCCCCTATTGAAATCACAGCTAACTTGTCCACCGTTTTCAAGCAACTAAGCTTCTCTGAATGGAGACCCATTTCTACTAAAAGCATCTCATGGAGATTTTGTTGTAGGCACCTAAACCTGTAAAAAAAAAAAAAGTAGGAGTAACAAGAACTGGTGTGGGCATGTAGTCTTTCCAGTCCTTTTCAGCACTTGTTTCCTTTAGTTTGTTTCCTGTATGTACGCAAGCAGAACCTGAGCACAACGGCACTCTGTCCACCTGCGATTTCCAACAACTGGTATTCTGAAGTATACTGCATAGACGTCATGGCTAGTAGCCATTGATAGCCTTGTCCACCACGGATTTTTCTAATCCTCTTTTAAAGTCGTTCAAATGGGTGGCTATCACTGCCTTTTGTAAGAGAGAGTCCCACAGTTGAACTATGCACCTTGTGAAGAAATACTACTTTTTATCTCACTTGAATATTCCAGTATTCAGCTTCATTGGGCACCCACAAGTTCTAATATTATAACAGAGGGAGAAAAACTTTTATCTTGCCTCTTACTTGCCTTTTCTCTAAATCAAAAAGTCCCCAATACTGCAACATTTCCTCATTTTGGTTGCCCTTTTTCTGAACATCTTCCAACTCTGCAACTCTTTGAGGTGAGGTGACCAGAACAGTACACAGTATTCCACACGCATTCACACTATATGTTTGTATAGTAGCATTATTATATTGGCAGTTTTGTTTTCAGTTCCTTTCCCAATGATCCTTAGCATGGAATTTGCCTTTTCCACAGCTGCCACACACTGCATTGACATCTTCATCAAGCTGTCCACTATGACCACAAGGTCTCATTTCTGGTCAGTCATCACCAGCTTTAGTTTTGTGGGCAAAAACTAAAATGTACACCTTAAATATAACCAGATGAGAGGTGCAGCAGAATGCCCTTTCCTGTGCTTTTCTTCCAAGTGTTCTAGAAAGGGGAGTGGAGTTGCAATCATTTCATTCAGGTTGGTCAGCAGGCTTGGTCCTAACTTTAGACAGAATAGAAAATGGGCATGATCCAACCAAATGCAAGAAATTTCAAATCCTGCTTATTTTAGTATGTTAAAGCACACGATTAAGCTCCAGCAGTTTTGCCCAACACATTCACCATGGCAATTGTTGTATCTTCTTATCTTTTTTTGGCAAGCAGGATAAGTAACCAGCAGAAAACAGGTTTACCCCTCCAGAAATGGTTTGGTTTCTTTTGGGAGAGAATAATAGCTTTGTAACACCCAAAGTGGCCCTTTATTACGCTGCCAGGAAAAATATATATGCTGAAAATTGAGCTAGAACTAGCTTTCCTCCCAACTGTGAAGATGTAGAAGCGGGCAGGATTGCTTTGCTAGCTTGACACAGCAGTCCCTCGCAGGCCAGTGTTTCCCAGTTGTCGGTGTTTATATTACATTTTTTTTAGATTTGCCTTGAGACAGTCTTTAAACCTCTTTTGCTGGCCACCAGCATTACACTTTCCATTTTTAAGTTTGGAATAGAGTAGTTGCTTTGGAAGACGATCATCAGGCATCCGCACAACACGACCAGTTGGAGAACAGCCTTTACCAAAGGTGTCATGGGCTTTGAACTCAGGACGCAAGGGAGAAATGTGCTAAGAGGAAGGCACGCTTGGCAAATCCACACAGTGATCAACTCCTGCCCGGAAACCAATATCCCCACTGTGGAAGGACGTGTGGATCCAGAATTGGCCTCCACAGTCACTTACAGACTCATTGTTAAAACCGTGTTTATGGAAGACAATCTTACTCGGCTATGAGTGATCGTCAAAGAAGAAGAAGAAGACAGAAGTCCCTGCCCAGTTTCAAGCTATAAAGGTGGGGAAAATTCTAAGAGCTGTCTGGCAGTTATAGATCCAAGATGCCTGCACCATTAAACCAGCAAGCTTCTGCATGAGCCTTCCTTGCTCCGAAGTGGGAAAGACTGGCAGATTGGGGGGGGGGGGGGACTTATTTGAACAGTGCTGCACAAAGGCAACCCAAAAGCAGAATTGCCAAACTGACATTCTGCCCACTGCTGCAGAAATGTGGGACTGGTAGTTACCATTTTACCTTGGATAGCACAGTACTATATGTGATTTTAAAATCTCATTTAAATTGATGGGATTCTTCATTCTTGCTGGATTTTGCCCAGTGTATATAGCAACTAATTCTATATAAAAATATAAAATGAAGTCATACTTCCGTTAGGGCTGCATCCTTTAATTAGTATAATTGCTAGATCAATTGACTAAAGCTTTAGTTGATTAATTGGTGGGAGCCAACTTGAATCCATGAGGGCAAATTTTAATTGGTAGAACTATGGACTATGAATTAAGGGCACATTTGTTTATTTTTGGTTTGGGTGTGATACTATTATAGAAAAGGAAAAAGAAATTTAATGATGTCGCTTCTCATCTTGAGTGGTAGCTATTGGTTATTAAAATGCATATATTTTTACACTTCCCTCAGTATCTTGAAAAGGCACCTATATTTAGCTTTTGTTGATATTTAATTGATTTACATTTAATAAATAAACTTACAGAAAGAAAGATAACTAAGTACCTAATAACCTTTGTAGGCTGAATACTCTAATTTATATTAGGTGTATATTCTTTTCCTATATAATCTTCTACTTTGAAAATGTATCCCCCTCCCCTGCTCAATTCATAGAATGATGAAAATGTAATAGTTCTCACGCTCAGAGGATGGTGTCTGTTCAATGTTATCAGCCACAGACTGGGGCTTTTTTAAGACAGAACTCACCAGAACTCAGTTCCGGCATCTTTCAGGTGGGTCCCATTGCCATTATAAGAGAACAAGGGAAGAATTCATGGTGAATTCCAGTACCTCTTTTTCTAGGAAAATAGCACCGCCGGAGACTATTAAAAGGTGAGAGAGTCTAAAGATATACATTAGCTCTTACAGTATTACCTAGAAGTGATATCTGCAAGACTGATTCCAAGAGAAGTTACTTGAAATCAAGGCTGCTTAGGGTTGCAGCTGTAAAGACCAGCTCTATGCAGGCTTACGTGTAGGCTGTTGCAATATACCTGCAATATGCAATATACCTGAGGTAATAATATACCCACTTACCTGTTGCAATAATATACCCACTTACCTGAGGGTATATTAGTGCTGACTGGGACTGATGGGACTTGTTCAGAACTTCTGAAGGACACTAGGCCAGTGAAGGCTGGGACTGGAATTATTTTACTTATTTATGTATTAGATTTCTTACCTACCCTTTACCACAAGGCTACAGGGGGTTACAATGAAGTATGCAATTATATAACAAAACAGTTATAAAAAGCAAAGAAAAGGTCTTAGGTACTCCTGGTTTTCGTGATCTAAGATATCCATTCCTCTCCAAACAGTCCTTTTTCATATTTGGGGCTGCTGTGCCTAACTTTCATTTATGCCATTTGGAGTCAGAGAGGAAATTTGGTTGCCAAGTAATATTTTAACAACGGTGCTTAACACATTGTATTATGACATTTGCAATAGTTTCACGATAAGCATCACTTACACTGAAGATATTTTTCCCCAGGCTAAGTCAGCTCATTATTTGTACAGTATATAGGACAGATTTGCGCTTGTGTTACCATAATAAAATATTGCTTTACTCTTCAAAAACTTCCCTTGTGCTTCCTTGGGGAGCAACATTTGTAGAGTCAGATACTGCTCAGGAAAGACAAAAATGAGGAAAAATTCAACCCTTTGCTTCTTTGAAGACTTTTGTCAACTTTCTCTCATTAAGAGGAGGCAGAGGTCACAAATCTGGCTTTTATATTTCTAATCTGTAGAAAACATTTAAAAACTGATCAAAGGTACAAATTAATACATGTTCCTTGTAATATCTGATGATGTCATTGTGTATAAATGTGGAATTGCTACTGGATCTTGGGAGAATCCCCATATGTTAAAAATACAACATATGCTTATGGGGAACTGACAGTGGGGCTCAAGGTTGCAAATGTAATCCCAGTGTCTTTAACTATAAACTTATCCAAGACAACTAATCAATGGCAGTAGAAGCAATTCAGCAAATAAAAATAAGATCTATTAAAATGGCAGAAGTATTTACTTGTGGCATTTACGCTCTGCAGTGCAATGCTGTCTGTCGATCAGTAACTTCTCAGTCACAAGATAGAAGCAATTTGTGCTGCCTGATCCCAGTTTTCTCATTAATATGTAAATGAGGCATGCCAGTTGTTAGGTTAGAAGAAAGCTGTCATGTTTATTGTGACAGATTTAATGGATGTGTTTGGATTGTGCATTCAATGTGTTTTCAAGAGCATGTCTTATCTTTGTTTAGGCAGTAAATCAAACATGTAAACAACAATTCATTAGCATCTGTCAGAAGCTCAAAGCTACACATTGTTATAGTTGAAAATCTCCCCAGAGGTAAAAAAAAAAAAAAAAAAGTACATATATCTGACTTACTCCTGATTAGTCTGATTTTCTTTCCTCTACTGTTTACCAACTTGTACCAAATGTTTGGACGGTAGCATAGCTATGTTTCTGATAGCTTTAAGGATGAAGAATAAACCTGTTAAGCACCAGGTAGTCCCCAGAGCCTATTACTTATAGGTAAATGTACCTACTGTTGTGACGTGACCAGTCAAATCAGTCTGCAATTTCTGACTGTTCAGTTCAGTGTTTCTCCTATTCCTGACTCTTGGAGAAAATTGTAAGATTTCTTTGACGCAGGTTTCCCCCTATATTCTACATTTTCACTATACATGCTCGTATGAGGTTTTTGCTTGGTTGATTGACACAAAATAGGGCTTGCTGCGCTTTGAACATTGTGAAGGATAAACCTTGTATACACTAGATTCTTGCTGCTAAAGCAATGAGGGATATTATGGCCTACTACTATATGACTCAAACTTAAGATTATGGTTTGCACCCTGTGATCATCATCTGATACCCTTCTTTGTGTTCCTTTCCTGCGAGAGGGCCAAAGGGTGGCAACATGAGAATGTGCCTTTTCTGTGGTGGTTTTTCACTTTTGGAATATTGTTCCTAGGGAGGCTCACCTGGCACCTTCCTTACATATCTTTAGGTGCCAGGCAAAACCATTCCCCTTCTCCCAGGCCTTTGGCTAATTAAACAATCTATGGTTTTTAAAACTGTGGGGTAGGGGCTATTGTTTGCTACTATGGTATGGATTTTTGTGTTTTTGTATTGCAAACCATCCTATGACCCACAGATGGAGGATGGTAAATTTTTTAAATAAATGTTGTTGTTGTTGTTATTGTTGTTGATGGTGATAACGGTGCTTTGGCACATTTTAATTCTATAGGTATTATGAAACAGATTTTAATTATACCAAAATGACTTTCATTGACTTTTACCATTAGCTTCCAAGCTACATTTTGATTTAAACATTGTTTGTTGCCTTTCTGAACTAGATTCAAGGTTGGACATATTTTTATTCTTTGCGGCTTACCTACCACCTGGGTCTGGAGGACAAGCAAAATCCTCACATATGCAATACCTGTTAAGCTGCTTTAGCACTATTTATTTACCTGAGCAGCAAATGAGAAGTGTCTTGGATTGCAGAGTAGTTTGCAATGCAAACAAGTGGCAACCGAAGAATAGCTTGTTTCCATTATGGACTCCAACAAACCCAGGTCTTCCAGCACAAATGGTTTGTATATACGTCACTCTACCACCATTGTCATGCATTTACAAAGAGCACAAAAATCTAGCAATTACTTTCTGTCAGAATATTTATGGCTTGCAACTGACTTGAGCATTTCCTCTCTTGTGATGCCTTCCAGTGACTTCCTTATACGTTTTGTCAGATCTTTTCCAGTTTTGTTGCAGTGCACCAAGTGCTGCTAGTATTTGTGTTTTGCAGGTGTAAAGGTATATTCCTCAGTGGGCATATGGACAAGCAACACAGAAGTCTAGAGTCGCAGGACATAATTCAGCAAGAATCTTACATGTAAGTGTGCCATTGAAATGGAGAGGAGTACAGGGCTTGTGCATGAATCCTATTAATTTCTGTCTGATGCTTCTAGAGAATCTACATATTTATTGTGCTCTGAACACTGAAGGTTAGGCATGCTGTACATTGAATTCATACTACTAAGGCACCGAGGAATACTATGGCCCATGCTTAGTTAATGTTATTGTTTGGCATGTTTGAATGTTTGAACTAGCATTTTTAATTTTTGAACTGGCCATAAGTTTCCTTAGAATGTCTCATTTCAAAATCGATCTGGTTGCATTTATTAAAAGTAACTGTAACTCAGATACTGTCAATAACATATGTTACCTGAAAAGGGGATGTGTGCGTGTGTGTGTGTGGCATTGTGGGTCCATGCAGTGGCATTGTGGGTCCATGATTATGCATGCCTACTGGAGTCAGGATGATAGTTGAAAACCTATTCTGCATCACTATTTTATGGAAATCTTTCAGACCTGTAGCTGTCGCTCACTCAAGGCATCTTATTGCTGTGGTGGACCCCTAGGTTGTCCATCTGTGCCACCAGCCTATTTTCTGCTTAACTGCTATATGCTTCCCTGCCACCCCCTGCAAAGTGCTTATGGGCCAGGTACTTTCTACCTAGCTGCATCACGTTTGGAAGGCAGAAAGTAAGACAGTGGTACCTTGGTTTACAAACAGTCCTGTTTACAAACTTCGGTTTACGAACTCCGCAAAACCGGAAGTAGTGTTCCGGTTTGCAAACTTTACCTCGGTCTACAAACGGAAGCCGAACAGCGGAAGGACACCGGCGGCAGGAGGCCTCATTAGGGAAAGCGTGCCTCAGTTTAAGAACGGATTTGGTTTAAGAACGGACTTCAGGAATGGATTAAGTTCGTAAACCAAGGTACCACTTTTATTACTACATTTCTACTCCATCTTTCGTCAAAGGAGCTCAAGGGAGTGTAGATGGTTCTCCCTTCCCCATTTTATCCTTACAACAACCTTGTGAGGTAGGTTAGGCTCAGAGACAGTGTTTAACCCAAAGTTACACAGTGAGCTTCATGGTTGAGTGGGAATTTGAACCCTGGTCTCCCAATATTCTAACCATTGCACCATGTACAAGCTCACCTTGCTTTAGAAGCCAGTGTATGCAGACTATTCACTACAGAGTAAATTAACAGAAGGCAAGCAATGGCTTTCTGCAATATAGTGGTGGCAGGCCAAGGTTCCTGATATGGAACTAGAGATGTTAAAAGTATACAACGGAACCCTCATTTTTATTGCTGAAATGCTGGGGAGTATGCAGATGATTTAACATCCAGAGCTGTCCTTAGCATGTTTACTTATAAGTAAGTGGATACCCTAAATCTAGCAGGACAAGCTAAGGTCATCCAAGGAAGCTTGCACTTCTTCTAGACATCTTGGTGGCAGGTTATAGGGTAGACATGTAAAAGGTATTTGAAGACCCAGCCAAAGCAGAAAATGGATTTGAGACAAAATTTTCACAGACTGTCAAGGCAAGCAGCCTATACTAGGTTTCCTCTTACAAATGATAACCCCTTTTTGGCTTGTAGGACAGACTGGGCTGGAGAAAGCACAGAAATTCTTGCCTCGCCCTGCAGGTGGGATCGCACCTATTGTCTGTCTGCCCAGCTCTCTGGAAGGTGCGGGTGAGCTGTCTCTTCGCTGCCTGACAACAAAGAGGACTAGACAAATTCATGGAGAAGAAGGCAGCTACTAGCCATGATGCCATTGTTCTACTTCCACTGTTGGAAGCAGGATACCTCTGAATACCAGTTGCTGGGAATCAAAGGTGGGCAGAGTGGACTCATGTCCAGCTTGCAAGCACCCCATAGGGATCTGATTGGCCACTGTGAGAATAGGATACAGGACGAGATGGATCATTGGCCTGACCCAGTAGGCTCATCTTGCATTCTTATGATAGCTGCAGCAGACCAAAAAAAAAGAGAGCAAGCCCTCAGGTCACCACTGTAAACTTGACCTCCCAAGAGACAAGCCAGTATAAGGCTTCCCAAGCTGCAAAGACACCACCGGCTTTTCATTTCTATGACTTCCCTTTTCCCAAGGACCTTACAATTTAATCAGGACTTCTTAATAGTACATGAATTCTAAATTGCAATCATTTGTTGCCAAGTAGCCGCAGGCTTTCCTGTCTTGTAGAAATATCTCTGTTATTTCCTCTTTTTAGAGTTTACGTAAATAAAATAAAATAAAACTTTTACAAATCGCACTTGCCGCTTAATGTTCTCAGCCAAAATACCTTTCTGCAAAAATAGAAATCCTTCCTTTGCAATCCATCTAGCGGATGCCTTTTCTGTTCCTTTGTAAAAGTAATAACAAATGTGCCACGTAGAGCAAATGAGAAGAGCATATAATCAAAATGATAATGGTGGGTATTGTATGGCTGGGTTAAAAAAGAAAAAGAAAGCCTATCCCCGTATGGAAATCATATCTCAAGGCAATGTTCTCATCTCTGATTTCAGTAATAATTGTGCGTATAAGAAAAGGTAGCAAGAAGTACCGAAACAAATATGCTTTATTGGTTCATTAACCAGGTATTGTCTTGATGGGCCTGTCTCTCCTGGCCAAAGACCATAGTGTGATATATGGAAAGGAGATGTGCCTTTAAAGAGGAGAAAGTCAAGAGCAGCACCAGCCCTGACCTTGGCCTTTCGGGAGCCACAATATGTAATTTGGCTTGATTAGCCATGTAGGTTGGGCTGAATAAATGCTCTTGTGGCTTTGAGGCCACCACAATTCAACATATTAGGTCAGAGTTAAATGAAGAGCTGGAAGCACATGGCTTTAGCCATTAAGGCCAGTGTTTTTGTTTTTACAAAAACAAAGAGTGTGGAGAGGAAATGCATTAATTTTTCTTCGGCTAAAACACACTGTATGAAACAATTTTATCATGGGTAACATTTAAATATTTTAAGTCAAATTATCTTCTTTTTTTAAAAAAAAAGAAAAACCAGACATCCTTCCCCAATGATAATGGGATTTTTTTAAAAAATCCAATAATGGAAATGCTTCTGAACACTGTTTATTGGGTAAAGGAAGGTCTGATCAAAAAATATAATTTCATACTCATATGCCCATTTCTACCTTCCATCCCTATCAACATTCATCAACAGGGAGAAGGTCTAGAACAAATTTTGTGTTGTTTTAATCTAGTAAATGTAAAACAATGTAGAACAATGGAATTGTCCTTCTCGGTAACTTTAGTGCTAAATCAGCAAGCAAAATGGAAAGACGTTCATGAAAGTGGTAATCTGTTGTCATGAATGTTTGGAGTAAACAGTGCTGAAGAAGGACATCACATTCCCCAACCTGGATTGATTTGGCTAGTAGGTTTGAATTAGAGATGATCAACAACATGAGAAAATTGTGCAATTGACATATGGGTTTGGGTTTCCAGCATATCAGATTAGTGTATAGGGCACCCACCACAGTGTAATGATTGTTGTGGAAAGCCATCTCCCACAAGTTGTGAGGTACTGTTCCTTTAATTATTTGGAAGCTGAATTTTACCACTGACATCAGAGCTCTGCTTCTTATTTCCTGTTATTATTCAATTCATGTGATGTGAAACTGGATCCTAGGAATGTTGAAGGAGAACAGTTTCATGATATAGAAAAGTAACCTTAAGTCAACCACACCTGTGATCCGTATGATTACAACACAGCGGCATGAGAGGAGATGCTTGCCATGTGATTATCCTGATGCATGATCACTGATGAACTTAAGAAATTTGATCTATGTTTTGCAGATTGAATATCATTTGCTGGTTGTGAACTTGAAGCTTGCAGTGGGCATCTGCCCTACTCTTTTTCATGCAATGGAAATGTTTCATGTCCTCTCTCGATCTGCTAGGTAATGCTTGCTAAACAATCCATGAGTTCTGTTGAGTGAGCTACAATGTCATGTAGTTGTTAAGAGCATGAATCTGGAAGTCTGTGTGTCAAAGTCACTCAGGGCTAATTTGCATGAACACATTGATGTGTTGTGAATAGAATTATATGCAGTAGCCCTCATAATTGGCTAAATTTGTCCACCATGGGGTAATTCAGGGCTGGATTTAGGAGCAGGCAACTGCTTGGGGGCACTGGGCTTGGGAAGCACCTGTCACAAACTATCTACTCAACTATTCAATCGAAAGCAGAAACAGATAGTACAAACAGTTCATCTTCTATTGTAAAGCTCACAACACTGACCTGTATGGCCATGGTTATGTTAAGGTTTGATGTTGTTGTTGTTGTTGTTGTTGTTGTTGTTGTTGTTGTTGTTGTTGAAATTATGGTGGAAATCTATGACATCATTGCCCATTCAGCAGTCCGCATGTTAGTGTTTGTGATCAGATCCATGCATGCAAATTTATCCTCTCATATATGTCAGGGATAAATCATGCATGCAAATCTTACACCAGTCTCATAACATAGGCTACATCAGTCATAAACCTTCCACAATTTGTTTGTGCGATATGGAAGCAGGAGAGATAAGATAATAAGATACCAGAACTTTTCTGCTTTTGGACAATCTTCCTGTGAACAGGGCTACAATCACTTTCTTTAGGCAGTTTCCATTTGAGGTTCTGTATGTGCTTGCTACTTTTGTGCCAAGCGATCAGCAAAACAGTTATGGTTTGTTGGTTAAGTGACACAGCACCATACCAAATATAAAAAAGCAATCTACATTTCATTTTAATGATTAGCACTTTTGCTGCAATATTTGGTGACAGTATCCTCCATTCTTAACCATTTGGGGGCCATTAGAGGCAGTAACAGACATATATAATTAGTGCATTTTTAAGACATAAATTGCAGCCTTTGGGGCCACTAGATATAGCAGCTACAATCTGTCATGCCACATCTCATTCCCTTCTCTGCATTTGATGGTTTAAGAAAATTAACAAATAAAAATCATGCTTATAATAATTGCAACATTAGTATTGTTTCCTTAACCAACAAAGGGGGGAAAATATCAGCACCAGATGGCTAGTTTCATATTAATGATCATAGACCAATTTTTGCCTGCAGAAAATCAAATGAACACATAAAATATAGAAGTGAGTCCCATAGGCTTGGGAAAGAATAAATTAATTGGGTAAAAATTTGATCCCATTGAAATAATTTGGAATTTTACTATTGATCTGAATATGTAAGAATTGTCCTTATTAAATTACAAGCCAATTATATGCAAAAACCAAACTCAATATGAGCCTTCTGGGTTATCATGGTGATCACTATTAGGGACTGAATGTCCTCCCACACTTTGCTGCCATTTTGATATGTGCATCTCACATAGGTAGTGAATACACAGGGCATGAAAATGGCTACGGGTAGAGCTGAAACTGGCTCATCAACTGGCCCTGGGTCATTCTGGGAAGAAGTGACAAGTGGAATACCACAGAGATCTGTCCTGGGCTCAGAGATGTTTGACATCTTTATAAATAATTTGGATGAGGGAATAGATGGGATGCTCATCACATATGCAGATGGTACCAAACTGGGCAGGGTAGTGAAAAACATTGAAAACAGAAACAGGATTCAATATGATCTTGACGGAATCAGAAACTGGGCCCAAACCAACAAAGTGAATTTCATTTTAAATAAATGTAAAGCTGTGTATTTAGGCAGGAAGAATTAGAATCATATAGAAAAGAAGGCATCTGGCTTGATAGCAGTGAAATGGATCCAGAGGTTTTAGTATACCACAAGCTAAACAAGGGTCAGCAGTGTGATACAGCACCTAGTGCAATTCCAGGCTGCATCAATGGATGCATAGTGTCCAGATCATGAGAGGCAATAGTACCGCTCTATTTTGTGTTGGTCACAATGAACCTAAATGACTGTATTTCAATCTGGGTGTAGCAGTTTTAAAACAATATTGACAAACAGAAATGCATCCGAAGGAAGGTGACAAAAGCATTTTAAAAGCATTTTACCTACCATTATTCAGCCCAAAAGATGTTCCATCAGTGCTCCATCAGGATACTCTTTGAAAGCAAAATGAAAAATAAATATTGAGGAAAGGACTGTACACAAATACAAGCAATGAAAGATACAAAAATCTAAATGAAAAAGGGTTACTAGGTTGAATCATTCAAAGGAGAGAGAGAGGGAGAGAGTGGTTCTAAATGTAATGACGACTCCAGCACATAAATTAATCTTTTGTATAGGAAGAAATAAAAGTCATTAAATGTCATTGTCTTATTTTAAAAAGCACCAATATCCTCTCTGATTGCAAGTACTTAAAGTGGGATGATTAAACAGAAACCTTATCTTCAGTGTTCCAAGGAGAAAATTGAGAGAAGTTATCCAATTACAGATAATAAAGAGCAGGGAAAATCCAAGAATAGAAAAATTCAGTTAGGTGAGTTATAGAAGAGCACTTTATAATCTGTCAGTCAAGACATGATATATTGAACAACAAACAAATGGGAAAGTAGTATAATGTACTATATGAGATTCTACGCAATTTGAGATACTGTAATGTCATAGAGCAATACTATTCTTGAGTCATCCCAAAAGCCCTTTGCACAAAACTACAATGGTGGTGGTGGGGGAATTGTGGTGGGGCTAGAAGTGAGATTTAGTTGGAATCCTATTCTTACCCAGGGGCTTATGCTGCCCCCAACATCAGCCTGGAAAGGAAGAAGGTTAAACACTCCAATTGAGAACAATTGAGATTTGCAGACAAGTGGCTCCCACTCTTCTTTCACTCTGTAGCCGCAAGAAAAAAACTGAATCCCATTAACAGTATAGCCAGTGATGGCACATCATCAGAGGTATGTGTTATTGACAGTTTTGACCTTAGTTTAGCATACCAAGAACATGAGATCACCCTGCCCATGTTTGTTCTGAACAACAAATTTGAGGAATGTGTCTGCAATTTTGCACTTGCTCTAAGTCCTTGTAATGCTGAGTCTTAAAATGTCATTCTGATCCATCACTGGCAATCATTCCAAAAAAGCATACCCATTGAGTGTCCCTATTCACTGAATTAAGAAGCAAACCCAGCTTCCAATTTCATCTGGGAATGTCCTGTTTTCCCTCTCTAGCTGCAACATGGTGGAATTAATGAGGTGCAGATGCAGTGAGGCATTGTATAAAAAGATATATATTAGGGGAAACTGAACTTCAGACCCTTTTTTGGAGCAAATACCCCATGATGTAAATATTTCTCAATATTTATGTTTACTTTTGTTTTCAGATTCATGACTAGAGATGGGCATGCTTGTTCCTAGCCTTAAAAACTGATTGCTGTTATCTGGATAGGCTCCCACAGTATAATTTTTCATTTAGTCAAACTATCTAGACATGGGCAGGTGTCAACAACAAAATTGTGTGACAACTTGACTATGGTTGGCAGCAAACCAACAATCCAGAGATGGTTGATCTACCCAGGATTGTATTAGGTTGACTCAGAAATAAGCCTAGCTGAGCTAATATCCAAGTCTAGCAAATTTAATTCTCTTGGACCCTCAGCCCCACCTCCTCCATCTACTCAGTGGAGTAATCTCTTAAACACTTCCCTTTCATTTCCATTTATCTGGTTGGGGCAGCTGGTGGCAGTGCTCTAGTAGTGACACACCATGGGGGGGATGAAGGGAAAAGGACTTCTCTCAAACCCTCTCTCCAGTGTTGTTCTCACCATAGCTTGCCACTGCTGAAGCACCACCACTTGCAAGTGGGGTGACAGAAAACATGGTGGTTGGGTTTGGGCAATTGCTAGATGGATAAAATAAGTTTCTTCTTTGGCTCAGATTAAAATTAAGCTGGACAAGAATTCCAGAGCTATAATATTCACATTGTTGATGAGGCAAGTATGACTATCCCCCTGGAGATTGTTTTATTGAGCCTGGAGCTTGACAACACCTCTAAGCAGATTTTGTGATTATGAGAGGATATGTCCATCTATCATTGTCATGGGAATTGCTGCCAGCCACATTTGTACTGTTCACATGTTACATTGATCAGTGGAGGTGTGTACTTAGGCCTTAGGGTACTTGCACAGACAAAAACTATTTACTGGGAACTATACTATACCCCATATAAACCTCCAGCAGGAAGGTTTGTTTCTGTGCGTTGACACTGTCACAATGTATTTGATGAGTTTTAATATCTCAGCCACATTTCCATAGGAAAAATCCTGGGAGGATACCCAATAATGTGCTGACTTTTAATGTTATTGGTTTTTCAACTCGTTGTTGCCAGATAATTAACGACAGATAGTAACCTCAGGATCTAGCTGGATTGTTCCAAGATGAGAGCTAATATATTCTCAAGGCCATTTTCTATTTGCAAACATCACGTTGCTTGTTTCATATCCAAATAGTTAAACATTGTGATAGTTCATGAAAATAAACAGAAACCTATAAATAATGAATGAATTGATTCTGATATATGTGACCGTCTTTGGTACTGCTTTTGGCTGCCATACTGCACATTTCTGTACGTTTACAGGCATGCATTCTTCTTGCATTCTCAGTACACACAGGGCTCTGCATTCCTATATTTTATCAAGATTCTCATTTATAGAAAATGCCTAAAATGTAGTGCCCATGAGCAAACCTGCTCACTTGCTCAAAATCTAGTTATATGAAAATAGAGAGACAAAATGAAAATGGTCTTCTTGGAGGAAGGGGGAAAACTTCGTTACTGCTGAATGAGAGAAAGCCAAAGGAAGTGAAACAATTGCAGTAACACCCATGCAATACAATAATTAATCTGCCAATAAGAAATGAATTGAATAAATCAAGACTACTAGGATGATTTTTTAAAACAACTTCTTGAATTACCAGAGGCCGTTACTCATGTGCCTTCTCCATGAGAGGTCCGGAGAGTGCCTACATGAGAACAGGCCTTTTCTGCAGTGCCTCCCCATTTGTGGAATGCTCTCCCCAGGGAGGTGCAACTGGCACTTTCATCACACACCTTTAGGCACCAGGCAAAAATGTTTGCCTTCAACCAGGCATTGGGCTGATTAACTCCTATATGGGGTGCGGTGAGGAGGAAGGTTATTGGTTTGTGTGTGTGTGTGTGTGTGTGTGTGTGTGCGCTTTTATTGTATATTTTGTGTTTTTATCTGAGATCTACGGATTAAAGGCAGTATACAAATTTAATAAAATAAATAAATGAATAAAATAAAGGAGGACAACGATGCCTGCTGAATATGTTAAAGGGTTCCATGTGAGAACAGACAATAGCTTTCTCAGAAAGGGTGGAGTTTTGGAAAGTAGAATCATAGAATCATAGAATCATAGAGTTGGAAGAGACCACAAGGGCCATCGAGTCCAACCCCCTGCCAAGCAGTAGAGTAGTATTTGATGAATGTGGAGACTGAAAAGAAGAATGCAGAGAAAGAAATGAAGATATGTAAAAAAGAGGCAAGGCTGTAGGACAATAGAGGAATCCAGTTGAGGCAGGAACCTTTTTCATAGGCTTCTATTCCCATCTGAGCAACCTTCTAGGAGACACATGCCAATGGTGGGCATGGTCAGAGGTCAAAGTGGACAGACACAACTTTCCCCCCCCCTTTTTTTACAGTTGTCTGGTTTCTACACACACTCAGACACCTCCCTCTGTCCTCTGTCCAGGTAATCAAGAAGTATTATCAGAGTTCAGAGGCACATTCCCAGCAAAATCCCTCAAGGAGAATATGAAGCAGGGCTGGGGAAGGGTGTGACCTGAGGAGAGGGCTGTGTGGCCTGAGGGCTGTGTGGCCAGGGGAGAGCTCTAGAGGGCCCACGTTTCCCCAGCCCTGATATGTAACACAATTACATATTATATTTATAAATATTAATCAATAAATATTATGTATCTATACAGTGGTACCTCAGGTTAAGAACTTAATTCGTTCTGGAGGTCTGTTCTTAACCTGAAACTGTTCTTAACCTGAGGTACCACTTTAGCTAATGGGGCCATGATTTCTGTTCTCATCCTGAAGCAAAGTTCTTAATTCGAGGTACTAGTACTGGGTTAGCGAAGTCTGTAACCTGAAGCGTGTGTAACCCGAGGTACCACTGTAACTGTAAAGTGCAAAGCAAGAAACTCAGCATGCAGAAAAATTGAAAAGAGGGATAAATAGATTTAAGCTCAGAATCAGGAAGGCTAGCTGGCAAAACGCTATAATAATCAGTGGAATAAAATGGGACTACATTTTGATAAAATAAGTAGATAAAAATGATGAATTTTATAAATATTATAGACAGAGGATCAACAGCCTTTGAGCTAGTATAGTAATGTGAGCTGAGACAGTGGAAAGAAGAATGAAGGATATTGCCAGAGCTCCTCTCTTGCTGTGAAGATGCTTCCATTTGAAGGAGGAAGGTGAAAGTGGTTTGGGGGACAGTACAATAAATGCTCCTTTCTGCATACTGAATTTGAGATAATGATAAATCATTCAAGCAGAAATGGCTGTAAGACAGTTGGAAATATTAGTAAGAACAGCGGAAGATGCGGAAGGAAGAGAAAGATGGAGCTGGGTATCATCAGTGCCACGATGATATTGCAGGCCAAAAGAGGAAATCGGATTGCCAAGGGGAAGTGTGTAAAGAAAGCAGCAAAGAAGTGAACCTTGAGGGAACTGAGAAGAACGACATTAAAGGAAATTTAAAGAATGATTTGTGAGAGAGGAGTGAAACCAAGAAAGGACAGAATGACTAACACACACACCCTGCCCAAATGAAAATAACAGACGCAGCGGACCAGTGTGAGATGATTTCAGTTAACCGCATTGATTGGCATTCTGCTCAGCATTTTATCTTTCTACTTGATTCTTTTGTTTTAGTTGTCTGGTTCCATACACACATTCTTTTTTTGCGCATCTAAGCCACATTCACCTTCTCCCTCCCTCCCTCCCTTAAATGGCGACATCACTCTTCTCAGCAACTGGAGCCATTATCTGATCCTTTCTTTCTCTTTTCCAGCTTCTTGCTAAAGTCTGTCAGTTCTCTGCCTCTACCATTTCTACAACTCTTAAAGGTGCAGATCCCTGTCAGAAAAAAAATATGGTGGCAGATATAGTGTTATGGAAGGAAGGGACAGCTAAAGAAACTTTTAATGGTTATATAACAGCTGTCAAAATCTTTCCCCCATTTGCAAAGACCCCCCCTCCTCCCCCAAAGTTGGCTTTTCATTGTCTGCATTCAACTTTTTAAGGCTTCGGCATTTTAGTGTAAACGTACATTAACTGTGAATTCAGGCTGTGTGATTTCAATTGTAGCCTGCTTCAGGCCCTAAGGATTGAAACTCATCCCAGAACACAAATATTCATTTGGGAAATTCCTATCAGATCTTATTTAGCTGTGGTCATCAGCCTGTTAATTGAAACACACAGCTCCTACCTGACGCCTTGCTTTTGAATGTAAAGTCATTATCTGCATAGTACAATTAAGGACAGAGCAGTTTCTGACCCATTCTTTGCCTTAGCAAAAAAAGAAGTAATGACATCTTGATACTATGCAGTACCCAAAGCTAAATTTCTTGCTTTTCTGAGAATCTAATTTAAAGCTAATGATCCTTTTTATTTTGTATGATCTCTTTGAGAAAAGATACAAACACAAAAGGATTCTAGACCCAGCTTTTGCTTTAATAATATAATCTCAGAAATGTAGATTGCAATAAATTCTAGTGATCTACATTATGCCCCATATTCTTTGATGTGTCATTTAGAGTCTTCAGCTAGCAGATCCTCTATTAAAATGATTTTCTTCCTCATTTTAAAATTAAATCTAGGTTTCTTGTGAATAGTGGTCTTTCTGAGAGATACACTGACAATTTTTCAGCTTTCAGTGTTTGCCAACCAGTTGTAGTCACTTGAACAAAATATCAAATCTAAGCAGTTGGCCAGATAAAACATCTCCTCTGGCTTGACATCCTGCATATTTCATCTATCATTTTGCTTTGCTATAACAAGATAAATAATATGGTATGCTAAATGTGTGAGCACAAGATGAAACCAGTGTAAATCAGACCCACAACAGGGAGATTTGTGGGATGAAAATCTATTAATTTGTGGACTGATTTGTAGATTACTTTTTCTAACAAGACTTGTTTAGACCCTCCATTCTCAACCTGGTGCCCTTCAGATATTTGGAACCACAAATCACATCATCCCTGACCACTGAAAAGCACTAGGGTGGGAAAGGCCAATGTCGACTTTGACCTGGTTTTAAATGTGCATAGGATGTACCAGGAGTGGACAACACAAATAACTTTGAAGGACACATTTATATTTCTGCTAAATCAAGATGAATGCATTGCTGAACAACATGGGGCAAATTGTTTGACATTTAACTTACTCATTCACTATTCTTTTTAACCCTTTCACTACTGATGCCTCTGTCACTTTCTCCCTCTCACAACCATCTCTTACAAGCTCCATTCCACTATTTGTCTCCATTCCACTATTTATAAATCCCTATCTTTCAGTCTCTTCCTTTGGCCTCTGCTTTTTTTCCTTTCCATCTGAGCCTTACTATCCCTTCTAGCAGCTGTACACAAAGCTTTCATTCTTCTAGCATTTTACACCAGCAAATGAGTTTTAGATGCAACTGGGTTGTGCTACCATTAGTCTGGAAAAAGTGGTGTAAAGTGGCTAGCTGGACAACTCTGCCAGTCTGCTTTTGATGAGCTTGGGTGGGCCATAGACAATGGTATTTGAAGTTCCCTGGTGTGGGTGGGTAGGTAGGTAGGGATAAGGCCACAACTTAACCACAGTCTGAGGACCTGTATTCATCCGTAAACTCAATTTTATCTTTAAAACCGCTATTAAGTACAAACCTGGGAGCTTATAGTTGAATATGATCTGAAAAAGTAGTGTTTAGTGTTTATCTTCCAGTATCCTTATTGAAAGTGGCAGGATGTGTTCTGCACATATCAGTACTATGTCTGAATCACTAACTTTATATATTCAAGGTACACAAGTGCACCAGACAGGCCATTGCTTCTATTGGATCTGACTTCTGCTTCTCCTGCCTCTGGACAGTCTGTTGCCCAGGGTTGACCTCAGGCAGAGACAATCAGAGTGACCACGTGAGGCCTCATTGTTTCACGGGTCATGGAGGCTTGTGCCAAGCGAGGAACAGATTGGGACTCAGCCCTAAAGGGCAAAATGTTGCAAAAATAGCATTAAAATACTGTTGACCAAAGATTGACATTTGATATTATTGGTTATGTCCAAACTCTAAGGACTTACAACTAAGGAGAAGGTGCAAGTGAGCACAGTGGATTCTTAAGCTCGAAACAGAAATTGCTAATGGGTGACACAATCCAGCTTTCAAATAATTTCAATTCCTGTTCATTTCAATGGAAGAGTTGAAGTCAATAGGAAATGTGCTTATCTTTAGTTGGACTGGGTCCCTTGATTTGTGCATATGCTAACTGTGATGCGCTGCAGCTAAAATCCCGATTTAGAAAATTTGTTTGCTGGTTCCATGGAAATGGATTTCTAGCACAAGATGTACAGTGCATCAAAGAATGACCTTCTCCTTTCTTTTACTTTCCTAGCTGTAGTTATCTGTTCAAGTATGCATATTCTAAATGAGGTGGTTTGGCTTATAATAACAAATAGATCTTCCCTTTTCTTTCTCTGCTTGCAAAGATAATTCTATTGTAGCTCTGATAAAGCTCAAGTATGCTAATGTTCAGTCAACCAGTTGTCTATTTATTTCTGTTTATGCCCGCTGCTCCATTAGTGACTTTTCCCTCCTTGTTTTCCTTGAGGATGCTAAATGGTTGAAACATTTCCTAAAAATTAGTTGATTAGCTTGTTAGGGGCACATTTCCAAGACTAGTTCCTTTCACAGCAAAAGAGAAGATGAAGGTAATTTTGTTTGCAAGGAATGTATGATTGGGAGCTGACTGTTGAAAGATACGCCGTGTCAATGTAATGAGGGAGTGTAATATCTTAGTTTGCATCAATATGGAAATAACAGTGCAGTTTGACAGACCTGATGCTAAAGGCAGTGCCAGAACGCTCATTATGCATTCAGCTTCTGATTATGAAAAATAGCGTGTTTTCTTTTAAAGAGGAATACACATTATCAATCAAACTGCACCAATTATTTCCAAAAGGGATCACAGCTAAACAGGCATGGGGGCTCTTCAAGTAAAACTGCACCTGAAAAAAGGCACATTTCAATGTACATGATAGTTTAATTTCATGACAGTTGAATTAATTAGCCATTTTAAACCTCCCATTCTGATTGGCCACTATACACAGCAGTCCCCATTAACAGGATACCAAGAGATGGCTCTTTTTTTTATTTCTTTGCTGAAACACATCACAGTGACATGAAACAGGTCGTGATCAGGGAGAAAAGATTTTAGCATTTAGAAAACCTTAAAATTCTCCAGTCAGAAGGCTTAAATTCTGTAATTGGATGAAACTGCATGTGGAATCCCATACCCACACCAACCTACTGAAAAGTAATATTTGGGATTTTTGCACAATTGATAAATTTTGGGAGCAAAGAGTGAGTACAGAAGCAAAGATTCATGGGTCACTGGAAATATTGTGTGTGTGTGTGTGTGTGCGTGTGCGTGCAGTCTCTGATACATGCATTTGCATACATTTTCATTCATTTGTTCTGGCCACATGATGAAGTTCCATATGTACACTTAGCCTGTTTTGGTACTCCTTGATGCCTTTAGGTTCTTATGCACATACAGGGGGACCTTCTATTTTCCAGAGTTATGGGTTGCGAGTACTGGAGCCTGAGCCTTGTTCATGCATAGGCTCCAGGAAAATGTGAACCTTCATGCTTGGCGGTCAGGGAAATACTAGTGGGCATGGTTGGTCCATGTGTTCACATGCATACAAACCTTTCTGTGTTTATGCACACACATACATTGCACATGTACACAAGAGTATTGTGGAGCAAAAATGGAGGGACGTAATAGCAGCTCCTCCAGTTTGCCAGTGTAGAAAGGCACTTGGTTTATTTCATTTATCCTCATTCTTTCCCCAAGCACAATACTGCTGTCCATCAGCAGAAGTAATTTTAGGCAGGACACGATTCCAGACAATGGGGAAATCTCACATTCCATAGGTTTCTGGGGAAATAACCCACCATATACACAAACTTCCCATTTTCAATCTCAGATCCTTAGCTCAATCAAGCAGTTCCTTTAGCATTTCATTTCCTTGTCCCATAGTGTGTTCACACTTGGACAATATTTGTGGTGGTTTTCCAAAATGCACAGGGTGTGCACACAGCCCTTTCCATGCTTTTGTGTGTCTAGGTGCCATTTCTAAGAAGCCCTAACTGCTAAGCCTCCTCTTCTAACTCAAGGCAACAGACACAGTGGGTTGACTCTTTAGTCTCTATTGCTATTAGGCTACAGTTTTGAACTTGCTTGCAAGCTATTATGAGTCGTTCATTGGGTTTGGTGGGAGTGGAATGAGAGTGGGAAGGAACTTTAGAAGTCAGGGACAGGCACGCTCAATTTTAATAGGGTGTGTGTGACACTTTTGAAACCTTTGTTTTAAAGCTCTCTCTTTCCCCTTCCTGAATATGTGGCCTCTGCCAATTTAACACTTCACTTAAATCATTAAATTGTCCAGAAGCTGATGTGAGCTTCCTCAGCAATTTACATTGCTGGAGGCTGTAACCATGGGACATCATTAGCTCCTTAAGATATATATATATATATATATATATATATATATATATATATATATATATTTGGGGGGTAAATATGGGACTTCATAGGGGGAAAGCATCAATGAGTCCCTCCTCAGATATGGGTGGGAATGATGCATACTCCACATTGTGCATGAATTTATACACATTTTGCTTGAGATAATGACTATTTATTACATTTATATCCCACCATTCCTCCCAAGAGGAAACTCATGGGGTTTTTTGCCAACATTTATAGAAAATTATAGCTGGAGAGATAGCTAGCTATAGCTAGAACCTCCACCAACAGATGGTGCTATAAGCATTTCTAGCTGCTGAATTTCCAGTTCTGTGGTGCAATGTTATTCTTCCTTGGTTCTGAGATGTTGGCTGGAAATCTAAGCCCCCCATAAACTGTTTGGAATTGTGCTGGTTGACTTCGCAGTGACTTGAAGCTCCCTCAGTGCTATCAGGGTTCCAAGTCATGGGGAAGATCTTGAGCATATTCAGCCAAATGCCCTTCAGACCTTCCTGTACAACAGAGGAAAGCTGGGTGGGAATGGAGCTGGCATATGCAGGATTGTATGTGTGGTCTCACTGTTCCCTACACAGGTCCAGGAAGTAACACCTGGCCAAGCCACCTGTCTGTTTGCCTTCATCTTCAATTTCATAGAGTAAGATCAAGTGGAAAACTACCTGCAAAAAGTGATACTTTCTGTATTAAGAATTTTATTTGTTCTCAGTGTTTTAGTATGTGCTTAAATCATCACCAGTGAAGCAATGATTCTTCAACATCAACTTCGTTGAACTGGTCATGTTGTGAGGGTGCCTGACAATCGTCTTCCAAAGCAACTACTCTATTCTGAACTTAAAAATGGAAAGCGTAATGCTGGTGGTCAACAAAAGAGTTTTAAAGACTGTCTCAAGGCAAATCTTTAAAAATGTAGTATAAACACCGACAACTGGGAAACACTGGACTGCGAGCGCTCCAGTTGGAGAACAGCCTTTACCAAAGGTATCATGGACTTTGAAGACACTCGAACTCAGAATGCAAGGGAGAAACGTGCTTGGAGGAAGGCACGCTTGGCCAAACCACACCGTGATCAACTCCTGCCCGGGAACCAATGTCCCCACTGTGGGAGGATGTTTGGATCCAGAATTGGCCTCCACAGTCCCTTACGGACTCATTGTTAAAACTGTGCTTATGGAAGACAATCTTACTTGGCTACAAGTGATCGCTAAAGAAGAAGAAGAGAAAAAGAGTTTGGATTTGATATCCCGCTTTATCACTACCCAAAGGAGTCTCAAAGCGGCTAACATTCTCCTTTCCCTTCCTCCCCCACAACAAACACTCTGTGAGGTGAGTGGGGCTGAGAGACTTCAGAGAAGTGTGACTAGCCCAAGGTCACCCAGCAGCTGCATGTGAAGGAGCGGAGACTCGTAATCTGGGGAACTGGGTTCGCATCTACCGCTCTTAACCACTACACCACACTGGCTCTCGGAGCAGAAGCAGAAGCAGAAGCAGAAGCAGAAATCATTCAACTCTTTTTGTTTCTATTTCTTTCTTTGGCCAGGCAAAGTTACATCCATTGGTGCAAATTCTAATTACTTTTCTCAAATTTATTTTATGGGCACACACTTGATTTCTATAAGAAACAGCAGAGTGTTGGGATTTATCATCACTTCACACTTAGCTGAGTGCCTTGACTTCTACTTTTAGCAACCTGCCCAAGGCATGACAGTATCCTAACACAACACATACCTTGATTTCCTATCTTGCCTATATTCTCAGCTGAGCCAAAGGTGTTATGTTCATCACTGACCTAGAGTCATGTTAAAAAGAAAAGGAGGGAAAAAGAGAGAGAGAGATAAGATAAAGAAGCTGTTTATCGCTGCCTGCTTTATTTTCAGTGAGCACATTCAAAATGCAGAATCAAGCTGGCAGACCTCTTGATAAAATAGACACCCAAATTGCCTATTACATGTGAAAGGAAAAGGAGAAGAGAGCAAAACCACTACGTAAACACACACAATGAATGTAGGAATTTATCTGCAGTAAACAACATGAATAGGGGCCAGAAATACCGCTAAGATCTTTTCTTGTTTGTATGGTTTGGCTTTCTATTATGCTTTATGCTACAGGGGTTTGTCAAGACTACAGGCTGCACACTAAAAAAAACCTATGAATATGCCAATAGCATTTATGTTTAATATCTTGCAGGGAAAATCATTGCTCATTTTAGGTTTTTAAGTATAGTGCAGAAAATAACATGAATTAGGAACTTTGCAGTATCCCCCCTCCATTTTATCCATCTGTCCCTTAAGAGAGGTCTAAACGAAAGCTCTGGTTTTGTAAATATGAAAAAGTCAGTTGATCATGTAGGGTTTCAGTCTGCTTTTGTATTCCAAGGTCTCTAATGTCAAGTTGTCTGTAATTTGTACTGAACCAGAAGCAAAATGCTGCCTGCTGTCACTCGAGTGTCAATGGATTCCCTGCAAAACGGAATCTTGGTGACATTTACACATCCTAAGGACCTGTCTGAGCTTTTTGCATTCCACTGAGATGATGCAGGAATAACTGTTTTTGCCAAGCTTCAAATCAAAGCTCTCCTGGCATTTTGCATCTTCGGTGAAGAACAAAAATGATAACTTGCATTGTAACTGACCTCCTGATTTTTGGAGAACAGCACCGCGCTGTAGATAAGCTTGAGAGAATGCACAGCCAATTTCCAGGTGCTATAAAACTAACAAAAAATAAATGTGTTTGATGATGAATTCATTTTGGGAGATTTGCCAATGGGTACCTTACATGTGTTTCACACTAAATAATCTTTTTATCAGCAAGGGTGTTTGTGTGTGTGTGTGTGTGTGTGTGTGTGTGTGTGTGTGTGTGTATAAACACATATGCACACCTTTCTGTTCCTTTCCTAGGAATCATAATAAAATTACTACAGAACTTGAGTGCAGTGCTTCATTCACACCATGACGAGCCTCCTTGTTTTCAGGCACATTTGCATATCTTGTGGGAAACAATGCCACAAAATAAACAAAAGGTTCAGTAAATACCCTTTTAGGATATGGTTAGCATAATAATGGATGTTGCTCATGCCGCATTGTTGTGATATTGAATGATTCCTCTTATCGCCCCCCATTATTATAGACACACCTGTTTAAACTAAAGTGTTCCCCTTCAGGGGCCCATATCCATCCCTGTCCATCCAGTGAAGTTGCAGTCATTTGCAGTACTTATGTGTTGCAATAGTTTCTATGACAACAGGTGATGATGGTAAAAGTAAAGAATTGTGTCTTGATTTTTATGGGCAGAGAGATAAAAGGAATGGATTGCTGTAGGAAAGCTTTCTCTTTCAAGCTATTCATATTTAACAAATGATGGCAGCCATATAAAAAGCAAATCATGTCAATTATTATTTACCCTGGACGCTTTTATATTGCTCAGATTCTGATTTACCTGAAAATCTGTCTCCACTGGGAGGCAGAGTCACCAGTAGATGTTCTGACCAGAAGTGTCTCGCTCCACCCTGGATAGCATTTCATTGTTTTCCTCTTTCTTAGCTTTGCCTCTCTACTTGGCTGTTCCTTCCCCCACCCCACCCTGTAATTGGTTTTGTCTATGCTTCTCCATTCCTATTGTACCATCATTTGTCAGATCTTGATTGTTCTATTACTTTTGGGGGGAATCTTCAGACTCCACAGTTGGGTGATACCTTTACTGAGACTAGTCAAAATGCCACTGAAGTGTGCCAAGCTTTTGAGCTCTCCAGAATGCTTTATCAGGAAGGGTGTTAAACAAACATGTTACATCTCTCTCAACCCTTGCTTTGTGCAACACCTTGCTTGCTGGCTTATGGAGAACTCAAAAGCTTGCCACACATTTCCTTCTACTGTTTTGGTTGGAATCACCTAACTATGGAGTTCTTAAAAGTCTCTTCACCTTTCATATCTATTTTATCTTTTCCCTCTTTGTATTCTAATCCCCTTAACTCTGTTGATTCACACTTGTTAAACCCTAGTTTACTTCCATTGTACACCTCTGCCTTATCTTTTGCTGCACATTTTCTTTGGAAAATATGGCCTCTTCTTTACATCCTCAACTTACCTGTAAATGTTTAAGCTATACACAATAACACCTCCTGAGCCTTTGACCTCCAACCCCTGCCTCATCCTCTCCTTACTCTTCTGATTTTCTTGTATTTTTGCTAATAGTTAAAAAAAAAAAAAGATTTCTACAAAAAGGCTGGCAGGTTTCGTGGTGGGATTTTTAAAAAACAAACAAACACTCAATTGCTTCCACAGTGCCTATCTTCTCAGGTGCTTTATAATTTATAAATACTATCATATGATTATATTAAATGCTATCTTAAAGACCAGAGTACTACAAACATTTGTCATTGTACTTCTACATTCATTGTTCTCTAAGAGTTGAGCCCAGCCCAATTTATCTGTGAGGGATAAGCATACATTTACCCTGAGCTATTGATTCCTTTCCCTTGAGTCTTAGCTTTGAAGGTAATATACTCCATTCAGCAAGTCTGGGCTTGCAAAGACACATTTTGAAGAGTTGTAAATTAACACAATTACAAGACTGTCAAGGGGGACTTAGCCAATTTATACCAGATGAGAATCAGGCCTTTAAATATATAGACAATATTGTGATAATATATTTTTTTCCTGAAGGCTCCTGCATATTTAATCCAACAGTACTATGATGTTATCACCAGCAGCAGACTTAATTTATGCATCTTCTGGTACCTTGAAAATGTTTCATAACCTTGACAATCCCTTGAAAACAAATAATCTCAGGTAGCCTTCACACTACCAATAAAACTTTACAGTGTAGCCATGCCAATTAAGAGTGAATATTTCATGTATTGTAAGGATTTGTTTTGGGTTTTGTTTTGTTTTTTTGGTTTTTTTTTTTTGAGGGACTGCCTGTCTTTTTAATAAGGTTTGTTTTTATTGAAGTAAAAACCTGCCCTTTCCAATAAGCGAGCTAGTCTATCAGAGTTGACATTTAATAGAAAACAAAGTACGAGCCTGAGAAGGTTACCCAAACTGGCACATGTTTTAGCACAGATTATCCTGTAACAAAATTGGACATGTCTAGTTTAACTTTCATGACAATTTTTCTGTCAGGGCGTTTTGTGCAAATTGTCAGTGGAGTAAGAAAGCACAGTAACACATTTAGCATAAAGGGGGAAGGGATGCTCTCTTCCCTTCTTTATTTGATAGCTAATGTATGCCACACACTAGGTTCACAGGATAAATTAATAAACAATGGATCTAGTTTGTTCTAATTTGTATTCTATGCATGTCCAGCACAGTCAAATTATGTTTCAGGTGGGGTGTGTGAAAGCAGAATATCTACAGGGAAAACCCAAAATAAATAAGTTAGGTTTTAATACTTAGCACATATTTCTTCAGGTTTCGCTTTATAAGGTGTTGAATACAATTTTCAAGGAGCTCTGAAACCGCTAGTTAAGAATCCCCAGAACTGCTTGTAATATATATGAAGTAAATAAAAAAAATACATAAATAGCATGGCATTGAAAGCATGGATCACTAGAATAATGCGCGCTGGCAACAAATTGCTTCTTAAACATACACTACTGTATCCTTTGACTTGCTCCCGAAGCCTTGCTCACAATTGGGTTTGGACGAGACAGCAAAAAATATTCTAGGTTGACTCAAAAGGAGGACAGCATGTATCTAGATCACAGTTGGCACCAGTCTGACCGATAGCCCCATATCACTAATACTGTACTCCCCTGCCAGTATCCTCCTCCTTGTGCAGCAGTGCCATCATCCACACCCCCCCCATCAACTCCATTCTTCTTTCTCTTCTAGAAGTCCTCTCCCTGATTCTGTTCTTTAGGCAACACACAGGAAACTTGTTGGAAGTGAAACAGCAGGGATTATTCCGTTTGTAATTTAAGGGTTAATTCTGTTATCAGCAAGTCAGCTAACCAAGGGCTGGCTGGGTGGAGGCTTAACAACCAGGAAGAGTGACAAAGATGCAGACGCTGTGTAGTTCTGATGGAGTTTTCCTCTGTATGTTTGACTGAACATCTCCCTGCTATGTATGAGGCCTGAAGTAGGAATGACAAAAACTCTCTGTTCCTTTCTCCTCAAACTAAACATAGTTTTGTTCCATTTACCTCATTAAAATGCTATCAGGAATTCTGTTCTCTCTGAACTATGTCTGTGTTCTGAAAGTGACTTTGCTAACAAGATACGTCAGGAATAACTTTCTGACAGCAAGAGCTGTTTGACAGTGGAACAGGCTCCAACGAGAGGTGGTGAACTCTCCTTCCTTAGAGGTTTTTAAGGAGAGGTTGGGTGGCCACCTGTCATATATGATCTATCAGAGATACCTGTATTGCAGGGGGTTGGACCAGATGACCCTTGGGACCCCTTCCAATTCTATGATTCCACACCGTCACAAAGTCCTTTATTACTACCAGACATGGAACGTTTCCTCAGCTCCAAATCTTACGCTTACACACACACACACACACACACACACACACACACAGAGAGAGAGATACCCTGACCAAACCTCCAGAAGTTAAGAGAGTTAAGTTTTTAAAACACGGGAAGTTGGAAGGTTTGACACTGCTTCTTGCTTTTCTGGCAACTGGCCTCAAAACAAAATACAATCTAGCCTTAGTTTTAATTTTTGTTTTCTTTTTAATTGGTCACCCTGCTTTACAGAGGAGCAGGAACATGAAATGATCCAGTATCGCCCAAATCCTGAAGAAACATGCTCTTTAGTAAAACAGTCTATGGCTACAGCATCACACTTCATAGTGAACAATAGGGTCATTGCTAACAAACACTGGTGGCTGGTGGCTGGTGGCTACTCTAAGCTTCAGAAATGTGTGTCCCTCACAACCCCATGATATCTGAATGGCACAGGTCAGAGACAGAAAGTAAGAGACTGAATTTTTGAGCTGGTTAGCAAGAAACTGCCTTGGAGAGCTGCAAGGATGAGCTGTTGCTCTTAAGCACTTTCTGAACATGCTCCCCCTTTGCATCTGTTTAGCCAGGCTGTAAATAAACAGTGAAAAGACACAATAAGTCAAGCACTCATTCATAAGAAGATAGTTCCCCTGCTTGGGGAAGTGGGGACTCTAATACAATATGGACCAGAATTAGATCCAGCTCATTATTTCCTTCTGAAATCTCTTGGTACTAAAAGCTGCTTGCAAAAACAACAACAACAACAACAACATGTTTATTAGGTAAAAGGTAAAGGTACCCCTGCCCGTACAGGCCAGTCTTGACAGACTCTGGGGTTGTGCGCCCATCTCACTTAAGAGGCCAGGGGCCAGCGCTGTCCGGAGACACTTCTGGGTCACGTGGCCAGCGTGACAAAGCTGCATCTGGCGAGCCAGAGCCACACACGGAAACGCCGTTTACCTTCCCACTGGTAAGCGGTCCCTATTTATCTACTTGCACCCGGTGGTGCTTTCGAACTGCTAGGTTGGCAGGCGCTGGGACCGAGCAGCGGGAGCGCACCCCGCCGCAGGGATTCGAACCGCCGACCTTTCAATCGGCAAGTTCTAGGCGCTGAGGCTTTAACCCACAGCGCCACCTGTGTCCCTTTAACATGTTTATTACTTTCTACAAAAAAATGCCTCTGAGCAACTCACAAATATATATAAAATATCAAACAGCTTGTGAATCATTTAAAACACATATGTTCATCCAACAACAAAAATTAAAAAGGACAACAGCAGCCATATAAGTATATAGGAAAATTATTAACTCTCCTCCTGGTATAACACCAGTCATTTAAAAAGGCTGTGGAAGCAACCCACAGAACTATAGGTTAGTACATGAAAAGTTTCCAGACAGATTGCATCAGCATTTTGTTCCACCAACCATTACAGAATTCTTGCTGAATCATCCACCCCAGGACTTGTCACTCCACTGGGAACTTTTAAAATGTCTTAGAGAGGGTTTGAAGGAGTGGGCAAGCCGTTCCCAGCACTTTACTTTTTATATATAAAAAAGGAGGTTTAGAATTGTCTCTCAGCCAACCTCTAATAAAAACTTGAAAAACTATTCCTGCTGGATGAGTGCTAGAGGAAGGACTATTTTAGTTGATACCAGCCTCAACTACATTTCATGAGTAGGAGGACTGCAACTCTACCTGAAACATATTGCCTTCAGTGAAGGCTGACACACAAGCATTTCCAGGCAATTAACTGAGGGCTGAAATACAGTGATACCTCGGGTTACAGATGCTTCAGGTTACAGCCTCCGCTAACCCAGAAATATTACCTCGGGTTAAGAACTTTGCTTCAGGATGAGAATAGAAATTGCGTGCTGGTGGCGCGGCGGCAGCGGGAGGCCCCATTAGCTAAAGTGGTACCTCAGGTTAAGGACAGTTTCAGGTTAAGAACTGACCTCCAGAACGAATTAAGTTCTTAACCCGAGGTACCACTGTACTGACTCCCAGCTACCCAACCGTTTCTTAATGGGGTCCTAATTTTCACTGTACTTGTGCCTATGCCTCCCCACCAACCTGAGAAGTACTTTAATGTGGGAGCCCACATTCTGCCTACAGGTCCTACCATTAGGACCATAACCCAGATAAAATAAGCAATGCTTAAACAAACAAACAAATACAGATAACTAAATAATACGTTGATGAGTGAGTATTTAATATCCCAGCACATCTGGGGCTCTTAAGTCCTTCTTAAGAGGAATGCTGCTTACCAGATGTAGTTACGTAGTTATTATATTCATAATGCTCAATTGTTTTAGAATAAAATAGGTAAGAATGGTTCCCAATATGCAAGGTCATGTAGCCCAAGGCTACTCGATGGAATCTGACCACTCACGAAGTCGTCAGTTTGTGCAACAAAATATAGTATTTGGATAATCTTGTAGATACCCCCAGAATACAGATGTTGCAAATCCTTGTATTAGAGCATTCTTCTACTATGAATCCAGACCGGAGACTAGTGAAAGCTGTATTTCCTTCCGGCATTTCCTTTCTACCATACTTCTAGCTAGCAGTCTTGGCAGATGTGATTCTATTCTGTATAAATCTAATTCAGCACTTAAGAATGTGATCACTTTCCTGGGGCCATCTGCTTACTCTTCTGCTAAACGAACTCCAACCTCTTTGGCAACGTCCATCTATTGTATTCTGTAAATCCTGACATGCATTTGGATTCTCTCCTTCTTTCCCTCCCCCCATCCGACCCAAACATTTTCAATTTTTTAGCCGGTCTGGAAGCTGAACTGCATCCAAGTGGTTCATTATTTATATTAGAAGTTATTTGTGTATCACCGGCCATTACAGAGACATGCTAAATTTGTTGCATGAAGAACTCAGTCATCTGTCCGAATGCGTTTCTCTGTACAGTGTAAGGAAAAATAAATCTATAACTCTGGTGGTATTTATATTAATATTCTTTCTAATATAGACCTTAGGCTCATTCTTGCATTTGATGAAGTGGACTTTAGTCTATGAAACCTTATGCCATAATAAATGTGTGAGTTAAAGGTACTGCAAGACTCTGCATTGTTTTAGCCCATCCAGTCATCTATATGTTTCTTTAGTACATGCAGAGCAATCAGGGATGTCAAGGAAGAAATGTCTGGCCCAATACATCCCTGTCTATACAGGCACTGCTTTGTGGTAGCAATTTACCGCAGGTTCAGTGGCACATCCTCCAAGCACAGGATTAACATGGGTCACTGTTGAGAAGCAACAGTTGTAACCAAAGACATGGAGGATCAGATGTTACTTCTCTTATGCATCTGTCTCTCTGAAGCTGCTGTTGGTGGGAAAACTTGGGAGTGCCATCTCACTGGCACCAAGTGGGACCTTCTTGAACTATTAACAATGTCAGAAGCCGAAGCTCATATGGGAAGCAGCCCATGTAGAACTTCCCCTAGGCTGCTGTGGGGAGAAGCCACAAAGGTACTCATTCCATGTGGCCCAGGACTTCTAATGTCATATTTGTGGCACAGGAAACAGCTGTGCTGTTGTGGTTCCCATGCAGTGAGGGTAGCTTATCCCCCTTCCTAGCTTTTACTCCATTCCTGTAGGTCCTTTATTGGCTAGACTCCTGCCTCCTAGTCAGTTTCCATGGTGTGTCTTATGCTTAAACAGCCTCAGCCTCAGGATGCCACTTGCCCCTCCTATGAATATATCCTTAAAACCCACTATTCCCAGTTCCAGTGTTATGTCTATTACTGCCAGAACTCGAACTTTTTCACTTTTGCTCCCCATTGAGTACCTGCAAACAAACACCTATTTTGTGGTTGTTTTTCACAGCATGCATAGAAATGGTGCTTGAGTTATATGGTGCTTGATTCTATGATGGAGAAGACTTAAACATATCCTGGATTCCTTAAGCATCCACTTGGATGCAGAAGTGTGGTAAACTCGTACCTCTAGATACCACAGATGACCATGGTTTGCTCACGGTTACATGTGCACCATGTTAAATTACTAGGAGATAAAATTAGTATCTGTGGTGCCCTAACATTTCTTACATTTCTGTTTTGCTTATCTATTGCAGACTATACATCTCCTTGATGAGCCCTTATTAAATTTATTGATAACAACCCATCTTGAATCTTCAGGGAGGAATTCAACATAATGCTAAGGAGATTGCACCATTTCTTCTTGCCTGATGGAAATATCTTCCCTCTCCTCCCTCCTCCTGCAGTGTTCTGTGGGTTCTCCCATACACACCCAACCACATGGGAGAAGGAAGAGGAGGAAACCCCCGTTCCACTATCAGAAGTCATTGTGCAGGCTTCTGCTGGCAGGACCAGTTAATCATATCTGGCCCACAGTGTTTCTCACCCGAAAACCCAAGCTGGGTGATGTATAAAGAGATCTCAGAATGAGAGCTCTCCTATAGATGTGGTTGAAAATGGCACACTTGATCAATTTCAGTATTAATAAACTTGCCAGAGTAAAGAGGAGTAATGAAGCTGAAGCACTGGGCTTCCTAGTTTTGTGTATTAAGTTGGCTTGTATTAAGGGAATGTTTCAGCAATACAGTAATGGGAAGCAAGGGATTTAACTAAGCCTCTGTTCATTTAGATGATCAGTTTCTCTCACTTCATGTAACAGATCCATTCACCTTTCTGCCTGCTCAGTCGCAGTGTACAACGTTCCTTTGAAGAACCTGCCTTTCCTTATCAACTCCAATGCCATCCATCATCGGTAGTATTGTGGGCAGAGATCATTTCTCCCAACCTGCACATCCTGTTCTGTGAACAAGTGGCTAAGTAAATAGCTGGGATATAATTAACCCTGATTTCCTGAGGTTTTCTGATAGGGTCCTCACCAACGCAACTCGACAAAATTCTGTTCAGCTCACAGCACATAGCTTGCTTGTCCTATAATTTCTCATGCCCTCATCAGGATACCCGCACATGTAGCTCCTTCACCCTGGTGCAGACTTCCATTTTACAGTCATCAAGGCAACAGGACTGGCATTTTTAAAAAATACAATCAATACATGTTGAATTTTCAAAGCCTGTCTAGCCCATATACTGACTATGTAGCCTTGGGCAAGTCAGTGTATGTCAAGAGTTAGCTCCCACCTGTCAAACTGAAAATAAGACTCACCACCTTCGCATGGTTGTACAGTGGATGACAATTATTATAAAGAATTCTACACATTTCAAACCAAGGATGGTAAAGAAATAAATCAGAGTGATTAAATAGAAATAATATGTGACTTTAATATGAAAGCAGCACCAGTGAATTCAGCAGGCAAGTTTGATCATCTTTTGTTAACTTGAATGTTTTCTAATAGCCAGGGATAAAATGGTACTTCCTTAATGCAGGAGTGTAAATCTGTGGTCTTCCAGATGTTGCTGGACTAGAAAGCCTATCATCCCTGAGCATTGGCTATGCAGGCTAGCGCTTAAGAACTGAAGAACATCTGGAATGCCACAGGTTAACCACCCCTGCCTGGTTGGGAGCGACTCTCAGGCAGTTTACCAGCAGGATGGGGTTTGAGACCAACAGGGAAATCTTTACCATTGGGTGTAGTGGCGCGGCGAGCCAGGGCGCCAAGCAGTGGAGGGTGCCAGGTGGGGAGTCCAGGGAGAGTCCAGGGAGGGGAGAGCAGGGAGGTAAGCAAGGCGGAGTGGGGGCTTGGTGCCTGCGTGCCTGCAGTGCCCATTGGAGGTGGGAAGGCTCCTGATGCTTTCCCGCTGTCCAGAGCTCTCTCTGCTGGCTCCGCAACACACCACCTCTTTGGCTGCATGGTGTGTGCTTGCATCCCAAGCTCTGCGCATAATAAATGTGACTCTACCACTGCTCCTGCCCGTCCACTCTACCTCGAAAGATTCCCGCACTCAAGGCTACACGCTGCAAGTGCTGCCCCCAGCGCCCCTCCCTCCTTCCCCTGCTTCTCCCACCACCTTTGCACTCCTTCACACAAACTGCATTTCCTTCCCCTGCCCGATGCCCTCCCAGTCATGCTCTCTCCTCCCCCCTTCCTTCCCAAGCCAGGACGGTGAGACTGTGGCTGAGTGAGCATGCTTCTCTGCTGCGGTGAGATGGATGGCCCAGCTTGCTTCGCCTGTCCCTGCCCGGACAAGACCACCGCCTGCCTCCCGTGCCACCCACATTGCGCCCGGCTGCCCAGTCCCACACCCCACACCATGAGCCCGCCGCAGGAGCTGATGCCTGGCCGCGTGTGAGCAGCATGGGGAAGCAGCACCACGGCACCGGATATGCTTAAGATGGCCCTGGAGACCAATGCTGGGGGTGGGGGGGGGAGAGAGAAAGGCAGTTTTAATCCGAGAGACAGGCAGAAAGGACTAGGAGTTGCTTTATAGGAGTGACACACTTGGCATGCAACTGCTTTTTGGAGGAAGCTGATGCAGGATTTTAAAATATTTATTATAATTGTGACTATTATGTATATACTGCTCTTTCATGGGGCTCCCAGTAATCTCCCACACAAGGGACTGATCAGGTCTACACCTGCTCTGCTTCCGCAAGGAAACAGCAGCAGATGTTCCTCACCATTCACTGACAATCTATGTTAATGCAACACGTTTTGATATAAGTCGTAGCATCTTCTTACTAACCTTCCAGAACTGTTTTGAACATAAAGAACTTAAAGACCAAGATGGGGGGCTGCCACTTATTCAGGGGCCAATTTAGATGGGGAAGCATGGGCAAAGGGAAGATTGGGCTCCCCACTCATGCCTGCTTAAGCCATATTCCCCCCCCCCCACACACACTTTACAAGAAATTGTTGGGACTTTGTTTGATTCATCTGACCATCATATCTAAGCTGTGCCCCCATATTGCATGCCTGTATATAAAAATGTATTATGCATTGCATAGCCATAGACCTCCAGGTATAGGCAGTATAATAATAATAATAATAATAATAATAATAATAATAATAATAATAATTATTTCCTATAGAGTGTTGACATTTACAGGAAAGAAAGGTGTATGTACTCACGAGAATAGATCTGCGGGACAAGCAAGGTTCTTTTAGCTATTTTTGGTTTGCTTCCCACAGAACAGATAGAAAATTAAAGAAGACATTCTGTTGACCGTAGGAACAAGCCCATGCAATCACTTGGGCCTTAGAATTAGCACAAAAGTCACAGTACAATCCTATGAATACGTACTTGGAAAGGATTTCTATTGGGACTTATTCCCACATAAGAATAAGGATTGCAGCCTAAATTACTATAGGATTGCAGCCTAAATTACTGACAGTATTTCACTATCAATCATTTAAGCAGTTCAAGTAAGCCCTGTTGGACTTTTGGTATTGTTATAAAAACTAGTATCTGGTTCAAATGTTAGGGCATGGACAACAAGATAAGAGGGAAATTAACACCTCATGGTGTTTTAACGCAGAGAGAGGTACTTCTAAGCTTACGTCAAAAAGGAAATATGTAATGATATTTCTATTCAACAGGCACATGACCCGTATCAAGCTCCCTACATTTCCTTACTCCCTTTCCTGCTTAAAACAACTAACGACAGATCGAAAACAAAGTCTGTTGTTGTTTATATCTTGGAAAGGTTTAAAATGAAAGCTGAAAAGAAGCTAGCAAATGCTATAGCTCTGCATATATAAGTTCAAAATTAGGAAACCGGAATGATGAAGAAATTATGAAGTTCCTCTGGCAATGAAGGTGACAAAATATCTATCTGCCTGCCTACAACCTGTGATTTGTTTCATGGGAGTTTGTTTGTTTTTCTGCTTGTGCTGAGGAACGTTCACATCCTCGCCTCTTTGCTGTAACCATACCCCACACCTCACACATGCACAAAACCTGCTCCAGAAGGATGGGGCATCCTCTGGAGTAGATTTGGGGGCGGGGAGCAGATCTGGAGGGTGGAATGCAAGGAGAGGCAGTCCATTATGATCCAACACTACTGGAACAAATAAAGGGATGGGCTGTGCTTAACTCTTTCCCTACTTGTGACTTCTCCATTACTCCTCCCTATGCGGTTCAAAATGCATGTTTGCAAGGAATATTGTTGCATGGCACCCCAGTCTCCAAGTAGTGTGAGATTCCAGGTTGCAGGTGTTTACCCAGGGCAAGAAGACAAAGGCAAAGGAATTGACTGGTGTCTTCAAACATTGGCAGCTGATGCTTCTTTCTCCCTGGTGAGGGGGAGGGTGGGGACTTTCAGCAATCCTCCCGCACACTTGTGGAAGCCTGTGCAATGTGCATAAGAAAGGAATGTCTTTCTGGTCCTTCTGGAAGGTATCAGCCACAAATTCTGATGTATGGCTGTTCTCAGCATCCACATTCACCTTATAATTATATGATCATAAAAATCTATATGATCATATCTTTTTTAAAAAGCCTAGCTTAAGGTATTTAGTTCTCCAGGCATGTATAATACAAAATAAATTATAGGTTGCAATTTGCTTGCCTTACATGTAAGGCATACATGGACACTTCAGATCCTGCGTGAATCTCAACATTTCAAACGATCAAGTCCCTGATAAGCCTCTTATTCAACGTCCTGCATTCATCTCGAGAAGAAAGGGAGAGTATTGTAATTAATAGGCCTGTTTAGCTTAATCAGAGGCAGCTTATTTTCATTTTTTCACACATTCCCTTCAGAAATACATGTCTGTCAACAGCCTATTGGTCTGCTTCCAGGTATGATGACTAGTTTAGTATACAATCTGGAGTGCTGACATTGCAAAAAAGAGAAAAGAACAGTCAGCTCTTTGTGCTCACCTGCAGCTTTATTCCATTCATTAATAATTGCTACGGAGACAAGGGAAATGTTTCATACACCAACTCTGGAGTGATATTGCCTGTGAGTACTGTAGTGCTTTTGTTTGATCAATATTGTCAGGTGTTTTCTATAACACAAACCATGAAGAATGATGGCCTTGATCCTGAAAACATACTCTAACATGAGCCATTACCAGAGGAAATCAACGCGTGCACCCCTCCCACCCCGTCAGCCAACGCAGATACAATTGGGAAAGCCTGATAAACACACCCGCACAAGCAAATCCATAAAAGGAACAGCTGGCCTGCTAATGCTTTCAGTGTTGTAAGTCAAGGTGAAGAAATTCAAAGGAGAACAGGCCCAAGCACACAATCCGGGTGTAGAAGAGGAAATGATCAGTACTATCACACCTGTAGCACAATGGCCTCACGTGCTACTGTAGGTGGAGAACGTGCCTTCTGGGGATCCCCCAGTGCTGCATTGCCTCACCAACCCCACCTGGACTGTTTGGGCTGCCTGTAGCTCTGAGCGATGTAGAGAGAGGCTGAAGAAATAGAGAGTGATAGGGAGGGGAAAGGACATCTGGACCAATCTTCTGGATTTCTACATGCCCTATAGCTTTGAGGAGCTGCAACACAGTGTTGGAGCACATGCCTTCTCAGGTTTAACCCCTGGAATTTATATGTGTTTAGAATCAGGATTAGGTAGCTGATGGCAGGGAAACCCATTGCCTGATGGCCTAGAGAGCCACTGCTAATCATTGGAGACCGTATTTAACTGAGTAGACCAATGGTCAGAGTTGAGATAAAACAGATTTGTATGTTAAGAGAAGCTCTGGATTGTATCTAATGTTGCGTGTGTGGTGTTCTACTTGTACAGTAGTACTTCCCTTTCTTATCCTTACATGACCAAAAAATCTGCTCCAAAAGATCTCCCAAGCCTCTGAAGCAGATTTTGAGACTCTACTGGTATGTGTGTAGATAGAGGAGAGGAGGCGAAAGTTCTCTTGTGCAAGTAGAAGTCTGCTGTGCTAGGGGAAGAGCAGCACTGGATATGACTTCTGCCCAGAAAATGTTAACCACCATAGCAATAAACCCAATTGCCTCCATCTCATGTAATAAGCAAACAACCTTTTCCGATCCCAGTGAGTCACAAAAACTGATAATATATCTACCTTAAATAGATCCAGCAAGGTTTTTCTCCATCTTCATTTACCAGACCTCCCCAAACTGGATTTTTGTATTGTTCAGTATATGGCTTATGTCTTCTATTCCGGTATATGTCTCTTGTTTAATGGGCAAATGTTGTGTTCCTTGAAATGGCCAGGTTGGCTGTTGGAGTACCCAAACCCAAGTGGCTTGAGACCTGGGTACTTCAAAGACAATCTTCTCCAGTCAGAGGTGAAGTAAATGGTAACTAGGGACAGGGCTTTCTCAATGGGGATAACCCAGTTTTTAAAATTATCTCCTAAGTGGGGTTCACCTGATCTCAAGTTTGATGTCCTATGACTGCCAAGTGAACATCTTTAATATATTTTTTCCAGGCCTTTTAAAGGTTTTGAAATATATTCTGAGTCGAGTGTGAATTTCATGTTCTTTATTCAGCTCATAGTAGCAATGAATGAATCTTTCCCCAAAATGTCTAGCTATATATACATTATTTACACAATGGGCCCTGCATGATTGGCTAATTCCGGGCTGCTCCTATAGGCCAATCAGGTTGCGGATTCACCTCCTCCAGAAGCCTGGTTGGCTACTCCTGCAGGCCAATCAGGTTGCTGATTCACTTCATTCAGGAGCCTGATTGGCTGCTCCTGCGGACCAATCAGACTGCTGTATTCTGGATCCTATTGTTCTAGGATTCAGCTCAGTGCATAACAGGTTTGTATGCTGCACTGCTTAATTATGTTCTTATAGCTTATTAAAAAAAAATGGACCCCCCTTTCTTACCTGCCATTCACCATAAGATACCAGGGCGGGTTAAAGCAAAAGAAAACACTATTTTAAAAACAGATAAAGTAATTACTGTTATAAAATACATAAAACCATTCCAAATGTAACAGAACAATATTGTGTCATTATTGATATGGTTTTAATGCCTATTGCAGGATGCTCTGAGAAACTTATTGAACTGAACCACAGAGTACTAGGTAATAGAACAGATAAAATATATAAATCTTTATCAAGCAATTTGCAGAGTGATCATTATCTTCCAGGACTGTATCCCATATAACTATAATTGCCTCTTTATGTAGAATCTGGTTTTCAGTATTACTACCCTATGATGTCTTTAGTTTTTCCATTGTTCAGTTGTGTCCCTACATTATTTTTGTTTGTTATTTTAAAAGCGAGTTAATGTACCCCACCCTGGTGATTGCTTGTATCCTCAAAATATTTGAAATATTCCCCCCCAAAATGCAATGCAAGAGGTGTCCCTGTGTGAAGGCTGTCTGATCAGTTCACCCGAGCTGTTCTGCTGAATTTATATGATTATGCATCAGGTATGTATGAACATAACATTTTAAAAACATATTGACAAATGGTTGTTGTATGCATGCATGCCGTATAGATAATTAATAACACTTACAAAGGGTCCTTGCTAGGATGTATAAATGTCAATAGATTGCTTCAATCAGAGAATGCAATAGAGAAATTTCATTTGGCTTCAGATAAAGGCCAATCAATTAATTAGATGACAGATCTGCAGCAACAGAGAAAAACGAGAAAGCACTAGAGAAGGAAAAGGAAAAGGGGAACCTAACAAACAAAAGGAACGAATCAAAACCAATAACAGTCACATCCCAGTCTTACTTGATGTTGCACAGTAGAATGACAGGGAGCTGCACTGTGGACAGCTGCTGATCCTTGATTAAGACTTTCAGAAAGGAGAATAAGATGGAGAGGCATGAAGTGGAATTCTGACAATTTTCCCTCCCCCTCCCCACTCCATTTTGGCAAACCCAATATCCTGAGTTAGGATTATCACAGAGGTGTTTCCTGGATGGAGACAGTGAGGCCAATTCTCGGTTATTTTCTTGGCCAGTGCTTGCCATGTTAACATAACATGATGGATGCCACAATTATAGTCCTGGGAACTAGCTGCATTAGAAGGCAGAGGTTTTCCAAGTCTAATGAAGCACAGACATGTTCATCACTTGATGACTGTGGCATCATCAGGTGGTGACTTAAGAGTGCAAAGGCGCTATTACAAAACAAAACGGTGCTTTTCGTTTGAAAAATTTCACATGTTCAATTGTGATTCTTCTTTCTTTCATAGAAAGCTGAGAGCACTCCAGTGTTATCAAGTTGTGGGAATTTAAGGGAGGTTTACGCACACGGGAACAAGCCTTAAATAAATTTCTTTTTCTAGTTCCCCAGTTCTTGGACAACCTTGACACAGGGTGTGATGGATGTCCCTGCTTCGAAAAGTGTAGTCAAGACTGGAAGGTTCAGAAACTCAAGCAAAACCAATTTCCCTAAAAACCATACACAAACTTTGTTAAAACAAGACTCTACAAGAGAGAAAAACTTCAAGTAATTGCACAGATTAAAACTTCTTAGAAGCTAAAAATAACAAAAACTGCCTTATCTAGCTAGTTAACATAAACACTTACACATAAATCTTAGCAGGCTGAGCAACGAAGCAAGATATATTCAAAAGTAGATATATTCAAAGGTAGACGCTGGCCTTGGGTGTCGGGAGTTCTCTCCAATCCAGGTTTTAAGGGAATGCTGACCATGGGCGTTCACCCCTTCCACCCCACAAAATCAGCACCTGCTCCCTTCTAGTGTCTCTAATTACCTTTCGACACCAGCCTTGAAGCCTTAACTGGAGACAGCTGTGTGTAAGTTCATTATTTTAGGAATTCTTGCAAATTCCAGCCAACAAACTGATCTTAAAAGACAATATCACCACACAGGGTAATTGGGTGAAAGAGAGGACCAGGTTCCCATACTTGTCCTAGTTGTGAAAATTTATTCTTATTCTTACTACTGCTACTACTGCTAGTGTATATTTATTTATATACCACCCTTTTTCTTGGCAGGAAACAAGGCAGCTTACAGACAAAAATAAGAATTGCTAAAAACATGAAAAAACTATTTTTTTAAAAAAAAATTAAACATTGATAAAATTAAAACTATATCCTTATATAAAATCTACCAAAAATCATACCAATAATTACAATAAAAACAGCACAGCACCAGCCCTTTCATTAAAAGCAGTTGGTTCCCCAAAGCCTGTTGGAACAAGAAAGTCTTCACCTGCCAGCAGAAGGACAACAAGGAAGGAGCCAGTCTAGCTTCTCTAAGGAGGGAGTTCCAAAGTCTGGGAATTTCAACAGGTTTATAGAAATTTCACTTGGCTTTCATAACTTTATGACATAATGCATTTTTTTTAAAAAAAAAAACATCTTGGGAGAAAATAGATTACTCAGACATTTGGAAAAGTCTATGTTCTCTTTCTAAAATATTTGTCCTTTGTGATTTATGTGCTTCATTCTCCTGAACTTCTATTTCATTTGCTGTTTTACTCTTTTTAGGGTTTGTTTTTGTTTAAATGATAATGTTGTTTTAGACTGTACACCGCTTAGAGATTTTTTCGAAATATTGAGTAGTATATAAATGCATTTTAATTAATTACTTAATTAACCGCCTACCCTCAAACAATATAGGGAAGACACTGGAAATTCCCTCACTCAGGCAAATCAGTCGTTTAACCACATCAAGTATGCTGCTTCCCAGACTGCAGCTAAGAGACGGTGAGGCAGTGTTTCTTATGAGACGGTGTTTCACAAGAAAGCATAAACAAACTAAAATGCAACCAACAATTGCACTATATCTTGCTAATTACTTGGCTCTGTATGTGGGGAAGGAAGGGGGAAAAAACCCTTCCTGACATCCACAGGTGATGAGCATATACCCTGAAGCATGAGATTTGATTACCCTTATCATTATCCTAGCTTGCATAGCAACGAATGCAATTAGCAGCCATAAAATTAGCCAGCTTGGTTATTTTTGGTTTTGGTAGTGTGTTTTAAAATTTACTGAGCAAATGTAGCCATGATGATGTATTTTTTTTTTTTTAAAGGAGTGGTATTTATCCCAGGGTTAAATGTGATACATAAAGACCATGAAATGCCCTTGACTATCAACCATTTTTTAAAACGCACAATACAGAACAAGAATTAAAGCTGCTTGGCGGTGGCTTCTGAAGGGTTTTGGGGTTGTTGTTTTCGTTTTTGTTGTTGTTACATAGGGTTCTATTCAACCATCATATCCTTTATCTCTGTGTAAAATGTGCTGGCAAGATAAGAGATAAAACATGCAGTTGTTCTGAGAGTAAAAGACAAAAGCAACAACAACAAGAGCAGCAGCAGCAGCAACAACAACAACAGAAGAATGGAACTTAAAAACAGAATTAAAACTAAAATGCCATTAAGAAATCTGTGCAAATACTATCTCTGAGCATTCCTTCAGGTTTTAGAATGACCCTAGTGACTGGACATAGACCAGCATTAGATGGAGACAGGCCTGTGCAAAGCTTTTCTGAGGCCCAATGGTGAGACTCTTGTTACAATAAAGTTATAAATTCAAACAACAGAGCAGCCCGTCCCTGGCGGACGCCCCCCCCCCCCCCGCAGGCCAGCTCAGCCCTCCTAGACCCAGGGCAAGTGCACCCCGCTGCCTCCCCTCTCCAATGGGCCTGGGTGGAGGGACTTACAGTGATAAATCAATTTTCCATGCTGTATCAGGCCGAAGTAGAACCAATTAAACAACAATGGTAGAGCAGGGTTGGGGAAACTCTGGCCTGTGGGCCAAAACACAGGTCTCAAGGCCATTTCCCCAAAGCTGTGTGCACCTGCCTCACAACTTATATCACATGTGACCTCAGGCAGGTAGATGTGGCTGGATTCACTTTGCAGCTGAGTTCCCTGTAGGGCATTTGATCCCTGCAGAAATAAGAGATGAGCAACCATCAGCTGAGTTGGCCCATGAGGCAGGGGGACAGAAATAGTGCTGTGGCACACTAGGCCAGAAAAGTTCCCACACTTGCGGTAGAGCACCTACTTTGCATACAAATGGTCTTTGGTTCAACCCCCAACATCTCCTAGTAGGGCTGGGAATATCTGCCCATCTGAAATCATGGGCAGCCACTGTCAGTCATTATCGACAATAATGAGCTAGATGCATCAATGGCTTGATTAGGCAGTTTGCTATGCTCCTAAGAGAACTGTTATATCAGAAGGAGTATCTGTTGTGGACACTTGGAGCCATTCCCTAACAATACATTTTAGTAATTTTGTCATGGCCCTATTCTGTTTGTTAGTAGTTGTTAGTTATATCCAGGCAGGAACCAGAAGGAGTCTTGTTTTTTCTGTAATGAAAGTTCTCGATCCCTGTTCTACTGGGTGTTTTGGGAATTGTTACGACATCTGTATCACACACATGGCATCCATTGAATAAACAAGAGACTCAGAAGAATGATAAACCAGCAAGTACACTTGGGGAGAAGAGAATTCGTTCATAACTGCAAGGAAGAATACTGAAACCAAATTGGGTGCTCTCACTTTAATGGGACCTTGTTTCATCCATGTTTCCAATTACTCTTATTCCTTTGCTGCTACCTGAATGCATACCAAAGTGGGCATTAAGTGCAAGTAACCTTTTACCTGACCTTTGTCCTATACTAAGTTTAAAAGGTTGTGGTGTAATCATACAACACTAGTTGTGTGGGAAGCTACTTTACAGAATGTGTTTTCAATACAGCAGGTAGGTGAAAAGACCCATAGACTTGGTGCTAAATCTTACCCTCAGATTCTATGCATCTCTACTAGCATTCACACAGAGAAAGAAGTCTTAACAGACTGCTTTTACCAAAGAGGTCCATGCACTGGTAACCTTAAGACTGGATTGCCACAATGCAGTTTATGTGGGGCATCTTTTGAGGCTATTCCGGAAGCTGCAGCTGGTGCAGAACTTGGTAGCTAAGTTGTTGCACCTTTGCTGAAGGAACTGCACTGGCTGCCAGTCTCCTACTGATCCAGGTTCAAGGTGTGTTTATATACATATAAGGTCCTAGTACAACTCAGGGCCATGTTTGGGAGAAAAAACCTTCTCCCAAATGTAACCATGCCCATTCACTGATAGCTGAAGATCAGAACTTCCTGGTTGCTCCAGTTCCTGTGCAGGTAAATTTTGTGGCAACAGGGGTAAGGAACTTTTCCGCTGTGGCCTTTGGAATTACTTCCCGCCTACGGTAAGGCAGGCAACATCAGTGACATTGTTTTGATATCTTTTAAAAGATCCATCTGTTCACCCAGGCATTTCTTGATCTTTAGTTACCTAACCTTTACTGATTTTTGTTCACTTATTTTTAGTATGGTGAATGACAGTTGCTGTTGTAATCTGGTTTCTTTCTAATGTAATTTTAAGATATTTTCTTATACACCACCCTGAGATGTTTGTAAATGGACAGCAGTATATAAATGCTTTTAATAATAATAACAACAAGTAATTATACCCAGCTGTAAACACAGATAGCAAGGTGGGTGGGAATCTGTTTCCCATGTCCTTAGCAATAAGCCTGTCTCTGAATATTCTTACCGTTCTATTTACATGTCTATATGAAATTTTTATACTCCCCCGAGGGTTGTGCAAGCTGGCTGCAAACCGAAACATCTGTTTTTCAGAATTAGTCATATGGGTAGTAGCCCAATCACTTTTAGTGGACACATTTATGAGATGGTTCTCAGATCATACTTTTCTGAAGATGGTAATATGAATCTCAATAGGATGCAAAATAATCTCGTCATTGGTAGACTTATCAGCAAGGGGTCCAGACACCATCTCTCTAATATCCTAGGCTAGCCATGGCTTCATACATGTTTCTTTTCTCTTTGCTTTACAGAGGCATTGCCTCTATTATTTCCATCTGCAGTGGATCAGAATTGCAAAACTTTATACACCAGTCGGCGTCAATCCCAAAAATACTGTATAAATTGATGGCATGTGCAACAGTATCCAGAAGACAGAATGGCAGACATAAAAAGTGAACACTTTTATGGCCCTCCTACTGTTTCACACTTGTTCGTCAAGGTTAACTATATATTCAAGTCATTTTGTGCTGTCATTAAATACGTTCCACTGCCGCAGTGCCTATTGCATGACAAAGATAGCTTCAATAGAGCTACTTGTCTTTTATACTGAACAAACTCTAATTTTATGATGCCATAAATGTAATCACAAATGCTCCCATTTTGCGTTAATAGATTTTTTTCTATGCAATATTGAGCTATTGAAATTTTAGAGTAAACAAATTCAGCGAGATATGTATTTTTATGGAGCTATGTTTAATGTATACAGATTGATCCACCATAGCTTTGTTAAGAACAAATCATGCCACACCAGATACCTTTTGGTGGCAGCTTAATAGACATAGTATATCTGAACTTCAACAGTGCTTTTGAATACTGCGTGTAACAAAACAGTAGGCAGTGAATAATTAGCCTCAAGTTGAGAAAAGGTTTGCGATGAGGCTCTGGAGGAGCTGAACTCCTAGGTTTATTACCATTTGGCATCTTACAATCGCATATATCTATTAAACTTATGGGTGGATTTAAAGAAACTAGAAGTAGCCGCAAACTCCTTAAAATCTACTAACATTTCAAATTAATCACAATAAAATGTGAGAATTTGGATGGGAAATTTTTAAAAATCAACAAGGACAAATGTAAAGTAAAGCTAAAGATAACTTGGCCAAGCTATCCATGTTGTGGTAACCTCCAGAGCAGAACTTCTACTGCAACATGGGAAGAAGAAGAAGAAGAAGAAGAAGAAGAAGAAGAAGAAGAAGAAGAAGAAGAAGAAGAAGAAGAGTAGTAGTAGTAGTTTGGATTTGATATCTCACTTTATCATTACCCGAAGAGTCTCAAAGCAGCTAACATTCTCCTTTCCCTTCCTCCCCCACAACAAACACTCTGTGAGGTGAGTGGGGCTGAGAGATTTCAAAGAAGTGTGACTGGACCAAGGTCACCCAGCAGCTGCATGTGGAGGAGTGGAGACACGAACCCGGTTCACCAGATTACGAGTCTACCGCTCTTAACCACTACACCACACTGGCTCTCAGGACTTCCTATGAGGACTGGTAGCTTCAGTTAATACAAATTATGGCAGCAAAAGTGTCTGACTGGAACAAACTAGGGGCAGTGTAACTTAAGCATCTTCATTGAATACTGGCTGTCCAAGAGCAGTGGTAGTATAGCTTCTTCACATGCAGAAGGTCCCAGGATCAATCCCTGACAGGTCTAGGTCAGGCTGGGAAAATCCCGTCTGGAATCCTGGAGAGATGCTGCCAATTGATATGGACAACACTGAGTGAGATGAAGCATTGGTCTGATTTGGGTGGCAGTGACATAAGGGCAGTGTGGGTACACCAGTGAGAGCACTAGATTTGCGTTGCTAGTATATCTGTGCTGCCCTGACCATATTAACACCCTGCCCTATCTCATCACTCCAACAAACACCAATGATGCTGCTTCAAGGGAGCCAATTCCATAGCGGCGCCCCACAAGCTGCTCCTAAGTTTTAGATGTTGTTTTAACCTCATTGCTTGCTGCATTTATTGTTCTATTCTGCTGATCTGCCCTGAGAGTATCTATATCAAAGGACAGCATATTCACTTATTAAAAAATAAATAACATGTTTAATTTAGTAGAATATTTATATCCTGATTAACAGCCCCAAGAGACTCTCGGAATGGCTTACAAAAATTATCACAATAAAAATGATATCCTAGCTCGGTACCAGGAAAGGAAATGTCCCTATGGTGACAGCATTATTCAGGTGGCATTTCCTGCCTCAGCCTTTGTCATCCCTGGTGTTGTCCTTGAGGCAACAGAGCAGCTGGATCTCACTCAGCTTATGGTGGAAGTCTTCCCTTGTTGGTGTTGCCAGGCAACAGTGCCCACAGAGGTCCTCTGGCACCAGGATGTCAGAGGGTGGAATGAAACATAGCCCTATGATGAACATTTTGTTTGCACAAGCATTTCAACTTCTCAGATGGAATGATCCCCTCTTCTCCCTCCGCATGCTGTTCTGGGGGGTTCTCCTGACCCTCCCCAGAATCATTGGAGGGTTCAGGGGTAGGGGAGGGGGAAGGGGAAAGCCCTATTGTGCAACCCGAAGTCTTTGGAGAGGGCTTCTCCGCTAATAGAGCTTGTTAGGTGAATCCCACCCAGATTGAGGAGGTGGGTTCTACACCTAAAACCAAAATTCACACACACAAAATTTCCCAAAATGCAGCTGCTAATTGAGGGTTGAGGTGGATTATAAGCAGGAAGCAATAGGAAATTCAAACAATTGTCTCTGGCAAAGTGCAATATTTTTCTCAAAACTTTCCCCTTGCGACCTTAGAAACCAATTCTTGTACAGTCAAACTTTCTCAGCTGAACAAAAAAACAAGAACAAAAACCACACTGCTCATTGCTCCCACTATTTCCAATGGTTGGAAACAAAATATTTAGTAGAACAGCAGTTACAATATAGCAAGCAATTAAAAGTTGGAAATCATTCTTCAACAAATCTTTAAATGAGAAAACATTCTGCATAGGGGGTATTACTCTTTTAAATGGTGCAAAGCATATAATTTCAACAAGGGTGCAATTTCCATAAAGCTCTTGTATTTGTATCCCCCCCCCCCTTATTTCCCCTTTACGGATTGCAGTTAAAATGGATAAACTGCTTATAGAGAAATTCATTTTTATTTTATTTTGCCTTTTTCATGTCAATTACAGAACACTTTGTTAAAATGATTACATAATTTTCGCAGAAGCTTGGTACTGCAGGCTGGAAGAGATAAACCCACTTAAATGTGACTAATGTACTCACAAATGCCTGCCCAGAGCAGAGTTTCTCAGTTAGACATCCCTCACACTATTTTCCAGAACATTCCATAGAATCAGTCCAATTGCCAAAGAGCTCCCCCAAAAGGGGGGGGGGCAAGGGAGCCTCTTTGCCAAAGGATATATCTACAGACTCTTTTTCTTTTTTCTTTGTGCCAAAGCTTAGAGGTCATATAGTCCTAAAACCTTGATTTCCTTAGATCCCTCCTCAACACTTGGTTCCTGTCTTGTGATAAGGTTACACTGAATAGTGCTGGCATCCTTCAAGGTTACTGTTCCAGAAAATATTTGCAAATAATTTGACATGCTGTCAGCTAGCAGCAGTGAACTCATATAATTCAACATACTAATGTGGCTTTTCACGCCTTAAGCTATAAATAAGCTTGATAGTCGAAAGTTTCTGTAATGTTTATTTAATAGCAATCTTTTCTAAATAAATCTTGATTATTCCCTTGCACTTGGATGGAGATCTCCTCCTGATATAACAGTTGTTTCTGACCTCAGGCCTCCTTTTTCCCTGTTCATCTCCCTGAAATAACCTCTTAAAGACATAAGGGGTTGGTTGCTTCTGAATGTTATTATGTGATGGATCTAAGAATGTTAACTAGAGACACCTCCCCAGGACTCTATAATCAATGGCCTCGTCTCCCTTTTTTATTTTTGGAGAGATTGTGTCTATTTAATTCTGTTGCCCCTTTAACCACATCATAAATATTTCACATTACATCTGGAATATATCTAAAATTTGTTCAGTTCTGGCCTGCATTTATTTACAGTTGTTCGGTTCACATGTAAGCTAAACCATGGCTTAGCGTGAACAAGCATACATTTGGGCTCCTGGTGAAGTGGCAGCAGCTGCTTTGCTACTCGTCTAATTGTTTTGTCACTGAATTGAGCTGAGCCATGGTTTGGCTTATCATGTCGTGCAAACCTGGTTCACTGTTTAGCTCTCTCCAGACAAACCACAAGCTTTGACCTATGGACATAGCCAAGATTTATCCAATGGCTTTTTAACTCATTTGCACAAAGTCATTGTAATGCTAGCCACTGGTCAAGCTGCTTGGTAACAATGACCACATATGTCATTGAGAGCTAGTCAATGTCATTAGAAATATTTTATGTAGTGTGTTTCAACAGCAAAACATTTTCAGACAGTTCTAGCAACCCAAGTATCTTGGACTGGGTTTGAATCAGATTTTCAGCTTACTGTGTTGTGTGGATACCTAGCGATCTTCATGCCAATGTTGCCCTGCAAGTCAGCCAGCCAGTGAGATCTGAATATTTTTCAATGCATTTTATAATAAATAATAACCATGCACAAATCTTGTATTATGAAGTATAATGTTAAGGACAATGCACAACAATGCTATTAATTTCTGAGCCCAAATCAAAATGGTGGCTGTGGCTTATATAAGCTTGCCCATTTATTATCTTCCAGAGACACTCTCTTTCATGTTCCACCAACATCTGAATTGAATGTGACTGGGCTAGAGGAGAGGGCCTACTCTTCAGTTGCTCCTAAGCTGTGGAACTCCTTCCAAGGGAGATCTACTTTGCATCTTTTTGGTTGGACTTTTGATGGTGGTCTAAGATTTTTCTCTTTCAACAAGCATTTTGTCTGCTGGGAAGTTTCTTATCTTATTGACATGTTATGCATGGATTGTCATCTGCTGCCTCTCACCATTTCAACTGCAGTTGTTCTGTATTTTATTGCTTTATATATGTAGAAAATTTATAAATAACACAAATCTATTAGAATTATGTCCGGGAGCAGAAAATAGAGTAGTATCTAAGAAGTACACTTCCAGGCAGGAAAAGCTAACCCAAAAGAGTGTTCACAGGAGCCTTTGAATTTTTCCAATATGAGACAAAGCCCAATGTTTAAGGAAATGTGGTACATTATAGGACTGGGTTGGATCTAAATTTGCCAGTCCCATATTCTGCTAATGAACAGAAGGAAGCTTGACTCCTCATCAGTGAAGCAACTTCTTTGTGCTGGGCTCTGCGCAAATATTTGGATTACTAAAGTGAATTTATGAAGCAATTACTTTTAATTCCAGAAGAGGAAATTAAGTACTCATTGATTCTTGATTTATAATCTGGAGCTAAAAGATCATGAAAAAGCAAATATAACTTAATTAAATGTCCTTTGACTTAGCTACTATTGCAGCCTTCACTCATAAAGTAAGTAAAACAACCCATTCTTGGAACATAAATGTATATTGGCTCTTCTAGTTCAGGAAGCAAATAATTTACTGACTGAATATATTCACTAAAGCTAACCCAAGTGAAAGGGTGTTTTATTCTTCTTCCTAGTGGCCTCTGGCACTTAAAGTAAAAGTGGCTGGTATAATTTTAAGAAATTTGCTGTACTCAGAATGGCAGTAGCACTTGCTCTGTAAAAGAGAAAACAAAGGGGTAGTTCCTTTTGTTTCGCCTACCAGGGAAAAACCCCCACAAATATGCTTCTGAAGTAGAATATACAGTGAAAGGAATGAATCTTTATGGTTGCATTCATTGCCGACGCACTTCTGGTTATTCATTCTTGACACAGAACCCATTAACCTGGGAAAATTTAATTGAATTCTATAGTAACGTTGCTATTTTTCCACCTTGAAGAGTAAATAAATTGGAGGAAAAAACACACTGCTTCTAAAGTGTAACACTTCAGCTGATGTATTTGGCCAATTAAGTAGTCAGTGTGACTTCAGTCCTTGTATTACTGAAATAAGAAAGAGTGTGCTGGGCGGGGTGGGTGGGGGAAGAATTGATGAACAAAATACTGCCAGATGAATCACAGAAATAAAATCCATCGTGAAGAGAGGTTTTTAATAAAGCAGACTATTTGTAGGTACGCTCAGTCAATCTTACATTAACTTTTGAGTCAATAATTGGGTTTTATTTCTGCATGAGTAAAGAGATGCATTCAAAACAGTTCTGAACTCACTTGAACTTGGCAAGCACCAGAGTTCCCCCTAGAGACGAGGGTTTTGAAGGGTTTGGCTCTCCACCACGATAGCAGTAATATGTTAAGTAGTTCCACATCATCTTTAAGCAATTGATGAGAACTCTGATGGAGGTTAAGAGAACGAGCTTTGAATTGTGAAAGAAGATTTCCTTACTGAAAGTGTTTGTGTATATGGGGATGTCTCTTATTATCATTTTCCCCAAGCTCTCATTCCCACTGACACACTTTTGTAGATCACAGAAGCACAAAGCCTCTTGGCTGAATCCTCAAACAAGCATGTTATAGACCAGTGATTGGAAACCTGTGGCCCTCCCAATGTCATTGGGCTACAACTTCCATTACCCATGACTATTGATCATGCTATCTGGGGCTGATGAGAGTTGGTATCCATAGGTTTCCCAACCCACACATTGGTGGCTCCAGCCCATATAAACCACAGGGTCAAAACCTACGCTAACGGCAGAAGCTTGGGCTGCCTTGTATAGGTGAAGACATGTATCCAGTGTTGTCATCTAAATAAGGATTATTTTCAAATATCATTAAAAAGCCATAGGAGGGCAGTGCATGTTTATGGCAGAATCTGTGATTCCCATGGGCTTAAAGGCCCACAGTCTTATTTACAGGACAACTGGTGGCTCTACTCCAACAAATTGTACTAGGGATGGGAACAACTGGTGTGGCATCACAGGTTATGACATTAAATTGGCATTGGGCTCAGACCTAGGTGTTCCAGTAGCAGACTGCAGGATCTTAGGATCTGTCAGTTAATATAGGGTTGTAATGTATAGGAAGTGGTTTTTCTCCACTGCCATATGTCCTTTAGGCACAAATGATATTTTCATTCCAAAGGTGTGTGTATAGTAAACCCACAATATGGCTCTTGCTCCCAGCAACTGTTCCTCATGAACATTCCCCTGCATTGCATTATACAAAAACTGGTTGCTATGAAAATTGCTGTGTTGAAAATGGGCAGAGAATGAGACCAGGTGAACAAAAGGCAGCAGAAGTATATACAATTGTGAAATCTCATTTTTTTATTACCATCAAGGGGAACATCTGCAGAAATGTGTAATGTGCAGAACATAAAGGGAAATATGATACATCTTAAAATGACCCTCTCCACCGAGAACATAAGGCTGAATAAATAATTAAACAGTGACACTGCCTTTAAAAGACTTGACAGAAAAAGTAACCATTCCCTTTTATCTGACACACAGAAAAAGAGATCAGCAAGGATGAATGATAAAATATATTGACATCTATTGCTAAGTGTCTTAAGAGAGAAGTATACATTCAGATTGTACCAAGAAGACTATAAAGACCGCCCCTCCAAAAAAAAAAAAAACCAACACAAGAAATAAGTGTGAAGAAGACCTTGTAGAAAGGCAATATTTTGGAGGCTATGTATTGTGCCTTATGATTAACAAAGGGACTGCTAAGAATGAATTTTTGGATTATTAAAAAGGCCAGAATCCTCCCACAACTAATTATTTATTCAGAACCAATTGCTATCATACATCATGCTCCTTGCATTTCTTCTTTGCATTCTCTGGGTTTTCTTTCCTTGGGCCCCATGTGTCTTTTTTCCATTGTATATTCATGATAATTTATGCCCGTAATGCTATTGGGGTGCTTGTACACGATCCTGCTTTTGATACTCTTTGTGCCTGCAAATATTTTGAGGTGGTCACACAGCTTCATTTCCAGTCAGGGCATATCCAATAATTCTTGCTGAGACCCCATAACTTTTCATACTACAAATGTTCTGGTTTATTTTTGTTCTGCTTGGTTGTGTTATTTTCCCTCTGGACAGCAATAACCTGTTAGCATTGGAGAAGCATCTGAGGACAAACCAAAGTAGAATAAATCCTCCACTAATGCAGTAGTATTGTGTCAAGAACATGTTGCAGAACAAGACACCAGCTCAAGGGGTGGGGGGCACTTATTCTACGCAGATCTTACTATTCCTTCTGTTCACATTTCTCTTTTTTCTACAGTCTATGCTCTCTTTTATGGTTCTTCTTTTCAAGTCTGTCTACTTATCTTTCATCTCCTTTTGCTCTATTATTTGCCAATTTGATTCCCTTTGCAGATGATCTCCACCTCATCGTTAAGTTCTTCCTTGCTCCTTCCTTCATCACGATGCCTGAAGTATTCTCAATTGTTAGCCTGCTGTTTGGCTTCCCATGTCTTCAAACTAAAGTCTGTCAGAATAAATGAACTTTATTCTGCTTTTCTGTGCTCATTCTCCTCTTCCTGGGAGCAAATTGAATGTGACAGGGAAGCCACATGTATGTTATGAAAATGTCTGTCCCATATATTGAGCTGAGTTGGAGGGAATGTACACTTCATATTTTTTTAAAAAAACACGAGTACATGGTTGAGGGGAGCAAATTCAGCCCACCCCTCCCATTCCACCTGCAAACACTTTTGCTCACAACACTTATTGCTTTTACTCACTGTTAGTACTTGACTTAGGCTGGTGGCAAACTGCTTTAAGCAGTGCAGTTTCAAAGAGGTAAGGTGAAGGAAGGGACTGCACTAGTAAAACACATGCTCTGCTTGCAGAAAGGTCCAGGTTTAATGCTTGGCATCTCTAGGTGGGCCTGAAATCCCACAGAGCTGCTGCCAGTCAGTGCAGAGAATACTAAGTAAAATGGGCCAATGGTCTGACTCAGCAGAATGCAGTTTCCCTAGAGCCCTGTGTAATGTAGCGGAAGGGGTGAGTTTCACGTTCCTCCATGCAAAACGTAAACTGCCCCTCAGCTGCCCCCTGTCTTTTTTTTTTTTAATATATTTTATTAAGGGTTTTCTTGTTTTACAGTGTAAGTGTAATGCCTCGTATTTTTTCTTTTCCCCGTGTAACATTTTTACAAATCCATTTCATTTGTTGAGGCATTAGGGGGAGAAGAAAAAAGAAAAGAAAAAAAAAAGAAGTAAGGAGGGTGGAAGGAGGGGAGATGGACGGGGTGGGGTGGGGTAGCGGTGTTTCTATTATGCTTAATGTATGTAGTTTGGTGTCAGCGTGCTTGTGTTGTTCACTTGTGTTCCTTTGGTGGTGAGAGAGGTTGGGGTTGGCCTAGGATGTGATTGTTTGTTTGTGATTGGCTGTGGTGATCTTTGTTTTCGTGTGTGAGTGAGGTGGGTGGGTGTTTTGGATCAAGTTAGCCATATTGATTTGTATGCTGTTGGTGGATTATTGTCATTGTCCTGTTGGGCTGTGTATGTGATAAAGGGGAGCCATACCGGGGTGAAGGTGTCTTCTTCTGTTTGTCCCCGTGTCAGTTTCAGTTTGTTAGTTAATTTTTCTAGTAGGGCTGTTTCCCATACTATTTGGTACCATTGGTGCATGCTTACTCCTGACAGGTCTCTCCAGTGTTTGGTTATGGTGTTTCTGGCTGCTGAAAGTAGGTGGGTTATGAGTTCTTTGTGGAGTAAATGGGCATTGTTGTCTTGGAAGATGTTTAGTAGGGCCAATTCTGGGGTGAAGTCTAATACTTGCTTTGTTATTTTACATATTTCTTGCATGGCTGTTGTCCAGAATAGTTGGATTTTGGGACACTCCCACCACATGTGGAGGTATGTGCCTGTGGAGGTGCACCCTCTCCAGCATTTTGGTGAGGTTCCTGGGTGTATTAGCACTAGTTTCCTTGGTGTTAGGTACCACCTGTAGGTGAGTTTCAGTGTGAGTTCTTTTCTTTTCGTTGATATGGATTTAAAGGGGGGTTTAGACCACATTCTGGTCCATTGAGTGGGGTTAATCTCATAGCCTATGTCATTCTCCCATTGTTTTTTGATTGCGTCTAGGGGATTTGCGGGATTTTGGAGTAGCATTTTGTATATTGCGGATACCGTCCCTTTACCATTTCCCTTTGTTGTTAGGAGGAGGTTTTCAAAGGTTGTCAGGGGCCTAGTTGCTGCTGATTTTACTGTTGGGTTGTTTAAGAGGGCATGTAGTTGGTGTTTGCTAGTAATCTGGAGTTTTTCCCTCCATATTCATAGAAACGTTGTTTAGAATATAGAATGCTGATCATTGTTTTGTTAATTTCTAGGGAGTCTAGTTCTCTCCTTTTTTGTTCTATAAGTTTGAGGAGTTTTTTAGATCCTGTTTGTTTGTAGCGTGTTGAGAGGGCTGTGATGTCTTGTTCTATTTTGCTAATTTTTGAGGAGGTTTGTTTTTTAAGGAATGTTTTCTCTTTTATGCAAGCTCCTCTGGTGACCGCTTTCATTGTGTCCCATAGGAGGGGGGTTGTTATATTGTCTATATCGTTTTCCTTGAAGTAGTTTTGGAGGGTTTTTGTGAGACTCTCTCTAATTTGTTTGTTTGTAGTTAGGATGGGGCTGAAGGACCATGATGGGGTGGTTTGTGTTCCTTCTCATATTTTAACGATGACTTTTACTGGGGCGTGATCTGTGATTTTAATGTTACCGATGTTTGTTGATTCCACTGAGGGGATCAGACCCTGTGTGAGTAGAATGCTGTCCAGTCTGGACACTGTATCATGACGTCCCGATTGGAATGTATGGCTGATGTCTCCCGGGTTCTGCTCACTCCAAATGTCGTAGAGACCCCTGTTTTTTAGCATTTTTAGTAACTTGTAAGAGTTCCTAGTTGTTGGGGGTTTCCTTCGGAGGAAGGTTGCCCATGGGGTTGTAGGGTGGATATCTTTCAGGGATATATCTTTCATATTTAGATTGAGGTCCCCTCCTAGGATTGCTTCCCCTTCAGAGAAGGAGAGGAATTTGTTTAGTGTCTTCTGGAAGAATTCTAATTGTTTCCCGTTTGGGGCATATATGGAGCCAATTGTCAGTTTGATTTTACCATCTAGTGTCCCTTTAGCGAAAATGAATCTGGCTTTTTTGTCCCTGAGGACTGTTGTGGCAGTGAAGTTCAGGTCTCTACTGAGTATTATGGCTACACCGCGAGCTTTCCCTGAGCCTCGTGCGACCCACTGCTGACTGAAGCAGGGGTCGCTCAGGAGTTTGCTGCCTTTGGGTGGGTTGTGTATTTCTTGTAGGAAGGTGATGTGTGGTTTCATGGTGTTTATGTATGAGGTGATGCGTTTTCTTTTGATGGGGTTTCCCAGCCCCCTCACGTTTAATGTAATTGCTTTTAGGTTAGCCATCTTGCTTATCTATTATGTGGGGCGATTCCCTGCCAACCCATTCGGGTTGTCTTGTGTCTCTCTCTTTGTGTTGTTTAAAGAACCAGTGGGGTTGCGCTGACCTAGGGTGTGGTGGGTGGGGGGCTAATGGGATTAGAGTAAGATTTGGGTTAAAGAGTAGGGGGTAAGTTGTAGAGAGTTTCCTATATGTAGTCATATAGGTGTTTGTTTGGGGTATTTTGGGCCATCTGGCATTTAGCCGGTTGGTCCTAGGTCTCAGCTGGTGTGGAAGGCCGTGTTCAAGGACAGGCCATCCCCCCTGTTGTTTGCGAGAGGGGGAGATCAGTGAGACAGTGTGAAGTGACTTTGTAACGTCGCTGTCAAGTATAAGGTTCATGAGCAATGTTGCCAATGTTATGAGCAACATTGTTGGTGTGTTGGTGTGTGGGTGTGGGTGCTGGTACGCTCTGGTGCCACCATAGTGCTGGTTGGGTATCAGATTTTAGCCTGATTGTGGGTTGTGTTATTGAGGTTGGAGGAGTTGTTTTTCCTTAGTATGGAGTATGGGAATGTTGAAGGTGTGGGTGGTGGGGAATGTGGTTGAGGTCGTCTGGGCTGGTGTTGGGGTGGGGATTTCTGTGGGGGTGTGGGGCTGGGGGGATGTTGATGGTGTTAAGTAAATCTATGTTTTGGGGGGGGAGAGGGGGAACGGGGGGGAGGAATCACCAGTCCTTCAGTTTGTGGCTTCATTCAGCTGCGGTTGTTGTTGTTGTAGGGTTGTCCATCTGCGATGAATTGGTTTGGTTAATCTTGGTCTGGTTTCTTGTGTCGTATGGCCGGTGGGGTGGTTCTGAGCATGATGCTTGTCTGTATTGGTTTGCGTTGTTGTGCCGCTTCTGTTGTTTCCTTTTCTTCTTCTCTACCGTCGTCCAGTTGTTTGCTGTTGTTTCCTCGTGGTTGGGGCTGTCACTTGGTGGGTTTGTCGGTTGCCATTCCGGTGGGAGGTCGAGTTCAAGGTTCTTTAGTAGTTGTAGGGCCTCAGATATGTTGGTGGCCGTGTGTTGTGTTGTATTAGTTGTTACAATGAGGCGGAAGGGGAAGCCCCATCGGTATTTGATCCCGGCTTGTTGGAGACACTGGGTGAATGGGTGCAGGCTTTTCCTCCGGTTTAGGGTATCCTGGGATAGGTCCTGTAGGGCCAGAATGGGGGTTTCTCCATATCGAAGGTTGGTTGAGTTTCTGAGGTTGTTCCATACCTCTTCCTTCTTTTTGTAGCGCGTGAAGCATACAATGATGTCTCTTGGGGGGGGGCGCTGGGTTTTGGCATGGGTTTTAGGGCTCTCTGAGCCCTCTCCAAGTCATCTGCCTCAAGTTTCAGGCCTGGGATTGTGTTTTTCAGCCAGCGTATAATTAGGTCTGCTGGGCTTTTCTCCTCTGTTTTTTCAGGAAAGTTGCGGAAGCGGATGTTACAGCGTCTATTGCGATCTTCAAGGTCGGCTTGCTTAAATTTCATCTCTCTGTGTTCTGCTTCCATTTTTTTTTTTTTTATATAATAATTTTTATTATTTTTCCACACAGATAATAAACAGCAATATAACACAATATAACTTCATACTCATCGGTTCATAACCTTTTTTCTTTGACTTCCCCATACCTCCCCATCCCTGCATCCTTGTTTAATAATTCTTTAGCAACCCTTAAGTCCATTGTCTTAATTCCTTTTCGTAAGTATTTCTTGAGGTTTTTTTTTTGTTTACTGCTGCAATTCTTTACTTCTTACCCCCTGACATCTTAACATTCCTCAATTTTACAATTATTTTTAAGATATATTTTAAAATTCTTCCAGTCCTCTTCCACTGTCTCTTTCCCCTGGTCCCGGATTCTGCCCGTCATCTCGGCCAGTCCCATAAAGTCAATCACCTTTGTTTGCCATTCTTCCAGAGTAGGTAATTCTTGCGTCTTCCAATACTTTGCCAGTAGAATTCTTGCTGCTGTAGTGGCATACATAAAAAAAGTCCTATCCTTTCTTAACACCACTTGGCCCACCATACCCAAAAGGAAAGCCTCTGGTTTCTTAGGAAAAGTCCACTTAAGGACCTTCTTAATTTCATTATAGATCATTTCCCAGAAAGCTTTAACCTTTGGGCAGGTCCACCAAAGGTGGTAGAAAGTGCCTTCAGTCTCATTACATTTCCAACACTTATTATTAGGCAAATGATAAATCTTTGCTAGCTTGACTGGGGTCATGTACCACCGGTAGATCATTTTCATAATATTTTCTTTTAAAGCATTACATGCAGTAAATTTAATACCGGTGGTCCATAATTGTTCCCAGTCAGCAAACATAATATCATGACCTATATCTTGTGCCCATTTGATCATAGCTGATTTCACCGTTTCATCCTGTGTATTCCATTTTAACAGCAAGTTATACATTCTTGATAAATTCTTAGTATTGGGTTCCAACAATTCTGTTTCTAATTTTGACTTCTCTTTCTGAAATCCTATTTTCCTGTCCTGTTTAAACGTCTCATTTATCTGATAGTAATGCAACCAATCTCGAACCTTAGGTTTTAGTTTCTCATAACTCTGAAGTTTCACCCTTTCACCATCGTAATCTATGATCTCATGATATTTTGGCCATTTAGAATCCATATTAAGCTTTTTTACTTCCCTAGCTTCCATTGGTGACACCCACCTAGGGGTTTTACTTTCCAACAAGTCTTTGTATCTAATCCAAACGTTGTACAATGCTTTCCTTACAATATGGTTTTTAAAACTTTTATACACCTTTACCTTGTCATACCATAAATATGCGTGCCAACCAAAACTGTTGTCATACCCTTCCAGATCCAAAATGTCAGTATTCTCAAGAAGTAGCCAGTGTTTCAACCAGCAGAAAGCTGCTGATTCATAATAAAGTCTTAAGTCCGGCAGGGCAAACCCCCCTCTATCCTTTGCATCAGTTAAAATCTTAAATTTAATTCTGGGCTTTTTGCCCTGCCAGACAAATTTTGATATGTCTTTCTGCCACTTCTTGAAACAGTCCATCTTGTCCACAATCTGCAACGTCTGGAATAAAAACAGCATTCTAGGCAATACATTCATCTTAATAGTAGCGATTCGGCCTAACAAGGAAAGTTTCAGCCTTGACCATATTTCCAGATCCTTTTTAACTTCTGACCAACATTTTTCATAATTATCCTTAAATAAGTTCACATTCTTGGATGTTAAGTTTACCCCCAGGTATTTTACCCTTTTTGTAATTTCCAAACCTGTTTCATTCTGAAAACTCTCTCTTTCTTCCATTGTTAAATTTTTTTCCAACACTTTCGTTTTTTGTCTATTCAATTTAAAACCTGCTACTCGACCAAATGTTTCAATTAGTTCTAATACTCTTTTAGTACTAGTGTCTGGCTGTTGCAAAGTCAATACTAGGTCATCTGCAAATGCTCTTAATTTATAATGTCTAACTCCGACCTGAACTCCTTTAACCAACTGGTCCTTTCTAATCATGTTTAACAAAACCTCCAGGACCGATATAAAAAGCAAAGGGGATATTGGGCAGCCCTGTCGTGTACCTTTTTCTATAGGTATTTCTTCTGTTACCACGTTATTTACAATTAATTTGGCCTTTTGTTGAGAGTATATTGCACCTATACCGTTTTCAAAACCTTGTCCTACCCCCATCCCTTGGAGATTCTTTTTCATAAAAGTCCAACAAATGTTGTCAAAGGCTTTCTCCGCGTCCACAAAAATCAAAACTGCTTTCCTATTAATGTCAACGTCCAGCAGCTCCAAAATGTCTATAATGTTCCTCACATTGTCTGACATATGTCTACCTGGGAGAAAGCCTGTTTGGTCCTTATGAATCTCATCTGCCAACACTCTTTTCAATCTTTTTGCCAAAATGTCTGCAAAAATTTTGTAATCCACATTGAGTAAAGATATAGGGCGGTAGTTTTTAACTTGGTTCTTCTCAGTCTCTATTTTCGGTATAAGTGAGATGAAAGCCTCTTTCCACGATTCAGGTGCCTTTTTCCCCTTCAAAATTTCATTGCAAACTTCCTTCAATGGTTGTATCAGCCATTCTTTCAGCATTTTGTAGTATTTGGCCGTCAGGCCATCTGGTCCTGGTGATTTTCCCAATTTCATATTTTGAATGGCACCCTCTATTTCTTGTTCTGTTATTTCCTCGTTTAAGATCCTTTTACTTTGTTCTGAGATTTTTGGTAAGCCGTATTTTCTAATGAATTCTTCTATTTCTTGCTCGTTGGTTGGCCCTTGTGCATACAATTTCTTAAAAAAGCTTTGAAAACAATTGTTGATCTCGTTGGGTTTGTGGATAATCTTTCCATCCATTTCTAAACTTGTTACCGTATTCATTTTCTGCCTTTTTTTCAATTGCCATGACAGAAGTTTCCCACATTTATCCGCTGATTCAAAAGTTTTTTGTCTCATTTGCTTTATCTTCCATTCTATTTGTTGGTTCATGAGTTCCATGTATTGCATCTGATGAAACTTTATTTCTCTCAAAATCTCATGAGACTTTGGTTTGGACCTCAACTTCTTCTCTCCTTCTTTTATTTTTTCTAGAATTTTTTCCTTCTTTTCATTTTGTTGCTTCCTCTTAATAGAATTTTGTTGAATTAGGAAACCTCGCATCACGGCTTTGCTTGCGTCCCAAACTATTCTTTTTTCCACATGTTTTCCTGTTGATCTCAAAGTAATCTTTTAATGTTTTAAGGGCCTTCTTATGGATCTCTTCGTCCTTGAATAGGGTGTCATTCATTCTCCATCTAAAGGAACCAGTTGTTGTTAGTTTCATCTCCATCTTGACCGCATTATGGTCGGAGCACGTTTTTGGGCAGATTTCTACTTTTTTTGTTCTTGACGCCAGACTGCTAGAAATCCAAATTTGGTCTATTCTTGTCCATGTCATTTTTGCTTCTGAGAAGAAAGTTCCCTCTCTCTCTAAAGGATTCTTTGTTCTCCAAATGTCAATCAAGTCCATTGTTTCAGTCATTTCAAAAAAGATCTTTGGTAGTCTCCCTTCTTTCGAGATCACTTGTCTCTGTGCTTTGTCCATGTTTGTTGAGACAACTCCGTTCATATCTCCCATCATTAGGATTTTATAATCTAAAAAGTCAACTAATGTCTCATGCAACTTCCTAAAAAATTCAGCCTTCCCTTCATTTGGGGCATAAACTCCCACAATTAATATCTTTTCTCCTTGAATTTGTATTTCAATTGCCAGGTATCTTCCTTGTTCATCTTTAAATATTAATTTTGGAGCCAACTTTTCCTTTACATAGATCACCACACCTCTTTTCTTTACTTTGTCTGATGAGATGAATTCTTGACCGAGTCTCTTATTTATTAATAATTTCCTGTGTATCCTGGCAATATGGGTTTCTTGCAAACATATTATGTCTAATTGTTCTTTCTTCAAAATGTGAAAAACCTGTCTTCTTTTCCGAGGAAGGTTCAAACCATTACAGTTCCAACTAAGGAGTTGCAGAGACATTTTGTATTTAGGTAGCTGTTCCTCCAACTGCTCCAAGCTTCTGCTCTTCCTCCGATGGTGGTAGTGAAAGTCCAAATGACAAATTTGCTATATCGGGTGGTTCCCTCTCCTCCACGGTTCCTTTCTGCAGATCCTCCAGATACTTCTCTAGAAATAGTTCTTTGTCCTGAATTGTTTTTATTTTAATCTTCCTTCCATTAAAGTTAAAGGACAATCCTTGTGGAAATTCCCATCTGAATGGTATAGTGTTTTTCTTCAGCAGGTCTACTAAACTCTTGTAATATGTTCTCACCTCTAAAATGTATTTAGGAATGTCCTTAAAAATCTGTATCTGACAATTTTGGATCACCAATGCCTTTTGATAATGCAAATTCAATATTCTATCTCTTTCTTCTTTTGATCTCAATGTAATTAAGCAGTCCCTTGGTTTTTTGTCCTGCCTTCTACCCAGTCGAAAGGCTGATATTATCTCAAGTTCCTCATCTTCCTCCCATTCCTCCCGCCAAAAAGTTATGATGTTCTCTGTGAGAAATTTCACAAGGTTGTCCCCTTCCCCTTCAGGCACCAATCTAAATTTTAAATTCTTCTCTTTACGTTGAAGTTCCAGTAAGGAGAGGGCTGCATCATGCTCATTCACTTTTTTAATAATAGGCCCAAATTTTTCCCTTGTCTCTTCAGCCGTTATTTTTGCACTTTCTGCAATCTTTCGTGTTTCTGAACTTTCCTGAATTAATCTATTTATAGAATCTGTGTTCGATGCAACACTAGCCGTATTCACATCCAACCTTGTTGTCAACTCTGTTAATTTTTTAGAATTCTCTGTCGAAAGTTTTGTCAATGCTTCCAGGGATTGATTTATTTTAAGTAGAGCCTGAGTCATAGGATCCATAGAAGCTGGTGTTTTTTCCTGCACAGCTGCAGTTCCTGATATAGAGGCCCTTTTCTTGTGAGATTGTTTTGCTTTCTGCCTTGTTACTATCTTTTCTGTAGGGGCACTCATATCCTCAAGGTCGTTTTCACAGAGTTGATTCCCAAGTGGAAAATCCCACTGTTACTTTTTCAAGTGCAACAGTTTCAGATAGAGCCCTCTAGAGGGAGCATTCAATTGTATCCAAATGGCAGAGATGAAGAAAACAAAGAAGCAAGGGAGTATAACAGTAGCCAAAAGTTTCCAATGTCCAAATTGTAATGTCTCTATTTTTCTATGTGGCCAAAATGCAGCAAAGTACATCTAAGGTCCGATAACTTTTTTGCAAACAAGTCCCCACTTCTCAAAGTTTGACAGTCCACATCCCGGTGTCTTGTTTGGGCAGCCCGACCCCAGGGGATTTGGCAATGGAAGGTCTTAATTTTCCATTAATTTTCCAGCAGATTAACAACGTTCCAATCCCTTCCCCCCTTCTCCTGCCAATCTGGGGGGAGGTTTTAAGTCCGATGTCAGTTTGACAGCTTAAAAAAATTAGAAAGGTTCCCTTTAAGTGCAGCTTGATTTTCGTTGCTTTATTCCTTCTGCAGTTCCGGGGAGGCAGACTTCCTTAATTTTTGCCTTTCCCGTTTTCAGCCAATTTTTTTTTTTTAAAGTCCCGTTACTTTTCCAATCTTACTCACGGGTGTTGTGGTCAAATTCCAATTGCAGGAAGGAATCGGCGCTCTCCGCTCATGGCGACGCGGCTTCACTCCGCTAGCTGGGTGACGACTCTCAGCACCGCGCTTACCCCGATGCCGCTCAGAAGCCTTTAAAAAGGCTCCCTCACAGTACCGGGGGGCGCAAAGGGTGCCCACCGAATCTCCTTTGTTCACAGGCTCCGCGCCTGTGATTTTAGGGGTCCCCCGCTTGCCGTAGCGGGTAAGACCCGAACTAACGGAGCAGTCCTGCCTCGGAGCTCGAGGCTCGGACCGCCATTAAGCGCTGGCGCCGACCGGAAGTCTCTCTGTGTTCTGCTTCCATTTGGTTTACCAGTTCGTCCAGTTTCTTGTTCACACGTGCGTTCTCCTACCGGTATTGCTCTATTATTCTTTCTTGCATTTGGTTCTTGTTCTCTAGATCTTCCACTTTGGAGGTTAGATTGTTGATTAGTGCCTGCATGGGAGCCATTGTGGCCTTCAGTGTTTCTTCTAATCGTGCTTCTAATCTTGCTTCCATTTCCCTCAGATCTCGTTTCGTTACTGGGTGGTCGTCATCTTGAAGGGGAGTTACGGTATTGGCATTGTTTGCCATCTCCCTGGTTGGTGTCATCTCAGTCTCCCTAATGGTTTTGGTTTGAGGTTGGCTTGGCATCCTCTTGGAGTAGGGCGTGTGGTGGTTAGGAGTTGTGGCAGTGGTGATTCCTGGGTATTGTTGGGTTGCTGGGCTGATCAGGCGTTGCCGGTGGCTTTTACAGAGCGTTTGGATTAGGTGGTCATTTGTGTCACTTCTAGCCTGTGTTTTAAGAACTTGTCTAGAGTTTCTGTGGTTGCCTCAGCGTTGCCGCCAAAGCGGGGGCAGGTAAGTAGAGATGGGTAGACTAACGGACAGACAGTTCATATAAAGGGGGGGTTAGCAGGTAGAGATGCAAGAGATTAGAGGGGTGGGGCCAGGGAAAATATGTGTTTAGGAGGGGGTTGTATATACCCAAAAAGGGTATTGGGGTCCGGTTAAGGTGGAGGTTGGGGTTGGGGGTGCGCTCAGAAACAGAGACAGACAAATAGGCTATATGTAAAGGGTGGAGGGAGAAAAAGGAAGAAGAAGAAAGAAAGAAGAAGGGGGGAGGCGGGGGGGGAGAGGGGAGATTGGAGTAAAAGAGAAGAGAGAGAGAGAGACAAAAAGAGAGTTGAAAGAGAGAGGAGAGATAGTACAGTAATATCGGCGGTATTAGATTGCCGCAGTAGTTTTAGCTATAGTATGAGGGGGGCAAAGTAGGATATGGTGATATGAATGTGTGTATGTGTTTCCTTTAGGGGAAGGGGGGGGATGGAGAGAGGGAGGAGGAAGAGAAAAGGAGAGGAGGAGGGGGAAGGGTGGGAAAAGGAGGGAGAAGAAAAGAGAGGGGGAGAGAAGGGAGGGGGGGAGGGAGGGTGAGCTGTGGCAATGGTATGGGGGGGAGTCTTATTTTAAAAGAGGGGGTGGGGGGAAAGGGCTCCCCCCTCAAAAACAAGCTGACGAACAGGCTAAAAAGGGGGTGTTGATTTTAAAAGATAAAGGGGATAGAGAACAAAATTGGGGATGGAGAAAGGTGGGATAAAAGGAAAAAATAAAGGGGGTGAAGGGAGAGAGAGAGGAGAGAAAAAAGGGAGAGAAAAATAAACGGGGGGGGGGAGTATCAATAGCAATAGCAGTGATATGGAGGAAATTTTTGTTTAAAAAGAGAGTGGTGGTCGTGGATGGGGGTGAAAGATCCCCCCCTCAAGAACAACCTAACAAATAGAATAGAAATAGAAATAGAATAGAGGGGGGGGATTGTGTTTTTTTTTAATATATATATATATAAAACCTATTTCCCCCTAATTATTATTATTATTTTCTGTTTGAAAAAAGTAAGGGTGGCTGCTGCAGCAGTGGCCCCTTTTTTAAAAAGAAAAATGATCAAAGTAGGTATATGGGGGGGGGGGGGATAAAAAAAGGACTTTTTTTAAAACAAAAAAAAGGGAGAGGGGGAGGAAGGGGTTAAAAAAGGATATATATTTTTTAAAAAAGGGGGGGGGAAGAGGGTAGTTTCTTCCTTTCTGCGATCTCCTTTGTCATGCGGTATTCCTGTTTTCTGGAGGGGTAGGCTCCCGTCGGCTCAGCCACGTGTTTCTTCGGAGCCTGTTTTTTCGGAGCCGTGCTCACCTACCTCTCCTCTTCTTTCCCGTCAGCAGAAATGGGGGGCAGCAGCGGTAAAGTTGGGGCTCTTTTTTCTTTCTTTCCTTTTCTCCTTCTTTCCCCCTTTTCTCTTCTTTTTCTCCCTCTCTGCGTTGGCTGCACTGTCCTCCTGGTTTTGGAGCTCCTCTTAGCTGTTGGGGGGGGTGGTCGGGTGCCTTTCCGGGTGCCTTTCCGGCTCAATCTCAGTCCTGGGGGGGTGTTTTGGCTCCTTTGATGGACCCCCGGGCACCTCCAATTCCTCTCTGCTGGCAGTGCTGGCGGCAGCAGTCCTGGGAGTCCGGGAGTCGGCCAGACAGAGCCTTTTACTCTGGCTGGCTTCAGGAGCTCTTTTCTGCTGTTGCAGCCGCCATGCTGCCTCGCCGGAAGTCCCTGCCCCCTGTCTTATATGTGAAGAGAGCAGACATGTAAGCTACTGCTCTGACATTTCTGGATTGGCCTTCACTTTCTCCTCTACTAGATACCCTATCGTTTCTCCCATCCCTGTGTTATCCTTAATTCTTATTTCTTTCTCTCCATACATTCATGCAATTGGCTTCATATTGCTACCTGCTTTATAACACCTATATAACTTGCCCTTTTCTCTCTTCCCGCCTCAGCCCCTCCACCTTCTGATTCAACTGAAGCTCTTGTTCAGTCTCTCATTATTTCTCATAAATTGCCTATTGCAACATTCTCTTATTTCGTTTTCCTTCCTCCTCCTGTCCTGACTCTTTCAGCTCACAATCCATTACATTTATCATAATGGTTATGTTGCTCTTTTCTGTTCCCTCTGTGCGCTTCCTTTTTCTTCTTCTAGAGGGGTAGCCGTGTTTGCCTGTTGCAGTAAAAACAGTAAGGAGTCTTGGGAGACCTTAAAGACTAACACATGTATTGTGTCACAAGCTTCCATGGACAAAAAAACACTTCTAATGCATCCAGTGAAGTCAACTGTAGTCCACGGAAGCTTATGCCGTAAGCTTCAAGGAGACGAGTCTTTGCTCCTTTCCCTCTTATTTTTTATTTTAACTCTTTGTTGATGCAACAGCTAGAGGTAATGTTTTCAAAACTATGCACAAGCATTTCATAACATTGGTAATGGCCAAGGCTCCTATAGAAACAGACAAGCATTGGTGGTACTAAACTCCATTTTCGTTGCAGGGATAGTGGACAAAAGTCTGGAGCATAGTGCCAGTTGAAAAATATGTGGAATTGAATGGAATGTGTAGGGGAGCCAAATATAAGGGAGGGGTTCAGCTAAATAGTCCCACTAGTGGAAGCTCACTTCTGCTAGTGCCACCTCCATAGTCGCCTATGACTGTACTTAACCGTCCAGGGGTCATTTACCTTACCTACCTAGTGCCATGAGGTTTTCCCTCCACACCTGCTGAAATTGGCTTGCAGGGGGTGGTGTTGGGATAAGTCCCAGAACACTGCGTGGGGGAGGGAGGTGTCATTCTGTCAGGCAGGTTGAAAAGCTTGTGCTGATAGAATGCACCCACCATTAATCTGGGAGTTTGGGGCATTCTGGGAAATTCAAATGGTGACTAAACCCAACTGCCTGGTGCTACTTGGAATACCGGACCAGGGAATGTTTTTAAAGAGAGGTGGCTAGCGGTTTGCTGCATTAGCAGTGGGTTTGCTAGGACACCGGGGTCCCAGGAAGTTGCCCCAGAATCCCAGCAGCTGATATTGACACTCATCCCAATGTGCATATGAAGATACTGTTGATGGCAAGGAAAAGTAGGTTATAAAAAGAGAAATTCCTGGACGTTGTTGTTGTTTAAAAAATACTGGTGGAATTTCATAGGCAAAGAAATCTTATGAAGGTAAAATACAATTGTATGGTAACAGGGTAACACAGAAAAGTAACGTTTTGGTTACCATGTACAACAAATCTGCAGATATATTTAGAAACAGCACCACACATAAATAAATAAATAAATGCCTACACTTTCAAGCCACAATTTAATCGATGTTTACATGAAGCTATGTTGTGGTTTTCTTCTTTTTCTTTTGTGGAATATGATCCTTTAATAAACCTATAGCAATTCTGCAGCAAGAGTTCTCCCACAAAGAAACCCTGATAGTGGCCAAGGAATTCCAATTCCACAGCAGAGTTCAAGGCTGGGGGTAAGTCAGTGAGATAACAAGCGGCCATCTTAAGTAAGCTATCATCACATACGACTTGAGATCAATCTCAATGATTCTTTGCGTGACGATTTTGCCTGAGGGCAAGGCAATGAAAAGTGCTGAAAGATGTTTGCTTACCGAAGTGAATCTGACATGGCAACAAGTGTGGGGGAAGAGGATATCAATAAAAAGAAGCCTCAGATGATGCCTCTGGATTATGTGCTCATAACAAAAAGCTCAGACACACACCAAAAGCTGCACTCGTTTCTCTTGTTTCCAATGGAGATTGGCAGCACTCATGGCAGTATTTCACAATGAAATAGTTCTGCTTCTGCAAATATGTACTGGACAGTGTGTGTGTGTGGGGGGGAACTGTAGGTAATACATGAATATGTTTCCAATTCTTTGAATTTAAGGGGTCCATCAATAACATTTTGTCCAAGTTGTCAAGTTTACTCCAAGAGCTGACAATATATATAAATAAATGCATCAAAAGCTATATTGGGTAGTAATTACGGTAGGCAATGTTGAATGTACTGCCAACAAAACACACACACACACACACACACACACACACACACACTTCAATATTTCAGTAAAGTCTAGCACCATATCCTATAGGAAGCATGGATGCCCAATCACTTCTGCCGAGAGATGAGCTGTTTCTGGCCTTGAACCATTTCCCCCCTAGCCAGTTATTACAAGAACACTGTAACTCTAGGAACTGGTGCCTGAGTTTGCTTCTTCTTCCTTCCTCCCCACCCCTTTTTTTCTTTTGTGCTATGTCTTTTAGATGGTGAAGCTAAGATATCTTGGGGTTTTTTTAAATGGATATTTAAGCTTTTCTGTGAGACTTTTCCCAGGGAGGGAGTGCCTTAAATAAATAAATACATAATACTCTAGCCAAGACGGGATTATGAAGATTAAATGACCAGACTGTGGATTTAGAAGCAGATTTGATGATCAACAAAATGGATCACCAGAGGCAGGGAGCACATTCAGGTCCTATATCCCTGTCCCAAAGTGGGGGCCTGAACTTCTTTCCTTCCAAAAAAACAGAAAAGCAGCCCAAGGGGTAAAGTGCTGTTTGGGCAGGTATTGTTGCCATTAGAGAAAAAACCTGCCTTTGCACCAAAGTTGGCTTGGTCCTAACTGACAAGGATCCCCTACTAGCAGGCTGTAAAGTGCCTCTGCAGGGTTCTTGAAAATATACAAATCTCATTTTCCCATATGCCCTGACCATCAAAAACGTTATGTCTGAACCAGCACGGTTTCTACTACAGCTTCTCCAAGCATTAATCCAGTTTCAGAGGACCGTAAAATGTTAACTGCTGCCAGAAATATCAAATAGTCCATCACTGGTTTTGCACCACAAACTATGTAAGATATCAAGCCTGCTAGATACGCTGCAGGAAGCCCATTGATTTTCTTTATGAACGGCATCTGCAAACAGTGCAGAATTCACTTGTTTATCAAACACTAGAAAACACTGGTAAAGACGATGCTTGTGATCAACCATATAAAGAAATTCTTTCTGTGAAAGAGGAGAATGGCACCAATATTGGTGTGGATAGGAAGAGCTAGCACAGAAGTGACAGTAATTGGCACTGCTTAGTTGAGAAATAGGCATGTAACTCAAGATGTGATCTCAGATCGAGGTGGTGCAGTGATCAGTAGCTGTGTTCAAGCACAGAAGCCAGCAAATGAGATTTTGTTGCATCCCAATAACCGATAGTCTTACAGGCTGCAGTCCCCCTTGGATCAATACTTTTATCTCTATCAAGGTACTCTACATTTGTTTTGTTGTGCCTCTAACATCTCTGGATATGCTGTTGTTTTACACAAACAGACTTGGCCTGGTTATTCTGTTATAACAACACAGCCTTTGAAAAAGCCAGCTATTATATCGATCATGTCTAAATATTTACCTGCTCTTCAGCTAATCAATTTATTTGACTCTGAGCCACTGTGGGCTGCTTATTGCATATCATACAATTAGTTGTATGGCCCTGCAATGGCTGATATGCCTTGCTCAGTAAAGCCATTGACATTCCAAGGTGCCAAGGTTCACATTCGCTTCAGCACATCTGGTAAAAGGGCTATTTGCATGAGCTGAATTATCTTCAGGTTCAGCTTTTGTTGGGAAAGCTGCCTTTTCGTGATGGTGGTGGTGGGAAGAGACAGAACATGCTCATGAAAAACCAGGGATGTGTGAGGATTTTGTTCATGCTGTACAAATCATACATTTAAAGCACACCCATCCCCAAGAAACTGGGTTGAGGGTTTGAGAGCTTTGTTTTTGGTTCCAGCACATTCCCTGTGAAAATCCATTCTTTATCACTGAATCTGAGCAAATAGTGATGTGGAGAAAACCTGAATTGCCATTTGTTCTGATTTAGCGATAAAGAGTGTGTTTTCACGGGGAAAGCCAAAAAATAAAATAAGAAGTGCTCTGACACAGAGCTTTATAGTGCAGACCTCTGCCTAGAAAGAAGGGGAAGAAAAGTATGTGTGGATGAGCTGAATGAAGTGGTTTGATTCACATTTTCAGGACCAATACATAGAGTGGAACAGAGTATTCATGGAGCAACTATGGTAGGGGTAGTCAACATGGTGCCCATCTCTACTGTCAGGGGCAGTATGTTCTTGAATACCAATTGCTGAGTATCATAGTGCAGAAAAAGTGGATAAACAATTTACCTCCCTTTCGTAATACTAGAACTCAGGGATATCCAGTGAAGCTGAATGTTTTGACATTTAGGACAGGCAAAAAATAAACACAGTACAGTTAAACTATGGAATTTGCTCCCACAACAGGTAGTGATGGTCACAAACTTGGATGACTTTAAAAAACAATGAGGCAAATTCATGAAGCATAACATTATAAATGGCTGCTAGCCCATATTATGCTAAGCTCTGCCTGCATGACTGGAGGCAGTATGGCTCTGAATACCAGTTGCTGTGAATCACGAGTAGGGAGAGCATGGTTACACTCATGTCCTGCTTTTGGACTTCCCATAGGCATCTGTCTGGTTGTTCACCGTAAGAACAGAATACTGGACTGGATGAGCCTTAAAGGTAAAGGTAAAGGGACCCCTGACCATTAGGTCCAGTCGTGGCCGACTCTGGGGTTGCGGTGCTCATCTAGCTTTACTGGCCGAGGGAGCCGGTGTACAGCTTCTGGGTCATGTGGCCAGCATGACTAAGCCGCTTCTGGCGAACCAGAGCAGCACACGGAAACACCATTTACCTTCCCGCCGGAGTGGTACCTATTTATCTACTTGCACTTTGACGTGCTTTCGAACTGCTAGGTTGGCAGGAGCAGGGACCGAGCAACGGGAGCTCACCCAGTCGCGGGGATTCGAACCGCTGACCTTCTGATCGGCAAGTCCTAGGCTCTGTGGTTTAACCCACAGCGCCACCTGCATCCTAGGCCTACCCAAATATTAAAAATGCTTTGTTTATGAGGCATGCATGATCTGTTATCATGCCCCTGATAAAACCATATTTCAAAGGTGTTCATGGATACAATTTAAATCTGCACAACATTTTTTTAAAGCAACATTCTGAATTCATGTATTTCCACCTTTAAAGGGATATTTAATTGGTGAATGCACATATACATTCACTTTGGCCAATGTGGTACTAATCGTTATTTTAAAAATATCTAATTTCAGCAATAGGTGGTAGGTGCACTATGATTCCACTGACCTAAAATGTGAGGCCCATACTTTCTTCTGAGAGAGAAAGAGCACTCCGAGAAAAGCAAGTTTAGTCTCACATGCCTCTACCAATCTGCTAAATTAGGGTTCCATAGGGACAGAATATGAGAACCTCAGATGCAGCTGTCTCCTGCCTAGCTTGTTTGTAGACTTTGCAAAACTTTGTAGGAACAAATATCCACACATCTGTACAAATTAGAACTGCTCGGTTAACATGTTTCAGATGTCAGTTTTAAACTACCTCCCCCCCTTCCATCTCACTCTCCACGTTAAAGTTCATAAAACATATTGAAGGAGAGTTACTCATTTCCCCCCCAAACATCAGGGATTGTTGCAGAACCTGGAGGAGGATAATGTCTTCTTGGGCATTACAGAGAAACCAAAATCTAAGTTGACCTGGGCTATTGTGTTAGATAAAATGAAACTGTGGTAATCTCCTGCTTCTTTAGAGAGTCAATAGTGGAGGGCTTTCCTGGAAAAACAAACTATGTTTGATATTGGAAAAAAGGCTAGAGAGCAACAAGGTACAATGGAAAGACAAGAATCTGAGTTACAATGTTTCAAACACATCAGAGTCCCACCAAAATGGTTAATTGACAAAGATGCATGAAATACCTGATTTAGGTAGTTAGTGTATCTTTGCAATGAACAAAATCTTAAGAGCAATCCTGTCAGTTACAGTAGCTTTGTCAGTTAGAGAAGTTTAAGTTCAGTTGATTGATCTTGTACACATAAGGTTTGCCTGCTTATTAGTAAAATGTATGTTCTGAATTCTAAATAACTACCTTGAATTTGGAACTTCTTCTAGAAGACAACACAGCCTCTAAATGCAAACTGAACGGAATTTCCCCCCTGCCCCAAGTTGATGGGTTCATTAGCAATAGGAATGAATAAACCTCCCACAAAAACATAAATCTCAGCTTGTCCCTTGTCATCTAACAGTATGGACTGGAATCCCAAATTAACTGGAAAGAAACCCCACTGAACTCAGTGGGACTTACTTTGGACGAGATATGTATAGGATTGCCCTGTTACCTCATTAAACGGAGCTGATTACATTTATGGCAATGAAATGCTAATGCAATACTTGAACATGTCTCAGAACTAACAGCTGTGTCATGATCCTTTTTAATCTTTCCAGAAGGTTCTTTGTGATAAGAGCAAGAGATACAGCCAGCCTTTTGTTTCCCGAGCAAAACTGCTCCTAATCTCCAAGGCATTCTGCAAATTATTGGGGAATATATGGCAGCCACTCCCTTTGCCTACTAAGTCCCTAAATCACTAATATTTATTAACTCAATATTCCATAAAATACTTGGAAACACCTTGGGAGTACCTTTTTAATTCTCTTCCACATTATTATGCACACTGCGCAAGGACTGCAGTTCATAGCTCTCCCTATCAGACACTAGATATATCAAATTACTCACGGAGTCGGATTTAATACGGTTATCATTGGACTATGATAGACTGGCTGACATGAAAAGAGTACTACATGTCAACTGCAAATGGGCAAAGCAATCCAAAGCTCTCTGTTATGTTCTCTTCCCCACCACCTTTCAGTTAACAAGTCTGCTGCCAGCTATTTCTATTTTCTTTCTAACGTTCTAGAAAGCACAGGACCAAACCTGCTTTTGTAACTAAATAAATCAAGCATTGCCTTCCTTCTCTTTGCTGGTCATGGTACTGTTATAGCTTCCAGACTTCTTGGCCCACTGTTGTAGTGCCCAACTAGGGTACGCAGTAAAATAGGCAACTCGTGTTTTCCTCAGGACGGGGTGCAGACACTTTGGCCCTCCAGATGTTGCTGAACAACACTAAGGTCTATCATTCCTGGTCATTGGCCATGCTTGCTGGAGCTGATGGGACTTGTAGTTTATCAGCTTCTGGAAGGCCGAAGGTCACCCAGCAGCTGCATGGTCACCCAAGGTCACCCAGAAGCTGCATGTGGAGGAGTGGAGACGTGAACCCGGTTCCCCAGGTTACGAGACTACCACTCTTAACCACTACACCACACTGGCTCTCAATTAAGGTTATCTATTAATAAAAGGTATTGATATACCACCATCTTGTGAAATATTAGGGTGGTGCACAACATAATGTACACAATTAAAACATAAAATACCATCAAAGTTTGTGGACATTTTAATATATTGGTGCTAACATCCCAAGTTCACAGTCTTAATAATCCTAAAAGCAGTTGTGCAAAAAAACAAAAAACAAACCATCTGTCTGTTGCTGACCAGTGTCACAGGTTTCAAAGTCCTCTCTCTTTCCAGCAGTTTTCAGTCAATGGCTCAATGTGATTTACTGTGTTAGGCTGCAGGCAGAAAGCTAATGAAAAGCTGCAGTAGTGCCATTCTGCCTGCCCTGCTGCCCTGGCCGTGCTTCTGAACAATTTGGCTTTTCGTTTACCTGCTTGGAAAATATGCTTGATTATCTTTACTTTAGAAAACAGTGCATGATTCACATGCTTTTACATAATTGTCAATATATTATGTGATGTTTGGTGCCTATTTCTCACATATTTCCAAGGCATCATTTATAATTGTACATTCATGATTTGTGCTCATGGAGCAGCTACAGTACATATGATCCTGCATTCAATATTGTTTGTGACTGGAAAAGTTTGGGGGTGGACATACTGCTTTGTTTCAAATCAGTGAGTGCTTCACTACTTCAAGCTGAAATCCTATAACTTTTTATACCACCCATGTTCCAGTTTATTTTTTGTCCCACTATAATGCAGGCAATAGCACAGCAATAGCACAATAACCTTGGGGAAGCATCAAAGAACAGCTAATAAATCAGAATGGTGTGTGGACAGCCCAGTATAAATACACCACTAATGCACTATTGCCTGCCAACCTAGCAGTTCGAAAGCACCAGCGGGAAGGTAAACGGCGTTCCGTGTGCTGCGCTGGCTCGCCAGATGCAGCTTGTCACGCTGGCCACGTGACCCGGAAGTGTCTGCGGACAGCGCTGGCTCCCGGCCTCTAGAGTGAGATGAGCGCACAACCCTAGAGTCTGGCAAGACTGGCCCATACGGGCAGGGGTACCTTTACCTTTTTAATGCACTATTATTGCATTGATGATATTTGGAGAATACACTCACACAAAAACACCAGTCTGGAGGGACCCTAGCTCGCAGCCAGGGCCGGTGCCCTGGTTGTCTTATTCTAGTTACCAACCTGGCCCCTGCGATCATTACTGGAAGCCCTTCATCATGTGCCTCCTCCACGAGAGGTCTGGAGGGTAGGAACACGAGCATGGGCCTTTTCTGTAGTGGCTCCCCATTTATGGAATGCTCACCCAAGGGAGGCTTGCCTGGTGCCGCCTTCATTATACATCTTTAGGCGCCCAGCGAAAACATTCCTCTTCAACCAGACCTTTGGCTGATTAACATTTTATGTCCTTTTAAATGTGTTTGTAAGGGGGGCATAGGTTTGTTTCATTTTTTGTTTTCAGTATGTATTTTGTGGTTTTTCTTTTGTATTTTTATTCTGTGAACCACCCGAAGATCTTCAGATGAAGGGTGGTAGGCCAAATTTAATAAATAAATACAATAATTACATTACTGCTCACCACTGTGAGCCAGACCTGTAAGCAGCATCGAGAGCTAATGTGGTGTAACTATACTGCATCCTTAAAACTAAGAAGACCTGGGTTCAAAATCTTGCTTAGACATGAAGCTCACTGGATGACCTTATGCCACAACTGTTGTAAACGGATGCAGGAGAACCTGTGCTCCTTGGTGGAAGGGTGTGATAAAAATAAAAGATAATGATGATAACGATTATGGTGGTGGTAATGTTTGGACAATTTTCACAGAGACCCTTCAAGTTCTATAGTTGAGTAACAGTCAAATGTGAGTTCACACTTTCTTCATTGACACCTTACAAGGGATCAAATGCAAAATGAAACATCCAGTCACTAAGAACGACAGTGCAAATGTACCCTCAGTGTTACACAGGGGGCACTTGAAGTTGTAAGCTCCACTTGTCATGTTCATGTTCCTTCTGTTGTATAGACCCTTTATGCTTCATAGAAGCTGGAAGACACATTGTCTAATATTCACAATCCCTTCCTGCTGTTAAATCATAACACGTTGGGGGCGAGATAAAGCTTCTCACACCTTTGCCTGCCTTTCCAAAGCTGCTGACACTGTTATTCATTACACCTGACACATTTGCACAAATTAAACTGTATTGTTTTCAGTTTACGTGATTTTTTTTTTAAAAAATCAACATCCCTACATTTATGTATGCTAATTTCTATATATATGGCTGCACGGAAACACTGCATCTGTATTGGAGGTATTAGTAACACATGAAGTGGGCTATAGCTTGAATACTTAAATATTCAATGCCAAATGATACCTTCCAAACACATTTGGTCCTTTTCATCATAAAACTGCTTTTGCACTGATGATTTTAAAGAGGTCTGCTCGTGTTCAAGCACTTAGTAGAAGACCAATTGCATAACCTTTCTTCCTCTTTCCAAGCATTTGTGAAGCTAAATAAGACTTTACCAGCTACAATAACACCCATCAGTTATCTGTGCAGTAGTGTAAACAATGAAATTCTTATTATGTACTTAGAATTCGCAGTGCTATTTCCATGGTAACTCTGTTTTCATGTCATATCTTTAATGAATAGGTAATGAAAGAAATGCTGCATTTACAACTTCATTACTAGTTTTAAAAAAATAACAGCACTAAATTTGAATTATAGTTGCTGTCATTTTCAGAAGATGCTGCAGAACATGCTGGGATGGCAAGGGCTGTCATTTGCAATAAAGAAATACCAGAAATGCCTGTGTATTTGTGTCTGTGAATGCATACATATATGTACACACACATGTACATGATGCCAGTCATCCAAGCTGTGTTTTCCTTGTTTTCTTTACAGATGTTTCTTAAAGGGTAAAGACAGCAACATCAAAATCTTATTGAAAGGGGGGAGTCCAAATGGTTGGGGTCATGCTGCAAATTATGATTGTGAACGTTAATTGGCCTTCTGCAATATGCCAGTTAAATAAAACAGAGAAGTACTGACTCATATCCCAATTCACTAAGGTAGGTGGGAGGATATAAGATACATAGCATACCTAAGACAGTGCTTACCTTTGAGACAGAATAGACAAAGACCATCCTAGTCAATCATGTGAATCAACTGAAAAGAAGGTATAATCACTACATCTAACCACCACACCAAATAACTATCAAAAAGAACCTTTTCCTTTCATTATTGTTTCATACTGCTGAGTATGACTTGTGAGAATGAAGAACTACTTGTCAGAAAGGAAGCTTCTGATATGTTAAAAAGGTATCTTGGCCAATGGTCTGAGCCTTAGAGGGGGGGATAAAAATTGGGATCGAGCACCAAGGGTAACCAGTCTGAATCTACTATATGTTTTGGAAAGTTGTTTGCTGTGCATCTTAAGATATTATCATCAAATTCTGCATGATCCTGAGATCAAGAAACAGCTTTTCATCTATGACTGGATACAATGGGATGCCATTTTGAACCAAGATGGCAGGCTGAAACTGCTTTCAAAACGGCAGATTTAAGCAGTGATTTTGAAACTTCACACCACCCCGCCTTAGAATTCCCGAACAAAGCTGTGCACAAGGTTGCTAGGAAAGTATTGTTACGATTAGGGTGCAAGTAGGCTATATAGCAATATACTTCTAACCCCTGGACAGTATCATAGCTAGTCAGGGGCAGGCAGTCCACAACGGATGGGGGAGGGGGCGTAGGGTGCCACAGGGTCTGTGGGGCAGTTCAGTTTGCTTTTTTCTGAACTCAAACTAGTACAGTACTGTTACAAATGATGAAGATGAAGGGTCCACCTTCCACTACTAGCCCCCAGACCCTTCTGACTTTGCTGATCTTTCTATTACTTGTTGGGGTAGATCGAAATCTGGCCTCTGCAAACAGAAATGCTCCTTCTGTCCACAGAAGGATTTTGAGCCAGAGAAGGAAGCCCACTGATGGAGTGGGGACACAACTTTTGCCTATTCTTCCTTCCCCTTGAATACCCCAGTGCCTACCTGCTGCCCTGTTCTGGAGAGTCTCCCAATCTTTTGGAGCAGATTTTCAGATGGCACAAGTGCTTGGAGGGCGAAGGGAAATCAGCCAAAAACACTTCCTCCCTTCTACCATAGGGCATGTCCCCTGAGTGTGGGTATTATTGACAGTGTCAAGGACGTAGGCCAACACAGGGAGGAGGTCCCATTATGGGTCATCTTTTCTAAGAGCCACCCTCCACAGTGCCCACTACAGAATCTGAAGACACCACCACCAGTGGATTCCTCATTATGTACTGTTATTTTACACACCCTTAAGTGAGAGGGTAGCAACATATCCTTGAAGGAAGACAATTATATTTCTGCTACAGGTTTCAATATTGGGACACAAGAGTATCTCCTGGACAAGCATTAATATTATAGAAAACATTGATTCTGTGCTGCTGAAAACAGAATAATGAGCAGAAGCCAAGATTGCCCAGCTACAAAAGACTTCATTCTCTAATTGTCAAAAAGCATTAAACATCAAGTATTTATTCTGTGGCAGAAGAAGAGGGAACAGACTTCAGTGCCTCCCTCACCAGAGGTTGTCTCTAATTGTCATGCATAGATTGCAACAGAGGTTATGGAGAGAAATTTGTTTGCATTTATTAATCAAAAGGAGTCAAAGGCACACAAAGATATCATCAAGGCTCCCTTGTGCTAGGGGAGGCTGACAACTAAAATTTCTGATGAAGTGTTTGCAGAATGTTTGCAATCTGTTCAAAGCCTTTTTACTTCACAGGTGCAAACCTTTCTATCTGTTACATCAAAGAAACAATTGAAAATTAAACACAGTAAACATTGCAGTACAGGTTTTAATCTTCCATTTTGAAAGGACAATGGGAGGCAGAGAATACATTTCAGAGCAGCGGCCCTGGTTCTTTCAATATTCATTTGTGCACATTAGCATTTCATTAGTTTGGGTTTTAAATGGCAATCTTTGGGTTTAGACCAATCTCTGTCTTGCCCCTTTTGTTTTATGAAGAGAGGGGAGAAACCCAAGAAAGTTCAACTTAAGACTCTTAGAGATGCCATTTGCACTAAAGCATCCATGCATAGATAATTATCTTGCCAAGTATCTTAGGGAGAATAATGCATTGCTTTTGATGTAACGGCACACAGCGGAAGTAGATTTAAGAAAATGATAATTATTTTACTGTGACATTAGGAAAACTTAACAGGAGCCTCCTGAATGGTTCTGCTAGATTCTGCAATCATGCCTTGTGAATAATGTATTTTATTGTAACAGTCATAGTTCTATTTTAACATACTATATGTAACAGCATTGCTTCTTCTGTTGTTATTTAATGTGGTTTGAAAGCTTTACTTTTACTAGGATGTAATGAACAAGGATATAATTTCTTTCTATGTAGCTTCTTGGACGCGGTTGGTGCTGTGGGTTAAACCACAGAGCCTAGGATTGCTAATCAGAAGGTCGGGGGTTTGAATCCCCACGACGGGGTGAGCTCCCGTTGCTCGGTCCCAGTTCCTGCCAACCTAGCAGTTTGAAAGCACATCAAAGTGCAAGTAGATAAATAGGTACTGTTCCAGTGGGAAGGTAAACGGTGTTTCTGTGCACTTCTCTGGTTTTCCAGAAGCGGCTTAGTCATGCTGGCCACATGACCCGGAAGCTGTACGCTGGCTCCCTCAGCCAACAAAGCGAGATGAGCGCCGCAACCCCAGAATTGGCCATGACTGGACCTAATGGTCAGGGGTCCCTTTACCTTTATGTAGCTTCTTGTGTAGATCTAAGTAGTAACCAAGCCCTTTCTTGCATCCTGCCCTTTGATGTGAATGGGCAGCAATGTGAGCAGGGTCTACACAATAACTCTGTTGCCCAACCCAGGGTCTTTGAATTCGCTGGGCTCCAGCTCTCAACTCCCATGCTGGCTGGGGTCGATGGGAGTTGAAGTCCAACAACGTCTGGGTGGGCAATACCACTTTGAGGGAGGCTGATCTTGCAATACTAGAACTTACAGACACCCAATGAAGCTAAATGTTGTAAGGTTCAGGGCAGAGAAAAGAAAGCACTTCTTCACACAGAACATAGTTAAACTGTGGCTCTTGCTCCTGCAGGAGACAGTGATGGCCACCAACTTGGATGGCTTTAGAAAAGAATTAGTCAGATTCATGACAGTGACTACTAACCATGATGGCTGTACAGACTGCTCTTGTGCTCAGGTCCTGCTTGTAAGCTTCTCACAGGTATCTGGCTGGTTACTCTGAGAACAGGATACTGGGCTTGATTCAGCAGGCTTTTCTTAGGTTCTTCTGTCTGTAGGATAATTTGACATACCAATCACCAGCATTTCCTGAGCATTTCTGCACTAAGTATATTCATTATACATATCCTGAACACGAGACGGAACAATATTCCTACAGCTAAACAAGGCCTCTGTCATTAACAGCAACAGAAATATTCTTTGTGCTCCTATCACGATGTGCTACAGTATGCGTTTGGTCATGGAGTCTGAATAGTCAAGATGCTGGGGAAAAGGTTTAATATACAGTTGTTTGGGTGCTGAGCTCAGTTTGTATTGACACAATATTAGTTTGGAGACAATGAACCCTTTCAGATGTTTTGGCTGCCTTTCAGCAAATGCATATAATTCAGATGTTTGTGGGGGGAAATGAATTGTGCGGAAAATGCATGCAAGCTGTCAGTCACAATACGCCAAATAAGGAAACGGGGGGAAAGCATAATCGGCAAGTATATCTACATAGTAAGGGCCTCTTACCTACTGAATCAAAGAGCCTAAATCCACAAACTGTCTTGAAAAAGCAACGGGTCAAGCATGAAGGGTCAAGTCTATGTTGGATGTTTTTGTAACCTGGGGAGAAGTGACAATAGCAGCTCAGTTCTGTGTGTCTCAGATCATGAAAACAGCGTAGGAGAAAGGGTTAAATCCTTTCCCACAGGGCAGGGGCAGAATGAGGCAGGGAGTAGGCAGAAAGGAACAGGCTTATGCGCATCCCACTGATGGGTGCAGTTCTTCTGAACAAAACCCCCCACATAAATACCTGTAATCAAATATATTGGTACTATTGAAATATAATATATTTTAATGTGCCATAAACCATTTTTGTCATATGACAAAATTGTATGTGCAAACCCAGAAGAATCTAATATAAACCTGATAATGTGGGACTATTAGATGTAAATGTATAAAAAAACACTGTAATGAAAGTATGGCTACTTAATTGAACAATCAATGCCAAACAGCTAGTATCTGACAAGTAATGAAGATTTTACTTCCACTAAACTATTGCATAAATGATAAGTGATCAGTACCATGTGGCTAGCCACTGCTGAACCTCTTGGGTTTGCATATTGCCAGGTAGGGGTAAAAGTGGCTTAGGAATCTAGCGGAATCACTGAGTTACAGGAATTGTTTGATACTCCATTCCAAGGCCACATTGAATGGCTGCCATTAAGAATCTTTACAAACAAAAATGAAAGTGAGTTCATCCTTTTGAAACATTGCTCCAGTCATTCATTCTGCTCTTAGCTGTTTAATTTATTTGAAGTGTATATATTGTGTAGAGTGATGTTAGAGGAAGTCTGCAATTTATCCTGTATACACTCATCTAAGTGTAAGCCCCAGTAAACACAATGCAACTTGTTTCCCTAGTAAATATTTCTAAAGCTAAAGGTAAAGGTACCCCTGACCTAGATCCAGTCGCGGATGACTCTGAGGTTGCGGCGCTCATCTCCCTCTATAGGCCGAGGGAGCCGGCGTTTGTCCGCAGACAGCTTCCGGGTCACGTGGCCAGCATGACTAAGCCACTTCTGGTGAACCAGAGCAGCGCACGGAAACGCCGTTTCTAGGATATGGCTACAATTTCTATGCAGAAGTGACTGTTGGTATGCATGCATCATTTTATTTGTATGCTTCCATACAATTAAATATGTATCTACACACATATTTTATTTGTATGGTTACCATATTTCAAACAGTGAAAATCCGGACAGAAAAGTTGTTGAGCTTTATTTGGCAAAGTTGTTGAGCTCGCTAAAAAAAAGAGAGAGAAAGCGCCGTTTTTTGTGCTTTTCTTAAGGGGAATGGGAAAAAAGCACTTTTTTACATGTGGAAAAATGTCAGTCACTGCTGCCAACTGCAGTATTCTGGATATGTCCAGAAAGATCAGGACGTATGGCAACCCTACTCAATGCGGCTTACAGCATGTAAAAAATTACAATCACAAACATAACAAAAGTAGTAATAAACAATTGAGGAAACATAAAAAGTATGCAACCAATTTCAACATAAAGCATAATAAGATGTAAAATAAAATTTCAAGAAATTAATATCAATAAAAGCAACACCCCCCCAAAAAAACCTCCCTAAACAATACCCCAGCCCAAAGGTCTGTTTAGCAGCCTCAATTTTTGTAATCCGTTAGGGCCCCTCCCTCCCAGGCCAGGTGGGAAAAGGCCTGCAAGGCAGGAAGCAGGTCTTCCAGGACTCACAGCCAAAGGACTCACAAGGGAGTTCTGAAAATACCGTGTATATTTGGTGAATGTCTAGCTAGACATAAATCAGCGAATGAGGACAATCGGCGAATAGGTATAGAGCTTATCAGTATTCATTATCGTAATTCCATGATTACTCATGCTGGGAGGAAACCATGGTCCCTTGGCTTTGGACCATGGTTTTTTGAAACAAAACAAACCACAATCCCTGGTTCGAACATCGCTTACTAGGGATAAGGAATACTTTGCTTATTCACAGTAAGTCATGGTATGAGGTTTATCTTGATGTGTCAACATGATCACTGTCTGGGGAGAATGGCGTAGAATAGCATATAGGTGCACCTTAAGTGCAGGGTGGAATCTACACACATGTAAAAGAACACTGTGAAAATGCTTTAAACAAAGAACGCTTTGAAAAATACATTGATTTTGCCATAGCTCACAGTCACCATCTAGTGTCACATTGGTATATTGCACTTTACAACACATTTAAAACGTTTTATTTGCAGCTGTATAGCTGAGTCTCAGGTTTATCAATGACAATGAAACAAGGCTGATTTCATCATCCATAAGGAGAATATGTGTGCACACCAATGTATGACAGTGGGTGCATTCTACATTTGATCAAATACAGGATACGTTGGCTCTTGGTTATATTAATTTATTATGTGTCTTCCTTTCAAATCTATCCCATAATATAATATAATATAATATAATATAATATAATATAATATAATAATATAATATAATATAATATAGTAACCTCATGTATCTAAGCTTTTGATAATCCTAGTGTTTTTGATACTTAACAGGCAATTTATACTATATTTAGTACATTTATACTTCATTTGGCTTTGAGATCATTGTTTGCTGTTTTTACAATGAAGTGGTATACATATTTTACAAGAGAGATTTTTTAAAATGAAATTTTACAGGGGGTGGAATATCAAGCAGATTGCATTTTAAATGGCAACATGGCTGCCTCATGTGCTTTTTATGGAAAGCCAAAGTATAAATGTGATAAACTATCATCTTCATCTTCTAAGCATGCTACAACGTGTAGAGTGAATTGCACTTCTTGTCATCAATTAATTTCTGCTGCACAAATTAGAAATGTGACTAGTATTTGGGGAGGCATTTTTTAGACTGCTGCAACCCACTTAAATATTTTTTAGACCACTGCAACCCACCTGAATATTTACTCAAATATTCATCCCATGCTTAATAAAGATGCATTCAGCAGCTCAGGATACTAGGAAATGGGCTATCTGCTAAATGCTTCTGCATCCCCCCAGTGAACATGGAGAACTTCATCCTTTTTCATTCTGAATTAACTTTTCAATTCAGGTTCAATGCACATTTCACAGACTTAGTTCATTCTCCTGATATGGCTTTATGTGCAAGAACTTAATTACAAAACCTCAATTGGGTTTCATTTTCATACAAAGCTGCAGCAAATGAAATTGACTTTTTAAAAAATGTTTTTGTCAGTGGGGGTGTTGCTGTAAATGAAGCAAAATTAAATATGACAGAATTTGAACAGAAACACTTAGTTCCTTCACAACAAAGCGAATTGTTTTAGGCTTATATTTTGAATTACACACAATTATTGTCAAGTACCTCTAAAACAAGCATTTTCCACAAGCACCTACTTCTAAAACATTCCTAATGATTAAAAGGAACATTTCTACCATGTAGTTCTGGTTTCTTTTAAAAGGTAAACTCAAACCAAGTAATTGATTCTAAACAATGCACCATAACACCTCTGAAGTATGCAGCTGTATAACTATCCTAGTATACAGAGAGACATCTACAGAACCCTGGCACAAGTATCCATTTTGAGGATTGTAATGGATTTGATAATTTTACCCCTAGAAACAAATTTTCACATTCTCCATGTTATTAAACAAAACTAAGCATATTTCTTCTCGTTCTTTGATTGAAATGATTTCAGAACAACCCTATGCATGTATAGAGTTCACTGGGGCTTACTCCTCGCTACGTGTATATATGTTTCTTTGAAGCTGAAATTCATTGTAGAAGCAGAAGCTCTGTTCAGGAGTTCAAATAGTGTAAAACCACAACTTTGCAGTTTGAGTTGTGACATGGGGAAAAGGTTTAGGGAAGTATTATTTATTTATTTATTTTCCAAATTATTACAAATCAAACCGAATTACTTTAATTTAATACAATTTCTTAAAATCAGGTTTCCTGCTCCTGTTGCAAACACGTCCACCATTTCCTCCCATAGCCGCATCATTTCTTATTCAGCGTCCAGTTGTCACCCTTCACTTGCCGCTACACCGTTCTTCCAGCTGACCACTTTTTCCTCCATACAAACAGCACCTCTGTTACATCTTATAAATATAAAATCTAGTTCACGTATGTAGTCCTTCATATGCATTTTTGTTCCAGACCTGGTGTGCTGGGAGAGTTTATTTTTATCTTCCATTGTTCAGCTCTTTGCAGTGTTTATCTGGATGGTACAAGGTCACATTCCATTCCTTCTGCTGTTTACAGACTAGCATACGGGCCGCAGCCATAAATAACTCACAGGGTGCACTTCCAGACTTCCACCATTAAGTTCTCCTCTGCAGTTCTTTCTCGGCACACACTGAAGACAAGAGCAAGATCTTTTCTCAAATTCAGCCTCTTTTCCACATATGTTCAGCTGCAGTTCACCCCCCCCCCCATTCCTCTGACAACACCCCAGTCTAGAAATGGTTGGAGATAAAATCAATTCAGCCTTGATCAAGGGGGAGGGCACTTATTAAATTCCTTATTGAGCATAAATCAAAAGCCTCCGCCCTCTTTCTCAAAGTATCAGACAGAGTAACAAAACAACAGCTGCACACTTCTCTTCCATTGTGTAGGGGAGGACAAGAAAAGGAAATGCCATTTGAAAACCATAAGTAACCACAAAGGACCTCGTCCTTCCCCTTCTTTTCCAAGCTGTTGTAAGGATTCTCAAGCTTCAGAAAAACATTCAAATACCTTCAGGGAGCCAAGCCCAGTCCTTTTGGCAGCTGATTGATTGCAGTCTATTAGCATATGTTGGTGCAGGAGTGCCTCTTGATTAAAGCCAATTGTCCAGATTAAGGAGGCACTATCCACAAATCATGCCGGTAACAGAGGCTCGTCCATGGCAGGGACACACTTGCAGGTTGCTCCCACTCTGCCTTTCAAGTTGGCGGACATGGGATTGTGTGGCACTGCGAGATGCAATGAACTCCCCAGACCCCACTGAGGAGCATTGTGAGGATTTATGCCTCCATTTCCCCTGCCTGAACTTCCTTGCAGTCTGCAGAGGGCTATGGAGAGCGGCCACCATTGACTCATGACGTAGTCGGAAACCTGTATTAATTATATTGTTGGACAGGGTCATAAATTCACTATATGCATGCTACTTGTAGTGGCCACATCACACCATTTTTGGCTGCCATATTTCTTTACCACATGTCCATGGTTAGTAATTAATTGTATTTTTCAAATGGCATTGCCACTCCTCAGCAAACATTATTGAGCGGTATCATAAAAAGTATGGTGTATCGGAGTATGATGGTAGTCCAACAATACCCAGAAGACCACAGGTTCCTCCTTGCCTTTAAATGTTGCCTCTCCATGTCTCCTAGTATTTTTCTTTTAGTTAAAGTAGGTGGGAGGAACAGGGACCCAGCCTGCTATCAGGCTGTTGTGATCCATCTGCCCTTCACTTCTCCATCAGTGCAGAGTTATTAGGGATCTAAATCACATGGGAAGCCTATGTACATAGAGCAGGCCTTTTCCTCCGGTGTCTGGGCGGTGGCAGGTGCAGGTGGTGAGGGTAGAGAATGAAAGCGTGGCCCACTTCCCTCACGCAGTTCCAACCACACATTGTAGTTTTATGCTAGTTTAATGGTCATATTGTACCTACCCTCACCAAGAATTCTGGGGATTTTAGTTTGGAGAATTCTCTGTTAATATATTCTTATCTAAAACTCAGTTCTTGGCCTTTCCAGTTTAAGACTGGAAAATTTGGACACATTGTGGGGGGAAATCACACCCTCCATAGCAACATTGATTCTATGATTGTATCAGGTCCAGAGGAGATCTCCAACACATTGTTTCGTCAAATTTTGTGGGATCCATTTGAGCTTTTGAGTCCCAAGGACATGGGTAAGATACTTGCTGAATCAGCCTTGTTGCCCTAATGGAGAAATGCAACCCTGTTGCTCTTGCTTGATCTCAGTTTTAATACTATTAATCATGGTATCTTGCCAGGCGTACCTGGTAGATTAGGAAGTACAATTTTGCAATGGTTTTGATCCTACCTGATTGCCAGTTTCCAAGAGCAGCATTGGGTGACTGCACCTCGGCACCCTGGCAGTTATGTTGTGAGTGTTCCAGTTATGGCCATTCCTGTATAGGGGTAGCTTGGCCACAGTGTACACATGTGTTGGTAACATCAAGATTGTGCTGCTCTAATACATTCTGTGTCTTATCCTCAAGGTTGTGAAAATAGATATTAAAAACTGGCAATCAATGTTTGCAAATGTTCCACTGAAAGAATTAAGCTTCCATGTATGGTTTTCTGTCTCTTTCTCCTGACCAGAACTATGTGTTTCCTATACATATATGTACTGTGCAAATGTAGAAGTTGGCACCAGGTTCAGAATTTAACCTCCTTGGAATCTCAGTGCTTTTTTTTTTTTTAACAGAAGCAACTGGCCCTTATGGTTGAAGAGAGAACTTTGAAAATGTGTGGGCAGTGCTACCAAAACATGAAGTAAAATATGCAAATTCCCTCACACCATTACTCCCCTTAATTAACCTTACTTACTCCATTCAAAACAAAATCTCACATTCTATATAGGGAAAATAAATCATGCAAATTGAACAGGTTTATGCAAAGTAAGTAGAACTGATTGCAGAATTTTAATTTCTTGGTTTTTTTCAGGCACATAAGTTTCCTTTTAATTTTATTTTGAAGCAGAGTGTGAATGATGTCTCTTGCATTCCTCACTGCAATTCTAAAGTACTGGGATATATTTATTGTATAGAAGCAATATGTCCCTAATTAGGATTGTCAATGAACTATTTTGCTTCGCTAAAATAAGAAATTATTTATATGACTGTCCCAGCCAGGAAGTTTGGTAAGTGACTGCTTGGTTATGTATAAGGATTTTGCAGTTAAGGTGTGAAGCTAAGCTTTAAACAGTGAAGGCAGTTCCACATGAGCAAAAGGTAACATGCATATCTATTCTACATTTTAATATCAATACAAGTACCTTATTATAGTATTACATTAGAAATGTGTGGTACCCCCAAGGGGGCAGTGCTTTTCTTATTAGAGAATGTCTTCCTCACTGTTTGAACTAGATAGTTCTTGGGCTAAATTCTTCACAGTCTAACTTATTATACAAAACGAGGTGCCCTCTGGGTATGAATGAAAAATATATGCAAGGAACAATCAAGTGCCAAGAGTACTGGATAAAACCTTAGGTAGGTGGCAGAAGACAGATAAGCAGCATAGGAGTTTAAGTTGTAGGATCTTAAGCTGCAGAAAGATTTATTTTATCATTTACATTACAACCAGTTCTATTTGTAGAATAGATAATGAAGGGCTTATGTCTAGGGCCAAGTACTGAGAAGCAAGGAGTCCCCTCCTCTGCAGAGGAGGGGTGGCGAGTATTTGGAAGGACTAAACAGCAATTTGTAAAACTGAGTTACTTTTTAAAAAAATACAAAAAAGAACAATGAGAAAAAAACTAAACTAAATAGCCTTTATTGGATGGGGGGGGGGGGGAGGAGAGATGGATTAGATTTTTAAATTCCACAACCTAAATCCTTCACTAACAGTTTTACTTGCTAATTACATTGCCATGAAAGAAAAAATAATATGATTCACATTCGTTGGAATTTTCAAATGGAACCAGAAATTCTGCTGCACAAATAAAAAGTTGGGGTATTCAGGGTTTTATCAAAAACTGTGCACACACAGAGAGTTTTGATCCCTGCCAGAAATATACTCTGGAGGAGTGGATTGCCCCAACCTTCTGGAGCAAAGTTTGAGGGTGCACGGCGTGGGCTGCACAGGAGATAGTTCTGCTGTGCAAGAGGAAGTTTGCTGCACAAGTGGAATAGCAGCACTGGTGGACACAGTCCTCAAGAGGTTTAGGATTTCTACTGGGGGGGGGTTCTTTAATAACAGCAGCACACACACAGAGAGAGATGGTATCTGCTGTGCTGGGGTTTTTTGTTTTGTTTTGTTTTGTTTTTTGTTTAATGAGGTAGAGTGCCCCTCGATCTGATACTATGCTGCTGCTACTGTGTCTCCACTTTGGCAGGGACCCACCACCCTGCCTGCTTTTCCAGCAGTATCTCCACCTGTGGTAGCCAGGAAAATGTCCTCCAAGCAGGAGCCTAATCTAGCCCTAAATCTAATGTTTCCGCTGTGGCACCCAGGAGCACCACAAAATGCTTGGATACCGCCCCGCTGGCTTCTGCCAAGTTCCCTTGCCTGCCCCCCTTTAGTTTATATGAATTTTGGGTGCTTTTGTGGAGGGTTGCTTAGTGGTGGTGTCTGGTTTTTTTTGTCTGTGTTTATTTGCATTGCCTGTTGTTGCGTTGTCTCAGCACCACAGGTTTTTCTTCTGTGAAATGGATATTTTCCTGCTAAACACAGCAGTTTCTTCTATTTCCAGTTGTGCCCTGGGCCCAGAAAGATTGGGCACCCCAGAACAAATTTATTTTCCATAGAAATCTGTTGCTAGATTTCTCAAGCAACTGAGAAATCAGCACAATTTCCAGCACATCTACTTAAAGTAACTCCCACTGAAATTAATGGGGCTTACTTCTGATTAAATATACCCAAGATTGTGCTGTATCTAATGCTATTCACTATATACTAGATTTTTAAAGGGTTTTTTTTTGTCTTGAAAATAGGGACACTCAGTAAATAATGTGCTGAAATAATTTTTTTAAGTATTTTAGTTTTGTTTTTTAATATTTGAAATGTCTGTAGGTAAGAGTAAAGTTAAGGGTTTTGTATTACACTGTTATTCCTGATTTTTATATTGTTGTCTTTGGTCAACAATGACTTCCCTTTGTTGTTCTGGTTGCCCATTGAATGTTCTACCAGAATAAAGACTTTGTAACTGGGCTTCACAATCAGCAATCCTAATAAGGAGAAAGCATGTGCCATAAATGATGAGAGTCACAGAGGTTAATAAAAACAGATTCATTTCCCCTGTATTTGGGAGTGTTTTCAACATACCATTTTTGCCAATTCAGATAAATATTCTGATTTTGGCTCCCCTCCAAATGTTATTAAAGCAAACTGGCAAGCATTGCTTATAAATGATTGTTATAAGAGGCATGCAAAAATATGATGTACTGTTAAAAAATATATTTTTTTTAAAAAAAACCCTAAAGGTATTTTGATGACGCCTCACAATGTCATTTTATTTCAGGAGTCTGCTTGTGCCACACAAACAGACTGTAAAGGAAGAAAGAGCTTTTTAAGCTGTCTTGCCCAGGATTTAGCAATTAAATGTGCATTGTGCAGCTGGTAACATTTTAGTATTTGGAAACATTAAGGGCTCATTTATGATGATCCCACAATGATGGCTGTGGTAGAGAAGTGTTTGATATAGTTTGTGCCCTTGGACATTAAGGAATTTGTACTCAGATGAGATGACGTTTTCCGTCATAATCAAAACTCTAATAGTCATCAGGAAATGGGGCAGGGAAATGTTAAAAACATGCTAGGAAAGGGAAGGAAAAGGGAGTCTGGTGGACAAAAAGATATAAAAGTTTTGATAGAAGCACGGTTCACCTTAGAATAACAGAGGGCACAATATATGATGGAGAGGCAAGAAGGGAACATCAGGAGAGTGAACAAGCAGTGAGCACAGTCGATAAAGCCACAATGAATGGTAATGATGGGCAATAAAATACCCTTTTAAAAACCCAGGAAAGGATAAAGACTATAGACTAGAGCACTGAATGACAACACTAGAACTGCATATCAGCAGATTAGCATATAGCATGGCAAGAAGGCACAACTAAAGATTATTCAATCATACCAAATGCTTGATGTGAATCTAGGCCAAGCAAGTCATCAAAAGCAAATAAAAGACAAGGTATATATATATAACCCAGCAGTAAAGAAGATTGAAAGACAATTTAACCCACAGCCCCTGAATTCATTAATAGAAGAATAATAAGCATGAGAGACAACCCACCGCTGATGAGAAAACAGGCTGCATTCACATGCAGTGTTAAACCATAATTGAAAATAAACTGGTTCAAAATGCACAACTGCTTTGTTCTTGCCCTGCTCTTTACTGTGACTGCAGGGTGGGGGACAGAGTCTGGTTTGTCATGATGTGCAAACCGCAGCTCATGTTTTGTTTTGTTTTGTTTCTTTTCTTTTCAGGAGAACACTGGAAAGTCTAATTACTGATGTTACTTAATTATTGCTGTTAATCAAACTATGAAGAAGGAAACTTCAACTCAAGTTTGACACTATTCTTTTTCCAAGGCACCTGAACATTCACACACACATACATACACTGCAATAATAATAATAAAAATCAGCTCCACCTACTCTTATAGTTTTAGCCGAAGTTTGATTTGCAGAAATCAGCAAGTTATACCTTTTGTGGCACATTGTTTACTATCCACACTCTGCAGCAAAGGGAAAGAAGGGAAGCAGGGCTATTTGAATCAGTTGCCTACCTCACACAGTTGTACCAATGCAAGGAGAAGAAAAACTATGTACTGTACTATAGAATCACAGAACTGTAGAGTTGGAAGGGACCCTAAGGATCATCTAGTCCAGCCCCCTGCAATGCAGGAATACGCAGCTGTCCTACAAGGGGATCTCATATGGGGATCGAACTTGCGACCTTGGTATTATCAGCACCATGCTATAATATGAGTTTAAGATGAAATTTTTATTATTATTATTATTATTATTTAAATTTTAATACCACCCTATACATGTAGATCTCAGGGTGGTTCACAACATAAAATCACAATATAAAAAACAGAAAATACATGATAAAAACAACAACAACCTCCCTTCCACACCACCTTGTTGTTTTATGATCTAAGACTAGTTTCCTTTGTGTATTTCTTTTAATTTGAACCCATAACGCTTGAATTTCAGGAAGAGGCCTCTTGATTTGCTCCCACTAGCCTCATATCCAACATGTATAGGCATGATTTTATATTTTGTTACCTGCTTGGAGCTTTTGGGAATAGTTTATATATTTATTAAATAAGCACCATTGCTTGGTAAGGTTGTCAGATAAGCTACAGCTAACACCACATGAGCAAGGTCAATAACCTTCGTGGATGGACTTTACCACTTCCAACTGCAGGTGGGTGAGTGTTTGAAACACTGCCTGATCATACAAAACTAATATGTCAGAGAGAAAACTACTCTGCCTGAGGTGGATCAGACAGTAAAACAATGCTGTGTATTAGTGAATATGGGTGGAAGGTTATAGAATTTTTTCTTTGGATTGGCTTTCATCAAACCACTTCACAGTTAATAGATAACACACAGTATTTGCTTCTTGATTGGGTTTGCTATCCGCTGTTCATTCATTTGTTATGGATAATCCAAACAATGCTGCTGAAAACTCATTGCAATCCAGTGCTTTCTGTATTTTCCTTTCATCCTTTTTCAGACCTCATTTGTAGTGATTCTCTCCCACCCGTCAATAAAGATTACAATGCAAGACATTCTACCAATCCAGGCTGGCAAAGCACTATTGATACACTAGGAGGAGTGCAAGGATGAAAAGGAGAGGAACACCCAGTAAGTTTCATTGATGGAAGGGTAGGCATTTGAATCCAGATCTTCCTGGTCCAAGTCTGATACGCTAATCACTACACCACAAAAAGTGTGGTGATATTAAATGTCATGTGCAGCCACCATTCTGATTTTGTTTCCAGCTGTTTTGCAGAACTATAGTGCATCCTCCTTGTTAAAAGACCCTGGTGTGCAACCAAATATAATTCAAAGCAGATAAATCTCTGAAAGCAATAGATAAATAGGAAGTCAATGGAGAGCTGTTTACTGATAATGATTTAATATTTCAAATCTCCAAAGTTTACATGTTTTAGGAATGGATCTAGGAAACGACATCTAAACAAGTAGGATTCATTCTCAAGAAATGTTCTAGAGACTCTCAAAACAAGCAGGCAATTATTAAATAATACAATGGCATAGCTCTAAGTTTTTATCAGCCAAGGAAGGCAATATCCTGTTCCCTCCTTTCACGTGTCTGACTAAAAATACTTAATTTATTTCAGGAATTTATATACCACTTAATATTCAGAATTTATTAACGGTGTACACAAACTGTTTTAAAATACCATAGGGAGAATAAGAAATATTAAATCATTCCTCATAAGAATAGGAGAGCTACCTGCTAAAATAGGTAAGTGTCAAGCATCTGAAGTTTAGCAGGGAGGGGCCCTGTCCCATCTTGGTTAGTGTTCCATAGACTGGGTCCACAATATGGCATGCATAGCTTCTGACAGGTACAAGCCATGCCTCTGAACAGTTTAGAGTAACTAAAGGTGAAATCAAATCTGATTTTAAAATAAAGCATCTGTAGAAAGGCTTAGATTTTCTAAAGAGGTCCTGGAAGTGATTGGCACATGCAGGAAGAGGAATTTCCCACTGTCAGCTACAGATCACAAGAACACAGGAAGAATCCTGCTGTATCAGATGAAAGGCCTACCTAGAACAGCATTCTGTTCCCCATAGTGGTCAGCAAGATGCCTATGAGAAGCCCACAAGCAGGATGTGACCTCCTATTTATGATCGCTTGCATCTGGTATTAACATACTGGTGGTAAGAGAGATGGGGGAGTTCAGCACTTCCTGAAACAATACATGAACCAGAACATAGCTGTCCACCAAAATGTACACTTCTCTGTATTTTGTGATGCAGGTGTTTGGCCAAAAAATGTGAACCATAATATACCTATTAGGTGCATATAAAAACACATAAATGAGTGAAAATAACATACAGAAGTGCATGATATTAGGGATAATTGTGTGTGTGTGTGTGTGTGTGTGTGTGTGTGTGTGTACACCTATGGCAAATTGCTTTCAAGCATTTGTACAGTACAGTGGTACCTCGGGTTAAGTACTTAATTTGTTCCGGAGATCCGTACTTAACCTGAAACTGTTCTTAACCTGAAGCACCACTTTAACTAATGGGGCCTCCCACTGCCGCCGAGCTGCCAGAGCACAATTTCTGTTCTCATCCTGAAGCAAACTTCTTAACCCGAAGCAATATTTCTGGGTTAATGGAGTCTGTAACCTGAAGTGTATGTAACCTGAAGCATATGTAACCTGAGGTACCACTGTATCCAGAAATGCATACAAAAATATCTGCATTAAAATGCTAATGACTTTTCATAAGGACATTTAAAAAAGCAAGCTGAAGAACTAAAAACTGAAAGAAACCAAAACTGCCAGATTCACCCATCTCTAGTAATATAGCCATAATGACAAGTAGCCACAGATAGCCTTTTATCTTCTATGAGCTGATGTGTCAGTCTGAGCTGACTTTTACCCACCTGCCATGTGCTTAAAATATCGTATGAAACTTGCCTGACACTGAACAAATCCTGGCCTGGCTATTTGAATTTGATGAGTGGTTATATAAGTAAACCATGTAGAGCCCAGCCTGTGCTTAACATCAGCACCTGGGATCTATGTGACCTTTTGGTCCAAGCCGCAAGCATGTCTAAATCACTTGACGACAATAGCCAAAATGCTATAAAATTCAATATGTTTCTGCATGGGAAGTAGCACAGAAAAATCCATATGGCCAAAGTTCCAATTTCTAAAAGCTTAGAAGTTTTGTTAAAAGACTGATAGAAAGCAAGTTAAAGAGCCCAACAATGGCTTTCTCAGAAATACATAACCTCTCCTCAGGAGTAAGTCCTTCTGTTGCCGAGCTTTCTGGGATTTGGACTACAGCCTAAAATTTATTGTTATTATAATCCTGTGTATGCTTATTCAGAGGTAAGTTATATTGAATTTATTGAGTTTTAGTCCCAGGTAAGTGTAAGGGATGTGAGTGGCGCTGTGGGTTAAACCACAGAGCCTAGGACTTGCCGATCAGAAGGTCGGCGGTTCGAATCCCCCCGACAGGGTGAGCTCCCGTAGCTCGGTCCCTGCTCCTGCCAACCTAGCAGTTCGAAAGCACGTCAAAGTGCAAGTTGATAAATAGGTACCGCTCTGGCGGAAAGGTAAATGGTGTTTCCGTGTGCTGCTCTGGTTCACCAGAAGCAGCTTAGTCATGCTGGTCACATGACCCGGAAGCTGTACGCCGGCTCCCTCGGCCAATAAAGTGAGGTGAGCGCCGCCATCCCAGAGTCGGTCACGACTGGACCTAATGGCCAGGGGTACCTTTACCTTTACCTTTAAGTGTGTAGAGGGCGCAACTAAAAATGACATAGGTTTACACACACACACACACACACACACACACATGCACAAAATGACCAAAAGGATGCCATCATGTTAAAAAAAAAGAGTCAGGATGGAGAAGCCAAAAATACTTAATTTAAATAAAGTAGTGAGATTGTCAAAAAATGCAAATGTTTAAAAGGGTCAAAATAAAACACATGTTTACAAAGCACTTGTTATATTAATATGCATAGTATGCTAATCACTGATGGATCTACCTCTAATGATTACAAATTACATGATGATTATTGCCACCTTGTCCTTATGATCTTCCCTGGGGCACCTGGCTGGACATTGCTAGGAAGAGAGTTGAAATCATTGTCTGACATAGCAAGGGGTTCTTATGTTCCTCATTGCTGTAGTTGCATGTACAATGCACCTTTTCTCCAAAAGGTCAACATCTAGTCCATGTTGGGATGTTGTATAGCTAATGTTGCCCGCTTTTGTTTTGGATTTTCCTAAAAAAAAAAGCTCAACAACTTTTGGGGTGTCCTAGTTTTTACTTTTTGAAAAAGGGCAACCCTACCTTTTGTGGCAATCACTCTCCATCACTCTGTTCTTTTGCAATTATTCTTGTGCAGAAAAATAATTTCAGCTCAGCAGAGACCTTGGAGGTTTGGTTTTCTCTGAGGAATGGAACTTCCTCTGTGCTCCATATGTAAAATCTCATGAAATTCAGACAAATCATGTATACTATGGTTATGGAACAGACCTTTAAGCAGCACAACCTTGTTGCCAAGGTTTAAATGATCAAGTAAAACTAAGTAAGACTGTACGTGTGTGGAGTTTTATCCACATCATTTATGAAGAAGCATATACAATTTCCAAGAAAACAAAGGACCAGGGAATAGCAGGGAGAAAAGCTCATTCCTCTACCATTCACTCTCCATGAATGAATGGGGAATTTGCACTCTATCTTATTCATTAAATTGGAAACTGCCATCCCTTTAATGAGCAGCCTGAGGGTGGACAAAGTGCCTTGAATAAGCTTTGGAATATAGAGAACTTGGCATCCTCACTGAAACATAATGTGGCTTTGCAATTGTGGGATTTTTCCAATGAATAGGAAGTGATCAAAGATAACATTAAAACTGTGCAACATTGCATCAAGTTACTGCCAATGCCAATCATTACATGCCTGAATGCACAAGAGCCTTGAAATAATGTTATAGACATGCTGCGGCATTCAAAATATTCAGTGAATTTCAAATTAAAATGCAAAAGCATGCCCTCCACTCATCTGGGCAGAATAGTGAACTTGAAGCACACATCATTCCAAGTATATCTGCAATGTCACATTCTTTATTTACAATCAGCTTCTGAGCACCCTCAATTTCTAGCAGGCTAGATGATAGGAAACTGTAATGCTAAATAAATTCAGAAAGGCTGCATTAGAATTTTGACCTCAGCCATATGAAATGCCAAGTTCTGGAGAGGTCAGGAGAATTTGAAGTACACAGCAAAGATAAAGTTAAAAAAAAAGAAGCAGGGGAAGAAAAGAGCTAATTACAGAGTGATCACCTTTCCTACTGTGAAAGAAAAGAGACACACAATGCACGACTTGAATTCATCATTGTGTAGATGAAAGTTCCTGGCATATAATTCCAGATAGAGCTATTTACTGGGGGAAGAAAAGTGTTGCTTTATTTACATGCTAAACAGCACCACCTTCCAGTTTTGGTCTGTTGAAAAACAGCAGCAACAAATGCACAAGGAAAAGAAATGTATAGCAGCCCATGCCAGAGGAGGAAGGCGGGAGAGGTAGGATGGACAAATGCATATGCAAGCAATAGGGAAATTGCACATTACATTACATTTTTGGAAAGTGACATGCCACATCGTCTACCAGCACCCTACGGGGAGCCCAAAGTTATTTATCCTTGGAAAACAAAACAAAACAGATCCCAATGAAGAAATAGCAGGGAGATTATTTTGCTCTGAATCAAGAAATCGAAAAAGGGAAATGGGAGCGTTTAACCTCAAGAAACCCCTGTGAAAACAGAATGCAGTCTAATCTCAAAGGGAAGCATATACAGTAAATGCAATGTCTGGCACAAACTCTATATGGTAAACACAACCAAAGCATATTACCCATTTTATTTCAAAATAGTCCGGTGGGGAAGGTGAAGGAGGCAAATTTAGACTTGGGAAAAAAGTGAAGGAGCAACTGAAGTGTATTCCACCAAGAGAAATAAATAAATACAGGATTCATCCTATTCTGTAGTCTCACATTTGACTGGCGGTGACATTGGGCTACACACCACTGTTCAGTAGTAAACCCTCTTAGATTTGAATGGAAATCATTATTAGTTTTCACAATGAACATTGTGTGTGTGTGTGTGTGTGTGTGTCTGTGGGAAATGATCTATTTTCAAGAGTTCTCTCTCATGTCATAATGATAAGGCCATGCATATGTGCTTTAGCATACTGCCCCCAGGGAGAAGTAATTCCACCTATGGGAGAGAGCCACCTGGAAAATCAATGTCTCCCATGCCAAAACAAAAACATACCAGGGAACAAGAAATCTAGATGGTGGGACAACAATTCCATCAACAGTTGCAAGGCAGAGTCAACAGAACTGACCTATGTGGAGAGCTGATGCGTAGCAAACAAAAAGCTGCTTTGGTCGTGTAGTCTGGTTCCCAGTCTGAAAGCCAGATGAGTGCCCCACCCCTTTTACTGGACGTAACCGTCCAGGGGTCCTTTACCTTTTTACCTTTACCCAGCAAATCACCAGTCACTTAATTTTAAAGTTAGTAGCTAATGTTAAAGAACTTTTGCTGGCTTTTGGGGCCATGCAATTTCATGGCAATCAATGAGCTTCACCAAAAGCAAGAGCCTGGCACATGCACCAAAAGAAACCTGGTGAGCCTGGACATATAATATACATGTGCATATCATAGGCACACTTTTCTTGGGCTACATAATGCTTGACATGGGTTTCTTACCATCTTAGACACCGAGCAAAGAATGTCCGGGAACTGCTGGTGGCATTTCCGACAGGATACTGAATGCCTATCAGTGGATAGAGGGATGCCTTACATCTTTGAAAAAAAGGATGTGATGTACTCTAAGACTTCCTTCTTGCAGGCAAGTCCTGATTGAAAAGGATTATATTTGCAGCAATGTCAGGTGATGTGAATGCTTTATATTGGATGTGTGATCTTCAATGACAGTATTGCACAAACTTAATGTTGCAGTCACAAAGTATTGAATACGCATGCACAAAATCATCCTGTGTGCAAATAGGCCTCTTTAGGTGTTGTGTGAACTGCAGAATTTGCTTGCTGTGTTGCCTAGGCTTGGCAGGGTGTGTGGCAGAAAACACATTTCCTATCAATCTCCAAAACAATTTTAATGCCTACAGTTGTTGTGTAGGGTTCCTAAACAATTGTTAATTACAGTAAGCCCTGCCTCTGGCTACAGCTAATTTATGTATATGCTGCTTCTGGATTAGTCTCAGTTTCTAAGACACAATGATAAAGCAAAGCTCTTCAGCAGAATCAGCTCGGTAATTATGGTCTGATACTGGCCTGTGTTTTGGTATGTTGTTAAATTACTCTACTGTTCAAGGTGGGGAGCTGCTCTATCTCACAGGTTATATTTCAGAAACAGTTCATACCATTATTACATTCGCTTTCAGTGTTGTAATTCACTCAGGTTCCTTTAATAATATTTGCTGAATTTATCTCAAAGTATTTCATTGTATGTTCATCTTTTCTTAGAATTAATGAAGAATTAATTTTAATAACACTAAATAAAAGATCAGTCTTATGAATAATATATGGAGGAAAAGAAATAGCTTAATAGAGTGTAATGCAGAACCAACTAAAATTATTAGAATGGTACACTATAAAAATATGGAGGGGTGCAGGGAGATCTGGGGACAGATCTACACGTTACAGCCACATGGAAGCTGATTTTTATCGCTCCTGGTAGCATCATGTGATTGGGATTCTTTTGTACACTAGCACAAACATTTGAAAAGCAAGGTTTGGAATGGTATGGATAAAAGAACCTGATGTCTATGGTGAGCTGCACCTTCACGAAAGGCTTTTCCCAAGATAACAGCTATCACATGGAATAGTAGGAAAATGTTTCTCTGTGGCAGCTTAATTAAAGACTGGCCCAGAATCTCATTTGTAGGATGCACAATGAAGATGCTCTTTCACATTAGCTCTTAGGGTCATTCATACAGTATATTCACAGTGGGGATGCTACTGAAAGTGACTTCTTCGCTGCAAGCGACTCTTACTCCTCCCCACCCAACCCTGGTTACAACTGCTAGAACTATTTGCCTTGCAGATCACTGCCATCTTATTGAGAGTCTCGGTATCATGACCGGTCATTACTGGTGGCATCTGACAGAGATGCAGAAGTACATAATGTTAACCTTCACCAACTTGGTGCCCTTCAGATATTTCACATGCCTGTGGTGGCAGGGACTCATGGAGCTGTAGTCTAAAGCTTAGCAAAGACTGCTTTAGCATTATAAGGATAACCAGGCATGAGTCTCAGATTCACATGTTCTCTCAGTAGCAGCTGGCAAGGTAGGGAGGCTGGGGCTGCATTGTCCCTGATTCCCAATGCTGCACATCACTGCTGATTACCAAGAAGGAGAAGAGCAAAGTAGCACAGTGGCAAAGGGCAGCAACCATGGTGTTGGGAACAACGCAACCCCACCCATGCTGCCCCACCGGCCACTACCATGCTCTGCCTCCCCCTCCCCCTAAGTCATGTGCAAGGAGAATGTTTAAAGCTTTCACTTGCAGTTTTGAACAAACCACAGTTCCCTGTTATTTCTCGGTATTGGAAGCTGCACTTTTTTCCTAACCGTAGTTAGTTCTAATAAACCGGGAACAAGTCATGGTTTCAGATCCTGGTTTCTTAACTGTGGTTAGAACAAACCACAGCGAAGGGAAGGAGGAAGTAAGCAATGCTGAGGTTTACTATGGAATACTCACTCACAACGAACCAATGTTTCTTTATTATTTATTATTTTACTTATTTTATTTTGACGATTTATAATCAACTCTAAGAAGTGTACGGGTAACTGAACAATACAAAAAAGGTAAAATTAGTTAAAACAGTGGTTCCGAAATTTTGCTCCCTTGGACCACTTGAACATTGCTGATGGTGGATCACATTGGTAGATCACATAAATATTTATCTGCCTGTTTGTAGCAATTGGAATGTGCTGTGCTAGATGCTGTATGATTTTTAATTGTTCCTTTTCTTTGCATGGAACAAAAATTGCACAGAATTCAAATTTTAATACCATAAACCACTCTAAAGGAACAACGAAAATGATGACTTTTAATTGAAGACATAGTACAAACCACCTGAATGAGTCTCATGGACCACTGCTTATAACTACAATCCCCAGCATGCAGTTCACCTACTATAATACCACACCTTTGGCCTGGACTCACACAGCTAGTTCCTTGTTTGCAGGATTTCTCTTTGCATTCAAAAAAATTATGGGCTTCACAGTAGGTGGTTTTGTATTAATTGGCAAAAAGAGTAAGGCCTGTCTGAAATATTAGATTATAATTAACTTTTGAAGCTGAAAGTAGAGGAGAAGAATGAAGGTGTAATGAAAATCATATTGGAAGATGGAAAGCAGAAGTCAGAATGTGTGTAGTGGAAAAGGGCCAAAATAAATAAATAGGGGTTTTATATATATATATGGATTTTACCCTACCATTTCTTCAAAAGTTCAAGGTGAGTCACATTCAGAAAGCCATGATCAATATAAGTGCATTTTTAAACATCAGCTACTGAAAGCACTTCCTTCTCATCCCCATCGCAAAATGGTTTACTTCCTTCCTAATTCCTTTAATACTTGTATTTATTAGTTCTTTTATTTTGTTTATTTCATCCTTGAAATAGATCTTGAACAGGGGACATTGAGCATCCTTGATGGACCCCTTAATTTATTTTAGTTGTTTGTACAATAGCATTTACTCTAATTATAGCTTCCTGTTTTTATATAGGTTCTTCTCCCTTTGCCATTTATTCCAGTTTTAACATGGTAAACATTTTGTTCCAGCTGAGATTTTTTAAAAAAATTCTAAATCAATAAAAGCTGCGTAAGTGCTCTTCTCTGTTCTTCCATCAATTGCAAAATTGCAAGGATGGTTTTCTGTTCCTCACATAAGAATGTCTTCCTAAAAATACCTTATAACTCTGGAAAAAGCAAGTATAGTACCATAACTGAACAACAGCCACTGAGAATGCCTCTCTGTGGCTTTCCCATTCAGATTTGGGTACTGGAAAGATGCCATAAAGATGTCATTCTCACCTGAAAGTACAGTTCACAGTAGGTTGCAGGAAAGAGGTGGTCTCAAAGGTACTGTATTTTTTGCTCTATAAGACTCACTTTTTCCCTCCCAAAAAGTAAGGGGAAATGAGTGTGCGTCTTATGGAGCGAATGCAGGCTGCACAGCTATCCCAGAATCCAGAACAGCAAGAGGGATCGCTGCTTTCGATGCGCAGCGATCCCTCTTGCTGTTCTGGCTTCTGGGATTCAGAATATTTTTTTTCTCGTTTTCCTCCGCCAAAAACTAGGTGCGTCTTGTGGTCTGGTGCGTCTTATAGAGCGAAAAATACGGTATGTAGGCTACAAGCCCTAAGTAGCATTGTGAAGGATTGTTCAGGAATAGAGACTGCCAGCTTGGACCTGATGTTGTTCTACCAGAACATGAACTTGGCTTTTATGGGAATGAGTGTGGGCTAGATGCCAGGTGTGAACAGCATGCCCAAGTGGCTGCTGTATAAAAAATATGTGTGAGACAGACAGAGGGTGAGGCAGTACAGAGTTAAAGGAGTAAATTTGTGTTGGGAGGAGTAACAAGGACCAAACACAACAACGGCGGTGTGTGCAGGGGCAGCTGCCCCCTCCATCAAGTAAATAAATAGAAATATTTAACTAACTGGCCAATTGCATTGAAGATATCTCAGTTCGGACACCCTAATATAAAGTCTACCCCAAAAAAATAAACCCAGCACTAGACAGTTCTTGTAACAACTGGATGGAAAGTGTTCAAGGAGAAGAGGAGCCAACCACTGCTGGTTTCTCAGGTGAGCTGATGGAGAGGCCCTGAGACCACACTTCTTTTTTTTTGCTACCTGCTTGATCACAGTAGAGGAAGGAGCGTAATGGAGCTGGCCAGCCTCTCAACAGCACCAATGCTGAGGTCCTATCTTTTACTCTGCACAAAGAAAACAATTGTGAGTCATTGCACCTCACAACCTGTTTTGCCAGCCCGTTCTCTCTGTCCCATCTCATTCTAGGAAACACCAACTATACGTATGGTACTAATTTTCCTCATGCATCTTTAAATCCAGCACTATATTAGAAAGCAGACAGCAGCAAAGGCTCTTAATTTTATTCTCTGCAAATAATGACTTTATATTTCAGCACCTAGTGAGTTTTTTCTGCACCTCAGGTCACAATTTAATCTCTCTTTAACCTTAATTTAATGCCCAATTTAATCTCAATATGACAGCTAATAATTAATAGTACTCATGTGGTGCTGCTGTTTGGTTGGGTTAGTCATGTACACACATACATATCACGGCCAAGAAATGCACTGTTTTACATTATGCAATTTTGGGCAAAATCCTGCATCTTGCTTTTATTTGGGAGAAAGCATTTTAAACATACTCAGAAATCAGGGAAGTTAGAAATTCCATTTACCTTGTCAGTGGGCAGCTGGGAAGGCAACACAGCTATTTGGCTGTGTTTATTTTAAAGAACTTTTAAATATCCCAGTAGCATAGCATTTATTTTGCTGACATAAATTTTACTAAAAACAAAAAAATTCCTTCCAGTAGCACCTTAAAGACCAACTAAGTCAGTTCTTGGTATGAGCTTTCGTGTGCATGCACACTTCTTCAGATACAAAGTGTATCTGAAGAAGTGTGCATGCACATGAAAGCTCATACCAAGAACTGACTTAGTTGGTCTTTAAGGTGCTACTGGAAGGAATTTTTTTGTTTTGACTATGGCAGACCAACACGGCTACCTATCTGTAACATAAATTTTACTATCTCTTTGAGCAAATATAGTATTTCTAGTGATTCAGTGTTGTGATGATGGTGACTATGTAATGTGAGCTGGATTAGCAGAAGGAAATGGAAATGGAAATGGAAAAGGAAAAGGAAAAGGAAAAGGAAAAGAAAAAGAAAAAGAAAAACTTTTCCAGTTGCAGTTCCAGTTCCAACTAGTTGCCCTAGATCAGGGTGTGGAAACCTGTAGCCCTTCAGGTGCTATTGGACCTCAGTTTCTCTTAGTCCCAGCCAGTATGGCTAATGGTCAGGGATTACAGGAGTTGCAGTCCAACAACATCTGTAGGTTGCCCATGCTTACTCAAAATATTACTGGAATTTTCCAATTAGATTTCACAATCTTGTATCTTGGAATTTTTTCTAATTTCTGTAATTTATCTGTTGTTAAGTTCATATTACCATCTTGCTTTGCTGCATGTGTAGACAATGATGTATCGGTATATATACAATGTTGACTCCTGAGGATTATGTATTTTGATTCACAATGAATTCTCTCATTGGTTTTTTTTTTTTGCCAGTTGATCCTCTAATGGATATGCCCAAGATTGAACCTGGGATCTTCTACTTGCAAAAGATATGCATGTGAGCCTACCTGATTCATGACTCTAACAACCTATTGAACTTCATGCTAGTTGTACGGAACTGCAGCCAGGGTTTGAGGACTGATCCACAGACAAAGTATTTGTTCAGTTATTCAGAAACGTCTCTTCCAAATTGACTATAAGGGACAAAGTCAAGATTCAGGGCCGTCTTAAGCATATCCGGTGCCATGGTGCAAAGATACCTCCGGCGCCCCCCCCCCAGCAACTCCAAAACAAGGGAGGGGTGGTGGAAAATGTCCTCTGCTTCCCCCACCACCCCAATCCTTGGCGTGGCGGCAGCAATCAAGCAGGAAAACATGCTGGCGAACATGCTCTCTGGCATCAGGGCGCCCAAGAAGGCAGCCCGGGAAGGCTGCACGCCGCCTTTTGCCAGGAAGCAGGAGGAGGACAACGACCGGAGCAGGGCCGTCTTTAGCAGATGCAGAGGCTTGGGAAGGGAAGCTTCCATCCTAAGTCTCTACGGGGATCGCTCTTCTCCTGTGGAGGCTTGGGAAGGAAGCTGCATGCCCACCAGTCATATAGTTGGCGGGGTGCAGCTGGCAGGCATGCAGGGAAAGGGGAGGCTGCCAGCAAAGCTGCCAGCTCCCCCACTCGCTAGGGCGCCCCTGAGAGGCCAGCACCCTGGTGCAATGAACCACTAAGACCAATGGGAAAGACGGCTCTGTCAACATTAAAGTGTGATGTGTGCAACACCTGTTTGATTGCTGATTATTATTTATTATTTATTTCAAGTTGTGGGGGGAGGGGAGAGATGATGTTACCTGGAGTAGTGACAGTGTAGGGAAGGGCTGTGGCTCAGTGGTAAAGAACATGCTTTGCATGCAAAAGATCGCAGGTTCAATCCCTGAAATCTCATCTTCTGGGAGAGACCTCTGCCTTAAATCCTGGAGAGCTGCAGATTCTGAGCTAGATAAGCCAATGATCTAACTCGGTACAAAGTAGCTTCCTTTGTTCCTCTTTGTTCACTCACTGCTTCTACACACAACATCACCTTCCCCAAGTCACTTTTTCCTTCATCAGGTTCCAAAGTTATGTTTGCCCTCGCACCAAAGTAATAAATCAATCTGGCATAAGATATGTGTACTGTACTTAGACTGATATGCACAGTTTGCAAATGAAAGCTTTAGCTTCCCATTTTATTAGCAACGCTTTCCAATTTCAGGTAGCTTAAGTGTTCCACATATTTATATTTGTATTCACAAAATTTGCAGTCTTTGCTAGGGTAGCAGAGTTATTTAAATGCCTACATTTTTGGAACCGTGCTGAGAAACGTTGTCACCTGAAAATGAAGTAAAAATTGTGTTGAATTTAACAATTGTGCCCTGAGTGATTTATATATTAAACTATTTAATATAAAACAAGATTAAAAATATTGCAGCTCACTGCAATATTTTCTCCCAGCAGAAAGCAGTCAGATGGAAAATTTCATACATTTCAAACAGATTTTTTGCCTGAATGGTTTTCACATATTTTTCTAAAACCTAGTTGTGTGTCAAATGATTTATTCTCCTCTAACAATGCAGTACAAGTAGCTAGGAAGGTGTGCAAGTGTTGAAATGGTTGATGGCAGTTGGCCAATTAAGTGCCCTACTATATTCTGACTTCCCCCCCTTTTTGTGCTTACACATGCTAATTTTGTTTAACACACTGATCTTCTGCCCAGCAGGAAAAGCTTGCTTAGCAATGTAGTCTGCCACAATGAGAATATCTTAAATGCACAGATACAAACATGTATCCAGAGGGGAGATTTAACCAAACAAACTACTACAGAACATAGCCAAAAATCTCAAACGTTGCCAAAGGACAGAATACTAATTATATATATTGTATGAAAAACAGTTATCCCAGACCGGAATATTGCATGACACTTCAGTTTGCAAAATACAGTTTTTCTCTGGTGCCAGGAAATTAATTTATGAACAGGTGCCTCATTGTCATCTCTCTGTCATCTAGTAAACACTATGCACTCATAGTTCTCAAACTGTGGTGCAGGACCCTCTTTCAGGGGTGCAGAACATGGAACACCTGAAGCAGAGAGATGAGCCAAAATCTTGGGTGAGTTGAATGCCCGCTGCTAAAGAACCTCATTGATACACACTGGATTTGTGGGGTTAACTAAACCACCACTGCCTCATGTGGCCCAACCTTATTTGGGAAGAAAGGAGTCTAGTGAGAGCTGCTGCTTTCATTGTGTTTCCTGTGCATGGTTTTAGGAAAAGGCCAGGTGCCTAGTAGTTCTATTCCTCTTCCAATGCCTATGTTTGATTAAAAACAATGAGTAGTCTTGTGTACTTTATTGGAACATAAGCCTGAAACACAGCAGTTTTACTTCACCCTTGAAGGCACACTCCATTGTCTCTCAATTCAGATGCATGCCAACAAGAGTTAGAAGAGTGGCTGGGGAAACCAGTGGGGTATAAATAATAATATTTATATAGTGGGGTATAAATAATGATATTTATATGGTCCAATCCCTGTAATGCAGGAATCTCAACTAAAGCATTCATGACAGTTGACTATCCAACCTTTGTTTGAAAACTTCTAATGAAGGACAGTCTACCACCTTCCAAGGGAGTCCGTTCCACTGCTGAACGGCTCTTACTACCAGAAAGTCTTCGTCATTCTTAAATGGATGGAACAATGAATGTTTCTACTCCAGTGGCTGCAAATGTTTTTGGTCTGGGTAGGCATATTTGGGGTTTTTAAAGGGGGCCAAGGGCACCAGTAAGAAAAGGCTGCTGTAGGGGTGTGGCTTATCACAAAATCACTGCTACCACCAAAGAGTAGAAAAAGAAAAGAGATGGGAACATAAAATGGTTCAAATGTGGGGAAACCTTTTTTATTTATTGTTAACCAAACAACAGGAATAACTCCCCCCCCAAAAAATGTTATGTTTTAGTTTTTATGTTGCTGGTGCGCTGCTGTAGATTAGAGCTAGAAGAGAAAGGATTACTGAACCCAGAATAATTTTAAATTACTACAGCCATATTCATGCATAGTCACAAATAAAAAGACATAATTGCTGGCTGGCAAGTTTTTTTTTTTATTTTTACAGTACTATCTTTACTATCTGCATTTGACATATTCATATCTACACACACACACACACATCATGCAAAAAATGCATCTGCCACCATTTCATGCAAGGCTTATGATAATTAAATTGACTATTGGTGATAAACCAGCTTAGATAATGATGTTCTTGTTAAAATCCTCAACAGGCAGGCATGAAGGAGAACACTTTCTCCATGGTGGCCCCCCAGCTCTGGAACTCTACCAGTGGCTTGGAAGGCCTACCAGCGTGACATTTTCCAACTGGGATATTATGTTTTGTTTTTAACTGTTTATACTTTGGCATTCATGTTCTTTATTATGAGTAAAGTATGGTCCTGGCATCTCCACATAGTGCTGGGAATCATCTCTTGTCTGAAATCTTGTTGCCTGTCCATAAATACAATATTGAACTAGATGGACCAATGGATCTGACTCAGTTTGGTAGCTTATAAAATGATTATAAGTTCTAAACCAGAGCCAGGTGCATAGCTCATCTGATAAAACTGTCCCTTCTTCCCTTGTATTTATTCTGTTCTTTAAATTACCACAGATTCCTGTAGCCCACAACAGAAATGAATCTCTGCTGACAGTTCATTGCCAGGCAGGCATTCAGTAAGGATTATAACCTTGACTGAATTACACATTGCAAAAAACTAAATAAAGAAGAGATAAGAAATAAAGGCTTTGCATGCAAATTGTAACGCAGAAATAATGTACGTTAGTTTAATGATATCCTTGCCTTTTGTAAAATTCCCTGAACATCACGCAGCTAAAATTACATATTTGAGAATTAGTGTGTATATGTGTGGAGAAGATGAAGACGATTTATTAATTGCACACATGATGCCTGTGGGCAGATTGGGAATGGAACTCAGATGGCTGGACAGTGAGAACAATAAGGCTGATAATAATTATGTGCAATATAGATGTTTTTTAGTTATAATTGCTCTCAGCCTATTAAATTATTTTTCCCAAAACTGAAATTGGTAGAAAACCAGGAATGTGGTGCAGTTTTTCTCATAAGCATTTTAGAACCTCATAATGGTGAGATGATAAACTTTTATAATTACCAGAGGCTTTCTACAAAATTCTTTCAAATTGCTTTTTTTTTTAGTAACAAAGGGCCTCATTGCTGAACAGCTGGTAACACTGAATTTAATGTTATTTAAGTGGGGTGGTGGCAACTCCATCTTTGATTATGGAAAAATGAGGATCTGTTCAACATCTTCCATGGGGAAACAGAAAACCCATTAGGTTTTAGCACGGAGGGATGGAACGGATGGCATATAAAAGCCCAGAGGTTTGAATCCTGGGTGCTAAAATTAATAGCAAAGAGAAGGAAACAAGGCAGAAATAATGTTAAAGTGTGAAGATTACTATATCCTACAGAGTAAAGCTATGTTAATTCTGCATAGGACCACCACTCACAAGGTTACTGTGTGTGTTTTAGCTACTAATTATGTACTAAATGATACAAAGGCTTATTCAGCCAATTTCTTTAGGAGTTTCTCAACAAAAAATACTTACCCAGTAATATAAACTTCAGGCCTTAGGATAAGCCTTTCCTGAGACTGCTCAAACTTTATAGAGATAATTATGTGTTGCCATGTTTGAAAGAAAACTACAGACAATGGTAAATGAAACTGAAATTCATCACATGACATCAACACTGGTGGAGGAAGAGGGGGGCGGGGGAGCGCACCGCCCCCGGCAGCGGGATCCCGGTGGGAATCCGTAATTGCTGCCCTCCCGCCCGCGCTGGGCGCTCTGCCCCCAGAGGCGGCACATCCCCCCAAAAAACATGTGCCCCGCCCCTGCAGGCGGCGTGCCATGTCCCCAGGACGCACGCCAGCCCTGCCCCTGCCTGCTCTCCGCCCCCGGTGCTGGAGCATGAAGCTCTCCCACTGGACATCAAACAGGGTAAATAAAGAATGACCTTCAGCTATTTTGGTAGCAAATCAATAGGCAAATCAATAAAATAAGGGCTTTACTCCTATGTAAGGGGTATTCAGTCAAAGGGATATGCTGAATCTTGGACACAATGTTTTTATCCAGCCTCATCTCAGCACAGATCCCCTGAGTTGTCCCATCAACACATTATTCTATGACAATCTTCACACATACATTTTCTACTCTAATTTGGTGTTCTAGAAAGAAGCGAAGGAAGAAGTGTCCTGAAAATGAGGAGCTGTGCAGTGTGTCGCATGTGGCTTTGTTCAGTATTCTCCCATGTGCACTGGTATGATTTATACCAGCCTTTTCAACCTGGTGCCTTTCAGATATTTTGACTACAACTCCCATCAGCCACAGCCAGGTTGGTTTAACACAGTTACCCTGAAGCTTTCAAGAAATGGAACCGATGTTGATCAGGATATCTGAACCACCCTACTTCCTGGATACAGCCTAAATTTTGTCTATTTAAATATAGGGCTGAAATCTGAATTATAACAGAAAGCCAGCAAAACTCTCCCATTTCTGGTACATGTATTTTTTTAAAAATACCTATTTCCCCCCACTCCTGCAATGCTCCGGGGGCTTACTAATGAATGGCTTTAAATTCACAATTAAGCTAGAAGGAAGCGTCTTGCTCTTTGATCAGCAGATACACGTATGCTGGGCTGTGCACTGTTGATTAGTTCATCCTGGGAGGTAGGTGTGGAATAAAGATTATGGACTAGGTTTATAAAGACCTGCTTCTAGGTACTACAGGAGTCTCTCTCCAAGTAGAGTCATCTTTCTGTATTTTATAAAGTTACATCCAATCATGTAAACCAGCCTGAGAAACATTTTGACAAATGAGCCAGCCCATATTTTGCACGAATGTTTCCAGGTTACATTGGATGATATCCAACTAAGCTAATGGACTTAAGTTCATTTATTTCAATGGGACTGCTCTGAACATACCCAGCATGTTTGGACAGAACATCTCCAAAAGTTATTTGCGCATTTTCCTTTGAAAACACCTGAAGACTACACTTGATCTTAGCCAAAAGGCCGAGAAGCGATTTCTCCTGGGTATTGTTGGAAATGATATACCGGTAATTAGAAATGAATGTAAGCTTTTTCTATATGCAGTAACGGCAGCAAGAATATTATGGGCCCAAAAATGGAAACAAGAAGAATTACCAGCGAGGGAAGAATGGAGGATGAAATTAATGGACTATGCGGAACTTGACAAACTAACAGGAAGGATCTGAAACCGGTGGGACCAGAAATTTACCGAAGATTGGAGTAAATTTACGGATTATTTGAAAAGTGACGGTCAGACGACGTTTGTAGGTTTACAAGAAGTTCTGTGAGAAATAATATTAGAAATATTGTAAAAATGGAAAAGGAGAGATGATATGTTAAGAGATGTAAAAGCAATATTAAGTTAGGAAATGCATAAGAAGTGATTAAGACGGAGGATTATCAGAGGTGCTGAGGGAAGTCCAAATAAGATTGTATTTGTGATAAATTGTGTTGTATGTTTTATAATTTTGTATGACAAAAAACAATAAAAATATTTATATAAAAAAAGAAAACACCTGAAGACTAAGGTGGTTTTGTTAGTTAGTTTAGTTTTACTATTTGTGCATTCTGTTATATGAATTTTAATGATACTACAGCATGCAGAGAGAGAAGGGGATTAGTCTTCCCCCTCCAGCCACATCTCTACCAAAATTGTCTTCATACAAGGCAATTCCATCCTGTAAGACAAATTGAACACACAGAGCTCAGACACTTGGTTTTTTTGGTTTAAAACAAATCCTAATACTTTCCTTTTAGCCTTAGCTGTTCTTTACATGACATCTAAATGGCATATCATTATCCAATAGTATACTCCTACATACCCCAGGGTTTCTGATGAACTGGCGTAACACCTTGTTTAAATTTTCTTCAGGCAGTTTTCACACATGTCTTATACTTTGCTGTTCTACTCTGCCATCAGTCAGTTTTGAAATCAATGTGCAATGTTTTGAATGGACTCATCAAAACTGCTTAAAGATCCTTAAATCAGCAGGGGAAACGTCTAAGAACAAACAAGATTAATACAAAATAAAACTGATTCCTATGTAGAGTAATAACTATACAAATAAAATACTGTCTTCCAAAGAGGAATGCCAGAGAATTCTGGCTAAAATGCAAACAGGAGCGGAAATTGTCTGTGCTCACTGATTTACTTCATATCTGGAACCAGTAGTGTAGTGGCAAATTCAAGTGAAGTTGCAGCTATGCCACTTACAGCCACACACTGCCATGCTCCAAGATTATACAACAATAATAATTAGGGATGCATTGCAGCATTCAGTGCAAATCTCCATGTGTTGACTTTCAGCTAGATCAGTTATTTTCTGTGCACATACTTGGGCAAATGCTTTGGAGTGCTCCAATACCTTATTTCAGAGGTACTTGTGTTGTGTTTTCCTTGAAGTTCCATGGTACGTAAGAGAACTTATATGCCGTTCTTATGAAACTGAAACACATTGTGCTTTCAGTGTTCCTAAATGCTTAGCTTTAGAGCACACAGAACAACAACAACTCCATGTTCTTCCTGCACACCTTCTCCAGAGTGGCCCTAGGAGCAAATCCTCAGTGGCTGACTCAACTTCTTTCATTCTGATTGGATGCAATCCACACAAAGGATGGGAAGACTTCTCAGTGACTAAAAAGCTCCCCTACTGGGTAGCTCTAGGATGCTGGAGACTGGGACCCTGCTGCAGAATTAGTATTGCATCTTTGACAACCGACCCCTTGTGAACCCAGGCCACTACACCTTTGTCCAGAACAGAAATCAGTGCAGCAAATGCAATCAGTTTTTGGTCTGCAGACAGTATCTGACTACAGCACCCTACATTTGCATTGGATTGTCTTTGCATTAAAATGAGTGGGGTAGAAAAACATACTTACAAGTTACATATCTTACACAATTATACAAATTACATAAGTTCTGGATTTTGCTGCAGTGGACAGTGAGACCAATAATATAGGTTTTGGTGAAAGACGAACTGCAGTGGTACAGAAACAGTGCTGCATGGGACAAATACAGGGTGGAATAGAAAACAATTACTTCTCACATCCCTACTTTTTTTTTATCTCCTAACTTTCTTTCTACCCTGCCTCCCTCCCCAATCCCAGCCGACCTACTGTTGTGAGTTTGCTGTTCAATCACTAAGAATGCATAGTTAAGAGTATTTGACAGTAAAGTGTTCCTGATCCCTCAGTGGGCCTGACTGTTCTCCTGAACGGGCAATTCACCTGCAGAGATGGGGACTGAGACAAGTGGTCCAGTGGGCATTTGTGCGAGGAAGAAGTAACAGTTTGCTGTTTAGATGAGACTGAGGAACAAATGAGACACGATAGCAAGAGGTCTGTGACAGTAACTCAGTAGCTGTTCTTACAGGGCGGGGGGGGGGGGGGCAAATGCAGCTAGCTGGGGAAGATTTTATTCAAAGCTATGGCACTGGGAGAAGACTTTTTAACCAGTCTCAGAGCTGTCACAACTGCTATTTGCCTTGTGGGAACCTGTATGTTTTGCCCTGAGGGAAAATAGCTGCTCCAGGAAGGGGGGGAATTAGATCAGGAAAATGGTGTGTGTGTGAAAAGGGTTCACCCTCTGAGGCTGCATTTACCCTTTCAGAAAAGGGTTCACCTTTTGGGGCTGCATTTACCCTTTTAGAAAACCACGGGAGAGAGGGAGAGGAGAAATGAGCTGAATATAGTTAAAATGGAGATGCAACTTTGGAGCTGCCTGTCGCTGCTGCTCTCTGGGAATCTGACGCAGGCTGCGCTGTCTACTTATAGAAGTCTATTTGTTTTCACTATGCTCTGCTTGTATATTTGTAAACAAAGCAGTTATTACAAAGACACCATTAAGTCTCTTGTGCTCTATTATCCAAAGCAAACTAGACCTGGTAGTGCTGCCTCTGGAACTTCTCCCTGCTTGGGGAAGCGGGGAGCGCATAACAATGTACACCATCACCAATCGACAGACAGCAAGGAACATTTCTATTAATACAGACACTTGACTCTTTGTGGATGGATATTTCTTTGTGTGCTCAGGCAGGAATGGGAGGTACAGAATCCACACTGATCACTGTGAGACAAGGTTGCCAGGAGAATTGCTTTACAAGTGGGTAATTTAAGGCTTCTGGGCTTCCATCCAATCATAACATAAATGTATAATTTATCAGAGCTGGGAAGTGTGATCCAAGAAATGCAATTCTTATTGTGTACTTTTCTAGATGACAACAACAAAGACGGTGAGTGATTGAACAGACAAGATAACAGTGTACTTTAAAGCATGAAGTGTGGATTATTCTGTGCTTATTCCTGGTCACATCCACACCATACATTTAAAGCACTCTTATACCACTCTTAATTGCCATGACTTCTCCCAAAGAATTGTGGGGACTGTGGTTTGTTAAGGGTTCTGAGAGTTGTTAGGAAATTCCTCACAAAGCTACAGTTCCCAACACACTTAGCCAAGTAAACTTCCCAGGATTCTTTGGGGGAAGTTATGATGGTTAAACTGGTATAAGAGTACTTTAAATGTATGGTGTGCAAGGTTGGATTAACCATTAAGCAAAATAAGCATGTGCTTAGGGCATCAAGGGAAGGGGAACACCACAGAAATTTTCTATTGCTGGATTTTCAACATCAATGGCCACAAATTGCTCTACCAAGTGTCCATTTTCTCAGTTGAAGTACTGGTATATTAAAAATCCCAACAGAACAACTAGGCAACAAGGCAGGCTGGAATCCTTATCTCTGCCAAGCATAGAAGGAAATGTATTATGTAAAGATTAGTTTTCAGGATCTGATCAAAGACTTTGCAATTAGGAAAAGTAAGAGACATTCTTTCAGATATAAGGTGGAAGTTTATGATGATGACGATTTTACTATTTATTAAATTTGTATACCACCCTTCATCCAAATATCACAGGGCTGTTTACAACATAAAAATGCAAAATGAAAAGACAAAATACACAGTAAAACAAAAATGAACCAATAAAATGCCGTACAATTTTAATCAACCAAAGTCTTGGTTGAAGAGAAATGTTTTCATCGGGCACCTTATTGAATCCCCCCAGTAAATAGCAACAGTCCAGAAGTCCCTTGGAAGGAATGTGGCTATGAGAATTGTCATAAAGAGGGCTTGTGCTTCAGAATTTACCACAACACCACTGCAACTCATAGTGGAGCATCATTTTCTCCATCAGGATTCTCCCAAACCCCACTGATGCAGTTTTTATTTTCATGATGTAAAAGCCTTTCACAGCCCTCAATGTATGCTTCCAGCCTGATTGGTTTTCCTTTGCCTTTTTCTCCCCAGTCCATAGAGAGCACTTACCTCGTAGAGCCATGATTTAACGAAGGCGGAGGGCTGCATTTCAGCCCATGTATGATTATTCCAGAGGAACACCTATATTTCTGTTCAACTCACTGCTCTACACACTTCTGCTACAATTCAAGAGGAGTGAATGCTAAAGGGTAGAAGAGGCAGATCGGCAAATCTCTGGCCAAGAGGAAATGGCAATGGTAAAGCAAAACATCTTTATTTCATAGAGATTATCTATGCAAAGCCGCAATAAGAATAACCAGCAGTGAAAACTTGTTTGTTTTAAGCCTATGTGAGGGGAAGAATGAAAAATGAATGTCCAAAACCTGCAAATTTACATCTCAGTATTCATAAAACACATTCAGGTATGCTGTGAGATTATTTTGGCCAATTTTCTGATGCAGAAAAATTCATATAAATATTCCTGAAAGGGAAGGAATAAGCGGGGAAAAGTATAATTTAGGGTGAAAACAGAGGGTGAAATGCAGCAGTAATTCTTGAAAGAGAAAGCATAAAACAACACAAGAAGCACCCAGTGATTAGTGACAAAAACTAGAAATGAGTTGCGAAGATTTAAATGTTCATATGCATACACTGCTAATAGTCTTCTGCTGGAGCAGGAGGGATCTTGGCAATCAAGATTATCTGATAATTACCCTTCTTGATGCATTAAATTCACTCAGCTTTACCTTCAGGCATTTAACTGCAGAAAATTATGACATACTCGCTCATGTTTAATGGTTAAACTCTGTTTCTAAGAAATCTATTACACATGGTGACAGCTAGAACCTCAAACAATAAAGAATCTTGAACAGAAGCACCAATAAAAGGAAGGCTGACTGAGAACAGCAGTTGTTTGCACCAAGCATTTTTGACTTGAAGTCTTTATTAATAAAAATGAAAGTGCATCTGTCTTTGCCAACCACATTTCCTGTCCCTCAGCTTCAAACGGTCACCTTGTGATGTAGGAACATCAATTAACAATGAATGTATAAGCACAGGGTGATTTTTTAAAAACAATTACCAGTGGTCAATAATTAATTTTATTATCATCATTAATTTATTAATCACTTTCTACACAATCGTCTCAAGGTGATGTACAGTTTTTAAAAGGCAAAAAACCCTAAAACAGTTAAAATGACACAAAAACCTGATACGTTTAAAATGAAATTAAACAATGCAAAAATAGGCACTCATGGCAAAGACCCATTTATCCAGCTGGAAAAGCCTGCTGCAACAAAAATGTCTTCAACCATTTCAGGAAAATGCAGACAGTGGGCACCTGTCAATTTTTTTTTTTTTTTACTGCCCAAAGCAAGGACAGCCATACCAAAAGTCCTTCTCCAAATGAGTGCCAACTTTCCAGGCAATGAAGGTCTTCAGAAGCTGCACAATGGGCCAGAGGGGTTTAACAACCAATCCCTTTCCCCAGGGAATTCCGAGAACTGTAGCTTTGAGAGGGGATTCTTGGGGGAATGCCATGTCTGTTTAAGTCGTATGATATGGTCAGATGGGGCAGTGCTGTGATAAATATGGGGCCATAGTCTTCATGCTTGTGAGGTCTTTGACTCCTCTGCCAAGGTTAGCAAGTATGGGATTATAGCCACAGATATATTAGACAGAATATATATTTACTTAGCTGTGTTCCATGATCTGAATGGCCAGTGAGCTCAACTGCTACAATGATTTTAAAGTGATTTAAGTCAGACTAAGAATGCCTTTTCCCTCTGAAAACATATCACTACTAAATGTTATTAATGCAATATAAAAATGGAAGAAATGCCTTTTTTATTTAAAACCAACCACCCTGAATGTACATTTCCTTTAATGGGAGTTTTCCGTTTGATTTACAAATGCATGAAATTCAAATATATTTTTAAAGTGCCACTTGTGAAAATGCCCTTAGTCTTACATTATTCATTATCTGTCTCTCTGCAAATCTTCAACTCATTTTAGCACAATTCCACTGTTGTAAGACTTTCTAAAGGAGCTTTCCAGCCACCATCTAGGGAAGGAATTATATCTATAGGTCTCAAACAATGGTCCCAGAGGGAACAAGCACTGCTTTGCTGTTCCCTGTGCCACAGTAGTAAGCAGCCAGAGAACATACTTTAGTTTAGATGGAGCTACATCTTACCGAATTAGAAGCTGGATTGGGAAAGTTCCCCTTAGGCTTCAACACCCTGCCATTCCTTTCTCTTCAACTTCCAGGAGCTGCTCAATATGAACATTTAAGAGTCATTTGTTGTCCTCGATTTTGCAACCAGGCCTCACTCTGCCCTTCAGATATCACTTTGCTTGTACTTCTGTACTTTGTTGACAACCTAGACAGTTCTGATCTTTAGCTATTTCACCAGATTCTGTTTTCTGCAACCACTGTCAGTAATAAATAGTGGTGGCTGCGTATTGCCAACTATTTAAAACATTTCTGGGTAACCTGTGATCTTCCACATCTTGTTGGACTACAACTCTGATCACCTCTGGCCACAAGCCATGCTGGCTGGGGCTGATGGGAGCTGGAGTCCAACAAGATCTGGTGGGTCACAGGTTAAGGGAAAGGGACCCCTGGCCATTAGGTCCAGTTGCGGACGACTCTGGGGTTGCAGCACTCATCTCGCTTTATTGGCTGAAGGAGCCAGCGTACAGCTTCCGGGTCATGTGGCCAGCATGACTAAGCTGCTTCTGGCAAACCAGAGCAGCGCACGGAAATGCCATTTACCTTCCCGCCAGAGCGGTACCTATTTATCTACTTGCACTGTGTGCTTTCAAACTGCTAGGTGGGCGGGAGCTGGGACCGAGCAATGGGAGCTCACCCAGGGATTTGAACCGCCGACCTTCTGATCAGCAAGCCCTAGGCTCTGTGGTTTAACCCACAGTGCCACCTGTGTCCCAGGTCACAGGTTACCTACCCTGATTTAAACCAATTTGTTGACCATTGGCTACAAAAACCACTGAAACACTAAACTGTGAGGTCCTTGCAAGAGGATTGCAATTGTATCTAAACATTTCTAAACCCCTCAATATTCTCTCTTCCAGCAATAAAAATGCTTATTTAAAAAGCCAGCATGTTTTGGTGCCAGTTAATGAATTGGAGATCACATGCCTGACTCTTAAAATGACAGAAACAGCAAGGGAGGGTGCAGCTGCTGCTCCTTCTGGCCCATTCCTGCATTGGCCCTTTTCTCCACTGTCGTCTCCTACTACCTAGAGAAAGCAAGTTTTGCCCCAGAAAAGTTAAAGAAAGAGGGTGAATGGTAGGGCTGGCAGAAGAGCAGAGTTGGAGCTGCACCCTCTCTTGCTTCATTGGAGTTTCTAAAGAGATAGATATGATCTGCAGGCTGACAGCTGACAACCACCATATTTTATATAGCCCATACAACTGAGCACCAGCTCAGCACTGGGCACAGTTTCCCATATCACAGAGTTCTTCAAAATGACATTCTATTTGAAATATAACTACTTTCTGACCCAAGCAAGGGAGCTGGTTTTTAAAAAACCTAACCCATCTCTTTATTATTATTATTTAAGCCTAGGTAAAGTAAAGGTACCCCTGATTGTTAGGTCCAGTCGTGGACGACTCTGGGGTTGCGGCGCTCATCTCACTTTATTGGCTGAGGGAGCCGGCGTACAGCTTCCGGGTCATGTGGCCAGCATGACTAAGCTGCTTCTGGCAAACCAGAGCAGCGCACGGAAATGCCATTTACCTTCCCGCCAGAGTGGTACCTATTTATCTACTTGCACTGTGTGCTTTCAAACTGCTAGGTGGGTGGGAGCTGGGACCGAACAACGGGAGCTCACCCAGGGATTTGAACCGCTGACCTTCTGATCAGCAAGCCCTATGCTCTGTGGTTTAACCCACAGTGCCACCCGTGTCCCAGGTCACAGGTTACCTACCCTGATTTAAACCAATTTGTTGACCATTGGCTACAAAAACCACTGAAACACTAAACTGTGAGGGCCTTGCAAGAGGATTGCAATTGTTCCCTGTCCTAGCCACCACAGCTTCTGTCAGATTTCTTAAATGGGAATTAAATGGTAATATACTTAAGGTAAAGGTAAAGGGACCCCTGGCCATTAGGTCCAGTCGGGGCTGCAGTGCTCATCTCACTTTATTGGCTGAGGGAGCCAGCGTACAGCTTCCTGGTAATGTGGCCAGCATGACTAAGCCACTTCTGGCGAACCAGAGCAGCGCACGGAAACGCCATTTACCTTCCTGCCAGAACGATACCTATTTATCTACTTGCACTTTGATGTGCTTTCAAACTGCTAGGTGGGCAGGAGCTGGGACTGAGAAACGGGAGCTCACCCCATCATAAGGATTCGAACCGCCAACCTTCTGATCGGCAAGCCCTAGGCTCAGTGGTTTAGACCACAGCGCCACCCGCGTCTATCCCATCTCAAGTGTTGGTATATTAAAACAGATAAAACAATCCAGAATAAAACATTACTGAAGAAAGTCAAATATATACATTCAAAACAGCATAATTAACAGGAAACTAAAATATTTCTTAAAGATTTCAAAATAGAAGATTACAAAGGAGGTCAACTACAGAATGAATATTTAAGCTATAGGTTTTAAGAATAAAGCTTTTAGATGATGTCCATATATGTCACCATTGGTACCATATTAAAAGAGGTATTACACCCTGTGTGGGAGAAAAGCATCTTTCTCCTCTAGGTTTTAAAAGTACATTTTTAAGGGCATACTTTAAAAAAAATGCTGTCAAATTAATTGGAGATACCCTTTTAGTTAGTCAAACCATTTTTAATCAATTAAGCTAGCAACAAAACAACAACACTGCAACTGTAATTCTTACTAAATAAGATATACTTGGGCTGAACTTTTGCCTTTATCATTGACACAAGTAGTGTTAGCGCTACAGAATTCCATTTCAATTTAAAATGCCAGCTTAAAAATTGCTGATATGAGGTAAAACAATTACCTCTTATTTAATTGGTTTCATGAAAGAATTGTGTTCATTTTAAACAGGTTTTAGGAAATCAATTATTTCACTTAATAGTGCAATATAAATATTGAGATATGCAGCAAACACCTGTAAAGTAAGCCTATTATTCAAGAAGTTAATAATTAATAGTATTGTCGGTTCCTAAACATTACAACAAGCAAACTATGGGGCGGGTGGCATTTATTCGCTGAATTGGTAATAGTCAGGCAACTGTAAGTAATACACATTTTTTTAAAAAATACTATAGCTAGAGCTACTCCAGCTCTTTAAATGGGCTTCATCATAGTCTCAATCAACTGAATATTTCTTCAATGATTCAATATTTGACCAGTCCTGACTGAGATGAGATTTCTAACATGCTTGTTCTTTGTCTGTGCTTACAGATTTACATATTACTCATAAAATGGAGGTGAGTAATAATGATGGACCTTTGAGTCAGATCCATTTATATACAACTTGATAAAGCAAAGGACGACTTTAGAACAGTTAGCAACCATGCTGTGAAATGTGTACATTTCTCAATCTTCCTGCTAGCTTTCTTTGTTCTGTATCTCTGATAGCATGTAGGCTTTTGGATTTTTGTTTTTTAACCTCTTGTATGTTTTATACACACACACACACACACACACACACACACACACACACACACACACATATATATATATATATATATATATATATAATAATATTTTTATATGCGGGTGGTGCTGTGGTCTAAACCACTAAGCCTAGGGCTTGCTGATCAGAAGGCCAGCTGTTCGAACCCTCACGAATGGGTGAGCTACCGTTGCTCGGTGCCTGCTCCTGCCCACCTAGCAGTTTGAAAGCACGTCAAGTTCAAGTAGATAAATAGGTACCTCTCTGGTGGGAAGGTAAACGGCGTTTCCGTGCACTGCTCTGTTTCGCCAGAAGTGGCTTAGTCATGCTGGCCACATGACCCGGAAGCTGTCTGCGGACAAATGCCAGCTCCCCCGGCCTACGTTCAGGGGTACCTTTACCTTTATGTTTTATTTAGTGCCATTTAATGTGTTGCCATTTTGTACTATAATAAATAAATATAATAATAATAACCATGTTGTGCTTGGGAATAGATTATTGAGTTCTGTCTTTCCAATTCAATCCATTAATCGTGTCCTCCCTAAAAGAGGACATGTGTTGCGGTGAGACCTGGAGACTGACCTCCTGGTTGTGGGTGGGTATATTGGATAGCCACAACACCTGATTGGTAGGTCCCTAGTTGCTGGGTTTAATCTGGCCAATGGGGTGCAGTCTGAACGGATCAAGGGACCTATATATACCTATGCACGTGACCCAGAGCTTCCTCTTTTGGCTCGTGTATCGGAACACCCGCCCACCTCTCCCTAATCTTAGGGCATTTTGCGATTGACCTTGCTATGCCGTCATGTGTCGTCTGTCGTTGGGACAGGGGCATGGCAGGAATTTCCCCCACTTGGCTGATTGGCTGTAGCCATTTGGGTTTCGCCTACCGTGTAGCAATTCGTCATAACTTATAAGGTTGTGGATAGGCATGTGATAGGGATGGGAGAATGGTCTCGCCATGCCTTTGTGAAGGGTATTCTGTTAAAGGAATCCAGGGACTCAACTTGGTTTGGTCAACCCCTGAGAGAGGGTTGTGCCCGTGTCTGAGTCCAGGGGAGCATCTGGGGAGTGAACAGAGTCTGTTCCCAAACTTTTCACCTGCCTCAGGTGTTCACCCTTGGCTGACCTATGACAGAGCTCTGGGTCAGTGCTACCTGCAAGGGTGTAGGGAGCTAGTAGAACCAGAGCCTATGCAACCACTCACTTTTCTGTAATCAATAAAGTTGTGGCCTAAATTCTGCCAAAAACCCAAACTAAAATTTGAGTCAAATGTGTCTTTATTTAGGGGAGAGGCCTCTGGGTCTGAACACGCAAGTACAAACAACTGAAACTGTTTAATTGCAAACCCTGCAAAAGAGGCCTAACATCAAGCCAGTTCTTAGTTAAGGTACGACAGAAAGGTAACTATGTAAGCAGGTAACAATTTCCCCAGTGTGTGCTACATTATTGAGGATCCTTTCCAAGTACATACCTAAGAAGATGAGGATCATATCTACAGTGGTGCCTCGCAAGACGAAAAGAATCCGTTCCGCGATTCTCTTCGTCTAGCGGTTTTTTTGTCTTGCGAAGCAAGCCCATTGACGGCTTAGCGGATTAGCGCTATTAGCGGTTTAGTGGCTTTTAGCGGCTTATCAGTTTAGCGGATAATAATGCTTAGCGGATAAGCTGATAAGCGGCTTAGCGGCTTAGAAAAAGGGGGGGAAGGGGGGAAAAACGCAGGAACTCGCAAGACATTTTCGTCTTGCGAAGCAAGCCCATAGGAAATTCATTTTGCGAAGCACCTCCAAAACGGAAAACCCTTTCGTCTAGCGGGTTTTTCGTCTTGCGAGGCAATCGTCATGCGGGGCACCACTGTAATTGGGTATGTGTCAGAAATGTAATGCAAGTAGGATGTCTTACAAACAAGTGAACAAATCAAACTTTGAAACCGACTGTATCCTGCTCTTCATTTGGCATCATTCAGCTTAGTTAAAACACCAGGTTGCTGACAATCTGGTGTTTCAATATCAGTTTCCCTCCTGTTTTCATTTTTCCTGTTTTCAGTCCACATTTCTGCCTCAGGGTTTTAAAAAATCCCCATTAAAACTCATCAGCATTTAAAAGCTCATTTCCCTCAATACACCATTTTTTTTGTTATGAATTTTTCCTTATAAATTTTTTTTTGTTATTTACACTAATATAAGCATTATTACACACACTTTGCTCTTGCAATGAATTTGTTGCTTGGAGAGCTGCATCAAAACATTTTGAGAAATGCACATTTTGCTCTGCTTTGGGTTCACACATTCTTTTGGGAAGTGTGAATTAGGAAAGGTTCACATTAAAATCTGTACTGAACCAAATTTCTCCCCTGTCCCTTTGAGTGACAAAACAAACATGGCTTAGCACACTGCCCATTTTGATTTAAATTATGCAAAATAATCAAAATTATGCAGGGGTCGGTGTCTGAAGTTATATAGCCTGAATGAATTCATTACCGCCATACTCTCAACCATCAGGAGTGAATTAAAGACCATGAATAATTGAACTAAGCACACAAATATTAAATAAATTCTGAAATCCATTCAAAGTAAAGATCCACAAACCATTGGGTTGCTTTGAAATATGTTAAAAGATGTATTACTCCAGCTTTACCACTGACATATAGGGTACAATTTGCGAGCACACACGCTGAACCCCTGTCCCTGGAGCCTACCCCCCCCCCCCAGAAGGAGACATGACACCAGTGTATGGGTTCAAATTAGGCGACAACTTTATTGAATTTCAGATGTAGGAAACTTGGCCTAGGCCTTGGAAGGTATCCCTCTCAATCCGTAGGGTATGAGGATGTGCAGGGCTAACAAGTGAAGTGGGAGGGAACTGTAAAGCATGAATTTACACAGCGTGCCCTCCCACATCACCTCAGTCGGGAGTTTGACCTAGTTGTCACCGCTCTAGGGCCAGTGACTCCCCTAATCAACCCTTTTAACGGGCCCTGCCAGACGCTGCCCCATGGGGGTGCATGAGATGCTCCACCCAACTCGAAGATAGACTATAGGATACCTACCAAGGCCGAAAAACCACCACCTGAGGCCCAAGATGGGCCTTGCCGCCAAGAAACCTACAACTGAAAGCTCCCCCTCCTCCCCTAAAACAAGCCCTGAAACTTAACCCAAGGTCACGCCCTGCTGCCCACCCAATATTTGATGCCTTGGCGCATATTGCGCAGCCAGGTGTCATTACTCAAGGGGGTCAGGTGCACCCTGTCTGACCTGAATAGCACCACATTGCCCACTCTGATGTCAGAGTGGGAAATAGAGAAGCCACCAATTTGTCGCATGGCCTTACGCATGGCCCTGTTAATTTTTTGCACCGCATAATTGATGCGAGAAGGCCTATTGACCCCTCTCCAGCACAGGCAGAGGAGGAGTTTGGACCAGCAGATGGGTGCATGGCATGTAAGTGTTCGATGTCTGCCTTTGCAGCTAGGGTCAAGCTGATGCCTTTTTGCTCCACCGTCATTCTCTCCCAGGTGCACTATCAATAACCCAGGTGGGCCATGCATAGCAGCAGCTCTGAGCAGCACGGGCATCAGGGCATGCCGACGCATGCCACGTCAACCCATGCAATAGATATGTACCTTGGGGTGGATGTCAAGATTATGGCCCCAGACATGTGAAGAGGCATAGGAAGCCGCCCAGTGAACTATGCTGTGTGCCACGACCCAGACCTTTGTGCTGGGGAGACCTACAAGAAAAATTGAATGGCAACCATTAGAGAAAGCATTCAGGGATGGATGTATCCCCTGTAGACTGTGGAACACCAACGACCCAGTGCCTTGAACATAGAGAGGTAAGAGCCAAGTGAGGCTTGGCCGAAGCATTGGCCCCTTTTCCCCTGGCCTCCACCCCAGGCCCAGCAGGCTGCCCATTGTCCTACCAAAGCTGGGGGCGGGTCGACGGCTGACTTATATCCGGGGATGGCCCTGGCCAGGTAACCAGCGTGGTGTCGCAAACCCCGCACCATCCTTTGGGAGGGTTGGGCAGAAATTCAGGACTTAAGGCTCAATCATGGTTGAGCTTGTTGAGCCCTAGAACACCAGTAACCTCCCAACTCCCAAACCAGAGTCACATTTATCTCCATCCTGTGCAGGTGTCTAAGCCTGCAATGCTACACATGCTTACCTGGGTCTAAGTCATATGGAACTTACTTCTGAATAGACGTGCATAGGATTACACTGTAAGCAGTTGAACACTCTGCAATGTGCAAGTAGTATGACAACTGTGTAGGTAAGTAGATAGAAAATAGCATAAATAGCTTTGTGGATCCTTCTGGTCCTAAGCTCACAAACTCATAGTTGGAGGTAATGCTGCATTTAAATTTAAAAGATAGAAGAGCAGCAAAGCCTAGAACTGATGTGCAGGAATGTGCAGAATAACTGCTAGAAATCTTCAGCTGGGCTAAGTTTGCATAAGAAGGCTGGCCATGCAAGGTACATCTGCTGAAATTCCCTCTTCTACACAACTACGGAAGCTTAAATTTTTAACTGAAAATTCATGGGGTGGGGGGGAGAGCAGGTTTAACAATGCCTTTTCATCTGCCCTGCCTAGTATCTTGTCCTGGCTGTTTTTGCTTTCTATAAAAACCAACATCCCAAAAATACCTGTGGAGGAAAGAAGCACAGGATTCTGTGTATACTATAGCTTGAGCCTCAGAACGAGGCCTGAGAGAGCAGCTTTCCAGCCTGTGGGTATTGGCAGAGATACGATTGAAGCTAGAATTGTTTTTCCTGCCGACACATTTAGAAAATATTTAGAGGAAGAGGAAGAGAATGAGCTTTAAACATTCAGTCTTGATATTTTAATGTACAGCACAGGAAAACAATGCCATGTGCGGGCATAGCCTTTTATGCTTTGTGTTAAACACATCTGCTGCCAAAAATGACTGCTTTAAGCCAAACAAATTTCTCAAGCACAATACAGGTTATACTTGACAGATAGCATCTATCTGTTGTTTATGCTCTGCCTAAAATTTACCTGAGCCAATCAACTACTTTCGTTTGCTTTTGCACCTTCCGGAATTTGTCTATGTGTTAAAACATACTTGCAATATTTATTTATTCTGCCATCTGTCCCACAAGCTCTACATTTTCAACAGTTTAGACTAGAGAGAGAGGGCCAAAAATCACCTGAGCGTCGTAAAATTAGTCCATGACTGTCAATGCAACACATTGAGAACACAGCTGCTGTCCTGCTGCCTGATTTAATGAGGTTCCTAAAGTATGTGGACAAGTATTCCTTCTCTTGGTTACCATGGAAACAGAAGAGGGAGCTTTGAGCAGGTGTCAGAAGCATTGCAATCAATATGAATCAGCTCATAGCCCATCATCTGTGGGGAAGTGTTGTCCAAGCTACTGTGAAGACATCCTTAATCCAGTCCTCTTAGTTGCCTACAGGTTCCAGCATACAGGAAAGCTATACATTTAATCCAAAATTCACTCACACAAAGCTAGCTGAAATCTGCTTCATTAGATAAAGAAGCACTGAAATAAAAGTTACCGTAAAACAACTTCTTCTTGTTCGTAATCTATAGCTGGATGTGCTATGATATATGTGGAACATGTATAAGAACATAAGAAAATCCTGGTGGATCAGGCCAGCATCCGGTTTTCACAGTGGCCAACCAGATGCCTATGGTAAGTCCAGCAGCAGGACTTCATCACAACCACACTCTCTTCTCCTGTGGTTTTAAGCAACTGGTATTCAGAAGCATACTGCCTCTGCCTGTGGAGGCAGAGAATAGCAGTCATGGCTAGTAGCAGATTTTTTGACAAAGATTGAGCAAGTTTAGACATAATGATAAACTATGGTTACACATTACATGAATGAGCTTTGAATTTGCTTGTTCCTCTCTTCCTTCTCCTGCTCTGGTATTGTGGTTAGGCGGTATTTGGAAGCAACTGCCTCCAGTTTAATCAGATTTGCACCTAAACATGAGAAGCTCTGATTGGCGAAAAAGCCAGGACTACTGTTATTATTTACAATGGGCTTTCCAGTAAAAGTTATTGTGTGACATGTTTTACAACATAACCTCATTGATTCATACCTTCCGTAAATTGATACTTCCAAAAGTTTGATAGGCATCTCCTGCTATGTGATTTATGTTTCTTATCTACATCATTGTACTACAAGAAAATGTCAGAATCTCCATATTTTCTATTGTATATGCTAAGGCATTAATCCACCAATAACCCTACCATCTCATTTAAATCAGTTGTAGTGGGAAAAACTGATAATCATAGGGTCAGTGAAAGAGAGCTGTTATATAAGGTTATATTGATAAAAAGGTAAAGGTAAAAGTACCCCTGCCCGTACGGGCCAGTCTTGACAGACTCTGGGGTTGTGCGCCCATCTCACTTAAGAGGCCAGGGGCCAGCGCTGTCCGGAGACACTTCCGGGTCACGTGGCCAGCGTGACATCGCTGCTCTGGCCAGAGCCAGAGCCAGAGCCGCACACGGAAACGCCGTTTACCTTCCCGCTGGTAAGCGGCCCCTATTTATCTACTTGCACCCGGAGGTGCTTTCGAACTGCTAGGTTGGCAGGCGCTGGGACCGAGCAGCGGGAGCGCACCCCGCCGCAGGGATTCGAACCGCCGACCTTTCGATCGGCAAGCCCTAGGCGCTGAGGCTTTAACCCACAGCGCCACCTGCGTCCCTTAAGGTTATATTGATACTAGACCACAAACAGATATCTAGGAAGTTCACATTTGGGATAATGAGGCTGCACCAACAATATTTTCTCTTTGTTCAGGATACTCTTATTCCATGCACAGAAACTTACAACTCTCTTCATTGAAAAGGATGTTTGGGTTCTCTCTTCTACATATGATTCCAATGTGGCACATGAAAGCAGAATTCTCTTATTTTCCCATTAAAAAACAACAACTGTATATACCTTGACTTTGAATCTCAAGACTGTAACCACTGGTCACATTCTAACGAAAACATGGAGACCCAAATCTCACTAAAGTTCTCACTCATATGCACATGTCCCACTGAAATCAGTGCTATCTGTGCATGTCCCATAGATTTAAAAATATGCATTAGGCACACTTAGGATAGCTATATGTCATCCTTTTCAGAAGTCAGCCCCCTATTTAAAAGCACCCTATGTTTGAAGGGCAATTTAAAGATAAAGAACCCTAAGAATGGGCTAGTAGGAGGGACCTTGAAGCAGCCCACCAACAGTAAACACTTGAACAACAGACTCAGCAGGCACACAGGGCACCTGGTCATAATCATCCCCACTAAGGCAAGAGCTATTGTTTTTAAATGATGGTAATTATTTTAAAATGTACATAGTAGCTTATGCAATTTTTATAGAAATCTCTTCATTTTTAGTGATACATTTCCTCTTTAAAGGCAGTGTGTAAGTGTCCACTCTAGGCACACTTTCTCTATATCAGTGTTCTCCCCCCCCCCCCAACAGTAGGTATTCTCAATAGGAATGGTTATTGCCAATTGTCTTGACAAGCCAACTGAAATACTATTTTGCCACAATGAATGGGTCTATTGGCTGGAAATCATTTTCTACCAAGGCAGCAGAAATTTCAAATTTCAGATCCATTGACGATTTGCTGTGTTTTCATGGAACCCTCCAAATCTTTAGCAGAAAGTGGGAAGCCATAACCTGTCAGCATTGTTGTTGTTGTTTAGTCATTTAGTCGTGTCCGACTCTTCGTGACCCCGTGGACCAGAGCATGCCAGGCACTCCTGTCTTCTACTGCCTCCCGCAGTTTGGTCAAACTCATGCTGGTAGATTCGAGAACACTATCCAAGCATCTCGTCCTCTCCTTGTGTCCTCCATCTTTCCCAACATCAGGGTCTTTTCCAGGGAGTCTTCTCATGAGGTGGCCAAAGTATTGGAGCCTCAGCTTCAGGATCTGTCCTTCCAGTGAGCACTCAGGGCCAATTTCCTTAAGAATGGATGCTTTTGATCTTCTTGCAGTTCAATGGACTCTCAAAAGTCTCCTCCAGCACCATAATTCAAAAGCATCAATAAAGAAGGCCATCAACCTTCTTTATGGTCCAGCTCTCACTTCCATACATCACTACTGGGAAAACCAGTGTAAGAATATCTAAAGGGCTGTCATAGGGAGAGTGCAGCACGTTTATTTTCTCCTCCTCCAGAGGCTAGGACCCGAACCAATGGATTCAAGTTACAAGAAAGGAGATTCCAACTAAGCATCTAGAAGAACTTTCTGACCGTAAGAGCTGTTCGGCAGTGGAATGTTTTTCCTCCTTCACTGGAAGATTTTAAGCAGATATCGGATGGCCATCTGTTGTATATGATCTACTTGAGATTCCTGCGTTGCAGGGGATTGGACTTGATGACCCCCAGGGCCCTTCCACCTTTATATCTCTGATTCTATGAAGTTTTGATGTACTAATAATGCTAATGGCAATGCTGCATATAAAGATGACTCAGCCATTAATCTTTCCAATAACAAAGATGCTTGCTGCCAAAAGTCTTGATTCCCAGATACTTCTCATCTCCAGGATAAACTGTTTATCTCCCATTCACTTCCATCCGGATACAGAACCACATGTTTGAACATTACCTTTAAGCCCAGAGTATAGAATAAGGAAAGAACGTAACAAGGATGAGTCATGCTTGTTTACATTATGTTAGTAAAACTCTAGAATGTCCACAGATTGATTTATACAATCAAACAGATACATTGTGTCCCAGCCAAAACTGACTAATCAAGCCTATTGAGCAGAAAAAGGGAAAGAAAATAATAGAGAATTATCATGTTCTGTTTCCATTTTATTCTCTGTTCTACCTAAAGTTGAGAATTCATCACAAACATATATTTAAGGAATATTTAAGGAAGTATCAAGATGGACCTCAAAAGCAGGCAGATGTGGTCAGAGAACACATTGTTTCCATGTTTTTGCAGTAGTTAAATCACTTCATTACATCTGCATTAAGAGTTTAGCTTCTCTTGCACAAAAGAAATAAAATTGTTCTTTTTCTTTGATGTTATAATTTTCTATATAATGAGTATTAAATGCCCTGAATGCATTCTGAAGTAGTGCAGCCTCGCAAGTGATTTTTGTGTGTGTTTCTGGCTCTTAGTTAGTCATAGTTTTCTTCCTGGACTCATTTTATAATATTATGGTCTGTGCTCTCTTTTGCTGAAATGGCCACTTACCCAGTCTCTGGGTGGGCGGTAGTTGCGGCCTATCATGGCAGGCCCTCAGCTCCACAAACCAAAAACCTCCCCACCATGTGGCCAGCAGTTGGGGAATTCCCACAGCCAGCTGCAAAGGATGGTGGGATAACTCAGCATTACCAAGATTTCAAATTGGCCAATCAGATGGCCTAGCTATAAAGCCTAGCTGTGCCCGAGTTTGGGATCACAGTCAGCCAAAGAGCAAGCAGAACTGCAATTATTTCGGGAAGAACTCTGTGGATGCTTTATTCCACAATTCTATTTGTGCAAATATTTTTTATAGAATCATGTTCTGTTTCTCCACTGAATAAGCTTTGGTAGGTGAAAATACGTTTAGCAGTAATAAATATTCTGATAATATAAATGGTATACAGATGGTATATCACACCGGTAAAATTAGCAAAAATGTTTAAGACATGTAATAAGTGTTGGAAATGCAAAGAAAAAGAAGGGACATTTTACCATATGTGGTGGGACAGACTGTAAGAAAGTGAAAAGTTTCTGGGAAAAGATATATAATGAATTGAAAAAGATGTTAAAATATACATTTGTAAAGAAACCAGAGGCTTTTCTTTTAGGAATAGTAAGTAATGAAATAAACAGAAAGGACTGCAAAATTTTCCAATACGCAGTAACTGCAGCAAGAATACTACTGGCCCAAAAATGGAAACAGGAGGAATTGCCGACGCTTGAAGAATGGAGAATGAAACTGATAGACTATGCAGAACTGGACAAATTAACTGGGAAGATTAGATATCTACGAGACCAAAAGTTCATTGAGGACTGGGGGAAATTTGTAGAGTATCTGAAAAGTATATGTGATGAGCAAACAACGCTGGTGGGGTTTCAAGAAGCTTTGTGAAACTTGAGGAGTATTGTTAAAAAGAAATTTGATTAGAAGGGTATACTTTATGGCAATACTAAATTAAGGAAATGCACAATAAAAAAAAAAAATAGATATGGATGATTGGCAGAGAAGCTGATGGAATTCCAAAAGAGATAATCTGTGAAAATTTTGATATGGAAGATATGCATATTTGCATTGAAAATTATTTAAAAAATAAATAAATATTCTGATAATATATGTATATTCTGTATGAGTATATAAGAATGGCCAGAGTGGATTAGATCCAAGGTCCATTTTGTCACAATCCAGCAAAGAGTTGTGTACAGTTCAGTTATTGATTTCAGGCAAGGAAGTCTTCCATCCTGATTAAAACATGCTTTGCTTTAGCAACAGAAATGGATCATATAACTTCAGATCACACTCTGAGCCTTCAATAGATAACAACCTTGCTAGTTCACAGAACCAGAATGTAATGATTTCTGAAGCCTACTGATTGTCCCTCTTTGCTCATCCTCATAAAAATGAATGACATCCACCAGGCCCAGTTATAAACATATAACATCTGATGAAGTGACAAGGAAGGTAGAGGTGTTCTTGTCAATTCTTCCTTTAAAAAGATAACATACACTACAAATGAAAAGAAGAATAGTTCAGGCCAGTGATGGCTTCATGGATGGAGTCAACAGGAGAGGTTTGATATCTGAAGCCACTGTATGCGCTTCCTTATTGAAGGATCATGGGCAGGAGATTGGCTACACCTCAAGGGGAAAATATGCTTGACAGAAGCATTGTGAAACTGATCAAGAGGGTTTTAAACTAAATTCTGTGGGGGGGGGGGAGACAAAAGCTGAAAGGTAAGTACAAAGATAGAGACATTTGCACATAGCAACTATGACTTTTGATGTCTATATACTAATGTGAGGACTGGGGAGCTAAACAATATGATCTTCCTAATACAGGAAGGTAAATATGACTTAATAGGTATAGCTGAGACTTTGATTGGATGCCTTCCATGGTTGAAATGTATCAATACAAGGATATGACTTTTTTAAAAAAGAGGAAGGGTAGCACCATGTCAAAAATGTGTTCACCTGCACAGAACAGACCTTGGGACTGCAGTTGATAACAAGCTGCACATGATGCAGCAGTGTGGTGCTGCTGCAAAAATTGCTAATGTGATTTTATGTTGCATTAATAGAAATGTATTTCCAAAGCATGAGAGTAATATTCCCACTTTATCCTGCTCTACTCAGGCCACATCTGGGAGTATAATGTGTGGAGTTCTGGCCACTGCACTTTAAGAAGGATGTTGGCAAAATGGAACAGGTTCAGAGAAGGGCAATTAATATGGGTCAGGGTGATGGAAAACATATTCTATGAGGAAAAGTGACTATGCTAAGTTACAGGAGTGTACATTCAGTTGAACATTTGGAGAAATGACTTAATGCTAAGAGCATTGTTGACCATGGAACTAATTACCTGTTTGGGCAGTGGGTGGGTATGGACTCACTGGCAGTCCTCCAACAGAAGCTAGCTATCCATCTGCTGTAGCTCTAGATTTCCTGTGTTGAATACAGACTGGATAGTGAACAAGGCCTCTTTGAACACCATGCACTTAAAACACACCCAATGCACATTTAAAGAATGTGACTTTCCCCCAAAGAATACTGGGAACTTTAGTTTCCCCACCACATCCTTAACAAACTACAGTTCCTAGGATTCATTGGGGAAGTCATGTGCCTTAACCAGGGCTGGCCCAAGACATTTTGGCACCTGAGGCAAACCACAAAATGATCCCTGAGGTGGTAACTTCACCTTGCCTTATGGGTAGGATGGCCCTGACTTTAACTGTGCATTGGATGTGTTTTAAATATATGGTATGGATCTGTTATGCGATTTCTCAGCCATGATGTTTTGGAAGAAGACAGGTGGGCATCTGGTGTATATCCAAACTCTACTGTCCACACGTACAGAATATTAAGCCCATTACAGGCTTTCATGAGCCCCTACCCATCTACACTACAGGTGGAATGCTGGATAAAAGCATGTTGTGAAGACTGTATTTAGGGCTGTGAGAAAAGGTACTGCCTTTTCAAGATACTTTCCCAAATTATCATCTCAGGTACTTTATGGTACAGGCCTGTCACAAAAGGTCATGAGAAATAACCTAGATGTTGTTGTTATAGCAATTAGAACAGGCAATTGTTTGATTCAAGGCACTGAACTAGCAGGATGCTGGTTGGAAGTGCTAAGGATGTTCATGAGTTGTGACTAAACACATTTATATTTTGAGAAATTGCAACGTCAAATGTCTTACTGGTGTCACATTTTTTAGCACTCCTTATATCTACTTGCATTAGGAAAGAGACTGCAACCAACAATGAAATCCACTGAGGTGGCAAACAGATGAGGTCACATTTCCCCTACACTTTTTAACAGATGTTACAGCTTAAGATGCTCAGAAAGACAAAGCTTTCATTCCAGCCCTAAGGAGCCATTTTCTACAAAGCGATGTTCTATGCTCAGCAAAGTAAGTGTCACTTCGTGTCATGTCACTCAGTAATGTTGTGCTATACTGTAAACATGAAAGACAATATGAGATTCTAAATGCTTTATTCAGTGCTAACAGCAATTTGTTTTACACCCCTTTCTCATAATTACATTTGTCATTGAAATAGACTTCTGTTTAGCATCCACTGCCTCATCCTTCTGCCTTTGGAATGTCATGAGGATATTTTGATGTTGAAAGGAAATGTTTTTGAAGCACAAAGTCTCTTTTTTAAAAAAAATCTAAATATCCCTAGCACAGATTTCCAATTGATTAAAAATGGCATTCAAGCCCATATATTTAAAATAAAAGAAGACTGACATATATAATTGTGCAAAGGGAATATATAATCCCTTTGCAATGGAAGGCAAAATATGAAATTCTATTATGGAATCAGATAGAGATGGACAACATCGCCCTGCTACAGAGCTGAAGAGCATTTGATTCCATGTATTTAAGACGCCACATAGAATTACATCCCTATTATACAGCCACCAGCTAAGTGCAAGTTTGATCCATATGCTCAGGCAAACTTCACTCTTTGGGGTAACTCACACATAGCCATAGGCTATGTACACATTAAAACACAGCTAGGTCATTCTCTTTCTCAGTTTGGGTCTGGGGCGGGGAAAAACACACCAAAACATAGTATTTCATAAGAAATGACAGGGCAGATACAAGAGAGATGTGGACTGTGTACATCATTTCCCAAACCAGGAGTGGGAGCACACTGAATGCAGAGGAACTGGAAGTGTGCGCATGGCCACACACCAATTTTATGGAACTCTTCGATCAAAAGAGTGTTTTGCACATCTCACGGCTTCTGACTCAAGATAGCTGGTTTTAAACTCCTAAAAAGCTCCTAGAGAATTTCCATCTTCTCTCCCCCTCTGCTCCCCACGCCCCACCATGCCACACCAATGACATAGCAGCACTCATTGCAGCTCAAACACAGTATTGTGGCAAAGTTTGGTTCAGATGTGCTCAGTGTTGCAGGTACACCAGGCCAGTTGCCAGAGGTATGAATTTTCAAGTAAATTAATTCCTCGGTATGTGAAACATTGTGCCCTAACTTAGACCTAATCAGAAACAGGTGGAACATAGAATTAAAAGACAGCCTACATACTGGAAAGATGCCTTCCTGACTACTTATTAGATTAAGACTAATCCAGCAAAAGATTTTATGTTGAGATTATTGGACACCAGCACATTTTAAACATCTGGACATCCTAACCAAAGATGAATGCTGGTGATGTAAGCAGCCACAATCAGCCACAATACATCTACTTTAGAGATGTCCAGTTGTGCCTGTGTGGCAGGAAGTCTGAACCAGAACTAATTTGGCCTTAGATAACACCCTTGAGATAGGGGGTGTTCATGCCATAACAGGCCATATGGCTGCTAAGAAGAGGTTGGTGGAAGGGCAAAAAGAATAATTCTTTAATCGTGGAAATTGCTTGCCAGTTGCCACACTGGGTATTGAGGGCTTGATGCAGGACCTTCTGAAGTGAGCAGCCCATGAAAATACCCTGTTCAGTAAACCGAGGAAGAAATAAAGTTTTCATGAAACTTGGAATGAGTTCTTAGAACTCCTTTCTGACTGATATCTATAGCTTAAGGCTTTGGGAGATACCTTGCATACAATAGATAGCTATTCTTGCTGCCGCCGGCCCCCCCCCCCCAGTTGCATGGCAGTGATTTCTGGTGAAATCCTACCAGAAGCCACTACATGAACCTAGTAAGCAAGGTGGGAGGGGGCACTTTCTATTTTACATCAAGCAGTGAAATAGGGCAGGCCATCCCTGATGCAACTTCTAACAGCAATGCAGTGGAACGAAGAGGGTGTTCAAACCTTCCCCCAGCTGATTCTTTTTCTTTGCAGCTTCCTTTTGAAAGTAACCCTCCACTCCAGGGGTCAGCAAACTTTTTCAGCAGGGGGCCGGTCCACTGTCCCTCAAACCTTGTGGGGGGCCGGACTATATTTTGAAAAAAATAATGAATTCCTATGCCCCACAAATAACCCAGAGACATATTTAAAATAAAAGCACCAGGCAGGCCCCACAAATAACCCAGGGATGCATTTTAAATAAAAGGACACATTCTACTCATGTAAAAGCACGCTGATTCCAAGACCATCCACGGGCCAGATTTAGATTGGGCCAGATCCAGCCCCCGGGCCTTCATTTGCCTACCCATGCCTCCACCCCCACCCCCAAGTTCCTCATATGTATTTAATGCATCATGGGAAACGGTGGCTGGGTTGCAATGAAAAAGCAGTGAGGAGGGGAAGGGTTAAGCACCCCTCCTCGCCTGCCTCTTCATTGCTGAGCGCTGTGTCCTCCGCCTACTTTGCTGCTCTTTTGTAGAGGCACTGATTCTCACATCCCAGCCTGTCAAGCGATATGTAACTTGACATATATTAGAGCTGGGATTAAAACAAACAAGCCTAAGAAAAAAAGTGAACAAGTGTATTTAGGAAATACTGCAATGCTTTTACAATAATAAAAAAAGATTTAATTTTTAATATTTCACGAGAAAGTGAATCAAGCAAGAATAAAGACTCCCATGTGCACCTTCACCCATCCCGTGACTACAGCAAGTGGCATGTGGAATCGAGCGGCTGTACAACACTCAGCCTCCACAGGCATAAACATTATAAACGGAAGATTTGCCACTGGGAGACAATTACAATAAATGGATCATAAAAAGAAAATAAGATTTAAGAGCTTGACATATCTCTTATATACCAGTCATATTCTAAAGGGGTAGCGGTATTAGTCTGTTGTAATGTACGAAAAAAATAAAGTATTAACAGCCCTAACAGAGCCTGAAGACAAATGATACTGTTTTTGGAAAGCCGAGACTGTTTTTTTAAGAGATTACTGTAGCAAGCACTCATCCTACTTTTGCCTCTGCAAATAAAGTTTTTCAAAACTTTCAAAAAGTGCTTATTTTATAGATGTTTAATACTGGCATATTACTTTTCACTTTTAACATTTCACGACAATTGGCAATACACATTATAATCAATAAGTAACAACGGCTAAAACACCTGGATAATCATAAAACCTAGCTGCTGGAACCACAGAAACCAGGACCATTAAAAAAAAAAACATCATGAAACAGCAGGGTAAAGCAAAAGGTCTTTAGCTGTCTACGAAATGATCTCATTGTTGGCGCTTGCCTGAGCTTAACAGATAGGCTTACTGCAAAAGAGGAAATGCTCTCCTCTGAACCATGCAACAAGTGAACTCCTGTAGACCATGGTCTAGGAGAAGCCCATCTGCAGATCTCAGAGACCTGATCAAGTTGTATGGGAAAATACAGTTTTTCTTGACCAGAAGGAATAGTGGTACAAAAGGAATGTGTACTACTATGGAAAGTTAAAAAAAAAACAAAAACAACCCTCTAGCAAATCTGTAACACTTACAATTGCATGTCCAGACCCCGAGGCCACGTGGACACCATATATTAGGTCATGGGTAGGCAAACTAAGGCCTGGGGGCCTGATCCAGCCCAATTACCTTCTAAATCCAGCCCGCATACAGTCCGGGAATCAGTGTGTTTTTACATAAGTAGAATGTGTCCCTTTATTTAAAATGCATCTCTGGGTTATTTGTGGGGCATAGGAATTCGTTCATCCTCCCCCCCAAAAAAAAAACCAAAACAAAACAAAATATAGTCCGGCCCCCCACAAGGTCTGAGGGACAGTGGACTGGCCCCCTGCTGAAAAAGTTTGTTGACCCCTGTATTAGGTTAATGGGCAAACTTTAGGCCACAACTTGTCGGAATAAAATAAAAAGTCTTCAAGGGAGATACCTGATAGTCAAAAGCAAAGCCGCCTGTCAAATTTCTGCTGCAACAGTGTTCCACTGCATGAGACTTGCTTACTCATTATTTCTGTTTGCTAAGATTATAGGGATGGGAGCACCTATGGGTAAGAACTGGTGGGAGGGAGGGGTGCTTGCTCAAGGCCTCTGTGTACCCATCAAACCTCCACACCAAGTGTCCCTCAGACCATTACCCCCTTCAGCCAGATACAAATAAATAATGTTAAATCCCATCGAGAAAACTTGCAGAGAAAAATTGCTGGGTGGAGAGGAGTTAAATTTCTACCTCCACCTAACACTAGCATTACCAGGGAGATAGAAGCAGTCTTTCTTCCTATCATCCCAGTGCTTTCTTCATACCCCTGGAGATCACTGGGATTCAGGAGACCTGAGTGCAAATACCTCCATCGTCACATTCAGAGACAAACCAAAGTAATCTCTCTCTCTCTCTCTCTCTCTCTCTCTGCCTTGCACTTAGCTGCTTTTTTTTTATAAAGGGGAACAATGACTTACCTTGCAGGTTTGCTGTATTATGTAAAGCTGATTAAACATGTAGCAAATTACTGTGTATCAGATTTTAAAGAAAGCCACTGGGCCAATTGCTGCATTATTTATAAAACTGCAAAAAATAATAAATAAATAAATAATAACCAAAGTCAAGCGAAGCTCAGTGAAGCAAAGATTTCGGGATAATTTTCTGGCTTTTGGTTAGCTAAGCAATTTCAAAGTCACCTTGAGGTACACTTCCTTTCAAGTTGTAATATTTTCTGCAACATAATTAACAGAAACAAAAGCAAAATAAACAGATGTTCATGATTAACATTAACCTAGTACATTAATTAAGAACAAAATATTTTTGTCTCGCTAACATTATATCACCATGTTAATTTTACACTCTCAATTCTCAAATCTGAAAAAAAGGACAACAAAGCACTAAAATGTGCATTTCATCTTGCCATCAGGCTATTTTTCTGCACTATTATTGTAATGTGTTTTTAATCGATGTTAAAAAGAATAACACTGCCCAGAAGGGTTCAGTATCTGCTAGATGATGTCAGGATGCAGTCATTCCCAGCAATCCATGTTTGCCCATGATGTTATTCTGTGAATGTGTGTGTCTTTTTAGCCAAAGCTGATAGTTCAGAATGAAACCCGCACACAATTCCTACTGAGAGTAGCTACACCTAAGAACATAATGATTGCTTTTTCCCAAAGTAAAATGAAATAGCAATGGGTAAGTGCTTGCTTAATCAAAGCTACATTACCATGTTGTCAGTTCTTTATTTCTCCAACACACACATTTTAGAGTACTTGCAGCTTGCTAAAGGTGAACAAAAAACTATTATGGAGGCTAGCAAATGTGTTGGCTAAAGAGTCGTCCCCAAATTATTCCCTAAATAGCCTTTACATAGTAGAAATGTGGCATGTTTGCAGATTGCAGTAATATTTAGTCATCCACAATATGCAGTATTCTTTTGATGATCTATCTCTACTGTGTAATGATGATTAAAGTTTTATCACACAAAACAAGGCTGCATTTTGATGAAACAAAATGCTCAGAGATCTCGAAGATTACAAGTCCATTCTTGCACAAAAAATCTTATTTGAAACGTTTGGAATAGCTGAAAGTGTTTTTCAAAGAATTAAGAATCCTAAACAGACTTCCAAATGTTAAAAATGACATTTGAATGCATAAATTCAAAATAAATTCAGAGGAAAAATATGAGTCTTAAACTCATGGGACTTAGCTAGATTGCTAAAGAAAAAGTGATTTATATGCGTTGTATATGTGATATAACATTGTGCTGTGGTCTAAACCACTGAGCCTCTTAGATTTGCCTATCAGAAGGTTGGCGGTTTGAATCCCCGTGACAGGGTGAGCTCCCGTTCCTCTGTCCCAGCTTCTGCCAACCTAGCAGTTCGAAAGCATACTGTGCAAGTAGATAAATAGGTACCACTGCGGCAGGAAGGTAAACAGCATTTCTGTATGCTCTGGCTTCTGTCATGGTGTTCCACTGTGCCAGAAGTGGTTAAGTCATGCTGGCCACATGACCTGGAAAGCTGTCTGTGGACAAACGCCGGCTCCCTCGTGAGATGAGTGCCGCAACCACATAGTTGCGTTTGACTGGACTTAACCGTCCAGAAGTCCTTTACCTTTTACCTATAACACTGTGCTACCAGATGGTGCTGTAGAGTCCCACTTTTCTCTACCTGTTTTCTCTGTTTAAATTTACAATGTGTTTAACTGAAACTCTTACTTGATGTGTCTAGATCCAGCCTATGTATGTATAATTTGAGCAGAGAAAGCATTTACCCCTATGGGGCACACAACGAAACAGCTTGTAAATAATTCAATATGTCATTTTGAAGAATAGAACATGACCAAGTTGATCTGCAGATCCAGCCCTCTTGGGGTCGGGGGATAGTCTCACATTAATGAGTCGCTAAATTGAGTTATCTCCATATGTGGAAATGTTAGGATTAGTGTAGAACATGGCCACACTCAGAGAAGCAAAATTCAAATATTCAAACATAGGCGTCTACCTAATACTTTAAAACATGATCAGTTCTGAAATGAGCCTCTTTTATTTGTTTTCTGCTTTTTCCAACGCTGTGCACAAAGCAGTCACTTTTACAAGATTAATGAGAACTAGATGCTTTCTTTGAGGAAATAAAAGCTTATATTTTCATAAGTGTATCAAGAACACACGCATCCCATTCCCCCAAAGGTACATTTCCCACCTCCACTTTTGAGAATGATCAGGAACTGATTTTTCCTCACTGGTTTGGCTATTAACTTTACTTCCCCCACCACCTAAAACCAGGAAGGTTTAGCTCTCAATTTGCACATTTTCAGTCAGTTTCATTAAATGTTAAATTCTCCCTATTGTTATAACATTCTCTTTCAGGTTTTAAAAATATACTTTTATTTGTTTTCCCTTTTGCCTCATCTCTTTCCTAACACACACTGAGGAACTCCCACTCTGCCTAAAACATTCCTGCAGAGGATTAAGTGGAACAAATTCAGATAAGTGATATGATTCCCAAAAGACACATCTCTGAGATCAGCATCTCAGATTCTTGGCATTAAGGAAAACAGTCCATAATGAAAGTTATACAAGAGGAAGTGATGTGATCAGAGCATGTCCTATTGAAATGTTTGCTCTTATAAGTTCTTATGATTATTGCTTTTAAGTATAAAAAAGTAATCTGGTCTACAGTGAAGCAGGAACAGAAAGAATGAATACTCTCTGATCTCTTGCACTGTTCTCTCAAGACTTCAATGACTGCATGCTCATTTATAACTTCCACTAATTTGCCGTCTGCCCTAGAGACATACTTTGATCTTCGGAAAGATCTGCTATAACTGTCTGCTTGCAACAGGTAATAAAAATTGCCTCCCTTTATAATAAAGTGGTCCAGACAAAAGTCTTTGGATCCGGTTGCTAGTTCATCAAGTCAGTTACTCCATGATTATGGCATAAATAGTCAAGAGAACTGGGAAGGCATGGTTGGACACGAAAGATCTTGTAAAAGACTTCTTAAATTGACAGCCTGTGTACAATGTATATGGAAACATACACATGCACACAAGCCACTATAAAAGAATGCTTGCTATCTATAGCAACCTGGCCAGATTCCATAGTGGATAATTACATTTGCCCTATTCCTGTCCTCCTTGTAGTTTCAGTGGGATTTGGCATCCATCTATATTTTCTGCCCTTAATGTTACACAACATATGCAGTCTTCCACCCCAAGCGGCTGTCCATCAGCTGCATGTAAAACTTTAAAGCTTCTGTGATCGGAATTTTGCCAATAACTCTTGAAGCACCAGAATCTCATATTATTATAAATAACGGAACTGTCACTCCCCCCCTCCACCCCAGAGGTTCTGCAAATACTTCATCTGCACCTGTTTCCTGACTGTACAGGCCTTTCCAGCAGTTCACTAATCTCCTGTGATGAAAGAAGGTGTTCATGATTATTCTAATTGTTGGGAGAAAAAGGCCCAATCATGGAATATTGAAGCTGCTGTGAAGGAAGTGAAAGCGTTGTTTCAGACCCTCAACCATCCTGCCAAAGGCCTCATGGACAATAGGTGCAATGTGTAGCAACTATGTACCTGAGAGACAGTGAACTTGGGAACGGTGTGGAACTGAAGAAGAGAGTATTAAGAGAACAGAAGAGGCAAGCAGCCAAGAGGCAAATGGTGCAATGTCTCAGACAGGTAATGGGAAAAAGAGGTTCTGGAACTCACCATAAACACTCCCATTGTCCTCTTAGAAATAGTAGTGGCATCCACCTGAGAGGTGCCGGAACTGAGTTCCTGTGAATTCCCCCTGAAAAAAAGGCCCTGGAATTTTCCATATTGATTTGAAATAACCACCTGCAGTTACAATAACTGCAGTAAGAGTATAAATATGGGGCAAACAGTAAATTCAAAAGCAAAGAATTTGCATTTTTGCTAAGACAAACTAATTCTCTTTCCTACAAACCCTCTTGGGCATTTAGAACAGTGTGGGGGGGGAGGCTTCTGGTAGTTCCTCCATCGTAGCCCATTCTCTGTGGCAGCCCTAAGTTGTGGAACTCCCTCCCCAGAAAGGTGTGTCTAACACCTTCACTATACAGTTTTCATCAGATGCCTAAGGCGCACCTCTTTACCCTGGCTTTTAACACTTGCAGTGTATATTTAAGAACTTATTTTTGTGATTTTAAGTTGTTTTAAACTGTTTTTAATATTGTGTTTTAATGCTGTAACTCACCCTGGTATCTTAGGTGAAGGGTGGATAGATAATAGTCCAGTCCAAAGTAAAAAAGCAATTAAAATACACGAAAGTGAAATGTATGTACCTGACAATCACGGCACATTTAAAGATAAAGGTTTGCTGTTAATTGGCATCCTCTTAAACATGGCATGTGACACATTTTTTGCAGAAGAGCCAAACACCACATGCCTCTAACCTTGAAGACACCATGGACATTTTGTATGTGATGAAATGTAAAACCACAAATTAGAAAAATCAAGAAGAAAATATCTCTGGATGGAGTGAAAATGCAGAATAAATGTTATTTGCCCAAATGGATAGTTTATCCAGTTCAGCAAACATCCATTTCTGGGTATTACTTAGGAATATTAATAAACAAAAGCTTAGCAGAGATAGACAGCCTCTTTCGTCAACCCATTTCTGGCTTCATCTTTCGCTTAGGAATGAGACTGCAGTCTCCCAGGCTGTCCGCACTTCCTGATCTGAAATAGCCCCATGGGAGGAGTTACCTCATGACATCTACCCCTGAACTTTAACTGAAGCACAGGAAGCCAGGGAGGCTGTCTACTGAATGCCTGAGGTTGGTGCAGTCACCCTTTTTTTCCTCCAGAGAAGTTCTTCCTTTTAAAAAAAGAGCAAATTTTATGCACCGATGTCTCAAAAAGTGAATAAGGCATCACTTTTTTTCCGGGGGGGGGGGGACACCTGTTAAATGGTGCAGTGAGTTAGTGTGCCTGGTTGTTAACCTGAAGGTTGGTGGTTTGAGTCCACACGGTTCCTTGGGATGACTCTTGGGATCCCTTCCAACTCTACAATTCTATTCTTCTAAGTTGCAGTCAGCCTCTCAGGAAAGGGAAGTACCCAGGAAGGTTGCAGAGTGCAGGCTACCAGAGAGATGATTTGTGGAATGAAAGAAAGAAGACTCACAAACACCCCTTGGCTACCCCACCTATAAGAATTTAACTGATTTCCCCCCCTCCTCTTTGATAATTTTTTTATCTGGTGGTTTCTCATTAATTGATGGTGAATAGTTGGGAGGGGGGGGGAATGGAAGATAATTTTTCAGCAAAGCAATAGCTTGGAGCATATGGTGCAAGTTCAGGTCTTGATGTTGGCAGCCATGTAAGGTGAAGTTTAAAGTGCACATGCTATCCATGAATTGTGATCTGACTACTTTCTGACTTAGCAGAAGGATATTGAGCAGTAATACAGGGTGCGAGGGAGCTGGCCTAAGACATAGCCAAAAGCAAACCTACCTCATGGGATTCACTTGAAACTGAATAATGTGAAAGCATAGTAAGAAAGTGGCTTCCAATTCATTCTGTATCTTTCCCTCTCTATAATCTGTAGTACCAACCACTAACTGGGAAAAGAAAGGCATACAGATAAAAAAGAACAAAATTTGTTCATCCTGTTTCAAAATAAAAAACCAGAAGCTACTCCTTGGGTTTATAATGGTATCATATTTTCTGTATTAGACACGTTTCTGTTTCTGCCTGGCTGCACTAAGTCCCTTTTGGAGCTGCAAACACCTCTGATGTGAAAATTAAATTTGTTCAGGGAAAGGTTTGGAAGGAGAATTCTTTGTGTTTGGAGAAACAAGTTTCACACCACAGTATGTGAAACATGCTTCCTTTGCATAATTAACACAGCACTTAGGCAAAAGAACCCCAAGCTTCTGGGAAAGTATGGCTAAAGATATTTATTAACACATTTTATTTGTGTGTGTGTGTGTGTGTGTGTGTGTGTGTGTGAATGAAATTCATCAATTGCAACATAGTAGAAAGCTTGATATAACTAACAGTACATATCATGTGCAGGGCCCGCCTGGGATATTTTGCCACTTGAGGCAAAACAGAAAATGGCACCTGTCACCGCTACTGAAGCTTGCTCCTCCACTGCCTCCACCTGAGGCAACTGGAGGAGGCCTGAGGAAGCTATGACACAATGAATGTGGGAGAGAGAAAAATGGAGGGCAGAGAGGAGCAGGTGGCAGTGGCAGCGGGTGATAAACACCAGTGGTGGTAAGTGGCATACTTCTTGGGGCCCAGATCTGCTGCGCCTCCCACCTGTCCTGTAGCCTGCCACCTGGTGCTGGCTATGTGTGGTCAAGCTACAGGATGTAGTTTGTAACTAAGTGATGTCATAATATAGTACTTTTCCCACTTAATCACTGAGGAGCATATCCTATTCAGCAACTGACGAAGAAAATCTCTTGGAAAATAATACTAGCATGCCTTCCAGAAATGCAAAGCCTTAGGGTTCATACACACATGCAGCATCAAAGAGTGGCTTGCATGTGTGAATGAGCCATGATTTATTCTCATCCAGCTCCGAGGCAATACTTTTCATTGAGACAGAGCGCACGTTTGATTAATAATGAAAGAAGACTTGCAGGATCAGACCAATGGCCTGTCTAGTGCAGCAACCCATTTCCCACAGGTCCAACCAGATTCTTACGGGAAGACCTCAAGGAGGACATGGAATTCACCAAGTGTTGAGTAAAGAAATGATGTGGGATGAAGTGCTGTGCATCCTTGGGTGAAATTTGGGAGGGTGATACCAAAGTTAAGTTAAAATTGAACAAACAGTTTTATACACTAGTAGCAAGTACAGTTTATTTGAATCTTTTATGGATTTGTTAAAAGAAAGCATTTCCACATTTGGGCATACATTTCCAGCTGGGCATCTCAGCCACTACCTAAGGAACAAAATAGTTTTCAGTAGTAGATTGAACTAAATTTCAATAAACCCTTTGTTCACTATTGTTTCTTGTCACAATTACCTTTACCGCTGCGTGTACAGCAGAGGATCTCTGGCAGACATGATACAGAGTGCATGTTTTTCAGCAACTAAGAAATGACCCAGAGTAAAACTGCAGAAAACGGGGAACGTGTGTGATATTTTCAGATTGTGATCACCTGTCAGAAAGTGGCAGTTATTAACTAATCAGAACAGAATTTCAGAACAGAATTTCAGGGGGCTTCTCTTTTAAAAAAAATTCAGAAAATGCTAAAATAAAGTCATTGAATAGAATATGTTGCTTGCTCTCTTGATCTTAATATTCTCACTGGCTTCCTTTCCTTCCTCTCCTTCCAGAGAAGATAATTAGACAGAAGCAAATAAGATGTAGATAGCTAGGAAATAGAAGAGCCCTGACATGTGTAGAACATGCTGTCAACCATATGGCATTCTATAGATACTGTTACAGATGACAATTGTACCACACGCTGTGCTGTGCATTAATACTGGAATGGTATACAGTAATTCACATTCACAAACCGAGAGTTTCCGATGCTGGCTAATAGATATTTTTTTAAAGTTATCCCCACAGCATTTTATTTTAAATGACAGTGTTTTCTATTAATGGGTGGGCTTTGTCAGCTTCTTGACCCCGGCCGAGAAGGATGTCTTTTTGTTCAAATGGCAGCCATCATTTCTGTGAAGTGATGCATGCAAAAAAGCAAGTAAATTCAATTCACCTCACATGCAGCTGTCACTCATGCTGACATCTACATGTTGAGAGTATTTTCTCAAAGTTTTTTTCCATATGACCCACAAGCTAAAGATCAGGGAGGTTACCTTCATCCAGCCCATCCATGTGTCAATCATCCCCACCTAAAAATGAAAGTTACAAACAAGCTGCCGCTACTATTTATATTCTCCTGCCTGTCCCATCTTTTTCATGTCAATCTTTCAGTTTCTCATTATAGCTACATCATGCTTCTCCCTCCTCCCCACCCTGCTAGTATAGCACAAATTAGTTCCTTTGTCTCACCACACTGACAGATGTCATTCACACACACCCCTTACAAAATTTTGTAAAAATAATAAAGTTTATTGTACTGGTTTCTCTCCAACAACTTACTGTACTAACATTAAAAAGAGATTCTAAATGGTATGGAACGCTAGTTTTTTTGTTTGTCTTTTTTTAACAAACAAAATCACACAACATCTAGTGGACATAGATGCAAGCATGCTCCTTAGAGATCAAACAGGAAAAGCCTTCCATTTCCACCAATACTGGAATTATCTTACAAGCACACCAAGTAATAGGTTTGCCTTTCTGGAAGCTGCAGCATCATTTGCAAGGATTTCTGCAAATTGATATTTTCAGGCATGGAGAAGTCAGAGGGGGAAGTAATACCATGTCTCCATTAAAATAAAAAGTAATTAAATGTAGGGAAGTAGAGTAAATCTTCCTGAATTCATCCCTGTCGTGACATCTTATTCTAAGGTTAAGAGAGTTCACAGTGATGCCACATAAAGAAACATGGGTGCAGATCCAAAGGTGTAGTTCATTCATTATTACATTTATATCTCACTTTCCCTCCCTCCAAGGAGCTGAGGATTGTGTGCATAGGTCTCCCCACTTCCCACTTTATCCTCACAACAAGCCTGTGAGGTAGGTGAGGCGAAGAAACGGGCTGGCCCAAGGTCACCAAGTAAGCTTCGTGGCTAACTTGAACTGTTATCCTAGGTCCTAATCAAACACTCTAGGCCCCTTGTTTTGTGTAAAATTTCCCTTTTGATCCAGTTCCCACACCACATGCCATGCTCTCTGGAGTTCCTCCCCACCCCCAGCCTCCAGGAGCCGGAGGCATGGGATGAGCCATCAGGAAATACCACCCTATATGTGTGGGAACTACTTACTCTAAAAGGTCATTGCACTTCTTTTGCCTACAGCCAAACTGGAATGTAAGACACAGCCTACCTAGATTTGCCTAAAAGTTAGTTTGATGTGAGAGAGTGTGTGTGAGAGATAGATTTGAACACAATATGAGACCCATTTAATCCACGTTGTACCTAATTAGATGAGCAAATGACATTGCGTGAAAAGGATTCTAGTGTAAGAAATGTCATAGGACATTTGCTGTAAGAAATGTCATAGGTCTTAGGACACATTTCCACACAAATTAGCATTGGTTTCAGCTTCAACATGTTGGCATAAACAGAAGATAGGTGGGAGCCAGTGAATTTTGAAGTTATTTAGGCAAGCTAACCACAATTGTGTCAATTGTGTTTTATATTTTTTGGTGCTGGGCAGATTTCTATTTAAAAATGGTTGTTTTCAATCATGTATTTGTTGTGGTAGAGCAGCCATATTTTAGAGGGGTCTAAATGTTCTTGTTGCTTCATGCGGTGCATTGTATATGTACAAAAAGCCGTATGTCATAATGACTGAGAAATATGTACCTTATCAGGTAAACAAAACTGTCATGGGCTCTTACTCTACCACAGCATGAAGTTCTGAATACAGCAACATGGGAATAAAATACCGGAGTGAACTTTTCAACTAAAATAGCAGGAGAGAGCTAGATAATTAAATAGGAAACCAGACCCCAAATGTCAAATAAGGAGGAAGACATCAAAGAGAAACAGCACTCTCTGATAAAGATCAATAGAGAAAGCTAAAATTTTTATGGCATATGCTGACAAATGGCTGAAGTAAAATATAACAAAGTAACTTGATTTAGTGATATTCCTACAGATTGTCTGAACCACAGTGCTGTGGAGATCAAAGGCTAGAGTCAGAAACAAAATACTAAAAGAAATGGCACACTTTCCTCATTTTTTTTGCAATTCATATTTCACAGTGACTGAAGATATACGAGAGTGAAGAGGTCACTTTGAGGAACGAAGAACTCCTTTCAGTTGGACTTCCATTGCTTTTCGTTAGGGGACTGGTCAAGTGAAAGGGTTAAATAGGTTCCTAATTTGCATCTTATCCAAAGTGAAGGCAAGTATTCTCCTCAGTACCCATGGTTTTTCTTCATGTATGGTTTGATTGAGCACTCCCAATCAATACAGCTTCCTCCCTCTACTCTGTATTTTCCCAACAGTGTTTCCATTGTCAAGAATAGAGCTTTTCTTCCATATGCCTGCTGAACATAGTCTTCATTATGTGCAGATTAATCTGCTAGCTCTGTTGACTAAGCTCCTCTATCAACTGTTAGACCTTGTGGATATTCTCTGCTGGCGGAACAATGTCCTATGTTTGTTCTATCTCTTTGTGAAATTTGCAAGGATTCCTCTGCGTATATCCACTGAATGTCATTTTTCTTCAAGGCCTTGCTCTTTGGTACTAGTGTGCAGATCTCATTTAATTTTTTTGTGAAAGCTTATTTGTAATAAATCCAGTTCATACACAGAAAAGAAAAACAGGTCTTTCCCCGATTTCAGAAAACATGCTTCACTATGTATAAAAAGTAAGCTTTAATACTCGGAAGTAAATTCTGTTAAATACAACTTACTACTTAAGATATATATAACTGTGTATAAGACTGTAGCTTCAGTTGGGAAGATAACTGATTTAAAACACGGAATTATCTGTTCCTTTTTATAATATGCCTGAGCATTAAATGTCTTTTGATATGGTTGGGGGTGGGAGCACCCATGTTTTTGTATGTAGAAGAACCGTCTAACGATATAATACATTAAACCTTACACTTAAATGAGCAAGAAAATTAGTTTAAATGAATGCATCTGGATGAAAACATAATGATCTGATCCTTTAAAGGTGTCTCTTTTAATGGTATCTCTTTTATGATACCTTGGACCTTTTTTCCATAAAAAGGAAAGAATTGTTCACAAGAATTTGAGCAAGCCTTTCCCATAATGAAACTGTTAATTGTTCAGTTGTGAGTCACATAAAGATAGACTGAGCCAGTCCTAGATTCTTAGTCTACTTGGGTTTGGTTAACAAGTGCACATGGGATTAAAGCCAATCAAACTATATGTGCAGAACCGGGTAGACTTCTCTTTTGTACACTGGACTAGAACACAGGAAGAGCCTGCTGGATCATACTTTTCTTTGTTTCCATTTTCTCCATGCCATGCAAAATCTTATGAACTTCTATCAGGTCACCCCTTTCTCACATTTTCTCTAACCCAAAAAGTTCCAAATCCTGCAACCTTTCTCCATTCTCTTTATCTTGTGTTTTTGTTTCTTTTTGCCTTTTCTGAACATTTTCCAACTCTCTAATATCATTTTTGAAATGAGGTGACCGAACTGCACAGTGTCTCAAATGCAGTTGTACCATCGAGTTGGGTAAAGGCATTATGATATCAGCTGTTTTATTTTCAATTCAATTCATTTCCTAATGATCTCTAGCATGGAATTTGCCATTTTCACAACTGCTGCACACTAAGTCAACATCAAGCTGTCTCCTATGACACCCCCAGTCTCAGTCCTGGGCAGTCACCGCCAAGAGTAGATATGTGAAATTAATATTTTTTGCTCCAGCATGCATCATTTTACATTTGTTTACATTGAAACAGACGGAGTACACATGCACATTCAACTGCCTAATGGTGTCCACGTCACCCAGGAGATCGCACTTCCTGGTTTATATGGAGAAGCTGTATTCAATGGAGCCCAGCGATGGAAGCACGCTGCAATATTGAGGTAGCACCAGATGCTGAAATTTTGTGCCCCCTAACAATTTTGCACATGGGGCAACCACCCCCATGCTAAGCCACTGGGACCATGGCATGTCCCCCCACCAGAGGCACTGCCCCTCCCCTAAATCACCATACACTCCATGCCAAGCACAGGTACCTGCATTGTCATGCAAAATGTGAAGCTGCCTTTAGCTTGGAAGCTTCAGTGTTTGCCCAAAAGGAAATTAGAATAAAGCCAAACAAAAAACAAAACAAAACAACAACACTTAGGCAGCAGTCCCTATCGTGCATTGCAGCACACATTTTGCCAACCAATATTCTGCACCAACAATAGATTCCTTATGTCAGGGATAGCCAATGGGGTGCCTTCCAGATGCTGTGGACTGAAACTCCCATCATCCCTGACCGCTGGCCAGTGTGGCTGGGGCTGATGGAGGCCATGGCCCAAAACCTCTGAAGGGCATCCCTACTCTAGGTCCTAGGACATTCAAAAATATTTATGCTTCAAGAGAGAAGATTTTTAAAGAGAGACAGGTTTTTAAAATTATTATTAGGAAGAACAGTTAGAATAGTTGCATGACCAAAATTGCTTCAACAGTGTCATTAATCTACATTCTAGTATGCTTCATTTACAAGTGAGAAGCATTACATGCAGCTGGATTCAAGATAAAAATTTATCTGTGCACATTAAACAGACTGTGTGCATGCATAGGTTTTAATTGCTGCGGCTTAGGAAATGTATGCACTATGAAAGACAATAAATTGTGCTGGGGGAAACTGGTCAGAGTTTGTGCTCATTAACCCTTTAATAGAAAGCGTCCTAAGAATTGGGTAGCTGCTTATTTAGATGTAAGCTCCTCCCCTGGACTGTTCCACTGCCTTCTCTGACCCAAGAAGTGGAGACTATTGAAAATTTGTGCTCCTTAAGTGGTGGAATTGATAATTCATGGTGCTAGGGGCTAATTGAGTTTTGCTCTATAAATGAACAATTTGTTTCCTTGCATTGACCCTTCCCTGGACATTAGAGGGCACCATTAAACACTGTGCAGTTGTTTGCCTTGCCTTCCGTTTTAGTTTTACCATCCCCAAATCTTGGAAGCCATTGTGCTATGCCTGTTAGTATGATGCTCTTTATGTTTGATTATGTTCAAGAAATGCAAAGTGCTTCCCCTTTACTTTTTTTAAAAGGAAACCATAACATATCCTAAATGCTGGTTTGAGGAATCCTCCCTAGCTGCATTTGAGAATCCTTATATTGTGATCTTTTCCTGTAGGAAGACTTGTGCTTCATTTACATCAATGACAAATAAGTGGCCCATATTGGTGTGAGCTTACACCCTATTCTAACTGTATAAGGTAAAGGTAAAGGTACCCCTGCCCGTACGGGCCAGTCTTGCCGACTCTAGGGTTGTGCGCTCATCTCACTCTATAGGCCGGGAGCCGGCGCCGTCCGCAGACACTTCCGGGTCACGTAGCCAGCATGACGAAGCTGCTCTGGCGAGCCAGAGCCGCACACGGAAACGTTTATCTTCCCGCTAGTAAGCTGTCCCTATTTATCTACTTGCACCCGAGGGTGCTTTCGAACTGCTAGGTTGGCAGGCGCTGGGACCGAGCGACGGGAGCGCACCCCGCCGCGGGGATTTGAACCGCCGACCATGCAATCGGCAAGTCCTAGGCGCTGAGGTTTTACCCACAGCGCCACCCGCGTCCCATTCTAACTGTATACTGTAGTTCAAATACTCTGATCTGTACACAGAATAAGAAAAAAAACAACAACCCATCACTTCAGTTCCTACAAGCTGATATTTCTAATTGCTATTTCTCCCCTTTTTAGGTGCATATAATTTTCTTTAACTCCATGATCTCTTTTTTTATGTCTTTATCAGTGGATTACACACTAAGTGTAGCTTTTCCTTCTGTTTCCTCTGTAATTTCAGAAGAATCCAGTTCTTTTATGGGCATAAGTGCTAATTTGTTCTAAGGAAAAAGAGAGTGCACAAAGATTCTACCATCCTTATGTAAGTCACTTATGAGCTGATTAACTAAAACACCTTCTTGGATCTCAACAGAATATATTTTTTCTATTTCATCTCTCCACAGAAGCTTTCATACACATATTGTGCTGGGGAAAGGTAAGTGGTGGAAAGTTCTTGCTTAATGGTAGTAATTAAGATTCCATTTAACAAGGCAAGGAATTATTAAGTGTTGATTGTTGCAGGTGAAAGAATGAATTTACACCCTTGTGTCTTGATGGAAAATCTTGGACCTGCAGTTGTAATAACATCAGATGTCAGGAGCATAAAGACAGCATCCATATATATCCAGCATCTCAGCAGAAACACTGGCTGAGGCCTCTCCCAAATAATTAGCCTGCGAACCTGATTTTTGTATGGAGCTGCAGGTCCATTTACACATTGCATGCTGAGGTTGCAATCCTAACCCCCTAATTTGCCTTGGGGTAAGCCCCACTGAATTAAATAGGACTTGCTTTTGAGTGGACATGGTTGGGATTGTGCTGTAGATGTGTTTTTGCAAGACATCCATTTTAAATGTCACAGTGCTGCTTGCTCTGGATGATGTGGTGTAGAGAAACCTCAGGTATGTAAAGGGTTAAACATTCCCTCCCTCTATGCTGCTTCTAATTTGCTTCCTTAAAAACAGAAAAGTGGAGGGGACTGTTACGCATATTAGTAAGCACTGTGTTGTTAGCCTCTGTGAGTTAATGGGTCAGAGTTTGACACACTTCATTGTTTGACTCATCAATATCAGTGGTGTAAACCCAGCTCAGCCTTGCAAGCTGATTTTCAGAGTTCAATTCCAGACTGCACTGAAGGACCAATTTAAGCTGTTTGGCTAGGAGAGAGTTCATGTTCCATTCTCTGCCTCTTTCACAGCAGTCCACTATTAGAACACGTTCTCTAGCTTTCGGGGGCTGTTTTCAATCATGTAGCACATTGTACTAGGATCAGCTGCAAAAAAGTATTCATAGATCTGGTTGGAAACTCAAACAATTTTTTGTTTTGTGATAGAAACCATTTGAGCAATTATTTAAAGGTATGAATAGGTTAATTTTTTCCCCTCAGCGTGTTTTTAAAAACATGACCACACTGATATTCCATCTTTCCTCCAAGATACCTAACGTATTCCAGTCAGTGTGTCTTATTTCATCCTCACAACAACCTCGTGAAGGAGGATTATTCTGGGGGCTAGTTATTTACTCAAAAACACCCTGATGTAATATATGTTTGACATATGTCACATAGCTTACAATGTATGTTACTCAGTTTGAAAGTTATTTTCAATTACACGCACACACACACACACACCCCACCCATGAGAGACACATGGCAAACCATCAAACTACACATGACAATTAGGCTGAAAATATATAAACACTTACCTGGGAATAAGTGTCCCAAACCCCTGCGTACTCTGAGGTAAGTCCCAAGGGCAACACCAGAGAAAAGTCAGACAGTCCAGTGGTCAAATACAGCTTCAGGTCCAAAGCAATGGGAAGGTTTGAAAGCAAACCATAAGGCCAGGCTGGGATCCAAGGGTCAGTCTCTAAATCACAGCCCAGAGGAGTTCCTGAAGCAGCCAAGCCATGGTCTATCAATAGTGAAAGCTGAGCAGACAGAGGCTCTGTCTCGCTTCTCCTGTTTTCCCTCCAAATCTTCCTTGATGCACCTGGGCTTGTTCCCACAAGTAGCTGTGTCTCTCCTCTTAATGAAGCATGTGATCCTCACCTGCCTGAGCCAAATCCTGCTGAGATGCCACAAACCTCCTCCCAGACCTAACACGTCTCATCATCTTCATCTGATCAACTAGTAAGCTGGGCTGGGTTTTCTCGCCTGCCTCAGTCTCTTGAAGTGCACACCCCACAGTTCCCAGTGCCTCAGAGCCTGCCATATACATGGAGACAGGGGCATTTCTGGTGATGTGTCCACTTCCCCTGGCTCCCATGAGCTGTCAGCTGCCCCTTCAACATCCTCTGATGTCCCTTGAGTACCTCCTAAGTCCTCAACCACCCCCCCATCTTTATTTACCTCACCAGGATCCTCTTTTCCTTCCTCAGTGTCCTGCCAGTTCATGACAATAAGTCACAGTAAACTCAATGGTGTTTACCTTACTTCTGAGTAGAGATGGGTGAATCTGTTGTTATAAACATTTCCACATTGGTTTGGGGTTGTTGTTTTAAAGTCCTCATGAAAATTCATCAGGATTTTAATGTGAAGTTGTTCTAATAAACATATTTTTGTCTGCAATTTCCCTCAATATAATGCTTGTGTGTGTAATTTCCCGATATATTCATTTTTATGTATACTTTACCTCAATATATACATAATTGCACTGCAAAATTCAAAGAATTTCGAAGGATAGCTTTGTTTTAGTTTGTAAATATAATAGGTCACTTCACCTTTAAATGCAAACTGAGTTGAATTTCTCCCTCATCACTACTTCTAAAACACATGTAGGATAGGATCGTATTGTCAGTCACATGAATATTAAATCTAAGTTGTTGTTGTTCATATTGTTTAAAGGAGCTGTAGTGGTTGGAAGCTTATGAGAGGAAAAAGATGCTAATCTCTACCTCACATACATATTTTATTGTAATTCTTCCAACAACTCTTTAAGGTGGGTCAGTATTATTATCCGGAAGATGATGATGACAATTGAAAGAGTGTAGTTTATGTCTACCTATTGGGCTCGTTCGAACCAGAGACATTCTGACTTACAGTTCAGTCTCTTAGCGATTATACTTTACAGTCACATTGTCACTCAAAGCATAACAGGAAATAGGAAATTCTATAGTATAATTTATTTGTATTCCAGTCTAGATGTGAAAGATGGATAGAAATGTTGAATTGGTCAAGCTATTTGTCAAGTAAACAAAAATTTCTTGCCTTCTGTTCATGTAAACATCTGCCTCACCATGGCGTTCTCCTGCTGAAATTAAAAGAGAAATAATGTGGCTGGAAGGAAGAGAAAGAGTTGCTGTTTTTTGTGGCATTGACAATGTTTGGTGCTATTCAAAGCCAGATAATAAGAGGCATCAAATCTCATGGTCCCGGCTGTAATATGATGAGCTATAGGTCTTGGGCAGGAATTTTCCCACACATTGATGCATAACATTGCTCAATAGCCCACATGCATTGTGGGTTGGCATTGACTCTGAAACCCATTTCACAAAGATTTATGATTAAATTGTACAGATGTGTATCTGCTGAAATGGAGTCTCTCATGAACTAGTGGTGGTAGGAGCATAATGTTTAGCTACTCAATTCCATGCATTATTTTTATTTTTGGGGGGGAAGTTCTGCTGTGCCTTACTGCCTCAAATACATATTTATGATTGCCACCTAATGGATATGGAATTGGTGATTAGGGAAGGCAGGGCAAAGACACTGGAACTTAAAACTGTAACTAAATCCTGAAAAAGTGACTTTGGTTGGTAATGATTCTTCATAACTGCTTTCATTACTTTTTTTGCTCATAATGGATAATACAGTGGTATCTTGGTTTACAACCATAATCCATCCCAGAGGTCCGTTTGTAATCCAAAACAGGTTGTAACCCAAGGTGCGCTTTCGCCAATGGGCCTCCAAAAAATTTTTGTTAGTAAGAAAAAAAAATGGGTTGTAATCCAAAAAAAGGTTGCAAACCAGGACACGCATTTCTGGGTTTGACGTGTTTGTAATCCAAAACGTATGCAAACTAAGACATATGCAAACCAAGGTACCACTATAATATATATGCTGTTTACGAAAATGTATGTCTTTGGATTGGATGATTGCTAGACTTTTTCTTGTACACTTAAATGTGCTCACCCACCAGCAAGTTGTCATCTTGCTTTACATTTCTATGGTGGTTATCAAATGTATAGCCCCCAAACTAGCCTCCAGTGGTTCTGCATAATACTAATACAGAACATATTTTTGTTATATGAAAATAGTTACCCTGTCTTAATTCCAAGTAGCCTGAATGGACTGTTATAGTTTGTGTTTTTTTAATAATTCTTTTGGGTTGTATCCAAACTAAGTTGGCTGAAATTAGTTACCACTGAAATCAACTGAACTGAAGTTATGACTAATTGTCCCATTGATTTCAAAGGGACCAAGTCTGGGTCCAACTTGTTGATGTTGAATGGAAAGGAACATTAGCCACACAATTTGTACTTCAGAAAACTCCACTTATAGTATGTTACAGCCACTGTCATTTTCATTATCCAGGTTGCTGCCTAATTTGAAAGACACTATTTCTGAAGCATCAGTTGTGCTAATAAGCATCATGGAGAGTGTTCTGTTCCAGGGTTAGACCAGAGGTGGAGAACCTTTCTCAGGCTGGATGAAGAACTGGCCATCCCCTGAAGACCATTTTGACAAGTAGGTGGGGCTGCCCTCCTGTCCATCACCTACCGTGATTATGATGTCATGTGGCAACTTCAAAGGGACTGGCTGGCAGCACCAACCAGCTGATTGGCATTGACAGTGAGCCCCTTTGAAGTTGTCTGTTTTCCAGGCTGTGGATTCATTGAATTCAAACCATGCCTACAATCAGATACTGCTCTTCTGCAGACCAAGTTCTCCTCAAAGGAAAAATATCTATTTGCAGACACAAACTGAATCCAAATCACATTTGCAAATGGACAATTTCAAATGGGCTTGCTGTATGCACGAATCAGCTGGTCAGCACTGCTGGTGAGTCCTGCTTGCTGAAAAACAATTAGAAGCATGCTAGGTTTTTTTGTAGCTACATACTTACCTGCCCCACACCTCATGTCACATATGATATCAGGTGTGGGGCAGTTGGCCACTGTTTAGGGGAAATGGCATTATCTATACTTCCTACTGGCGTTTCCGTGAGCTGCTCTGGTTCTCCAGAAGTGGCTTAGTCATGCTGGCCACATGACCCGGAAGCTGTATGCCGGCTCCCTCAGCCAATAAAGCGAGATGAGCGCCGCAACCCCAGAGTCGGTCATGACTGGACCTAATGGTCAGGGATCCCTTTACCTTTACCTTTATACTTCATACCACTGAAGATTCAGCTGGAAATCTAATGATTCATTGTGCTTTGGTTGTTACCTTCCTTGTTTATCGTCAGTAGTAAAGGTTCTTCAAGGCAACTTTCAGGGACAGCTGTGCAATATTGCAAAGAAATGTACAATGAATGTACTCATTTGTGAAAACTGCAGTGAGAATTTACTCTACAGAAAATGTTTTGGTCTTCATGGGTTTTAACTTCATCTTGGGTGCTTCCATAACTGTTATAATCAATTCTATGTGCAATAGAGTTTCTCAGGAGGATGTCACGTATGAGTACAAAATAGCATTAATAAGAACTCCATTGACTAAAGAACACTTGACAATGAAAAGCAAACACCTTAGATTGGCTATTTATTACAAAGTGAATACTGAAGCTGAATATCGTAGAATTTTTCATATCTTCCACATTCATTTTGTGGTCACTTGTGTAGATTATTAGTACCATAAGATAAATGTCTGGAAATGAAAAGCCTTTAATCCTAGAATTTTAATTCATGTCCTTTAAAGATTCTGTTAACGCAACATGACATTAACTAAATTTATCCATAGCTATGAATAATATTATTCCTATCTCTTCTTGAACTTTTATTATCCTGGTTTCTAAACACATAACAAAGTTAGAGCATACCATTTTACAGTTACACAAATTATTACTACTGGTGTAATAAATATTACTGCTTGTATTTGAACTGATTGGATATTTATGGTGGTGTGTGGCAATGTTTACAACTACAATACTATTGATACAGCCCTACTCCCAGGAAAGTGTGTATTGCATTGAACTCAATGGGGTTAATTTCTGAGCAGATGTGTTTAGGATTAGCCTGCACATCTAACTTTTTAAAGACCAAGATTTTAAAACTGTTCAGTATTTTTTTTTTTTTTTTGGAGAAATAGATGGTGAAGTAAATGGAAATCATTTTATTATCGCCACTGGGGGTGATACTCAGCCATATATTTCCATGCCACTGGCACCAGATGAAGCTGTGCAGCAATTTAGTCAAGGTCTTATTCAAGGTGGTAATTGGTTGGATGAGGCCCAATCAGCTATAGCTGAAGCCTGACTAGAGGAAGGTGCTGAGACTTGGTGGCTCCGAGGTCGAGAAATAGTAAGGTGATCTGTTCTCAGGGGGTTGCATTCTCCCTAAAGAATCGGGTCCATAATCTGGGGCTCAATAGCAGATGGAATGGTGGGGCCGCACCACCCACCTAATTCCTGCTGTTTCACTGTTGCATGAAGGGGGGTGAGGTTAGTGTGGTGTGAACTTGCTGGCAGGAGCACTAGATTGGCTCTGCTGCTGCATTTGCAGAATGTCAACTTTATCATCATTGTCCCTCATCCTTTTTGTCCTGGCATGCAGCAGCCATTCAAGTTGGAGGAAGATCAAGAGAGTGATGCAGTCCTAATGCACTGTCTGTTACTGGTGGGGTACTTCTAGATTGTGCATTGTCATTTGAGATCCAAGTGGCCTCAGAAGCACAAGCTGCCCTTTCCCCAGCAACAGCCTGGTCACCAGTCATGACCATTTCTGGACAGTGATAACCTGGCTATGGTCACCCATGTGGTAGTAACCTCCCATTTGGACTATTATGATTTGTTCTATGTGAAGCTGCTCTGGAATATGGTTTGGGCCTTGCAGCTGATGCAAAAGGCAATGACTATAGTTTTGATGGGCCCTTGTAGTGGAACCATCCATCCACAAAGGTATTTGCTATGTATCCATTATCAAGCTCCATTCAAGGTGTTAGTTTTGGTGCATAAAGTCTTAACCAGCTTGGGACCTGATTACCTGAAGGAGTGCCTCTTCCCATATTCTCCTCAGATTTTATGATCAGCTAGGGAGCCCCTCTTGGTTATAGAATTTTTGAATTAGGTTAGAAAAGCTATGACACACCAGAAGGACTTCTTGGTCTCAGCACCCCCGCTTTTATGTTTAACTGAACTATGTACTATCCATCTTTCTGATCAGCTGAAGACATTCCTCTTCTGCCAGGCATTTCAGACATGCTTTTTGGGGCCTGCATTTGGGCAGATGGAGATAAATACTGCATTTTTATCATCTCAGTTGAATTGTGCTGTTCAGTTCTCATCCTATTTTAACTTATGATGTTGATAGACAACAGGCCACTGGCAGAGGAAGAGGAGTGCAGGGGGAGAGCACCCCAGTGGCGGAGCATGAAGCTCCACCACTGCAACAGGCAACTTGTAAACACATCCAAGCACGCTGATGTGTAGAACAACATGCAAATGCTGTTCATGAAGTGCTGCATGTTAATGTGTACATAGCCTAGGCCTTATATGAACAAGTTACATGGAGCTCCAAGTAACGCAATGTGATGGATGGCATTCAAGATGCATTCTTACTCCCCATTGGAATAAATGCTTTTGTGTTTAATGGTGGACTTATTGTATGCACATTTACATGAGATCTAGGCATACCTAACCTACTTAACCTTCTCTGGGTTGAATATTGAATTTAGATGCAGTGTTAGCCAGTGTTTTGAGATCTGGAACTGGATATGGTATAGGTCTCACCTCTCCCATGGACTCATGGTGCAGTGCCAGCCAATCTTCAATACATTTGAGCATCCTTTATTTTATTCTGGAATTTCTGTGCTGACACTTGGCTCCAGAGAGCCTTCCAGGCAGCTCACAACACATTGTAAAGATGAAAGCAGAACAGCAGTCTAGTAGTTAACTTTGTGCCTGGGACATATGTCCTTGAGAGGCAATTTCTGAGAAACAGTGTTATAATCTTTCCTTTTCTCACTAGGAAGCCTTGCTTGTGACCATATTTTAAAAGAAAATATGCAAATAGAGATAATTTGCTATGACTTTTTTTTGCCAAATCTATGAAGACATTGCTGTAAAAAACAACAACCCTGTTCCAAAAAAGAGCTTGTGTTTGGAAAGCATGAGCACAGATGAGTATTAGCCATGTTACCTTTTCTCACTGATACCAACCAAAGGTTTGCAGCAGCTCCATCTACTGGAGACCTCAGTGAAAATTTAGTACTTCATTGATTCCCCTTTGCAAACCTTGACACTGCATTTAATTGGCTGTGAGCAGTGATGTCATGGTTGCTCTTCTTTATGTGGTTGAAGGAATCTTATGGAATCAATATGCATAAAAGGAATCTTGCCTTCCATTGAGGAATGCGATCAAAAGAGGCTGCTGAGAGAACTGTGACTTCAAGCACTCAGTCTCCCCATAGGAACATCAAAGGGAAATGTCATCTCAGCAGAAAGAATTAATAAATGGAAAACTGGAGATAAAATGTTAATGTATATGAATAGGGAATCTGTGATGCATTTCCAGGCTTTGCCCAAAATTACACGATGTACAATTAGACACCTACAGGCTGAAAAAATTCCCAAGTACCACTTTTGGGGTTCATACACTACAATACATGGATCTTTATCCCAGGTCACTAAAGAGTCATATACTGTTTTTTTTTTTTTTTACACTTTCTATCTGGCTAGACACTGTAGGAAACAGGATGCTGCACTAAATATGGCTTTGGTCTGGTTGAGCAGGACTCTTCTTCAGTTCTCTCCTGTTAACTGAGTTGTTTCTTGGATCAAAACCTCTTCCTTGAGCACAAGAGCAACTATTAGAACCCACACATTTTGTCTGTTGATCCGGAAGAGATATTTACTCGTGGGTCAAACTTTCTTGAATGTCTCCTACATTTTAGTATAAGCTTTTAAAACATACAGTTTGAAGAAGTTCAATATTACCATTACACACCACATTGTTCATGAACTAACATGTATATGCATCAGAACTTCAGGCCTTGTGTTTGAGGTCCATGAAGACTGCAAATCCATGCCCTTTTTTTGGGGGGGGGGAATAGGGTTTTTTTTTAAAAAAAAAAATAGAATTCTAGCATGAGCTACTCATGCTACTAGCCAACAGAAAAGAGTATTGTAACGTGCATGCAGTCATCAAGGCTTATACTGCCCACCCCTATGCACAGGTTTTAAGATTTCTGTACTTTCAAAATAATAGATTTACAATAAAACCTGTAATCCGTCTAGGTGTACAAAACCATTTAGAAAATTGCACCATCACAATTGGGTTCACCTGGGAGCCGGCCCTGAATTTATTTTCAAGCACAAAAGATAAGTTCTAAAATCTCGTAGCAATTTCTTGAGTATTATGAATTGCATCACAAGGACAGTCACAGAAAGGGAATTTCCCACCCTACTTTCTCCCACTGCAGCCTTCTATGTCTTCTAAAAAAGCCCCTCTGAAGTTGGGGGGGGGGGGGGAGATATCCAAGAAAGGCCTGGGATGTAGGGAGAAGTAGGAGGAGAAAGGGATCATGGGAAAGTGGACAGAGGCAGCTTGCATGAGTGGCAAATGGGAATAAATGGTACTATTCAGGAGTCACCAAACCAGGAGCTTGTTTATTTTATGACCACACATCTCTTAGGAGTCCAGCAGCATTGTGCCATTATCTTTAGTCTTAGAGGACATATGTCCTGTAAACCCATATGTATCATATTCATCTACCATTTCTCCTTTTGTTGCATAGCTGTGAAATAGCTTTTTGCACACAAGGCCCTTCTACTGAACAATATGAAATATTTGTAGTCATGTACTAGCAGGATCTGTGTGAACTGCTTCTTCCCCTGTCTGAAGAAATCACATGCTAATTAATTTGAATATTCTCCCTTTTGTTAATGGACCAGCTTCTGTGAATTGGCTGTGCTATGTATTCATCACTAATGGGTAAACTGGGCAGAAATTGCTATTTTGAATTGAGAAGTGGAGACAATTTTGTAATATCAATATGCAGCAAAATGGAAAGTTCACAATGCAGAAGTGATTACTCTTGCTATATAATTAGGACTTAGGTTTAAAGACTTAAGGGTTATAAAACAGATATATTTTCTTTATTCTACTGAGGCTTATTCTACGAGATAGCCTAATTATCTCTTAAGCACAATGGCAAACCATGCTAGGAATCTTACTCTGAATCTAATAAAACTAAACTTCCAGGGGACAATTTCAGTCTTTCATTTAAAACAGAAACGGCAACCCAATTTCTAAAACAAAGCAATTCATCAAGTCTCCTCCAGTCTCATTCTTCCATTTGCAAACACTAATATTAAGATGGGCAATCTTTTGTGACTACTACTCTTGATTCATATTGCTCTGCTCTCCCTACTTCTCTAAGTAGTGAGAAGTCCCAGGGGTTGGGTGCTTATGTGGGTTTGGTTTCCTTTGGAAAGAGGTCTGTAGAGATTTATTGACATTTTGTAGTGTTTCAGTTTACATACAAATGCGTAGGTTTAGTGTAGGCTGAGGCACAACTTAAAAACTCGAAGAGACAGCTAAATCCACAGCAGATCTCTGGAGAGAGGCTTCCCCACATCTCTGTTATCTTGCAGACCTCCTTGTGTCCCTCCCTCTGTCTCATAGTTAAAAACTGTGGTCTGTTGTTCTCTACTCACAGCTATTTTGTCGCACTTCCCTGGCTAGAAGTAAGAACAAGGATGATAAATCTTCCCCAGCCATCTTGTAGCTTTCTTGGCCTTTTACTTTATTTAGAGCAGTCACCTAACAATTAGCTCCAACGGAGACAAATCAATGGAATATTTACACTCGTTCCTCAAGTTGAAGACTCTAGCCAGGTGTCACTATTCCCGTCAGACCACTTGTGTCAGAAGGGTTGTAGGTGTATCAGAGCTGATTCATAAAGTCGGAAACAACTTGTTATGTATTCAGTGGTCTGTGTTTGCCTGAGCTTGAGTCTGGACTAAGGAGTCTGAGCCCCTGTGTTCTAATTCGATACATGATATCCAATCACAGAACATTTCAGAATTTGGGTCTCTGCTATTGGCCCGTAAACTCTGAGTCATGATTCGCAGCTTGGAAGTTTGGACAGCCAATCACATTGGGAGTGGCCCAGGCCTTCAGAAATGTATATAAGCAGTTATTTTGCCCCTGTTGTCCTGTTCTGTTAGTTTAATAAAGGTTCTTGCTGTTATCACTGTGTCTTGCCTTGTGGGAACCCACCTACACTTCACAACTCCTACAAGAGGCAACACATCTAGAATTGGTCACTCTTTGGAGACTTTGCCAGCAGAAAAATGCTTCATGGTGAAGTCTTGATAAGTCACCACATGGGGTAGTTGTACACAGAGCAGAAAGTTCCCTGTCCTAGCCACTGCAGCTTCTGTCAGATTTCTTAAATGGTAATAAACTTAAGGTAAAGGTAAAGGTAAAGGGACCCCTGACCATTAGGTCCAGTCGTGGCTGACTCTGGGGTTGTGGCGCTCATCTCACTTTATTGGCTGAGGGAGCTGGCGTACAGCTTCCGGGTCATGTGGCCAGCATGACTAAGCCGCTTCTGGCAAACCAGAGCAGCGCATGGAAATGCCATTTACCTTCCCGCCAGAGCGGTACCTATTTATCTACTTGCACTTTGACGTGCTTTCGAACTGCTAGGTTGGCAGGAGCAGGGACCGAGCAACGGGAGCTCACCCTGTCGCGGGGATTCAAACCGCTGACCTTCTGGTCAGCAAGTCCTAGGCTCTGTGGTTTAACCCACAGCGCCACCCACGTCCCGGTAATAAACTTACACATTAGGAATAAGAGACCATACATAAATAACTTAAAGACAATAAAGAGCAAGAAACCTCATTTATCATAAGGGTGGGGATCTTGGGGATCCTTTTGTGGCTTGACATTGCAGCATGTGGCATGTTGTATTGTGGGCTGAGGTCGCATAGTTTAGAAATGGAGTTTGGGTCCTTGGCTGTCTTGCAATCCAGATAAATTGGCGTACTGAGAATGATCCCCAAGGCCACAGCCATGCCACACTCTTCGAACCTCTGCTTTCCTGAACCCATCGATATAACTGCTGCTTGGCAATTTCAATTCATTTCAGTAAAACTACAGCAGCTGTGCTTGGTGGTTCGTATACTAAATTAATAAGCCAGCATGGATCACAGATGAAAACCTTGTAGATGAAAACCACTGTATTTGGCTTGTTTAATAATTTTTTTTTGGGGGGGGGGGTAATTCACAGTTCTATTAACAATGGCTGATATAAAAGCTCCTCCTTGCATACATGCTCTGAGGTGTGGGCGTTTGCAACATCTGGTGAATCCTGGGCAAGTACCTTAAACATGAGATTAATTACAACAAATATTCTCAGTTTTTTACCTATCTATAGTTTTACGAACCTGTGGGGGGGGGAGTATAAGGACTGCATAAAAGCAGAAGTTTCAAGTTCTTTTTGTTTATGCAGTTTACATTGTATAGAATGTTCTGTTTAAAGATCAGGATGATACTTTCGAGTGTACTACGGCAGAATAAATTCTTCAAACCCAGGCAGTGGTGCCCCTGAAAGCAATGCTAATAATAATCCTGTGCTACAGAACTCAGCCAGCAAGCCACTTAGGATTCCAGTAGATATTGTTTCTGCTTCTCGGCCAACCAGATTATTATGGATAGTATTCTCCATCTGTTTCTAAACCAAATGCCAGGACAGCTGAGGTATGACAACTTGCTACTTCAAGTCAGGATCAAAAGGCTTCTCTGAGTCTAGGTGCCAGCTCTTTGTAGAAGCAGACTTCAGATTTGCTAAAAAAATTAATACCATATTCCTGGCTTTTAAAAAATATGTTTCATTGCAGCCATCACTCTGTTCGGATCCCATTAGCCTTCCCTTCACCCCTGTGATTGTTGTCAACCCAACATAATATCATGGTGCCTGGAGAAAGTCAGACCTGATTAACACAGCCACTCTGTGCATGGCTGGGCGCTTTTTCCAGCCGGATTGCCCTGTGCACAAGACAAATGGGACATCTGAATAATTTGCTATGGGCACAAAGCATTTAGTTTGATTTTGCTTTTTTTTTGGCACACCACTGCAAATGTTGCTAATGTGGGTTAAGCAGCAACTTGGGGGGGGGGGGATGGGAGTTTGTGCCCATGACAAGATCACCCATTTATCACATGTACTATGTTACCAGGACTGACAAAGAAAGGAACTCCATGTGCATAGCAGAGTTGTAAATTAACCTTGTACTTAGCACTGGTTTGCTCAGCCAACCCCGATCGTGACCATGTACTTACCCCCCACTCCCCATCCCACACGTGCAGTTTGCAACATGCTTATCACTATCAGATTATTTAAATCAGTGGTTTTCCAGTAACCCTGGGATTTTTGGAAGCTTATCAAAAGTTCCTTAGTGAGGCCAGTTCAGTAATGGAGGACAAGGTTTCCTGAAAGACAGCCTTAACTTTTAATATTATGCATACCCTGTTGTAGGGCACACTCAGGGCCATACTACATGTTAGGTTATTAGAAAAGTGTGCTGGAACTGGCAGCTTTTATTTTAAAAAAACATGCTGAAACTGGTCACTTTTATTCAAAAGACAAACACGCAGCATAACTGGAACATGCTTCCAATCCAGGTTGAGGGTCCTGCGTTGGTTTCTGCTGAACCCCAGCCCCCCCACAGCTGCTACTTGCAGACAGCACCTTTGAGTGTTTTTCGAAAAGAAATTGGTCACAGCCCCAAAAATTAATCAGGAGCATGTTCTGGGTTGTGGCATCACAACTGTTTTTCCTTAAAATAAAAGCGGCCAGGGAAAATTACACCAGAAATGGCTAAGAAAAGCATAAAGATGAAATCTACATTAAGGGTGAAAAGAGAGCAAATTCATTGTGAATAGATGACTACAGCAATACCCAATTTTTCAGTTTCCATTTTTCTGGCAGTGGTGACAACTGAACTAGGTATGTGGATCTTCAAAACCATTACATCTATTGTCTGAACAGACCTGGACAATATGGTTCCCCAAATATTTTTTAGACTTAGATAAATGGCCCTCTTTCAATGCATTACTTAAGTTGGGGGGGTGTAAAGTAGTGGTGCGGGGAGGGCAACACATTGCTAAGTTGAATGTATTACCCTGCTTACTCTATATTTTTCATGGCCTGCCACTTTTTATTCCAGTGATATTTTTTCGTAAGCATGATAGATTATTCAGAATGTTTCTCTTGGGCTAAAATGGCAGGCTTAGGGATTTATTTTTGCCTACACTGCAGTGCCCAGTTCAGTAGGGTGGATTTGATTTCCTCTAACATTTATTGCCTCAATAGTGTATCATCTTTCTCTACAAACTATAGAGGATACTGCTTTGGAACAGATATAGGGGATATTTTAATAGGCTTCTTTGTGTCTATGTGCTTGTGTTAAATTCCACTCTATCTCGTTCTCACTGCAAGAAATCACACACAGTGGCTGCAGCATAAGAATCAGGTTGTGGATTACTACAGGGACCAAGCTAGGTACTTAAAAAGCGCAGGGCAGAGGCTCATGCCACAAATTTACAAAAGTGTGCAGAAGCTAACGCAGGTGTTGCCAACTTTTTTGACCCTATGGGCACAAACCAGAGAAACCGTCATAGACATCATGATGTGCCACAACTATTCCTGTGTACCCTGCAGTGATGTACACATTACCTCCTCAATGGCATTTAGGCTTTAAAATTGTGTGGGTCCCCCCCAGTGATTTTTGTTTGTTTCTATTTTTTGGGAGGGAGTGTAATCTTCCTGGAGAGTGCAGTAGGGAAGGCTGGGAATTGCCAACAGGATTTTCTGAGAGCGGTCGTCTGCCACACTTACAATCTGTTGGCAAGACTTGTGTAAAAGGTAAAGGGACCCCTGACCATTAGGTCCAGTCGTGACCGACTCTGGGGTTGCACACTCATCTCACTCTATAGGCCGAGGGAGCCGGTGTTTGTTCGCAGACAGCTTCCGGGTCATGTGGCCAGCATGACTAAGCCGCTTCTGGCAAACCAGAGCAGCGCACAGAAACGCCGTTTACCTTCCCACCAGAGCGTTCCCTATTTATCTACTTGCACTTTGACGTGCTTTCGAACTGCTAGGTTGGCAGGAGCAGGGACCAAGCAACGGGAGCTCACCCCGCCACAGGGATTTGAACCACCGACCTTCTGATCGGCAAGTCCTAGGCTCTGTGGTTTAACCCACAGTGCCACCCGCGTCCCCAAAACTTGTGTACATATGACTAAAACAAGTGCCTCTGAGCAAATTAAGATAGCAGGTAGCCGGGTTGTAAGTGAACTTTGTAGTGTGTCCAGTCACTCTGAAATGGGTGTGTGCTGGGGGGGGGGACAGGAGATCCAGTACAAAAACCCTGTGGCTTAGGAACCACGGGTCACCCCTAACAATGCCCCTAATGTATAAACAATCCTAATGTATTACCCCCATATACATTTGTAAACGGCGTTCCATGCGTTCTGGCACTCATGGTGTCCCATTGCGGCAGAAGCAGCTTAGTCATGCAGGCCACATGACCCGGAAAAACCTGTCTGCAGACCAACGCCGACTCCCTTGGACTGAAACCCCTCAGTTGAATTAGGCTGGACTTAACTGTCCAGGGGTCCTTTACCTTCACTTTTACATTTGTATATGTCCATATGGAGCAAGTGTATATTTGGTGGACTTTCAGACATAAAAAGAAGCATTTATTAGATGTTTCACAAGACAATCCTAACCATTTTTAAATCAGACACAAGTTGCATAGATTTCAGTGGGCTTACTCCTAAGTAAGGATAGGATTGCAATCTGGAAGAGTAATTCACCCCCACCCCCTTCACCAAACTGGAAGGGGAAACAGGCAGAGGTGTCCCTCCATCCAGCATTTCCAGCTAAACTGGTTGCCTGCTAAGCATGCAGGTGCACAGGCCACTGGTGGGATCCCCACCAGTGATAGCCAGTGGATGCAGAGGTGGGGAGGGGCTGGGGCATAAGTAGCCTGGAACCCATTGGATCTCAAGCCAGTTTCACAGCCATCCCACTCTAGTTGCTGTCCTAGCTCCATGCTAGTGCAGCAGTCAGCAATACGATTGCTTTGCCCCTCATTTTCTACCCCAGATGCTGTGAGCAGAAGATGCTGGGGTGGTGACCTCACTGCTCCATTCAGCACCACAGGCTGGCCGGCGGAGGCAGGATTAGGATTACAACAACAATCAAACCTTTATTGCATTAGCATACAGCCATAGCAGGGTAAAACAAAAATGCTATAGACAGCCTACATACCTTTGCACAATGAAAGGTTTTCCCCTGATCTTGAATGGCAACATGTTTTCTGCATGTGGATTTCTAAATCTGGCCCTGATTTCTGTTGTATGACCATCCTGTTACTGATATTTCCTTCATAGTGAGAATTCCTTTGGTGGAATGTCAAGAGGTCATTTAATGGGGTCGACTGAGCAAGGTTTAAAACAATTAGGGTTATTATTATTATTTCCATTTTTCATTTTAAATAACACTTACTGAATTTTGTGAGTCTGGGTAAAACACACACAAAAAATGTAGAAAACTGGCCAGCCAAATGGAACAGGTTGACATTATTGGCAATATCTTTCATGAAGCATTTTAATGTTAGCAGTGCAGTTCTTTAAAACACACACACACACACACACACACACACACACAAGAATAAGTTTGACAAACATTTTTTAAAGACCTCAAACAGATCAACAATTAGTTTTGAATGCTTGTGTTTAATCGAAATCCAGGAACCTGAGCCACCACCATCCTACTTCATAGAAGATTTTATTGAGCTAGATTGCACTTACTCAACAAGTGATGTGAGAGTCCCCATTTAACAGAATGTTTTCAGAGCTTATTCTACCCTGATGCTTTTGCCAAAACTGGGATTACTATATTTTGTTGCTGGCACGGTGATGCTCCAGAGGCAGATCTGTTGCATATGCATTGGGGATGCAGCATAATTAATCCATAATGGACTGAAGTAGCAAGACGTATCAACTTGGTTTTGGTCATTGTTTGGGTCTGACAGCAGTATATCTAATGTCGGGCTATTTTCCAAATATCAAGGCCCTCAGTAAATATTAGAAAGCTTGGATTCCTGGAACTGCCTTGATTGCTAAGTGGATTGCTTTAAGAGCTTGGCAAGCTAAATTTCTGCCGAGCCACAAATGGGAGTTATTGGAAATATCAGCTTTAGCAGCCAATGAAAAATGTTCATATAAGAAAGCAGGTGTTTGAGCTGATGTCTTTTCTGCAGTGCTTCACTTTTAGGGTTAGCAATGATGATCTATTGGAATCCTTTCTCTCCTTTTACTCTGTTTTATACAAAACATTCCTCTTTCTTTTTTTCAGAATGTGGTAAGAATGAACACTGGGTAAAATGAAAATACTTCTTGTATTATTTCGTGACAGTATGAATGTGATATGTGTATTTATCTGGAGTTCATTATTCATTGTGTAAACTGCATCAAAAACCAAGAAAAAGACCAAATTTGAAACAACAACAACACCAATGTATCTCTTTTAATTTTGATTTATATTGAGACAGAGATCTAATCTGGGCTGGGACTCAAACAGCCAAGTGTCATACAGAATTAAAGGAAACTTGACAGAACCAAATGTTTTGAAAATATTTGTGACAGCTAATTCTGCTATTTATACTAAACATTCTTTTTAAAGGCTACAATCCTGCTTGATTATATAGAGAGCAAGGATGCTGCTTTTAATTTTTCCTGCTGGCAGTCATGTATTTTAAAGATTAATTTCTTCAGGTTTTCAGGATTGTGGGAAATGAAGGTGGCTGCACAATAAATTCAATGATAAGTACATAAAGCTGCATTACTGGAATCCAATGCAGTCAACACCATCTGTTCCAAGGCTTATCTGGATTGTCACGCCAATTCAGGAAGCAAGAGCCACATATAACTAACATGGATGTGTAGCCTCCTCAATGTGTAGTTGAATATCCTGCTGAAATGGTTGGATTCATCTTTTAATGAGGTTACATGTCAACCACCAGGTGCCACTACTATTTACCTACCTTCTTACTTAATTTATAGGCCACTTTATAACAAACATTTATCAGGGCTGCCTGCAACTAGATGTTGTATGATTGTTGCCCATGATTGTAAGTGGCTCAGGGCCTGTTTTCTCATGTTCTCGGTTCAGTGCTGTAGCACACCATCCAGAACTTTCCCTCTTCCCATCTTGGTAGACAAGTGAGGGCTTTTGTGGGCTCACCTACTCACACTTTTGAATTGCTGAAGCAGCATTCCCCATCTCTGAAATAAACGCTGCTTTAACAAGCCTCCAATGTGAATGGTAAATATCTTTGAATCAAGCATGTCAGTTTTTAAATTGTTTATTCTCTTATCAGTCCCATGAACATATGCTTTATGGAGCATTCATTGCTGCGGCTATTTGCCAGTTTTGTATTATTGTCAATGGATATAATATTCATCATCAGTTTGTGTGCTGCAAAGAGTGAAATCATTATTCAACAACATTTACTTATGACAATCTAATCCTTCTGAGCCTGACCATACAATGACACAGCTGGCATTCTCCCAGCTTAAACAATGGGTGGAAAGGCACATCAATGGAACCTTGGAGAAGCTATCTCGAAAGAAAGAAAATAGCAAGAATAACACAACTGAGGGGGAAATTGGAGTAAAACAAAGATATGCTGGGTGCTGAGAAGTATCCTGATAAGGGTTGCTAACTCTCCCATAATAATAGTACTACTGCTTATTTCAGTAATACATTCATTAAAGTGTATGCAAATTTCTAACTTCCCAATGCCTAACAGAGGCAGAACTGAAATTTTGCCCCTGCTATCACAAGCACCAACCCATGCAGATTTGTTTAAAACCAGACTGCTTAGAGCTTTCTCATGAGCAACATATAGAAATTAGAAAAGCAACAAGAAGAATTATGTGCAGAAATGTTTAAGGCAGAATTGGAGATCAGGGAGAGGAATCAGGAATTGGACAAGGCACCTATCAATACCTATACAAATTTCTAAAAAATTAATTCTATGACACCTGGTTTTCTGCATATTCATGCAGCCCTTAAGAAAAAGTGCAAGGCTCACAATAGGAATACTCCACAATTTCAATAACATTTATTTTGGACAGTATGTGTTCCCTTCCTCAAGCAGGACAGTGAATATATTTTTCTTTTATTTTCTTTTAAATAAAAAGGAGCCTGAACACTCTTTATTTTCTATAGCTTACTTTTCCAAGAGACATTAGTGCTCTGCTTCTTTTCCATATCAAAGCTATATGCCTTAAAGCAAGGCTCCCACTCACCTTCATTATGTTCATAAAGCTATCAAGCACTGAAGCAGGATCAGCTAGTGCCACAATAAAAAGTAAAAGATGTCACACTTGCTGCTCTGTTTAAATAGCTCTATACATAGTGCAACCTAACTTTTCATTAAAGGGTTTTTACTGTCTGCTAGAACACATCCTGCTAAGGTACAAGTGGCAAAGGAACACAACAATGGTCTGTATGGAATAAGGTTGGTGGAGGTGAATCAGGCTATGTTGTTGAAGCGTCAGGGAAGAGGGTTTGTAATCCTTCCACAGGGCTTTCAGAGTGGTTTTCCATAGTGTAAGAGGGTGCTAACTTTGGCAAGGTAAGGGAGGGCAGGATAATCCCAGCGGTAATCCCTTGGGACGCAGGTGGCGCTGTGGTCTAAACAGAGCCTAGGGCTTGCCGATCAGAAGGTCAGCGGTTCGAATCCCTGCGATGGGGTGAGCTCCCATTGCTCGGTCCCAGATCCTGCCAACCTAGCAGTTCGAAAGCACGTCAAAATGCAAGTAGATAAATAGGTACCACTCTGGCGGGAAGGTAAATGGCGTTTCCATACTCTGGTTCGCCAGAAATGGCTTAGTCATGCTGGCCACGTGACCCAGAAGCTGTACACTGGCTCCCTTGGCCAATAAAGCGAGATGAGTGCCGCAACCCCAGAGTTGTCCGCGACTGACCTAACGGTCAGGGGTCCCTTTACCTTTACCTTTAATCCCTTGGAATTCAGCAAACCCCTTTCCTGAATGTACCTATCTCTCTGTTAGCTTAAGAGGCCCTTCATCAAAGGCTCTTTCCTAGGAGCCCCTGCTTTTGGAGGCTAGGTGAGTGACAACCATTGAGATGGTGTTTAGGTTATGACTTCTCATTTGTGAATTGGTATCCCAGATAATTCACTTAGCACCTATCCTTATTTTTTTTTAAGGCTTTTATAAACTGCAGTTGGGTTGTTTTAGTCTGTCCCTGCTGCCTGTTGGTGCCACTGTGTTTTATCTTGTTTTTTTATTGACTAGTGGTTGTTCTACCTTTCTATAATTTGAAGGGATTGTAATGCTGTCATGAGAATAATGTTTACAGGAAGTGTGGGGTGTAGGTTGTCTATATTTCTTTGCCAACTGAATCAGGACTTTCTACCGGTTCTATACTTTATAATGCCAGTGATGATTCTGGAAGCCAGTGCCCCCCTACACCATGTATTTCCTACTGGGTATAGCACTGCATACGAGCAGAAGTGTTTTCCAACACCTAATCATGTTCCAAGAAAACGCTGATGAAAATTCCAAAATACTTCAGTTCCTATTCAGTGTGTAAAGTATCAGATTTCCTTGATCTAGGCTGCACAGATTATTATGACCTGACCAGTGCTGGCCAGTGGCGTAGCATGGGGGGTGCAGGGGGGGCCGGCCGCACCAAGCGCAACATCTGGGGGTTAGGGTTAGAGGGCGCAAATCCACGGTTTAGGGGGCACAAATCCATGGGTTGGGGGCGCAAATTACTTGCCTTGCCCCGGGTGCTGACAACCCACGCTACGCCACTGGTGCTGGCAAAAACAATATAACCTTTACCCCAAGACTTCTATATCCATGTTACTCTTAAAAAGATGAAATCATGTTTAGCACTCAACATCAACCTGACCTTTGAACACATCAGTATTTCTTGGAAAATTATTATGGGCAGGATGCCTACCACAGTAAACAATATTAGCTACTCCAACCCATTGTTGACTCATGCTGGGTTCTGGCTTATCAAAATAAGAGGTTAGAAACCAGCAGGGACCAGAGATCTTCTGACAAACTCCACAGGATATGAAGAACAATGTAAATGCTCCAGCCCTGGCAGATATATTTCTACATTACTGTTCCAGAGATAACAGCTAAGGTGAATCATTTCCCACCACCTACAGTACCAAATGATTTCAAATTCTGAAGGGACCATATTTATTTCATTGGTAGCTAGCAATTTACTTACCCGAAGATCATTATTTTTATGTGTCTGTGAAATCCTCACAATAATTATACATTTGAGCTGTCTCAGAAGTGCTATATATATTCTCATTAGTCATGTACTTCCAAGGATATTATCATTTTTCCTCCAACAACCTTTGTGATACAAGTGGAAAGGACTCTACTGCACATGAATCTGGATTCTTATAGGCTTTAAAAAAAGCTTCTAGTTTAATCAAACAGCAGGGTAGCTCATATTCACATGCAAATGCTGGAAACAGTGTTGGGATAAAAGAACTTGATTTTTTTCCTAAATGACTTCACTGGTTGCATTTATTTAAAAACAAGTCACACTGCGTAATATGAGGGAGAGAATGTGAAGAAAGTTTTCATTCCGTAATACTTTCAAAAGAGGTTATAGGAATAATTTGGATAAGGTTAAACTGATTGGCTGGGATCCATAAAGCCCTGTGCACAAATGAAAAGCACTTCCATGCAAGCATGGTCTGTTTTTTGTGAATAGCTAATTTCCCATTCTAGTTGTAACCTCTTGTGCTGCATCATAACCCACTCTGGGGACCTCCTCAAGTTTCGGGTGGGGAGGGGAGTGCCATGAGACTGAAGCATATCTAGGTGCATACCTTGCAGTCTTCTGATGGCCTTTTTTTTTGGAAGGGGGGCGGTATGATTGATGTTATTCCTAGTTTTTTGAACTGCACTCCACTTTGACTATGTCTTGGAAGGAGAGCAACATGGCACAGAAGAATTGTGGCCACATTACCTCATGGGCGATTGCACAGTGCTGGCCTCCTGCTGGCCATAAAAATGGGCTCGTAATGGCAGGAGTGTTCATTTTCAATCACATTACTGAGACTTTGTTTCATTACTTATAGTTGTGCATAAAATGTTACAATAGAATACACACTTACATGGGAGTAAGTCCCTTTGAACTCAAGGTAGTTTATTTCTGAGTAAACATGTGTAAGATTGCACTGAGTGGCAAACACCAAACAATTTTAAACTAGTTGTGTTGAGCTCACATTTAGACTGCTTGTGCAGTGGTGCATAAAATATGAACATTAAAAGGCACAGTGACTGCTGAGAGGAAAGGAACACAGCAATGTTAGATTCTGGGGAAAATCCATCAGTGTGGTTTATTTGCATACTGGAATCAGAAGGGGATTGATTTTGCATGCTTATTGATTTGGGTGTTTTTTGATTAATTATGAGTCTAGGACATATTCAGAGAGTGGACTGAGATTTGGCATCCCTTTAAAATCGAAGAAGTTTGAATTTATAGGCATTTCAGTTATGCAAATAAGGGGATATACACATGCATTTTATTAGACTTTAGTTGTATCAAAGCCCCAAGAACATTGTGCTGTATACTCAGGATAATTTGGGGGCTATGCTTAATACAAAAATGCTGCATAACAATTACTTTCTTCTTCATTATGAATGATTTCCACTATATCACTTTGGACACGAGAACAAGCTTGAATTCCCACCGCATGTAATTTATTATTACTGCTGTAGATATTGTTTTGTGTTAGAGTGCATAAAGTATTTCTAGAAATATATTGCAAAAAATCTACAGGGGAGGAAATGGCAAAATAAAACTGCTTCAGAAGTTATTGCGTTTTTATAATAGATCAGCACATTATTCCCATAGTAAAGCACTTTAAGAAAATAGGCTGGACGTTTTCATCAGAAAAAGCTTTTTTGCAAGCACATTATATACAGACCTTGTGCTGATGACATGGTACACATATTTAACATAAATTACATACGTGAGATATTCAAGAATCTAGAGAATAAACTCTGGTGGTTTAAGATTATTATTTTTTAAAATAAAGACCAATTTAAACTAGCCTGGAAGTTACACCATTTGGCTTCTAAGCCTTTCCCCTAATTCCAGATATGTGAGAGTTTACTATGACTCAATATGAGGAAAAGGGGCTCTGTACATGCTTAGAACCGTTTTCCTTTTTAGAGATGAGCTATAGCACTGAAAACAGAACCCATGTTGCCCTGGCTCAAATTAAAACAAAGGTAAATAAACCTAGAATTACAGTGCAATCTAATGCATATCTACACTTAGAAGTCCCACTGTGTTTGTGGATTTACTCCCCAATATGTGTGCATAGGGTTGCTTAGCCCATGTAGTAAACAGAGAGAAGTCTCTTCTGCCATTTTTCTTACAGACTGAGTTCTAAACAATTTCAGCTTGAAGACTGAAACTGGAACCCAGTTCCATTTCCCACACCACTTTTTCAGAACTATGACTAAATCATTCCCCCTGCTTCCATATGAAAACAAACTCAGATTATTGGAATGGTCATATTGTTACACAAATTATGGGGCAACCTCATCATCAGGGTGCAGAAATATTTTGTGTTGGTTGAAAAAGTGGTGGACATAGAGTTTGATTTCAAATAGTTACCTCTGCATGCCACATCTCGAGTCAAGAGGGGCAACAGGTAAGTCATGAGCAGTAGCCTAATTCCACTGGTGAGTTCCCTTAGAAAAATGCTTGGGGATCATTGTATATCAACTCAGCATTATTAGTATGATTACTAATTACAACAGCAATGATGGTGCAATGCCAACTCACTAAGCTCTCCTTTTAGAAATCAACATGGGTATTTCATTTCCCACCATGCTAATATAGGTGGTTCTCCTGCTGCTCCTCGGTAAATTCAACATGCTCAACTTGCTGGATCCCACAAGACCAAAACTCAAGTTTACTAAATGTACAAAAGGCTTTACCATCATGTATACATTTATATGATAAACAGGAACCCACAATTACTCTTTAAATATATTAGAATTGGAAAATGTTTAAGAAATCTAGATTATGGAGAAGTAGATAGAGTTAACAAAGCTAGACTCTTTTCTTGTTGTTGCAAAACATGAATTTTGCTTTATTCACTTGTAACTCTAAACCCCAGATAAACATTACAAATGTAGCAAGAATGCATTTCTTCCTTCTGTAGGAGGACCAAGATTGCCCTCCCGAGTGTGCCAAACAGCATGGGGTACTTCACATATTATGTGATTGGCGTGCACTTTACTTTGGAATCTGCTTGGGGATGAAATTGTTGGCTAATGCTGTGGAAATTTTGATTCTGCAATAGACAGGCTGCTTTTATCTGCCTTGAAACAAGAAATCACTTTCTTTTAATGATGCCACGCTCTTGGCTTTGCCACTGTTTTAATGATGTCATTAATTGTTTTTTGTTTCAAAATGTTGTGCAACAGCACCCCAAGCATCTCGATAGGGGGCCCCTTTACAAACAAAATCATCATCATCATTATTTCAGTAGCTACTGAGGAAATGTACTAAATTATTTTAGAAAACTTCCACAATAACTTATCTTGACATGACATTTCCACTGTGTATCGATGGAGGGAATTTTTATATGGATTGGGAAGAAGCTAATGTACTGTTTACAGTATATTGTGATCCACCTTTACAAAAAAAAGTAAGAGCAAAATGTATCAACTGGCATTTAGATTATAAAGAGAGATGCATGTGATGCCAACATAATGGAATCGTCATGCTTGTGTACCTGCTTGCTATTTTGACATTTTATGGCTTCTGTTTCATGCCATGGTAGGGTTTTTGGTTAAGGTGTGAAATCCTTAACCTTATATGTATTAGAAAATTGTTGTCCTTTGAGTGTGACCAGGATGCTTGCATGCACAGCAATGATTTTCATATAGTAATATACAACCCACAAATCATTTATGGAACCTTGAGGGTGAGTAACACCCAGTAGGTGTTGGCTGCTATGCTGCAGAACCAGCTAATGTGAAACTGCCAGGCCAATATTTTCAAAAAATAAATGACACCATGGAGATGTGGTACATATATTATAAACTGTTACAGTGCCATGATATTTTGCAGTATGGCATCCATGTAGAGAGAGCTCTTGTGTTCCAGAATAAATAATATTGCCACAAAATAAGTGGCACCAGGCCAATCTTAGGATGAGTTGTCATCCTGAATAGAGAAAAATATACATTTCATTCATAGGTCTCCTCAGTTAAAACATCTGAAAACTCCCAACTACGCAAAGTATCCTTTACAACTTCGCATGTAAGCAAATAGGGAAGGAGTATAGCAAGAGTTACACTGATATGCCTCCCACTTTCCTCAAAGCTCTAAACAGCTTTAAAGATGATTGATCAGATGCTATCTTTACCGACACATCTCATCCTGGCAGGGACATGACAGAGGCATGGGCAACATCCCATGTATTCACACAGGTTGTTAAACCGATTGCCAGATGGAGGTAGAGATAGCTCAAGCCTCCAGAGACACGGTGAAAAATCTTGATGTTTTAGAGCGAAGACTAAAGTTATTTTATATTCAAGGCAAACATAAAATGTGTTTCCCTTTTCCAAATACACTGATCCTTTTTTAAAAAAGCAACACCCAGCTGTATAAATGCAACCCCTCATCCAATTCCTGTTGCTTTAATGCCACTTAGCTTCTTAAAATAATTTCAGATCCAGGGGGGGGGGGGGGGAAGTAGAATGATAAAGGTGGTGTTTGCTAATCTTTAAAAGCCTATTGTAAATCCACACTGGAATGTGGTTTAGTAGTGTCTTCACATGGAAAATTTATTCTGTTGAATGTTCAGCAGGTAAAAGTTGCTGAGGCTCAGAGAGAGAGCTTCTCTCAGGCCTGACAGGAGCTGAAATATTAGGATTGGCATGGCCTTTTGAAAACCACAGATAATCGTTTGCAGCTGAAGAATTTAAAGCAAAGGACCTATCTGCATGGCTTTTGGGAAATCGCCCCAGAATGGACCGCTTGGTATTTGGATACTCGACAAATGAAGTCTGATAAATGGTATGCTTGTCAGTACTGCTTGGAATGGGTTCATGGGCCAAAAAAAGGTAGCTTTCTGAATGGTGTTGGCATGTCTCGCGTTGAAATTTCCTTAGTCCTAGTCCCTAAAAGAGATGAAAGAAAACACATATACTTCAGGTTTTTCTCACTGTTTAAGGTAGCTAACAATATACCCTAATTACAGAACTATCACAGAATGTTTTATTAGCATATTTGGGAGCGCATCTTGATAATTGCAGATAAACAATTAATTTCTAAAGATATCATTCTCATCTGATATACAGGAGAAGCGAATATACGTCAACAAACTTGAAGCACAGTTGTGTACATCACTGAATCACACATCAGGGAACCAAGGCCAATTTAATTTTCCATAGTGAAAAAAGATGTAGAGTTGCCTCACTCAATGTGAAGTGGGTGGAATTCAACTAATTTCTATGCAGAGTAAACCTACTGAAATGAATAGACCAAACTTAGTCATACTCATTAATTTTGATGAGTTTACTCTAAGTAGGCCTAGCATTGAACTCCACCCTACATTTTAATGCTGACCTGCTTCTACAGCAATGTGTGAGGTAGCCCTTACTGACACCATTGAGTCTGACATTTTGATCAAGGTTAGGCTGGACAGCTATATAATTCATAAAAGCAAGCATTTATTTCCATTCTTCTGATTAAGGACACTTATTGTGCACTTCTAAGAGCTATGTTAAGGGCAAGCAATCTGTCTTAAATGTTGCAACGAGACAAGATATAAACATAAATAAACAAGCAAACCCGTTAAAATTTATCACACTTTAGCATTGCATCAGACTGCTCTCTGGAGGAAGTGATGGGACCAATAAACTGAAGCTGAATACCCAAAAGACAGATGTCTTTTGGGTAGGTTGTCCTTAAAGCCAGGAATTTGGTAGATGGCCTATTATGGTGAGAGCTGCATTCCTTCTGATGGAACTTGTGCACAATATGTGGGTGTTCTTGGTCTCATCTTTGTTAGTGGAAGCTAGTGTATGGCTGATCTACTCTCTAAGGCCACTCCTGGACAGATAGCTCAGCCACAGTGACCTGGTAACTTCCAGAATACTTAATGTGCTCTACCTGGAGCTGCCTGTGAAAATGATTTGTGAACTGTAGCTGGTACAGAATCCTGTGACAATAGTATTGACTCGCTTGTCTAGTTGTACTCTTATAAAACCCATTTTGAAGAACCTACAATGGCTGCCTATCTTATACTGAGCCAAAGTTTTGAAGCCACTTAATAACGCTCCAAATTACCGTATTTTTTGCTCTATAAGACTCACTTTTTCCCTCCTAAAAAGTAAGGGGAAATGTGTGTGCGTCTTATGGAGCGAATGCAGGCTGCGCAGCTATCCCAGAAGCAAGAACAGCAAGAGGGATTGCTGCTTTCACTGCGCAGCGATCCCTCTTGCTGTTCTGGCTTCTGTGATTCAGAATATTTTTTTTTCTTGTTTTCCTCCTCCAAAAACTATGTGCATCTTGTGGTCTGGTGCGTCTTATAGAGCGAAAAATACGGTACTTAGGACCTAGGTTCATCTCCCTGTAAATTGCACCTGGCCATTAAGATTTGCTGGGGGTGCCTACTTGTCAGACCATCTTTGAGTGAAGGTCATACCTCTACAGCTAATGAAAAGGCCTTCCCAGTGGTACCTACCAAACTATGTAATGTCCTATATCTGGAAAGCTAGATGGTGCTACTACTGGTTGTAAGGTAAAGGTAAAGGTACCCCTGCCCGTACGGGCCAGTCTTGACAGACTCTGGGGTTGTGCGCCCATCTCACTTAAGAGGCCAGGGGCCAGCGCTGTCCGAAGACACTTCCGGGTCACGTGGCCAGCGTGACATCGCTGCTCTGGCAAGCCAGAGCCGCACACGGGAACGCCGTTTACCTTCCCGCTGGTAAGCGGTCCCTATTTATCTACTTGCACCCGGAGGTGCTTTCGAACTGCTAGGTTGGCAGGCGCTGGGACCGAGCAGCGGGAGCGCACCCCGCCGCAGGGATTCGAACCGCCGACCTTTCGATCGGCAAGCCCTAGGCGCTGAGGCTTTAACCCACAGCGCCACCTGCGTCCCTACTACTGGTTGTAGGTACCAGCTAAAAACTTTTTAGCCCAGCTTCTAATTAAGTAGGATCTTGATGCATTAGACAAATTATTTTTCTAGTAAGGAGCAGCAGAGGTTATTCTGATTGATTTTATGTTGCTTTAATCATTTTGTTTAAATTGCTATGTCTTATCTATGTATTTTTATCTGTTTGTCATCAGTTCTGCCTTTCACTCTTTTTTACATCAATTCTACTATCATTTGAAAATGGGATACTACAAAAGGGAGAATGAATTTGCTCACTTGGAAAAGAGACAGCAACTCTTAAAAGAAATAGCCCCTTGCCCCAAGCAAAAAACACAATACTTACAGAATCCAAGTACTCTCCGACATTCAATAAACAATGTCTATTATCATGGATTGAAAATGGAAATGTGTTTACTGGTTTCTAAAAATAGAAACAAGAAAAATATAATAATTGTTATGCATGTGCAGTATTGCTGTAGCTTTCATATTCAACAAAACCCAATATTACATTCATGTAAACATGCCTATATGTAATGTGTTTCTTTGTTGGTAGTTTGTTAGTAAAGAATACAGATTGATTACATTATACACTAAATTTATAAGAGAATTTAATCTCTCCTAGTCATCTACACACTTACATAAGTACCCAAACTTTTGAATTAGATCAGTTTTATTTATAGAGGCACAAATTTTTAGACAAATACCAAGATTTCTTTTAGTGCTGAGTCTACAGCTAATGAAAGCTGGACTTCAAAAGGAAACTCGTAATTGAATCAACTTGAGATTTATGAGCTCAGTGCCACCCACTGAGAAGATGCTATATATTATATGCTATATATTATATCAAATTACCGACTATACATTGAAAATGGCTAAGTCTCAAATATAGCAAGCACAAGTACACATGTTAAATTTTATTACAGTTAGTTTCCAAGTTCTGGCATCTCATATTAAGCGACAGCCAGGAAAGCTAGTCTCTAAAGATTTTCTGTGATCTAGTGAAGTGAAAGCCAACTGCCTCCTGCAGACTCAACAAAATGCAAATAAAGAACAAAACAGTTTTAAGAGTCTTAATTCGGAACTACAGAGTTAGAGGGAACCAAATAGCCAAGTAGTGCAGCACCCTGCTACAAAATCCTTAATTTGGGGGATGAAAAGAACAAATGAGACAATTTATCCAGCTCACAGCCCCTCCCATAATTTATCATGAGATGAAAGACCACAGCTAGTTTGCACTTTTATGTTTCAAAATAACTTTTAAAATTGCTGTTTCTAGCTATTTGCTATTTCTTGCTAGCAGGACCCCCCAAAAGTAAGTTTCGCCTTCTAATCAAAAATCAAAAATCATTGCAATGTATTTCCAAAACCCACTTATTCTCATTTCATTTCTTTCCCACTGAGATTGGCTGGACTGTGAGCTTGCTGTTGTAGTATATATGTATCTTGTAGTATGTGTATGTAATCCTCTCCCTTGCAAAATGTACACTTCCATCACACAGACATTGGTACAGAGTTGGTGCATTGATGCCTCTGTGGAATCACTGATAGTGCTATGTGAGACTTGGTTTTTCTTAGGAGGCTTGTTGCCTATGTGCTCCCCATGTTCTATGGTCCTGTTCTATAGAACTGACTGCTATGATTAGGTTAGAACTCTCTCCTTCCCTCTGTGGTCCTGGATTTTTACCTGGCAAAAGGGATGTAGCAAATTAAGCTGGTGCCATCAGTGTTTGGAAAGCTACAGGATTCAAACTGTAGTCTGCAGGAAATATTGTAGCATGGGAAATCAATTGCCGGTATTGCTCTTCTATCCATTGCAATCCATGGACTTTCAGCATAGGCATGGGAGCAAGGCAGCAAGCAAGCAAGATGACTGACAACTAGATTACTGACCAGCAGGGAAGTTCTCCAGTGCTACTGGAAAGATTAATACATAAGAGAGCCAAGTGTTGAACAGCAGCCTGTCTAGATGATTGATAAGGAACAAACCCTTACAGTTGTTCCACAAACAGCTTACAGGCAACAACTGAGGGTTTTTGTTGTAAGCAGCATTCGAAACTCCCATTGTTCTAGGTGCATTTTGCAACTGGGAATTGAATTAGCGTGAGCAATTTCTGAGCTCTGGGTGCAGTACTGCACCTAAGATTTCAGATTACTGCTGGCGCTGGGGGCGTTGGAGAAGAAATTCCTGCCAGCTCGACTTCCAAGATCACTGCAGCGTCAGGCAAGCTGATAGGTTCTGCCTCTCAGCTGGCCTTACAGAAAGGCAGCATTTTGTGGGACCTTCATAAGAATATTAAGGGGACGTGCAAGGGAAGCATGACTATGTTTTTTGCTGTGTTCAGATGAGGACTAGTCCATGTGAAAAATGAACATAAGATTTTTGGCTGCAGTTCATTCACTTTCAGCTTTGTATTCTTGTTATAAAAAAGTGCACCTAGACATTCCATTGTGGCGTCCACAACCTAGGTTTAAGGTGCCATTTAGCTCCTAGTTTCTAACCCTGGTAGTAAGACTGGCGTACTAACGGGATCTTGATTCTAAGCATATCTTAACAATGAATTCCTGCACTGTTTAGCTTGAGCTTTCACCTTTATTCATTCCCATTTCTGTTCTTGAGATCCCAGAGAAGACTGTGAAGTGTCCAGAGCCAGGTGGTAAATTTAATTGGGATGCATCAGGTCCCCTGATTCTGCAGGTTTCCTGAACAAGTGTTTTCCTTCAGTGAAGTGTTGGGGTTTCCTACAGGAGGCCCTGACCCCTCTGGTATGTGCTGCACCTGATGAGGTTTCACTTGATTGTGGCACTGGAGGTACACTGATCTTGACATATGGAAGCTGAACTGGGCATTGCATTGTCAGCTCTTCCTGGATGATTCGTGTATGGGATTTTGTTTTTACATGTGAAGGTGTGTGGACCATCACCATGCAGTGACTTGTGCCTTCTGCGCCCATCTAATGTGGCTATGGTTGGTGCACAATAGTAACATTTCTGGGGGGCCTGTGGCAATTTCTGGGGCGCCCTGTGGCAATGGCTTCTGGTGCTGCCATGTTATCTCTTGCTTATTCATATATTAGTTTGCTTTTTACTTTACTGCTGGGAGGGCAACAAAACTGCAAAGGCAGATGTTGTCTTTGCTGTAGGGTCAGTCTACTAATAACAATTCTTAAAATTTTCTAAGAAGTCAATAGCATTCCAACATTATATTTTGATTGTTTCAACTGCAAAAATGTTTGCTTATAATTGCAAATATTGTGCACACGAAAAATTTATTTATCTGAATATTGCTGGCTTCACCTATTTAAGCCTGCCAGATTGACAGAATTCCAGAAATAAAGAGTTTATGTTCTCTAACATGCATTGGAAAGCAAAGATCAGATAACATATTTAACTGAAACAAAATAAAAAAATTCCTTCCAGTAGCACCTTAAAGACCAACTAAGTTAGTTCTTGGTATGAGCTTTCATGTGCATGCACACTTCTTCAGATACTCTTCAGATACCACTTCTTCAGGTATCTGAAGAAGTGTGCATGCACACGAAAGCTCATACCAAGAACTAACTTAGTTGGTCTTTAAGGTGCTACTGGAAGGAATTTTTTTAT